>NC_090926.1:1260870590-1262268715 GCF_040938575.1 Ambystoma mexicanum | reverse complement strand
TCATTCAGAGGTTGGAGGTAAGGGAAAAACGATGCCGGTAAAGGATTACCGGCATCGCTGACCGCAACCAGCTATTACGACCAACCAGACCGCTATTTACGGCACTGTAAAGTACGATGCCGTAATTATCGGTCTTGGGTCGCGCGCGATCCACACCATGCCGAAATTAGCGGCATGGCGTAAACCAGAGCTGATCACAAGTAAGGAGCACACATAAATGACGGCCTCCTCAAGCCCGTAAAGTACCTTACCGGCATGGAGTACATACAGGCATCTCAGAGAAGGAGTAAAGAACCCTGAGCAGTGGGTTCCAGAGCCACAGGTGCACACAATCAGCACAGGTGGAGGCAATGGAGTCTGCCACAGCAGAAAAGGAACTCAGCCACACACCACACCCCCTCCTACACCAAAATGACACCAATAGAACCAGCAAGGGCACAACCACAAAATCCCCACCAACAATACCAGGCCCCCCCATTGAGGAGACACAGTGGGAGAAGGAGGGGGAGACAGGCCCTGCATGCAGCACCAGTGCAGTCTCCATCACCACCCCAGCAGCCCCCATTCCCACGCAGCATGTCCGGTCACTCAAGGAAACCCCTGAGCAGATAGACACCCCTGACCACCTTGCCTGTGACACCGTCACCACCATAATCTGCTCGAGACATACTGAGATAAGCGAGCAGCATACAAATACACACTGTTATCCTGGCACAAGAGATGGTGTAGCCTGTGCCCCACACCCATGCCACAGGCACCTATCAGGACACCGTGGTGCCCATGCATGGCATGTCACAACCGTCCATTACACGGACACCAAAAAAATGCCGTATCACCTCCCCAAGCACACAAGGGCCCACCAATCCCCAACATGGACCACCCAGGAGACACACAACAGTAAAGTTGGTCCCCATGCATCTGCAGGCAAGCCAAATGACATTGTTGCCTCTGACAGCATCCATGTGTCGTAGGTGGACCAGCATGGCATGCAGGTGGCGGATAGCAACTGCATACAATACCACTCCCCCTATGTGCAGACGGAATGCAACGCAACCAAGAACACCACACATGGGTGGGTGCGACATCAAAGAACAACTCATGACTCAATGGCTCAGCTGATTACCACGCTACCGTGCCACATGGGGCGACATGCAGGATGACGTTCCCGGCTGCCTGGTGAGTTATCTGACTGTGTCATGCCAGTGCATTGGTGGCATGAGGTGGGTGACTGCATGAACCAACTGGGCGTAAATGATGAAGCATTGTAGGATATTCACCCCACCAACCAACCCGCCACAGAACCAGTGCAACGGCACATGAGTACAGAGTCCCACATCGATGTAGTAAGGCACTCACAATACACTACATTTACACCATCTGACAAGGCCAAATCCCACTACACATGCACCAACCACTGGCAGCCACCACAACCGTACGCGCATATAGGTCGACACACTGCATATGCACAATCTGGCTGCCCCCAGCATGGCACCACATGGGAGACACATCCCTGGGAGTGGATTGAACTGAGGGCAGCAGGGATACCCCACCATGTCACCGGCATGGCACACCCATAGGAGTGTTGGAATTCACCATAGTATGGATCAGAGCAGGATGATGACCATGAGCCACTGACTACATCCATCACACCCATATACGAATCCACACAGTACACAGCACCACATGGTTCGAACATCAGGACTGCTGCATGCATCAACGAAGCCTGTACCATGAGATGACCATGCCATTCATTGTACGTGGACCATCTTGTAGACGCAACCCCCCACAGCATTCCATTGAGTTGGACACATATTGGGGCCATGAATTGGCGAAATGCATCCATGGACATGTGCGTGTGGCCATCAGTGAAACCCTGCCATGTCAGCCAAGTTCAGTTCTCCACCATGACAGTTCAAACACTCACCTCAATTGGCTAGACATGCAGGTGTTGGTGGATGTCCCTTGACACCATGGTACATGACCCCTGTCAGTAACCCACAGAACAGGCCCAGGGTACACCAAATCACTGGCCATACCCGTGCATGCGTGTAGATGAGGCGGCCACCTGGCTTGCGTAAGGCACACATGAGTTGGCGAAGCTGGACTGGTGTAATGGGCCATAAAAGAGCAGACAAGATGTCCAGAACACAAGTCAGCAGACGGTGGCATGACATGGGCACACAGGGCACTGGATGTGTGTATGCTTGTACACCATGCACTGTCAGTCGTCATCATACACATGCTCAATGATGAATGTCCACAACTGTTCAACTTTGCAACACCAATAGTGTATTGTGAAGAAGGAAATATTGTGAACATTAACTGCTGCCCCTCCCACCCCCCCAACTGCACAACAAACCATCACCCCCCCTCCCCCCAACTGCACAACAAACCATCACTCCCCTCCCCCCAACTGCACAACGAACCCTCAATCCCCTCCCCCCCAACTGCACAACGAACCCTCAACCCCCACCCCCCAACTGCACAACGAACCCTCAATCCCCATCCCCCTCCCCCCCAACTCCACAGCACTGGTCCCATGTAGGACTTAAAGGCCACATGTGCCAGCAATAACTTGCTCCCCTGGCCCGGGGGGGGGGGGCATGTCCCTGCACCGCATTGAACGCAGAGTGCGCCTTGCTGGGCTGCCTTGTGTGGCCTCACTGGATGCGGCTGTGTCCGCCTGCTCTGGCTGGGTATTCGAATGGCCTGTCTCAAGGGCATTGGCTATGCGGCCAAGGATGTGGCACAGACGGGTTGTGCTGTCAGTTAGAGTGTCACACAACCGGTCGGTGCAGTCGGTGAGTGTCTGCCGCATTTCCCTCAGTCCATCATGCAATTCAACGCGGGCCTGCCGGTTGTTCTCCATAAACTCCATTATGAGGTCTGAGAGCTGATTCACCCGACGTGTGCCGAATGATGGTAAACCATCGGTGAAACCACTTGCCCCTGCATGCTCGGCTGAGGGCTGCACCGGTGGACTTGGGACATCATCATCATACACCTGCAATTCGATTGGAGGACTACATACAGGTGTTGGTACATCTCCACAGTCACTACATGAGGCCAGGGGTACGATGCAGGGCTCCGGGGTGTGGACTGTGTGTTGGTCCTCCTCCTCGGATGCCCCACAGATGGGTGACGGGCTGTCTGCATACTCGTCAGGGCCAGTGGCAGCAGCCTCCCCAGAGATGCTCGACTGCGCCGATGTTGGGGTTGGCATTGTGGCAGGCGCCAATGCTTGAATGGGTTGTGGCGGGGCAGCATTCAGTGGCCTTTCCGGAGCCGGGCGGCTGTTTTTTGGTGCAGGGATTCGCCTGTCCCTGGAGGTGTTTGGCTGGCTTGATTGTGGGTTGGCGCTGTCATGGTCAGTGCCTGTGGGGGTAGAAGAGAGCTTGCTGCACATGCATCTGCATGCATCATAAATTATGATGCATGCATGATGCAATCATCAAAGTAAGGTAACAACATCTAGTGTTAACCTGCTATGATGATGAATTGTGTGAAGACACTGCAGAGTGCAGTCTGCAGACAGTGTCGCCGGTGCCTCCTGGCTCCTGCCCAACCCGGTCCCAGGCAGCCCAGCCCCCAGGAGTCTGACTTGGCTTCCCGGCCGCGGGATGAAAACTTTAAAAAAAAAAAATAATTAATCATTTCACCCCAGGAGTCCGACTTCACTTCCCGGCCGCGGGCTGGGAAAAAACAAAAAATTCACAAAATGATGATTGGAGTGCGCGGCAAAATAAGCACTATGCGTGGCTCACAATCAAAAGGTGCGCGGCCGCACAGGCACGCACCTTACAGGGAACATTGCCGGTACTTACCTCCGATCTCGGAATCTCTTAACCTTAACATAAAATAAATGAAGACTAATCTTATTAAAAACTCAGTTGACGTAAACGCACATTGGAAGCTCTGCGCTACTCTTCGTGAGTTTGTTCCCTTAAAAATCTGTAAATACCTTTAAACAGCCGATTAGTTTCCAAACTGCCTTCCCGCCGCAGCCGCGTTCATGAAAAGGCAAATAGTTCACTGGAAACTGACTTGCGTCAAGTCGTCGGTGTCCTGAGCTGAAAAAGTTGGACCGCGCATGTACTCACTTCAAAGCTGCGGGTACTTTACTCTAAACGGCCCATCAGTAAACTCCTCGTGCACACAACGACACACTTAGAAAATTAGGCAAAAAAAAGTCTAGTTAGTAACGTATGCAATTTTATTGTCTTTAATATATTAGTAAAGGAACTAGCAATGCTTCTTACCCGTTCGTTAAATTAGGAAAAGAACGTGTGACAGCGTGCTGCAGCTACATGAACTTGTTGCGTGCTGGCGTTTTAACTTTGCACGAAAAAACTGTATTTATATTTACAAAAGTCTTTCAATTGCATATCTATATCTTTAAACAAGAACATTACTGAATATATTTTCTGTAACTAAGAACTCAGAGATAAAAAGGTACACTTCCTTCTTGTGTGGCTGTGTTTTCACTTTGACTGCTGCTACGCCAGTGATCTTCAGAGAATTTCTCAATCTTCTCAGGAACTCAATTATAAAAATCTTTCAGATCATCTGGTGTGGAATTCTTTTGTAGACAGGATTTATACTTTTAATGCTGGAGTTACTAAAGCTGTGACCTGCTCTGATGGTATCCTGAATGTAAGGCATTTTAGAATTCTAAAATCAAAACCGCAGTCTTTGTGTCTTCACCGGCGCAGTGGTTTGGAGGTTGGTGAAAGGATAGAAAGAAATACTATTGTTAATTGTCAAAAGTCAATGGGCCTCATTACGACTCAGGCGGTAAGGGTTTTACGGCGGCGTAAACAGCGCCGACCCTTACCGCCTGAGTACGAGGTCCCTTAGCGCCATGGCGGACTTAACACCTGCTTTTAGCAGGTGTTAAAATCCATGGCGCTAAGGGACCATGGAGTTAATTACGCCACCATAATTTACGGTGGCGTAATTAACGCCTTCCCCACTCCCATTATGCCCTATGGGGCAAAAATGGGAATGGGGAAGGGTAAATGGAGATTGGGGACTTACCGCCCCGCCAAGGTCGGAATGGGGCGGTAAGTCCGCCAACCACCATGGCGTAAATGTAGTTTACGCCATGGTGGTAAAGTCACGGCCCAGGCGGTAACTTACCGCCTGGGTCGTAATGAGGCCCAATGCCTTTGCACGAAAGGAACTGCGCTATACGCGTCCACCGAGCATGATAGAAAAAAACAATCTGAGGGTCCTCGACACGTGAGTGATCATGGGTACAGTGGACGTCACACTAGGGATAGTATTACTGCTACGCCCTTTCGACATCCGTTTTCGAGTTTCAAAAACAACAACTGTAATACTCCGCAGCTTCCACTAGATGTCGGCCTAGGCACAGCACGTGATCTAAGCAGATTCCATAAGCCTCAGAAATATATATATATATATATATATATATATATATATATATATATATATATATATATATATATGGGATACATTACTCACCGTAATCGTATTTCTGATGCTTGTATCTGCTTAGATTCACATGCTGTGCATAGGCCGACATCTAGTGGAAGCTGCGGAGTATTACAGTTTGTTTTTCGAAAGTCGAAAATGGGCGTCGACACAGGCGTGCCAGTAATACTATCCCTAGTGTGACGTCCACTGTACCCAAGATCCCTCACGCGTGTAGGATCCTCAGATTGTATTTTTTCTGACATGAGGAAGCATGAGGAGTAGCGTGAGTACAGATAATCCAAGCAGATAGACAGAAAAGGTAAGACTACAAGCAATCATGCGCCTTCTCTCGGAGGGGAGGAAGGGTGGGTCGCATGTGAATCTAAGCAGATACAAGCATCAGAAATACGATTACGGTGAGTAATGTATCCCTTCTGAGGCTTGTGGAATCTGCTTAGATCACATGCTGTGCATAGATTAGCGAGCAGTACCAGAAGAAGGAGGTGGGATGTGAGAAGGGTCATGAGCAAACAGGTGTCTTAGAACCGCTTGTCCCACTTGTGTATCTGTCTTGGAATGAGTGTCAATGCAGTAATGCTGAGTAAAAGTGTGAATAGAGCTCCAAGTAGCCGCTTTGCAAATGGTGTCGAGGGGAACATTTGCAATGAAAGCCAGAGTGGCACCAATGCCTCTAGTAGAGTGGGCCCTTGGCGTAAAAGGCAGAGTCTTGTCAGAAAGAGAGTAACACAGCTGTATACAGTTGATAATCCACTTCGAGATAGCGCCCTTAGAGACGCGATCCCCCTCTCTGCCTGTAGCTACGGAGACAAACAGTTGATCTGTTTTCCTTAGCGGTCTGGTTTTATTTACATAGTATAGGACCGCCCTACGCACATCTAGGGTGTGTAGTTTCACCTCAGCCGAGCTTTGCGGGTTCTGGAAGAAAGCCGGAAGCTCGATGGACTGGTTTACATGGAACTTGGATATGAATTTAGGTGAGAACCTAGGGTGTGTGCGTAAAACCAGTTTGTCCTTGTGGATAGTAAAGAAAGGATCCTGCACTGACAGAGCCTGAATTTCACTGACCCTTCTTATGGAGGTAATGGCTACTAAGAAGGCCGTTTTATAAGTCAGGTGTTTGAGACTACTTTTATGCATGGGTTCGAATGGGGGTCCCATGAGCTTAGCTAGCACCACGTTGAGGTCCCATCCTGGCGGTGGGTTCGAAATAGGAGGGTGAAGTCTCTTTACTCCTTCCATGAAGGCTTTAACCACTGGTACTTTCCACCACGAGACCTTGTTATGGGATGTGGTGTAAGCCGAGAGGGCTGCCAGGTGTACTTTCAGCGAGTTAAAAACCAACCCTGCATCCAGCAGGTGGAGCATGTATGTTACAACGTTGGAAGGAGTGCAATCAACCGGGTTGATTTGTTTATTCTGGCACCAGATAACGAATCTTTTCCACTTATCAAAGTAACAGTGCCTTGTATTTGGTTTCCTGGACTCCTTTAGAATGTCCATACACCTCTGTGGTAATTTGAGATGTCCAAACTCTATGACTTCAGGAGCCATGCTGCTAGGTTCATAGAGTTGGGTTCCTGATGCACTGTTTGACCCTGTTGCTGGGACAGTAGGTTGTACCAGGCTGGGAGTCTGATGGGTTCGCACACCGCCATCCTGCGTAGGTGTGGAAACCATGGTTGTCTCGCCCACATGGGAGCAACTAGGATGAGCGTCATAGATTCCTTGTTCATCTTGTACACCACCTTCCTGATGAGAGGAGTTGGTGGAAAAGCGTACGCAAACATCCCTGACCAGTTCATCCACAGGGCATTCCCTTGGGAGTCCGGCTGGGGGAACCTGGATGCAAATCCTGGGCATTGTTTGTTTTCGCTTGTGGCGAATAGGTCTATAGTGGGGAAACCCCACTGAGAGAAGAGATCTTCTACTACGTCTCTGTGAAGGACCCATTCGTGTTCTTCTGGGAGGGAGTTTCTGCTTAGAGCATCCGCTAGGGAATTGAGCTCCCCTGGAACATGTTGCGATGACAGGAAGATGTTCCGTCTGAGTGCCCATATCCATATTTTCTGGGCAAGCTTGGACAGATTTGGCGAACGAGTCCCCCCTTGCTTGTTCAGATAGAACATGGCTGTCGTGCTGTCCGTCCTGATCTGCACCGACAAGTTCAGTAGATGGGGCTCGAACGCCCTTAGCGCTCGGAATACTGCCAGAAGCTCTAGCAGATTGATGTGGTTCTTGGCTACTGAGTGAGACCAGAGACCCTGAGCTGTGTGGTGGAGATGGTGAGCTCCCCACCCAGTCAGGCATGCATCTGTAGTCACCACGGCTTGTACTTCGGGATCGTAAAAGGGTTTCCCCTTTGCGAGATTCTCTCTTGTCCACCAGTGTAGGCTCTGTACGAGTGTTGGCGAAACGACCACTAGATCGTCCCAATGACCACTTGCCTGAGACCACTGTTTCGCCAACCATTCCTGCATGGGACGCATGCGCAGACGCGCGTGGGGGACCAGGTAAATGCATGACGCCATCATGCCCAGTAACCGCATAGCTTTGCGTACTGTTATCTGTTGACCTGACTGATAATGCGGAATTTGCAGAAGTATATTCCGAATTCTCTCTTCCGAAGGGAAGGTCAATCCTTTCTGAGTATCTAGGATAGCTCCTAGAAACTGTTTTGAGGTGCTTGGCACCAGACTTGACTTTTTCTCGTTGATGGAGAAGCCTAATTCGTGGAGGAGGTCGATAGTCCTCTGAATGTTTGACCTGCAAATTCCTGGGGTTTCCCCCGTTATGAGCCAGTCGTCCAGATAAGGGTACACCGGGATTGCTTCCCTGCGTAGGTGTGCAGCCGCCACCGCCAGTACCTTGGTGAATACCCTTGGTGCTGAAGCTATCCCGAAGGGCAGTACCTTGAATTGGTAGTGGCGACTGTCCACCTTGAAGCGCAAGTACTTTTTGTGCGCTGGGAGCATGGAAATATGAAAATAAGCATCTTTCATATCCAAGGTTGCCATGTAATCCCCCTTTTTTAGGAGGGGGATTACCTCTTGTAGCGTGGTCATACGGAATTTTTGGGGCTTGACATATTTGTTGGCAGGCCGTAAGTCCAATACTGGGCGCATTGTCAAATCTTTCTTTGGCACAAGGAAGTAAGTTGAATAGATACCCTTGTTTACCTGGTGTCCTGGGACGAGTTCTATCGCGTCCTTTTCTAGCAGAATGGCGATCTCCTCGAGAAGGATCCTTTGATGCTCTAGGGAGTGCACTCTTTGTCGTGGAGGATGATTCCGGGGACGCTGCAGTAGTTCTATACAATATCCTGCGGATACTGTTGACAGCACCCATCTGTCTGAGGTGATCCCTTCCCAAGCCTGGGTGAAGGTGGAAATGCGTCCCCCTACTGGGGTTGCGTGGCAAGGGACCCTGAACTGAGCGTCACTGTTTTGGTGGAGGCGTGCCACCGCCCTTGTTGGGGCTGCCTCTGCCTCTTCCACGACCTCTCTTGTTACCCCTGCCGTAACTCTGGGTAGACTGCTGGTTGTTATTCCATTGTGTACCTTGTCCCTGGGCATAGTTGCCTCTTTGTGAATTTTGGCCGCGTGGGCGACGAAAATTATTGTTCCCCCTCTGGTTAGGGGGTTTGTTGGTAAGCTGGCCAAGGGATTTGAGAGTCTCATATTCATCTTTGGCATTTTTAAGTGCGTCTTCGACCGCTTTCCCAAACAATAGGTCGGGTTCCACTGGCTTGTCTATTAAAGAAGCCTGGGTTTCTGTCTTGAATCCCGACTGCCGTAACCACGCATGTCTCTTGATAACAGTACCTTCTGCTATCAATCTCCCTGCGTTGTCAGCGGCGTCGAAAGTTGCTTTTAAAATGCAACCAGACACGGCTCTCCCCTCTGCCGAGATCCGAGCCAGCTGGCCCTTTAACGGTTCTGGAGCAGAGGCAATGAGCGCCGCGACTTCTTCCCATTGATGGCAATTGTAACTAGCCAACAGGGTGGTGGAATTCGCAATCCTTGCTTGGTAGGCGGACGTTGAGGCTACCTTTCTGCCAAACCCGTAAAGTTTTTTGCTCTCCTTGTCGGGAGGAGCTTCTGATGAAGATAAGGGCGTGCCAGCCCTCTTTCTAGTGTTGGTCACCACTAGGGAATCTGGTTTAAGATGTCCCTTTATATACAGAGGGTCAGACTGGGCTGCCCGGAAAATCTTTTCAATTCTGGGGTTGACAGCTCTGGTGAGGTTAGGATTCACCAGGGAAGGATCTATTCTTCGTTGGATGGATTTGAGGATCGGGATGGTCTGAGCGACCGGTCTTCTCTCTCCTACAAACTCCTCCGCGAAGTCCCTTTCCTCCTGTACACCGTGGGTGTCGATGTGGAAGTGTTCCGCTGCTCGAGCGAGAACCTCGTTAAGGAGGGGCTGGTTATCAACTGGAGAGTCAGTAACTGGGGCTTCGCTTTGTACTGGGGAATCTACTCTGTAAATTTCCTGCTCATCTTCTCCCTCCTCCAGGTCCTCATCCTCTGCATAGTAATCTGTCCCGGTTTGTTCTTCCATAATTGCAAACTCCTGGTCCTCTTCAGGGAAAACTTGTCCCTGATAACTGGGGAGTGGAGTAGAATATGGAGTGGAGTAAGGCTGAACCTTGAAGGGTTCAGGTCTTTCGACCCGGGGCTTTTTACTTAGCGGGATAGGATCGGAGGAGCCTGAGGGTGTGGCCCCTTGAGGGTTATATGAAAGAAAGTGTTCTGGGTTCTTATCATAAAAATCAGCCAAGGAAGACATCCTAGACATAACCCTGTCTATGTCTTCACTGGACCATTCCCTGGAACAGGGTATTACTTTAGCAGGTGATTTATTTTCAAGGGTAGACTTGTGTTTGCTTGTCTGCTTAGGCTTTACAGGGGTGGAAGGCTGTGCTTTCCGCTGTTTCCCCCCTTCTCCGTGCGTGGAAAAATGTTTTCCCTGTCCCTTGGGGGCCCCAGAGACTTTCGACGCCTGGCGTCGAGGGTCTGGAAAGGTATCTGTGTGCTTCGGGCGTGGGGCCTCACTGATGTTAACCGCGGTCTCGGTATCTTGGAGCGCGGCCTGGGGGTGGAAGTCGTCTTCGTCTCCCGACGATCGAACTTCCGTTAGTGTGTGTAGCGAGGCACTCTTGGCAAGAGTGGATGATTGCCTTGCGTCGTGAGGCGATCTCGATCGAGAGCGCCCAGAGGACACCGAGTCGGACCGTTCTTTTTGTGCCTCTTTCCGGGAAGTCGACGTCGTCGAGGTCCGGTTGGTCTTAGTGTGTTTAGTGTGTGTTAGGTGTGTAGCGCTTGCGTCGCCGGGGGTCTTCCCCATAGCCGCCTTGCCGGACGACCTTCCGAGGTCGGGGACCTGCGCTCGTCGGCTGTCTTTCGACGCCGTAATGCCCTCGCCGTCCGAAAGTACGGCGTCGCTGCCATCGCTGAAGGCGCCCTCCGCTGCCATGGCCTCCTGCCTGGCGTGGTGGGCCCAACGCTTTGTCGAACGGTCCTTAAGTGTCTTAGGTTTAAACCTACTACACGCTCTGCAGTTCGCTTCGGGGTGATCCCTCGGCAAGCAGAGATTGCACGTGGCGTGCCTGTCGACCCAAGGGTATTTGCGATTGCACTTGGGGCAGAATTGAAAAGGGGTACCCTCCATACGCACCTTAAGGCAGCGGGCTGCTAAGTGTAGGAATATATATAAATGTAACTATATATCAAGAGTGAAGAGTATGTACCACCCCCCACTCTCCCTACTTGTAAGGGCCGAGGCCAGCGGCCTACTAGGCCCGGGCCGAGGCCAGCGGCCTACCGAGGCCCAGATCCGTCGTGCAGCAGTCGACGGTCGATGACTTCTCCAGCCGTCGTCGAGGTTGAGGGTCGACGTTGGGGTGGGGAAGGGAATGAATAAGAATTAAAATTATAATAACAGCAAAAGTATGGCTAAGGCCAGGGAACTCCGCAAGATGCTTCCGACCAGTATGGCGGAAAAAAACAATCTGAGGATCCTACACGCGTGAGGGATCTTGGGTACAGTGGACGTCACACTAGGGATAGTATTACTGGCACGCCTGTGTCGACGCCCATTTTCGACTTTCGAAAAACAAACTGTAATACTCCGCAGCTTCCACTAGATGTCGGCCTATGCACAGCATGTGATCTAAGCAGATTCCACAAGCCTCAGAAATATATATATATATATATATATATATTAAAGAGGAGAAGAAACCTGGCAGGAGAGTACACCAGGTATTCTGCAAGGATTCAGACTAGCAGCTAAGTTGTTTTTTGCATACCAGTTGTGTTGTTGATCAACAGAAACCCAAGGAACTGATATTCTTAAAGCAGAGTGAAGAGAAATCCAGGGAAAGGGAACCAACCTCTGGAACTGTGAACTGTATCCTTCTGGAACTTTTGTGTTGGAGTTACGCATTTCCTTTTTGAACATTTGTACACTACCCAAGGCCAAAATCATTTCCCTTTTCAGATTAGAGTTGATTTTTAGAATGTGAGGGCCAGAATAGTACTTTGGACACAGGACATTTTGCTTTGGATATCTTGACATCGGAAAGACCCGTAGTTTTGTTTTAGGTAGGGAAGTACATCTTGGAGTAGGGACAGGTAGGATATTTTCCAATCCTCTTTTTTGTTTCAATAAAAGTTTAGGGCCAAAAGTCCCCTTCCTGGCTCCTCACAGTACACTTATGAAAAATATTTATTTGTGTCCACTCAACCTGTTCTTTTGTTCCTAGCTCTTACAAGAAAAAACCACTGGCTTCTTTGTACATCATTTCATTGATCGTTTCTTCTCACAACCCACTTTCAGCACCCGACAAATCCTTGGTGGCGTTATGACAGCCTACATGTGGGAAGAAAAGGGTGCACATTTGGTAAGGGTATCACCTGTAACAAAAAGCTTAGAAGGGAATGAATGCCAACATTCCGAAATGTGCAAAAAAGGGCTTAGCGCTGGAGGGAAAACCCTCAGCAGTTAAGGGGTTAACTAACCCCGCTGCTTCCCCTCTTCTATAGTCAACATTCTTAGGTACTCTTGCCCTACACACATGGGGTAAGCTTCCCCCACATTGGGCATACTCCTCAGAGTACACGTCATGAAACAACACCTCCCTCCACCCCCATCTCCTGCTTCATCAACCCAATGCTCAACGTAATTCTCCAGGTCAGGCGGAGGGGAAGTCAATTTACCCGGAGGCCCAACAGCCTGCTATACTTTCACCATTCTTGGCTTTAAAACACCATCCCAATTATCAGTCTGGGTGTACACGTGTCTTGTGAGGGGAGGAGCTCTACCCATTATGATAGACATAAGCCTTTGATATGATAGATCACCAGCATTTACATCTGCTTCCTTCTCCATGGCAATCCTCAAGTTGTGAAGGGCCCCTATCGCATGCGTCAGGGACCTGTTAACTGCATCATTTGGGGGGTATAAGTGCAGCAATATATGACCCTTTCCATATCTGTTCTGGAGGGTCGTGAGTCTTATAGCCCGCAATTCAGTCTCTGAGTTGAGGCCCTGCACCGTTTGGTTCAAGAACTGGAGCATCTCCCACCTGGTGATCTGCTGCCACTTGGCCTTTGCTGCATTCTGGATAGCTGGAACCAGGAGGGAGGTAAGAACGTCGCTGTCTTGGTAAACAAACGAAACTGGCCTGCGATCATCTTCAATTGGTCAGATGAGTCCTGGGACCAGTAATTGGACCTTTTCTGGTGAGGGGACTGTAAAGACTGGTAGGGGATGTCTGTACTTCCGCTCTCTATATGGTAGAGTAGAGGCACAGAAGACCCCAGCCAAGATTCTCTATTACGGTAGTAATGGACGAGCAATCAAGGCCTAGCTTCTCAGGAGGTGATGCGGGCTGGTTCTTAAGTACAGTGTAGTCCCCGAACCCCCACAAAGGAATGTCCCAACACTGGGCCTCATTACAACCCAGGCGTTAAGGGTTAACGCCGTAGTTAACCCTTAACGCCTGATTCTGATTTTAACGGCTGCTTTTAGCAGCCGTTAAAATGCATGGCGCTAACCTGCCATGATGCTAATTACGCCACTGTAATTTACGGTGGCGTAATTAGCGCCTTCCCACTCCCATTATGCCCTATGGGGCAAAAATGGGAATGGGGAAGGGAAAATGGGAAATGGAGATTTACCGCCCCACTCACCTTGGAATGGGGCGGTAAATCCGCCATCCACCATGGTGTAAACATAGTTTACACCATGGTGGTAAAGTTGGCGCAATTAGCGCCTGTGTCATAATGACCCCCACTGTATTACTGAAAACACAGTCTTTATATAATTAATATTCAAAGGTATGTACACGATCACAATAACGCACTTTGTACTTGGAAGTCAATAATGATAAATATATACACGTCTAGAGTGGTACCACTAATGTTATCAAATCTCATTAAAGTGCATCAACTGTACGGTTAAAATGTCACACAGATCAATAACAAGGAAACCAGCAATAGAGATAGGCAGGAAAGTAAGATGGTTGAAACAATAGGCAGAATGCTGGCCCCGTTACCTAGACACAGTTCTGTGTGGAGATCCCCCCACCTGGGCAACCTGTAAATAAAGATATATAGCACAAGCCCAGTTCATATTTTCAATAGTCTCACTTCTTCCTATTAAGGTTTTACCCCCCAATGTACCTGATGGAGTAGAGTTCTCCGACGATGCGCCAACCGATCCTTCTTGAGTGCCTCCCTTTCAGACGGGAGCCACGGATCGTCGAGAGGTGTCGGGGAACTTGGCGTTCGGTGTCGGGGAATTGACGCCCTTCTTGAGTGCCCTCCCTTTAAGGCAGGAGTCACGGGTCGTCGAACGTCCGACGGTGAACAGGGTGAACTATGGCAGGGAAGTGGCAGCTTCGTTCCTAGCGGTGCTCGTCGACGACAGAGCGTTGGCGTCCTGCAAGGAAGAGGCGTGCGGGGCACCTCGGTGACAATAGTTCTGGACCGCAAACAAATGATGAAGAACTGTGGCCCAGCACGGGCGTCGAGTCGTCGGCGTCTCTGCAGTCTGTAGGTGGCGGGAAACCCACCGGTGGATGCTCCTCGGCGCGTCGACGGTCGGGCCTTCTCCAGCGGGAGACAAGCGGATGCCGATGCAGACGAGAGCGTCCGATGATCAATTAAAGTTCTTAGGCAAACGGGAGCACGGCGGCTCCGGTCGGCGACGGCGGTCGTCGGCAGTGGTGGACAACAGTCCGGGTGCTTCTCCTTGGAGTTCCGCAGCAGTCCCCGTATCGGGTTGGCAGCCTGTCAAAGGTCTGTCTACCAGGGAGCGTTGGCAAAGATCAGCTGTGCACGATGGTCCCTCATAGCTCGGGAAGAGGGCGCCTTACCAGGTCCTCTCTGGGTCAGTCCTTGGAGGCACAGCAGCTTTCAGATTGTGAAGGAGAGCAACAGCAATTCTTCTCGTCCAACAGGGCTTCAAGGTCAAGCGTCAGTTAATCCAGTTACTCGTCTTAGTGGACTTCAGCTTCTGAACACGATTCCTAGCGGTGAGAGGTCCCCAGATATACTGTTGATCTCCCATTCATTCCGCTGGGTCACACTCAAGCATCCAATCACGACTACGGGCATTTATGCAGGCAGGCAGCCAATCGGGCACACGAGGTATTCAGGCCATTCACTTCTCTCCAGACACTCACAACAAGTTATGTGTATTGGGACAAGTACCGAGCCATTCAACACCCCAAGCTGCATTCATACCGGTTTCGGGCAGGGTTGTCTCAGTCATTGTGTCAACCACCAGATACTAGACACCCACAACACAGAATGCATATTCATCACACACTCTATTCACCCAGGTCCTACCCACAGGAGGCACCCACAACATACATCACCGGGAACGCTCCAGCTAGTCTGGCCGGGCCTTCACAACAACACCATATATGGCACTTCCACCCAACAGCCAGTCAGGGGGAAGGGACAGAGTCAGGGCTTCCCAGGACTTTGGGAAAACAAGGTAATGGGTAATAGAAAGCAAGAGGCCACCGGGGCCATCTTGTTTTCCATCAGGAATCAACTGAGCCCAATGGCAGGGCCGGGGTATCCCAAAATGGAGGATACTTCGTGCACCTGTCAAATTCAGCATGGAGCTGCCACCAGCCCATACCCTGCTCTGTGGGATACCCACAGGTGCCCAAAAACATACACTAGGGGCGCAGGGTTGTACCCCCACCCATGGGTGCCATAAGGGTATCCCAGGGGTCTGTTCACCAAATCAAAAGAAAGAGAGCTGCACCGCCAGGATTCCCACATGAACTCCTGCACGGAAAACACAACAGAACACACGATGAAAAGCAGTATCGGGCAAGGATACGGAGGCTCTGTCCCTCCGATGCATTTCCAGCATCACAGGGACCTTAGTGTGCGACAGGCACGCTTGTGGGATGGGAACATAGTTGCTACTGGGGGCAGCATGTTTCTGTCAGGTGTAAATCAGGAACTACCAGGATTATTTATTCTAAACTGGTGAGTGAAGAGACGCCCCTCCAAGATGACGGAAGTTGGAGGTATGCATATTGTCCACACACCCAATACACATCCACCAACGCAGATGTGTCTTCGGTCAGATCCAAAAAAAATAGGGTTTTGTTGCAACAAATGTTGGTCCCTAGAGGTGTAGCGTAATTTTCTCTGAAGCAAAAAGAATAATCCACTGACATAAGCTCTTTTGTTGGCTTTTCACTTAACTTAATCCATGTCAGCTTTGGCACAATCACCCCATATTTTGCAACAGTTCTGATTGACGGATGCCACTAGATCCTCCTAAAACTCCAGTAAGCCCCCCAGTTGCACAACTCACTACTCTTGTCACCCATCTATCATTGGAAAACAGCACACCATCCATTTTAAACAATGGTGTTGTTTTGCATCGGCCTTGTTCTTCATTCTTGGCACACTCTTTGTCATCTCTGTCCATTACGACCGATTGGACCGTGTGCTCCTGGAAGAGACTTTCTACTCTATACAGGGCCAGGTGTACTAAACATCTGGCTATGAGAGGTCCAGGTGTACTAAACATCTGGCTATTAGAGGTGTCCTTTCTTGAGGTATGAACAGCTTGAGTGTACCTGTTGCATGATGTATCAAAGAGCACATAGCAGCTCTCGTTTGACCTTGCTGACCCCACCTCGCGCATGTGATTATAGCACATGTTGTCTGATTTGGGTGGTGCACATGTGCCACATTATCTAAAATGACTCCTTTTTACTGATTGTACTCAATCTCTATCTCGGGTCCCTTACTAGTACACGTTATATCCAAAGTTTCCAATATCTGTACATCTGTACCATTAGGATACCCTCCTTCTTATGCCCCAACCATATAAATAATCAAAAAGATAACATATAAAAAAAGAGACAAATAAGAAAACATATGAAATAGCATTCATATTACACAATGCTTGAAATCTTGACCCTGCAGGCAGAGAAAAAGATCATAACACGCAGAAAAAAAAACACTTTTTCATCAAATTATAAGGAGTGATGGCGTGGTACTGGGTGAACAAGTGAACCCGGTACCGAAACTCCCACACACAAACCGTGAACGGCGTCGAATACACTACTGCGTAAGAGCCCTGGAATTGCCTATCTTGCCACTGCCTAACAAAGTTCTGAACATAAGCTTGATCCCCTGGATACAATTGTGGCATTGGGAAATGTTAGGCAGAGTTTGTATGCACACAACTATGACTACACTACAGGTGTAAGCAAAACCAACCTTTGTTATAAGTCTGTACTACATAGTTTTTGGTAGAGGAGCTGAGCAGCCAGGCTTATCTCAAGAGGGAATGTGAGCTGTAAGGATGTAACACAGAGGTCTACAATCACAAATATTCAAATAAACTCACACTCAATGTTTCTTGGTTAAACACTTATTAATTTATATAACAGTCAGTTATAAAACATTCACTAGAAGGAGGCAATCTATATCAGACACATATACTTCAGTATGTTACACGGTACGGGTCTGAGGCATTTAAATTACTTTGAAGGAGGAGCAAAATGGCATTCAGAGTACTTTGAAGTAGGAGCAAAAAGGTATAGGTAAACAAAAAGAAGATACAGTTACTCTTTAGACAGTGCAAATAGTTTGAGTTCACCAGAGGAGCTGATTCAATGCAATAGGTTAGGCCAAAGCCAAAGGCTAAAGTCTTGAATAGGATAAATCAGTTCTGGTAGTTAAACAGAAAAGTCTTTGCCAAAGTTCTCAGATGTAATTTGTAAAAGAAAGATTCATATGTTGGTTCACAAGCTGACTAGGCCTGCAAGTTGCCAAAGTTCCAAGCACTTTTGCATAGAGGGGTAAGTTCTCTCGGTCCGGTTTTTACAGTACCTTACAATGAAAAAAAGGATGCAGCTGAAGACCTCTGTTCCTGGCAGTTCCTGCAGATCTCGCTGTTCCGGAGCCTCAGTCGTGAGGACAAGAGGGAGGACGTCGGGGGACACCTACACTGCACTGGGACTGGTAAAAGCTGGCACTTGGCAAATCCACAATTCCGGTAGCTGTGGTCAAGCACACAAACTGGTGTCCCTCTCCCTGGTTATTCGGTTCCCTGCAGCACTCTGAGGAAAATACAACCAGCTCCGAGAATGGTATCCAGGTGGCTTACGAGTTGATTGGTCCCACCAACTCAAAGGGAGAAGTTGTCCTTGCAGGGCTTCTCTGTCGGGATGAACTTGGCGATTCGGACCTGCAGCAGGGCTTCACCAGGCAAACCAACGGTCCAGGAGTTGCAGCAGCCGTCCTCTTCAAGCTCGTCTTCGGTTCTTTCGGTCCAGTGGTCAACTCTGCCTTCCAAGCCAAGCAACTCGACTTTTATCCAGTTTCCTCCCATTCATTCCAGCCTAGCTGCCACTCACCCAGCAGGGTGGCTGTCCCTGCCAGACAGTCAGCCAGCCAATCACGCCAGAGTTTAACAGTCAGCCAGCCAATCATGCCAGAGTTTATTTGGGTCTCCTATGAGACTAAGCATAGGGAGGTTCGAGCACCTCCCTCACTTCTTGCCCACCCCAGACACTAGGGTACCAGAGGTGATCTTCATTCCTGAAGCCCGCCAATGGCGATGAAACAAAGGGATCAAATCTGGATTGGCGCGCGGAGCAAAACTCCAGGACCGTTCTACAAAGAAATGGCGACAAAAGAACACCGGGACTTGTTTAAACAAAAGGGGCTCAGACGCTATCTTGAAAAACTTGGCTCCCGTGATTTAACGCTACCGGTGTTCGCGGTCAGGAAAAATCATGGTAGTTCGTTGTAAAACGACTGCCACCAGCCATTTGATAGGAAAGGGTAGCATTTGACTGCTACATGAGTATTTAGACACAGGGGATACTAGGTAACTCCTCCAGCACTCTATTGTAAGATAAGGGTGTGCTGGGTCTAGGAATTTGAAAACACTAGTAAAGTCAATTTCACTTTATTTTCTCTGGGAAACAGTAGTTTATCCCAGAGAAGGTATTTAAACCTTGGGAAAGCCTGAAAGGCTTCCCTGTGCCACTGCACTGAAGGTGCTGTGTGACACACATGAAAATATTATGCCTATGGAGTTGTCTAAAACTCCATAACCAAAGAACACAAGAGTAAAACACATCAACATACATGAGAAAGTGAGAAAAAAGGGTTGCACTTTCTCCAGGTAAAAAAAAATCAAGTCCTCAAACTCCTACCCCCAATATTTCTGCTGCCCTACGAAATTCTGATGATGCGCATGTAGGTGTGAGAGGTGTGTGCATCCTTCTCTCCATCACAATTTAGTGTGGGGACAAGTGATGATTCTTTCTTGGCTGCCTCCTGGGGCTAAACAGAGCCAGAGGGAGACAATGCAGCCAATTCCTCCCTAACGTAGTACAAAGCTTAGATTGCTTTGTCTTTAACAGGCCGTTCAATCTTTCCAAATTCCCATTGGCTTGAGGGTGTTATATGGAGCACAACTTGTGTTATATCCCTAGTAGGGATGCAATTTCCTTAAACAAATCATTAAAAAGTATGCCCTGTTGTCTCTCTTTAGCACTTCACATATACCCCAGCGAGGAAATACCTTGTGGACTAGAAATGTTCTTGCTGATTTAGCATCTGGTTGTGCACAAGTGCCAGCCTCAATTCATTGGGAAAATGGACAAACAATAATAAGATAACAAAAATTACTACACCTATTTAACATGTCCACATAGTTAATGTGGAGTTCCCAGAAGGGTCCAGTTGGAGTGGGCAATATGCCCCGCAATGTACTGAGGGTGTGGCATGTACTGCAGAGGTGACAAGTAGTACAATTCGCCACAAATTCATTGACATATTCATGCAAGTTGGGGACAAACTAGTCCTCCTGAACATCAGCTGCAACATGTTGCTTAGAAGTATTTGCTGAGTAATGCAGTTGCTCAAGAGAAACCATGAGCAGTTCCTGTGACTTACTACTTTACCTGTAATGTTTTGTCACCATGCCAAGTCGGTTGGTGAAAGTGAGCACTCCCGTTTAACCCAGAAAACATTCTTGTCCTAGGGCGCCTGACCTTGTAGTCCAATTATTTGTGTAAGCGGTACTGCTGTATATGGTATTGCCAACTGCAAGTGTTCGATGAACACCTCAGAGTATGCGTTAACATCCACTTCTTTTAAATACGCTGCTTCTTTAGCTGATTTGTCTGTGGCATCGTTGCCAAGTGAAACTGGGTCTGTGTTTTGGGTGAGGGTGGCGCATTTAACCACTGCTACCATTGTGGGGCGGGTCAAGGCATACATTCATCTTTCCAATAAGACTGCATGCTGCAGTGTCGTATCATCTGATCTCCTGAATCCCCGCCTTTTCCATCTAGACAGCCCTTAATGTACGGTGGTGGGGACCTAGAGTCAGAATAGTTACTAAGCACCCTTGTGACGCTTCTAGTGCCTCAATTAATACAATCAGTTCTGCTTACTATGCCGAATAATGTGTGGTAACCTCTTTTAACAAAGACCTCATACTGCCTGTCAACAAGGCGCACCCATGCCGCACCTGTGTGTCTCTGTCCCGTCTCCTGATCAACAGTCCATAACCCATCAACGAAAGGTACTTCCCCCTTCTTTAAGTGCATCCTCCAGTGCCTGGACTAAATCATCCTCAGGATCTTCATATGTAAATCAATCATGCACTTCTTCTCCTGGCTGAACTGGTATTGCAATAAATATGGCAGGGTTCACTGTACGACACCTCACAATGTGAATCGATGGGCTTGACAAGATAACTTCATACGCAGAAGCACTTTGTATAGTTAATGTGGACTTGGAGTGTTCAAGAACGGCAAGCACTGCGTGCTCTACATATAATGTTACGGAATGTCCCTTAGTATTATATTGTATTGTAGTCATTTATATAGCACCATTTTCCCATTTGTATGCCTCAATGCACTTTGGGGTTGGCATGCCTTTGGGACCGAAGTACAGGTATGGAAACATTCTAAGAGTAGACTTAAGATGCATGTGTGCATTCTGTTGAGATTAGGATTTATGAGGGCTGGCAAGGCTTCAGTAAGCAACCCAAGAGCTCAGGTATCAGGGTGGGTGCGGTGGGTGGCCAAGACAGAGCGCTAGTGAAAGAGACTCGATGAGTGCCCAGCTAGACCGAATGTGTCATAGGTTGTCGGATTATACTAATGACAGAGGTGTTGGGGCACGTCAAGGGTTTCAGCACGATCGTCCAAGTGCATCTTCTAGTCGGCGTAGAATGCTACCCTTGGCAAGGAACTGGCTAGTGGGATTAGTTGAATGCCATAGGCCAATAATTTAAACAGACATAGCTACTACGTGTCTTCCATGTACTAAGACTATCAACCAGGTAATCTAATAAGTGTGATGGCAGGGGCATGTAACCACCTATGACCTATGATATTTCCCGCTCCCAACAGAAACAACTGTCTAAATACGTTCTTGTTTTATGCCCCTCAGGAACATCTTAGTGCATCAACATTCCTACCCCCAAATCAATCCAAGTTCATACCATGTCCTATACCCCAAGTTAAACTGTCACCTTTGACTCGATAAATAGGGACTGACTTTTGCCCAAACTGCAGGCTTGGGGTATTCCCAGGGACTGAATAGCAATTATAATTGGCCTGCATGAGGACACTGATGTGCGAGTCAGGTTTAACACCCAAGGTCATTTATCAGCCCGTATTAGATTGGAGAGAGGGGTTAAGCAAGTTTGTAGGATTGCCCCCCTCCTTTTCAATCTGGATATGGCTGACCATGGGAAATATTTAGCTCCCCATGCCCTGGGCAGTCCCAAGACTGGTTCATGCCCTTTGACTTGGATGGCCTATGCAGACGATATAGTCCTTTTGGACTATACCGCGGTGGGGCAGCAAAGACTGACTGCAATGAGTGTGTATGCGATTTATAATAAGCTCCTAATCAACCTGTCAAATCACATCTTTTAAGAGACCTGGGGTACAAAATTCAGATGGCTTTTGGAAAGTCAGACTCAAGCCACAGTTAGAGAAGTAAAATATCTTAGCTTCACTATATATTCACGCACCACAATGCTATCACTGATGTGGGAATTGAGGGCAAGAGCACAACTCTCGTGCCAAATAAAGAAACTGTATATTTCTTATTGCACATTTTTGGTCATCCCATTGATTAAGTTCTATATTGGAAAAGGGTTGCCCTGTCTCTTGTATGGCATTAAGACCAACCCACAAGCTATGAAAATAGATTGGAATTACATGGCAGGGCTAATCTAGAAGAGAGTTCTGGCCCTCCCACAACCTGTCCATGTGATCGGTCTGAGGTACGAGCTGGGCCTCCACTCCTTGTTGAGGCACGTGGAGTGGAGGGTCATCTCTATATATCAACTGATAATTTGTCCCATGGAAAAATCCCTGTCTGTAGACCATGGTGCTGCCCTTTAGGTAAAGTCTAGCAACTTCCTGGGGGCTTTGGAAGTGTCGGGTTAAGGTTTGGGGTAAGGGACGGCGCTTCCTGTACCCAAAAAGACGATAAATAGGGAAAAACTACATTTCCTAGCATGCTTTGGGAGTGTGTAGTTCAGAGGTTTTCACACAGCACTTCAGCTGTGCTTAATGAGGAACTGCTTAAAGTCAGCCGCCGCCCGTGCTTCAGTGCAGGTAATTACAGTCCATTAGCACGGGCGGCGGCAGCTGAGGAAGTAAGCAGATGAGACTGCGTTGGGATGCCAAAGGACTGTGAAGCTTCTGCCCGGGCCGTGAGGGTGATTTACGGCATTATATGCAGGAAGGAGAAGGAGCCGGGGCCGCGGCGGTGAAACAGCTTTATACTTCGTGTTGGGCAACAGACTGCAGAGTCCGGTTGTCTTCGTGAGGCATTGGGACCGCCAGTTAAGTGTATTACTTCACTGGCATTGTTTATGAAGCATGTGTTCTTTTGGCTGCTTACTTTGTTTCACAAAAAATTGCTGAGAGTTGGAGAAAACACACCACTAATCTAATAACTGACAAACATTACGCCTGACTCATTATGCAGTTACAAGGAGAGAATCATCTCTATTTCATTTGATTTTGGGAACATTACATACTATCCCACAGCAAGAGGGCACATGCTTCGTGTATTTGTTGTGATTCATGGTTTGTCGCTTCATTGTGCCCAGTGGGCCATTAGTCTTGTGTCTTCATGCAAGGGACATCCCTTTTGTTTGTGCTATTACGCTTGTTTGCAAACTTCTATGCGCCAAGTGGAATATTCCACCCTTTGCTTCAGTATTGTGTTATGTCTAAGTATTTAACCCCATGTTCTTTGTCTGGAAAATGGTGTCTATATGACCAGTAATAAGGATATGCTATGCTAGGTACTCTACTGTTTATTATCTTTGTATGCAGGAGGTTTATTTCAAGTTTTAGGAGGCCAGGTTAGGTGTTCAGGATTTAGAGTATCGGTATAGGAGTATTGACCTACACAGTAGCGATTGTCATGTACTTGCTTGTTATGTTTTCCCCTTCTTTCCTTTGTCATTCCACCTCCTTTCCCTAACTCTGTCTTCCCCTGATTGGCTGCCACGTGGCTTCTTGTGTTATTCATTATCAGGCGCCCATGCCAACCACGGTGGGAGGGTCGATCTATTCGGCATCTGTGGTTCGGGAGAGGGGGTCGAGTCCCCTATCCTCCCTTTGTGAGTTTGACAGGAAGAGAAAGCAATGAACCTGCTGAGTTTATGTGATACTATCTTGGAGCAACTCATTAGTAATCCAGTCAGTGTCAAGAAAGTGCTGGGGAGACACGACTAGATTAAAACTATTAAAAGAATGAAAGTGTTGAAACTTGCAAATTCTCTGTTACTTGATAAGCCCCAGGGCCTCCTGTTGAAGTACCTGCATTGTTTCTCTGACTCATGGGTCAGAATGAACTTCTTGAGGTTTATATTAAATCTCCTTAATACAGGCAAAGTCCTGTCAGCCCGAAACTCCAGGAATTTCTCTCTACAGTCCTGCTCACTCTGTGGAAGAGCGGACAAATAGACACATAAACATATACGTATGGAGTGTAGTGGGATTTGGGAGTACACAAGTACTGTTCCTAAGTCGATTTGTGTAGGGTCCTGATAGTCGAACTTCTGAATATTTTGGGATCGATTGATTTCAGGTCAGGGAGTATTTCTGACAACTCAGATTGTAAGAGTATTGAATGCTCATGGGTCTGAATAGTTTTGCACTTTTTGATTGATATGATTTTATTTAGTAGATTTATTATAAAGTATAAGAGATTGTGTTCCTAAATGTACCTGTATGTTTATGAGCATATCACAGTGGCCCATTGCGACAGCAGTGGGCATCCGCTGTAACGTGAATTGTTGGTGTTTTGGTGGGCCTGGGCCAGTGCACGCAGAGCATTCAAGGATGGTGCGTAAGGAAGATTCGGGAGGAGGAAGGGAATAGCCAAGTTTTGAGGGCCTTTTTGAACACGAGGTGGTTGTCGATGCAGCAGATCTAGAGAGAGTTCCAGATGGTGGGAGCTTGGATTGCAAAACAGGAACCACACAGTCTGGTGGAGTTACAATGGGGGATAATGAGGAGAAGTGCTGTGCTTGATCAGAGGGTCCTGGAGGGCTGGTAGTGTACGAGTTTGTCTTGGAGGAATTTGGTACCAGTGTTGTGGATGGCAAAGTGAATAATGCACATGGCTACAAAGGTAGTCCGCCGACCAATAGGGAGCCAGAGTAGGACTCTCAGTGCTGGACTTATGTGTTCTCTACCTGGAACGCCAATGAGCCGACGGCCGCAGCATTTTGAGTTCTTTGGAATTTCCTATGTTGGAACACAGGTGCGCCTAGATAGACAGTTTGCATAGTCTAAGCGGGAGAGGATGATGGTGTGGATGGCAGAGATTCGATGTGGGTAGGTGAGGTACGGGGAGATTCGCCTGAAGATGTGTAGGTAGAAAAAGCAGGTTCTGGAGGATACAGAGTTGATGTGTTGGAAGAGGGATAGAATAGAGTCCAGCATGCATCTAAGGTTCAACAGAGAAGTGGAAGTTGCCAGACGGGGTGGGGGAGGGGCTAGAGAGTGAGGCCAGGGGACAGGTTGGGGAATGAGAGTGCTTTTACTGCATACTAGAATTTCTGTTTTTCCGGGGTTGAGGAGGAGGTGGTTCTTCATCCAGTGGTCAAAATCAAAGAGGCATGATGAAAGATCCAGACAGGTGGTGCCTGGTGATTTTGTGGATGATCTTGGTGTCATCTGCATAGTTGTAACAGATGAGGTTGTGGGAGCAGATGAGTGGAGAGAGTGGGCTGAGATAGATATTGAAGAGGAAGGGAAGATAGGGATGCTCCCTATGGAACCCCTTTCGGCACTGGGCGAGAGGTGGAGGAGAAAAGGTGGAGGAGCATGATTTGCGAGTGATTAGAGATGACGGAGGAGATCCATGTGGGAGCAGTGTCCTTGATTCCTAAGGAGTGTAGCCTGCCTAGGGGTATGGTGTGGTCAATAGCATTGAAGGAGGCCGCGAGGGCATGAAGAATGAGCACAGCGAATGCTTCCGCGTACACTGTTCTTTTTAGATCATCCCAACTGGACACCATAGAGGACTTAGTTCCTCGGAGGGGTCTGAAACCTGATTGGGCTGGGTCAAGAAGGTTGTTGGCGTCAGTGAAGTGGCAGATCTGCTTGTATGCCGAGCGGTCCATGAGTTTGGCCATGAAGCGGGTGTTTGAAATGGGCCGGTAGTTCTGGGAAGTGAGAGGGTGGAGCGTGGGTTTTTGAGGACAGGTTTGATATAGGAGGTTCTGCAGGCTTCCGGGAAGATTTCAGAGTTGAGAGATTGTTAAGGATTGACCATGCAATGCTGCCTGCGCAGGTTGATGTTAGGATGTTCTTGAGGAGTGTGGGCGGGCATGGGTCTTCAGGGGAGCCTGACGGGCGGCTTTGTGCTAGGATCCTGAGGAACTTATGGTGTTAGATTGGGGAGAAAGAGGAGAAGGTTTGCATCTGGAGGGAATTATGTCACGGGACAGGAGGTTGGTATTCAGTGGGTGGGGGTATCATTGCTATTTTAGAGATGATGGTATTGTCTATCGATAGCAATGTTATCAAAATGTGCAGACAAAGCATCGCATAGGGATTGGAGTAGGGGAGGGGATGAGCAACCTGGCGATTTGAATTCAGAGATTATTCTGTGCAATTTCTTGCTTGGGTTGCGAGAGTTCTTTTTGGGCTTTTCTAATTTCTGACCTGTAGGCACTTGTTAGGGGGGGAGGGTCAGATTGGTTCTCTGGGTCCGGTCCAGTCAGTGCTTGAGAGTTTTGAAGATTTGAGGTGGGTGGTGTACCATTTCGGGGGTGGGGCCTGATCTCTTGAAAGGTCCGTTTTGTTACAGTGAGGGGTGTGAGGGCGCTGGAGAGCCTGCGATCAACAAGTTTGATGGAGGGAGGGCATTCCTGGAGAGAGAGTACTGGGAGTGAGTTGAGGAGGAATTTGGCTGGGTCCGAGGAGATTGTGGAGGACATTTTAATTGCAAAAGCCGCAGCGGCTAGTGCTTGCTCACAAGGAACTTGACTCTGCATCACTGAATCTAATATTCCACTGTAATATGCCAAAGGCCTGTGTCCCATGTATGTGTGCTGAGCCAGGACTGCAGTCATGACCTGACTTTTGGAATTTTAAACAAATAAAATTATTTCTTATAATTGGGGGTTGCCAGTACTGGTACATTAGTTATGACATTCTTGAGTTCCTGGAAACATGTGATCATTTCTCCTGTACATATGAGTGTCCTTTCGCTTTTCTGTGCTTCCTTGAGTCTCTGCTGTCAGGTCCAGCTTCAAAATTCCTGCGGGAGTGACGATTGCCCTCCAGACCCCCTAAGGCTGTCGACCCAACAGTCTTTGAAAAATAACTATCGAGCCAGCAAACAAAGGAAGGGGAAGTAGAGAAAACAACAAACGCAGGTTTTCTTCTAGCCCTAGACTTCTGAATCTGACACCCTCTCGACTGGATAGCTCAGAAGATACCTAAAAAGTAATTACAAACATGTTAACATTAATCTGCTACTTCTCTATCCCGTCTGTGCTATTTATTTTCTCAAACCTCTCTTGCAAACCTGCTGACTATGCTAATTAGCTGATAGGCTCTTTTATATTGAAGATTGAAATTATGTTTGCTTTAATGAATCTTCTTCGTAAATCTGCTAGGTAATTTCCTTGTTTAGTCTCTTTTGCCTCTTTAATTCAAAGTTGCTACTGGCCAAAGTCTTGAAACTATTGTCCTTGATGCTGTAAGCTTCTCTTCACACGCTATAACTAACTTGCTCCAATTTAAAAGTGTCTCAGGAAAAGTTTCTGTGGAGGCAACGTCTCTTAACCTTAACGTAAAATAAATGAAGTCTAATCTTATTAAAAACTACCTTGACGTAAATGCTCATTGGAAGCTCTGCGCTACTCTTCGTGAGCTTGTTCCCTTGAAAATCTGTAAATTCCTTTAAACAGCCGATTTGTTTCTAAATTGCCTTCGTGCCGCGTTCATGAAAAGGCAAATAGTTCACTGGAAACTGACTCGCGTGACGTTGTTGGTGTCCTGAGCCGAAAAAGTTGTACCGCACATGTACTCACTTCAAAGCCGTGAGTACATTACTCTAACCGGCCCATCAGTAAACTCCTCGTGCACACAACGACACACTTAGAAAATTATGCAAAAAAAAGTCTAGTTAGTAACGTATGCAATTTTATTGTCTTTAATATATTAGTAAAGGAACTAGCGATGCTTCTTACCCGTTCGTTAAATTAGGAAAAGAACGCGTGACAGCGTGCTGCAGCTACATGAACTTGTTGCGTGCTGGCGTTTTAACTTTGCACAAAAAAACTGTATTTATATTTACAAAAGTCTTTCACTTGCATATCTATATCATTAAACAATAGCATTACTGAATATATTTTCTGTAACTAAGAACTCAGAGATAAAAAGGTACACTTCCTTTTTCTGTGGCTGTGGTTTCACTTTGACTGATGCTACGCCAGTGATCTTCAGAGAATTTCTCAATCTTCTCAGGAACTCAATTATAAAAATCTTTCAGATCATCTGGTGTGGAATTCTTTTGTAGACAGGATTTATACTTTTAATACTGGAGTTACTAAAGCTGTGACCTGCTCTGATGGTATCCTGAATGAAAGGCATTTTAGAATTCTAAAATCAATTCCAAACTACCTCACACCCAGCCACAGCCAATCAATGCTGAGCCGCCAAGTCTCCATCTTGCCCTGGGGAAACAAATGCTTCCTGAAATATACATGAAGGAAATTCCACTGTCACTGTAACCCATGCTATTTACATAAATCATAAACTCCCACCTTAAGTACTGTCTAAATCTTACAATACACCTCTCCAGACTGAGTGACTCAATCAAGAATAGCATGGGTCCCTGACATCTGAGGCTTTGAGTAGCTAGAATAATTGAAAATCCATGCCCTACAATAATTACACAAACCCAAAAAGGTTGCATTTCTTTAACTGAGGTTAGCTGTGGTGTTTTGTACAGCAGCTGCTCTCTGGGGGTTACTCCTTTTCCTGTAGATTATATAATCTGTCCCAAATACACTACCTCCTTCTGACAATATTGCATTTGATCCTATTCTTTGTCCGAAGGAAGTGTTAGCAGTGTCACTTGAATCTTTTGTTGTACTGCACACTAGAAGGTCATCTACATACTGAATGACAATACTGTGTACATTTATGTTACCCAAATCCATGTGGAACACTTTGTTGAAAATGCTGGGGGACTCACAGTACCCTTGAGGAAGTCTTATGTGTTGGTATATTTGCCTGCGGTACGTAAATGTGGTGGGATATTGAGAATCAGGGTGAAATGGAATGGAGAAGAACACATTGTTCAAGTCAACGACAGTGAAATCTGTGGCCTCAGTTTGTATGTTGCAAAAGATTGTGGCAGGATTTGGTACTTCTGGAAATTCAACTTCTACAATATTATTCAATGGGCGTAAGTCCTGTATCATCCTTCAACTGGACCCTTTTGCTTTTTGACAGGAAATATGACCATGTTACACGGGGACTCTGAAGGTACTATGATGCCCTGCTGCCATAATGCCACAATTGTCTCATGTATTCCCTTGCATGCTTCTCTAGATAATTAATACTGTCGTACTCTGGGTAATACTGTGCCATCCTTTAACTTGATAATGACCGCTCCTTTGCTCTTCAAGAACCCTTCATCCTGAGGATTGTCAGTCCATAAAGTGCTGGGTACCTTTGCCCAATCATCCCCTAGCTATGAGGGCATAGGTTTAGCAATAAGTATAGGATAGGGTATCTGCCTATTCTGAATGATTATTTCACTTGGAAAGCATGTCTGGAAGATCATCTCACTATCGGTGTCAACCTCTTCAAACAACTGTCCATCTGAAACCCCCCTCAGTGGGTGCGCCGCAGCAATACACAAAATTGTATGGCACTCCTCTCCCTCCTCGTCAGTCCCTATTAACACTACCTTGTCATTCGTAATCATCTCTGCTTCCAAATCAAGGGTGATGATGGTGCTCAGAGCATGGTCTTGGGGATCTATGGGCCGGAACAAACATTCTGACGGCACTGGTTTGTTTCTGATGCCAGGCACCCAACTCACCAACATTGTTGCCCCATACCACAACAAATCTGGGTGCAAGGGTATTTCTCTGGTAGCTCTGTCGCTATACAATGCTTGTGTTACTGAAACAACCCTACCATAACAGAATTCCTGACATAAAACACACTACCTCTACTTCTGTGAATGAAAGTCATTTTTAGCTTGCTAAGCAGGCCTGACAAGTTCACTGTTGTGTCTGCTGAGAATAATAGGAGGGTTAACACCACTTGAGTACCTACCTTGATGGGTAATTCTTCTGTAAAGGAAAGCGTTTTAATTGCCCCAGAGAATCCCTATGTGTCCATTACCTTTCGTGATAAGGGGAAGCACCCTTTTTTATGCATAATTTTGTTGCATTTATATCAACCATGAAAACAAATGATTTGTTACCTACCTTCACACCTACCTGGGGTTCCTCTTCCAGGTTGTCAGTGACTGACAGGACTGGGAACGTCAGGGCTCTTTGTGGGCTGTCCTAATCTGGATAGGCGTTCGACCCTGGAAATAGAAAGGGGTTACCTCCTAACACACTTGCACCTGTCTAGTGCATCATTGTGCCATGCAGTAAAGCGCTCTTATCATGTGGTTGGGATACTGACTGTTGTGTCTGCTGCTGTGCATACGCTTGTGCGGCAGTTGGAGCTGGGGGTTGAATTTGATGTGGTGCTGGCACCGATACTGTGGCTGTTTCCCCTGCTGGGGCACTTGCACGGGACCTGAACCCTACAGAGCAGTCAGAGGCATCATTCCCAAACGCGGGTGATATTTAAGTGGAACCACCAGCCCGATAGGGGATGTGTGGGATTATAATTGTTCCTTTATTATGCGCTTAATACCGGAGACCACTTTCCAAGTGTGACACCAGGATTCAAACCTGTGTTGCTATGTGTTGTCTTGCTTCCAAGACAAATGCATTACCCCCGAGCTATCCTCCCGGCCAGATAGGGATAAGCTGGTCTACTTCTACATTCTAGCGTAAAATTCCCTATTCTCCCACATAACCAACATGGTGCCATCCCTCTAAATCTCAGCCCCATCCCACAAATCCCCCTCCTCTACCTCCTCGTCCTTCTTGGAACTCCCCTCTCCCTCGTTGTTAACCTCCCTGGTTTCCTCTATTATCTGGATAACCGTGGTATCCTTCCATCCACTCCGGTGCCATACTTGTGTCCACCTGCCCTACAAACTTAGCTACAGCCTTCTGTGCGTTATCTGCCACTTCCTTCTCCTTCTCTTGCCTTCACCTACAATGGTGTACTATGATTTCCTGAATTCCTGCCCATCCCTTAACCCCAATCCCCACCACTGTGTCCAAAACTTTAACATATGGTAAAATATTGCTATGTTCTTGTCCAACGGTTCCCCTGTATCAGCCCTCCACATCTCCTGAATATGGTTTATATATTGTTACATGTCTTCATCTTTCATAGTGCGCGTCCTAATAGAATTTATATCCGGTGTGTCTGGATAGGCTGCTCTTAAGACAGCTCATACTTTTGGCCAACAATCATTAATATGTGCTCCATGGTAACTATCATTGCGCATTTGTACCCCTGGATAACCTGCTTTCCTCCTAATATCCTCCGCTTGGCCTCCTAATAATGCAGCTAACTCTATACCCTACTGCTAATATGCCTGCGGTCTACTTTTCAAGTGAATATATCCACTTGCCTGCTCCTGCTGTGAGCAATGGCAGTGCCTTGAACAAATTGTTTCTGTGCATGTGCAGACAGGACCTTTATGTAAAATAGAAGAACAAGTTACTTACCAACTGGTAACATTCTTTCGACTGGATGTTCCTCCAACGTAATCCACCCATTAGAAGCTGTGTTCCCATTGGCTTAGCCGGTAACTCCCAACCCCTCGCTAAAGTATGCAGATAGTTTGGCTTACGAGGCTATCAGGTCAGATACAGACATCGGGGTTAGCAGAAGTGGAATGGGGAACAGATGAGGGGGAGGAGATGCAGCCCAAGGTGACACAGAGAGTTGAGAGTTTGTGGGGTCCAAGACTGAGAGTGCAACCAGGCCACATGGTGGTGATGAAGGGGAAGAGATGGGGGAGGAAGTTACCAGCCAAGCAGGTGAGAACACAGTTTTCATTATTACAAAAAGGCCCCAGCATAGCACATTACATACTCTCGCCACATATGGATAGATATAATGTGAGGAAGGCACTGCCATCGCTCACGGCAGGAGCAGGCAAGTGGATGTATTCTCCAGGGGTATGCATGGGCGATGACAATCATGATGGGGTGCATTTTATGGATTGTCAGGCTAAAGTATGGGCTGACCCAAGAGCAGCATATCCCGGTACACCACACATGCATTCAATCATGGCATGTACTATTAAAGAGGATGAAGACACAGCACGATACATACTCCAGATCCATGAGATGTGGAGGGCGGAGACAGGGGAACCATGGGACAAGAGTATGTTCTATGATATGTTAAAGAAAGGACTTCCAAAAGAGGTCCAGAAAGACTTGGACAAGGTAGTAGGGATAAAGGCGTAGGGCTGGGCAGACATTCATGCAATTATAATGTATAATTGCAGGCAAATGCAAGAGAAAGAAAAGGAAGTGGTGGACAATGCGTAGAAGGCTGAAGCGAAGTTTGTACAGAAGAAACTAGCAAAGTTGAGCACTGAAGGAGCAGTGATTACAGACAACAGAGGTTACCAGGGAGGATATCAGGGAGGTTACCAAGGAGGGAGAGGGGGATTCCAAGCAGGGTGAGGAGGTAGAGGATGATTTGGAGGGATGGGGCGAGATTTGGTGGACCAGGACCATGTTGGTCATGTGGGAGAAGAGCAAGTTACTTACCCGTGGTATCATTCTTTTGACTGGTTGTTCCTCCCACATATTCCTCATCTTTGATATATCAAGTCTGCTTGCAGCTTGCTTCGGAATTTTAATTTACATGCTGTGTCATAGGAGGAGCCAATCTTGAAGTTGCGAGAAAGGAAGGTGTAAAACACCGAAATTCTAGGCAAGCAAGAGGGGATGGTTGGGAGGTCGATTAGAAATGTGTGGGATGAACATCCAGTCAAATTCTTTTTTACCAGAGGTAGGTAACTTGTTCTTCGAATGGATTGTGTCCTCCCACGTATTCCTCATCTTTGACAGACTCCCAGAGCAGTTTGTCTTAGGCGGTGGATCCCAAGAATATTCTTATTTGTTGACATTATGGAAGACAAATATGCCAAATTTGACCTGCTCTCCTGATAAAGAATCTACACAGTAAAATGTACTGAAAGTATGAAGTGACGACCATGTTGCTGCTCTGTACATTTCTTGCACTGGCACACCTCTTTCCAGAGCAAAGGGAGTAGCCACCCCTCTAGTGGAATGCGCCTTCAAAACCTTTATGCAAATCCTTGCCTGCCAGAGAGTAGCATTCTGTTATGCACATGACAATTCACCTAGAGATTGTTTGTTTTGTGACTGCCAAGCCTAATCATTGACCAGCATAACCGATGAAAAGCTGGACATCTTGACAAGCATGTGCCGTTTGTGTAATTTAGTAGCCTAGTACCCTTTAAGGGTCCAGACGATGCAGTCTCAGCCTCCTCGTTTGATGGATGAGGAGGTGGATAAAAAGTTGGCAATACGATATGTTGTGCAAGGAGAAATTCCGACACAACCTTCAGAAAGAAAGATGTTCGAACCATTACAACTACCTTGTTCTTGGAAAAAGATGTGAAAGGTGGTTTAAAAGACAGCTTGTAGCTCACTTAACCTACGGGCAGCCGTGGTAGCTATTAAAAAGGCAGTTTTCATAGTGAGCATTCTTAAAGGACATGAATGCAAGGGCTCAAAAGGAACTTGCATAATACACCTTAGTAAGAGATTCAAGTCCCATGTTGGCACGATAAAGGGAGTAGGCAGAAACAAATTCGTTAGGCACTATACATGTGAAAGGATTACATTTTTTTCCCTGCACCAGCTGCAAAACGAATTTCAACGGCAGTGTTGCAGGGATTTAGTTGCTGGCCTCATAGCCGAGAGCAACACCTCCTGTACATCTTCTGGAAAGCCCCAATCCTTATATCTCACCCTTTCAGATACCAGGCGTGAAGATTGAAAGTCCTGATGTCTGGGTGAAGAATGTGACCTCCCTCTTGCGAGAGTAGGTTCTCTCTTTGGAGAAGACGAATTGGAGGGCAGATGGCCATTTCCAGAAGGTCCAGGTACCACGTTCTCCTGGCCCAATCGGGGGCAAAGAGGATCATGGTCTTCCTGAACTTTCTCAACCTCCTGATCACATGAAGAATGATGGGGAATTGTGGAAATGCATACAACAGTGGAAACTCCCAGTCCACCACAAACGCGTCCCCTAGAGCTTCTCTTTGCGGAAATTCCCTGGAGCAGAACAGCTTGGACTTCCGGTTGACACCTGTTGCAAACAGATACATTTGAGGGGTTTCCCAAAGGGTGAAGACCTACAGAAGGACTTCCTGAGCAAGTTCCCACTTGTGGGAGATCGTGGTCTGCCTGCTCAAAGCGTCCACCACTGTGTTTTCTTTTCTAGCTAGATGAACTGGCAGGAGTTATTCCTTCTCTCAGTGCCCAGAACCAGAGCTATATTGCCACTATGCAAGGGGGCAGAGACCCTATTCCCCCTCTCTTGTTGAGGTAACGCATGGTCACTGTGTTGTTTGTCATTATCAGGACATTTTTCCCCTGTATTGAGGGTAGGAAGGCCATCAGCGCTAGTCTGATTTCCCAAAGCTTTAAAAGGTTCATATGGAGTCTGGACTGACTGAGACCAGAGTCCGCTTACTGAAAGATCTCCCATGTGTGTTCCCCATCCTGTGGAGTAGGCGTCTGTCACAACCGTCATGGTTGCCAAAAGGGTTTTCCTCTCATCACATTCTCTCGGATGGCCCACCACAGATGATCCTGGACAACCTTTGTCGGGACCTGGAGAAGGTCCATCATTCTGCTGGAGAACAGGGACCACTGGGATCTGAGAGCCTACTGAAGAGATCTCATTCTCAAACAGGCTTCTCGCAACAGAAAAAAGCAGGATGCCATGAGGCCGAGCAATCTTAGGAAGTCGAAGGCCGGCAGATGTTGGGCACCCTGAAACTCATGGACTATCGGCTTCAGGTGCTTAGCCCTTAACTTGGGTGGTAAAGCTTTTGCCCGAGGCTGAATCCAGGACTGCTCCAATAAATTGAAGCGTCTGTCAAGGTGTCAAATGGGACTTCTTGAAGTTCAGGGAGAAGCACAGCTCGTGGAGAAAGTGGCAGGTGCGACTGAGATGACTCAGACTGTTCAGGAGAACAAGCCCTGATCAGCCAGTCATTCAGGTAGGGGTAGATGTGAATCTATTTCCTCCTTAGGTATACCAGCACTGCCATAAGCCTGGTGAAGACCCTCAGCGCTGAGGTGAGCCCAAATGGCAGAATCTGATAATGAGAACCGCCAACCACGCAGTTCAGGTACTTTCTGTGCTTCTGATGGATTGGCAACTGAGAGTAAGCATCCTGAAGGTCCAATGACCTCAACCAACCCTGGAGCTGTAGGGCCTGAAAGATCTGCAAAAAAGAGTTACCATCTTGAACTTGTCCTTCCTGAGGAACTTGTTCAAGAATCGGAAGTCCAAGTTGGGTTGCACTCCTCTGTCCTTCGTGGTAATTAGGAAATCGGGAAGAGTACCAACCTTGGTTTCTTTCCACCACCGGTACGAGTTCTATTGCATCTTTCTCCAACAGAATGAGAATCTCCTGTTGAAGGAACAGATCTGGAACCAAGGAAGAACTGGCTTTTGTGGGTGGGGGAGGGCAATCAGAAGGTTTCTTTAGGAATGGAAGGCAGAAATCATCTGCTACGGTTTGTAGCACCCATGCATCCAAAGTTCTGCTCTGCCAACTTCCGGAGATGTTCGACAGTCTGCCTCCAACCAGAGACCTGTGGGTAAGGGAGTCATTTTGCTGCACCACCTGCAGCTGAGGGTAACTCTGCAGGTGTTGCACAGGGAGTTCTACCTCCTCTTCCTCTGCCTCCACGAGGAGCTCTCCTTTGACCACTTTGTGAGAACTGTCCTCTTCCTCTAGAGATGGAGGAATAGTAACGAAAAGGATGTTCTCTCCATCATTGACCTGATGGTTGAGTTTGTCTTATTGCTGCCCCATATGATTTAGCTGCTGCTCTAGAAGCCTGCAGCTTCTCCAAGCTGTTGTCAGCCTTTTCTCCAAACAGAAAAGTTCCATCAAAGGGCATGCCCAGTAACCATGCCTGGACATCCGCCAAGATACCAGATTTTTGAGCCAAGACATGCGCCTAAGCACCGTACTAGCAGCCGTGGGTCTACGGCTAGACTGCAAAAACTGGCTCATAGCATCTTTCCGGTTTTGAATTAGGTTAAAACCTTTCCACTCCCTCTGGTGCATGCTCTGCTGCAAGGACAACTACACCCCAAAGGGTGTGTGTGTCGTTTGTTAATGCACTTGTAGCATTGGCCGATTTCAGTGCCATACTTCCTGCACTAAACACTATTTCCTAGAGAGTTAACCTGTCCTGGCTTCTTTGTCTGCAGGTGTAGATGGATAAGATGTGGACTTGGACGACACTATTGCCGCCTGAACAACTAGGCTCACTGGTGTAGGGTGCCTGTTTAGAAAAGGAGGGTCCACAGAAGCTGTTCTGCATTTCTTTGTTGAGTTAATTCACAGGGGGAACAGAATCTGGCTTTAGCAAATTTTCCATAACCCTCACACATAAGGCAGCATGAAAAAGGAGTACAGCTTCCTTAACTTGACCACTGTCTAAAATATCAGTAAGGTAATTGGTTTCCATAGTAGCTGCAGGTTTAGACCACCCCAGATATTCAGCAACTTTACAAATTACTGATCTGTAGGAGGGATCAGCATATCCAGCTGCCTCTGGGTTCCCAACACAGATTCAGAAGATGTCTCCCAACTGCTAGTCTCCACCAGATTTTGCATCTTAGATTCTGTGGAAATAAACTCTTCTGGAACATTGGCTATTTTATATTTATAGCCAAAAGGAGCCTGACCCTCCTACTCATCTTCCTCATAGATGTAACCCATAAACCTAAAGAAATCAGGTCAAGAAAGGGGTGTGAAAGACAGTGTGTTGGACAGGTAGTTTCACAGTATTTGGAGGCAATGAATACTCGGATGGCCTCGTGTTTCGACGACTCCTTTGAAGCAGTCAGCAAATGAGAGGATGGTTTTGAATGCTTCAATGGTTTATATGAATCACCTGCCTCAAAGGCTCTGGCGACAAAGTCGATGGCTTTGATACCTTCAAAGAAGGCTTTGATACGGACATGAATGCCTCGAGGGGCTCGACACTGACTTTTTCTTATGCGCTGATGAAGACTCCTTCGACTTGTGTCGAGGAGCCTCTCTTCCCAGGAAAAGAGGCGCGCAAGATCGGGAAACATGAGACTCCCTTCTGGTCTTGCCAGACGCAGAGGGATGGCTTCTTTTTCCTGACTCCTTGGGAGGGTCACTCAGAGGAGCTTGCCTCTGAAAAAACGTTGAGTATTATTAAGCAGAAGTTGTTCCTGAGACCTTTTCGGGAGAGGAGGAAGGTGACGAGGAGCTATGACGCTGTTTCTTACTCTTGGACGCTGCTCCAACAATGGTTTTCACTACCAACATATGATCGTTTCTGGATTACACAGTACAAACATGCTATGGTCATGCAATTCCAGGGTGAGTATGATCTCCCGGCACAGTCCACGATAGAAGCCAACATCAAAAATGAGCTAGTCCCTAAAAGGATTATCTCGTCACTCTTATCAGGTTATCCTCCACTTCCAGCTTCATTCCTACTTAAACCTTAAGCAGAAATGAGAGGTTGATGTGAGTATACTGGAACTGGAAGATTAGCAGAACACCTTGATGTCCCTGCATGAGATGGCAATCTCAGCTCGACTTCGTCTTGTCCAATTGAAAATTCTTCACAGGGTTTACTATGCACATGATTTCCTCTTTAAATGTGTTCGGGGTATGATGCTGGACTGTTTATGCTGTTCAGCCTCCAAGGGCCTTTTTTACCACATACTTTGGAAATACCCATTAATCTAAAACTTCTGCAGTGGTATTTTTAATCATTTGTGAATGATATTCATGCAGGAACTGGCCTTTGATCCAAAAAGGTCGCTCTTGGTTATTTGGAAAGTTTTGGAACACTATAGTTACGACAAACTACTCCTGTCTACTGCACTAGCCCTGGCAAAGCACAATATTGCAATGTTATGGGGAGCACGTACACCCCCACACTGTCCAAATGGGAATGAGATATGGATAACTGCATGCTAATGGAGGAGCCGGCATATAGATCCCGGGATTGTCTCCAGAAATTTGAGAACCTATGAGACAAGTGGGTTGCTAACGGTTGAATCGTGGGAGCTTCTAGATTGGGTCTTGTCACTCTGTTTATTCTTTAGGAAATGGATGCAAGTTTGTCTAGGATGTAGGTCACTAATGACTATTCTGGCTATTATGTCTCACCTATGTTTTTATTTTTGCTACTTTGTTTTGTATTAAAATTCAATAAAAACAAATATTTTTAAAAAGTGACAAAGCCCATAGCAAAAGTATCAGTACCACCGATGGTGGCTCCGCCAACTAATGGTGATAAATATCACTATCATTGGTGTACAGGGCTGGAATGATGCACTTGTCCTCCCAGGCTCGAGGTTGAGTTATTAGTAGCCTGGACTTCCCCTGCAATCCCCCACATCCCCGAATGCTGTATTGTAAATTGTACCGATGACGGGCAAGGGCCATCCTGTCCACCTGAAGTTGACAATTGCCCTGCCTACCGCAACACCATGCTACATACTTAGGGCCTCATCACGAGTTGGGCATTATACCGCCCGCGCTAATAGCGCTACCGCCAATGGGTCCGGCGCTATTTCCCCATTTGGGAATTCCCCATTGGACCCAATGGGGAATTTTTCAGCGCGACTACTGTCGGCGGTATTACTGCGTGGTAATTGTGCCAGAAATCAGCACATTCGTGGCAGATTTACCCCCATCACAGAGCTGGGGTTAAATCCTGCCAAACCCGTGATTTGGCGGACCCTTAAATACAACAGTAATAGTGTTACCGCCGATTTAAGGGTTACGGCCAAACTCGTGATGACCCAGTCTCAGGTTTTGACTTTCTTTTAACATTGTGACCTCTTGGATTTATGAAACCTCTGAACTTCTTGCAGAGCAAATGATGGGTGAAGCATGTTGGTCATACAATATACGGGACACTGCCCTGTGCAACACCCACTGGACCCAGCTGCACAGAGCCTTGCACTGAAAACCTGTTTTCAGAGCCTTTTTATCATATCTATTTGTGTCCTTTCATACAGCTCACCTTTACATTTTACACACACTCATCTGACTAATGTCCCACATCAGCACACAGAAATGCTGTTTTGTTGCTCATTTTAGGTCTTTGGTACAAATAACCTCTGGTGAAATTAAACATATTAATACAAAATTGCTAATCAAATGTTTATTTGCTAATCAAGAAATGTTTAATTAGCAAACTTTGCTAATCAATTTTTGAAAACGAATGTATGCCTTGAAATACATTTGCACCCAGATTTGTTTATGTATGCAGCAAACTTGTTGTTTAGCTGGGTGCCAGGTATCAGAAAAAAGCCTTGGAGGGAGCCGTAAGAATTTTTGTTTGGGCCCCAGCAGTGACCCAAGATCATGCATTATCACATTAGATTTGGAGTGGGTGTTGATTGCAAATTACAAGATAGTGCTCATAGGAACCGTCGAAAAGGGAGATGAGTGGTGTACAGTATTGTGTGTTGCCCCAGCTCAACCACTGAGTGGGGTGTCAGATGGCCAGCTGTTTGAAGACGCCGACAATGATGGCGAAATTATAGTGGGTGTTTGTATACACTGTGAGACAATGATCCTGCATAGAAATGTCCCTTGTCCTATACTTACTGCTAAATGCATGCCTGCACACCTACAGGAGGACTTGTTACAGATCCCAAGCACTTTATGGACTGATAACCCTCATGATGTAGTGCTCCTGACGAGTATACGAGCAGTACACATCAAGTTGAAGCAGGAAGCAGTGTTACCTAGAGGACAACAGTATCCATTGTCCAGAGAGGCAGAGGAGGGAATACACAAGACAATAGTTGCGTTATGGCAACAGTGCATCAAAGTGCATCATAGTGCCCTCAGAGTCCCTATGTAACACGCCATCCTTCTCTGCAATATAGCAACTGATACTACAAATTTTACAGTCATTGATTTAAAATATGTGCTCTTTTCCATTCCATTGCAGCGTGATTTTCTGAATTTACATATCGTGGGCAAAGGTTCCAACACACCAGACTCCCTCAGGTGTACTGTGAATCCCCAAGTATTTTTAACAGCAAACTCTGCATAGATCTGGGCAACATACATGTACAGAGTACTGTCATTGAGTATGTAGATGAACTCCTAGTGTACAGCACAGCAGAAGAGGTGGTGTATTTGGGACAAGTAATATCAGCAGGGAAAAGAGCAGCTGCAGAACAGAGCATACCACAGCCCACTACATTTAAAGAAATGGAATCATTTTTGGGTTTGTTTCTATTGTAGACCATGGATTTTTGACTTTTCTAGTTACACAAAACCTTTTCTGCAGGGACGCAAAGAGTCACAGAGAAGGGAAGGGTCACTCACATGGACAGGAGAAACAATAACATGTTTACAGGAACTCTAAAATGCACTAGTACTGGCAACCCCTGATTACAGTAAATAATTGTATTTGTTCTCACACTGCAATGGATAAACAATGACTGCTGTGTTGGCTCAGCAGATGTCCCTAGGACATAAACCCCTAGCATATTACAGTTTCATATTAGATTCAATAATGCAGGGTGCATTTCCCTGTGACCAGGCACTGGGGGCTGCGGCCTTTGCCATTAGAAAATCCTCAACCATCACTATGGGGTGCTCAGTAAAACTAAATGTAATTTTGTCAAGCCATTCCATTCATATTGGAGCGATGCCGCACAGTGAACCCTGCCATGTTTATTGCAATACCTGTTAAGGAAGGTGAGGAAGTGCGTTAACGATGAAGGTCCTGAAGATGATTTAGTACGCACTTGAGGAAAGGGAAATCCTCTTGGTTGATGGGTCAACGATTGATCAGGAGATTGGCTAGAGACACACAGGTGCACCAGCGGTGTGCCTTGAGATGGGGAATATGAGGCTGTTGTAAAATCACTGCCGTACACTCAGGGTTGTCCAGAAGGAAAAGGAGGGTATGTTAGAGGTCAGACGGCACACCTGTACAGCATGCAGCCTTGTTAGCGAGATTGATTTATGCTTTGTCCGACCAAACATTAGTAGCAGTGGTTAAATGCACCTTCCACGCCCACAATACAGACCGTTACTCTTGGTAATGATGCAGCAGATAAGGCTGCCCACAGTCGTTGCTAGGGGGGCTAGGAAGGCTAGATAGGGCTGCAACAAAAAGGCTAGATAGCACAGAGTCCCGACATTAGCGCAGCTCCAGATCTTTTCCAGACCTAGCAACACCCCTGAGGCCGCCAAAGAAGCAGCATACCAAATGGAACCAGATGTTACCGCATATCCTGAGGTGGCAAACATACAGTGCAGCTCACTATATCCCTGACAACTATTCCATTATCAGGTGTGACAGGGACACCAATCAAACTAAGGGGGGTAGATTAGCCTTCATATTTAAGAGCTTGCTTAACCTCAGAGCTGCCAGCAGCCTGCGGCTGCCATCAGCGGAATTACTGTCTATTAAATTGCCAATCTCACCTAATCACACAGCCACCGTACATCTCATCTATAGGCCCCCTGGCCCTACCTCTTCATTCGTCAAGGACATTTCATCTATCCTAGCCACCAGCACTAAGCCCAACTCTCAAATAATTATATTGGGAGACTTCAATCTAGGCTACCAAGATACAAATGATGCCAAAGCCACTGACGTAGAAAGAGTCCTAGCCGACTTCAGTCTCACCCAATATGTCAATTAGCCCACCCACATCAAGGGTCGCACTCTTGACTGGGTTTCTGACATGACCTGTGCGCTTAATGTCACCTCTGTGTCTCCATGCGCATGGTCGGATCACCACAAAATATCTTTCTCCATTAATTCCAGTCTACCCACAGATAAACCCAACCTTGCCCCTCCCACTTCCACACGCAACAAAAAGGATATTATGGTTGAGAAATTACTCCCACTTATCCTTCCTCTCTTGAACTCGGCATCCACGGTGAACTGCTTGGACCCCACAGTACTAGTAGATACCTACAACCGTGCCATGCTAAAAGCCTTCAACACCATTGACGCCCTCAAATTGCGCAAACAAAAACCGTGGCTCCACTTTAATTCCTGGTTTACCCCGCACTTACGCGATCTGCGTAAAGAAAAAAGAAAAGCTGAGCTCATTGGAAAAGCTCACCTTCTCTAGTCAACAAAAACAACCTTAAAATAGCCTCCCTTACCTACAAAGAAGCCATCCTGCAAAAAAGGAAGTTTATAACAAAAGGATCATTCAAGCCCAATCAAACACCAGGGAACTCTTTAAGATCCTCAAGGAACTTGAGTCTCCTGTCGCCCAGCTTGATACGTGCACCCCTGACACTGATGGTGCTCCAACATTCAAAAGGCATTGTTTGACAAAATTAATACCAAAAAAAGCTACCTCTCTGACTCAACAGGTAACCCCCGTCTTATAAAACCCCTTCTCCTAAACATTCCTTCAAACCTTTCAGCTTGTCACCACTCACCATCAAGGAAGTCGAAAATATCATAACGAAGCTTAAGCCTTCCAATTGCCAAGGTGACGCCTGCCCTGCACCGGTTATAAAGGAAGCTGCACATGATCTTGCCCCTTTCATTACTTCATTCATTAACGCCTCCTTCAAATTGGTCACTGTACTTGACAACCTTAAGGATGCTTGGGTGATCCCATTAATCAAAAAACCTAATCTCGATCCCAGTAATCCCTCTAACTACAGGCCCATCACCACGGTGCCACACCTTCTCAAAATCCTGGATCGAGCGGCCTATCTCCAAATCCAGGACTATCTTGAAACCAACAATCTATTAGGGCTCAGACAATCTGGCTTCCGTCCCAGACACGGTACAGAGACAGCCTTAATTGATTTGAAAACCCAAATCGAGGATCTGAAAGACAAGGGTAAACTGGCGCTCCTGCTCCTCCTTGATCTTTCAGCAGCCTTTGATCTGGTCGATCATCAAATCCTCTGCCACCACCTCAAAATTGCTGCCCATTTCTCTGACGCAGCCACATCTTGGATCAGCTCTTTTCTGGCAAACAGAACCATGACGGTCTTCTCTCCCCTTGCCACAGCTGATCCAGCCCACGTCCCGTGCAGAGTTCCACAATGATCTTGTGTATCTCCCACACTTACAACAGGTTTACTAAACCACTCTTTGATATACTTGACTATTTGGGTGTCTCCTACATGAATTATGCGGATGACACCCAGATACTCATCCCTATCACTGGCGATTACATATCAAATGCTAAAGCATTCAATGCTGTTTACACTGTCATCCAGGCCTGGATGGCACATTATGGGCTTTGCCTTAATGATGAAAAGACTGAGTTAATCATTCTTGGCTCTCAATACAAACTTACTAAACTTGACCCCAAATACAATTCCTTCATCATTGACGGGAACAATATCAAAGTCTCTCACGTCACAAAAACACTTGGAATATATCTAGACTCTACTCTGTCCCTCAATCGACAAACTAACTCAGTTGTCTCAGCGTCATCCTATACCTGTAAATTGATTACATCATGTCGCCCCTTTCTGACTACGGAGAACTGTCTAATTCTCGCCAGAACCTAATCTTGTCCAAAATCGATTACTGCAATGCCCTCTACCTAGGGACTAGTCAAAGAAACATTGATAAACTCCAGGTCACGCAGAACAACGCCATAAGAGCAGCTCTCAACGTCCCCAGGCGTTCCCACATATCCACCACCAGACGCAACCTGCACTGGCTACCCATCACTCACTACATATCCCTCAAAGCACTCGTTCTAACACACAAGGCCCAGAACAACGCAGCCCTGGCTTACCTATCCATGCGCTTCATACAACCTACAGCAACTAGACCACTAAGATCCTCTCAGGCTCACACCCTGACTATTCCTAGCTTCAAGCTACAGACAGCTGGAGGTTCGAGCTTCCCAGTCCTCGCGGCTAAGCTCTGGAACACCCCACCCAATGCTCTCAGAAACGATCCATACATCCACTCCTTTAAAGCTAAAGTCACATTGTGGCTACATGAACAGGATCCCCTAGCCTCCTCTCTATAATCGCTACATCTGCTTATCCTTCACCAATTGCTCATTGTACATAGACTGTTTACACTGTATAGTTAGATTTGTTCCTTCACTCTCTATTCAATGTTCTGATCTGTATGTAAATATGTGTAAATTGAATATTTCACCTATTTGCTGTAACTTGTAACTGCTTCTTAAACATGCGCCCAGATGCCCCGGGGCAAGGTCCGCACTACAAATATACAAATACAAATGCTATCCCATATACTGCAGTACCGCACACGCAAATAATAGTTACAAGGACAGGCGCACCAGGAAGAGAAGGAGCTTTAGGTTGAAATGGGGTGCTCACAGTCACTGACTGATTTGATATGGAGGCAAAACGATACAGGTAAAGTAGTAATTTTACACGAGTTGCTTATGGTTGCTTTTGAGCAACTGCATAACCCAGCGCACGTTTAGAAACAGCACATTGCTGCAGATCTCCAGGAGGACTGGTTTGTCCCCAATCTGCAGGAATATTTCAACATGTTTGTGGCAAATTGCACAACATGTCATCTTTACAACACTGGCCAGACTCTCAGGACGTTGCGCAGCATATTGCCTCGTCCATCTGGTCCTTTACGGGAACTCCATATTGATTATTTGGACATTCTTAATAGATGCAGGAATTACTGTTACCTTATTGTTGCAGTATGTCGATTCTCCCGTTGGATTGAGGCGTGTCCTTGAGTGCAACATGATGCAAAAATCACCAGCAAATGTTTTGGTATGCAAGGTATTTCCTTGCTAACGAGGTATGTGAGATCCTCAAATCTGATAATGAAACTAATTTTTTTAACACTTTGTTTAAAGAAATTGACCCTATTGTGGATATGGCACAAACTTTGCTCGATATATCACTCTCAGGCCAAAGGGGTTGTAGAAAAAATATATGGGTTTTTGAAGAGTAAACTGTCTAAAACATGCACAACGTTGTGGGGAACTGGCTGCACTGTCTCCCTTTGGCTTTGTTCAGCCTGCGAACGCAGCCCAGTAAATGCCACCACTTGTCCCTGAATGAGATAGTGACGAGAAGAATGCACATGCCTCTCACAACTACACACACAGCATCAGATCCTTACAGGGTAGCAGGAGTTTTGGGGAGTAGTTTCAGGGGTATTTGAGGGAGGGCGCAAAGAGTATAAAAGTTTTGTCTTGCCAGATTGCTACTAGAACAGAAGATACAGTTAAAGCGTAGCTGACATATGAACTGAATATACCAGCGTTGCAGCTAAATCTGGGGGACCAGGTGTTTGTGAGGAATTTCACCCGTTGCTTGAACGAGCAGAGATTCCAGGGGCCATTCATCATTATCTACTCCACGGCCTTTGTAGTTTGAGTGAAGTAGTTGAGGTAATGGGTCCGCGAATCCAATGTTCGAAAAGCAGCCAGAACCGCTCCATCTTCTGACCAGAATGACCAACTGAGTGATATTAAAGTGAACTGTGCAGCACGTTTCATTATATTACAACTGGTCAATACTCATAATATTATGAAACGTTTAGACTTTTCTGCGTGTTTTCCTGCTTTTTCTATCCCTCTGCAGGTTCAGCACTACAAGCCCTGTGTAATATATAGGTTATGCTGTTTTCTTTTTGGTGTAGGTATAGCGTTTGTGTGGTTATTATGGGTGGGGCATATATAAGGTGCGCCTGGAAATGAAACAGATGCATCTTTGTGGATGACATGAAGAAGGAGGGAAACTGAGGAAAAGATGGAATATAATCAATAGAAATCAATATATTATACTTTATACTGTGGCAGATGTGCACCACCACGTATCGGACAACGTGTGGTATAATCACATGCGCAAAGAGGCGGCGAGAGGTCAAACGAGAGCTGCTACGTATGCTCTTTGATATCTCAAGAAATGCTGCCTTTTACAGCCCAGTGTTTGGTATACCTGGCTCTGTGCAGAGGACACAGTCCTCCAAGCAGTATTAATGGGCAGAGATGATGAGGAATGTTCCAAGAAGAAGAAGCCTGTTGTAAAATAAGACCATTGCTGAAAATTGAAAGAATATTGTTTTCCAATAATAGATGGATGGCAGGAGTAGAGAGCTGTGCAGTGGGGGGCTTACTGCTATTTTCATAAGTTGTAGTGCCATCATTTTAGTGATCCTAAAATTATGATATAAAGAGCAATGTTCATCTTCATATTTGATACTTTGTGTCTTGGATATAACAGATTGGTCTGCCAATCACCCTCTCTTAACATACAGCTATGAATAAATAAAAATATAATGAACTGTGGTAACATGTATACAAATCAACCATTGGACACAGAGAACACATAAGTTGAGAAAATTACCAAAGTGAGACCTGGCCTATTATAGATTCTGCAATAGTTTCATTTTTACACCCATTACAAGTATTCAAGTAGCTGAAAAGGAAGCTAGGAGCTGGAAGAAGCTCAGACTTTGTTTTGATCACCATTTCTTTTATTGTTGCCATCCCTCCACATTGTTTAACTTTAGTTGTGAGGGCAAGGACAGGTTTTGGATGCAGACAGACATTTAGGTTGAACTTACTGACTCAGACTTTCCTTTGTTTTATTCAGGTAGGGAAATCCCACATTAGCATAGGGCAAGATATGCCTTCATCCATCCTGACATGTAAGTTAATAAGTCATTTCATTTTGAACTTTGAATCTGTTGTCTGTGTCTTGCTTCGTGATGCCTTTACAAATGTAATCTCTCTAAAAATTGATAGCACTGTATTAATATGTGTTAATGTTAAATACTTCACAAATAAGCAAATAAGCAATTACTGTCCTAAGTTTAATTGCACATTGCCCCTTGCATCCCGTTTAGTTGACTGTCTTTCCTTTTTGTTTTGTCGTATAGTTCTGTAGTGAGGTTTGATGAAAGTTCAGCGCTCAGATGTATCCATGTGTAAAATGGAGATCTTCAGATAATATGTCCAAAGTAAGTCTGTGGGCCTCATTACGAGGTTGGCGGTAACCCAGTAACACTGTATCTGGCACCTGTCTTCCCGGTGCCACCGGGACATTAGAAGTCCTATCGGATCGGGAAGTCAGGCGCCGGAAAATATTAGTCCCGATTCCTGTGGAGTCGCATAGGACTCCACGGGAATGGGGACCTGGAAGCACTGGTACCGTTGCTAACAGTGTCGGTGCTTCTGTGACAACTATGCCTTCCGGGGCCGTTGCGCCCAGCAAGTCAGACTACCCGGGCGCAGAGGCCCCGGAAAGTATAGTTGTAGTCTGCCGGTCCGGAAAGGGTGCAGTATGTTGCTACCGGAACCCTTATATCTGGACCGGCACACTTGTAATGAGAGCCTGTGTCTTATTATCTATGTTTTCAAGACCAGGAAATGTATGTGGCAATGCCTGCTTACGTTTTCAGGACCACTTTTCTAATCAAACATATGTAGGGAACCCTAGGCTTCTAGATAGGGCAACAAACTGGAAACAACAAAAAAGGAGCATACCCCCGGTAAATTGAAGTATTTCCTTGATCATGAGTTAGATCAGGATAATTTGTTATGGGTATTTTACATTCTTTGTCCCATTAACCATCATTTTGCACAACCAAATACTGGAAGACTAACGTTGATGTCCTGGTCCCGGCCACTTGGAATTCCATCCCACTTGAACTTAAAATGACTTCCTCCATGCTAGAATTCAAGAAAAAGTTGAAAACGTTTCTCTTCAACGCACCACGCACCTACACCACTTAGCCCTGCTACCTTACTGAGAGAATCATTAGAAAAACCTCTACAAGACCTTCCAGTGTATCGAACACCAATTGCCTCTTGGTCCCAAGATTTAAACTCTCAAGAGTTGGGGGACATAGTTTCCAGGTTAAGGCAGCCCAACTGTCGAACTCCTTACCCCCGCCCTTGCGAGAAGATCAATCGTACCCACAATTCCAGCAGAACCTCATAAGCTGGCTCAAAGATTCGGACCAGCAATATGGCATATGACTCGCTCATAACAATCTGTTACCATAATTGTACATAGTATTTTATCTGTATTCTAACTTTGTAACTTCATATTATCCTGGATTGTATACCTTGTATATGTAATATGTCCAGGTAAACGTACTACCTGTAACATTGTATTACCATAACTGTATATAGTATTTTATCTGTATCCCTACTATGCAAAATCATCTTATCCTGGTTTGTATACCTTGTATTATGTTAATGCACCTATGTGAATGTACTTTGTGTAACCAAGCAAGATGTCTTATGCAATGCGCCCTGATACCCTCTGGTCTGGTGTGCAATACAAGTAATAAAACAAATAAACTGAACTCTCGTCCTGTCTGTTTTGTGTGCACCCTGAGGCCTCCAAGCGCGTTGGCACGTTAACAAGAATAAAAATGAATAAATACTTTTTGTCTCAGCAACTCTCTCTGAACCGTACAAAATTGTTATTCATTGTACATTTTTTCATTAGTTAGTGCATCTTTCAGTCAGTTTTAATATGAACTATGTGTGAAAAGTAAAACAGTATTGAGCAAAATATCAAAGCAAAATTAAATTGATACATGAGCCAATCTTAACTACAACATGAGAATAAACACAATGTGAGAACCCTACAAAATGTTATTAGAGTGAAAGAGAAGAGGATAGAATGAAGGATGAGACCCGAAGAGGTTAATAAAGATGAAGTCGGAAATTACGTTAGTGAAATAACTATCTCGATATGGGTCACTAATATTGTTCCATACTGACCTCCATCTTGGGTGATGAATCAAAAGAAATAAGAACATTTTAATCAACAAGCATCTTAAAAAGTGCATTTGTAAATTGCATTTGGGAAGCAGTTTTGTGATCATTTCCCGTGGACCAGATCCTTCAGTTGGAAGAAAATGGTTCTGGGTATGCCCCAAGAATTGCTTCTTTATTTATGTGGCATGGAACTACGTAAGAGATTGTATCATTTTTTAGTACATCGCCTAGGGTATGCCTAGGAACATCGATTCTTGTCACTCAGCTTTGGACTGAATGTCCTTGTAGTCTGGAGGAGTTAGGAGATATTTAGTAGGGTCTGCCAACACGAGGAGCTAGTTTAGCATGGTAGGCTGGGATGGGTCAACTGTGAACATAACGCTACCAAAGCATGTCACGGTTTTGCGGCGTACTTGGTGTTGGGCCGCCTTCCTCAGGGCATCAATTGAAGACCCTGAAAGAACATACATTTGTATTTGGAGTGGCTGCACTAGTGATGGTATGCTAATAAATAGTGGATATTAGATAATGGTGCCTCTAGACTGGGAACGACTTGGGGGGTGAGGGGTTCTGCATCTGACAGGCGACATGGACATCTGTATAGCAGTGCAGACCAATCCGTTATTGCAGAGTCGGGCTAAGGAGAGTCATGGCTCCTTGCGTCTGGAGTTTCCAGATTCTGAGGGGGTAGACGCAGAGAAAACGGGCGAGTTATTGACTCAAAAATAACCAGGAACCTCCTCTTGTCCCTCTGGCTGTATGGGGAATAATGTGACAGCCTGTTTCTATTGTTAAAAAGGGGAGCCCTGTGGCGTGGATATATACAGCTCCCCTGGTGGTGGGCAAAGGATACACTGTTACGTACTGGGGGGGGGGTACCTGTGAGTGGAAGATCACATCCCTTGCTGATCCGTCATGAAGCTTGTGGTGTCAGTTCTCTGGTGTCAGAGTGTGCCGGCCGCTGGATCTAGTCGGGGTAGAAAAGTAAGGCTGAATAAATAGAAGTGTCAGAGCGACATGTGTGCTCCATTGTGTCGAGGAGTACTATCTCCATGGGTCTGACCTAGTGCAGGTTTACCCGTCAGGCTACGTGACTCGTCTCCGAAATCGTGCCACAGCGGGATAGACTGTGTCTTTAGACTTCGGCGCGGCAGATGCTATATATGCATTGGAGAGTTGCCATGGAGGCAGCGTATGTCGCCTCTGTGATTGGTCCATTCGTTCAGGAAGTGTAAGTTTCGACAAGGCCTGGCGTCGTCATTATAGCAACTAGGCCACGCTGTAATGTGTTGGGGGGCGTGGATATAGATGAAATCAGAAAAAGGAAGTCTCGGTGTGGACCAAGTATGATGGTCTGATGAAATGTTGTTGCCCCCTACAAGGGAGGGCCGGTGGCCGATTAAGAATAAAGGGACAGAAATGAGTCCCTTACGCCAGTCTTGTTAGCAAAATTAGAAAATGTCAAAAATTATGATCAAGGAAATACATAATTTTACCACTCTTTAAACACACTTGGCAACTTCTGAAGATGATCGTGCACAAGCCAGAGCTGAAAGTGCTTGCGCTACCAACGGATTCCACATAACAGCTGATAGGATACCTTCATAACTTTATATAACACATATCTAGTAAGAGTATGCTCAAAAACATAAAACATAGAACATGCATTACATAATACTGTAAAGCAAATGATCAGATCACTCACTATTATTTTCTTTTTTTCATCAAGTTGTTCATCTTTTTCCTTTACACAGCAATTTTTAGTTGATAAATTAGTTTCCTTCATGGGTTTGGGTTCTTGATCAATAAGATCTGTTAAACATTTCTCAGCTCTGCTATAATCAGTGAAGGAGTGAGTTGGCCAGTCTAACATGACTCTGAATGTCCCCGGGTATAAAATATGAAATTTGAGGTTTTTCTTTCTTGCCTTCTCCTTTGCCACATCTTTGCTTAGATCTCCAATTATCATAATTCTATTTCCTCTCTACAAAAGATCACCTATCTCTCGCTCTCTTTTTACAACCATTTCCTTTACTGGAAACTTAAGAAATATTACTACAAAGTGATGAGTTTGACCCACTAAAGGTTTTGGGCCCAAAGATCGATGAGCTCTTTCTATCTCCAAAAAGTGCCTGGAGGTTAAATTCAGTATTCTACAGAGGCTTTTCTGAATAAATTTGGTTGGATTACTGAGCATTTTCTTGAAAACCAGCTATGCGAATGTTATTTCTTCAGAAGTAATTCTCTTGCTCACAGATCTTGAGAGAACGTTTTTTAATTGTGAAGTTGTAATTCTTTGATTTAGTCTGACAGTCTCATGATCCTCTCTTCTGCAATAGTAACTTGTGTTTTCTTTTGTTCTCTAATATAATTAACGTATTTCTCTTGCATTGATAAACACAATTATGTGCAATTATCTCACTTACTGTAACATTGTAGTGCTGTTCTCTTCCTGAAGGCTTGTTAAATCATGATGATCTGCAAACAGATGATTCTTTTTGGCCAGGGAGAAGGCTGTTGTAAAAACTCTACATGTGATCTCCAAATGTTTGACATTATTCGGGTGCATTGCTCCCATCAAGCTATTTCACCTGAAGCTAAATTAAAAGCGTTTTTCTGTTGCTGCTGCCTCGCATGTTTTCCGCAATCAGAGGGACTGTGCTTTCTTTGTGCTCACACTACACTTATGCATAACCCCTGTCCAGTGGTGTATACATATAAACAACCATTTTCTTAACCTCTGTACACAAAGAGCACCTGATATTCCACTTTAAAAACATTGCTGTTACACAGATCAGCAATCAGGGAGTTGAGAAGTCTCAGCCACTGCACAAGATTATATGTGTTTGGAGATGCACTGACCCTATTCATAGTCTCAGGAGGGCAAACATCAGACTATGGTTGGGGCAGGTAACTCTCACCACAACTACTATGCCTACTAGCTGGGCTATTACGACTAATCCCATTTCTACTGGTCATACCACAGCCAGCCTTCTTCAACATAGATTATTGCTTCAACGCCGGAAGTTAGTCTGACATCGACGTCTATATTGATTTCTGAGATAATGCAACCGAATTTGGAGCCATCTTCAGTATATTATGTTATGTAATTCTGCTTTGGAACTACGCTGAACAACCACCATAGTAGTTCATTGTGCAAGGGATATTTGTGGCCTCGCCTGGGGTCACAAGGCCTCAGTCTACTGGAAAGAACAGGATGCGCAAGGGTGAAGTAAGAGGGGGAAGAGGGATAGGAGTTCACAGATACAGGGAACGAGTTAGGAAAGGCTAAATACTTGTATTAGTAGGCATGTGTGTTTTTCCATTATATATGGACCATCTTTTAGGGAGAGGTGACACATGAGGTGATATATGCTCTGGGATTCCAAGGCACTTTTGGGGTTTTCCAAGATAGTGGTCAAGTAGTGTTGGTATGTGCTTTGCTGGAGAGCGTGCTTGTGCACGCTTGTAAATATGTGGGCTTAAAATACCTACAGTGTTCATTTATGGCACCACAGGTCAATTCCATTATAATAATTCTGGGGTTGCAAAGGCAATTCAAAAGGCGGGCTAATCCAAAAGTAGGACTTGCCAAAGGTGAATGTTGTTGGTAACAAAAGGCAATTGAGTGCAATTTACCAAGTTAATAAAGTTCATATGTTAAGTCTTTCCTTGAATAGAGACAATGTTTGTGCTCTGTCTAGCACTTAAAGCCACAGTAAGACCCCCTCACAGGACTAAGGAGCAGGGAGAACATCTTCCTGGCTGCATTCCAGCAATGCAAGCACCAGTGCGCCCAAAGAGCAGCACCTTAAGTCCCTCATCGCTGAACTGGCAGGTCTCCACACATAAACATATAATAGGGGGTGAGATGGTGACCCTGAAAACAATACAGTCCTGATGCTTCTGCTTGAGCAGCCATTGTTGAAAGCCAGCCAACTTTTAAGGATTCCTGGGTTGCTGTGTATGTGTGAAAGTTCTTTAGCACATATATTGTCATAAAATCTAAATGTCCAATGGAATTCTGTCTGCAAGTTATGTTTTTCTAGTGTCCAAACCTTGTCTTTCAGCAATTAAACACCCCAGGTTTCTATCTGTTCAAGTAGAATTGATTGATTGATTGTTTATTTATTATGCACTTATACACAAGTGTTTCAAAGAGCAACCATGCATCGGAGTGGAAGACATAGGTAAAACAAGACAAACTATCTCACTAGGCATGGTACATTCAGATTTACTGGATTGACGGATAACGGAGAACACATTTGCAACAATATAGTTGGGATTAAAGTTATTATGTCGGGAATGTGCGTTTATGTCCATTGCAAGGAAATAATGAGAGTACTGCAAATTCTCCTACTAGTTTCAATGATTAAACACTCTAGGGAAGCTGTGTAATCATCTTAGTTTTGTCATTTGTATATAAATTAATCCAGCTGATTGATGTGCAGTGCATTATGTGAATACAATCAGAAATTGGATGAAAAGTAGCTTTTTCACCTGCCTACCTAGAAAACATTAGGGAAATGGCAGTGTGTTTTCGGAGTGTGAAGCTGCAAGGACCAAGGCGTTTTACTGCTGGAAAAGTCTGTCTTCTGAGATACTGCAAGTCTTTCTATGTTTTCTACACCAGCAAAACACTCATAACCTCTACTCCAGAAGTGGAGCCTTGCAGAGTGTTTGCAGAGTGTTCGAAGGCTTGTGAGTCTGTCGCACCTGGCTCTGCTCCTCCCACGATTTGAGAAGTGACGTGATCTGCCTCCAAATGGAAGAGGAAGCGGAGCATGGCCGAGCCAAAGAACGAGGAGTAAGATATGTCAGCTAACAATATCTAAAGCTGCAGCTGTTTTTTCACGAAAGTGAGGTTGGATTGGGGACGTCAGCAAAGGCTATGAAGAATAGCTGAGTGAACTGTATTTCTACGTCAGGCAATACTAGTCTGCAGAGCCCGTCAAACTCAGTAAATACCAACCCTGCCTCTCCCTCGTTGTGCCGTTCCCCTCCCACAGAACTTACTGAGAATGTTGGCACGGAAACCTTTGAGGACAGGGCTGTGTATAACACAGACCCGCAAATAGATCCACAACTGGCGATGGTGGCGGTCGATGTAGAGTCGCAGGAGGGGTCTCACAGCGTGGCAGAGTGCCTGAAACCCGTGCACATTGTAACATACCTGGGTACCATAGAAACAGAAAGCCACAAACGCGTGGGAAGTGGTTACAACATTGTTTAAAGGCTATTGGGGCTTCATGAACTGCAGGATTCTTGGAACCAAGCCCCCCTAAACCCAGTGGCAGCCAGGGCAAATGTAGTCACGGAGGGCCCCTATGCTAACAGCCCGAGACCGAGAATTCAACTAGTACACAATATCAAAACTAAAGGAATTGAGTGCCTGAAAGAGAGGAACATAGATCGACTCCCAAAGAAGCGAAATTATTCAACTTCGGATTTGGGCACTTCAAATGGCATGTCAAGCCCCAAGAAACTAAAAAGAACGTCATTTTAGGAAACAAAATAAGAAGTACCGGTATTGAAACAAATTTGACATTGAAAGTATGCAGAACAGGAGAAATTACAGATAAGGATCTCCTGATTGGAGTGGTAAATTCTTTTGTGGAGTTGTCAGTACCTATATCTACCGCTCTATAGGAAAGAAATGATCCTGCTGCCGCCAGTCTTATAACGCTGCTTTACCCAATTACTGTTACAGACTTGATGGTCGTGCAGAGTATGAACAACCCCTCTGTCCTCAAGTACCACACAGACAACACCAGAAATACTGTCTGTATGGTCTTTAAGTCCGTCTAGCCCGGGTTGAGGGACAGCCGGAAAAACCCCTGGAGCGCTGAAAAGCAAGTTGTAATGCAGTTATAATCAGGGCAGGACAATGAAGCAGAAAGGGTATAAGAATACTGTTTACCTGTGAGCGTGAGGTAGACCCAGACGATGGAAAGGAACAGGACCCCAAACCGAAAAGCCAAAGCAGGAGGCAGGGATAGGTGAACACCTAGCGTGGGACCAAAGATTCAGAGTGACACGTGGTCCGTAGAATGAGAGCATAGGCAATCCGTGAAACAAAGCAGGGTCAGGCAACAGGTGATCCGAAGTCCGTAGCAGTTTATGGGAGCAGGCACAAGACAATCCGTGAAACAAAGCGTGGTCAGGCAACAGGTGATCCGAAGTCCGTAGCAGTTTATGGGAGCAAGCACAAGACAATCCGTGAAACAAAGCGTGGTCAGGTAACAGGTGATCCGAAGTCCGTAGCAATTTATGGGAGCAAGCACAAGACAATCCGTGAAACAAAACGTGGTCGAAAGCAGTTCCAGTAATCCTTAAACCATAGAACGAGTGACACGTAACCCTGATGAGACAGCTGTGAAGCAACGCTTTCTGTTTACGGGCATCCTTTATCCAACCGGCAGAAGTCACGTGATGCGTGTGGAACAGAAGCGTTACGTCGTTGCTAGGAGACAGGGAATCACGGGATCCGTGGCGCGCATTGACGAGCGGTTCTCCGCAAACGACGCAAGCCGATGCAATGTGGAGACAACCTCCAGTTCAGTTGCCACAGACGTGAAGGGCGGTAAACGCCGGTCCTAACATGCTGTGACGGAAGTGAGGGATACGTGTGCCAGATTGTGTATGTCGGGTAACAGGACGGATGGAAGTTGTGTGCGGGGAGGGGCGTGACCTTGCAGGGAGAACACTAGATCGTGTGGTCGGCGTGACAGAGTCCCCCCTCAAAGGCCCACGACCCCGTGGGCAAGCAGGGCAATCCCTATGAAAATGCGCAACAAGCCGCGGAGCCCGGACATCCCAGGAAGAAACCCAAGAGCGGTCCTCGGGACCATACCCCAGCCAGTCCACCAGATATTGGAGGCGACCCCTGTGGAAATGGTAACCCAGTATCGCGCTGACCTCATAAACGTCCGGAGAGGACACAGAGACAGAAGCGGGCGGAGCAAGGACACGAGTAGGAGCAAGGTAGGGCTTGAGGAGGGAAGTGTGGAATACCGGGTGGATTCGCCAAGCAGGAGGAACAGAAAGGCGGAAAGCCACAGGATTCAGGACCCTGGTGACCCTGTAGGGACCCACAAAACGAGGCAACAGCTTTCGACAACCAGATATCCGTAAGTGTCGAGTCGACAGCCATACCCGGTCGCCCACACGATATTCCGGTGCCGCGGTTCTCCTCCGATCCGCCTTAGCCTTCATCACCATCTGGGCCTCACGGAGGTGAACCAGAATTTGCGCATGACCCCGGCCAGATTGCGCACACAGGCATTGGCAGCTGGAGTGGAAGAGGAGAAATCAGGGAGCGGCAGGGTACGCGGATGCTGACCATACATAGAGTAGAAAGGGGAGAAACCAGTGGCTGAATGTTGGGAGTTGTTGTAAGCGAATTCAGCGAGATGGAGCAGATTGAACCAGGAGTCTTGGTACTGGAGGGTCAGACAGCGCAGGTATTGTTCCAGGGCTTGATTCACCCTCTTGGTCTGCCCATCGCTTTCTGGGTGATAGGCCGAGGAGAAGTGAGCATCAATACCCAGGAGCTTGGTAAGGGCACGCCAAAAACAGGACGTGAATTGAGTCCCACGATCTGATATGATGACTTGTGGCAGACCGAAAAGGCAGAATATTGACCTAAAGAACAGGCGGGCCAGGGTTGGAGCTGACGGGATGCCCGTACAGGGAACAAAACGGGCCATCTTGGTGTAGGAATCAACGATCACCCATATGGTGTTGTAGCCCTGTCTACGGGGTAGGTCCGTGATGAGATCCATGGAGATGGTGTGCCAAGGCCTGGGGGGAATGGGCAACGGCAGGAGCAACCCCAGAGGTCGTCCTCTGCGTGTTTTGCACTGGGCACAGATCGAACAGGTGTTTACGTAGTGTTCTATGTCTTTTCTCATTGATGGCCACCAGCACCAACGTTGCAGTAGTTCTAGGGTGCGTTGTTGCCCAGGATGGCCATTTATAGCAGCATCATGAGACCAGACAAGCGCCTGGTTACGTACATCGCACATAGGAAGAAACAGCTTGCCCTGGACAAACGGCAATCCCTCCTGGAGGGTAATTTCCCATTCAGTGAGTGCATGTGGGTGTTGGGAGACCCATTGTCTAATGGCATTAAGCATGGGTGGAGATGGCGTACACAAACATATGACATGACCCTTTCCTAACAGAGTATCAGGAAACGAGGATAGTGGTTCCCCACCAGGAGAACGTGATAGGGCGTCCGCCTTGCCGTGGATGAGACCTGGCCTGTGCTTGACCACAAAATCGAATGCAGCAAAGAACAGGTGCCAACGCACTTGTCTGCTGTTCACGCATTTCAGGGAGGCCAGGTCTTGGAGGTTTTTGTGGTCCGTATAAACCACCGTTTGATACCTAGCCCCCATGAGATGGTGCCGCCACGTCTGGAGGGCGTCTTTGATGGCCAATAACTCTTTCTCGGTTACTGTGTAATGGGATTCAGCTACGGAGAACTTCCGTGAGTGGTAGGCTACTGGATGTAAACTACCCGTGGTTGGACAAGGCTGCGACAACACAGCACCCAATGCGAAAGAGGAGGCGTCTGCTTCCAGAACGAAGGGAAGGTCGGGGTCAGGGTGTTGCAAGACAGGAGCAGTAGTGAACCTGGATTTAAGTGCCTCGAAGGCCTCTTGATGTACGGAGGTCCAGGTGAACGGGACAAGAGGGCTGGTCAGGGCGGTCAATGGTGATACAATAGAAGAGAAACCGGCGATGAATCGCCGGTAAAAATTAGCAAAACCGAGAAAGGACTGGAGTTGTTTGATGTTACCGGGAACCGGCCATTCTGTGACAGCACGGAGCTTTGACTGGTTCATGGATATCCCACCGGGGGAAATATGGAAGCCCAGGAATTCAACTTCGTTTGAATGGAAGAAGCACTTCTCGGGCTTGGCGAACAAGGCGAGAGAGGACCTCTCTGACATGACCGACATGTTCCTTCAAAGAGGAAGAATATATCAATATATCGTCCAAATAGACCACCACAAATGTATCCAGGATGTCAGAGAATACATCGTTGATGAACCGTTGGAACGTAGCGGGGGCATTGCAGAGCCCGAAGGGCATCACGGTGTATTCGAATAGTTCCTGTCGGGAACAGAACGCCGACTTCCACTCGTCTCCACGCATCATGCGGATCAAGTTATATGCCCCCCTTAGATCCAGCTTGGTGAAAATGGTTGCCTTTGTTAACCTGTCAAGGAGCGTGGAGATGAGCGGAATGGGGTATCTGTTTTTTATGGTGATGGAGTTTAACCGTCTGTAATCCACACCTGGGCACAGATCGCCTTCTTTTTTCGGCACAAAGAAAATAGGGCTGGCCGCCAGAGAGCAAGAGGGACGGATGTGACCTAGACGTAAGGCCTGGAGGATATATTCCTTTAAGGCCCTTTCCTCCGACTGTGACAATGAGTAAATTCTACCCCTAGGAATGGGTGCATCCGGGAGCAGGTCAATGGGGCAATCGTAGGGTCTATGTGGGGGTAGCCCCTCCGCAGTGACCCTATCGAAAACCATATGGAAATCATGATAATCAGCAGGGATGCCATCCATAATAGCCCCACGAGATGTGAGGGCACAGTGTCAGGCACTACATCACTGATACGGGAGGAAGCCATAGCACCAAGGATCGTGGCGGGAGATGAGAGTGACTCAGATTCCGAAAGGCAAAAATGTTGGCACACCTCCGATTCGAACGTCACTTGTCCTGTACCCCAATTAATCAAAGGGTTGTGATTTCTTAACCAGGGTATCCCCAGAATGATACCGAACTGTGGCGTGGTGATAAGATCAAACAATATGGTTTCCCTATGGGTGCTCTGTAACACCACATCCAACGGTGCAGTCTGGAACTTGATCGGACCGGAAGACAAGGACGTACCGTCAACCGCATGTACGGGTTCTGGGTGTTCTTTTCTAACCAGAGGCAGATTGAGACGGTGGGCTAATGCAATGTCGATGAAACAGCCAGTGGCCCCTGAATCAATCACGATCTGAACAGTGTGGATGATTTCCCTGGTGGGTTTCAAAAGGGCATGGACCACCACCAGTCTGATGAGACCGAAGGCGGGTTCAGTGGGGGTCGTGGACGGGCTCGCCGATGCCCCCTGGATCAAGGGCGAGCCTTCTGAAAACCCGGTGTCTTGTTCTTGGGCCGCCGTGGGCATTCCCTTACGTAGTGCCCGTTTAGCCCACAATAAAAACAGGCGTTGTTGGTTCTCCGACGTTTTCGTTCGGATTGTGTTACCGGGCTTCGGATTCCACCGATTTGCATAGGTTCGGAAGCTGCAGAGGAAGGAGGCGGGGTTGATTGGTTGCTAAATGCTGTTTCCGCCCTCCTTTCGGATCTCCTAGCGTCCACCTGTAGTGCAAGGTCCACGAGATCCGTGAAAACCGAGGGGAGGGCAGGAACCACAGAAAGGGCATCCTTCATGGCGTTGTACAGACCGCGATAGAACACAATCGCCTTCTTCTCCTCTGGCCAGGAAGTCTTAGCAGCGAGTTGGTTATAGCGGGTGATATACTCAATCAACGTTTGCCTACCCTGTGTGAGGTCTAGCAGCTCCAGATCTCTTGATTGGGCCTTATAGCGGGTATCAAAGACTTTGGCCATTTCAGTTATGAGGAGGTCAAAGTCGTACAATGCTGGATGGTCGTTTTTCAAAAATGGGTTTGCCCAGGTGGCTGCCACCCCAGACAGGTGGGACAACAGAAAAGCGGCCTTTGTGACAGAATCAGGGAATGCAAGGGGTCTGCACAAAAAATGGAGCTTACATTGATTTACGAAAGTACGGTACTTCCGGGGGTCACCCTGATAGCGTTCTGGAGCATCTAAGGGAACAGGTGTCGGAAGCAAAACAGGAGTCGGTGCGGGGACCGGAACAGGGACAGGCTGATCTGGGGGGGCTGGGTACCCGAACTCAGTGTGTGCGGGTAGTGGATGACGTGCACTCTGTAAGGCGTCAAGACGGTGGTGTATGGTGGCCGTGGCGGTGGCCATGTCGGTCCTAAGGGCCGCCACTGCCTGCATCAAAGCGGTCACTGGGTCCCCAGCGGAGGGATCCGTGTCCATACTCCGGACGGCCGAGTGGCTTCGCAGTCTGTTGCAGACTTGATGGTCGTGCAGAGTATGAACAACCCCTCCGTCCTCAAGTACCACACAGACAACACCAGAAATACTGTCTGTATGGTCTTTAAGTCCGTCTAGCCCGGGTTGAGGGACAGCCGGAAAAACCCCTGGAGCACTGAAAAGCAAGTTGTAATGCAGTTATAATCAGGGCAGGACAATGAAGCAGAAAGGGTATAATAATACTGTTTACCTGTGAGCGTGAGGTAGGCCCAGACGATGGAAAGGAACAGGACCCCAAACCGAAAAGCCAAAGCAGGAGGCAGGGATAGGTGAACACCTAGTGTGGGACCAAAGATTCAGAGTGACACGTGGTCCGTAGAATGAGAGCGTAGGCAATCCGTGAAACAAAGCGTGGTCAGGCAACAGGTGATCCGAAGTCCGTATCAGTTTATGGGAGCAAGCACAAGACAATCCGTGAAACAAAGCGTGGTCAGGTAACAGGTGATCCGAAGTCCGTAGCAATTTATGGGAGCAAGCACAAGACAATCCGTGAAACAAAGCGTGGTCAGGTAACAGGTGATCCGAAGTCCGTAGCAATTTATGGGAGCAAGCACAAGACAATCCGTGAAACAAAACGTGGTCGAAAGCAGTTCCAGTAATCCTTAAACCATAGAACGAGCGACACGTAACCCTGAGGAGACAGCTGTGAAGCAACGCTTTCTGTTTCCAGGCATCCTTTATCCAACCGGCAGAAGTCACGTGATGCGTGTGGAACAGAAGCGTTGCGTCGTTGCTAGGAGACAGGGAATCACGGGATCCGTGGCGCGCAGTGACGAGCGGTTCTCCGCAAACGGCGCAAGCCGATGCGATGTGGAGACAACCTTCAGTTCAGTTGCCACAGACGTGAAGGGCGGTAACCGCTGGTCCTAACATGCTGTGACCTGCTGTGACGGAAGTGAGGGGTACGTGTGCCAGATTGTGTATGTCGGGTAACAGGACGGATGGAAGTTGTGTGCGGGAAGGGGCGTGACCTTGCAGGGAGAACACTAGATCGTGTGGTCGGCGTGACAATTACCTTAGAAACATCAGGTTTTGTAGCACCTATTGATAACAATCTATTGAAATGGAGGCTGAAGAGATGCATTTATATTTGGAACTTGTGACAAAAAAAGCCTGTCCTCTCTGAATTCCAAATCGAGCCTTTAACAGAAGAAAAAGGCGATCTATTTTAATTTCAGCCTTCATCACAAGTGTTCGAGAAGGGAGGTGCGAGACACTGTAGCCATAGTCTTGATTGTGCAGAAAGTCAGAACAATCCAGAAAAAGACAATGGTGTCGGCGACTTGAAAAAAGAGAAAAACTGAATCTTGAGTAATGAATCATTAAGGCGGATTTCCAACAAAGTCCTCAGAAAAAAGCACTTTACAGAGCATTGAAAACAGTTTGGGTTACTCAGACTCCTCTGGAATGAGTGAGGAAATACAGAGAACGAACGTTGCGCCTCGGTTAAAACCTAAATTGTGTAACTACAGAGACACACTCGTCGGTGACAGACCTGCTGCCACAAACAGCATTAAGAATAAGGATCAGTCCAAGGAAGAGTCCCTCGAGTAGTGACTCTGATCGTCTGACTACTAGAAAAATTTGCGAGATACAGCGCCGCAGGGGAAATAGACGCAGAGCCACTGAACCTGGCCCTATCATTGCGCATAACCACCTTTGACTCCCCCGATACCAGACCTATGAGAGGGATTCACATTCCTGTATTTCTTGTATATTGGTTTTGTATATATGTTAATAACTCATATAATGTATATTCTGTATGTATCCTTTTGTATGTACGCAACCTTAAGCCTAAGTATTCTTGTGACTGCTGTGCCCGGCTACCCCTGGGTTTTGGAGCGCATTATCAAATAATAAACTAAACTAAACTAAACTAAACCTGAGGCTTTGGTGAAGTTACTTGTAGACAAAACAAAAAAGGTGAATCACCAAATGAACAGCAGAATAAGGAACGATCTGCAATCGCCCCTCTGGCAGAGAAGTGCCAGACACAGGGATCAAAGAGTGAATTTGAGACGGAACAAGAATAAAGAAGAAAGATTGTATAATTCTTGAAAGGAAATTAAAAATCGGACGATGGTCTGATCCTAAACCGCTCGAACTTGATGATCCTCTGGCATCCATGAATCTAGATAGCGAGTTATCACCTCAAAGGATATAAAAGTTGTCAGCTTTCCAGACGAGAACATAAATGATAAAGTTATGCTTACCATGATCTCTGCAATTTCGACATCTACTGTGCTGGAAGCAAGAGATGACTTTCGCTCCCTGGGTTTCGATGTCGAGGAAGTTGAATCTCGGGGTAATTGGCGTTTAGAACAGAAAGTAAGTTCATCACCAATGGAGTACACTAGAAAACAGATAAAGAGACCTGATGTTACCTGGTCCCAAGGAGCTTCGTTGACATCCAAAAAAGAGCAGTCCTCGTCAATAATAAACCATAATACGAGAGAAATGAGCGACTCTACAGACCTAGTGAAGCTAGAGAATAGTCCCCTCCAGAGGATTCAAGTAACTATCCAATGTAAAAAATCTAAGACAGATCAAACAAAACTGAGTGTGTTCCCCGTCAATGATAAAAATGCAATTGATGCCCAGCCATCTTGGGTTTAGTTGGCTAGATTGCTTGCATCAAATCCCTATAATTAGAGCCAGAAGAGAAAGCAATGAGAATATTGGAAAGTTGGGAGCTGGAACACCCGGGGTTCCGGGCATCTGTTCAATGACATGCTCCCAAAACTCTTTGAATTAGACATTATTTGTCTTCAAGAAACGTGGCTAAAGGATACCCCCCTTCTAGATCGATACGCTGCCTATCTTAACCCGGCGAAAATAGAGACAAAGGGTAGACCTTCCTCGGGTCTATTAATTTTAGTAAAAAACAACCAAAACCTGAATGTAGTGCAAACAACAAATCCAGACTCCTATATAAAAGCGGTTATTATTCGTAGCAATGGAAAAACAAAGTCAGATGAAAATATTCTAATTATGGATCTATACTGGAATCCAGATGTAAAAGAAAGGAGTTCCTTTATTGAATCTGTAACAGATTTGATCGACAGAAATTTTGAAGAGCATCCGAACCTCAAAATACTAATATGCGGAGAACTGAACTCAAACTGTCTGAAAGAAAAGAATGCAATGGCCCCCAAAAAATGCATCAACATGAGCAAGAAAAATCAAAGCGGTGAAGAATGGATAGAGGAAATGACCCTGATAGACCTGCATCTTTTCAATGGAAACATTTCTGGTGACATTCCAGCGGCAGTGACGTTGACAAACGGGAATAGTCAAGCAACACTCGATTATTGATTGGTCTCTGGTAACTTACTGCCAGAAGTAACAAGTATGGAGGTTGAGAAGATTCCCCATAGTGATCACGATCCCTTGATTGTATCACTAAAAAGAGCCTCCATTAGTCCTCAAAAGAAATGGAACCACAGAATAGAAGTCGAGGGAGGACTAAATTGCTTACAAATAAAACCCCATGATGTACCGAGAATAACAAAAGATCTAATTGAATTATTAAAAAAGAAGCTGTACTCTGTTGAATATGTCTGTATATTAATGGCTTTTTGTGAGATAAAGAAAGGAACAATGAAACCTAAATTCAAGCATTTACATATCCATAATAAAGAAATAATAGTTAAAAAAAAACTTCTAAGGAAAGATCTCCGAGAAATCAGTAATAAGATGCCTGTAAACAAAAATGATCTTCCAAAGAAACAGAAGCAAAATAACAGAAACTGGATTAAAACACAAAAAATAGTCATTGACCTGAAGGACGCTGAAAGTATGCTCAAAGTACTAGCCAAAACAAATGGCAGGAGCTTCTGGCAACTAATTAAAGAGAAAGGAGTGTCTATAGAATCCCATCAAATAAATGCAATAGCGGAGGAGGTACACTTCCAAAAACTATTTGATAAACCTATTTTGCCATCAGGGGTTAGAGAAACAGAATCCAAACACAAGAATCTAGAAGCTAAACTGTGAGTGAGAAGAGATCCTGCGATTGATAAAGAACTGTAGTAGGTCCCGAGCACCCGGCCAGGACAGGATTTCAAATGCATTGATGAAAAAGGCTCCAGAAGAGTGGGTAGAATTCTGTAAAACTCTATTGAACAGAATATTTATGCAATGCAAAATACCAGAATCCTGGAAGTTAGCATTGTGATCCCCATCTTCAAGCAAGGGGACAGGAGCTCCAGAGTGAACTACAGACCAACCGCCTTACTAGATGCAGTGGGGGAAATCTTCGCAATGGTCGTCTTAAAGAGGTTAAAAGAATGGATAAAATAAAAAAATCAAATTCATTAGATATAAGACAAACAGGGTTTGTAAAAGAAGTTGGATGCAATTTAAATCTATTGATCCTGAACCTACTTAAACAACGTTCAGAGTATAAGAAGTATAAAATCTATATGGCCAGCATTGATCTGAGTCGAGTCTTCGACAGTATTGATCGCTCCCTATTATGGGAAAAGCTAAAAAACAAAGGATGCCGAGTGATCTACTTGAAATCATCAGAGAACTATACTCGGACACAAATATGCAGGTAAAGCTAGACCAACAAGGAAATGTATCAAGAAAGATTGGAACATCCATGGGACTGAAACAGAGATGTCACTTAGCAGCTACCCTGTTCAACTTCTTTATTGAAGATATAAACGATGCATTGACAGATAGCTCCACTTTCCCCAAAAAATTTACGGTACAGATGTGGGCTGGCTGTTATATGCAGACCACTTGGTCCTCTTAGAACTGACCAAGATAGGTCTACTACAGAAATATGTCAATAAAAATTATCTGAAAATTAATGCTTCCAAATCTGCGATTATGGTGTTTGGGGACAAGAGAAGAAAAAAAACAAGTGAAAGACCTCTGGGTATTAGACAAGGAAAGTCTATACCCAGTTATTGAATTGAAATATCTGGGTGTTATTGTAAATTTGCAAAAAAGTGAAAGAGCCTGGACAGAGAATCTGAAGAAAGAAATAGGTTAATTGACAGCTCAGGGTAAAGCACTAGACAAAAGATTTGGAAAATTCTCGCTAACTCCCATTTTTAAATATTTCAAGCAAAAAGTGACACCAGTACTCATCTATGGAACTGAAACATGCACAGGAATTGGAGAAAATAAATGGGACTGATTGGAATTATTTTTGGGAAAATAATCTTAAATCTACCACAATCAATCCCTGTAGCTGTAATTCGCCATGAATTAGGTCTAAACTTCTTACAATCTAAGATTTTATGGAACAAAACATCACTGTTCAGAAAAATAATCTTAAAAGAGTGTCCTCTTCAATTTGAAATACTCAGAAGCAGAGAAAGAAGGTACGACAAATGGACAATTATGAATTGGAAGACAGAGTGCCTAAAGTACCTCTCCAAATTGGGAATATCTAAAGAGTCCTTTTGCAAAAATCCTTTGGCTGTCAAGAGGATGATATGGGCAGACGACTGGCCATTAACAGAAGAAAAGAGAGCAGGGCCTAAAATCCATACGCTGTCCAAAGGTAACATTGGTCACTTAACTGTAACAAGAGGTTATCTGAGGAAATTCCTGAATAATAATATGCGGAATATATTGATGAGACTAAGATTAAACCTTTTACACAACAAAACTACTTTGAAGAGGTATAACAAAGAAGTAACCGATGAATGGCGTCTGTGTGGATCCTAGAAAGAATCAATGGAGCACTTAAGTATATTTTGTCCGAAATTAAAGGACCAATTCACCTCTTCCGCGAACCTGGAAAAACTAAAGGTTTTGATGCTGAAAAATGGTGGGAGAGGATTTACGGAGCAGATGACCACAGAGTTAATTATGCCACAGTTAACTTCCTGAAAGCTGCCTTGGGGAAAATGAAAGAAAGCCAGCTATTAGAAAGTCAGTAATGAGACTTATCGAACACTAAGACGCTTCCAGAAAGAAATTGGATATTTTTCTTGCTTTTAATTTTAATTTGAACCATATCATAGAGGGGGAGGTGAGAAGGAATGGTATTCTTTTTTTTGGATAAGAAATGCAAAAAAGTTTGTAATAAACTGAAAACAAAAAAAACTTTTTTTTTTTAAATTAGGGAAATGGAAAAGAAACGAGGGAGCTCTGTCAAGTTCTTTTTTGGATTTGGTTTTGTTTTCTTGAAGACATGAATGATTATTCAGCCATTGAGGGCTTTGTGAAGTTTGGCATTGTCTGTGACATGGAGATGTCTGCAGGGCATGGCAACTTAACTAATAACAGTGCTAGGGAGCATTGCATGAAAGGGAGTGACCCCGCAATCCACAGCCATACACACAGTGCTCGGTAAGCAGGCAATGGCAACAGATGATGAGTTAAAGTAAATGCAGGACAGTTAAGAGGTCAGGTTCACTACTCCCCGAAGTGGGTACAATCCAATCCTAAAAAATACACGTTGCATTTTTCCAACTTGCTTCTTCACATCTTGAATAACAATCTGCAGGTCTATGTAAAATAATTAATACGGACAAGTGATGTTATCAGACAGTGCATTATCTTTCAAATACAGTAGGAAACCTCAGATAATATTTTTATATGCTCACAATTATGATCCTGCTACTCGTAGCCTTTCACCTATGATGGGGAATAATAAATCTACATTCATGCTTCTTTTGCATAACATATTCATAAGCATGTTAAAAAAAAATGTTCATATCATATGGTTTATCATGCTATGTGCTCCGAACAAGGTCTACAAAGCAGGGTTTTATTTTAGTTTTTGAAAGTGAAGATTTCCCAAATAATTGCACCTTCCTGCTTGAAAGGAATTGGGAAATAATGTGGACAAGTGCCAAAATTAAAGACTGGGCTCAAATCCCAACTTTCAATATTTTGTGATCCAAGCTGTCAAAGTCTCTTATGGGCCTCGTGTGGTGGGGGGTGGATGAGATAACATGGGAAGGGGGAACAAGGCAATCAGTTCTCCCACTGATTCCTACTTGCGCGTGTGGAGTCAGAGCAAGCGAGGAGTGGAGCTAAGTGACCGGGTTGAAAAAAGGCATGTTAAAAAACGTTTATGCATGTGTGTGTATGTGTGCATAGTAAATGTGTTAGGATGCAATGGGAACACTGCATTTTTATAGCAGTGAGAGCCACATGATGCAGACATGTAAGATTGAGAATCACATGGAGCAGTGAGAGTAACATGTGCAAAACTAAGGTCAATGTGAGCTGGAATATGAAGTATTGGAATAATTTCTTTGTTCCGCTACAGAAATGCTTATAATTTAATTTCACTGAAACGGTGAGTAGTACAATGCACCATATAAACCCATCCTTTAAAAACAATCTTGCAGAGAACCCACTCAAAAGTGGGTTTGGATCACTCTGCCATGGTTGCACCAAATCAGGGACAATTATGACCCACTATTTTAAACATTCACGAGCTGCCTGAAAATGATAGGACTCACCAGCATCTCAACGATCTAAATAGAGATTGACAGCTTTCTCCTTTCCTGGTACAAAATGCACTGCTGCTTCCTACACGTGTGCTGCAAAATGGAGATCTGCTGGGCAATGAACAGAAAGAAACCATGAGAGAAGCTCTATTTAGGCGAGTTGGCATAGATGTGTGGCCAGACTGGCTATTCTACATCGAGATCTTGGGGAAATGGCAGAAAATGGAATGTCTTGGCTAGAAGGGCAGAGGCCTGCTGGACATGTCCATGTTATGAAAGACAGACACCCCCATTAGAGGCATTAGGAAAATATAAGGAACCAGAGGCGCAGACTGGAGTCAGCAAAGGAGAGAAAAATATGCTGAGGAAAACATGAGCAGATCACGGACACAATGGTATTATCTTTATTATTGTGTATATATTACAATTAAATCTTACACTCTCACAAAATCAGTAAATATTGCGCAGCCCCAATAATTCCACTGTGCGCATACAGAATCATTGTTAAAAAACAAAGTAAACACACTAAATCATATTCAGATTACAAAAAAAAATAAAAAAATAAAATGCATTACATTTCAAATGCAAAAATACAGTGAATCACTTCTTATGTAAAACATACTCCATAAAAACACATTTATTTTAGGTTAGCTTTACTCTTAATAAAACTTGATAAATTGCATTCCGCAAAATACTCAAAGTGGAGTTAATCATTCCGTCCCCCTCGCCAAGGGAAGAGGGCAGGAGCCCCTTCCTCATCACAGAAGCCAGGATTACAGCTGTTAGCTGTGCGGCATCATCCGAGGCATATTACAAGGCCTGCCTGACCTTGTCTCTTCGCCCTGCCTGACCCCGCATGCCGGGCACTTCGCGAAAACGAGACTGAGCCTCGCATTTGAATCGAATTTCCCGCCAGCAGGCGGATCCGACGGCGGCGCACACGAAGGCCACACAAAGGCCTGTTCCTGCGCCTGTTCCGAGCATTCTGAGCCTAGGCCAGAGACGCTGCCCCTCATCAGATCCTTCTTGAACACCATCTGAACATTCTGACTACAACCATATAACTGCCAAAGGCATCCGTTAAATCCTGCATTTACTGATGAGGCGCCAGCGATGATCCATCACAACCATGCACCTGTATATCCAGTCGGCCATGTGAGTAAACTGTCACCCAATCCTAGGCGCTACCTAACGCACGATGCACTACTCTGGACCTAGATGCTGCCACACTGCATCATGTGCTGCATTTGATTTGTGTTGTGCCCTATGGTCGCTAATAGACCTCATTGACCTGTGTTGTGCCCCATGGTCGCTAATAGACCACATTTGACCTGTGTTGTGCCCCATGGTCGCTAATAGACCTCATTTGACCTGTGTTGTGCCCCATGGTCGCTAATAGACCTCATTTGACCTGTGTTGTGCCCTACGGTCGCTAATAGACCTCATTTGACCTGTGTTGTGCCCTATGGTCGCTAATAGACTTCATTTGACCTGTGTTGTACCCTATGGTCGCTAATAGACCTCACTTGACCTGTGTTGTGCCCTATGGTCGCTAATAGACCTCATTGACCTGTGTTGTGCCTTACCTGTAGTCACCTGTAGTCACTACTGCACTCTTGCTAAAAACCTATGAATTTCACTGCCCCCACCATCAGAGCCAAGCCACCTACAATGGCCACATTTAGAGGTGCCACTCTAACTATGGCTACCCTCCTCCCGCTGCTCCGCGCCCACACAACCACACCACTTTACCCAGACCTACTATCTCCAATAGAATGGATAAACAGATTCGCCCGCCCACCTTCACCATTCATACCCTGTTCCACACCCCTTAGAAACACAAGACTAGGTTCTCGCCTTGTTGTACCCTCTACCACATACCTGAACGCAGCCCCACTGACCATAACTAGAAACGATAGACTCAGCTATCGTATGAATCTTGTCACAAAATTAACTAGAATGCACACCAATCAGACTACGAACCCCAAGCAGCCTACCTCACTTTCTGAACTCCCACCCAGTCACAACCCTACTATACCGCACTCGCCACCACGCACGAAAACTAACCCTCCACAGACTTCTATCAAGGGAGCCCTCATCAACGCTCGCTCATTGGTTGCCCACACGACTGATGTCGCCGACATTATCTCCACTACCCACCTAGACTTTATCGCCATCACGGAGACATGGCTCCACCCAGCGGTCCCACAATAGCGCTAGCCACTCCAGACAACTACAACATCATCCGAGCTGACAGGAAAAGTGGAATAGGCGGAGGAATAGCAATTATTGCAAAATCCACCCTTAACATCAGAGAAGTAACCAGCACAACTCTACCTTCTGCCGAACTACTATCAGTCAAACTCCCATTATCTAACACACAAACCATCTTGCTCCATATTATATACAGACCCCCAGGACCCCCTTCTACCTTTGAAGAGGATATCTCTCTCCTACTCACTACCAATTTGAAACCGAAATCCCAAATCATCTTTCTGAGAGATTTCAACCTGGGACTCAACGACCCTAATGACAACCAAGCCACTTCCCTAAATGACACGATTACTCATCTAGGCTTCACCCAACACATTAACCAACCTACACACACGAAAGGAAGATCCTTGGATTGGCTTGCAGATGCTAATTGCAACCTGTCACTGACTGACATCACACCCTGTGCTTGGACTGACCATCATCTCATTACCTTCTCCTTACCCAGATCCCTACCATCTATCACACAACTCACAAAGTTACCTCAAATAATCTCCAGAAAGAACCGCAACATCACTATAGAGAACCTCAAACCTCTTCTCCCGCCTATCAGTAAAGCTAATATACCCACGCAAAAAAATAACCCAGCAGCCATAGTAGACCTTTATAACAAGACTTTAGAACTAGCCCTTAACCAAATAGCTCCACTCAAACAACGAAAAGCCAAACCTATTGCCCATTCCAACAAATGGTTCTCCGCAATATTAAAAGAACTGCAGAAACTAGATGGAGAAAAGCCCCTTCTCTCTCCACTAAAGACAAATTCGCTTCAGCTGCCTCCACTTACAAATCCACCATCTTAAATGCTAAGAAAGAGACCTACAATTTGAGAATACAAAATGCCAAATCTGGCACCAAAGAACTTTTCTCTAAACTAAGAGAACTTGAATCACCACTGCCCCCTACAGAGGACTGCATCAAAGACAAGGCCTGGTGTAACAATATCCAGCTCCCCTTGCTAACAAAATTGCCCTCCTACAAACTAAGATAGAAGCAAAAAAAGCTAGCCTTGCCTCTAAACAGAACCCCAGCAGCAAAATTAACCACACTACCCCTATCTGCCCATCTTTCCACTTCTCACCAGTCACAGTAGCGGAAGTAATCAAGATAATCGCCAGCCTCAAACCATCCAACTGCAAAGGTGACATTTGCCCAGCATCCGTCATCAAAGATGGTGCTAATGAGTTAGCCCCTCTCATCACCTCTCTGATCAACTCCTCCTTCAAAAACTCAGTGGTCCCCAACAACCTTAAAGAAGCGTGGGTCCTACCCCTGCTCAAAAAACCTAACCTAGATCCCAACATTCCTACAAATTACAGGCCCATCACCACAGTCCCATTTCTTCTCAAAATCTTGGACAGGGTAGCCTACCTCCAAATACAACAACATTTGGAAGATAACAACCTCCTAGGCCTGCGACAATCCGGCTTCAGACCAAGGCACGGGACTGAAACTGCCCTCTTGGATCTAAAAAACCAAATGGATGACGCCAAAGACAAGGGCAAACTGGCCATTTTGCTCTTGTTGGATCTCTCTGCTGCCTTTGATCTGGTTGACCACCAGATCCTCACTCAACACCTCTCCTCGGCTGCTGCATTCTCCCAGAATGCCACTAAGTGGATCCAGTCATTTCTGGCTGACAGGACGACTAGAGTCTTCGCCCCCCACTGCGGCTGCGGACCCTATCCCAATCACATGTGGAGTGCCACAAGGCTCCTGCATTTCTCCAACACTTTACAACATCTTCACAAAGCTCCTATTTGACCGTCTTGACGATTTGGGTGTCAGCTACACCAATTATGCTGACGACACCCAGGTCCTCATCACGCTCACTGGTAGCTATGAGGAAGATGTTGCAAAGCTTAACAATATCTACTTAGAAATCCAAGCCTGGATGGCCACACACAGTCTTTGCCTTAAGGACGATCAGACAGAATTGCTTATTGTAGGCTCCCAGGCGCGCCTCAATAAACTGGACCAAAGGTACTATTCCTTTACTATTGATGGCAACATCATAAAAGTCTCAAAAGTGGTTAAAACACTAGGTGTATACCTCGATTCTACCCTATCACTAAAGAAACAAATAAACTCTGCCATCGCAGCTACCTCCTACACCAATAAATTGATCAATGCCTGCAGGCCTTTTCTCTCCACCTCTAGCTGCCTCACCCTATCTAGAGCGCTGATATTGTTAAAATTAGACTATTGCAACACACTCTACTTAGGCACTACCACTAAAAATTTGAATAGACTCCAGATCCTGCAAAATAATGCACTAAGATGTGCCCTCAACCTCCCGCGCAAGGCGCACATATCTACGGCTAGAAAAGAAGTCCACTGGCTCCCGATCCGTGACAGAATTAAGCTAAGAACACTGGTCATCATCCACAAGTGCCTATCACACACTGCCACACGGTACCTTTGTGACAAATTTTATAGACACTACCCCATTAGACCCACCAGAACACCTTACCTACACCAACTAAAGATCCCGAATTATAACCTAAAAACAGCAGGGGGCTCCAGTTTTCCAGTGCTCGCAGCACAATGTTGGAACACCCTCCCCACTACAATTAGATCGGAAGCCGCATTCTGGCCATTCAGAGCCATGGTAAAATCATGACTACTAAGCTAAACACCCATATTCTCACCGTCATGACCTGCTAGCCGCCACTCTCCACTTGTAGTAATGTTTATTCTACCTACAGCATAGTCAGGACCAACCTGTAACCCGTTCCGCATTAGCCACTGTAACTTTTATTCCTCATCCCATATTCTCTGTACATACTTTTCTTTTCTTGGTATATTCTACTCTTGTATGTAAGCACTCAGAGCCTGGACTAATGTACGCTCTGTCTGTTGTTATATGATGTTCGTGCAACGATATGTAACCCTGCTGTACACATGATTATGCGCCCAGTTACCTGAGGGTTCGGATGCGCTTTATAAATAAACAAACTAAACTAAACTAAACTAAACTAATCAACATGTCCCATAAAAGATCCCCAGAAGGACTGTAAGTCTAAGATCTTTCATGAATCTATCAAAACTAATCCTATGATCATCACCCAACATTTCACAAAAGAGTACTAAATGCTTCAAAGTCTCAATAGTTTTCCCACAATACCGACAGAGGACTTGCACAATCTATCCTCCTCCACAAGTTACCATTCTCTCTCGTCAGTAGAAATTCAACCGAAAATACATAATCGTGATCCCATATTTCCATAAAGCAAACTTAATAAGGTGGGGTGCTAATTCCCCTAGTTTTCTGTGGGCACTCAATAAGTCGGGAAACCTTTTGTATTTCCCCAACTCCTCACATTTCAAACACCAGTCCCCCACTCCCCACAAGAGCGTTTTGTGCGCAGCTAAATCATGAAGTACCTCTTTGAAATCAAAGACCCTACCATTTAATTGTGCTGCACAAATCCTCAAATAAGCACTGTTTAATTCAATAAAGAGTCCTGTGGGGGGTCTAAAAGCAGGTGGTGAACTTCTAACCCATATATAATAGAGAGGACTGTTTTGCTTTCCTAAAACTTTAAAACAGGGAGCAGTGAAAATGTACCAAAACGCCTATTAAGCTGCTACATTTGGGTATGTAAATGACATGCCTTCTCCTTCAAATGAGCAATCAGTGCAATCTTACATGGAAGTGAATACACATTAAGGCCCAAATATAGCATTTGTTTTGCCACTTCCAGTTGTTGGTCCAGAAGCCGCCAGCTATGACCTTCTTTCTTGCTATCTGCATAGAGCTTTAATGTCTTTCTCTTGTTTTAGTTTAGAAGATCATTTGTCCTGGTATAAGCCGAGAAAGCAATCAATAGTCTTTGAAGGACCACACGGGTACAATCATTTATCTTAGGCAGTACAAAAGAAGCTCCTGTCAAGGCGTCATCAAGGTCAGCGAGGTACAAGTTAAAAAGAAAAGGCGCCAATATGCTCACTTGGCACAGCCCTCTAGTAACCAGAATTTCTTATGAAAGACCTCCTGCCAGATTTAGCCTCACCTTTAACATTGTGTCTGAATATAAATAAACCTTGGAATCATTAGGAAATTTCGGATAGCTCTAGTTAGGGAAATAGCCTTAGATTCTCCCAGCAGAGACAGCACCAAATAAACAATCCCCTTCTTACTTTTACATTGTGGAAATTTAGCAATAAGTGGTATGATATTTTATTTTGAAAGGACAACTTCCTGGATCCTGGGAGGCTTGGGTATGTCTGCCCTGTTCTAATAACACAACTTGGCACCGAACATCAGTGTCATTGAGCCGTCCTTCGCAACCACCCTCGCCGATAGCCTGTAACCCACAGGGCTCTTGCAAGCATGCACACACTCATTACCATTAGAAGTATTTACCCTTATTAACGTATCAAGGGGTAGAAGAGGACACACACACCAACACCCGATTTTCCGAAAATGCTCCCTCGGATGCTATTGCAAATCCCCATCTACTCAGAACCATTCATGAAGCTAGAGAGAGGGCCCAGACTATAAATAGTCAGGAGGCATCTTTGAGCAAACGACGAGCAGCAACGCTTGTAGAATTAATACAGTGCCTGCAAGGATATTATTGTTCCTGTCTAGTCTTTAGAAATATGAATTCTTTGTCTTTTCATTCAACCAAGCCACCACTGCCGCAATTTACGCATGGCGACAAAATGGCCAGTCAGCAGGTGCACTCACTTGCCTTGTTGCGCTGTGAAACATTTGTGTACGAGCGTGATACAAATAAAATATCAATATCAATGTTCATATACATACAAAGATATTATGTGAATACAGATAATTACAATAAAGCAATACTGTAATCATTAGACACTTCTAGATTATTCTTAATCATAACTGTAAAATGAACCTAAAATAATTTTATAGTTCCAATATTGGTTAGCAAACATTCCACTCTTAGCCATACATTGATCAAAGCTAACTAGAGTGACACTTGAGAGTTCTGTAAACCCCGCCTCCAAAATGCTTCAAATTCAATTTCCTCAAGATTATATACAAAATGACCAAGGTAGTATTCATGCAGATGGGAAGTAGCAGTGCAACAAGCCAATAAGTGTGTCAAGGTTTCTTGTTGAACAGTACTCTAGCATAATCTATAGGTCTGTAATTCTTTTAATAGTTTTACCCTAAGGCCAAATACAGATAAAGCAGGCAATACGTTCATTCTAAGAAGCAGGAAAACCCTCTGATATTTCAGACAGGGGAACTTCAGCAGATGGTTTTGTGGTTTCATATCATTGATCACAAAAGCGGTATAGTTGATCAGTGATTTTTTTACCTCTTACATAATCACAAACGGCACCCATATCCCATAATTTAGCCTTCCCCTTGAGTGTCCTGATCAAAACCAAGAGATTTTCAGAGAAATCCATGGACCAATCTATTTTTTTTACACATATTATATTGGTTTTACAACAGGTTTAATAAATAGCGACACCATTCTCATGTTAACTTCACAGAGACCGCGGCAATTGAGTCAAATATAACGACGTCTTTGTAACGAGTGAATACAAATCTGTTACATTTCTCATATCTTTCCACCTAGCATCTAGAAAATCCAGGTAGGGTGCACACCAGGATATGTCATTCGCCTGACATCTGTGGCCATGTTATCTCCAGATGCGTGGTGTCCAATAATGACAATTACATACATATTTCCTCTCCTTATCCCCTCCCTACATATCAGAGAAATATCCAAAGCAACATTGTTCATTTCAATAACCTTTACACCTCACAAAACCTTCCTTCCCATGCATTCGAGTCACCTACATATCCAATATTAACCTTTGTTCTTTCATACCACCAGCAGGGTCACAGATCAAGGGCATTATGAGCGGCAAGGACAATGATGGGGGCCTTTCCGTTTAACTCAGTCCCTCCCCCTTCAACGCATTCCTGTATGCTGTGTAATATTCCAGAAAGGGAAGCCAAATCATATCTATGTGAGAGTGGGATTCCAGCAAGGCCGCAGTACTACTTTCCATCTGATATATAGTATGCGCTTTCATGAGCCATTCCCCTTTCGTCGCCAATGTGCTGCCTTTCCATTTAACTGTTAGGCACACTCTGGGCACCAACAACACATTTCTGGCCATATGAGATAGGATCGTGCTTGTCTCTTCTTGTCTCTTCACCGTCAGTTTCAATTCCAAACAAGACCCACAATGGAGACAGTCTCCTAGTGATACCATCTATCGCCTGAATCCAACCCAGGACCTACTTCCAAAACATCTGCACCCTTGCACATCCCCACCACTAATGCCAATAATCGCTTTTAACACCACACCCCCTCCAACAGAGCGGTGCTATCCCCAGGAACATTTTTTGACAGCCGTTGTGGGGTGAGATGCCATCTCGTTAATAGCCTTCTATTGTGCATTTTGTATTGCATGGATACAGATGTGCTCCATACTGCCCTGTATATTACGACCCACACGTCTGGTCGATTTTGCAGCTCTAACTCCGCTTCCCATTTAATCTGAGTGCTTGGTTGTGCAAGATGGCCTCTAGTGAGAAGCGCACTATATAATTGGGAAATCAACCACCTTGTACCCGGCGCTCACTAAGGGTGTGCTCTAATACTGTAAGGGATCTCCAAAGGGAGTCTCCCCAACGTGGATCTCGCAGTACAACTGCAGGTAGAGTAGTGGTGCTATCGTGGTGCCATGTTGTGCATCCTCTAATTCTGCTTTTGAAATATAGGTACCCTCCTTCCACATCTGCCCTGCTCTTACCAAACCCTCCTCGTATTGGGGCTGAAAGCGAAGTAAATTGATTAATTGGTCTCGAATAGGGGGAGCCCATATGCAACTGAAGGGAGATGGCCAGGATATTAGTCCTGGAGTGAGTGGGACACCAGAGAGACCACAGTACTGTTAAGACTGGGTATTCCCAAATTTTACATGGCATAGTTCGATAGGGGACTCTGAGCCATTCACCTAGGGTGACGGGTGTAAATAGCTAATTTTCCAAGGCTACCCATTGTTTCTCTGAGTTTTCCCATAAGTGATCTGCAAGGATGCGGAATTGAGAGGCCCTGTAGTATTCAAAAAGATCAGAGTACCCAATGCCCCTCTTGTCCTTTGGAAAAATCATGGTCGGATATGCGACCCAGGGTTTCATGACAGCCCATAAGTATGCCAAAAGGGACTGTTTGACCTCTGCATGAAATGCCTCAGGACAGCTACTGGGAGGGATTGAAAGAGAAACACAAATCTGGGGAGCATGTTCATCTTGATTTATGTATACCTAGCAGCCCAAGAGAGCGCTAATTTAGACCATCTCTCAAAAGTCTGCCTTAACGGCGCTCCAGAGGGGTCTATAATTTGCATTGAATATGTTGGCCATCAATTTTCGTGATCTCTACACGCAAGTATCTTATTCCGTCTGTCTGCAATTGGAAGCCCCATTCTGCTACAAGTTGAGCTAGGAGGACCGCGTTCACCTGGAGCATTGGTGTTACCATTTTATTCAGGTTTGCACAAAATCCTGATAGTGCACCATATTCCCTCAAGGACGCGAAAAAGGGCAGGTACTGAATCTCACGGCCGAGTGATGTAGGCTAGGATATCGTCTGCGAATAGTGCTAACTTATATTCCCTCCCCCCTCTTTCCATCCCGCAAATTCGGGTATTTATCCTATTTGCCTGTGCGAGAGGATCCAAAAGGGGGGACAAAGGGCAGCCTTGTCACGTGCCCCGTGTCAGACTAAAGAACTCCGAGGCCACTCCGTTAACAAGGACTTAGCTGAGGCGTTACTGTATAGTGCTAACGCCCCCTATATCCATAGTTCGTCCAGTTCCGCCCATTTCATAAATAATCGGGCGCAGAAAAGGCCACACGACTCTGTCGAAAGCCTTCTCTGCGTCGAAGGACATTAAAATGGGGCAGTCTTCTCTAACTTCAATGGTAGCAATGAGAGTGAGGGTTTTGCTAACGTTATTCGTGCCTTTCCTGCCCTTTACATAGCTGACCTGGTCGGTGTGAACTGAGGAAGGATTTGGGCCAAACAGTTGGCAAGAACGCTATGCATAGATCTTTGCATCCACGTTTATGAGCGATATTGGGCAGTATGATGCGCATTCTGTGGCGTCTTTACCTTCCTTGGGTATACCTACGATCCTTGATTCAGTGAACAATGGCAGGGCTTGACTCATTTCTAGGATTGAGTTAAAAAGTTTCACTAGAAAGGGAGTCAATGAATTGCGTTGGCTTTATAGAAGGCTGATGTGTACCCATCCTGACCAGGGTGCTGAACCTGCATTCATCTTGGAGATATCTGTTTGAATTTCTTCGGACATGATTGGGCCATTTAGCATGACCTGGTGGACTTGTGATATCGGCACATGGGGGAATTTTGACAAGTAGTGCTCAATTTCAGCCTCTCTTCCCTCCTCTTCCGCTGTATATAAGGAGGTGTAGAATCTCAGGAAACGCTCTGTAATTTCACGGAGATTCGATAAGTCTAGTCCCATTTCATTTTTGATTTCGGGAATTGCCCTATATGCCCTTTGTTTTCGCAAATGGTTAGCTAACATGGTGTGGGCTTTATCCTAATAGCTCCGTAAATACCTCCCCTCTCGAGCCCTTCACTCCTCTACTTCTAACTCCCTCAGGGCCGGTCGTTTTTCAAAGAAAAGAGTTCGGGGTAGATCTCTGTCTTCGGCTGTGGCCTACCTTTGGAACAGCCTCCCTGCCACCTTGAAACTTGAGGAGAAACATCTGTGGTTCCGGAAGCACCTCAAGACCTTCCTCTTCACTTCTGCCTTTGCCCCTCTTCTCCCCTGCTGATCTGTTTTCTCCCCGGCACCATGCGCCTGGCCACCCCCTGTCCTTTGGGCCAGGGTACCTGTTCACCTTGCCACCCTTCTGCACTGCCTCCGGGCCTTCCTGTGCACTCGAGTCTGTATCTGTAGCCGTACAGTCCTCCACCCTGCACTTATCAGATATACCCTATCTGCTTAACCCAGCACTTGCCACTTGCTGGCTGTACTACCACCTATTTATTTATTTTACTTATTTACTCTGTTCTATCCTGTTCCGCACTTTCCACCTCTCACCCCTACCATGCACTTCCCACTTTTCCCTTTCCCATGCACTTGTGTGTTCATAATGTCATTGGGCCTAGTAAGACCATTGTTTTTGTTCTCTCCTCTTCCCTTCCCTTTGCCTGGTCATGCTCTGAAACACTTGTGTATGAGCGCAATATAAATAAAATATTACATCATATCATATCGCCTTTTTCATGAAATGTCTGTTTTAGATAACGCAACTGCGTCAATTCTTTGTCTTGCCAAACGTCCCTTAATTCCTTATGGAGCTCCCCAATCTGTGCTAAGATTTCCTCCCCGTCTGCAGACTGGGCACGGAGTTCTAATTCCTTGCGTGTGATCTTAGATTTAAGCTCTTTCTCTCTTTTTTATCTGATCCAATTCCTGTGCGCCACTTCCGCAATCAGGACACCCCGAATCGTGCCCTTCGCCGCCTCCCACACTGTGTTTAGTGGCAGTTAACTTGTGTCATTTGTGATAAAGTAATCTTATCGCGTCTGTGAGGGTTTCTTTAAATAGTGGGTCCTTGTAGAGGGTATTGTTACAGGTCCATCTACGCTCTGTATGAAAAGGATGGCCCAAGATCTAATTCTAATATACATAGTTTGTGATCTGTCCAGGTCACTATCTCTATGGATGCACTTAGAATTGAAGCCTCATTCTCGGCTCCAACCAACAAATCTATCTGAGAATAGGTGAGATGGGTAGGTGGGCGTGAGGTACATGCTCTCTCCTTTGGGTGGACTGTGCGACAGGTGTCAATTAAGTAGTTTGCTCGCAGTTGGCTTACAAATCGTAAGTGTGCTCCCTGTCTCATGAAATCCCAGTCTAAATTTGGGTCCGCTATAATATTAAAATCGTCGCCACATACCAATGTGCCTTCTAGGAAACCAAAGAGGGACTGAAATGTGCTTGGTTCTGATTAGGGGCATAAACAGAACAAAGTGTAAATGTGTGACCTTATTTTCCCTTTTAAGACGAGGCACCTCCCTTCCTCTTCCCAGTGTTTCTGCTCTATTTGAAGGCCCACCGATCGATCTCCTATATATAATTCTAACACCCCCCTCTTGTGACCTCCCAAAGCCAATAATCTGCCTCCTATTTCCCTGCTTACGAGCCTGAATTATTTGCCTTGGCCAAACTTTGTTTCATGCGTTAATATCACATCCAGTTTAGAAAGTTTAAATTCCTTTGCTAGCATGGAGCGCTTTTGCAGGGAGTTGAGACCATTGACATTGAGGGACCCAAATTGTATCCCGTTAGGTAACGCCATGTTGGTGTGTTAGACGTCGCGTGGCAACCCAGGTAAGGTGGACTGTGTTAACATAAGTGATTGACCTGTGCATGGAATGTTGCAGACAGAAAAGTGTGTGAGGTTGTGCTTGTGAAGCTTTGATGATCCTCAAATGCACTCCCCTCCGTCTCCGATGCGCACCCCACATTTCCCTTGAAAACTGGCATCTTAGGCACTTCAACAACTGAGACGCCAGTACAGGGACCCCTCTCCTCTTCAGCTAATATACATAACTTAAACAGTACAAAAGATCTAATGGCGGAACCATCCTGCAACATAACTTTACTTCAGACTTCTGTGGCTATTCAAAGGCTACACACCCATTTTCCATCATTGTTGGTGCATGAGCCTTTCTATGCCCATTAATGAGCTGAGCCATCTCCTCCTGCTCAGAAAGCGAGTCATCACCCTGTGATAAACTACCGCTGACATTGAATTTTCCTGAGGGAGTAGACTTTCAAAGCGTGTTCTAGTTCCTGGGGCTCGGCCTCTTTCTGGCAACGAGGGTGAAGCTTTATACAGCGGTCCCCCGGATATCTGGATTTGTCTCGGTTAGTTCTCAACGTGCCCGCTTGTAAGCCCTCCAGAACACCTTGTGCTTCTTCCTCCTAAGTAACGCGGTAGCCTTCTTCTTCATGTTCGAAACTTAGTGAGAAGGGAAAACCCCAACGGTAGCAAATTTCGTACTCTTCTTGCCAGGTGGTCAGTGGGCGCCAACTCCTTCGTCTGATCAGCGTGGCAGCAGAGAGTTCCTGGAAAAGTTTACCATTTGATCCCTCAAACTCCATGTGTTCGCGCTCTCTTGCTCTTTGAAGTATGTCCTGGTTTTGCCTGTAATAATGACACTTGACAAGAACTGATCTAGGGCCTTTTGGACGGCCTGCAGCCGTGTAGATGCTGTCAAATTCTAAGGCAGGGCAGCTGCTGAGTCAAAAGATAGGCTACTAGAGCCTTCACTCTACTCTTTGAGCCTACCAGGGTTTCTCCTTGCTTTTCGCTGTGGCCAATAATGCGTATATTTGTCCTCCATTCCTGGTTTTCCAGGTAATCAAGCTTCAATTCTATATCTCTCTCTTTTTGTTCCAGGTCCAGGAACCTGGCTTCACAGTTCATCACTGCCAGGTCGCTCGTCATTTGCTTATTTCCTACCGCCTCAATCCGATCTTCAACGTTCACCATCGTAGCCTTCAGTTCTGAGACTGTTTCTGTAAGACTGGACTTTATTGAGTGAATTTCCACAAGCAGCAGGTGGATGTCCGCCTTGGTGGCACTGTCTCGATCGTTCCTGGGTATTTCTGAAGAACTTTGCACCTCATCTTGCTCCATGCCTCTTGAGATGCGGCTAAAAGTCCTCATCTTTGAGAATGGGTTTGGGTCCAGTGCTCCAATGGGCGAGCGGTTCAGTGATAGTTATCGCCAAGTGCACCACATGTGGCTGTTCTTCTAGTAAGGCCCAATGCAAGCTTCTTCCTCCAGTGCTGGGGGCAATAACGTTGTCTACAGGCAAATCCTCTATTTCTTATTGTTCATCATTTTTTGTATTTTTTCTAAAGAGTATTTTTCATTTTCCCAATGTCCTCTTGTGTTGCCTTTAGCACGGGGGATCCCAGATGCTCCCCTAGCACTTTTTGCTGACTGTGCCTCCTGAGTGGGCTTTCGTGTGTTTGGGACTGCTGTTTTCCCTTTACTTGCAAGTTCTGTGTGTTGTAAACAGGCACCGTGTGACTTTAAGGTTTAATTTTCCCTGGGAGAGAGTGTAATTCTTGAGGCTGCAGTGCTCTGGTGTTAATACAGAGCTATAAGCGCATCAACCCGATCAAATGTACAGTTTTCCAGCATCCGTCCTTGCTTCGTGCATCTTCTAATGGAATTATTATTGCGATCATGCTCTTCCGCACTGCTCCCTCACGGCCGGCAGTCATCCTCACCTTCCTTCGCACTCCCTGTAGGCTCAGAGGGGGGTGTTGTGCAGCTGTGTGTGTAAATGGCGGTGGGAATGGGTTGGTGCCTCGGTCTTGGTGCCTTAGCTTGATTCAATGAGAGAAGACCTTTTTATATTGCGTGCAGCCCTTCTATACATGCGGGTAGCAGCGCGGCATGACATTTCGTCCTAGATCAGGCATTGTACATAAAAAGAAAATTGCGCTTTGCTTACCAGGCATATTACATGCTCAGCACGTTCCTAGTGAGCCATCTCTCACGTGCTGCTGCTCCCACCGGATGATTGCTTTCGCTCCCGGGAGGGCTAGAGAGTCTCTGTGCTCTTGTACGTTGGCTGCTATGGCTGCAGAAGCTCCTGCTTCTCTAGTCTTCTCGTGGCCTCCACTCAGCAGGCACCCTCTTGGTCACCCCGTGCCGCAGTAGCTCGCTTAACTTTCCTTGCAATGTTTATTGTTCATGCAGACGTGCTTCTGTTTCCTTCTTCACCGCTTTGTGCACCAGGTCACCAGCCCTTGAAACATACTGTCATATTTTTGTTGGGATCTCTTTAGGCAGGATGGTTCACCATATTCCGGTGCCTGGAGAGGGAGACGACGACTCAGGCAGCCATAGCGTCTGCGCCCCCTGGTGGTCTCCGACCAATCTATTTTTTTTAAGAAAAAAAAGACATTCATTACTATAAACTCATCAGTTTCCATAAGTAATACCTTTCTAAATATACTTTGTAAAGGAGGAGCCAAGAATCCCCACTCCAACTACCCCGCCTACATTACCTGAAATGTATGAACCAAAGTATGTGATGTATACTGAACTGTTAAGCCAGCAAAGAAAAGAGCGTGGACTCTGTGCAGTAGCCATAAGAATACCTATACCTAAGAGAATATGGGAGGTAAAGTACCCATTGAGGAAACCATACCTGCATCCAAGACAATATGATGGCCATATGAACAAGATTCCTGAACAAGCAAAGAAATTAAATGGCAAAGGTGAATGGTGACGTCATATAAAGTTGAATCGACACCCATATAGAAAAATGACCAGACCAGAGAGGCAGACGATTTATAAAGTACAAGAAGTACCAGGGATAAGTGACAGCGTGCCTAATTGAACTGACTAGTGTCCAGAATAGTCTTTCTGCGCCTAGTTCAAATTAGAAGTGTACACAACACCATTGAGGTTAAGAAGCGTGCCTAAATATCCTAATAATCCTATTAGTATACCTAATAGTATATCTGTGTCACATAGAATCTAGAACTGTGCCTAATAGTCTAATATCCCCTCTATACAAAATTGAATCTAGAGATAGACCTAATATCTCTGTATGCAGTTGAACCTAGAAGTGTACCTAATAGCCTAATATCATCTCAGTGCAAATTGAACTTGGAAGTGTGCTTGAACTTAGAACTACAATTAGAAAGCCCTCCTAAATCCAACTAAAAACTTGTACCAAGCATGAGTGCACCCACAAACCCACAGTTTGTCGGAAATGACTGCCGTGGACCGACCCCACTCCCTGATCTGCCTTCCCTCCCGTCCCTCCTTCCCAAATCATCCCACCCTCCTTCGTACTCCCTGCCATTCATCTCTCCAAACACCAAGCCAGAGGGGCACGATGGCGAGCCAACCACCCTAAGACCACTCCTCCCCTGAATCCCACCACCGACCAGCCAACGTTAACCATGCCTGCTCCCCTCACTATCATACCTGGCACATCCCGCCCTGCAAACATCCACCCGCCGCCTTGTCCTCAAAACCCGGCCACCTCCCCCCGACCACACCCTTTTCCCTCCCTAAAAACTGCACGTCTAGCCCTAGCAAGAACCGAAGCTGCATCCCTCTCCCCCTATGAACCCCCTACCCTCTCTCACACTCCAATCGCAACAAAGAAACTAAAAAGGAAACATACCTGGTCCCCCACAATCTCTCAGCACTCTTCGCCTCCCCTGTCTCGACCCACCACCTCATTCCCTCACTCACCTCCTTCCCCCGTGGCCTCACCCTTCCTGAAACCCCTCTCCGTCGATTTCTCATCAACTGCAACTGAAACTCCTAACTGCCCACACCCCATCTTCAAATCCCCCGAGCCAGACTGGATCATCCTAACACACGCAGCCACCCAATCCGGCCCGAAGCCGCCAATACTTCTGCTCGCCCACTATTCCCATCGATCATCACCCACTCTACCCCTCTCCCTATCCAGCTTCCACTCTCTCCGCCACCGACCCCTTCCACTCCAGCTCCGAGACCAACCTCGGCTGCCGAGGTGAACTGCATCCTATTTAATGCCCGATCCGTAGCAAAAAACAGACATTACATCTTTGACCTCCTCGCCTCTGACAAACCAGACCTGGTTTTCATCACCGAAACTTGGTTCTCTGACGACTTTGCCCCAATTGCTAAGGAAGCCTTCCCCCCTGACTACTCCCTCATCCCACTGAACCGTCCCTTCAGAGGAGGGGGAGTAGCATTCATCTTCAAGTCTCTCTTCCACGCCTCAATCATCGACAACCAACCTTCCATTCCTTCCTGCAAATCTCTCCTCGTTAAACTATCCCTCTCTACCTCGCTCTCACACAGCTTCCTAATAATCTACAGGCCCCCTGACTACGATAGACAATTTGCAAACAACCTCTGCAACTCTATTGCCGCCCTTCAACTAAACCATTCCAACCTCACCCTTCTTGGAGACTTCAACATATGGCTCGACATCCCCACCAATCCTATGACACACTCTCTGGCTGACGGTTTAGACGCCATTAACCTCCAACTCCACATAAATGGCCCGACTCACTATAAAGGACAAAGTCTTGATGCCATCTTTAGCTCCAACACCCGGATTCATCTAAACCCCCTCAATCCCTATCATCTGGTCCGATCTCTTCATTCTCTCGTTCGCCATTCGCTCACCCGTCCCCCTTCCCGTGCTTGAAGCTGAACCTCCGAATCTACGCAAATGCTGGAAGAAACTAATTATCGTCCCAGACCTAGCCGACGCGCTCCTCCAGTCTCCACCACCTACTTGCCAACTCAGTAAACAACTAACCCCTGACGCCTTTGACTCATGGCTCAACGTATCTCTGATGCGGCTCACACCGTCTTGCAAACCATCACCCCACCGTGGCCTCTTCCCCAAATGGTTCACCCATGAGTTGAAGACCACTAAACAACTATATAAATACCTGGAACGTAAATGGCAGAAAGACAAAACCCAGAAGAGCCGGGCCACCTTGGCCCGACACCTTTATCAGTACAAGGCCGAAATCCAGAAAGCAAAAAAAGCCCACTACAACTCCTGAATCCTAAACTGCAAAAACCCGAGCAAAGAACTCCACAAAATCATCTCCGAATTCACCAAACCGGCTTGCACCACGACCATCCCGACCCCCGCACAATCACTGTGCGACTCACTCTCCCTCCACTTTTACACCATAGCTCTCGAAAGAACAAATACTCTAGCCACCAAACTGATGCTCTTACATCCACCTGGTAATACTCCCCCGATACCGACCTGCCAAACAGCTGCAACCACTACGCAACCAACGTTCGAATCCTTTAGTCCAATATCACCAGAGCAATTTCTCAAATTTCTAACTGCCCGCAAACCATCTGGCTCGCCGCTAGACCCTTGCCCAGCAACAACCCTCAAAGAAATGTTTGCTTCTACCTGCGCAGGAGAACACGCAAGATCCATGATAAATGCCTCCCTTTCCTCTGGTATCTTTCCCGACGCATTCAAAACAGTCCATGTCAAACCTCTGATTAAAAAACCTTCCCTTGACTCTCTCGAGCCCAAAAACTACGGCCCCATCTCAAACACCAGGTTCCTTGCCAAACTCATTGACCGAACCGCCTACTCCCAACTAAATGCCTTTGTCGAAGCCAACAATCTCCTAGACCCCGCACAATCAGGTTTCAGAGCCCGTCACGGAACTGAAACCACCCTAACCCCTAACCTCAATCTGGGATGCGCCGCACTAATCCTTCTCGACCTATCCGCCGCCTTTGACACAATCAATCACTCAATCCTCCTAGACTGCCTCCACTCCCTAGGAATTTGTGGAACCGCTCTTAAATGGATAGCTTCATTCCTCAAAGACAGGTACCAAATAACGATAATCTACACCTATACCTACCAATCCCGACCGGTCAACACGGGAGTCCCACAAGGTGCATGCCTATCCGACCTCCTGTTCAATCTCTACTTGATCACCCTCCCACAAATTATTCGTTCATACAACACCCTGTGTTACAACTATGACGACGACACTCAACTAATTCTAAAACTCCTGAACTCAAAACCCAACTCCCGACCTGACCTGGCCTTCTGCCTCCTCGACATAGAACTCTGGATGACCCAAAGCCACGTCTTGTTAAACCCCTCCAAAACAGAAATCATGGTTTGTGGCAACTCCGATCTTCTTCTGCACCCACTACCCTGGCCACCCGCCATGGGTAACTCACCGACCCCCTCCAACTCAGTGAAAAATCTTGGATGCACCCTTGACTCTGACCTAACACTCACGCGCCAAGTCAACAACGTCTCAAAGTCCTGCCACTACCACCTTAGGTGTATCTTTCCATATCTCTCCTTTCCCAACAGACTCTCCACGGTCCAATCAATCGTTATATCAAGACTGGACTACACAAACCCCCTATACCTCGGAATCCACGCCTACTAACTGAATAAACTCCAAAGGGTACAAAGCGCGGCAGCCAAAATGCTACTTGCGCTCGGCCCAAGAGACCACATCTCCCCAGCCCTTAAGACGCTGCACTGGCTTCCTGTAGCACAAAGGGGGACCTTCAAAACCTTATGCATCTCCCATCGAGCACTGCATAAAACCGGACCTCAATATCTTCAAGACAAGCTAAAACCCTATCACACCCCACGTACCCTAAGATCTTGCTCAGCCGGCCTCCTAGTCATACCTAAGACAAACTCAGTCAGGTTAGGCAGATCATCATTCTCAGCCTTGGCCCTCACGCTATGGAACTCACTCCCACCCCACATCCGGCTAACTGAGGATTTAACGTCTTTCCGCAAACTGCTGAAAACCTGGCTCTTCCCCTAAAATCAACCCATACCAAACTAACCGAAACAGACTAAGAGCATCTCAATGACACCGATTCAACAAACTACCTGAAGCAAAGAAATTGACAGCCAGTAAACCCCTAATATAAACTAAAAGGACAATCAGAATTAACCGAATAAAATAGATCAAAACAATGAATGAAGTGGCTAATAAGAATAAATCATACGGAAACAGAAAAACTCCTGAAATGGACATAATGCAAGAGGAGCGAACGAAACGAATGGCCTGGGTGAAATAGTTAGAATAGATGAAGCGTGTGGACCAGATGAATGAGTTGAGTGAAAGAACGCACGAGTGGAAGAACAGATGACTTTATAATTTGAATGCGTGTATAAATCGAATGAATATGTAAATTGGATGAGTGTATAGAATGGATGATCAGGTTGAGCGGTTGGGTGTGAAGAGGGGATAAATGCATGGAGCGCCTGAGTGTACACAGCGCCTGGGTGTATAGAGGGCCTGGGTGTATAGAGCGCCTGGGTGTATAGAGCGGATGAATAGATGGAACAGGATTACTGCGTATTAGCGAATGACTTTATAAAGCTGATGAGTGCATATTGCTGTTGAATGCGTGGGGACCGGATAAGTGCAGAGGGCGGATGTGGGCAGAGGGCGCTGGTGAGTGCGGGGAGCGGATGAGTGCGGAGGGTGCTGGTGAGTTTGGGGAGCGGGCGAGTGCGGAGTGCGCTGGTGAGTTCGGGGAGAAGGGAAGTGCGGAGAGCACGTGATTGCATAGGGTGGATGAATGCATAGAACAGATGAAGGTATGGTGCATACGAGGGGATAAAGCGGACAAAAGCCAAGAGCAGAGGAGTTAAATAAACCGGGTGAGTCCGCAGAACGGATAAGCATGTAGAACGGATGAGTGCGCAATGTATGCAGAGCTGATGAGTGCGTAGAACGGATAAGTGTGGGGAACTGATGGATGAGCGGAGCGGGATGGTTGACCTGAGCAGACGAACGTATCGAGTGGAGGGCCCATAGAACAGACTAGTATGTAGGGCCGACAAGTATATAGAGCAGGCAAGTGCATATGAGCAAAAGAGGGCATATGAAAAAAGGGGTGCGTAGAGGGGCTGAGTGCGTAGAGGGGCTTAGTGCGTAGAGGGGGTGAGTGCATTGAGGGGGCAGATGCGTAGAGCCTATGAGTGAGCAAAACAGGTTAATACAGTGCGTGTGAGGGCAAAAAGAGGACGAGTGCCTGGAGCGAACGAGTGCCTAGAGCGAACGAGTGCCCAGAGTGGAACTGACCTGTTACTAGAGCAGACAAGTTGCGCAGAGATACTGAATGCGTAGAGTGAATGGAACGAGTGAAATGAAGTGCGTGGGGCAGACGAGTGAATGCATGGAGCAGACAAGAGTGCATGCGTGGGGCAGACTAGAACGCGCGGGGCGGACTGGAGCACGCAGGGTGGACTGGAGCGTGCAAAGCGGACTGGAACGCATGAGTGCGTCGAGCGAACCGAAGTGTGTGGAGCAGATTGGGATGCATGGAGTAGATAGGAGTGCATGGAACGGACTGGAGCGCATAGAACTGCGTGACGTATATAGCATGGTTTGGAATGCAGAGAACCTTTTGAAAGAGCATACAACACATCATATCACACCACCATGCTTACTCTCCCCTCTACACCACCACTCAACTAGAACACAGAGATACTATGACACCATTCGGTATAACTGTTCTCATACTAACATCCGCCGCATACTCCACAGCACTCTAAGTAAAACACTGCTGGTTACACAACCCCCAGCCAGGCGTTCTCCTCAGGCATAACGCAGCCACACTCGGTCTGGATAAATCCTGCCAGAACGAACACATACTCCTGATCTCTCAACCACCACACCAACCACTAAGAAGCAGCTATTACACGAATACCGCACTAGCTGCACACTTAGCCAGTGCTCACATGCATCTTTAACTCTCTCTACTCTCTCTACTGATCTGAACTTCAGTTCCCAAGGGCGTTCAACCTACCAGCGCCTTCAGACCATACCAATGGTATATAAGGCACAATATAAATGCAAAATAACATAACATAACATCTTGGGATCAAGATGAAGAGACGTATGCCACAGACCTGATGAAGATACTTAGTTAGTTTAAATGTGTAGATGCAATGAAACGCAAGCAGCAAAGCAATCATGAATCTAGCTACCTGCTTTTAACTAGTTAGACCGCTGCAAGCATCAACATATACATATATACCTCCATAGACATATGGACTAAGAAAAGATGGGTGTTTCCACTGCATATGTGAACAAACCAAGAAGGCCTCATTTCAGTGTCGCAGTTAAGAAAAGGAAATGACTTAAACAGAATAAAAGCTCAGCTAAGGAGTTGAAGGAGTTGACGGAGCCAAGAAAGTCCAGGTCTTATCAGACTGGAATCGGCTGACATTGGATACAATTAACATGAAAGAACAGAAGCTCCTGTTCAGAGAGGTCAAGAAAAAACAAAAGACGTCTGAGCACTATTGAAAATAAAATCAAATACACAAAAAGGCTCAATTTCATGTTGTCCAGTCACATGATAGAAGGAAGTTGGACGAACGAGATGATCACAACTACGCACGGAAGCCGGCTAGTGTCCATACTCCTTAAAATTTCTCAGAAAACAGTACAACCTCAAGGCCAACTTCAAGGCACTAATTGACACTGGCCCATTTAGGTAATGATGGATGATATTTTAATTGGGGGAAAGCTGGTGCTAAGACAAGCTCACCTGCACCTGGTTGTTCAGTCTGCGTGCTGCTAAAACATAGGTGGAAAAGTACTGACAGGGGTTATAAGCCAACCAATTGAAGGGGACCACGTAGTTGGGGGTCCTATAGTATGTGTAGCCAATGGGATGTCGTACATTTAGTGATGTTCAAAGTGGCCATTTCGAGGGGAGGGCCTAGTTGCCCCACCTGATGTTAACTATCCAATTACCTCTTTCTGTTACTCTATACATATATGGAACCTATGCTTAGTTAATCACTTAGAACCAATCCCACCTTCCGTTAGGTTTTTGTAGTTTGCCACGTAGGGTGACGTTAGTAATGATGCAGGTCAAAATGTTGATAATGACAAGTTATGGGTATAAGAACCTAATTCTTTTTGAAGTAAGCGGAGTCAGAGTATCGAGCGATTGCTGATGTTCATTGTACGCCCCATTTTAGATATTTGACATTAAAACAGATGAACTTTGTCAAACTATTTGTGTCGTCTTGATTATTGATGTATGAATAAAATCTGCATCCCCATCTATCTCCAGGGTATTGCTACTAATCTTAAAGGGCTATCTGAGAGAACACCAAGCTCACTTGGTAGCAGAGGATGGTTAGATAAGATAACTATCGGCCGTCAACATAATTAACTTTAGAGTCTCAGCAATATCGCACAACCTTTGCCATTTGGCTGACAGGACGTGAAGCTCCCCTTAGAAGTGGTTAGAATAGGACTCCTTGCAAGGGATGGTTTGACAGGACCCCTCTTTTCAGATAGAAACTCCTCCCACATCTATGCGAAGCGGCTCAAAGGGGCGGTAACAACGGCAGTGATCCCTAGAGTCCGAAGAAGAAAAATATGTGAACAGTGAGTAAATAGACCAAAGAGTGTGGCAAAGGGATCCATGCATAGTAAATAACAGAGAGTAATGGAGGGAGGCGGAATAAAATAGAACGAAATAGTATGTGTAATATATATGCATATGGGAAATAAAATATTGACTTGAGTGTGGCTGAGCAATATATAAAGAGGAAAAGACGTGAGTGAGGCATTGAAAAGAGAATACGCCCTGTTCCTAGACTATAAAGAATGCTAGCAGAAACCTTTTATCTAGAGTCCCATAAAGTGGATGACATAGAAGACGGGATCGATTAAAGATGATCCAGAAAGAGATTTAAGTTCCAATCGGAGCAATTTTAGAGGGCAAGACGAGTCTTAAGAGGAAGATCGTGAACAGTACATGTGGCCGGTCAAGTCTGTCTGTTTGTTTGTTTTATGTGGTTGAAAGGTGTGATGATGTCAGAGTTTAATGAAAAAAATGTTATGTAATAGAGAAGAGTGAAGTTGAGACACAAAAATTGATTTTAAATTAAACTTTGATGGTTGTTTTTTAGCAAGATTAAAGTACAAAATTGTGTTATGACGGGATTGGCGCTTGCGACGATGGTGCTCGCTCATAAGTGTATTTAGATTTTTTTTTAAATTGGAAATTGTAACTAAAGCATAAGCAACTGGTAGCAAAGAGAAAAGTGAAGGTTAGAAATGGAAGAGGTTACTCCGTTAGTGCATCCCTGCAAACAGCTACCGAAGCATGCGCTTAAACTTAAACAATACAGTGCAGAGTGGGTTAAAGGAACCGCAGATAAAATGTTTATGCCGTGACCACAAGGCAGATCATTATCGAGGCAGTTCTGCAGCATATGACAACATATTTGCATGCTGCGTACAAAGGAAAAAAGTTAGAAAAGCGCCTAGCGAGTCTAGAGCTTTTGAAAATGTATGAACACGAAAAGGAGGAGGAGCCTCCTTTAGATTGGATATTTAACATATGCAAAGAGACGGGTGAAGAGCCTTCTGCTCCACCCGCCCCGCATGAAATAAAAGACGAAACTAAGAATGACGAAGGGTTATACCCATTAAGAGAACTTAAAGCAGCGACGGGATATACGCAAAGTAGTGACGAGGGCCCAGAGAAAGATACTGAGTAAGATATAACATCCAAGTCCCGAGGGACAAGGAGAGACGCGACAAGGAGAAAAGTGATCGAGTAGGTACATCTCTAGAGAAAAGGAGACAAAGAGATGGAGAGGAGACAATGATAAAACTGATGAGATAGCACTTTTACAGAACGAATGGATGGGAGGTCAGATTTTACTTAAACTTGATAAAGGCATCGAGGATGTAAGGCAAAGGGGAGATCAAGACTAACAAGACAGAAAAGACAAAGAATGGGAGGAATGATTAAAAGAACGAGAACAGTTATATCAAGATGAGCAGGCTAAAAAACAAGAGAGCAGAAGAGCAACGAAAACGTGAGAATAGACAAATAACAGCCGATGAACAGGAAAGGCTAGAAAAAAAAGATGATGAACAGGAAAAGAGAAGAGAGACAAGAATACGGAGGCAAAGGGATGAGGAGATACAAAGGGCATATGAACGAAGGGATATGAAAAAGAAAGAGAAAGACAGAGTAAGAGAGGAAGCGAGAAGCGCAGAGACGTCGATGAATACATGGAAGGCAAAAGAAGGCAGAGAGCATGTGATCTTCAGTATTGGGAAAGAGAAGTAAATAAAAAATCCCAATCCACAGGTAGCATGGGACGAGAGAGGAATTTTTAGGGTAAATCTAGAGGACAAGTTTGACTTGCAAATTAATGGGGAAACAATCAACAAAGTAGTTTACTGCATCCTGCCTACCCTCAATCTGCTGGAAGACAACCTTGACACAAACACACTTGTCAAGGAATATAACAAAATCATGCTAACCACACTGGACAGCATTGCGTGCCTTAAACTCAGACCTAGCAAGCCGAAAGCACATCTGAACAAATGGTTCACACCCCAACTCAAAGACCTCAGACACCTACAAAGGAGTTGTGAAACTGCATGGAGACTTCTCCCTTCCACCTCCAATAAAAATAAACTGACTGAAATCTCGTCCCAGTACAAAAAAGAAATCTTCCTTGCCAAACATAACTCTTACAATGAACATATCTCTAGTGCTAATTCCAGCACAAAAGAACTATTCTCTATCCTTAAAGAACTTAAATCTGGACCGAGGAAAAAAAACATGGTGCTCTGATATACAACAGGCCCTCGCTAATAAAGTGACCACCCTTCAAAACAAAATATTGCAAAAAAACAATCCCTTAACCACGCACCTAACCATAGCGCCCCTAATATCCGTTCGAAGGAAACACTGGCTAACTCAACCCCCTGATTCAACTTCACTAAAATCTCCATTCATGAGACCGAGAAAGTAATTCTTTCACTCAAACCCTTCAATTGCCAGGGAGATCTCTGCCCTGCTCAGCTCATAAAAGATGCTGCCAGCGATCTCGCCCCCTTCATTACCAAACTGATTAACGCCTCTTTTGCATCTGGCACAGTCCCATCTAACCTCAAACAATCTTGGGTGCTCTGTGTGAGTACAAACATTAGATCCGCTAATTCCCACTATCGCCCCATCACTACAGTACCTTTCTTGCTTAAAATCCTTGATAAAGTGGCATATACCCAGATCCAAAAATTTCTGGAAACATACAAACTCCTAAGAGCACGCCAGTTAGGCTTCCGTCCCCAACACGGAACAGAGACTGCCCTTATTGACTTGAAGGCACAGGTCGATAAGTTAAGAGACAAAGGGAAACCGGCCCTCCTCCTACTTCTTGACCACTCAGCTTCATTCGACCTGGTGGATCACAGACAAGGTCTTATGCAGACACTTGTATACGGCTGCCAACTTCTCAAAAGAGGCCATCATTTGGATTGAATCCTTCCTGAGTGACAGACCTATGAGGGTCTTTGCTCCCTCAGCTGAAGCAGACCCCATTCCTATCACGTGTGGTGTCCCCCAAGGATCCTGTGTCTCTCCTACTCTATACAACATATTCACTAAGCCCCTCTTCGATGATCTGGATCTTCTTGGTATCATCTACACCAATTATGCGGATGATACCCAGATTCTCCTTCCCTTCAGGGGATTATGGAGAGGATTTGGCCTTGGTGAATAGGGTATATCTTTTCATCCAGGCCTGGATGGCTACTCATGGTCTATGCCTGAATGATGGAAAAAAAACTCATCACACCAACCTAGGAAACTAGGACAGGATTATTCATCCATCATCATCGATGGGAATCTCATTAAGGTAGCCAAGGAGGTAAAAAACATTGGGATTCTACCTTGACTCCACCCTCTCCTTAGTTAAACAAGTCAACAACGTGTCTTCTGCCACAGCTCACACACGTAAGCTGATTAGAACAGGCAAACCCTTCCTCTCAGATGACAATTGCATTGCCTAGCATAGGCATAGCAAGAGCCCCAATCCTATCCAGGCTCGACTATTGCAATGCACTATATATTGGCGCCAACAAATCTGTCATCCTAAAGATCCAAACCCTTCAAACTAATGCCCTAAGAGCAGCACTAGGCGTGCCTAAGAGATCTCACATCTCTGCGATAAGGCGCCAAAACAACTGGCTCTCTCCTATCAACACGATCCACCTAAAACCAGCCTCCCTGACATATAAGGCACTGAACAACGCTGCCCCCAGCTACCTTATAAACAGACTATAAAGAAGAACCTCCACTAGACCCACAAGACTCATCAATACTAACCGCATCATTACTCCAAGATTTAGGCTCTCCAAGGTCGGCGGTAACAGCTTCCATGTCAAAGCTGCCCAACTATGGAACTGCCTTCCACTCCACATTAGGGAAGATCAATCCTATCCTAAGTTCAGACTAAGCTACATCAACTGGCTTAAACTGAAGGACATCTAACCGCTATCTCTCACAGATACTCTATCCGGAATTACACTCCGGCACTATTTCTGTACATTTGTTTATAACTGCGTAAGTTATATATTTGTACTTTGTTTTACCTTTATTTTGTACTGAACTGTAATGACTGCATATGTATACCCTGCATAACTATGTAACCTGCTAAATAAGCCTTGCATTATCTGTACTGCTGCGCCCTGTTACCCTTGGGTCTGGTGCACATTATAAATGAATAAACTAAACTAAACTAAAACCATGAAATGCAAGCCCAGAAGGAACCACACGGGAAGGAAAAAAATTATCATCTCAATAGCACTCTTGTTGTATGACACGGAGGAGGCTCCTATAGTGCGAGACACAAGGAGCTGTCTTTAGACAGACTAACATTAAATAGAGATGATGATGAGAGAAGTTGCACGAGTTGGCACAAGAAGTATCAGACGGAGAAACCTTCCAGAGGGATGAGACAAGTGATTTATGTGATCTAGAGAGATAGTCGACTTTGGATAAAGGAGTAAGATAGTCAGATTTAAAAATACCTATGTTTAAGGTACCAGAGCCACTGACACAGTCAGACCGACATAAGGGTCAACCCCACGGTCAGAGGGGGGAGTCCCCACCTTATGTAAGTAGGTTAAGATCACTGCCAGGTAGACAGCGATCTGGGAATATTACCTCTGCGGTAGATAGACAAATGATGAGAGATGAGAATGAGTTTGGGGCGTCACAATTTCCTTTACTAGAAAAGGGAGGGGCCAGGCTGCAGTATATACCATGGCCCCAAATGGACAGAGATAATCTAAAGTGCAAACTCCTGCATTTAACTTCCGGTGCTGGAAAATGTTAATAATTGTAAAGCAGCGATTTGGAAAGCGCTTCGAGTGCTATATCCGGACATATCCGATATGGGAGCTATAATGACAAGAAAGATGAAAGAGGGAGGAGTTCCGTTGCTTTACATTCAGGGTTTTCAAGACGCTTGGACGCTTGAAACTCGCGAGACTTGGGGAAAAATCTATACCTGTATTTTATCATATATTATGTCAAGGGCTGCCAGAGAAAGTACAGAAGCAGCTCAAGAAATTAGTGGGTATAGAAGCTAAACCGTGGTCGGAAATCCAGTTGACCATTGCACATTACTGCAGATTCCTGCAGGAAAAGAATCGCAAAAAAGACGATACGCAAAATTGTGAGGAGGCAAAATTGGTTCCGAAAAAACTGTTCAAATACGTCATTGAAGGGGCAATTTGACTAGCATAGGTGGATCAAATTCGCAGCAGGCAGTAAACATACCACAAGTAAATAACCAAAGGCAGTTTGATCAGACAAATAGTGGATATGCTCCACGAGGAAGGGAATATTGAGGTAGAGGTTGGCAAGGTAATTGGCAGAATAATCAGGGAGGTTTTCAGAATATGCAAAACAGTAATCAAAATATGCAATATGGGCAGATGGGAAGACCACCGCCTATATGTTGGACATGTGGAATGACAGGGCACATGGCTCGAATGTCTAGAAGACAAGGGATGGTGCAGAATGATCAGTTTTCGAGACAGTGAAGGCCAAATCCACCTGCATATTCGCAGCAGAGCAGAAAAGGATTTGCGCAAGATCTAACAGTGCAGCAGCAAGCGCCAAGAGTGCAGCAAGACTTGCAATCACAGCAAATGGCAGGTAATCAACTGCAAGGACAATCGCAGCAATCGCCTATGCAACTTCAGCAGAACACAAACACAGAACAGCCAATGACGCGTAGAATAGGAGGAGTCACTGTCGATGGAGGAAATCCATTCATGGGTGATGGAATGAGACTGTACCCGCAATAGGACAGCTCACTGGGAGGCCTGATGTGTTCAGTCCTATCTATAATGCTGAATCCTCATGAGGAACCGAGGATAGACATAAATATAGGCAGCAAAGCTTTTTTGTTCTTAGTAGACACGGGTGAAACACACTTGTGTATACGCGAGGACAAATTTTCCATGTCTGGCAATGCAATTAATACTCAGGGCTTTACAGGAGCAACAAGTCGAGTTCCTTTCACAGAAGAATTACCAGTCTCCATAGGAGAATACAATACGAAGGTGCCACTGCGTTATTCAAGGCAAACACCTGTCAACATATTAGGACGAGATTTGATGACAAAATTGAATATGACCATTTTGTTTACAGACGAAGGCATAGTATGCTCGACACCGGGAATGCATGATTTAAACGTTTGTGAAATGATCATGGCATTCGCAGGACAGATAGCTCCTAGGGCAATACCTCTTGAACCCGAGGTGCTCCATTATGGGATATGCATTCTGTTAACATGGCTACCAAGTCTAGTAGATAGAACCATGAGGATACCAGATTAATTTCTATGTAGGCCTCAGATACCCATGAATGAAGAGGAGGAGTGAATTTTTCCCTTAGACTTAGAAGCAGCTATAGTCCAATGAAACATGGCTTTACTTGATACAACTGATAAGGGTAGACAATGGAGCACAATAATTGCCATTGAAGAAGGCTGCAGAGTGACAGATGTAACTGATGAAGAATTGTTTGGAGATTATTTATCTGATGATTTTGTGATATTTGAAATGTGCATTACTTATTGGGTAAACACAATCAAGAGAAGTTCCGCAGAGAATGATTCTAGTAAAGAAGCGTCCTGAATATTTTGATGTAGATATGGCAAAAGTGCCAATTTCATTATGGACCACTGGCCCCTATGACGTAGGCTTACTGAAAGGGGTGGGGGAAGTGAAGATTAAATTGAAACCAGGAGCAATTTTACCTCAAGCACGACAATATCCCATGCCTCGAGAGGCAGATGAAGGCATTTTTAAGATGATTTCCACCATGATGGACCAAGGTATCTTAGTGACGTCAGAGTCACTGTGTGATACGTTAGTTTATCCTATCAAGAAACCTAAGGGGGGTTCTTGGAGACTAATACTATATTTGAGACCAATAAACAAAATTGTAGAGGCAGAGTTCCTGCTTTTCACAGTGATTGACTTGAAATATTTGTTTTTCTCAATCTCAATCCCACTGCACAAAGACTCACAAGATTTGACATTGTTTACTTTTAGACAAGTGTGATTAAAAAGCAAAAGGCTGCCCAGGGGTACTGTGAGTCCCCATCCATTTTCAACAGAGTCCTCCAGATAGACCTGAGCAATATTGCTTTAGAAAGCGTTGTGCTGCAATACGTAGATGACATTTTAGTCTGCAGCACCACAGAGGAAGAGTGCAGATGCGATTCTGTTCAGCCAATGATTACACTTGCTGACAAGGGATATAAGGTTGACAAAGAAAAGTTACAATATTGTCAACATGAAGTGTTGTACATAGGCCAATTAATTTCACATGACGGAAAGAAGGTCACCCCTGATAGAGCTAAGGCTATTTTAAAAACAACTATGCCACACACGATAAAACAAATGCAGAGTTTTCTGGGACTATGTAATTATGCCAGGGCATCAGTCTTTGGCTACAGTTTGTATACAAGGTCTCTCTTACAGGCCTCAAAGAAAGCCTAGGCAACGCAAGAAAAAATGGTATGGACTGAGGCAATGAAAGAAGGGTTTGATGAATTGAAAAAAGCAATCTGCACATCCCCAGTTCTAGGGGTCCACAATTATGCAGAGGAATTATTTTTATTCTCGCATACTGACGGTACTTTTATCACAGCAGTACTCACACAGAGAACCACATTGGGGTACAAGCCCCTTGCATATTACAGTGGAATTTTTGACACAGTGTTGAGAGGTCACTTTCCATGCGAACAAAGTATGGCAGCCACCGCGTTCACCATAGTTCACAAGCATAGTGATGGGATGTTCTATGACTTTGTTTGTTGAAGCCGCACTATTTGCCATTTTGGAAAAACCAAAAGGCACGTTGACTTCTCAAAGGGCTTCGCCTATGAGGTTGTCATAGCAAATCCAGCGATTAAAATAGTTTGATGTAAAATAGTTAACCCAGCTATGTTTATAGCTGAGTCAATCACAAAAGGAGAGCCCATGCACGATTGCACAAACTATGAAGAGTTCTGTGATGAGCTCCCTAGAGTAAAGTAGAATACACTTGCAGGGCAAGAGATTGTTTTCATCGACGGGTCTTCGAGAATCGATCAAAATGATGGACAAAGATACACAGGTGCCGCTGTGGTAAAACATCTGGCAAATGGGGAATTTCGAGTGCTTGTTAGTACTCGATTGCCATCTTATTATTAAGCGCAAGCTGCAGAATTATTGGTGTTGATACTCGCTACTGAGAATCACGCAAACCAGGTATTGACAGTGTACAGTGACTCCACCTATGTGATGTCGACGGTGCGCGCAGGATTAGTGCACTGGAAAAGGAGGGGCTACCTCCAAGCGGACGGCATGCCAGTGAAGCATGCAGCCTTATTGGACTGGCTTATTAAGGCACTACAAATCCCAGTAGACATAGCAGTCGTTAAATGCGCTGCTCACACGAAAGAGACAGATTTGATCTCATACAGAAATCAAGCAGCAGACGCTGAGGCTAAACATATAGCAAATACAGATATAGGGTGATGAATGTGGAGATGTGTGAAGTGAATGAAAGGATGACGGAAATGATGATTGCAATGGAAGGATACTATCATATGGCTAAAACACAGATAGCAGAGCTCCAAGGGGAGGCACCGCAAAAGGAAATGAATTTATGGAAGCAAAGAGGGTGTTCTTTCAACCCCTCTGAAGCATTGGGTCGACAAGACAGCACTGGTAAACCAGTGATGCTTATAGCCTTATTAAGGGTGGCGCTGGAACAGCTACACTACCCAGCGCATACAACTAGGGAGAAACTTGCTGTAACTATTGCTGAGGATTGGTTCGCACCAAACCTAATGGAGCATGTTGCATTTTTATGGTAAATTGTATTGTTTGCCAACAATTCATGGCTGGGCATACACTGCGCATAGTGAGGGGAGTCCTCCCAAGACCTAATGGCCCTTTTCAGCACTTGCATATCGACTATGTCGACATGATACAGGTTTGCAATGGATACAGATATTTGCTTGTTGTAGTGTGTCCTTTTTCAAGATGGATAGAGGCAGGTCCATGCACACAACCAGACTCTACTTGTGAAGCTAAATTTTTAGTGCGAGAAGCGTTTCCGAGTGTGCGAAGTAATGAGATCGGATAATGGACCTCACTTTGTTAATACAGTTTTTGAACAGATCAGCTCGTTGCTTGGTATAAAGCACAAGTTTTCTTCGGCTTATCATCCGCAAGGAAATGGGACCTGTGAGAAGCTCAACAGCCTGTTAAAAGAAAGAATAGCCAAGTTGAAGCTTACTCTGAAGAAAGGATGGTTGCATTCCCTACCACTGGCATTATACCACCAACCAGGTTCTGACCACCATCTTACGCCTCATGAAATTGTGACAAGAAGGTGAATGAGAACACCCTTAATGCCTCTGTCCCGAGTTAGAAGTGATGCTCAGTCAATATCAGAAGTTTTAGGATTGGATTTGCAAAACTATTTGAACTGTATGACATCCAGTTTTTCTGTAATTTCAGGACAGTTGCAGAGACGAGGGTGTAGGGCAGTACAGAACACAGAAGGAGATGCATCAACAACCCAACCTCCGGAATTTCAACTTCCCAAACTATACCCCGGAGATGCTGTCCTAGTTCGTAACCAAACAAGGAAAAGGTGGGATGAACTGAGATTCAACGGTCCTTTTGTCATTGAGGACGTAACGCCATCTGCTGTCAAATTGCAGGGTAGGCGCGCTTGGGTCTTCTTGGGAGGTACAAAAATCTACTCAGGGGCAACCCATCTGCCTACACCCGTCCACGAAGAAGCTAAAATCATCGGGGTAGAACCACAGCACGTGCAGACGAGATCAATGACAAAGAAAAAGGACACATAAACTGACAAGTGGAAAGTGTGAAGAACCCTTTCATTGGACTGTGGCTTGATTTTGGACACTCCCTTGAGCTATAACTAAAAGGGTCAAAGGACACATTCGAACACTCTGTGCATTTTAGTTACAGAGTCAAAGGAAGACTTGCATTCATAAAGCCACAGTAGCTATTGACTTTGGACGGAGGCATACTTAAAGCCTTGATAAGAAAAGTATGCCAGACTTTGATTATGGATATCCCAATTGGAAGAGGATACAGTATCCTGATTCTTTCCACACACACACAGTTCTTGTTTGGTTCTACTCATGGTTTTAACCAGTGATGACCTTTCTAGGCACGTACTTACGTATTTTGAGTTGGTGTTACGTTCTTACCCATCATTGGTGGGGAGAACTTGCCGCAGATTTCCTCCAAAATCCTGACAATGAAAAAATAATAATAAGATTGCTCAGAGTCATAACAGAACAATTCTTAAAGTTGCCTGAGTACAGTGAAGAAAACACAAATGCCCTTACCAGACGACACAGCACATAGACTGGTCAGTGTGGTGTTCTTCCGGCTAATAGAAGAGTTTCCACATCTTGTTGGGAGGCACACTGGTGTGCACACATTCCTTATAGATCCAAGAAACACTGCAAACTTGAATATGATCTTGTAAAGTAAAATTATCCAGGTGAACATCGATTCGGAAAGAAATCACAGATCGGTGTGGAAACTTTCCTCTGAGGGACAGATCGAGGAAGTGAATAAAAGATAAAACCTTTTGTTCATGATGACAGGGAAGCAACATGTCATCTGGACTGAAGCAGATTCGAGGTATTGATTGGGAGCTAATAAATAAAGCAGAGCTTTCAAAGGCTTGCAAAGGTCATTTTTCTTCAGGATAAAGTAACATTTACATCCCGATTGGTGAAGGAACTGATTCCAGAAAGAAAGATAAAGTCATTTCTTAGTATCCAGGAAGCAGATAGTTGATCGAGGAGGAAGAAGACAGCAGCTACCAGAAAGCAATCAACAATGTAGAGCCATTAAAGTTTGTTTTTCCTTCCTTAGCATCAAATGATCGAGATGGAGAATTTCAATAGCAACATTGTGTTGCCCCATGAGAACACATTGTCCAAGAAGTAGATGCTGCAAGATCACGTACCACTGTATAATCTACACATGCATTATAGTCATGCTCATATTGCTTTCACTGACATTGAGAACTGCATTTGATATAGGAGCACATGGGGCTAATACTCCTGTATATGTTTGTGAGCAGAAGGAAAAGGTGAGCATGGCAACTACAAGGCAGCCTAGACCCTTCATAGTTATTCCTTTCCCAAGAAAAGATTGGAAGATACCTGAACTTGAAATGGATGTTGTTAGTAATCAATCACACATAGCACTTGATTCCGACACTGCTTTTAAACGCCGGAGACAGGGTCGGTGGATCAGGCAAAGTAAGGGGTTAATAAAGGTTGGACCTACACAGATAATGCATGCAGACACACCAGGTCTAGTAACAAGAGGCCCAAGCACGAGTCCCAAGGAAAGGTAACGCCCAGAGATTATAGCAGAATCTTTATAGCCGTTTTTAGCTGTTGCTAGAAAAAGACAGATGGATAGAGACAAACTTGTTGACTTTCTTCTACGCAGGGAACCCGGACGGAAATTCCTGCAAACAAATCAGCCAGAAGAAGCTATGTGGATACATTTAGAGATGTGGTCATAAAAAAACTACATGAAGAGTTTGAGAACCAAAAGAAGCAACCAAGAAAATAATTATGAACTGAATGATTATCTGGACAGCACAGCACAATTGGGAAACAAAATATGGTACCAACACATGGAAGAAGTTGGAAGAAGCACATCGGATGAAAAATGCTTCATATGTGCACTCCTACCATACAGCATGGGGAAATCGAGGATCTTCATAGCTATTGAAATAGATATCCTAACTGCACACTGTATAGTGCACCTCGCTTTCTGTAGTACAAGAGGCCAGTTCATGGGCCGAACCGCCTCTCTCAAATGGGCAACTGCATGGACAGATCCAAATGAAGATGACTATGTTCAAGATATAAAGACAAGAAACAATGCCTAAACAAAGAATATTGTGAACAGATATGAGAAACCTGGAGTAAAAAGAACCGGAATAAGAAGAGAGCTAAATACAAAATTGAAAGTTCCAGGACAATCTATAGAAGACATTCGTAAATGGAAAACCAGAGGCTAGATGCCGATTTGGGGAACTGTCCTATCGCCGGATGGCTGGGAAGAAGGAGTAGTAATCTGCAGAGACCGGGAAATAATGGGCCACTAGCAACCAACTATCGGGAATGCACAAATGTTGTGTAAATCATTATGGCCAAAACTTGCTAAACTACTGACATGGGTCGAAGACTGGGGAGGAGCCCTGTACCATTGGAGAGTTCGAAATTGTGCTTCAGGAACAAAGGTACAAGAAAAATGGGGGGGAATCAGAAATGTAGACGAATCTTCGATGCACCAGGAATGAATATCGGAACAGCAGTCATCATGGATCATTATTGGGCTTGTGGATCCAAAGCCTACATCAGACTGCCTAAAGATTGGGGAGGAATCTGCACATTGGTGAATGTTCATGTTCCTGCGTTGGTGATTCCTAAAGGAGACCTGAACATTAATAGTTTCCCGAAAGCAGATGCACATCTGAGGAAGACGAGATCTGCAGAGCTGATAAATCAAATAAAGAAGGCAAACTATTTCTCTGCCAAATCAATAGAAGCTTTTGATCACGCCCTTTCTGGTCTTCCTGGTCCCACGCACATCGGGGGTTACTCGCTGTAGTACACCCAACAAGGTGGTATACACGGAACGCGGCAGCACGTTCTATAATTTAGCCACTCCCCTGCGGTTCCGCGTGTCTCAACGCTACCGATAGCTGGGGCCTGACATGCTCTGTAGTTGGTTCTCCTGTACTTTGTTGTTTCCCGGTTCTCGGACCTTCCTCCTTCCCCTTTCTTTCTACCTTCCTTGATCCTGTTCTTCCGCGTTCCGCGCAGACCGCCTCCACGTGCTGCCTCCATTCCTAGCTTCCTGGAGTTTCCTAGACCCCGGACGAAGAAGCTGAACGAATCCTGGAATCCGAAGACGGTCGAGCGGGCTTGTACAAGACACGGACTGCTCGGAGGAAACCCCCGACAAAGGACTCCGCTAAACAGAGAAAACAGGTGAGAAAAGGGGAAACCTGTGACAGATTGTTCAGCCAGACTTCTTCAGTGTTTACGTTGATCTTCATGCCAAGGATCCAGGTTGAAGCAAATACCAAGTGGCTTCAGATCACCAGATGGGAATTGCTGCAGAAGATTAATACGACCATAAAGGGATTCAATGCAATCACAGAAGAGATGAGAGCCATACGACTGATAACCCTCCAGAATAGGTATGTCCCAGACATGATCACAGCTATGGATGAAGGTGTTTGTGCCAAAATCGGAGAATCATGTTGCACATTTATACCTTCTCACGATGACGAGAATGGAACATTGACAGAGACCATAGACATGCTGACAAAACTCCATGGCCAGATGATAGAAGATGCCGAAGACATTGCTGATGACAGCTGGTTTGGATCACTCTTCTCGTGGGTTCCACAATGGATGGCAGATATGTTCAAATTTCTTGGAGCTTTGTTATTATTAGTGATGCTTGGATTCTCTGTGATCAAGTTAATAACCTCACAATGCAAGAAGACAGCAAAGAAAGCCATAGGGATGAAGATATGGATGTTGTTGAACCATGATGGAAGCCTAAAGATCTAACTGATTAAGAAATCAGAGACTCTGTGAAGGCCAGTATCCATGCACCCGAGGGTAAAAAGTTCCTGTATCCAAAGGACCATAAGAAGTATGTGGGAAGATGGATCTATTGCAGTCCAAGTGGACAGTGCATGCTCATGACATGGAACAAGGATGAGCATGTGAAATCAGCTAGATGCTTGAAGGGAGTCATACAAATATGGTTCCCTAAGAAGTATTTCTTCAGACCAGGATGTCTAGATGTAGAAGATGATGTGAGAGTGGTTGATAAATCACCCAGAGGGGGGGTGTAGAGGAGGAGCCAAGTACCCCCACTTCAACTACCCCACCTACATTACCTGAAACGTATGAACCAAAGTATGTAACGTATACTGAACAGTTAAACCAACAAAGAGAAGAGCGTGGACTCTGTGCAGTAACCAGAAGAATACCAATACCTAAGAGAATATGGGAGGTAAAGTACCCATTGAGGAAACCAAATCTGCATTCAAGACAATAAGATGGCCATTTGAACGAGATTCCTGAAGAAGCAGAGAAATGAAATGGCAAAGGTGAATGGTGACGTCATATAAAGTTGAATCGACACGCATATAGAAAAATGACCAGACCAGAGAGGCAGATGAATTATAAAGTACAAGAAGTACCTATCATGCCTACTGTGCCCCTTCATCCTGGTGTGGAAACTACTCCTGTGCCAATCACTACGCAAAGTGTGCGTTATGCATACAGAACGGCTAGACCGTTCTACGCAAGGTGGAGGTTATTCGATACACTTCCTGGAAAGCGGCGTCGGCAGCTGATACGCTGTTAGAGATCACGTGTTCTTCTATCGAGTGCGTGTCTCTGATGCACGTACTTAGCAGCACGCCGGTGTACATTCGCTGCTTCTGATTGTTTGTTTTCGGCTTGGTCTGAAGCTCCAGCTCATTCGAGCCAATCTATCCTACCCCTTACCAGCGGTTTCAGGACTGCAATCATTCAAGCAAATTTCTGAGCTTATTTGGTTAGGTTCCTGTTCCTTGCTATTCCTTCCGAGCAAGGTATTTCAAGTAAGCGTTCCTCTGGCGATATCCTAATCGCAAAATGTGCTGACTTTATTTCTACAGACCTATGTTCCTCGCTATTCCTTTAGAGCGTGGCATTTCAAGTAAGCGTTCCTCTGGCGATACTCCAATTGCATCATTTGCTGACTTTCATTTCTACAGATTTGTGTTCCACATCTGCTCACTCTCGGTGTGCTACACAATACAAGTGAAATTCATTGGCTGACTGCCGACTTTTCAAGTTTAGTTTCATAATTGTTGGCAGCTGATTTCCAGTTTTCGCCCATTGCACATTATTTCCTTGTTTGCTCAAGTCGGTCGTGGTTTGGGCCTATTCATTAGTTGTTTATTCCAAGGGCATTGGAATTGTTTTGGTTACCAACGTTGGAACATTGAACCAGGTGTGGATTTAGGTTCTTTTTCTTACTCTGAACAATTGTAGAAAATGCAAAAGTTCACAGAACTATTGGGACGCTATCCAGCAGTGCACCAATCGGGCAGTAGCGCGGCCCTCGTGCCATTCGAGATTAGCTTCCACACTAACCTTCCCCTTCCTAGTCGTTGTTTCCCATTGGATTTACCTGGATATTCTACATGTAATACATTTGTGTCTACGCCAACAGGTTAGTGTGGGTTTAGAGGTGGTGTAATACAATTTGTGATAGCTTGGAAAGCACACTGATAGTCTCCTTTTTTCTACAGCTTGGCGATTGTTTTGTGCTCCTTGCCCTTTCCATTGATTACTCACTATGGCTGTATCTACGTATCAGGCAGAGAGTTTCATCAATTGGAAGGTCTTATCTTGATCTTATTCTCATCTCTCCGCTGTAGTCCACCAGTAGACTGGATAACAGAACTTCAAGCTACTTGAGTATACTCTCACAACACGTATCCTTTACTAAGGTCTGACCTTATGACCTGTATCCTTTGATTGTCCAGGTGGTGGTATACCTAACCAGTGTTCTGTTCATGACATTACCAAGGATACGTGACATCTTGGGATCAAGATGAAGAGACCTCTGCCACAGACCTGATGAAGATAGTTAGTTTAAACGTGTACAGATGCAATGAAACTCAAGCAGCAAAGAAATCATGAAGCTAGCTACATGCTTTTAACTAGTTAGACTGCGGCAAGCGCCAACATATACATATATACATCCATAGCAAATGGACTAAGAAAAGATGGATGTTTCCGCTACATATATAAGCAGTACTGAACAAACCAAAAGGTCCTCATTTCAGTGTTGCAGTTAAGAAAAGCAAATGAATTAAACAGAATAAAAGCTCAGCTAAGGGGTTGACAGACCCAAGAAAGCCAACCCTGGAATTTGCTGACATTGGATACAATTAACGTGAGGTCAAGCAAAAACAAAGACGTCAGAGGACTATTGAAAATCGAATCAAATACACGATAAGGCTCAATTTCATGGTGTCCAGTCACGTGATAGAAGGAAGTTGGACAAACAAGATGATCACACCTACGCACGGAAGCCGGCTAGTGCCCATACTCCTTAAAAAATTCACAGAGAACAGTACAAACTCAAGGCCAACTTCAAGGCACTAATTGGCACTGGACCATTGAGGTGATGATGGATGATATTTTAATTTGTGGGAAGCTGGTTCTAAGACGAGCTCACCCGGACCTGGTTGTTCAGTCTGCGTGCTGCTAAACGTAGGTGGAAAAGTACTGTCAGGGTTTAGAAGTCAACCAATTGTAAGGGACCATGTAGCTGGGGGGTCCTATAATATGTGTAGCCAATGGGACGTTGTACATTTAGTGACGTTCAAATTGGCCATTTTGAGGGGAGGGCTTAGCTGCCCCACCTGATGTTAACTATCCAATTACCTCTTTCTGTTACTCTATACAGATATGGAACCTATGCTTAGTTATTCACTTAGAACCAATCCCACCTCACGTTAGGTTTTTGTAGTTTGCGACGTAGGATGACGTTGGTAATGACGCAGGTCAAAACGTCGATGATGACCAGTTATGGGTATAAGAACCCCATTTTTTATGATGTAAGCAGAGTCAATACCAATCCCCAACCTCAATAACACAAAATAAACCAAAGCCTACACCTCATCCAAATAAATCCCTGAATGACCCCCATCTCTCCATAATCTTGCCAGGACAAGACAAGGACATAAAAGTGTCTTCAAGCCATACAATACATAAGAGACTACACAAAAAGAGTAAAGCAACAATAAGATTTCATACTATTGTTCTAATTTTCCAGGTCCAAAGCCAAAGCTGCCAAGGGGGGCGCACGTATCAGTTGCACAATTTCGAGGTGACATCGAGAGTGACGGGATGGATGAAATCGGGAGTGGGAAAGTCATTGAATGTGCAACAGGTTACATAGGCGTAGTGTAGTGTCCCACATAGAATGAAAATGGGGGGTGGAGGGTTGGGGATGTGCTGCAGTGATGAGGTAGTTCAAACTGCGGGGGCATATGGTATGGCAGCCTTTTTAGCAACATGTGAACAGTAGAGAAGCCATTTTTTGGTAAACCCATGCTACGAATGCCTTTTTGCAGACAGCTCATAATATAAGGGCTGCAGGCTATTGTGACAGCAGTACATATTTTTTGGAACATTCAGCAGAAACAGTGCGCAGAAATTCCCAGGAAAACACAGTCCAATCGAAGGCGCTCTAAGAGATAATTTTGAGGCCAATGAGCTAGGCATCTGGGTGTCAGAGAAATTTTAGCAGAGAAATAGAATTCAAATACAGTTAATTAAAATCCAGTCATGGTGTGGTATAGTTTTTTCAGACTACACTTGGCAGCAAGGCGTGAGAAGGGAGTCAGCGTGAGGGGGCAGTGGTTGTAGGGCACACAACAGGGAGCTAATCAGCGGAGAAGGGTTTCGGTGTACCAAGGGTGCAACATTGTGAAGTGTACTCGCTGATATCTACGAGAAACACATCATTGGTGAAAGTCTCGCCCCTTCCCATCTCAAGATGTTCTGTCCAATCAATATACCACAGTTTATCCATTTGTATATTAGGCATTGCCAACCAATGGCAAACACATAAATTTTGACTGATCAGCACAAATATATAATTCGGGACGGAGCGGTGTGGTAAGGTTTGTGATGCCATGGGGGATGTTAATGTGATTTTGGTACAAGAAATGGTTCACCCAACAAGGGTAAAAGAATGTATATATCCCTATAGGGGTTCAGCCCTAAAAATGTAACTAAAATGTTGTATGGTAATTCTACAAATTATGTATAAATTGTCTAGCCGCAGTGGGCGACATTGAGGGCTTATTTCATTCAAGTTCCACAGGGTTGTCTGAAGCATGTCTCCCAGCTGTTTGGTCCAATACATTTGCATTACTTCTTTCTTCATTGGGATTGGGTTTGACAGTGGTCCCTTGGTACATTGTGGAGGCCCCAGCGAGATCCTCAGTTCCCTCGACGAGCTGAGGCTATTCCTGCCGTACTCTTGGGGGCACGGGGAAGGTGGGCTAACACCAGTTCGCAGTGCACAAACGAGGAGGGCCAGCAGACGCAGAGTTTGCAAAGGTTGCTGCCCGCGCACAAGTGGAGGTGCAGGCCGTGTGGGAAGACTCAGCACTGAGAGGACTCGAGGATCTCTAGAGCATGCGAGTGTACCCTTGCATGAACGCGCAGCACAGTGCATGCGTGCCCCCGGTGGTGGTTTTTAATGGTGTACAGGACGCATCCTACAGGAGGGCGACGATCGGTCGTAGTAGGCAGATATTAGTTCCACCCTTCCGATAGGGGGAGGGTGTGTGGCAGGCACCTCCATAGAAGAATAGATGATTGCGTAGATGGTGGCAGACTTCCATCAGATGGTATGGTACGTAGTGCAGGCGATTTAATAGTTGCGTCATTTTGTCTTTTTATGGGGATTGAGAGAAGGAGGTATTGAGATAAGTATTGTTTGCTGTTAAGGAGCAAGCGTACTAGCATAGAAAGTAGTGCTTAGTGTTTGTTTAAGTAGCTTAGTGGCCCGAGGCAGGGCCAGGTAGTTGCATAATAACATTAATGATTTGGTAGTGTAAGGAAGGCATGGTATCAAACAGTGAAGACAGACACAAGTGATCACAGTTCAAAGGTGTTTATTGAACTTCAATGGGGCGGTTAAACCCCTATCTAATCCTAAATCTAAGGATGAGACCAAGCTACGACCATCAAAAAATAATAACGCATTCCCAGTGGAGTCTCTGTCAAAATAAAAGGGCCTATAATAATACACCTATTGCCAATCCTTAAATCTAAATACAAAATGACTGGGACAACAATGTAGGTAAAAGAATAGTGTTCAACAAATAATATGTCAAGATAGTTGAGCAGTTGGCTTCCCTACCCAATGTTTTCAACACAGGCAGTTTTGAGCTTGGAAGGGGTACTGTCAGTATTTCACAGGGCATGGTTAGGTTTCCTGGTGACATGCATGTTAAAGGCTCATTGAGATTCCCACATCATGGTACACGTTTAAGCATTCTTTCTGAAGGTTTAGGAGGAGGGATCTGTAGTATGTTGCAGCCGGAGTGGGGTGTGAGTCTTGCTGTAGAGGACAAGATGGAGGCTTGACTTTACAGCAGTAATTGGCTGAGCTGAATGTGAGGTAGTTTGGAACGTCTGAGAGAATTCTAAACTGCCTTTCATTCCAGTTTCCCAAGAGGCAGGTCGCAGTTTCAATAGTTCTGTAGATAGGTTCATAGAGTAATCCATAAATCTTAGAATCAGAGGAAGACCCAATGAAAAGAGAATCTCCTGAAGATTCCAGTGAAACTTGGCTCTTATTTTGAAGCAGAAGAAAGATTACAGATGAAGCAAGCTAAGTCTTCTTTAACTGAACTTTTAAAGTTACTAGTCTTAAGTTGTAATATAGTTCTGTACCTTTAAGAGAGATAAGAGTAGTGAAATCTGAAATTTTCGAATGAAAAGACTTTGGGACTCATTACACGGTAGGCGGAGGACCAAGGTGCTAATGCGGCATAGACCAAGGTGCTATTAGCAAGGTGCTAATAGCACCTTGGTCTATGCCGGTAAAATACCGGCACCCCCTTGGTGGAAAGGGGAATTACCGCCCTATTCCAAGGTTGGAGGGGCGGTAATTCCCCCTTTCCCCCATTGCCCTTCCCCATTCCCATTTTTGCCCCATAGGGCTCTATGGGAATGGGGAAGGCGCTAATTACGGTGCCGCAAATTGCGGTACCGTAATTAGCACCCTGGTCCCTTTGCGGGTTGGTTTTTAATGCCTGCTAAAAGTTAACCCTTACCGCCTTCCGTGTAATGAGGCCCTTTGAGTTCAAGATCCAGTAACTGAGAGAAGTTCTGTGCTAGCAATTCGGAAAATATCAAGCATGCATGCGTTTGTAAGGAATTGAACTCGTATTGTTTGAGCGCGAGTAAATGCATTAACAGATGCACAAGTAATTGGATTAACAAGTGCGCAAGTGAAGGTATAAACAGGCTCGCGGCTGTGATCGATCGTGTTAAATTCAATTTCGTCTTACACTAACCCTATATGTAGTATTTAACAGTTTGATCTTCGCGAGCGTATTCTTTTGTCTCGCGCATTCCTCGTTCGGGCAACATTCGAGGAAATGATCCTCCCACGTAGCCTACGTGCAGCGCGTACGTCGTATTTTTTCCGAAAAACGAATTTGAATCGGAACTCAACTGCGGATTTGTGTCGGGGGCCGTCGTTAACGTTGAATGACTTCTCGGAGTTGCACGTAAGAAATCCAGTCAGCGGTCCCATTGTCGAGAGTGAGTCCACAAGTATAAAGAGAGTTAAGACTGCAGGCTGTAATTCAGTTTACCAGCGAGTAAATAAGAAACTATGAAACTGGTCAGCCTAAATGCTAAAAGTAGTTTAAGTGCTGAAGAGAAAAGGCAATACCAGGAAGTTTAGTTGAAAGTTCAGATAAAGCAGGCAGCAGAAGAGAATACAGTATTTTTCAACAGACAAGTGAGAGAGTGAGTTAGCTTTGACACAAGTTCGAGTAAACTGTTCAAGGAAGAAAGTTTACAGTGAATATTCTGTTAGAGAAAGAGAGTAAAGAACAAAATATATACTGAAATTCAGTGCGTCAGTGAGTGCCAGTGAAGACCTGCATTTTTTAATTTTATACATTCCCCTTTCCCCTTGGGTTTGCCAGCTTGGTAGTTATATCTGCTGAGAGACTGTTGGACAGGCAGATTTAGGGGGTCTGGTGGGCCAGCATCACTCCTGCAGGAAGATTTCAGACTGGACCTGACAGCCAAGGACGGTACCATAGCGGCTGCTGCTTCTCTCGTATTCGATCAGCCGTGCAGGGGTGCCCCGGTTATCTCCCACACACAATACAGGATTCTTTCATCTGGTTTCTTGGTCTTATGCTCTGAAATCCCAAGGTGTCTAGAAAGTAACAGCTTTCTGCCAGAAAGGTCTATGGTATATCCCTCCTTGTGCACCCTTCGTGGTTTACAGTCTTTCATCCCGCCTTCAGCTGCCGTCCGTCTCAAAACTGCTGTTCCTTTGTGTGCTTTGCCTCGCTCAGAGTGTACCTCGTGCTCTGCCTTTAATCCATGTGGGAAAGTTTAATGGAAGTCAGGTGTGAATGATTACCATGAATAGCCTGACCCAGCCTGACCATAGCAGACATAGCTCGGGTGTGAGCCTGTTTTCTCCCAGAGGGGGCTGTCTGTGTGAAAGGGTTTGTGAATGAAAAGGGATAGGGAGCAGAGTTTCCCTATATAGGATGGGGTAAAGGTGTTGCTGGGGAGAGAGAAATACCGCGTCTCGCCATCAGGTGTTCCACTCCCCGAAGCCCCCTCATCGAGGTGATCCTCCTGCATTGGTCCACCCCCAGGGTCTGGATCCAAAGGTGATGGCCGTGCCCTGGCCACCTGAGAGAGAGAACCCCAGGGACTAGCAGGTGACACACCTTTGGTTTCTCACATACCATTCCCCTATGCGATATAGCTGCATATGTTTCACAGGGAAACCAAGAAAGGAAATCGAAGTTCCCTTGGCCTTTACCTTTTCGGTGTTCCACAGTGAAACAGTAGGGTTGCAGGTCTAAGAACCATCGCATGACTCAAGGGTTAGAGTCCTTTCTTTGATTTATCCATACTAAAGGAGAGTGGTCAGTGACAAGTGTGAACTTCCTTCCTGGAAGATCTTAGATGGGTGATTGTACACTTGATGGCAATTCCAACACAGAGTAGTTCGTCTCACGTGGGAAGAGTTTTTGACTAGTGAATAGGATAGGGTGTTTTAACTCATCACTAAGCTGCGATAAAACTGCTCCTAACCCTGTGGGAGAGGCATCAGTTTGCAACACAAATTCTTTTGTATAGTCTACTACTTTTAGGATTGGGTTCTGACTCAAGGTTTGTTTTAAATTGTTATAACACAGGTCGTCCTTCTCAGTCCAATGAATCTTCTGGGTTTCAGTGTTCTTTAATTTGTATGTCACCCTAGCTGTTCTATCTGAGAAATTTGGGATAAAGCTATGGTAATAACCAATCAACCCTAGGAATGCCCCAAGATCTCTCTTGGTCTTAGGCATGGGGGTATCTAGGACGGCATTCCCTTTTTCTCGTTGAGGCTGGACACTGCATTCACTACAAAGAAACTGAGGTATTTCACGGCCGATTGAGCCAACTTACATTTAGATGGATTGGCAGTCATGCCAGTTTTTCTAAGGGGTTTTATAATAGTATAAAGATGAAAAAGAGGTCTTCCCAGGTCTGACTATAAATGATTATGTTGTCAATATAGACCCTGCAGAAATCAGAGTAGAATATCCAGTCCATAAGCCGTTGGAAAGTGGCTGTGGCCCCATGTAGGCCAAAAGAAGGACTTTGAACTGGAATAGTCCCAGGGGTGTTGAGAAAGCAGTATTTTCCTTATCAGATCCAGGAACCTGCCACTATCCCTTGGTTAAATCTAGGGTTGATAGGAAGGTGGCCCTTCTGAGTTTATCTATTAACTCACTGATGATGGAATGAATGGAACTGATAGACACATGTGAAATAAAAGGATTGAACATATAGCACGAATGGATGTGGAATGAATGGAATATATGTATATAGAGTGGACTTAATGGACGATCTAGAGTGAATAGACTAAATCAATTGAACTAATGGACGTAGCTGATGGGTAGATGGAATTGACCGATAAATGGAGAAGATCAATGAGAATGGATATTGGATGGAAGGAATGAACACAATAGATAAAGAGACGGACAAATAGAAGAGATAGATGACATGGATGGAGTGAATGGATGCATGTAGAACAAGTCGATGGAACGGATGGCGAGGATGCATGAACTGGAGAGAATAGACAAAATCAATAGAACTGATGGATAGCATTAATGGGTGGACAGAGTGAATAGATGGATGCACAGGATCAATGTAATGGATGCTGGATAGAATGGATGAACACAATAAAGATGTATGGCGTGAATGCATGTGAAAGCTTGGTAGATATGTACAGAAAATTGACAGAGGATGGAGTGGCCGGAACAGATGGAATGGATGGGGTAGTGAAATGGATGGAATGGATGGAATAAATGAAGTGGATGGAGTTTACAGAATGGACGGAGTGGATGATCTTGGTGGACTGGATGGAACAGATGAGATAGATATAATTGACGGAGTGTATGTGTATTTGAATGATTGGAAAGGCTGGAATAAAAGAAACGGGTTAAATGGATAGAGTAGATGGAGCAGATGGAACAGATGAAGTGGATGAACCGGACGAAACAGATAGACCATATGGAGTGGATGAGTGGGGCAGAGGTAGTGGGTAAAGTGTATGGAGGGGGTGAAATGGACGGAATGCATAGAACGGATAGAGCGTAGTGAATGGACGAAATGGACAGAGGGGATGGAGTGGATGAAATGGATAGAATGGATAGAGTGGTTAGAATGGATAGAGTGGTTGGAATGGATAGAGTGGTTGGAATGGATAGAGTGGGGGAATGGACAGAGTGGTGGAATGGACAGAGTGGATGGTATGAATAGAGTGGATTGAATGGATGGAGCGGACGGGGTGGACGGCGTGGATGGGATGGATAGAGTGGATGGAATGGATAGAGTAGATGGATGGAATGGATGAATGGAGTAGATGGAATGTTTGGAATAGATAGAGTGGATGGAATGGAAAGAGCGGGTGGAACAGACAGAATTGACGGAATTGACTGAGTGGATGGAATGGACAGAGTGGATGAAATACAAATGTATATATTAACATGCTTTCCTGTTCCCTTGCTGTTGCTATATATCTGTGTTCCTCCTCCTGTCGCTGTAAGCCTAGCCCCTTGTCTCTATATTCCTGTGTGTTGCTCTGATCCCTGCCATCCTGTTCACGTGCCTGGTCTCGGGCACTTTAAATTGAAATATAACCATCATATCACATCACTATGCTTACTCTGTACTATACACCATCATTCAACTAGAACACAGCTATACACCCGACTAATTCGGCTTAGCTGTCCACATACGAACACAACCCCATAAACACCTCATCACCCTATAAAACACAGCTAGTCGAGCATATTCCGGCTAATTGCTCACATATGCGTTCTTCATGCCTAACGCAGCCAGAGCCCAGTCTCGGTGTCCACCCACCAGACTGCACACATCTAACTGATATCTTCAGGACCACACCTAACGCTAGGATGCAGCTACCATCCGGCAATTACATCTGCTGCACACATATCAGGTGCACCCACGCACCCTACGACACTATCTCTCTCTACTGAATAGAATTACGGTTCCCGAGGGCGTTCAAACTACCAGCGCTTTGAGGTCATACTAATGATATATAGAGCACTATATAAATGCCAAGTAACATAACATAACATGCGTGGCATAGAATAGGCATCAAAGGCAGGGATGGTGTTCATCTGTCTGAAGAGTATGCAAATCCTCCAAGAATGATCAGGTTTAGTTACCAACACAATAGGGGATGACCATGGGCTTGGAAAGGGCTCAATAATGTTTGCCTTTAGCATATTTTTCACTTCCGCAAACACTATTTGTTTTCAGGCTTCGGGGCGTCTGTAAGGCTTTAAATGGACCACTTTTCCCTTTCGAGTTCTGATATAATGGTAAGTGCTGTGTGCTATCCAAGGTTTTTCTCAGAATACATTGGGGAATGCCATAACTAGGTTGTTTAAATATTCTTGCTTCAGTCTAGATAGTTCTTGGGGAATAAGTTCAGAATGGACTGGCTACTCCGGTACCAGACAAGACAATATTGAGGCAGAGACAGGAGAAGGATTTTCTTTCCACTCCTTTAAGAGATTTACACGGTAAAGGTGGGTCTTTTGCCGCCTGTCAGGTTGGGCTATTTTATAGGTACAGGTCCCCGTTTGCACTAGTACCTCATATGGCCCATGCCACTTTGAGACAAGTTTATTTTCAGAGGTGGGTAAGAGGAATAAAAACGTTTGTCCTATGGAAAATTATCTTAAATTTACCTTTTTGTCATAGGTGGACTTCAGTTGGCCTTGAGCTTTTTCCATGTGAGTCTAGACTAGATTTCAAATGAGTTTCATATGGTCTCGTAATCGGGTAGCTGTTTGTGAGAGGGGAATAGGTGCCTCCTCCCTCTCTTCCCAGGTCTCCCGGAACAAGTCTACGACATCTCTTGGTTCTCTACCGTAAAGTAGTGCAAAAGGAGTGAAATCAGTAGATGCCTGAGGGGTCTTTCTCACTGCAAATAGGGCCCAGGGGATGATGCTATCCGAATCCTTTCGATGCTTCTCAAAATCCCCCTAAAGGTTTTGTTAACTCTCTACCAATCTGTCGGTTTGGCGGTGGTAAACAGAGGTTCTTAAGGTGGAAATATGGAGTAATTCCTTGACTTCATGCATGAGTTTGCTCATAAAATTGAATCCCTGATCCGCTAGAATTTCCTTGGGGAAACCAACCCTAGAAAAGAATAGTAGTAGGTGTTTTAAGATTTGCTTGCATAGTTCCGCATGAGGAACGCCTCTGGGTATCGTGTAGCATAATCAACGATCACGAGAATATATTAATTACCCAGTCTAGAGGTTTCCAACGGTCCAGTAACATCCATTCCTATTCGGGAGGAAGGGAATTTTATGATCGGTAAGGCGTTAAGAGGGGCAGGTAAGCGTTATATGTGTGCTGGTTTTCTGGCATATTTCACATGTCTGAATATAGTTCTTTATGTCAGCATTGATACCTGGCCAGTACAATTTCGCACTGATGTGAGCTTGGGTTTTAGACTGTCCTAAATGCCCCCCTGTCAAATGAGCATGTGCAATCTCTAGTATGATCTTATGATGGGTTTTGGGGATTACTAATTGAGTTTTACTTAGGCCTTCTCTGGAGGTCTCCTTTCTATATAACAATACCTGTTCCAGGAAGAAAAAGGGGCTCCCCTTTTCTAGTCCTTCTCGCTCAGGAATCACTTGCAAGAAAGTCTCTGTGAGTGCTGGATCATTTCGCTGGGCAAAGGCTGGATCGGGAAGGATGGTAGGTTCTTCTTCCCTTTTTGCCTCAGCGATGGGTGGTTCAATAGCCTTTCCAAAGCCTAAGCTACCTATCTCAGTTTCTTCTGGTTCAGTTTCTTCCTTATAGTGGGGAAACAGAGCCATCTCAAATTCCCTGTGCAATTTTGTTCCCACAATGTATTTCGAATGGAGTTTTGCCATGCTTCTGTAGGAGAACCTTTATGTCTCCCCGGAAGTCAGGATCTATGGCGCCTGCTAGGACATCCAGGCTAAACCTCCAGGTTAGGCCAGATTTGGGGCCAATCTTATACAACAACCCTTAGGGAGTATTAAGACCAAGTCCATGGTAATCATCCCTCTTTTCCGTGGAGGAATAGTAGCTTCCCTACTGCTACAAATATCAAAGCCTATGGATTCTTTTGGTGCATTCAAGGAATTTGAGGCTCTGTGACTTACATTTCTAGAATTTTAGGGTCCCCCATTTCGTCTCAATTGAGTCACATCCCACTCCTGACACCACATGTAAGGAAGGCATGGTATCAAACAGTGAAGACAGACACAAGTGATCACAGTTCAAGGCTGATTATTGAACTTCAATGGGTTGGTTAAACGTCTATCTAATCCTAAATCTAAGGATGGGAGCAAGCTACGATAAATTAAATAATAATAACGCAGTCCTAGTGGAGTCTTTGTCAAAATAAAAGGGCCTCTTACTAATAAACATAGTGCCAATCCTTACTTCTAAATACAGAATGTGTGGGACAACAATGTAAGCAAAAGAAAAGTGTTCAAGAAATAATGTCAAGATAGTTGAGCAGTTGGCTTCCCTTCCCAACGTATTCAACACGGGACAAGGCTGCACGTTTGAGCTTCACACACACTATGGCTTCTTGGCCACTAGGAAACAGTTGAAAGCATAGGTATTAGCGGCCTTCTGCCAAAGTCTTTCTCCCAATGACAGTCTCCTATTTCAAAGGTCATGACGCTATAAACAAATACCAAAGTTCCTTTCTCATCAGGATTTTCACATTCACAGTTTTGCAATTGGTCTCCCTCATTTTGGCTCGGACCACAGATCCCCCTCATTCGGGCTCAGATCCCTTTAGCACAATGCTCACGATTGGTCTCCTCATTTGGGCTTCGACCACGGATCCCCTCGTTCGGGCCGTAATCCTTTTAGCATAAAGAAAATGAAGACTTTCGATTGTGCAAAGTGTTGGGATGGGGGCAGACCTGTCCCACCTCCCTAGGCACTTTAGAGTGAGGCGAGATGCATTCGAAGCTCTATGATGGGTCAGGGGGGAGGTGGGACGGTCAGAGAACCACCTCCCAGTTTAACAGGACCAACTCCAATAGAATCAAATATAGTCTATCCATATAGTACAGCATAAGGCGCGAGAAGCATTGCTATTTTGCGTAGATATTAGAAACCATAGGTAGAAGAAAAATCCTGCGTGGTAAATGCGGAATTGCATGCACTAGGCCCAAATTGCGAGACAAGGGAAATCTCCAGCCATGCCTGAGCTCTCATGAGGGCAGCCCACACCGCCAACCACCACAACGTCTATTCATTGTTCTAACAGTGTTGCAAAGATGTTCGAGAGAGAGGAATGTGCCCTACAAGGCCGCGATCTCAGACCGGCGCCTGGTGAGCATGATATCTCACACTAGCCAAAGCATGACCAAGCCCTTCCCAGGCGACCACGAGTTATAACCCATACAACCGACTAAAACTTGAGATCTCTGAATTCCGTGGCACCAGTGCCATTTGACCACCAACCCCAGAGTAACAAGTCCTGAGATGTTCAAAGAGGACAGACAGGGTGCATCATTGAATACACAATTGTGTGATTTGTAATGCGAAGTGCTTGGAGGGATACATTATAGTTCAAAACAAGGGTGGAGACAGTGGAGCCGGATGGAGCGGAGGGTGAGTAAATGTGTGTGTGAAGGTTAGAGTGACCCAGGACCTCCTGTGTGCCCGTTTTTAGGCCTGCCAACTGCACAGTATGAGTGATAAAATAGTTGTATGGTAGGAGCATAATTAATTTGTTCTGACCCTCGACGTGAGAAGATGAGCCCGCAGCACCCATGTAATGGAAGACAGACAGACTGGGCTGGGGCCAATAGATCGGCATTTCTTATGGGTAAAGGTGGAACATGTATAGGGTACATCCAATCAGCCATGCAGATGTTTACTGTATGTTGCGTCATTACAACGTTGTGTACCTTTAAGTTTCTGCTTGTACCTCTCTTTGGCAGAACCTTCTTAGCAGCAGAGTTCTTTGATGTTGCTCTCATCTGCGTGTGATATTTAAAACATGTTATCATTACAAGATCGACTTGGGCCTTTCTTCCGTAGAGGGTTGTATTCTCTCTGGTGTGAGCATTCAGGGACTTGCCTTCAATTAGTGACCCTGACGTGATCCAAGCACCCCCGTAACTGCAGAGGCTTCCAGGCTGCTTCTCTAGACAGAGCCGCACCTACCTACAGTGACTGGTCCCGAAAAAACATGTGCTCCGAGTGGTTTAGTAGGAGACATTTTAAGAGAAGTAATCTATGCTCTTTGAAGCAGGGCATGGCTCCGAGGAGAGTGTAGACCAGTGTTGGAAACCCGTGATGGAGGAGGTTGGGTGAGCACACACATCCCAGTATCCAGCCGTCGTCCATCGTGGGAGGGCAGGAGCCCACCCAACCATTGCCTCCATCCTAGAGGCAACTTCTGGAGAAGTGTGCCGTGCCTCTCTGAGGGACCACCGCCATAGACGGTAACTACGCCATGACCATCGCATTGTTTTTCTTTCACCCTACCCATCGATCTGAAAGATACTAATACGGTTGCTACCGTATGAAAAGCGCCACCCCAGATCTCCTTTTTATTTTGCTCACCGAAATAGGAGAGTTTGGGCCTTAAAATGGCCACTCTCCGTTATTGTTGAATTAGTTGCCTGGCAACCTTACAAAACAGAGCAGTGTGCTCTGATTGGGCCTGTATGCCTATTTTACAATAAGGCCTTTGTGCTATATTGTTTGTAATGATAATACTTATAACCCCTCTTGTCCTAGCGTGATACGCTGCCGCCCACTATACGAGTCATGCCTACATTAACTGTGTTTTCTTACCGAATGTGATCGCTTCATAAGTCATCCTGACTCGTACCATTATTGTTTAGTAGCCAATCATATGCTCCTCTGTCCTTGCATACTAGAATAGTGTTGATTGTTCCACCACTCCACGCTACCAATATATGCTGGCCCGTCTTTGATTGATCTACCATTAATATTGCCCATATTTGATTAAATCTGTTTCCAACTGTGCCAAGCATGGATGCAAAAAGTATCACCACCCTATGCATGTGAGATTATAACCTGTACTGTCTACTTCGAGCTAGCTAATACTGTCAAACTTTAATCATTGCTTTGCTCAATGAAATCTGTTCTTGCCTATGCCAAACAAGATTGTGCAAAGTCCACATTATGTTTGCCCTCACACCTGTGTTGTTAACACTATCACTTGCCCTAATAACATTGGCACTAGGTAGACTTTTGTACACCCCTAATCATGATGAACATCTTTACACAACCTGGACTGACAGAGACTACCTGCCCCCCACAGCATCCACCCCCTTCAGCCGCCCCCTGTAGCTAAACTACCTGCCATTGCAACTTTGCCTCGCCCTCCCACTGCTGACCGCCCAAGCCCATTTTGATAATAATTCTAGCATGTCCTTAACGTACAGGCCTCCGCTATCACTCCAGATCGGATAGTCCTCCAACCTAACCTATACACCTTGCACAGTACCTGCTAGAATCTCCCGGCTCAGAACCAAATTAACCAAACTATATGAACCACCCGCTAACATGTTCTCCCAAACTACTTACAGCCTTAATAATAACAAATCCACTACCAAAAGCTTCACTCTCATCACAAAATCTGCTCCCTTTTCCACCTACAAAAGAGGCCTCCCCAGCCCACTTACAAAAGCCCTTGCCACCTCTCCCACCAGAGAATTCCCTCGAAGTATCCCCAGTCACCAAGGTCTCAGATATCAAGGGTGCCTTAATCAATGCAAGCTACCTAGTGGTACATCCCAGCAGATCTGATCACTGGTGATAATTATGACTTTATTGCTATCATTGGATCTTGGCTTCATGCCGCTGCCGGACCTGCTATCCTCCTAGCTGTACCAGATAATTATGAAATTCTCAGAGCAGATAGAACCAACTCCAGAGGTGGAGGCATTGCTCTTATCGCTAAAGCCGACCTGGCCTTAAGAATTGTCTGCTCTCCTGCCGTTAGTTCTTGTGAACTCCTCACAGCCAAACTTCCAATTTCTAATAATGACACCCTAACTATCCATATTATATACAGAACCCCAGGTCCGATTGGCTCTTTTGAAGAAGACCTTTCCACCCCCCTCTCTGAGAACACTAAACTTACTTAAAAAATTCTCCTGCTAGGAGACTTTGATCTAGGATTCAATGATCCTAACGACCCCCAAGCTGTGACTATTGCCAATGCCCTAACAGAACAAGGATTCACCCAAAGAGTAACCCAAGCCACCCACAACAAGGGGAGAACCCTCGACTAGGTTGCAGACCAGAACTGCTTACCTTCTATCACCGCAATAACACCCCTAGCTTGGACGGACCAATGTCTGATATCCTTCACCCTACCCGCCATCTCCTTTACTCCTAATATTATACTCATAGCACCATCCCTCCCTACCAGGAACAAAAATAACATCACAGCAGAAAAAAAATCTCCCTTATCTTGCTTACCCTTAACTTTCTTCCCAACTCAACAAGCCCAGACAACCTTGTAAACGCTTATAATACTTCTATGAATAAAGTCCTTGATGTAATTGCTCCACTTAAGTTACGGTAAAGCAAACCCAAAGCCCATCTGAACTCTTGGTTCACCCGCCACTTAAAAAATCTGAGAAAGGAAAAAAGAAAACTTGAATCTCTGAGGAAAACCAGTCCCACTGATGAAAACAAAACTAACCTAGTCAACTCAGCAACCTACTACAAAAAGGAGATTATACGAGCTAAACAAAAGTCCTACAATGAACTAATCAATAAAGTCAGTTCTAATAGTAGAGAATGATTCACTATCCTAAGGGAAATGGAAGACCCTATCCCACAGACAGATAACTGCCTCAAAGACAAACCCTCGTGCACAAGTATCCAGAATGCCTTACAGAACAAAATTGCCGTACTCCAAAATAGGATTGCTAAGAAAAAAGCCACATTACCCATCCTGGTGGAACCCCTGCCCCCCCCCCCTACTAATGAGACTATCAACAAACCCCATGTATATTTTAAATTCACTCAAGTCTCCGTCCTTGAGGTGGGAAAAGTCATACTGTCACTTAAACCATCCAATTGCCAAGGAGATAACTGCCCGGCTCAAATCATTAAAGATGCCCCCAGAGACCTCTCACCTTTTATAACTAAATTAATTAACTCCTCATTCTATTCTGGCACCGTCCCCAACAACCTTAAGGGGTCATGGGTCCTACACCTCCTGAAACAAACCCACCAACTACAGACCCATTACCACCGTACCCTGCTTACTCAAGATTTTTGACAAAATGGCCTACATTCAAATACAGGAGTTCCTTGAGTCAAACCATCTCCTTGGGGCCCTACAGTCCGGCTTCAGACCACGACATGGGACAGAGACCGCTCTTACTGACCTAAAAACACAGATTAACATCCTAAAGGACAAGAGTAAAACTGCCTTACTACGGTCTATCGGACACCTTCGACTTGGTGGTCCACCAAGTTCTATGCAAACACCTAGCCATAGCTTCACATTTCTCCCAAAGTGCCATTACTTGAGTCAAATCGTTCCTCAATAACAGGAGCATGAGAGTCTTCTCACCTCTCACAGCAGCTGACCCGATTCCGATAATGAGGGCTCATGTGTCTCCCCTACACCATACAATATCTTCACAAAACCACTGTTCAATGACCTAGATCATCTGGGTGTCACCTACACTAACTAAGCAAATGACACCCGGATCCTCATACCCCTATCGGGTAACTATGATAAGGACCTGGCTTTGGTGAACACAATCTATCTTGTCATCCAGGCCTGGATGGCTGCACATGGCCTATGCCTGAACGATGACAAGACCGAACTTCTAATACTCGGCTCTTTACCCAACCTCAATAAACTAGGCTCAAATTATAGCACCTTTAATATTGATGGCAATGCTATCAAAGTGGCAAGGGAAGTAAAAACACTAGTTTTTAACCTCGACTCTGCCTTCACTCTTAGAAAACAAGTCAGCGCCATGTCGTCTGTCGTCTGCCACAGCTTACACCTGCAAGCTAATCCGAGCATGTAGACCCTTCCTTTCTAAAGAAAGTTGTGCTGCCCTCTCTCATGCTCTTATATTATTGAAGCTGGATTATTGTAATGCCTTGTATCTGGGAGCCAACAAATACATCATCAAGAAAATCCAAATACTAAAAAATAATGCCCTAAGAGCAGCACATGGCATTCCAAAGCATGAACACATCTCACATCACAGAAGGCAGGTCAAATGGCTTTCCACCAAAGACAAAATCATGCTAAAAACCCTAGCCATCATGCATAAATGCCTTAACCTCTCAGCACCTGTCTACCTAACCGAGAGAATTACCAGACAATGCTCCACACGTCCCACTAGGTCCATCAACTCCACACGCCTAATTGTGCCTAGATTCAAATTAAAAAGGCAGGTGGAACTAGCTTCCCTGTCATGGCAGTCCAAGCTTGGAATGCCCTACCTCTTGCACAGAGAGTTGAGCAACCATGCCAGACGTAACATTCTAAAATGTCTTGTGAATAATGACACCCAGGATCAGACTTAGTACTTAACTAACTAGACCCGGTATATCCCAGTACCTCTAACAACACCCTGACTGACTAATAGTTACATGCACCACTGGTACCCATGTATATACCTTCTTGTATTTGTAATTAGCAAATTGTAACTAGTAAAGTGAACATTTACCAATGTATAACATTCCCACTGCTTTTTCACTGTAACTAAGCCTAACTAATCCTGAATTGTACACATATGTCTATACCTAACAGATAGAACTGTTATCACCACACCTCCCCACTATCTTTGCCCTATACAAACCTTTGTAACCTAGACTATAGTATTTTTATAAGTAACCCCTTGCTATTTTCTCTGTCAATTCTCTGTAACCATGCCTAAGTATTCTTGTAACCCTTTCTGTCAATTTCCTGCAACAATGCATAAGTATTCTTGTAACCTTTTCCTTGAAGGCGCCCAGTTACTCCTGTGTTGGGTGCGCCATACAAATAAATAAACAAACAAACAAGTAGGGGGCAGATGCATGGGGAAGTGTGAGAGGTGTGAGCATGTGGAGAGCGAGGTCATAAATGTGACGTGGGAGTGGGTTGTGTTATTTGTTGCTAACATTTGTACTATGAAGAGTGTTCCGTAAGGCATTGTAGAGGTATGGCATTATAAGGTAAGGCAGGGAGCTCCTCCTCGGAAGGGGAAGGAAGGTGGTACCACAAGGCAGTATATTAATTAAAGGAGGAATATAAAAATGAGTGGTCCAGCAGAAGGGTTCACCAATCCAAGCTATGTACCCGTTGCGATAGGGACCTCTTCTGCTGCGGTGGGGTCCCCTGCAGCACCAGTAACATCACAGGCTACCGCTCCCCCACCTTTGTATACTCAGCCGCCTGAAGTATCGGCATCAGTGGGTTACAGGTCAAGGGATTCGAGGATAGGTTGACAGAATTGCTAACAAAATTAAGAAGAATAGAGACATCCCCAAGAACGGTAAGGGATATAAGAGCATCGAGAGAAGGATTGGGAGAATGGAAATCAGGGGAAGTGCTGCTTAGGATGGATACTGAAGAAATAAGACATGTAGGTGTAGAAAAAGAAAGAAGCCTGGGTGGGGGACCTCTTCTGCTGCGGTGGGGTCCCCTGCAGCACCAGTAACATCACAGGCTACCGCTCCCCCACCTTTGTATACTCAGCCGCCTGAAGTATCGGCATCAGTGGGTTACAGGTCAAGGGATTCGAGGATAGGTTGACAGAATTGCTAACAAAATTAAGAAGAATAGAGACATCCCCAAGAACGGTAAGGGATATAAGAGCATCGAGAGAAGGATTGGGAGAATGGAAATCAGGGGAAGTGCTGCTTAGGATGGATACTGAAGAAATAAGACATGTAGGTGTAGAAAAAGAAAGAAGCCTGGGTGGGTGGATAATCCTGGGAGAGGAGAATATGGTATTGGGATATAATGTGGTGGAAGAGTACACTGATACATTTGCTTCAGAGCGAAGGAGAAGGAAGGGGTGAAGAGGCGGCTGAGAATACCCCCCGCAACCCCAAGTAGGTGGTCTGTGGGCAGGTTGAGGAACAGGGATGGCTGGATGGCATTGGTAAAGAAAAGAGGAATCATGAAGAAGGGTGAGGGAAGTAGGGCAAAGATGCAGATATCCCTCATGCATAAGGAGCAGGGAGGACACAGTATGTGCGCTGGCCCCAAATGGTTAAGAATAATTTAGTTAACACACTCCCGCAGCTCAGAGCAGGGGCGAGTAAATGGATATATGAATTTGAAAAGCAAACAGCAGGGGTGCCCCTGGTGATAGGGGATCTCAAGAGCTTCATCGTTGCCGTCATTGGGGACCAGGCTGGGGATGTGTGGGTTAAGGCCGGATTCCCAGGAGTAACCCTGGGGGACGATGCACATGATGGAGCATCATTTAAAGAAGTTAGAACACTGATATGGGACTCACTATGGGGGGCCTTCCCAGATACCCCGGATTTACAGTCCTTGATACAGTATACTATGGGTGATGACGAGAACCTGGCTAGATTTATTCTTAAAACGCAGGAAATGTGGAGAGATGAAACAGGAGGGCCGAGGGATCAATCAATATAATTTTTCTATTTTATTGTAATGAGGGGCATTCCCGAAGGAAGTGCAGAAGGCGTTGGATAAGATTGTGGGAATTGAGGCAAAAGGGCGGCCGGAAAAACAGAGTATAATAGTGCATCATTGTAAAAGGATTAAGGAGCAGGAAATGGAAACAATCCAAAGGCGTCAGGGGGAAGTAGCGAAATTGGTGGAGAAGAAATTGGCAAAGGTTGTAGTCCAGGTGCCTGTATCAACGCCAGTATAGGTGGAAGGAACAGAGAGTACCCAACAAGTCGTGAGTGCCACTATTGCTGTGCTCTGGGCTGAAGGAGGACAAGGGCAGTGGGCCGGGGGGCAACAATATCCCGGTCCATAGTGGCAAAAAGGGCAGCCGCAGCGAGGAAGAGGGGGATTTTGAAGAGCCAGAGGTGGAGGGTTTGGACCCAGGGGGGGTGGGTTTGGACCATCTCAATGCTGGAATTGTTTATGGTGGGGGAATTTTGCGAGGGAATGCAGGAGTAGGTCTGCAGTGGGGCATATTTATGGGCCGCAACAACCGGCCAAGGGCCCCAAGGACTAGGATATTTGCAACAGGGTCAGGGATATCAGAACCAAGAGAGGGCCAACACCAAACATATAATAAGCAGCCTCAAGCATCAGACATACAAGTGCGGCATTAACCAAAGCAGCAACATGGCGGTGCTGCCCCGGTGAACAGGGTGCCAAGTGGGGCTGCCCCCCCCTTTGGAGGAGCAGCAGTGGTAGGAGGTAGCCCCTTCTCGTTTCCTAGATCAAACAAGTACTCCGATTAGGACAGCCCACAGAGAGCACTCTAGTGTCCGGTCTTGTCAACGATCATCCACCCTGAAGAGAAACCTTTTGTGGGGGCGGGGATAGGAAACAAGCAGTTCATATTCATGGTGGACTCTGGTGCAACTAAATCATGTATCATGGAAGGAAACTTATCAGAAAAATATCTTGACGGGCACCGATTCTCTGAAGCTATTTCCAAGGTTCCATACACTGAGGAGTTGGACATAAAGGTGGGATGGAGGGTAGTGCGGGCACCCTTACTGTATTCCGAAAGTTCCACTGTCATTTACTGGGCAGGGACCTGCTCAGCAAGTTAAACATGACTATAGCCTTTAGGTATCATGTTATAGTCTTTTGCACGCCTGGGATGTGCGCTGTAAGGGCGATGTTGATAATACATACAAAGACAAGGGAGGTGGTGGACTGCGAGAGTCCCGTAGACTCGGACATGTTTATTTCTGGTATTACTGTGTTGGTGGAGGCGGTTCCCTAGACTGCCAAAAATTGTTGGCGAGTGCCCACTGATTTTATCTTTCTTCCAGTAGTGTCACCTGATGTAGTGGCGGGAACGATAATGTCGCAGGATCTGCAGGGGTTGTTGTTTTCAGACAAGAAGGTTGTCCTGTTGGGAATGGACAGGGACGGGTGTGAGTGTTGCACAGTGCTCTGTGTAGATCCAACGGTAAAGCTAAAAGACATGACAGATGATGAATTATTTGACAAAGATGGGGAAATAATCCTAGAGGTATGTATCCCCTGTAAGGAACTGATGGCTGCAACAGTAAAGACAGACAAAAGTGATCACAGTTTAAGGGTGTTTATTAAGCTGTATATGCGGGTTGGAAAATCGGCTAATCGAAACCTATATTTAAGATGGGAGCAAGTTACAATCAAGTAATAATAAGGCACTCCTAGTAGTGTCTTGTCAAAATTAAAGAGCCTACACTAAGAAAAACCTATTGCCATTCATTACACTAAATACAAACAAAGCGCGTGGGATAAGGATCACAAGAAATAAGATTCACAAATAATAAGTCAGGATGCAGTAGTAGGGGGTCTCCTTTCCCCACGTTTTGAACATGGGACAAGGCGGGAATCCGGAGCACAGCACATGCTTGAGTTTTCCCAGCAAGAGCCAACAGTACCGTTCTCAGCTATCAGAGCCTTTAGTGGTTACGTCTGTTTTCTAAAAAAAAGTCTCTTGCCTCCGAGGACCCGATGTATTCCAATATAATAAATCAAAGTTCCTTTCTGCATGTACGTTGGGTGATGCCTTTTCACCCCTAGATCTCCCTCTTCCGGGTTCATATCCACAAAAGTTCCTAGCAATATTAGGACCTTTGGTAGTTACGTTTCTTGCTTCTGAGGGCCTGATGGGTTCAAAATAATAAACAAAAGTTCCTTCCCGATTGTACTTGGGGTGATACTTCTTTACCCCTGGGTTCCCCTCTTCCGGGTTCAGACCCCTCTTAAATATCAGCCTCGCTCCGTCAGGTTCACCCTGGCTTGTATTCAAAAGATTTGTCTTTTGCATTCAGGTAACAATGGGGTGATGGTTTCTCACACCTGGATCCCCCGCTTCTGGGCTCAGACCCTTCCCGAATGCTTGCATTCCCTCTGTCGGGTGCACTATGGCCTTTTCCGATGGGTGATGGCTTTCCAGCCAGGCATCCCCCTCTTCCGGGCTCAGACTCCTCTCATCTGTTTACATTCCCTCCATCGGGTTCACTACAGCCTTTTTAACAGAATCTCATCTGTGACACTAACAAATCTTAACATCTTTTTTAATATACCTCTAACATCTTTGATATACCTCTGCAGGGCTAACTCTTGTCAACACACTATTTATTGGGACGTTTGGCTTCGCCCTCTCTTTATCAGCCTCCCTCCGTCGGGTTCACTCTTGCCAATTTTGTCAATCACACAGTTTCTTGAACAGTTCTTACGATGCAGGATTCACTTCCCTTAGCTTCACAACCAGATGTCGGTTAAAGACTTTTGACTGTACAGAGGATTTTACTAGACACCTGTATGACCACGTTGACCCTTTTTGCACCTTTCTCAAGGCCTTCTGGTAATTGTAGTTTCAACAATAGGGTAATAGCCCAGAGTTTCCAGAGTGAGCACCCACATGGTGCCTCACTCCTCTATAGCTGTTTTTCCCTTTCGTATCAATAGTTCTTTGTACTTTCATCAATTAGCCGCTTGCTACTTTTGTTCAACACAGTTCGGTTTCTTATCGGCTCTCCCCTCGACTCACCGGCTGTGTTAGGGAGACTTCTCATCCTATGGCTGATTCCCCTCACCTAGTGAGTCCCCCAGCAGCTTTGCTGGATTTCTGGAGTTTATTTTTTCCACTTGGTAAGAGTGTGAGCCTTTTTCCCACTCTTACCTGTGTTTTTCCATGTGTATTTCTACTGTCTGTGTGATCTCGGGCTCGGGAGCACACCACTCCATGAGCCCCCCTTTTTTTGTGTGTGTTACACAGCACCGTCAGTGCAGTGACACAGGGTTGTCTTTGAGACTTCCCACTGACTCCTAGGATATCCTAGGAAACCCAAGACACACTTTGCCATGATTGGCTGAGGTGGTTGTCCAGGCCGGACAACCCCCTGCTGCGTGATTGACAGCCAGGCTGAGTGAATGGGGGATTTTCGCATAAAAGGCAGGACTCTTGGGCTGGAAGAGTCGCCACTGGAACTACAAGGAACCGAAGAGAAGCAGAGAAGAAGACGGCTGCTGCAACTACCGAGTCCTGGTGAAGCCCTGCTTCAGTCCTGAGCTATCTACCCTTCAACGACCAGAGAAGATCCAGTCCGGAGTCTTCTTCCCTTGAGCCTGGTGGGGTCAACCAGCTCATCTTCCGCAGCCAGAGGATCCTCTTCCTGGTCGAAATTGCTGCACACTGCTGTAGTGGTCCGGATAACCATCTGAAATGCCTCTCCTGTTTTAAAGGAGCGCACCTTTTATTCACTGTCGCTGCTGCTGGCCTCATCCCTGGGTAGTGCAGCTCACTCCAGACATCCTCCTTCTTGTCCCCACGACTGAAGCTCCGGGTACTGTGAGTCTGCGGGAAACTACCAGGAACAATTGCTGTGGCACCAGCTTCTTCAAAGAATAAAGGTACTGTGTACAGCTTCGAGGAACTAAGGTGAACCCTTTTCTCCTCACCCAAGGCTTGCCCTTGTCTTCCTTCCCTCTTATAACTTTTGCTTCCTCTGTTGACAATATCCAAGTACTCCTGGCAATGTTGAATCTTGAACTGTCTGACTGTGTGAGCCTCGACAACAGGAACCCGGTTCCACTTGACATTGGCGGAGGCCTATTGACTTTTATCTTCCTATCAGCAAGTGTTCTCTGATTCTGTCTGCCTTGACAAAACTATTGCCTGTGAATTTTGCCCCAACTCTCTTTTGCTAACTCAGGTGCTAAGTGTGTTTTTACCCAGGTAACATTTCTTTCCGCAGATACGCGTATCTTTAGTAAGACCGAACTGTCATTACTATCAAAAAGTGATTGCATATGTATTCCCGGTAACGTCTTTTGTTTCACAACACCGGTACGTCAAATCATAAGGTACTTACCTTGAGTTGTTATGCACAAAGTGAATTGGTTATGTGTAGTGTATTTTACATGTGGTTTTAATTTAATAGAAGTGAAGTGTTTTGTGAACAGATGGTTTAAAAATAAATGTACTTTTACTTTTTAACCAAAAACCTTGATTCAGTGTTTGCTTGAGTCACAGTAATTGTAGTCCTTGGTGTAATCTCTACTACTGCTCATTTGCTCTTGAGATAAGTCTGGCTGCTCCGCTACTGCTACCACTTTAACAGTGTAGTACAGGCTTGTACCAAAGGTGAACTTGTATTGACACTTGTAGTCTTAATTGTGTGTAGTGGTCCCTAAGGGCACTGCACAGGATTCTGCCGAACAGGCTGTGATGAATGGCTTGGCCTTTATTGTCTCTGGAGTCAAGGCCGGTACCACGGGGGCAAGTGTCTCATCCCGGCCTGGTTATCAGCAGAGGAGGGCCCTGTGTACCGTTGACATCTGCTGCAACACACGCTGGCTGTTGTTCGCGGTCTAATGATTTCTTCTGCAGAGCCTTGATCGGAAAGGGCAAATTCGCTTCTCTCCTTGTCCCCCTCCCGGTACGCGCTGTCTTTCTCCTCCTCTTGAACTGCTGTGCTGAGTAAGCTCTCTCGTCACGCTTGTATTGTGCTATTGTGCTCCACCTTTTATCCCTGTGGGGAAGGGAAAGGGCCGGCACGTGTGTGTGATTCTGTCAATTGTCTGACTTTTCCTGACCCTTGTGGTGGGATATGTCAGGTAAAGGGCTCTGGTGTGTGTGTCCGTCGTCTATTGTGGTGTGCAAAAGTCTTTGTGTCAGAAAATAGAGGGCGGGTAGAGTGTCTGAGTATCCTACTTGGTAGGATGGGGAAAAGGTGTTATAAGAAGGGGGAACCTTGTCTCACCCGTCAGTGTCCCTCTTCCACTCCCCAGGTGATCCTCCCGCACTGGTCCGCCCCCAGGAATTGGATCCAAAAGCGATGGCTGTGTCTGGCCACCTGGATGATAGATCCCCGGGGTCAAGTAAGTGAGACACTGTCAGGTTTCTCACACCCCTGTGAGATGATACAGTACCAAAGAGTGCAGTGTCCCTTGATGGCAGAATTAACTCCACCTCTATTTTTTGAGGAGGACTTGCAACATGTGGCTTTGCAGTTGTAGACTACAAATCCACATGATGTAGGGTTGCTGAAAGATGTGACCCCTGTGCGTTTACCACTTGTAGAGGAGGAGCCAAGTGCCTCTACCGGAAGTTCCGCCCCTATTCTGACTATATGTTGGCAACCGGAAATTTCAACAAGCGCAAAGCCAATAATGGTGCCTACATCGCAAAAAGTCTTTGAAACAAGGTATCCATTGAGAAAACCCTATATGTATCCACGGAGAAATGACATCATCTGAAGGAAATTCCGGAAGAAGTGTGAACATGAATGAAAGAGGACTGGTGACGTCACATGACGCAGAAGTGACACACCCAGAAGAGAAGCCAATGAAGAAAGAATATAGACTGTATAGAACTTGATGACGAAGTAGTGAATGAAGTCACATTTCGGGAGTGAAATGAAGATTGCATGTACACAGAAGCACTGAAGAAAATGCAAAACCATTTTACAAATGTACAGACACAGTAACCAAAGTAGATGAAGTAATCATAAGGCTGGCTATGTAGTAAATAGATTGCAGACGATGCACCAATGTATATATATCACGTGCCTGTATTCCATAGAAAGTATATGTAGATGTTCCCTGTACCAACCACAGCCACTAGTAGGTTTTCTTATATAGCCACGTAGTATGACGTCACTTATGACACATTTTTTCTATATAAATGTTTTTTATTAAATGCTTTCAGAGAGAACTCGTTCAGCGAGCTGTGCGGCGTCTGTTGATGACCGCTTTACTCCCTGTTTTAAATCCGTGTTATTAAAACAGGCTTGATTTTGCCAACTTCCTGAGTCGGTCTGATTATTGATGTATGAGTAAGATCTGCATCCCCATCCATCTCAGATACTGTTACCTCGTCTTAAAGGGTTCACTCTAAAGCCAGGTGCGGTGCTGCCCAGGGTAAGGCAATATCCATTGTCGAGGGAGGCGGAGGAAGGTATTAAAAAGACAATACAGGCCTTGCTGGACCAGGGGATTATCGCGCCATCCACGGCCCCATGTAACACGGCGATATATCCAGTCAAAAAATCAAAAGGGGGTAATTGGAGAATGATTCAGGAGTTGCGCCCCCTAAATGACATAGTGCAGAAAGAATTTTCAGTTGTTCCGAATCCTGCGACGATTCTATGTAGCATCCCCAAAGAAGCCACGTATTTTACTGTAGTAGACTTGAAAAATGCATTCTCAATTCTACACCATCCTGGGTCAAGATACCTCACGGCATTTACAAAGGGCCAGATGTGGTTTGAACACACTAGGTTACCCTAAGGGTACTGTGAGAATCTGAGCATATTTAGCAGAATACTGCATACCGATCTGGGGAATAATCAAGTGCCTAGTAAGATTATCCAGTACGTGGATGATCTGCTAGTGTGTAGTGACAGTGAACAGCAGCACTGCCGGAGGGACTCCACTGCACTCCTACAATTGCTAGCCTGTAAGGGGTACAAGGTTGACAAGGCCAAATTGCAATATTGCCAACAGGAAGTACTCTATTTGGGCAGTTCATATCAGCGAATGGTAAATGAATACCACCAGATAGGGCAGCGCCAGTACGCGCTAACCCCAGACTGCCTCAGTTAAAGAAATGCAGAAGTTTCTGGGCCTGTTTAACTACTGCAGAGCCTGGATTCTATATTACATGGCACACACAGGGCCACTTCCCCAGGCCCTTAGGGAAGCACAAAAAACAAAGGACCACAAGTTACAGTAGACAGCAGACATGATTAAACAGTTTGACCACTTGAAAGAAATCACTAGTTCGGCATCGGTACTGGCCACCGCAGATTACACCAAACATTTTACTTGTTTTCACATTCCGATGGACAGTTTATGACAGCGGTATTGACCCAGAAAAGCACTATGGCCTACTACAGTGGTACATTGGATACAGTGATGCAGGGACAGTTTGCGTGCAAACAAGCTTTAGCAGCCGCTGCTTTTGCAATTGAGATAAGTTCGACAATTTTGATGGGGTGGTCAGATACGTTGTACGTGGAACATTCTTTGTTTGCCATTCTAGAAAGATCGAAACCTACACTGACTATGCAAAGGTCTTCGGCAAATGAGATAATTATTTCTAAACCCCATATTCATGTAGTTAAGTGTAAAACAGTGAACCCTGCCACCTATTTAAAGGATATGCCTACTACAGAGGACTTAACGGTGTATGACTGTACCACATATGAGGGGGAGAAGGATGACGTACCTAAAGCAAGAGACTGTGCATTGAAAGAGGGTGAGGTACTTTTTTTGACAGGTCTTCGACAATTGATCAGGTAGTTGGGCAAAGACGTACAGGGGCAGCAGTGGTACGACTTGTGGGAGGAGAGTATAAGACACTCATCATGAAAAGATTTCCCATGCATTATTCTGCACAGGCGGCGGAACTCATATCACTCATTGAAGCACCGAGAGTGTCCCAAGGGTGCCATGCCACAATATATTCTGACTCGGCATACGTTACAACAACGGTACATGCTGGTCTATCCCGCTGGAAGAGGAGGGGGATTTCAGAGGGTGGATAGGTCTCCAGTGCAGCATGCGGCACTGTTAGAAATACTGATAAAAGTGTTATTGCAGCCATCTGTTGTGATGGTCGTCAAATGCGCGGCCCACACTAACGGACCTGACGAAATATTGATGGAGAATGCAGCCGCCAATGCAGCAGCCAAAATGGCAGCGTATCTGCCACATGGAGTACTCGCTGAGTACCTTGTGAATGCACCACCGGAAAGTGAGCATCCGCTACCATACACAGCAGTGCCCATCTTCCAGATTATCAAACTACAAGGAAGTGCACCTGAAAGGGAGAGTTATTATCACAGAGGTTGTAAGAAATCTCAGACAGATCTGTTATGGAGGCAGGAGAGCTTGGGGAAGACAGTAATGACCCAGGATCTGTTAGCGGTAGTTTTGGCACAGTTACACTATCCATCTCACAGTTCGAAGCAGAACATAGCAGCAGATATACAGGAGAACTGATTTATACCAAACCTCCAGAAAAGGTCATACATTGCACCACATGTCAACGTTTCTGTACAGGGATGACACTACAAACGCTACGGGTCACCTTGCCCTGCCATATTGGGCCGCTCCGTGAATTACACATATTATTCCGATATGAGTGAATGTTGTAATGGATCTAGGTACCTCATTGTAGTAGTATGTCCTTTTTCAAAGTGAGTGGAAGGAGTGCCGTGTACACAACCGGACGCCAAGTGTGCTGCCGGATTTAGTTCAGGAAGCATTCCCACAATGGGGTGTGTGCACGGTTTTAAGGTCAGACAATGGTCCACATTTCACCAATGCATTATTTCAGCACGTCACAGCACTACTTGGCATCAAGCACTGGATGTGCTCGAATTACCACCCACAGGCCAATGGCGCTGTGGAGAGAATAAATGGGCTGTTAAAAGTAAGTTATCCAAACTGTGTACCAGGTTGAAAAAAAACTGGGTGCACTGTCTGCCCTTGACCCTCTTCAGTTTACACACGCAAACAAGCAAAGACCACCATCTGTCACCCCATGAAGTGGACACTGGCCGGTGTATGCATACTCCCATATCCCCTGTAAGAAGGGCTTCAGACGCACATAGGGCTGCAGCGGTGTTAGGTGATGAGTTCAAGGAGTATTTGACCACACTAACTAGGGCCGTTAAATATGTCTCCCGACAGATTGCACCACCCAGGATCGTGACGACAGAAACACCGGATGTCGAGACTACTATGGTAACAGATGCTGAGCATATGCCCACACAACCGCTGCTGCCTGGGGACTTTGTATACTTACACAATTTTATCCCAGATGGAATAATCCCTGGTTCCAAGGGCCATACGAGGTAGCGTTTTGTACTCCCCTTGCTGTTAAAGTTAAGGAATTGCATTACTGGGTCCATGACGTTTGTAGGGCACCTTCAGATGGTACACTGGTACATCAAAGGGTGGCAGTACTTGTACCCCGACTACCTTACTGGCCTGTCCAGGGGCGATACGTGTGCAGTTGCAAGCTCAAGTGGCAGGCCGAAGCATAGCTGCTAGCTTCGTTTCTTTCTTTTTCTGGGAGTGCTTTTTCTTCTCTCTCTTTTTCTCTCCCGTTTTCCTTCTTTCTTTGTGTACAAAGTATGTCTTGTACGTTTCTCCTTTTTTCGTTGTCTTGTGCGTTTGTGCTTTCATTTCAGGAAAGTAGATGGATGTGACTAATGTAAATAATTTGTTAAGTAGGGCCACGAGGTGAGATGCACAAATGAGAGAATATGGGCCTATGTTTATTATTGTGGATCGGCTAGTGCTGTAGGTCTTTGTGTGATATTGCTAGTACTATTAAGAGTGTATTGACTACGCCACTCACTGTGTCCCCCACTGACCTATTGTAGAATGTATTGGGGAGAGTGTTATAGGGGTGGTCCTAAAAAAGGGCAGAATGGGAGTACTAGGATTGTATATTATCCAAATGGCACGATAAATATAAATGTTAATAACACAAGCGGATTTACATATATCACTACTAATTTGAACACTAACTGTGATAATGGAAATTAATGTAATGACTTTATTTAGTACAATAGGTCAGTGGGGGACACAGTGAATAGGTGGTTTTCAGCAAGTAGGATGCCGTCTACCACTGCAAAATAATATAATGTTATTTCCGATAGCACTATTAAAGCGGCCATCCCTGAGAGCATGTATAGAAGAATGAAAAGAGAAGTACGACAAAAGTATGCAATGTATTAAGGACTGGGTTTTGATGTGATTGAGGATATTCATCATCCCTTGTTAACCAACTCATGGTATTCTGATATGAGTGGTGTGGGGGAGAAAGCCTGTCAATGGAAGCTGTTATGTGTGTTCACTCATTCCACACATGTCAGGGGCCACTAAGGAGTTAATACCGCAAGCAATCCGAATTATAGAGGCTCAATCCCTAGTTCATCTTGCGCTATGCAGAATAAAAGGAATGTTCCAGGCACATAGTGTGCAACTGCAAATGGTGGGTGCAGATTTTGTAAAATGCAACGATGATCCAAAAAACATCAAGTGTGTGGAGCTACCCTATCTGATGGTGAAAGGGCAAAAAATAGCAAGGAAAGGACAGCACGGGTAGACACTTTCTGTGCGCAAATCTAGACAGAACATATCATAAAGCTGACGTGGATTGCAACAATGGAAAATTTGGTGCGAGTGCACAAGGAAGAGGACTATAGACTGTTTCTGCAGCAAAGGTACATTGCAATAAGATTCTCTTGATCACAGACATGAAGAAAGGAACAGCAGCGCTGATGGATTACGCCCGGACTGTGGCCGACAAGCTTACTTGCACCTCCCACCATCATGGTGGGGCTGTTGTTCGCTGGCCACATTGCACTCAGTGCTATTAGTAATCCCAGAAAAACACTGCCTGCAGAGTGACCAGCTAGTCTCCACAAAGTCAAAAATGAAGATAAGGAGCTGGTGCCCACACAAAAGCCTCATATCCTGCCATACAAAGGACAGGTCCAACAACCACAGAGGATGAAAAGATCGAATTACATATCCAAAGACTCTTCCACACCGCTAGCTGAAATACCAGAAGAATACAGGCTCTTCAGCTCAGCAGAATCCTTCTTTGCACCTTTACTTTTGCCGGCAGTGCAGGCCGCAGCAAATTCCAAATGGTTGCAAATCGTAAGATGGGAGCTGCCCCAGCTCACAAATGAAACAGAGAACGGGTTCAACGAAATCAAGGTTGAGGTGCGTGCGTTGACTCATGACGATGCAAAACCGCTACTTGCTGGACATGTTAACAGGAATGGAAGGAAGGGATGCACAATGTTTGTTGATTCCTGTACTCACATTCGTGCCTCCAGAGGATGCAGGGAATGCATTATTGTCTCACATCATCGCAGCTGTCCATGGCCTGGGTGTTCGCATGATGAAGGGGGGAGAAGTACAGGACAGTGATTGGCTTACTACGGTATTCAGTTGGGTTCCGTCGTGGCTTGGGCTGGAAGAGTCGCCACTGGAACTACAAGGAACCGAAGAGAAGCAGAGAAGAAGACGGCTGCTGCAACTACCGAGTCCCGGTGAAGCCCTGTTTCAGTCCTGAGCTATCTACTCTTCAACGACCAGAGAAGATCCAGTCCGGAGTCTTCTTCCCTTGAGCCTGGTGGGGTCAACCAGCTCATCTTCCGCAGCCAGAGGATCCTCTTCCTGGTCGAAATTGCTGCACACTGCTGTAGTGGTCCGGATAACCATCTGAAATGCCTCTCCTGTTTTAAAGGAGCGCACCTTTTATTCACTGTCGCTGCTGCTGGCCTCATCCCTGGGTAGTGCAGCTCACTCCAGACATCCTCCTTCTTGTCCCCACGACTGAAGCTCCGGGAACTGTGAGTCTGCGGGAAACTACCAGGAACAATTGCCGTGGCACCAGCTTCTTCAAAGAATAAAGGTACTGTGTCCAGCTTCGAGGAACTAAGGTGAACCCTTTTCTCCTCACCCAAGGCTTGCCCTTGCTTCCTTCCCTCTTATAACTTTTGCTTCCTCTGTTGACAATATCCAAGTACTCCTGGCAACGTTGAATCTTGAACTGTCTGACTGTGTGAGCCTCGACAACAGGAACCCGGTTCCACTTGACATTGGCGGAGGCCTATTGACTTTTATCTTCCTATCAGCAAGTGTTCTCTGAGTCTGTCTTGTCAAGTTTGCCTTGACAAAACTATTGCCTGTGAATTTTGCCCCAACTCTCTTTGCTAACTCAGGTGCTAAGTGTGTTTTTACCCAGGTAACATTTCTTTCCGCAGATACGCGTATCTTTAGTAAGACCGAACTGTCATTACTATCAAAAAGTGATTGCATATGTATTCCCGGTAACGTCTTTTGTTTCACAACACCGGTACGTCAAATCATAAGGTACTTACCTTGAGTTGTTATGCACAAAGTGAATTGGTTATGTGTAGTGTATTTTCCATGTGGTTTTAATTTAATAGAAGTGAAATGTTTTGTGAACAGATGGTTTAAAAATAAATGTACTTTTACTTTTTAACCAAAAACCTTGATTCAGTGTTTGCTTCAGTCACAGTAATTGTAGTCCTTGGTGTAATCTCTACTACTGCTCATTTGCTCTTGAGATAAGTCTGGCTGCTCCGCTACTGCTACCACTTTAACAGTGTAGTACAGGCTTGTACCAAAGGTGAACTTGTATTGACACTTGTAGTCTTAATTGTGTGTAGTGGTCCCTAAGGGCACTGCACAGGATTCAGCCGAACAGGCTGTGATGAACGGCTTGGCCTTTATTGTCTCTGGAGTCAAGGCCGGTACCACGGCGGCAAGTGTCTCATCCCGGCCTGGTTATCAGCAGAGGAGGGCCCTGTGTACCGTTGACATCTGCTGCAACACACGCTGGCTATTGTTCGCGGTCTAATGATTTCTTCTGCAGAGCCTTGATCGGAAAGGGCAAATTCGCTTCTCTCCTTGTCCCGGTACGCGCTGTCTTTCTCCTCCTCTTGAACTGCTGTGCTGAGTTAGCTCTCTCGTCACGCTTGTATTGTGCTATTGTGCTCCACCTTTTATCCCTGTGGGGAAAGGAAAGGGCCGGCACGTGTGTGTGATTCTGTCAATTGTCTGACTTTTCCTGACCCTTGTGGTGGGATATGTCAGGTAAAGGGCTCTGGTGTGTGTGTCCGTCGTCTATTGTGGTGTGTAAAAGTGTTTGTGTCAGAAAAGGGAGGGCGGGTAGAGTGTCTGAGTATCCTACTTGGTAGGGTGGGGAAAAGGTGTTATAAGTAGGGGGAACCTTGTCTCACCCGTCAGTGTCCCTCTTCTACTCCCCAGGTGATCCTCCCGCACTGGTCCGCCCCCAGGAATTGGATCCAAAAGCGATGGCCGTGTCTGGCCACCTGGATGATAGATCCCCGGGGTCTAGTAAGTGAGACACTGTCAGGTTTCTCACACCCCTGTGAGATGATACAGTACCAAAGAGGGCAGTGTCCCTTGATGGCAGAATTAACTCCACCTCTATTTTTTGAGGAGGACTTGCAACATGTGGTTTTGCAGTTATAGACTACAAATCCACATGATGTAGAGTTGCTGAAAGATGTGACCCCTGTGCGTTTACCACTTGTAGAGGAGGAGCCAAGTGCCTCTACTGGAAGTTCCGCCCCTATTCTGACTATATGTTGGCAACCGGAAATTTCAACATGCGCAAAGCCAATAATGGTGCATACATCGCAAAAAGTCTTTGAAACAAGGTATCAATTGAGAAAACCCTATATGTATCCACGGAGAAATGATGTCATCTGAAGGAAATTCCGGAAGAAGTGTGAACATGAATGAAAGAGGACTGGTGACGTCACATGACGCAGAAGTGACACACCCAGAAGAGAAGCTAATGAAGAAAGAATATAGACCGTATAGAACCTGATGACAAAGTAGTGAATGAAGTCACATTTCGGGAGTGAAATGAAGATTGCATGTGCACAGAAGCACTGAAAAAAAATGCAAAACCATTTTACAAATGTACAGACACAGTAACCAAAGTAGATGAAGTAATCATAAGGCTGGCTATGTAGTAAATAGATTGCAGACAATGCACCAATATATATATATCACGTCCCTGTATCCCATAGAAAGTATATGTAGATGTTCCCTGTACCAACCACATCCACTAGTAGGTTTTCTTATATAGCCACGTAGTATGACGTCACTTATGACACATTTTTTCTATATAAATGTTTTTTATTAAATGCTTTCAGAGAGAACTCATTCAGCGAGCTGTGCGGCATCGGTTGATGACCGCTTTACTCCCTGTTTTAAATCCGTGTTATTAAAACAGGCTTAATTTTGCCAACTTCCTGAGTCAGTCTGATTATTGATGTATGAGTAAGATCTGCATCCCCATCCATCTCAGATACTGTTACCTCGTCTTAAAGGGTTCACTCTAAAGCCAGATGCGGTGCTGCCCAGGGTAAGGCAATATCCATTGTCGAGGGAGGCGGAGGAAGGTATTAAAAAGACAATACAGGCCTTGCTAGACCAGGGGATTATCGCGCCATCCACGGCCCCGTGTAACACGGCGATATATCCAGTCAAAAAATCAAAAGGGGGTAATTGGAGAATGATTCAGGAGTTGCGCCACCTAAATGACATAGTGCAGAAAGAATTACCAGTTGTTCCGAATCCTGCGACGATTCTATGTAGCATCCCCAAAGAAGCCACGTATTTTACTGTAGTAGACTTGAAAAATGCATTCTCAATTCTACACCATCCTGGGTCAAGATACCTCACGGCATTTACAAAGGGCCAGATGTGGTTTGAACACACTAGGTTACCCTGAGGGTACTGTGAGAATCTGAGCATATTTAGCAGAATACTGCATACCGATCTGGGCAATAATCTAGTGCCTAGTAAGATTATCCAGTACGCGGATGATCTGCTAGTGTGTAGTGACAGTGAACAGCAGCACTGCCGAAGGGACTCCACTGCACTCCTACAATTGCTAGCCCGTAAGGGGTACAAGGTTGACAAGGCCAAATTGCAATATTGCCAACAGGAAGTACTCTATTTGGGCAGTTCATATCAGCGAATGGTAAATGAATACCACCAGATAGGGCAGCGCCAATACGCGCTAACCCCGGACTGCCTCAGTTAAAGAAATGCAGAAGTTTCTGGGCCTGTCTAACTACTGCAGAGCCTTTTATTTCTATATTACATGCCACACACAGGGCCACTTCCACAGGCCCTTAGGGAAGCACAAAAAACAAAGGACCACAAGTTACAGTAGACGGCAGACATGATCAAACAGTTTGACCACTTGAAAGAAGTCACTAGTTCGGCATCGGTACTGGCCACTGCAGATTACACCAAACATTTTACTTGTTTTCACATTCCGATGGACAGTTTATGACAGCGGTATTGACCCAGAAAAGCACTATGGCCTACTACAGTGGTACATTGGATACAGTGATGCAGGGGCAGTTTGCGTGCAAACAAGCTTTAGCAGCCGCTGCTTTTGCAATTGAGATAAGTTCTACAATTTTGATGGGGTGGTCAGATACGTTGTATGTGGAACATTCTTTGTTTGCTATTCTAGAAAGATCGAAACCTACAATGACTATGCAAAGGTCTTCGGCAAATGAGATCATTATTTCCTAACCCCATATTCATGTAGTTAAGTGTAAAACAGTGAACCCTACCACCTATTTAACGGATATGCCTACTACAGAGGACTTAACGGTGTATGACTGTACCACATATGAGGGGGAGAAGGATGACGTACCTAAAGCAAGAGACTGTGCATTGACAGAGGGTGAGGTACTTTTTTTGACAGGTCTTCGACAATTGATCAGGAAGTTGGGCAAAGATGGACAGTGGCAGCAGTGGTACGACTTGTGGGAGGAGAGTATAAGACAGTCATCATGAAAAGATTTCCCATGCATTATTCTGCACAGGCGGCGGAACTCATATCACTCATTGAAGCACCGAGAGTGTCCCAAGGGTGCCATGCCACAATATATTCTGACTCGGCATACGTTACAACAACGGTACATGCTGGTCTATCCCGCTGGAAGAGGAGGGGGATTTCAGAGGGCGGATAGGTCTCCAGTGCAGCATGCGGCACTGTTAGAAATACTGATAAAAGTGTTATTGCAGCCATCTGTTGTGATGGTCGTCAAATGCGCCGCCCACACTAATGGAACTGACGAAATATCGATGGGGAATGCAGCCGCCGATGCAGCAGCCAAAATGGCAGCGTATCTGCCACACGGAGTACTCGCTGAGTACCTTGTGACTACACCACCGGAAAGTGAGCATCCGGTACCATACACAACAGTGCCCATCTTCCAGATTATCAAACTACAAGGAAGTGCACCTGAAAGGGAGAGTTATTATCACAGAGGTTGTAAGAAATCTCAGACAGATCTGTTATGGAGGCAGGAGAGCTTGGGGAAGACAGTAATGACCCAGGAGCTGTTAGCAGTAGTTTTGGCACAGTTACACTATCCATCTCACAGTTCGAAGCAGCACATAGCAGCAGATATACAGGAGAACTGATTTATACCAAACCTCCAGAAAAGGTCATACATTGCACCACATGTCAACGTTTCTGTACAGGGATGACACTACGAACGCTACGGGTCACCTTGCCCCGCCATATTGGGCCGCTTCGTGAATTACACATATTATTCCGATATGAGTGAATGTTGTAATGGATCTAGGTACCTCATTGTAGTAGTATGTCCTTTTTCAAAGTGAGTGGAAGGAGTGCCGTGTGCACAACCGGACGCCAAGTGTGCTGCCGGATTTAGTTCAGGAAGCATTCCCACAATGGGGTGTGTGCATGGTCTTAAGGTCAGACAATGGCCCAGATTTCTCCAATGCATTATTTCAGCACGTCACAGCACTACTTGGCATCAAGCACTGGATGTGCTCGAATTACCACCCACAGGACAATGGCGCTGTGGAGAGAATAAATGGGCTGTTAAAAGTAAGTTATCCAAACTGTGTACCAGGTTGAAAAAAAACTGGGTGCACTGTCTGCCCTTGACCCTCTTCAGTTAACACACGCAAACAAGCAAAGAGCACCATCTGTCACCCCATGAAGTGGACAATGGCCGGTGTATGCATACTCCCATATCCCCTGTAAGAAGGGCTTCAGATGCACATGGGGCTGCAGCGGTGTTAGGTGATGAGTTCAAGTATTTGACCACACTAACTAGGGCCGTTAAATATGTATCCCGACAGATTGCACCACCCAGGGTCGTGACGACAGAAACACCGGATGTCGAGACTACTATGGTAACAGATGCTGAGCATATGCCCACACAACCGCTGCTGCCTGGGGACTTTGTATACTTACACAATTTTCTCCCAGATGGAATAATCCCTGGTTCCAAGGGCCATACGAGGTGGCGCTTTGTACTCCCCTCGCTGTTAAAGTTAAGGAATTGCATTACTGGGTCCATGACGTTTGTAGGGCACCTTCAGATGGTACACTGGTACATCAAAGGGTGGCAGTACTTGTACCCCGACTACCTTACTGGCCTGTCCAGGGGCGATACGTGTGCAGTTGCAAGCTCAAGTGGCAGGCCGAAGCATAGCTGCTAGCTTCGTTTCTTTCTTTTTCTGGGAGTGCTTTTTCTTCTCTCTCTTTTTCTCTCCTGTTTTCCTTCTTTCTTTGTGTACAAAGTACGTCTTGTACGTTTCTCTGTTTTTCATTGTATTGTGCGTTTGTGCTTTCATTTCAGGAAAGTAGATGGATGTGACTAATGTAAATAATTTGTTAAGTAGGGACACGAGGTGCAGATGCACAAATGAGAGAATATGGGCATATGTTTATTATTGTGGATCGGCTAGTGCTGTAGGTCTTTGTGTGATATTGCTAGTACTATTAAGAGTGTATTGACTACGCCACTCACTGTGTCCCCCACTGACCTATTGTAGAATGTATTGGGGAGAGTGTTATAGGGGTGGTCCTAAAAAAGGGCAGAATGGGAGTACTAGGATTGTATATTATCCAAATGGCACGATAAATATAAATGTTAATAACACAAGCGGATTTACATATATCACTACTAATTTGAACACTAACTGTGATAATGGAAATTAATGTAATGACTTTATTTAGTACAATAGGTCAGTGGGGGACACAGTGAATAGGTGGTTTTCAGCAAGTAGGATGCCGTCTACCACTGCAAAATAATATAATGTTATTTCCGATAGCACTATTAAAGCGGCCATCCCTGAGAGCATGTATAGAAGAATGAAAAGAGAAGTACGACAAAAGTATGCAATGTATTAAGGACTGGGTTTTGATGTGATTGAGGATATTCATCATCCCTTGTTAACCAACTCATGGTATTCTGATATGAGTGGTGTGGGGGAGAAAGCCTGTCAATGGAAGCTGTTATGTGTGTTCACTCATTCCACACATGTCAGGGGCCACTAAGGAGTTAATACCGCAAGCAATCCGAATTATAGAGGCTCAATCCCTAGTTCATCTTGCGCTATGCAGAATAAAAGGAATGTTCCAGGCACATAGTGTGCAACTGCAAATGGTGGGTGCAGATTTTGTAAAATGCAACGATGATCCAAAAAACATCAAGTGTGTGGAGCTACCCTATCTGATGGTGAAAGGGCAAAAAATAGCAAGGAAAGGACAGCACGGGTAGACACTTTCTGTGCGCAAATCTAGACAGAACATATCATAAAGCTGACGTGGATTGCAACAATGAAAAATTTGGTGCGAGTGCACAAGGAAGAAGACTATAGACTGTTTCTGCAGCAAAGGTACATTGCAATAAGATTCGCTTGATCACAGACATGAAGAAAGGAACAGCAGCGCTGATGGATTACGCCCGGACTGTGGGCGACAAGCTTATTTGCACCTCCCACCATCACGGTGGGGCTGTTGTTCGCTGGCCACATTACACTCAGTGCTATTAGTAATCCCAGAAAAACACTGCCTGCAGAGTGACCAACTAGTCTCCACAAAGTCAAAAATGAAGATAAGGAGCTGGTGCCCACACAAAAGCCTCATATCCTGCCATACAAAGGACAGGTCCAACAACCACAGAGGATGAAAAGATCAAATTACATATCCAAAGACTCTTCCACACCGCTTGCTGAAATACCAGAAGAATACAGGCTCTTCAGCTCAGCAGAATCCTTTTTTGCACCTTTACTTTTGCCGGCTGTGCAGGCCGCAGCAAATTCCAAATGGTTGCAAATTGTAAGATGGGAGCTGCCCCAGCTCACAAATGAAACAGAGAACGGGTTCAACGAAATCAAGGTTGAGGTGCGTGCGTTGACTCATGACGATGCAAAACCACTACTTGCTGGACAGGTTAACAGGAATGGGAGGCAGGGATGCACAATGTTTGTTGATTCCTGTACTCACATTCGTGCCTCCAGAGGATGCAGGGAATGCATTATTGTCTCACATCATCGCAGCTGTCCATGGCCTGGGTGTTCGCATGATGAAGGGGGGGAAAAGTACAGGACAGTGATTGGCTTACTACGGTATTCAGTTGGGTTCCGTCGTGGCTCGGAGCAATCGTGAAGATGCTAATGTCCATCATTGTGTTCATCCTTGTTACTTTCTGCACCTGTCAGCTGGCTCTTTAAGGTTGTGCAATGTGGCGCATTATAGTGTACAGGAGGAGCCAAAAGCCTCTAGCGTAAGTCCTGTCCCAAACCTGCCTATATATTGAGAACCAGCGATAGTGACAAAGACGAAACAGTAATGGTGCCAATGACACGTGCAACCTTTGAAGCAAAGTACCCATTAGGAAAGCCATTCTTTATGTAGCCACGAAGAGCTGACAGTCTCTTGGGGAAGATCCCCAAAGAGCAGGAGAAGATGAATGAAAGAGCAGGCTGGTGATGTCACATGATGTAACGTGACGCACTGAGAAGAGATAATGGTGAAGCACTTAAAGAGAACATATAGAATCTGATGGCGAAGTAAAGAATTGAGCAACCTGTTACGTGTAAAATTAAGATTACATGTGTGAAGGGCACATAAGAAAATGCAAATCATTTTATAAATTTATAGAGCAATGCAAGTAGACTAAGTGATCATAGAAGCTAGCTATACGTGGTATAATAGATTGCAGGCGGTGCTGCCAAGATGTGTGGATATATGATACATTACTCACCGTAATCATATTTCTGTTGCTTGTATCTGCTTAGATTCACATGCTGTGCATAGGCCGACATCTAGTGGAAGCTGCAGAGTATTACAGTTTGTTTTTCGAAACTCAAAAATGGGCGTCGACACAGGGCATGCCATTAATACTATCCCTAGTGTGACGTCCACTGTACCCAAGATCCCTCACGCGTCTAGGATCCTCAGATTGTATTTTTTCTGACATGAGGTAGCATGAGGAGTACCGTGAGTACAGATAATCCAAGCAGACAGACAGAAAGGTAAGACTACAAGCAATCATGCGCCTTCTCTCAGAGGGGAGGAAGGGTGGGTCGCATGTGAATCTAAGCAGATACAAGCATCAGAAATACGATTACGGTGAGTAATGTATCCCTTCTGAGGCTTGTGGAATCTGCTTAGATCACATGCTGTGCATAGATTAGCGAGCAGTACCTGAAGAAGGAGGTGGGATTTGACAAGGGTCATGAGCAAATAAGTATCTTAGAACCGCTTGTCCCACTTGTGTATCTGCCTTGGAATGGGTGTCAATGCAGTAATGCTGAGTAAAAGTGTGAATAGAGCTCCAAGTAGCTGCTTTGCAAATGGTGTCAAGGGGGACATTTGCAATGAAAGCCAGAGTGGCTCCAATGCCTCTAGTAGAGTGGGCTCTTGGCGTGAAAGGCAGAGTTCTTTCAGAGAGTGAGTAACACAGCTGGATACAGTTAATAATCCACTTCGAGATGGCACCTTTAGAGACGCGATCCGCCTCTCTGCCTGTAGCTACGGAGACAAACAGTTGATCTGTTTTTCTTAGCGGTCTGGTTTTATTTACATAGTAGAGAACCGCCCTACGCACATCTAGGGTGTGTAGTTTCACGTCAGACGAGCTTTGTGGGTCCTGGAAGAAAGACGGAAGCTCGATGGACTGGTTTACATGGAATTTTGATATAAATTTAGATGAGAACCTAGGGTGTGTGCGTAAAACCAGTTTGTCTTTATGGACAGTAAAGAAGGGATCCTGCAATGACAGAGCCTGAATTTCACTGACCCTTCTTATAGAAGTAATAGCTACTAAGAAGGCCGTTTTATAAGTCAGGTGTTTGAGACTGCTTTTATGCATGGGTTTGAAAGGGGGGCCCATGAGCTTGGCTAGCACCACATTAAGGTCCCACCCTGGTGGTGGGTCTGAAATAGGAGGGTGAAGTCTCTTTACTCCTTCCATGAAGGCTTTAACTACTGGTACTTTCCACCACGAAACCTTGCTATGGGAAGTGGTGTAAGCCGACAGGGCTGCCAGGTGTACTTTCAGTGAGTTAAAAACCAATCCTGCATCCAGCAGGTGCAGCATGTATGTAACAATAGTGGAAGGAGTGCAATCAACCAGGTTGATTGATCTACTCGGGCACCAGATAACGAACCTCTTCCACTTGTCAAAGTAACAGTGCCTTGTGTTTGGTTTCCTAGATTCCTTTAGGATGTCCATACACCTCTGTGGCAAATTGAGATGTCCAAACGCTATGACCTCAGGAGCCATGCTGCCAGGTTCATTGAGTTGGGTTGCTGGTGCACTGTTTGACCTTGGTGCTGGGACAGTAGGTTGTACCAGGCTGGAAGTTTGATGGGCTCGCACACCGCCATCCTGCGCAGGTGTGGAAACCACGGTTGTCTTGCCCACATGGGAGCAACTAGGACGAGCGTCATCGACTCTCTGTTCATCTTGTTCACCACTTTCCTGATGAGAGGAGTTGGTGGAAAAGCATACGCAAACATCCCTGACCAGTTCATCCACAGGGCGTTCCCCTGGGAGTCTGATTGGGGGAACCTGGGCATTGTCTGTTTTTGCTTGTGGCGAATAAGTCTATAGTGGGGAAACCCCACTGAGAGAAGATATCTTCTACAACCTCTCTGTGTAGAACCCATTCGTGTTCCTCTGGGAGGGAGTCTCTGCTCAGAGCATCCGCTAGGGAATTGAGCTCCCCTGGAACATGTTGTGATGACAGGAAGATGTTCCGTCTGAGTGCCCATATCCAGATTTTCTGGGCAAGCTTGGACAGATTTGGCGAGCGAGTCCCTCCTTCCTTGTTCAGGTAGAACCTGGCTGTTGTGCTATCCGTCCGGATTTGCACTGACAGGTTTAGTAGGTGGGGCTCGAACGCCTGAAGCGCTCTGAATACTGCCAGAAGCTCTAGCAGGTTGATGTGGTTCTTGGCCACTGAGTTAGACCAGAGACCCTGAGCTGTGTGGTGAAGATGGTGAGCTCCCCACCCCGTCAGGCATGCATCTGTAGTGACTATTGCCTGTACCTCGGGATCGTAAAAGGGTTTCCCCTGTGCGAGATTCTCTCTTGTCCACCAGTGAAGGCTATGTACCAGTGTTGGTGAAACGACCACTAGATCGTCCCACTGACCACTTGCCTGAGACCACTGTTTCGCCAACCATTCCTGCATGGGACGCATGTGCAGGCGCGCATGGGGGACCAGGTAAATACATGACGCCATCATGCCCAGTAGACGCATTGCTTTGCGTACCGTTATTTGTTGACCGGACTGATAATGCGGAATTTGCAGTAGTATATTCCGAATTCTTTCTTCTGAAGGAAAGGTCAACCCCTCTTGGGTATCTAGGATTGCTCCTAGGAATTGTTTTGAGGTGCTTGGCACCAGGCTTGACTTTTTCTCGTTGATTGAGAAGCCTAACTCGTGAAGGAGGTTGATAGTCCTTTGAATGTTTGTCCTGCAAATTCCTGGGGTTTCCCCCGTTATGAGCCAGTCATCCAGATAAGGGTACACTGGGATTGCCTCCCTGCGTAGGTGTGCAGCCACCACCGCCAGTACCTTGGTGAATACCCTTGGTGCCGAAGCTATCCCGAAGGGCAGTACCTTGAATTGGTAGTGTCGACTGTCCACCTTGAAGCGCAAATACTTTCTGTGCGCTGGGAACATGGAAATATGAAAATAAGCATCTTTCATATCCAAGGTTGCCATGTAATTACCCTTTTTTAGGAGGGGGATTACCTCTTGTAGCGTGGTCATAAGACATTTTTGGGGCTTGACATACTTGTTGGCAGGCCGTAAGTCCAATACTGGGCGCATTGTCAAATCTTTCTTTGGCACAAGGAAGTAAATTGAATAAATACCCTTGTTTACCTGGTGTCCCGGGACGAGTTCTATCGCGTCCTTTTCTAGCAGAATGGCGATCTCCTCGAGGAGAATCTTCTGATGTTCTAAAGAATGTACGCTTTGTCGTGGAGGATGGTTCCGGGGACGCTGCAGTAGTTCTATACAATATCCTGTGGATACTGTTGACAGCACCAATCTGTCTGATGTGATCCCTTCCCAAGCCTGGGTGAAGTTGGAAATGCGTCCCCCTACTGGGGTTGCGTGAGAAGGGACCCTGAACTGAGCGTCACTGCTTTGGTGGAGGCGTGCCGCCTCCCTTGTTGGGGCTACCTCTGCCTTTACCACGACCTCTCCTATTACCCCTGCCGTAGCCCTGGGTAGAAAGTTGGTTACTGTTCCACTGTGTACCCTGCCCCTGGGAATAGGTAGATCCTCTCTGGGAATTTTGGCCGCGTGGGCGGCGAGAATTACTATTCCCTCTCTGGTTAGGGGGTTTATTGGTTAACTGGCCAAGGGACTTGAGTGTTTCGTATTCGTCCTTGGCATTCTACAGTGCGTCTTCGACCGCCTTACCAAACAACAGATCGGTTTCCACCGGTTTGTCCAAAAATGAAGCCTGGGTTTCTGCCTTAAAACCAGACTGCCGTAACCACGCATGTCTTTTGATAAAAGTGCCTTCCGCTATCAATCTGCCTGCGTTGTCCGCGGCGTCGAAGGTTGCTTTCAAAATGCAACCAGACACGGCTCTACCCTCTGCGGAAAACCAAGCTAACTGGCCCTTTAAAGGTTCAGGAGCAGAGGCTATGAGTGCCGTGACTTCTTCCCACTGATGGCAGTTGTAGCTGGCCAACAGGGTGGGGGAGTTTGCAATCCTTGCTTGATAGGCGGACGTTGAGGCTACTTTCCTGCCGAAACCGTATAGTTTTTTGCTCTCCTTGTTGGGAGGAGCTTCGGACGATGACAAGGGTGTTCCAGCCCTCTTACGAGTGTTGGTGACAACTAGGGAGTCTGGCTTCAGATGTCCTCTTATATAGAGAGGGTCAGACTGGGCCACCCAGAAAAGTTTTTCAACCCTGGGATTGACTGCTCTGGTGAGGTTCGGGTTCACCAGGGACGGATCTATTCTCCGCTGAATGGACTTAAGGATAGGGATGGTCTGGGCAACAGGCCTCCTTTCTCCCACTAACTCTTCTGCGAAGTCCCTTTCCTCCTGGACACCGTGGGTGTCAATGTGGAAATGTTCTGCTGCGCGTGCGAGAACCTCGTTTAGGAGGGGTTGGTTATCGACCGGGGAGTCGGTAATCGGGGCTTCGTTCTCTACCGGGGAATCTACTCTGTATGTTTCCGGGTCCTCCTCTTCTTCTTCCTGGTCCTCATCATCCCCATAGTAGCCAGTCCCTGTTTGCTCTTCTACCATACCAAATTCTTGGTCCTCACAAAAGGAAGCCTCTCTTTGATACAGTGAGTATGGTCTTGCGTATGGTTGTACCTCGAAGGGTTCTGACCTTATCAGAGTTTCAAACCGGGGCTTTTTACTCGGGGGGATAGGATCAGTAGAGCCTGAGAGTGTCGCCCCTTGTGGATCATACGAGAGAAAATGTTCAGGATTTTTATCATAAAAATCAGCCAAAGAAGACATTCTTGACATGACCTTATCTATGTCTTCACTGGACCATTTTTTGGAACTGGGAATGACTCTCTCAGCAAGTCTATGTGATTTATCCTGAGTAGCTTTCCTGGTTTTAGACATATCAGCAGACCTGGTTTTGTCTGTCTGTTTAGGGGGAGAGGTGTGTTTCACAGGTGTGGAAGAGTGCAAAGGTTGTTTCTTCTGCTGTTTTCCCCCCTCCCCGTGCGTGGAAAAATGTTTTCCCTGTCCTTTAGTGGATCCAGAGGTTTTCGACGCCTGGCGTCGAGGATCGGGGGTGGTGTCCCTGCCCTTCGAGCGTGGGGCCTCGCAGGCTTTAACTGCGGGCTCCGACTCCTGGAGCGCGGCCTGGGGGTGGAAGTCGTCTTCGTCTTCCGACGATCGAACTTCTGTTAGCCTAGGGAGCGAGGCACTCTTGGCAAGAGTGGATGATTGCCTGGAGTCATGCGGCGATCTTGATCGAGAGCGCCCAGAGGACACTGAATTGGACCGTTCTGTTTGTGCCTCTTTCCGAGAACTTGACGTCGTCGAGTTTCGGTTGGACTTAGTGTGTTTAGTGTGTGTAGTATGTGAAGCGCTTGTGTCGCCGGGGGTCTTCCCCATAACCTCCCTGCCGGACGACCTTCCGAGGTCAGGGACCTGCACTCGGCTGTCTTTCGACGCCGTAATGCCCTCGCCGTCCGAAAGTATGGCATCGCTGCCGTCGCTGAAGGCACCCTCCGCTGCCATGGCCGCCTGCCTGGCGTGGTGGGCCCAACGCTTCGTCGAACGGTCCTTAAGTGTCTTAGGTTTAAACCTACTACACGCTCTGCAGTTCTCTTCGAGGTGGTCCCTCGGCAAGCAGAGATTGCACGTGGCGTGCCTGTCGACCCAAGGGTATTTGCGATTGCACTTGGGGCAGAATTGAAAAGGGGTACCCTCCATACGCACCTTGAGGCAGCGGGCTGTTAAGTGTAGGAAATGTATAAGGTGTACCTATATACCAAGAGTGTAGAGTATGTACCACCCCCCACTCTCCCTACTTGCAGGGCCGAGGCCAGAGGCCTTCCAAAGCCCGGCCCGAGGCCAGCGGCCTTCCGAGGCCCAAATCCGTCGTGCAGCAGCCGACGGTCAATTTCTTCTCCAGCCGGCGTCGAGTGTCGAAGTTCGACGTTAGGGTGGGAAAGGATGTCAATAGATTATTATTTTAAAATGTTTAGCAAAAGTATGGCTAAGGCCAGGGGACTCCGCAAAATACTTCCGACCAGTGTGGCAGAAAAAAACAATCTGAGGATCCTAGACGCGTGAGGGATCTTGGGTACAGTGGACGTCACACTAGGGATAGTATTACTGGCACGCCCTGTGTCGACGCTCATTTTCAAGTTTCGAAAAACAAACTGTAATACTCCGCAGCTTCCACTAGATGTCGGCCTATGCACAGCATGTGATCTAAGCAGATTCCACAAGCCTCAGAAATATATGTATATATATATATATATATATACATGAATAAGAAATCTGGATATTCCACATCGGGTTTTAGCAAACTAGGATCGCATGAGCAGGAAGCCTAAAGTGTGCTGCAGTTAAGCAGTTAAACAATAGCTGACGAGCAAGAAAGAATCTGGCCCAGTGTCAAGAAGGTCAGTGCAACCAAGAACTGGTTGTCTATTCAAAGGATACAATTAATATGATATGATTTGGCATTTATAACGTGCCCATACACAAGTGTTTCAAGGCATGGCGAGGCAAGGGAGGGGGAACAAAGTGAGGACAGACAACGATCCTACTAGGCCAGGTGTCATTCAGATAGTGCAAGTGCAGGGGATGGGGGAAGTGGGGAAGTGCGGGGTGAGGGGACATTGCAGTACATGGCATAGAATAATAACAATAGGTAAGGTAATGGCCAGCAGGTGGCAAGAGACGAGCCGAGCTACTGCCAAGGTGAAGCTGAGAGACATTGAGTGCCAAGTTTTATGCATTTTAATACCATTTAATATTGAAATGAAGCCTGAATCATGGTCTTCAGACATGTGACCTACATGGAAATAGACTTGAGCAGATGACATTGAGGCGAGAAGATGTGAGTATACCCATACTCCCTTTTTATTTCCAGGAGTTTGTGGATCCTGCAAGGCCATGTTCAAAGGCTAATTATATGACAGACAGCTTGAGTGATGATAGATGTTGGGATAATTGGGTGGGGAGGTATGGCCAAGTCTAGTCCACCTGCACCTGGAGTACCAGCTTGTGCACTGCTAGCGAGTGGAAATTCCAGAAGGGTACACGCGTGCCAACCAATGATAGAGGCCACATAGCAAAGAGCCCTATAGTTTGTGAAACAATAGATCGTGTATTTTGGGACGATGAAGATGACTTGAACTAGAGGACTTAGTTGCCCACCTGATAGTAGAGACCCAATCACGACATGAAACCCCATAGAAAATATATGTAGCAGTTTCCCGCTACCCAACCACAGCCCCACATAGGTTTTTACCATTTGCCATGTAGCATGACGTCAATGATAACGAGTTTTTAGTATAAGAGTGTTTTTTTATGAAAATATTTGAGCTTGATACTGTTGAGATCTGTAGATGTCCGCTGTACTCCCTGTTTTAGATATTTGTTAATAAAACAGCCTGCCTTTTGCCATCTTCCTGAGTTGACCTTATTTTTGATGTTTGAGTAATTTCTGCATCCCCATCCTTCCCATAAAAGCGCCACCTCATCTTAAAGAGCCCCTCAGGTTATCGTGGTAGCAGGTCGGTGGTTAAAAAAAAAAAGGTCCGTCGATTTAGTAGACTTGAGATTCTCGGGTTTCATTCTGACACCATCCGCCATCTAGCTGGAAGGACGTGAAGTTTCCTGTGCACAACGACCAATATAGTCAAGTTTGCATGTAAAGAAGACACAGGTGGGACGGGTCCCTCTTTGACGAAATCCCTACTGGTTGCCACAGGCGCTGTACTGACTGAAGGCAACAGTGGCCGTATTGAAGGAGGGGAGACGATACTGAGGGCCTACAGCTGAAAAGTGTATGGTGAGTAGACTAAGAGACTGGCAAACTGTGGGGAAAGGTGTTATGATAGAATAAAGTAACAGGGTTGTCTTAGTGTGTGACGGCGAAGCGTCAAAGATATATATGATAGAGTGTTAAGGAGAGACATATAGCGTCTTGTAGCCCGGCAGTCCTCGTTCAAGGAGCGCAGAAGGAGTCATTTCACAATCCAAGTGGATAAAAATAGGCTGCACGCAGATAGATCTGCGAAAGGAATTGACTCAAACTCCGACTGGGGGGTATTTTAGGGGCAAGTGAAAAGAGGTGTCATGACGTGCATGTGAGAGTCGACTAAGTTTGTCTGTTTGTGGATTTTATGTTTTAAAGAAATGTTGTAAAAAACTGCAAAAAGCTGAAAAGAGACAAAAGTTATCATCTACTCTAAGTAGTTACTATCAATGTCGATCAGAGAGAAGATTGAGATTATTGTAAAGTAAAGGTTTTGGGCAGTGAGTGTGGAGCATGCGCATATTTATTATTTTTCTAAAGGTATATACTTGTGTAAACACTGGAAAGTATAGACAGTCCATTGGAGGAAATGGCGTGCTTCAAGTTCATCCTCTGACAAACTGGCCTGCCGCCTGCTGCAAAGGCAATACCGGCTCTCCGTCCTCACCAAGAAGAGAGCTCATATCCAAGCCTGAGTCTCTGCGGCATCTAACAACTCGGCTGAACTCTTTAAAATCTGCAAGGAACTGGCCAATCCTGCCGCAGTCTCTACCTCTCCTGTCCCTTCCCAGGCCCTCTGCACGGCACTGGTCTCTAACTTCATTTCTAAAACTCAGGACATCCTGTCCTCACTCTCCTCCTCTCATCCCCCTCCCGCTACTCCCTGCTCTTCCTCTGGCCCTTCTGAAGCCACCCCTCCTTCTCTACCTTTCCCCTTTTCTCTCCAAACAAGGTTTCTAGACAAGTCTGATCTATGAAAGTCTCATCGAAACAGGTTCACCCCTGTTCCTCCAAAACTCTCAAGGATCACGTCGACACCCTGGTTCCTGCCCTGGCAGATTCTGCAATCACTCCTTCGCCACTGGAGTCTTCCCTTCCCCCCTGAAGCACTCCCTTGTGCACCTTCTTCTTAAGAAACCCTCTGCCGACCCCTCCTGCCCGGCTAACTATCGCCCAATCTCCATAACTCCCTTCCTGGGCAAGCTCCTGGAGAAACTGGCCATCTCCCAACTCAATCTCCACACTGAATCTGTTGGTTGTCTTCATGACCATCAGTCTGGCTTCAAAGCTACCAGAAGCATGGAAACTGCTCTCCTGAACATCCGTGAAGAACTGCTCTCCAACCTCGACTCTAACACCCCTTGCGTTCTTATCCTGCTTGATCTCTCTACTTCCTTTGACACTGTCAACCATGCCATCCTGCTCAACCGTCTCCGTGATAACCTGGGTATCACTGGTCAGGCTCTGGCGTGGCTGACTTCTTTCCTCTCCGACCGACCCTCCCAGGTCAACTTGGGTCCTTCCTCTCCGACATCTTTTTCTCTACCTGTGCTGTCCCCCAGGGATCTAACCTCTCTCCCTGGCTGTTCAACCAATACCTAGCACTCCTTGCCCACCGCATCGCCGCTCATTGTCCCAACTTTCAGTGCTATGCGGATGATCGCGCCTTGAAACACTTGTGTATAGGTGCGTTACAAATGCCGTATCATATCATATCATACCGAGTTCATTTTCAGGCTACCCTCGGCCTCCTCCTCCTCCTATCCTTCCCTCATCTCTTACTGTCTGTCTGCTATCCAGGATTGGTGTGCCAATCTGTAGTTTTTTGCCGTTGGTTACGCAGGGGTGCAATGAAATCAAAGTCTCCAGATTTCAGGATCCTGAATTATGGTATTTTACTGAACAGTGCTATTAGTGTGGAGCAATTAGGTTGTCGGGGGACTTTGGATGTGTCCATTTGGGTTATGGTAAGTTTTTTCCTCGTCTAAGATAAAAGGAGGGACTTTCCTGGGGCTTAGTACCTGGCCCAGATCATGTGTAACTGGATGTGATATGTTGACTTCCACATGCCCATTAGACTTATTTAAAGGGGAATCAATATTCACATTGTTTGATGGTATATGCTACTCTTGTAAAGTTTGTTCTTTTGCTGGTACCTCTGCTACTAGCCAGCTTGTTAAAGTTCCAACTGTCTGTGCAGACCTTCTCATGTCGTGCTATTCTCTTACGTTGTTTCTTGGACGTAATGTTATTGCCAGGATGTAGTGTGGAATTTAGCAGCTGAGCATCCGCCAGTGGGTTCTGTTCTGAAGGTGTAAGTCTATGCTTTGATTGCTTAATGGCACTTGCTTGTAGTTTTTTTGCAAGCCTGAGTTGTTTCCTGGAAGGATAAAGCGTTGAAGAATTCACCTCAGTATCACTGATATTCACCTCAGTATCACTGATATTTAGAGGATCATTATCTGGACCTTGAGCCTCATCCGAGATTACAATCGGGAGAATGGGCGAGGATTTGGGGTTATGCGGACCAACCTTTTGTTTTGCTTCCTCACAAAGATTATTGGCATGTGGTACTTCAGTAGCTTTATAGACAGTTAGCATATTATACATTGCTACTATAGTCAGCCCCTGGGTTTTAAGCTCCTTGTGCATAGCCCACAAAGTTTCAGTAGAATCTTTACTACGAAATGTAACACTCCGTTTGCATAGTTCCAGAGGTTTCATGGGTGCTACAGGCATCATGAGCTGAGTCTGAGTGCACCGTTCCAGATTCATAAAGTAGATTGGGGCTAGCAGATAGTCTTTGATTGATTGAGGTAGTTGATTGCGGTAGAGGAACCGGTAGAGAGGATACTGAGAAAGAGGCCAGGAAAGGTGGGCGAACAGATGGTGGTCTGCCCAAAACTCCAGTTCGGTTTGCTGTGGACGCGTCAAGCTCCAGGTTAGTGTCAGTGCCGATTTCAGGTGTAGCAGATGTAGACCCTACCAAGGCAACTGGATGTCCGGTATCACCTGTGTCCAAATCAATCAGGGTATTTCCTTGTAGGGCATAGCACGGTTGAAGTAATAAATCGTTGTCCATAGCCAAGGGATGCGAGCTATCGTCACCCTCTAAGGAGCGGTTTATTACCTCTGCTGTTACCAAACCCACCAGAGGATCCAGTAGCTTGATGGGGAAATATACGTCCATATGGCCCTTTTGACCAGGTTTCACCCACCCTAGCAGTGCCCCCATCTATCCCCCTTTGTCCAGTTGACTCCAATGCAGGAATACTCGCTTTTTCCAGAACGTAGCCCATAAGGCTTTTTTGTACAGCACGCCGCAGCACGGTTCTGAGATATGCCAGGCATAAGAGCAACAGAAAAGGGGTGGGTTGAGTCAATAGGGCACACCGAGCAAGCACAAGTTCTTTGAGTATTTCACAATGTAAAAGTTGTGTTAGAGCTGGTGGATGTGTACGGCTCAAAGGAAGAGTCCCGCAGTCACTGTCACACCCACAGCTTAGAGTCTAAGTCAGCAGCAATTACTACCGCTTTAATATATGGTTGTTCCGCTCTGCGGCAAATAGCCTCTGTCTCAAGCTGGTGCTAAGTTTTTTTTAATTCATTTTTATACATTTTTTAACAAACAAAAACATAACCATCACACCCGCCATGTTCGGTTTCAAGCTTCTTCACGTACATTTACATGTATTTATTGCCAGGATGAAGCCAGGTCCTTGAGTTTGGATACATGTTTTAAATTGCGTGGTCTGGTAAAACCCCTATCATGCATGCCCATATAGATTCCACATCTAGCATGATCCCCTTTTCCAATAGTCGAAGCTTAACTTCCTCCAAGAATTTTCCCACCTCCGGGTACGCCCAGCACATATGGATCATCCCAGCATCCACCTCCCTGCACTTGGGACATTTTTGTTCTTCTTTACTTCCAAATCTAGCAACCTTTTGGGGGGTCATGTATGCCCTATGAGTGACATACAGCTGTATCTGCTGCAGCCTAGCATTCCTAGACACCTTTTTGTGGTATCTCTGTGCTCTTTCCCACTGCCCGTCTAGCATAGGTTCACCCGCCTCAACCTCCCAGTCACTTCTCAGTTGGGGCAGTTCCTTACCCACTCTTGACATTACAGTTCATAGATCCGGGATGTTTCATGCCCTCCCTCTGTGATATCATACATTGTTTCTATGGCATTATCAGGTTGTTCTGCTAATGTTATTTCGAACCACGTTTCTTTCACCTGTCTAATTATTCTAGTATATGTGATATATTGCCCTTCATGTACCCCTGTCTCGTCTACTATAGTTTGGAAGTCCAGTGCCTTCCCTTCTTGCCATATATCTCCCAGGGTCGCTAAGCCTACCGGCTCCAAGCTATTGCTAAATTGAATCAATTTAAGCAAAAAGCTTCTGAGCAGTATATATTCCGAACTTCGGTGCTATTGCACGCACAAACAGTCCCCTCTGACTTAATAAGGGGCACCACCAATTTGACCAATTGTGGGGACAATAAGTCTTTAGATGAGGTTAATATATATTTCTCGATATAAAAGTGCAAACATAAATCAGGAGGTGATGGCTTACCGCAATTAAAGGCAAAGGACAGCCTCCCTTGCGGATGTACATCCGTGACCGTATCTGTGTAGTGAATTTTAACCGTCTCCGAGTCACAAGAGCCACAGGAACACAGAAACACTTGTCACAATCCGCAATTGCTCCGCTATGGAACTGGTTTTTGTAGGCGGCACTCTCTCTTTTGGATAGAGGTAAAAGAGAAACTCTGTCTGCTGCAGTAAGGCACGCCAGGAAGAAAGTGTTACAGGCAACACAGAAACACTCGTCACACTCTGCCGTTATTGGAACCATGTCCAGAGATATCATGGAGCCATATAGAGAAGTTCCTCCCACCACAGGCAGCAGCGATAGAGCCACTTGGAATAAACCTAGGAGTTTGCTCTGTTAAAGGATGATGAGAGTTTCGAGAGAGGAAGTATTGGAGATAGGATCAATAAAGTTTATCAAGAAATGAGGACAAAAGGTGAAGCAGGTAGCAAGGGAAAAGATCGATCTATAATTGCCCAATCGCGAGGCAAAGAAGGAAGCCCGTGTAATCTCGAGCATAGAGCCTTGTCGTTAGACAGGCTGACTTTGAACAGAGGTGAGAGGGAAGAAAGCCATACTAGTTGGCATGTGGTCCGTAAGGATGCATGCTGTTTGACAAGGAAGTAAGATGGTCAGATCAAGAAAAATGTGAAGATAGGACGCCAGAGCCTACAGTATATTCTAAGCGCCCTAAAGAACGAGCGTATAGTGAGAGAAGTTAATTGCCGCCATATGTGAGCAGACAAAGGTTATTGCCAGGAAGAAGGCGATGTGGAACCATTGTCCCTACTATGGATAGACAGACAATGGGAGCCGATGGCAGAGCTGGGTACACGCAGTTCCCCTTGTTAGAGAAAGGAGGAGCTAGGCCACAGTATATCCCATGGCCACAGATGGATAACGATGATTAAAGATGTACTTCCCAGTTTAACAATGGGCGCAGGATAATGAATTTATGAATTAGAAAAATGACAGGAGGGGATACTCTAGCAATAGGGGACATTAAGGGTCTCCTAGCAGCCATCCTTGCAGAAAGGGCTGATGACATTTGGGCACGAGTAGGCTATTCTAGTGTCACGGCACAGAATACCGCTCATGATGGAGCACCATTTAACAATTGTAGCGCAGATATTTGGAGAGCGCTGAGAGTACAGTATCCTGATACCTCATATATGGGTGCAATTATTGCCCGTAAAATGCAAGAAGGGGGTGATCCGTTTGCTTACATTCAGACTATTCAGGAGCGGTGCTCTTCGGAAACAAGGGAGCCTTGGGGGAAATCAGTGGCAGTATTCTACCACATTTTATGTAAAGGACTGCCAGAGCAAATGCAGAGGCAGCTCAAGAAATTAGTGGGTATGAAAGCAAAACCTTGGGCAGAAATACAGTTGACCATAGTGCATCACTGTCGACTGTGGCAATAGAAGAATAAAAAAAAAAGAGGAACCCAGGAAGCTTGAAGAAAGTACAGAAAACATTGTTAAAATACAGGGGCAGTTTCGACAAGCGGAGAAGGGCTAGCAATGCAGCAACCTAGGGGTACATCACAGGGAAATATCAACGTCAAATGGGCCAAGGAGGAAGTGGGTTCATGCAGAGAGGCCGAGAAATAGGTTTCAGAGGAACATGACAATCAGAATATGCAAAGAGGGAAAATTAGAAGAGCGCCTCTTGTATGTTTGGCATGTGGCATGACAGGCCACATTGCACACATGTGTGGAATTCAAGGGTATGTACAGAATTGGCAATTTTCAAGAGGGGGGCAGCTTACCCTCTGGCATATAGTCCACAAGTTAGAACTGGATTTGCACAAGATCAGACAGTATCAGAAGCAAGCACCGAAAATACAGCAGGCACAGCAAATGCAGCAAGCACCATTGAGTCAGCCGCAAGGGCAGTCACAACATGCACCCATGCAAATACAGCAGAACGCAAACACGGGACAATTACTGATGCCTAGAGTCGGAGGTGCTACTGTGATGAATGGGGATCCTTCCACGGGTACTGGGATGAGCATATATCCACAATAGGATAGCTCACAGGGTGACTTGATGTGTTCAGTACTGTCAGTAACACCAGATCCTCAAGAAGAACCGAGGGTTGATGTATCAATAGGAGGCAATTCTTTTTCGTTTTTGGCAGACACAAGTGCAACTCGCTCATGTATACAGCAGGGAACATTTCCATTATCGGAAAATATCATGAATGCTCAAGGCTTCTCTGGGCTACACGTAGACGTCCTTTTACTGATGAATTGCCAATTTTTGTGGGAGAATGTGATATGTCTGTGCCTTTATTGCATTCACGGCAGACACCAGTTAATATTCTGGGGCGAGATTTAATGACAAAGCTGAACATGATGATTTCATTTACTGATTATGGAATAGTGTGTTCGACTCCTGGGCTACACTATTTAAATGTGGGCAAATTTATAATGGCATTTACAGGGCATGTGGCTCTGCGAGGAGTGCCACTCGAACCTGAGATTTTTCTGTATGGAATCCACATTTTGTTAACCCGGTTGCCTGGCTTAGTGGGAAAGACTATGAGAATACCTGATGAGTTTCTGTTTAGACTACAGATACCTATGGAAGAAGAAGGGGACGGGTTATCCCTCTAGAATTAGTAGCAGCTAGCAGCTGTAGTACAAGGGGAATTAGCCATGCTTGAAGGATGGGATGAGCGAAGGCCATGGAGAACAGTCTTTGCTATTAGAGAAGGGTACAAACTGACTGATGTCACAGATGAGGATTTGTTTAAAGATGATCCAGCAGACTATGAGTTGATATTTGAAATGATTATTACATGTTTGATTAAGATAGAAAAAAGAGAAGTCTTGCAGCAAATGATGATGGTACGGCAGCGTCCAGAATATTATGACGAGGATTCAAACAAAGTGCCAACCTCGTTATGGACTACAGGCTCCCATGAGTAGCCCTGTTGAAGGAGGTAGAAGTTCAGAATAAGCTGAAACCAGGAGCAATTTGACCTCGAGCAAGGCAGTTTCCCATGTCTCGTGAAGCAGATGAAGGAATTTTTACAAACATTTCTGCATTGATGAAAAAGGGTATTCTAGTGACGTCAGAGTCATCATGCAATACCGCAGTGTATCCGATAAAAAAATCTAAAGGAGTGGTTGTCACCAGGGGGGCACGGATGCGGAACACCTCCGTATGAGCTCTCGTCCCACGGACCCAAGGAGTGGTTTGAGCCCCCACTTTTGGCCCCCCCTGTGCATAACAATCGGTGGACAGCAGTAAGAAACGGCCCCCCACCCACTGAGCGAAATCCCGAAGCGAAACGGACAAACCTTCCCTGAGGAAAGACTGCCTTTCTGTGCCTCCCCCACCACGGTGCGTGCAGAAACGAGAAGAAGAGCAGCGACCGAGGGAGCATCGAGGAGCCCAGTCCCCGGTCGCGTATTTAGCCAGAACGGGCCGCACACGAGCACAGCCGGCAGAAGATCCTTCACTCCCCGTCCCGCAACCCCAGCGGGACAGGCAGATAGTCCAAGCGGGAGGCGACGTGAAGGCAGACCCTTGCGCCCTGTCGGACCCAAGTTGCATCGAGGTGGGTCCGCTGGCCTCCCCCGGTCCAGGTTCAGCATCCTACTCTGGGACCCCACCACCCTCAGGTGCGCGTCCGCTCGGTGCCAGGCGCCACATGTATACTTGAGCTCCGGGCTGGGAACCTGATCAGTGACAGAGCGGAGAGCTCCGCGCAAGCCCGCGGGGAGGCCCCATCATCCGCGCCATCTTTCCAGCGGGACACGCGTGACTCGGAGGTGAGGCAGCCACACCCCGCGCTCTGTCTCAGTCCAGGAGCGGACAGCTTACAGAGCTGCCTCGATCCACAACCCCACACCCGGCAACCTCCTGAACAGAACTTTGTGTGCTCCAAAACGGCCCCAACTCCTATGAGGCCCACCGAATCCAGTAGAAGAAGTGAAAGTCAGCGGATCACTAAGTGCCCCAAACCCTCACGAATCATAGTGAGACGGAACTATTACCCAGTGACGCCTGCATACCAACAACTATAACAAAGACACAGCCCCCCCTCGGGCCCCGGTATAAAGCATCAGCAGCTATTCGACACCCCAGCAGCTCCCGAGGGCACCAGAGCGATCCCAGCCAAAGAGACTCCCTCTCCATCCATCGGATTAGGCAACTTGCACTCCACAGCGACGCCAGTCTTTGCTCACCCACCCAAAACACCACAACGGGCCACCTTGAACCCAACACGCGTGACCAGCAGACCAGCCATATAACTCCTGCAAAATATACCCTCGAAGCACACAACGAACAAGGCAAGGGGGTCACTGTCACATCAAAGGCTGTTTGGAGGGTTGGGCCCCCAGACCTGGGGCGTGTGCCCTCCTCCGAACAAATGACAGTACTGGACTTTCTGCGGCATGGATAAGCCGTCGGTTGGTCCCCGACTGGGTTGGCATGGGCGCCAGCGGCTAGCAGCGACACAGAGAACCAGAGCAACCAAGTGCTTCTCCCCGAAATTGAAATTGAGCCTCGGACTCCTAACAAAGAGACTGACTGTACCCAATCCTTCCGGAGACCATGCACAAGACATCCTGAACACTGAGGCATACTTGGAAGCGCATCGGACCCGCTAATAGAGACCTAGTCAGGCGTAGGGTAGGGCCCCTGGACGCAGGGCGAGTGCCTCCTCCCACCCCGTGGACGCTATAAACACACCATAAGGCATAGAGACGCCACCACCACCCCGGCGGTGCGCACCGGACGCACAACACCTCAGCACAACGCCAAAGCCTGCCCCTGCATGCGGAAAAAGTAACAGCCCACGCACCCAACAACAGGTTGTACAGAGGGTAAGGCCCCCACAATAGGGGCGTGTGCCTCCTCTGTTACAATTGCTCCACAAACACTAAAAGCAAGTTAGCCAAATACACACACGCTCTGCTCCTCCCGGGTTCTGACCACGAAATTGTAATGTCTACGGATTCCTCAGAAACGGGAGCAGCAGCTACTAAGGGCGACATTGCTGCTCTCCTGAGCGAAATCAAAAACATGGGGGACAGCCTCGGCGGCAAAATTGACAGGATGACACAGAGAGTAGACAACATCAAAGAGAGACTGGAGGGCGTTGAGAACAATCAAGCCTCGATAGATACCCTTGAAACCCAAGTGGATCTTAGGATACGCAACATAGAGAAGAGGGAAATTCGCCTCAAGATAGACGATTTAGAAAATAGAGAAAGAAGAAACAACCTAGGGTTTTTCGGAATACCGGAGCCCGATGGGGAAACGGAAGAGGACCTCAAACAACCGACTCACAATATCATTAAAATCCTGACAGCAGATGAGAACATCGACAAACCTAAAACTGAGAGAATACATAGAGCTGGTGGCCCTCCAGGTGGACCAAGGTCGGTCCTCGCCAGATTCCACCAATACCAGGACAGAACGAGGATACTCACGAAAGCCAGGTCCGGGGGCCCCCTCACACTGGGGAGGGCGCAGATAACCATTTTCCAGGATCTACCCTCACTAACCCTGGCCCTGAGATGTCTTTGCAGTCCTCTAACAAAATGGCTCAAATGACAAGGCACAAGATACAGGTGGGGTTACCACTTCTCCCTTACTTTCGAGCATGGAAGCAGAAAGATACAGCTGCGATCCGAAGATGAGATTAGAGACTGCATCGCAGACCTCCTCGGAACAGGCCCAAGAGAAGAGAGGAGGCAGAGCAGAATAGAACGAAATGGGAGCTCCAAGGCCCAAGGAGGAAAAGAGTGAAGGAGTCAAGGAAGTACAGGCGGCCCAACGATACACCAGAAGGCAATAAATGATAACATACCCCTCCATCTCGAATCCCTGCAATGGTTTTCTGGATGATACTGCACAGACATATGCTAACACTCCGGCATCCCGTGCGTCCCTGATACGGGGCTCGACCCACACAAGGGCCTCCACCAGAATGTACAGGGGGGAACAGTCAGCGGACGAAGAATCACAAAACCACACATATCAGTATTCGTTATGCGTATAAGTTATTGTTGGAAATTTAAGTGTTGGGGGTAGGGGGGTGGGGGGGTTCAAAACATTATATTGTCAATAGTTGTGACAGGGACCATGAGGTAACGGTCCTCACTGGTGGTCCAATATTGGACCGGCTGTATACTACTGGTCCAATCCGGACGCCACTGAACCAAGATGTTGACCCTTGTTGTAAAGGGGAAAGAGGAAGAAAGTGAACAGAGGGCAAGAAGTATCACATTGAATACCTCAAGGGGGATGGAGGGGGGAGGGCAGCCTAAAACACCACAGCCTCAGCTAGTTAGGGGCATCTATCAGATAACTTCCACGGCGGCAGCATCCAGTGACGGGCGACGGGACTCGACGACATCAAGAACATCTACAAGTGGTCGACAGATATGACATAGCAAGCGACAGGCATGGCACAATTAAAATCGGCACATTGAACATCAAGGGGCTTAACTATCCCACCAAAAGGTCCCTAGTGTCCAGAGAGTTCATGAGAGCGAAGCTCGATATTCTTTTTCTACAGGAAACCAGATACAGTAGGGGTGAGGAGAGGAAGGTCCTATATGCTAATGTTGGCTCCGAATACTGGGGGTCAAGCCAACTCAAGAAGTCCGAAGTCAGCATCTTAATCAACAAAGAGCTCCGGTTCGAAACTCTAAAAATCTGGGCTGACGTAAGCGGCAGAGCGCTCGTGCTGGTTGGCAAAATACAGGGTACCACCATCACACTTGCATCCATATATGACCCCAATTCGGGACAGTCCAGGTTCCTACAACATACAGTCCCCAAAGTTATGATCAAAGCAGAAGGCAAAGTGATCCTGGGAGGAGACCTTAATACGTGGATGGATCCAGAATGGGACAGACAAGCAGGCAACCCGCTAGCGGCCATCCCACCCGAATCCGGTCGCACACAGGTCGCCGACATGATGGAAGCCTATAAACTTAAAGACGCATGGCGACATATAAACCCAAGACGAACAGGCTTCACGTTCTACTCCGCATCCCATGCGACGTTCACCAGAATTGACTACATATATCTCACTCCAGAACTCATCGAGGCGATGTCCGAATCCAATATATCTCCCATAACATGGTCGGACCACGATATGGTAATGACCACCATCAGTCGGTTGGCGCTCCCCCAGAGAAGCCCTAAGTGGCGCTGCAACGAGACACTTTGGAAGGACTCAGTATTCCAAGACCAACTTAGGCAAGACATTGCCCAGCACTTCGTACAAAACAACACAGGCGAGATTCCCGCGAACACAGTGTGGGAAGCGGATAAAGCCACATGGAGAGGGATAATCAGCAAAGAAGGAGCAGCAAAGGAAAGAGAACGCCTACTAATAGAAAACAGGCTCTGAAACGAAATAGCCAGGTTAGACCACAACGCCCAATTAGCTGGCCCTGACAGAATCCAAAAGATTGATGAAGCCAACGACAAGAGAGAGGAACTGCGACGATTAGAAACTGATCGCATAGTGCATGAACTTCAATACCTAAAGCAAAAGCAATATGAAAAAGGAGATAAGTCAGACGCCCTACTCACCGCAAGGCTCAGAAGGCAACGCAGAGAGGGATGGGTGCCAACAATACGAAGTGAAGACGTACCCCTAGGAAACCGTCCCTCCAATATACCAGAAGCCTTTGCCAGCTTCTATGAGAAACTATACACCTCCGACGCCACCCCACACCCTGAAGCGATCACAGAATACATGAACAAGATATCCCTCCCGAGCCTACCCTTGGACATAGCACAAGCCATCAACGTCCCCATCACAGGAGATGAAATAGAAGAGGCGATTAAAAGACTCCCAACAGGGAAATCCCCTGGAAACGATGGCTACACTGCAGGGTTCTACAAGTCCTTCATGGACGTTCTCCTCCGATACATGGTCGAGCTTTTCAATAATATCCTCCAATCGGGCTCTGCCCCCGAATCCTCTTCAGAGGCGCTCATATCAGTCATACCCAAGGAAGGCAAGGACCCAAACTATGTGCATCATACCGCCCAATTTCCCTCCTGAACACAGATGCCAAAATCTACACGAGAGTCCTCACTGCACGGCTCGAGTCACACATGCCCGCCATAATCCACAACGACCAAGTGGGATTCATCCTCGGCAGACAGGGAGTGGACTCCACCCAGAAGACCCTTCACCTCATACACAAGGCCAAGAAAATGGCGAACTCACCTGCTCTATTCTCGATTGACGCGGAGAAGGCGTTCGACAGAGTCGAATGACACTTCCTCAAAGCCACATTACAGAAAATAGGCCTCGGCCCTACCCTCCGACGAGGAATCAAAGCTGTCTAGATCGCACCACACCTACAAGACAAAAAGGATCTGCAATGGGTCCAACTGGACAATGATAACCTAACTCCCGCAACTCTAGCAGAATGGCTATGGGGCCCCCAGACCAAAGCTCACGAGAAGATTGTGCAACCACCCAATATTGGGGACAATATGGAACATATGGAAGGAAGAGACTACATGGCCTTCTCCTCTGAGCCACCTCTGGTCCCCCGGAATCAGAGAAGAAATCCCAGCGTACGCCAGATACCAAACCTGGTTTGATGCCGGACTTGAGAGGGTCGGCCAGCTGTGGAGAAGAGATGCTGGCAACTATGCGTTATGGATGCCAACTATTGGCACATGTGGTGGGGTTGTCCCAAAGTTCGTATATACTGGCAAGAAGTACTAGGATGGATCAAACAGATAGATGTATTGAACGGATGCCATCCCCTCTCCTGACTCTTTTTGGCTTGGAGCAGGAGGATGAGGAATTGATCAGGATAAAAGGACTGGCATTCCCACTGCTACTGGCTGCGTGAGCCGGCCTGGTCATTAAATGGAAATCTCCACACCTTCCACGTAAAAAGGACTAAAGATTGCAATAAACATCTATACAATGGAAAGAATCACTGCAGCCCTCCACGACAGGGCTGCACGACACAAGGAAGTCTGGTGTGACTTTGCCAGCCACCATATCACAGGCAAAGACGAGCACAACCCGCCACGCCAAGGACCATAGAAAGCATCGCGCCTCAACACGAACCAGCACCATCCGACTAGTTCCATGCCAATCACGCCTGTCGCAAACCCAGTCACAAACCTTGAACCCAAATAGACTACCAACGACAATCGTCCCGTCGATCGCTAAACAAGAGCGGATCCTACGCCACTGAACTGTAACAATTAAGAGCATTGCTGCATTGAAGGGAGGGGGAGGAAAAACGACATTGAACAGGGGGGAATGTTATTCGATATTATATTTTTACTTTAGTTTTATGATTATGTAACATTCAGGCAACAATGTGCGCATACTATGTGCAATATATGTATGTTTCACGCTTATGTCAAAAAATTAATAAAACTTAAATAAAAAAAAATAATAATCTAAAGGAGGATCATGGTGTTTAATTCAGGACATGAGACCAATTAACCAGATTGTAGAGGCACAGCTTCCTCTAGCTCCAAATCCTACGACGATATAGTGTAATATTCCTGTTGAAGCACGATATTTCACAGTGATTGATTTAAAAAATGTGTTCTTCTCAATTCCGTTGCATAAAGACTCTCAGGATCTGACGTAATTTACATTCCGTCAGACCTAACTGAAAAGCACAAGATTACCTCAGGGGTACTGTGATTCTTCATCGATCTTTAATAGGGTCCTTCAGATGGACCTAGGTAATGTTGAATTGAAAGGGAAAAGTGTTGTACTGCAATACATAGATGATATTTTAGCTTGCAGCACGACAGAAGACGAGTGCAGGAAAGACTCCATTCAGTTAATGATTATTCTGGCAGAAAAGGGATATAAGGTAGACAAGGGCGAGCTACAGTATTGCCAAAAGGAGGTGTTGCATATAGGCCAGTTGATTTCAGGGAAAAAAGGTTACACCTGAAAGAGCAGAGGCAATTATGAAAACAGCAAATACACACATGATAAAGCAGATGCAACAGTTTCTGGCATTGTGCAACTATGTTAGAGCGTGGGTATTTGATTATAGTTCATACACAAGACCACTTTTGCAAGCTCTTAAGAAGGCACAAGTGAACCAAGATAAACTAAATAGACAGAGGAGATGGAGGAAGAATTTGATGAATTAAAGAAAGCAATTTGTACAGCTACAGTTTTAGGGATCCCCAATTATTCTGAAGAGTTTCACCTGTTTTCGCATAAAAATGGGACAGTTATGACAACAGTATTGACACAAAGAACTACTCTAGGGTATAATCCTCTGGCATATTACAGTGGGATTTTAGACCCAGTTATGAGAGGACACTTTCCTTGCGAACAATCGCTGGCTACAGCCGCATTCACCATTGAGAAGGCTACAAATATAGTAATGGGATGTTCGATGGCATTATTTGTGGATCATGCCTTGTTTGCAATTTTGGAAAAACCTAAGGTTACATTGACGAACCAGAGAGCTTCTGCATATGAAGTAGCTATATCGAATCTTGCAGATGCAGGATAGTGAACCCTGCCACATTTGTAGCTGAGCCCATGGCAGAGGGTGAGCAGGTACATGAGTGCGCCAGCTATGATGAGTTGTATGATGACATACCGCGTGTAAATGAAAACGCATTGTCAGGAGGGGAGATTCTCTTTATTGATGGGTAGTCGAAGATCAATCAAAACAATGGAGAAAGACAGACTAGTTCAGCTGTAGTGAGATACAAGGAAAATGGGGAATTTGAAATGGTGGCAAGCATAAGGCTGCCATCTCACTTTTCGGCACAGGCAGCAGAATTGGTGGTGCTTGAGAAATACTAAGAAATACTAAGGAGAGGTGTACAGTGACTCCACCTATGATGTCAACCATGCAAGCAGGGTTAGCACAGTGGAATGGGAGGTGCTACCTCCGAACGGACGGCACTCCAGTGCAACATGCAGTATTATTGAACAGGCTTAAGGCACTACAGCTCCCAGCAGCCATTGCTATAGTTAAATGCACCGCACATACTAAGAGAACTGAATTTATTTCACGCAGAAACGAAGCAACAGACCAAGAGGCCAAAAGGGTTACAGATTCTTCAGATATTTCAAGTTTTGACATTCTAGTAGAAAGAGGGGGGAGGACTATGGCTATGGTAATGCAAGAAGTATTTAATAATTTGCCGAAAACACAGTTGATGGAAGTTCAAGGAAGTCCTCCCCAGGATGAAAAGGAGCTATGGGAAAGGAGGTGGTGTGTTTTATCCCCTACTGAAGCCTTATGGTGACAAGACAGCACTGGAAAGCCAGTGATGCCAGTAGCATTACTAAAGGTAGCGGTTGAACAGCTGCACTACCCTGCTCATGTAATTAGGGAAAACGTTACAGAAGCTATTGCAGAGGACTTGTTTGTACCGAACCTGTTACCACACGTTGCATTTTATGTAGTAAATTGCATCGTATGTCAAATGTTTACTGCTGGGCACACCCTGCAAACAATCAGGGGAGTAATTCCTAGACCAAACGGTCCGTTTCAGCATTTACATATTGACTATGTTGACATGCTGCAAGTATGTAATGTATATAGGTCTATGATAGTGGTAGTGTGACGCAACACCCTTATTCACCAGAAATCCCGACATCTGTAAGACACCTGCTGACCTCCCCACAATGAGATACTGGGAAAGGGTGGGACTGTATGTTTGGGGAGACATGTTCGAGGAGGGAAACTTCAGAGATTTTGAGTCACTCCAAACACAAGAGGGGCTGCCGAAAGGTCAATTCATATGGTACCAACCGTTTAGACATATGCCTAAAGGAAAATGGAATACTTGGCCGGAAGAGCCCACGCAGAACCCCTTGCTGAAAGAGATGTATTGCTTGAACGAAGGCTGGAAACCGGTATCCAGACTGTACTGTCAGCTAATAGATAGACCCAAACCTTGCAGAGCCACATTGAAGGAAAAGTGGGAGAAAGATGTGGGCGCCACTATCACTGAAAAGGAATGGGAAAGAGTATTGTCATACTCAAAAGAAGTGTCTAGAAATGCCAGATTTAGATTAATCCAGCTGAACGTCCTGTACAGGACCTACATGACCCCTCTTAGAGTGGCTGGTTTTAGTAAACAAACAAGACCAACATGCCCCTGGTGTAATAGCGAAGAGGTGTGAAGACTTGATCGCCGTGTAGATTAGAGAGGCTTCTGTCCCCAAGTACCACACAGGGAGAGATATAACAACTCTCTGTGCAATCCTTGAGGCCACAGGTGGGAGATGCTGGAACGCCAGAACCACGAAGCACTGGAAATCCCAAGGCCGCTGTAAGGCAAACAATTATTAGCACAAACAATCACGGTAACAGTATGTGAAATGGACTGGTAATATCAAAGGAGTGGCTTACCTAAGTGTAGTAGTAAAGTCACTGCTAACCACACATGGGCCTGAGACACAGATGTGTGGGGCCACGTGGGCAGCACCCTCAGTGAATGGCAATGGTGACCTTGAAAAGATAACCGGGGTGGTCACTGCTGTGTGCTTGAAGTACCAGTCACTGGGCGCACCTGTAGTTGATTGCGTGGTACTTGATGAAACAGAACAAACAGAGGAAAGATCCGGGCTTAAGCGTAAATCCAGATAAGTCCGTGAGAGGAACGAAAAACAAATCCAGGGAACGAGCAAAGAAGTCCGGTGTAACAGTCCGAGGGACAAAACAGCTAGGAATCCAAAAGAGAGGTGCCAAATCAGAAGGAGAAGACAAAGGAAGTCCGTAGTTCGAGGTCCATGTACGAGATATGCCAGGAGTCAAGTTTTGAATGGAGCGCACCAAACGGAGTCGAAAAGGAACAGCTGTGAAGCACTGTGCGAGCGTGAAAACTCGTTTTTTATCCCGTTGCCATCGGAACCTTGTCACGTGAGCGCTGTTTTCATGTCACGTGACCCAAGGAACGGTCACGTGATCGGACCTTTCTTGTAACGTGATCCCAAAATGAACGAGGCTGCCTGACTCTGCCTGACCCAATGCACCATGGAAGTTGCCAATACAGGTATGGATACATTCGGGCCCGTTTATGTCTTCTTCTGTAATGAAAAGTACCATACCATAAACAAGGATATCGGGCCCAACGCTGCCCATGCGGCCCCTGTCCTGCACATGAACTAGAAGTAGAAATGGCTAGATTTGGTTGTGCTACAGAGGCTCTAACAGGTGTGGGGACATGATGTATGACAAGAGGCGGGCTTGATGCATATGTTCTGGGGGTGTAACGCTTACCTTTGACTCTGCGGGGAAACCACTCTAAACGGAGACTCTATTCTTAGGGTGCGTTGTGCTCAACTTCTCTCCTGCGTAGCTAAAACTCTCTTCGGAACAAGGAATCTAAGAAGCAACACAGGAGGGGGGGTAAACTAGTTAGGAATAATCTTCCTATTACCCTGGGAATAATAGACTCTCTCCTTTTTCTCTGCACAAGTGACTTTACTCACTATACCTGAAGTAGGAATTTGGTTAGCTCTCCATCCTGCGTCTGTGCAGGGGCGCTTGTTCTGTAGACAGGAGATGGTGATGGGCTAGGAGCCCACCTAACCGAAGGGACTGAGGGAACTCAGGCGGGTTCTGATTCTGAAGTGCTACAAATACTAAAGAAACTCCTAGAGCTTAATATAAAGGAGAATAATTCAGACAAGCTGTGCCTATTAGTTCCTATTGAGCACTGCTAGGGTTACAAAAGAATACAGGTAAGCACTGGTGGAAGCGTGTGCTACTAAGTGAAAAATAGTCTTGTTAATGAAACATAGAAACAATGTAATGTGGTTGTAGCAGGGTTTCCTAAATTAACTCTAATAAATGCATGGCAAGAAACTCTAGATAAATTGCCTTAAGTTTGTATTCACTGTACAACATGTGCGCAAGACGTGAGTGAACGTGGCTCATGGAAATCAGCAACTCCACTTCACAAAGTGCGTGCCTAATGAGGAACACTAATCACAAACTTGCCTCAGTAACATCTACATAGAAACAAGCGCTACATATGAGGAGCGTAACACATGAATAAAATTACACTTGCTCCTTTAAACACAATTCACCAAGGAAACTTCAACAATCTCCTCACAGGAAATCACCATGCGCATATAGAGGAGGGCCGTTCTAGCGATAACCGTTCGCACCTTCAAACACACACACACACGGAACTGAACGTTACTTTTTGTTCACAGGAAAACAAACGGATCTGAAGGACAGCACCCGCAAAGTGAAAAGGGAATACTTGAGGTGACAGAACACTGGGAACGTCCGTTCGAAAATTCTTCTGAGGAGACTAACGGACAATGGAATGGGAGAGAATGAAAGGGCTAAGAAGGGGAATAACTATGGCGGAAACTAGGAAGGGGATCACGGGACTGAGAGCACTACTACGAACTAAAAGAGCAGAAAACTGATTCAGAGGAATTTCATGACTGGAGCTCGGTACCGTGGTAAGTGTTGCCTGAACTTTACGACGCGAAGCGCGGAACGAGAAAGGGGAAGGGTTTAAATACCCAGAGAGTGCAGCCACTAGACTGCACATTGATTTACAGGGAATTTAAAGGGCGGCCATGTTGGAATACAATGAGGGGTAGGAAAACTGAATAGCCACAAGTTCCTATATGCATTGACCGTCATATTCAAATAGCTTAACCAGGAGACCTTGGAAAACCTTTTTGGGAAAACCCCGTGATCCTGACAGTATTCCCCCCCAAAACCCCTCCTAAACTGGAACTCCCCTTTCTAGGTTTGCATGGGTTATTGCGGTGAAAGGCTTTTAACAACCTAGGGGTTTGCAGGTTTTCTAGAGGTTCCCACGTTCTGTCTTGAGGGCCATAACCCTTCCAATCCACCAGGTAGTATAGTTTATTTTGCACAATTTTAGAGTCCAGGATGGCCTTGACCTAGTATTCCACCTGATCATCCTCCACTTCCACCGGGGTTGGTGCTTCTGGAATTTGTGTGTTTGAATGAACTGGTTTTAACAGGGAAACATGAAACACAGGGTGGATTTTCATGGTTTTTGGAAGAATTAGTTTCATGGCTACCGGATTGATTATTTTCTCAACAGCAAATGGCCCTATGTATCGTGGGAGGAACTTTCGAGATCCTTTCAAGGCCAAATTTCGAGTGGATAACCACACCATAATTCCCACCTCATACTCAGGGGCATCACATCTTTTGACAAAAGCAAATTTCTTTTGAGACTCCTTGGCCAAGGACAAATGTTCTTTTGCTTGGGCTATGGCAGTGGTGATTTTGTTGTGCAAAGATTTGACTGCTGTATCTCCAATGGTTCTGGTGGGTCATAGACTGAAGTGCGTGGATGCCTACCATGTAGAGTGTAAAAGGGACTCAGTCCAGGGGATGCATGCACCGAGTTATTATATGCATATTCCGCAATCCAAAGAACATTGAGCCAGGTATCATCAAGCTGATGAAGCATGCATCTTAGGTACTGCTCCAAGGTCTTACTGGTACGCTCAGTTTGGCCATCAGTTTGGGGATGATGACTAGTTGACAAACGTACATCAATTTTTGCTAATTCGCAACATCTTTTCCAAAATTTTGAGACAAATTGGCTTCCCTGATCTGAAATTACTATAGTAGGAAAGCCATGTAACTTCACAATATTTTCTAGAAATGTCTTTGCCAATACTGAAGCCGATGGTAATCCTTTCAATGCAATAAAATGTGCCATCTTTGAAAATAAGTCCACCACAACTAGAATGGTATTGTATCCTTCGCAATTTGGTAAATCGTTAATGAAGTCCATAGAAATGTTGTGCCAGGGGGCAGGAGGAACACTGAATGGTTGAAGAAGACCAGCAGGTTTTCTTTTTTGGGTTTTATTTTGAGCACAGTTACCACAGGTCTTTAAATATAGAATAACATCTTTCCTCCAAGTAGGCCACCAATACAACCTTTTTACCTTCTCCAAAGTCTTGGTGATTCCGGGATGACCTTCCAGCAGGGCACCATGATAACTAGCAATTACTTGCTCTTGCAGTTTTGGTTTGGGCAAGAATAGACGTTCCTGATAATAAGGTAAACCATCCAGTACGGTAAAACGTTCTCCCTTAGACTCCCATTTCATCAATTCGTCTACATCTATGCTGGTTCTGATCTCGTTGTGTAGTTCTTCCAACATGGAATCGGCAATGTTTATCACTCCAAGTACCTTTTTCCCAGAAATGATCTCCACTGGATTTACAGGCACATAAGCTTCTTCACCTTTTCCAATGCGAGATAAGGCATCCGCCTTTCCGTTTCGCCCTCCCGGTCTGAATGTAATGATGAACTCATATTCCGCAAAAAAGAGGGCCCACCGCATCTGCCTAGTGGATTGTGCTTTTGCACAGCGTAGTTATTGTAAGTTGCGATGGTCAGTGAAAATGGTCACTGTGTGTCTTGCTCCCAGCAGGTGATGTCTCCATTCCTTCAGTGCACATTTTATTGCCAACAGTTCTTTATCCTTAATGGTATAGTTCAATTCTGCAGCGGAGAACTTCTTAGACCAAAACGCCATGGGGTGCAGTTCTTGGGTACTAGGATCTCTCTGAGACAAAACAGCTCCCATGGCTACATTTGATGAATCTGTTTCTACCACAAACGGAAGGTCAGGTCTTGGATGTTGCAGCGGTAAATCGCTCCTTTAGTTTTTTAAATGCCTCATCCGCTTCTTTGGTCCAGTCAAACTTCTTGTTTTTTCTAAGTAATAAGGTGATAGGATGAACCAAGCGAGAAAAATCAGAAACAAATCGCCGATAAAAATTGGCAAATCCGAGAAAACTCTGAATTCCTTTGACTGAAGTAGGAGCGGGCCAAGAGATAATGGCATCCACCTTTCTGTTGTTCATTTTGATTCCTTGTGCAGACAGAATGAAACCCAAAAATTCCACTTCCGGAACATGGAAGTAACATTTCTCTAATTTAACATACAGAGAATTATCCTTCAACGTTTGTAGCACTGATGTTACATGTTTCACATGATCTGAAATGTTTGCAGAGAAAATGAGAATGTCATCCACGTAAACAACCACACAGATGTCCAACAGTTCTCTGAAGATATCATTCATGAAGGACTGAAAGGCTGCTGGAGCGTTGCAAAGCCCAAAGGGCATGACCTGATATTCGAAGAGCCCGAACCGCGTTCGAAAGGCGGTTTTCTACTCCTCACCCTCCTTAATGCGGATAAGATGATAGGCACCTCTTAGATCAAGCTTCGTGAACACTCTTGCCTGTTTCACCTGGTCCAGCAAGGTGGAAATAAGGGGGAGAAGGTACCGGTTCTTCACAGTGATTTGGTTCAAGGCTCGATAGTCAATGCATGTCCTTAAGTCACCTTCTTTCTTAGGGACAAAAAAGAGAGGCGATGCAACCAGAGACTTGAATGGCCTGATGAATCCATTGGCCAAGTACTGATCCAGATATGGCCTTAGGTGTGAATTTTCTTTTTCAGTGAGGGCATAGATTCTACTACAAGGATGTTGCGCTCCTGGAACAAGATCAATTTGACAGTCATATGGTCGGTGTGGGGGTAACACTTCTGCTTGTCTTTTTTCTTGAAATATGTCCTGGAATTCTTGATATTCTCTTGGCAATGAACCAATTAAATCCAGAGTGGATTGGGTAGTTTCACTTGACTGCCTAGTTGCTTCCGAACCTTCTGCTGAAACACACTCATAATAACAATTAGAGGAAAAGGTTAAGGTTCGAGAACACCAATCAATCACAGGGTTATGCTTTTCCAACCAAGGCATACCCAAGATGATTTGAAATTGTGGGGCTCGAATAAGGTCGAAAGAGAGACTCTCCTTGTGTCCTTCCTGACTAAGCATAGTGAGCGGGTTGGTGCACTGTGTAACTGGACCTGACACCAAGGGTGTGCCATCGACACCGGAAACATTCTCGGCTTCCAACTTATTTCTCAAAGAGAATCCCAAAGTGCTTGCCAGTTGTTGATCCATGTAATTACCAATTGCCCCACAGTCAATGTATGCCATTAATGCATGCCGGTCTGTGGGAATTTCTGGATGAAAAAGGACTATAGGAAACACGAAGTGTGAGGTCGCTGCAACCTTCTTCATGCTCGACAAGCCGACCTCTAAACTTGTCGGGCACTGGAGTTTTCTGCCGTCTGATCCTTTTTATCCTGATTGACTCCTCCCAATGGTTTCCGAGCCGGTTTCACTGGGCATTCCTTCAAAAAGTGACCAGCCTTGCCACAATACAAGCACAACTGCATTTGTCGTCTCGTTCGGCTTGAGATATAGGGCCTCGAATTCCACCTAGCTGCATAGGTTCTGGATGTACATCCACTCCTGGCTTCCCCACTGGTTCTCTGGAACGGACCACAAAAGGCTGATAGTCTTGACGAGCTCGGTCTAATCTTCTGTCCTGAAGACGATGATCTAATTGAATAGTTAAATCTATGAATTCTGCAATACCTTCAAGTGGGTTCACAACTTGAGCCAAAACATCTTTCAACTCACTGCGGAGACCACGATAAAACAATGTTGTTCTCTTTTCTGTGGGCCAATTAGGTTCAGCCACCAGCCTATTAAAGGTTGCGACATAAGCCAGTAACTCTTGATTCCCTTGCTTTAGTGACAGCAATTCATTATCCAAAGCCTGTCCTTGCGTGTGACGAGCAAACAGTTTTTCTAGCTCATGTTGAAACTCTACAAAGTTTTGGAACACAGGATCATCCCCATTAACTAGGGGGATGGACCAATCTGCAGCACATCCTCCCAGGTAAGATAACACAAAAGCTACCTTAGATTGATCATTGGGGAAGGCTCCTGGTCGACACAAAAAGTGTAATCTGCACTGATTCATGAACACTGCAAACTTTTTGGGGTCACCCATAAAGCGCTCCGGTGGTGCCAAAGGAATATTTCCTGGGATGACCACCTGTACAGGAACTGGGGGCGATGCAGGGGAGGATGCCTGGGCACTGCCTTGGGGTAAGGGCGCCTGCCCCGCTCGAGTATGTATCAATTGGCGAGCTAATTCTTCAGTTCGTTCTCTATTAATTCCGAGCTCTCTTCTTAGGGCACTGGTTTCTGACCGGGCTGCTAGGACTTCAGCCCTCAGGTCTCCCAATAGTTTGGTGAGCTGATCTACCTCAGAGGATCCCATGATGTCCAGGCAGAGTATTTTTCTGCACGGCTTCGCGTTCTGTAACGCTTACCTTTGACTCTTCGGGGACACCACTCAAAACGGAGTCTCTATTCTTAGGGTGCATTGTGCTCAACTTCTCTCCTGCGTAGCTAAAACTCTCTTCGGAACAAGGAATCTAAGAAGCAAGACAGGAGGGGGGGTAAACTAGTTAGGAATAATCTCCCTAGTACCCTGGGAATAATAGACTCCCTCCTTTTTCGCTCCACAAATGACTTTACTCACTATACCTGAAGTAGGAATTTGGTTAGCTCTCCATCCTGCCTCTGTGCAGGGGCGCTTGTTCTGTATACAGGAGATGGTGATGGGGTAGGAGCCCACCTAACCGAAGGGACTGAGGGAACTCAGGCGGGTTCTGATTCTGCAGTGCTACAAATACTAAAGAAACTCCTAGAGCTTAATATGAAGGAGAATAATTCAGAAAAGCTGTGCCTATTAGTTCCTATTGAGCACTGCTAGGGTTACAAAAGAATACAGGTAAGCACTGGTGGAAGCGTGTGCTACTAAGTGAAAAATGGTCTTGTTAATGAAACATAGAAACAATGTAATGTGGATGTAGCAGGGTTTCCTAAATTAACTCTAATAAATGCATGGCAAGAAACTCGAGATAAATTGCCTTAAGTTTGTATTCACTATACAACATGTCCGCAAGACGTGAGTGAACGTGGCTCATGGAAATCAGCAACTCCACTTCACAAAGTGCGTGCCTAATGAGGAACACTAATCACAACCTTGCCTCAGTAACATCTACATAGAAACAAGCGCTACATATGAGGAGCGTAACACATGAATAAAATTACACTTGCTCCTTTAAACACAATTCACCAAGGAAACTTCAACAATCTCCTCACAGGAAATCACCATGCGTATATAGAGGAGCGCCGTTGTAGCGATAACCGTTCTCACCTTCAAACACACACACACACACTGAACTGAACGTTACCTTTTGTTCACAGGAAAACAAACAGAGCTGAAGGACAGCACCCGCGAAGTGAAAAGGGAATACTTGCGGTGACAGAACACTGGGAACGTCCGTTTTCAAAAATTCTTCTGAGGAGACTAACGGGCAATGGAATGGGAGAGAATGAAAGGGCTAAGAGGGGGAATAACTACAGCGGAAACTAGGAAGGGAAACACAGGACTGAGAGCACTACTACGAACTAAAAGAGCAGAAAAATGATTCAGAAATATTTTCATGACTGGAGCTCGATACTGCGGTAAGCGTTGCCTGAACTTTACGACGCAAAGCTGTGGGATGTTTTACCCATGCATACAAGCCATACCATAAAACTGTGCAGTACTGGCATGGAAAACATCATGATGGCCAGAACTCCCTAGAGAGTGCACAGGGAAAACATGAAGAATAGGCTGCCATCCATTTGTGCCTATGTTGTGAGCACAGGAGGGCACTGCCTAAAACCACAATTGGGCTACACATAGCCTGAAACCATTGGGAATGGCAATGCTGATTGCCAGAAAAAGCGACTCAGAACTGTGGGGAATTCATTTTCTGAATCCCAAAAATGGTTGCATTACCAGTACTCACCACTATCAGAAAGCCGGCGTTTTAAAACCACCAGACTTTTGTGTAAAACTACACAAATGAAACAAAAACAGACCAAGGAAAGACTTGCTAAGAGGTGGAAGAATGTAAAACCATATTCTGAAATGACTTGAAGGAAGTAATTATTTAATGTATAGGTACAAATTGTCAGTTTGATTTGAATGTAGAAAACTGGGAACAACAAGTGACATTTAGCTGAAACCGGGCTTAGTGAAACTGGATTCTGCCTGACAACTACCCCCGACAGGAGAAACCTGTTTAGCCACTCTTCCCAGGCCTGGCTGCATCCTGAGGTCACATGGCCCTGTTGATTGAAAGGGGAGTGGCAGCTGGGGACTAAAGGGAGTTGAACAAAGGCCTGTCCTGGACTCAGGCAAATGTTATATTGGGGGCTCCGTAAAGTGGCTTCCTTTTAGGGGAAACTGGGAGGGGCAGTGAGCCAGCTGAGCTTGGGGGAAGTGGATAAACCAGTTATTCCACCCTGTGATGTGGGAAGCCACACCCCTTTTTGACCAGAGCATAATTTTAAAAAGATAGATAACTCATAGTGCAGACTTGTCAGAATTATATAAGTAATATCATTATTTTTGTGATTCTTCTGTGAACATTTTGAGAGGCGTTAGGGCTCTGTGGTGTATTTGGGGGGTTGCAAGCGGAAAATAGGGTCTCACTCCAAATGTCTGCATGTTAAAAATCTGACACTTCATCAATTAATGTCCATACTCCTTGCGCACATGTGTGTAATTTTGGGTAAATGTCCGATATTGCAAAACCAGTTAAAAAGCGCAAAATGTTGTCATTTTTGAATGCAAGCCCCCAGGAAGATCAGAGGCGAACAAGCATGGACCATAAGGAATATATAATGTGCACATGTAATTTCAACAAATTGTATATCTGGGAAAGATGTATTTGAATCAAATATAGATTTGTGGGCAAACTGACCAGGGGAGGATCCTCTGACCCATAAACAGACCTCATCATGATGATAATCCATTTCCTTCCCCCAATCATGGGAGAGGGGAGAATTGGGCCAATGACAAGTAGAGAGGGGCAGGCTTAGCAGGCCCAGGCACACACCCATTTTCAAAACACATAAAAAGAGACTGCTGGGACAGGAAGAGACATTCAATTCCATTTGCTGCGGAGCATGCTGACCTACGACTTCACATCCAGAGATCCAGACTTCAAATCCATCAATCTCCAAAGACCAGAACTTTACTTCAGAACTTAAAGCAAGGGCCTAAACCCACAAACTGAGAACTCTTCTCAGCAGGCCTCAGCAACCTTAAAATCATTTGCAAACTCTTCCACAGCCAGGCGAGCTGTTTGAATTCTTTTGTCAAGAACAATTGCCAGAGACCGGACCAAAGATCCAGAGTGACCCAGACCGCTGTGAGCAGAACCAGAGAGCTGACCCAGATCACTGTGAAGTGCCGAGACCAGAACCGGAGTCCAGTCCAAAACCTGACCAGATCCGTGGCGAGGCCTATTTCAAATTTATATTGTGAGTACCTAGCAGAACTGTGCAGAACCAATCTCTTAGTTAAAATAATCTAATCCATACTATTTTAACCTAAGTAGAACAGCCTCCTAGAAATCGTGTCATCTGCCATTTTTAAAGCTGCAAGCTGTCACCTGTCATTTTGAGTTACTTTAAATCCGAAAAACTACCTTTATTTAATCGTCCGTATCTCTGGAACCGTTTGGTTTAACTTTCATCTGAAAGCTTAGATTCTAGGCTTTCCAACGAACCTAGAACCGACTTGCTACTCCTTATACTTTTGCCATAATCGCGAATCACGCACTCGCGAATTTTGCCGCAATTTCCGATTTGGCTTGATTTCTTTACCTGTAAAAAGATAGCAGCTTTTTTGCTTTCTTTTGCTAAAAATGTGTTTGCCTCTTAATAACCATCCCTGAATCACTGCTAAAGTGAGCCTGAGCTCATCCCAAGTATCTCTCACTCACCCTGAACCTCCTAACGGGAATTAAAAGCATTTTCAGCATATTTCTCACTTCACTGCCACCACATTCAAAGCACTTGGGCCGGTGTTTTATAACTCATACCTGTTTTCTCTAAGCTTGCTGGGGTGGGGGGAACTGAATTTCGTATTGTATTTGATTGCATTCCTGAGAATTGTGTGCTCCTCTTTCCATCTCCTTCCATTTCTTACATTGCATAGGGGAGGGGGGTGAATTGCCAGAGAAAAAGTGATTATCTTATCTTTTGCTAAAATCATATCAAGTATTTCTGTACTGCATTTTATTCCTCATTGCTTTTCCCTTGAAATCATAAAAGTATTTTTGCTACTTTATCCATCCTATACTAACTCCTCATTGATTGTAAAGAAGTCATATGTCTAAGTGTACTATTAAATATTAATTTATTATAAAGTGTGATATATATATTGTTTAATTTTTCAAATAAACCTTTTAATTTACAAAACAAAACTACTTCTTGGCTCAGTGGGGTCAGAGGGATTCTAAGAGGGGGGTATTATACAAGGGTTGTCATCCAGAGTACTGAACTGATTATAAAAATACATCAATAAGGGTTTTCCTCAGCATCCCAGACTAGGCATTGACTTAGCTGTAGTGTTGATTGAATATCGCTTACAAAAGTGGGGGCTCGAGCCGGGATATTCTGGGTTAGATTTACCATTTGTGCAGATTAATACAGTGTGCCAACTGACCAGATACACATATCCGGTTAGATCACCACGCTGTTTTACACTGTGAAAGCACCCCTCAAAGGAACGCTCTAAGGAAACGGTCTGTTTTGCAAAATAAAATACAAACTTCTGTAAGTCAGGAAGGAACTCAAATTCCAGAATGACGACCTTGGTAGATATGAAAATAGCCAGAGAGCACTTCTTACATAAGCTATTTGTGAGAGGTGAGTGGACTCATCAGGACCAAACGGTCTGGTTGCAGGCAATCGTGCAACAGGTCACTGAAACAGGGTCAGATATATGGGGAGATCACAGTCCCCTACATGTGGCCCTGAGTGAACTATATATGGCCCCTAAAGCCAAAGATGAACATAATAAGATTGCCAGGATAGCGGCATATTTGTATCTATATATGGGAGCCATGCAGGACAAATGTGCTGAAGGCCAAGATCTGGCAAATAGGCAACAGATGGCGTTAGAGAAGGCCCAATCTGATCTGGACTCTTCTGAGCAGAGGCTGCTCAGGAGCCAGGAGTCAGAAAAGGACAGCAGACAGTACATCACTAAAATAAAGGAGGATATGGATGTGCTGCAACAGGAAAAGGCGGACCAGGATACCAGATTTCTGGCCTTGCAGAAGGAGTACCAAGAAGGTTTGGACTCCCTACTGCAGAGCCAGAAAAAGCTAGAGCAACAATTAGATTTCAATAGGGCATGTGCCGAGCAGGCAGTCACCCTGCAAAGCCACCTAGATAGGGAGAAGGCAGAGAGCAATAAACTGATTTTGAAAGACCTGGATACCCAGGCAGAGTTTGACCAGGAGCGCCAGAAAGCTGGTGCCTTCCAAAGGCAAAGGGACGACCTGGCGGCACAGATGCAGGCTCTTAGTCAGGAAAGGGATACCTTAGGCCAGGAAGTCTGCCACTTAAAAAGGAAAATGGAAGAAAATCACCTGGCCCTCCAGGGACTGGGTGACCTCCAAAAAGAACACCAGAACTTGTTAGAGCACACCAGGAGGATGGAGGATGCTCTGGCAAGAAAGGAGCAGGTCAGTAGGGATGGGACTGAGGAAATAACCCTCCTGCAGCAGAGACTGGCCCAATACTCCAGGACCAATCAGGAGGCACAGAGAGAAAATGAGGCTCTCTGTCAGCACAATGATAGGCTCCAGCAACAGGTAGCGATGCAGGAGAGACTGATAGAGTCTAGTAAGGCCTTAACTGAGGAACTGAAAGCGCAGGCTCTTGCATTGCAACAGGAAGCAGGGGTGGATAGAGATGAGGTTCGCTGGGAAAGAGAAACTCCTGAGCATAACCTCAGGAGCCCTAGTACCAGAGGCCTTCATCTCTCCCAGTCCCTGGACTCTGCCACCCCCATGTCCCCTCGCGCACATGAGCCCAGGGCCACGGGGATGGCGGATTACTATCCAGCTAGAAGTATGGGGCTCATAGGCCAGTACCTCCCAGGAATGGATGGGCGGGCATCCGGGTATGGGCACCCAAGCACAGTACAATTTAGTGGGGAACCCCAGGAGAGTAGGCCCACTAAGGGCATCCTGAAAACCTCTGCCCAGTTAGGTCAGTGGGGGGGTTACCCAGCAAATCCTGGTAGCAAGGAGGGATCTGAAGACTCCTCCGAGCGTCACAGGACACAGGAGACCAGGTCCCCACATTCTGCCAGCCATTCCCAGGCTCGCAGAATCCGGGAAAACCTGGAAGATCAGACGGGCACCTCTGGGAGCAGCGCTTCTGAGTTGGAGGATGAATGGACCAGGGTTACCCGAACCAAAAAGGCCAATAAGGCAAAAGGGACCTTGCTTAAGGACCCATTGAAACAAATAAAGGCAATAAGGAGTGTCATCACACCTTATCATAAGAACGCCAAGTATTCTGTTTGGGAACACTTGGAGCTCTATGAGCAAATGATGGAGACTTTCCATTTGAAGGACAGCCAAAGCTGTATTCAATATGTAAAGTGGACCTTCTCACCAGAATACTCCAGGTTCTTTGCGGGGCTGGAGGATCAAAACCATTCAAGGTGGTCCACATACAGGGCGGCCATCTTGAAACATTTTTCTGTGCACAGAAATCCTCAAGAGGCTCGCAAGGCAGCCTACAATTTGCAATGTGGGGAGGATCAGGCCCCACAAGAGTTTGTGCAAGAATTAAAGCGTGCTTTTGCGCAGACCACCAGAAGGGTGCGCACGGATAGCAGAGAATTTATCAATACGTTTTTCCATGCCTTACCCAAATACATAATGACCCAGCTCGTGAGAGATTTTCATGAGAAAAGATCTTTAGACTGGGTCATAGAACAGGCTACCCAGATCTATGAGGTGCAGAAGCCCATCGAAAATAAAAATAATGCGCCGAAAAACCCCAAGACCAACAGCACCCCTGCTGCTGCCAAGGTGGCAGAGGTAAAGGTTGTCCCCGTTTTAGAATTGGAGATGGGGGGCCTAAAAACCTACCTGCACCAAATAATTCACAGCCCAGAAGGCCCTCGGGCCAGTCACAGACAGGGAGTCGAGGAGGTAGTCCCACAAATGGGGTCCCCCGCCCCCTGACTATGTAAGTACCTGCTACAAGGGAAACCGACCAATCCTGGGTTATGTGTGGACTCCTCCAGCACAAGGGGTGGGGGAATCCAGCCAAGCACCTGACCCGGGGAACTTCCCTCCGAACTTCCGACAGGAGGGCAGAAATTCTCCAAATCCTGGGCAGAACTTTTTCCCCAGGTATCCGCCCAATTTCCAGCCCCAAAATCATCCATCCTTCTTTCCCCAATTCCCTGAGCCCAGAGAACCTAATCCGGGAGAGGGGAGGCCAAGGGTGGAGGGGTACCAAAATCTTCCCAACCAGGGGTACTACCAGAGAAGGGATAGCTACCTTTCCCGGGATCAGCCCAGGGGAGAAAATAGAGCCCCGTATCAGCCTGAGCGGGTTTCACAACTTGAGCGCCAGGTCCAAAATATGGCACGAGATCTGGGTCACATACTGAGGGCTCAACAGAACCCTCAGATGAGCATGCCACCGCAGAATGCCCCAAACTCTGGACCTGGTGCTCCAGAACAATGACGGGGGCAGTACCTTGATAACCCACCGGTTCCCAGGGAGGAGGCACAAGGGGAAGGGGGGTGTAAAGCCTTGGAGGAAGCTTCCTTCCCAACTTGTAAACAGCCCCTGGAAAACCAGGAACCGGAAACAAAATCTCCTACCCCTGAAAGTCTGCCACCCAAGGAGCAGAGAGGAGGTAGGAGAAACAAAGGACCCAAACAGAACCACTTTGTGGAGGAGGTACATGTCTTCCAATTTGAGGGAGAGGGATCCTCAGAAGATCCTGGGAAAAAGATCTTCTCCTTCAGAGATGGGAGAACTCCTCCCAAGGAAAAATGGGTCCAAAGGGATGCCAATTCAGACTGGGGAGATGTGGAGACTGAGCTACCGCCGCCCATCATCTCATCCCAGAACCGACAATACCAAAATCCCAAGGGTCAAACCCATCCTGATGACTGCCTCCAAAAAGGGCGGGGCGGCCCAGAACCGGAACCAGGGGAACCCACAATGGCTCTGATCTCCAGTTGCCAACTTTTTCTTTCAGATTCCCAAGGCTCTCCACAGAATTCTGCCCAAATCTCTTCGCTCGCAATGTCCAAAACCAGAAAGTTAGCCCACCAGTTGTCCAAGAATGTGCATTATCTGTGCCCCCTTGAGGAGAAGGAGGGAAGATACTATGCCCCGGTACAAGTACAGTGGCAGGGTACAATTCTGGCACTGGTGGACACTGGATCCCAAGCTACCCTTCTGTCCAAAAGGGCCTTTGAGGAACTAAATGCAGGAAGGGGGGAGAATTACCGAATTCCTCTCACCTCTCTTCCTGGACAACTGCAGAACTTTGACGGGAAGGAAATTCCCGTTGAGGGGACTGCAGACTTGTACATTAAAATTGGGCGACACAAGGTGAAACACCTGGTCATAGTATTGACTCCAGAGGGCACCCCTTGCTTACTAGGGAATGACCTCCTGAGAAGGTTGTCACCCCTAATAGATTGCGTAAACAAAGTCCTCTGGACCCAGACTAGCAGACCAATAAAATTAAAACAGAGCACCTGCCACATAGTTGAACAAAAATCTGACCAAGTAGAATTTCACTTCCAGAACAACCAAATTCCAGACGTGACAGTAGACAACAGACTGGTGGTGGGGGGTCCTCTCTATTTCTGAAAATCAACCTTCCTTCCAGTTTAAGGTGGTATTCCACACTGGAAGGAAACACCCTGAAATTCTTTACTAATCCACAATCAGAAACTCCCACTCCGATAGTCCAGAAAGATGTGAAATCAGCTCAGAGCCTGGCTGATATTCAGCAAATTGGAGAGCAGTCGTTCATCCCTGTTCAGTTAAATGATGGGAAGGACTCTGTTCTCACTCGAGTGTGTGTGAACAACGGTAAGAGCTTCATCAGCGAAGCTATGTTCCGGCAACTCCCAAAAGATCCAGCCATTTCCACATTTAAACAGAGACAAATGGGAAATGGACCTGGAAGCACCTAATTCCAAACATCTCCTGCCAAGCAGGTGTATGCTCAAAATCTCCATTGGCAACAAGAGCAAAGTCCATAATTGTTGGGTTGTGCGAGACGACACTGCCGCCTTTTACTTAGACAGTGACATTCTCAATCGCTTTGCCATTAGTTTGGACCTAATAAACTTCAAAGCTTGGTCCCAATTAGCGGATAATCCCATGGACTTTGATGATCCAGAAAAAGCATTTAGGTCAGCTCAATTGCTACCTTATTCAGTTGAAATTCAGATTAAAGAGGAAGTCACCATCCCAGAAAGGACCCGAAAATTCTCCCTGGAAGTGAAAGTTAAAAGAGGACAACATTTGAAAAACCCTGATGCTTACATACATCTAAATGCTTCTCTCCAACAGCAAGGGTTGGGTGTAAACCCAACTCCATTAGTCAAAATAGAACATAACACCATTCCAATAGAGGTGGATAACAGCGACTTAAAGAGTATTACTCTAGCCGCAGGCACCATTATTGGAATGGCGGTTGATGACCGACATTTCTCCATTGATTAAGGAAATTAACTGTTAGGACCAATCCCCAAGGACTGTTTTGACAGTGACAGTGAGGACAATACAACACCAGACAGGATTTTCACCAGGCAAGGGGGGAACCTCCTGGTGTACACTTCTTGCCCTTATGGTAAGGAAGATGTGACTTGTGACTTCAGGAGGGATGAGGTGATTTTCCAGGTCCATGAGGGCTGCCTTTCCCACCTGAAGGCTCCAGTCCAAATCAGCACTCTGACCAGGGACTTCTCCACCCAGCTGGAGGAGGCCGCTGAGATAGCCAAACCAGAAGTCTTTCCAGGCTTCAGGCAGATGGTGGAAGAGAGAGTCAACCTAGCTGATGCCTGTGTGACTCTGGAACAGAAGCAAACGTTGAAACAAGTTTTCTTGGATTTCCAAGATCTCTTTGCGGTAGACTCATATGACTGTGGTCGCACCGACATCCACACCACAACAATTCCCACGGACCTTGGAATGACTCCAGTGTTTGTGAAGCAATATCGTTTGCCTCTCGCATCCATGGAGTCCCTTACTGAAATAATTAAGAACCTTGAGTCCCGGGGAATAATACGTCCAGTACACAGCACCTTCAATAATCCGGTGCTGGGAATATTGAAGCCAAACGGCCAGTGGAGACTCTGCGCCGCCCTTAGGCTGGCCCAGATTCAGGGGTCACGGGTATTCACATTGACCAAGGGCTGGCCCAGATTCAGGGGTCACGGGTATTCACAGCAATAGACCTGACCAATGGATACTGGACCGTGCCTGTCAGTAGGGAGGACCAATACAAACTGGCTTTTACCTTTGGGGGCCAGCAGTACACATGGACCCGGACTCCCTTTGGATACCTCAACTCCGGCAATTAATTCAACATTTTCCTACATAAGGCCATGCCCGACCTGGGTGCGAGGGGTAACCTGGCTTACGTAGATGATGTCCTTATCAAAAGTTCATCTATGGAGGAACACATAGCGGAGATCCGTTATGTTCTGACACAGTTGAGGGCCGCCGGAGCAAAACTTTCCTTTCAGAAAGCACAGTGGTGTAGAACCCGTGTTAATTTCTTGGGGCATGCGATTACTCCTCAGGGTCTCTGTCCCCAAGAAAAGAAAGTGGAAGCACTCCAGAAACTGAAAGACCCCACAACTCTGCAGGAACTAAGGAGCCTCCTTGGACTGACTAATTACAGCAGAAAGTTCATTGAAGGCTACGCAGAGATCACTAGACCCCTGATTCATCTCTTGAAGGGGGGGGTCAAGTGGGAATGGGGTCCAGAACACAATCCGAGGCGGTAAGACAACTCAAAAGAAGCCTCTCACGAGCACCTTGCCTAGCTTACCCTGTCAGAAACAAGGAGTTCTTCCTGGAGACGGGGTTCTCTAATACGTGCTTGACGGCAGTATTATACCAAAAGCATGACAAGGTCAATAAAATAATCTCCTATGCGAGCAAAACTTTATCCTCTGTGGAGGAAAAATTCAACGATTGTGAGAAGGCACTCCTGGCAACGGTGTGGGCATTGAAGAATTACCGCCCGTTTATCCAGGGAGAACACATCATAGTGGAGACTCCACACCAGCCTCTGCAATATCTCCAAAGTGACAGAATCCGGGCCGGAAATGTGAGTAATTCCCGAATTACTTCCTGGATTCTGTCAATGCAAGGCTTTCCTGTAGAGGTCAGATATGGCCAAAACAAGAAGAGTCCCCTCGCGCAAGGTCTGGCTGACTTGCATGATTGTGCCAGAGAAAACTGTCTCGAGGACGAAAGTCTAAAATTCAAGGACAACATGGAGGCATACCTTAATTCCCCACACAAAGTCTTTGAAGAAGACAAGTGTGAGGGAATGCCCACTGTCTATGTGGATGGATGCTCGTACCATGTTGACGACAACGGGGAGAAAGAACTGGTGGCCGGCGTAGGGAATGCATGGGTGAATGAGTCACCAGAACCCTCCGCTGGATACAAAATTGGACCCCGAAGTAGTCAGGTGGCAGAATTGATGGCTGTGCATCAGGCCATTCTCACTGCTGTCCAACATCAACTCCATGAACTGGTCATAATGACAGATTCGGATTATGTACGGAACAGGTTCATGGAGCACCTGGTTAATTGGAAAACCCGAGGCATGTTATGTGCTAATAACAAACCCTTGAAACATGGGAAGTTAATCCAAAACATTGATGATCTGGTCACATCGAATGGGATGACCATCTACTGGAAAATGATCAAGGGTCATTCCAAAGTAGAGGGACCAGACAAAACTGGAAATGACTTAGCTGATCAGCTGGCCAAAACCGGGGCCATCCAAGGGGATCTAATAGAAATAGAGTCCCTGTTGGGGGAAATCCAGGTCACTGCTATCACTAGGTCCCAGACAAATGCTCACAATGATCTTTCAACTGCACAATGGAGTAAGGAGACCCCTGATGCTGATTTAATTACAGCTCAGAAGGGGCATCCAATTATTGGTAAGTTTTACCAACACCTTGAGGACCCTGAGAACTTTCCCCTGACAGATACCGATTACATTGTGAAAGAGGACCTAAGAGTGTTGATGAAATGTCCAAAAATGTTCCGAATCCAAGACGGTTTGCTGGTAAGGACATCCAAAGCTGGCCACGATCAGTGGGTGGTTCCTACCTCATTCCGAAGCCTGATGTTGAGTCACGCCCATGATGCGGCCACCGCCGGTCATAGGGGGTTTCATACAACACTGGAAATCTTAAGAGAGGTTGCATACTGGCCACACATGGGGCAGGACCTCGACCAATACTTGAAGGGGTGTCTTGTGAGTGCACAATTTCAGCCATCATCCCTCACACACCGTGCGCCTCTCCAAAAGAGGGGGATGACACTGCCATGGTCAGATTTGCAAACCGACTTTGTAGGCCCTGTAATTCGCTCGTCTAGAGGAAACAAGTACATGTTGACCGTTACATGCTTGTTTACCAAGTGGGTGGAATGTCTCCCAGCCCCAAACTGCAAGGCAGAAACAGCAGCTGCCCTGATGATTAACCACATCTTTTCCCGTTTTGGTCTACCTCAAACGATTGAGTCAGACAGAGGTAGCCACTTCACCAGTGAAGTAATGACAAAGATGTGGGAGATACTAGGGATACTAGGGGTTAAAAGGAAGCTACACATTGCTTACAGGTCAGCTTCTTCTGGAGCAGTGGAGAGATATAACCGGACAATTGTGAACATATTAAAAACGTTTGTGGCAGATTCTGGGCCAAGTTGGGATATCCGACTACCTCTGGTCCTAATGGCCATCAGATCTACCCCTTCTTCTGCAACCAAAATGTCACCATTTGAGTTGATGACCGGACGCAAGATGGTGCTTCCCCAGAATTTGCTCTACAGAACCCAAGAGCAAACGTTGATAAATGCCTCCACAACTCATGAGTATGTGGAGAATTTAAGGAAACAACTTCAGCATGCTTTTGCCTATGCTCAGCGGAATCTAGAAAGATCAGCCGAGAGCATGAAGACCCACTATTATTTAAAAACTACCCGAAAGGAATATAAGGTGGGTGATCGGGTCTATCTATACAATTTCCAAAGGAACCAGGCCAAACAGTGAAAATTCTTGCCTACATGGAAGGGACCGTTTGAAATTATAGACAAAATCTCCCCTGTGGCCTACAAGATCTGCATCCCCAAAGGCGGTTTGGCAGAGGGGGAAGACAAGTGGGTACATATAAATCAGAAAAAGTATTGCCATCCCAGGCACACTCTGCAACAACTGGAGGAATCCACTGGAACGTGGCTCATGGAAATCAGCAACTCCACTTCACAAAGTGCGTGCCTAATGAGGAACACTAATCACAACCTTGCCTCAGTAACATCTACATAGAAACAAGCGCTACATATGAGGAGCGTAACACATGAATAAAATTACACTTGATCCTTTAAACACAATTCACCAAGGAAACTTCAACAATCTCCTCACAGGAAATCACCATGCGCATATAGAGGAGCGGCGTTGTAGCGATAACCGTTCTCACCTTCAAACACACACACACACACACACACAGAACTGAACGTTACTTTTTGTTCACAGGAAAACAAATGGAGCTGAAGGACAGCACCCGCGAAGTGAAAAGGGAATACTTGCGGTGACAGAACACTGGGAACGTCCGTTTTCAAAAATTCTTCTGAGGAGACTAACGGGCTATGGAATGGGAGAGAATGAAAGGGCTAAGAGGGGGAATAACTACGGCGGAAACTAGGAAGGGGAACACGGGACTGACAGCACTACTACGAACTAAAAGAGCAGAAAAATGATTCAGAAAAAATTTCATGACTGGAGCTTGGTACCGCCGTAAGCGTTGCCTGAACTTTACGACGCGAAGCTGTGGGATGTTTTACCCATACATACAAGCCCTACCATAAAACCATGCCAGTACTGTGCAGTACTGGCATGGAAAACATCATGATGGCCAGAACTGCCCAGAGAGTGCACAGGGAAAACATGAAGAATAGGCTGCCACCCATTTTTGCCTATGTTGTGAGCACAGGAGGGCACTGCCTAAAACCACCATTGGGCTACACACACAGTAGCCTGAAACCATTGGGAATGGCAATGCTGATTGCCAAAAAAGCAACTCAGAACTGTGGGGAATTCATTTTCTTAATCCCAAAAATGGTTGCATTACCAGTACTCACCACTATCAGAAAGCCGGCGTTTTAAAACCACCCGACTTTTGTGTAAAACTGCACAAATGAAACAAAACCAGACCAAGGAAAGACTTGCTAAGAGGTGGAAGAATGTAAAACCATATTCTGAAATGACGTGAAGGAAGTAATTATTTAATGTATAGGTACAAATTGTCAGTTTGATTTGAATGTAGAAAACTGGGAACAAAAAGTGACATTTAGCTGAAACCTGGCTTAGTGAAACTGGATTCTGCCTGACAACTACCCCCGACAGGAGAAACCTGTTCAGCCACTCTTCCCAGGCCCGGCTGCATCCTGAGGTCACATGGCCCTGTTGATTGAAAGGGCAGTGGCAGCTGGGGACTACAGGGAGTTGACAAAGGCCTGTCCTGGACTCAGGCAAATGATATATTGGGGGCGCCGTAAAGTGGCTTCCTCTTAGGGGAAACTGGGATGTGGGAAGCCACATGCCTTTCTGACCAGAGCATAACTTTAAAAAGATAGATAACTCATAGTGCGGACTTGTCAGAATTATATAAGTAATATCATTATTTTTGTGATTCTTCTGTGAACATTTTGAGAGGCGTTAGGACCCTGTGGTGTATTCTGGGGGGTTGCTAGCAGAAAATAGGGTCTCACTCCAAATGTCTGCATGTTAAAAATCTGACACTTCATCAATTAATGTCCATACTCCTTGCGCACATGTGTGTAATTTTGGGTAAATGTCCGATATTGCAAAACCAGTTAAAAAGCGCAAAATGTTGTCATTTTTTAATGCAAGCCCCCAGGAAGATCAGAGGCGGTCAAGCATGGACCATAAGGAATATATAATGTGCACATGTAATTTCAACAAATTGTATAACTGGGAAAGATGTATTTGAATCAAATATAGATTTGTGGGCAAACTGACCAGGGGAGGATCCTCTGACCCATAAACAGACCTCATCATGATGACAATCCATTTCCTTACCCCAATCATGGGAGAGGGGAGAATTGGGCCAATGGCAAGTAGAGAGGGGCAGGCTTAGCTAGGCCCAGGCACACACCCATTTTCAAAACACATAAAAAGAGACTGCTGGGACAGGTAGAGACATTCAATTCCATTTGCTGCGGAGCATGCTGACCGACGACTTCACATCCAGAGATCCAGACTTCAAATCCATCAATCTCCAAAGACCAGAACTTTACTTCAGAACTTAAAGCAAGGGCCTAAACCCACAAACTGAGAACTCTTCTCAGCAGGCCTCAGCAACCTTAAAATCATTTGCAAACTCTTCCACAGCCGGGCGAGCTGTTTGAATTCTTTTGCCAAGAACAATTGCCAGAGACCAGACCAGAGATCCAGAGTGACCCAGACCGCTGTGAGCAGAACCAGAGAGATGACCCAGATCACTGTGAAGTGCCGAGACCAGAACAGGAGTCCAGTCCAAAACCTGACCAGATCCGTGGCGAGGCCTATTTCAAATTTATATTGTGAGTACCTAGCAGAACTGTGCAGAACCAATCTCTTAGTTAAAATAATCTAATCCAAACTATTTTAACCTAAGTAGAACAGCCTCCTAGAAATCGTGTCATGTGTCATTTTTAAAGCTGCAAGCTGTCACCTCTCATTTTGAGTTACTTTAAATCCGAAAAACGACCTTTATTTAATCGTCCGTATCTCTGGAACCGTTTGGTTTAGCTTTCATCTGAAAGCTTAGAATCTAGGCTTTCCAATGAACCTAGAACCGACATGCTACTCCTTATACTTTTGCCGTAATCGCGATTCACGCACTCGCAAATTTTGCCACGATTTGCGATTTGGCCTGATTTCTTTACCTGTAAAAAGATAGCAGCTTTTTGCTTTCCTTTGCTAAAAATTTGTTTGCCTCTTAATAACCATCCCTGAATCATTGCTAAAGTGAGCCTGAGCTCATCCCAAGTATCTCTCACTCACCCTGAACCTCCTACAGGGAATTAAAAGCATTTTCATCATATTTCTCACTTTACTGCCACCACATTCAAAGCACTTGGGCCGGTGTTTTAAAACTCATACCTGTTTTCTCTAAGCTTGCTGGAGGGGAACTGAATTTCGTATTGTATTTGATTGCATTGCTGAGAATTGTGTGCTCCTCTTTCCATCTCCTTCCATTTCTTACATTGCATAGGGGAGGGGGGTGAATTGCCAGAGAAAAAGTGATTATCTTATCTTTTGCTAATATCATATCAAGTATTTCTGTACTGCATTTTATTCCTCATTGCTTTTCCCTTGAAATCATAAAAGTATTTTTGCTACTTTATCCATCCTATACTAACTCCTCATTGATTGTAAAGAAGTGTGCTAGTGCCAGATTACCCATTGTTGATCAACATCATATGTCTAAGTGTACTATTAGATATTAATTTATTATAAAGTGTGATATATATATATATATATATATATATATATATATTGTTTAATTTTTCAAATAAACCTTTTAATTTGCAAAACAAAACTACTTCTTGGCTCAGTGGGGTCAAGGGGATTCTAAGAGGGGGGTGTTATACAAGGGTTGTCATCCAGAGTACTGAACTGATTATAAAAATACATCAATAAGGGTTTTCCTCAGCATCCCAGGCTAGGCATTGACTTAGCTGTAGTGTTGATTGAATATCGCTTACAAAGCGCGGAACGAGAAAGGGGAAGGGTTTAAATACCCAGAGAGCGCAGCCACTAGACTGCACATTGATTTACAGGGAATTTACAGGGTGGCCATGTTGGAATACAATGAGGCGTAGGAAAACTGAATAGCCACAAGTTCCTATATGCATTGACCCTCATATTCAAATTGCTTAACCAGGAGACCTTGGAAAACCTTTTTGGGAAAACCCAGTGATCCTGACAGGGGGTGCCGCAAGGTAATGGATTTTTGGGCTAAAATAGAACGCACCTGGAGAAAAGCAGGAGTGAACAGATAAGAGTGCCTACTGGGCACACACCCCAGACTGAGCAAACATAAACACATTGTAAAACTAATGGACATGGGGTGTATATTAGCAAAAAGGGCAATTGCAATGGCATGGAAATCACCCTGAGGCCCAACATATGAGAGATGGAGCAGCGAACTGATGCGCTGGACTACAGCACAGACTACAGCCTGGAAGGCAGGAATCACCAGATCGGATGGTGATATGAGTGTCACATTTGAGGCATGGAAATCACTAATAAGAGACATGTTCCCCCCTGCGGATGATAAACCCCCCTGATTCTGCATGTACAATACTACACATGTGAGCTGCGATACAGAATGTGAATTGAAAAGCCCCCCTACAGGGAGACCCCTAAAGGTGGCTCTGCGATCCCTGAACCACACACCGACACTTACAGGATGGCTATGTCCTAACTATGACTAGGAAGACAGTAACTGTTTGTTGTTGTTAAGTGTTTAATTGATGTTAATCATCAACATTGTAAGACCTATACCACAAAATGGTAACTAAAGGCTGCAATTTATTATTGAATGTCTATTTACAAATGCAAATAAAAATATTTACAACAAAAAAATGATAGTGGTAGTTGTTAGGCACAGATTCACTTGGTAGCTGTGGCTGAGCAGTCAGACTTCCCTCAAGAAGAGTTAGGCAGTATACAGAGTATTCACAATAGGTCAGAAGAGCACAGTAGAACAAGTAAACACTGACCAGAGCTTGGTGTAAAAGAGATATAATTATTTATTTAAAACCGCATCTAGAAAAAACACACAGGCACTAATAGTAAGCAATTCAAAAACACGGTCACTAAAAGATATACACTCCCTTAGAGGAATTTTAGACAAGTCTTAAGTAAAGCCCCACTTATTTTCAGACAGCGGTGAGCGCTTAACGCAGATGGCACTCTAATAATTCGTTTTGAAAAGGGAGAGAAAAGCAGAGTATAAATTGAAACAGATCCCAAAACTTTCATAAGAACAAAACAAGAGAGGGAGGCAAGTAAAACCGTGAAGTTAGAGTTTAGAAGGCCGGATCCACTTTAAGTGGATCAGAACGAAATGTGTCCAAGGTCACACGGTTGAAGTGCTCAAGAGTCTTGCAAATGTTCAAAAAAAGAGTTGGACCAAAAAAAAGGGATCTATTAGAAGGTCAAGGCAGCCAACCCAGTCCAGAAGGTTAAAGGATTATTATTACCTTGTAGCAATCTTTAGAAATGGAGGCCTGGCGGACACGGTACCTTAAAGTGGTGAGAAGACTCCAGCAGGGGCAGTTGTTCCTGGCAACGGATGCAAGTCAGTGCTTCGTCCGGGGGAAGAGAGGATCTCGTCGGGGAGGAAGACAGGAGTCCATTGCACTGTCAGGGAAGAAACCAGCCGCGGAGTTCTCAGGTAAAAGGAGCGGTCCTTTTTTTCGCGGTCCAGTGGTAAGTGGCTATCCGGTTGCCGGGGTGCTTGGCACGGGCAATTCGACCACAAGACGGCCTGGGATGCGAGAAAAAGAAGGTAAACTGGTTGTGCCCACCAGTCAGGGGAAGAAGCCTAACCAGCCGGGAGATCTTCTCTGTCGTCGGGAAGTGGTGAGTCGGTTCCGCAGGGCTCCACCGGTGGTGTTGTCGTGGTAGATCGGCTCAGCTTCTCCCTCGTCGGATTCTCAGGTCCTATGGTGACTTCTGAAGTTCCAGTCCCCAAATCCCTGCTTTTATGCAGCACACCCCCATTCACTCAGCTTAGCTGTCAATCAAACATGCTAAGTGGTGAGCCGGCCGGCTCATCACTTGGGCCAATCACACAAGAGTGCGACTTGAGTTACCAAGGTAACTCAGTCCAGGGTGCCTAAACCCTCACCCGCACCCCCTGTGGTACCTAGACAGAGTGGCACCACTTCTGGAGGCTTCTGTGGAGAAGCCTGCCAAAAAGTGGAACAAAGGGCTCAACTTGGGTTGGAGTCACAGAAGAGAACACAAACGCCATTTTAGAATCGAGTCCTGGCAAAAAATACCAACCGGCGAATTAATATTAATTAAATAAACCGGCGGTATGTTTGAGGCTATGAGAATTAAATAATGAAAGTTGGTAGCCTCGAACAATGGGAAAATCCCATTGGGATATATTCGCGGTCGAATATAAAAAGTAGTATCCACTGCCACCAGCCAAAACTCGATCAGGGGGGACGGAGACGTGCCCCCTCGACTAACAGACCCCGGGGCAATCGAATTGTCCCGACCAGTATGTCCACAATATAGCTGGGGGACTCACTAAGTTAGGAAACTCAGCCTAACAGAGAATTCTCCCTAACAGTAGTGTGACCGTTTTCGAGATGGGTTGAAGCCGGCCCATGCCCACATCCTGATGCCACTTTGCAGCGAAGTTTTTGGTACGAGAAGTATTTCCTAGATGGGGCGTATGTGAGGTGCTGAGATCCGACAATGGTCCACATTTTGGAACTGAATTATTTGAGCAGAAAAGTTTGTTACTGAATATTAAGCATACATTTTCGTCTGCTTATCACCAACAAGTGAATAGACTCAACGGTCTTCTCAAGGAAAGGATTACCAAGTGGAAATTAACATTGGAGAAGGGACGGCTATATTGCATACCCTTGGCATTATATGCCTTATGGAATCAGCCCGGGTCGGACCAACTCACACCCCATGAACTAGTTACAGGGAGGCGAACGAGAATGCCTCCGACTCCTCCATCGAGGAATAGAAGTGATGCCCAGAAGACAGCTGAAATGTTAGGAAATGAAGTCAATGACTATTTGACATGTATGACCGCTAGTATCTCTGTCATTTCAGATCAATACAGCAGCAAGGGGTGTCAGTCTCAAGATGCAAGCAAAGACCATTCAGCAAACAGAATTCAAGAACTTTTACCTGTATCTAGGCTATTTATTGGAGATTTGATCCTAATTAGCACCTTCACAAGGAAGTGGCACAGGTCCCAGTTTATTGGTCCTTTTATAATAGAGAACATTACCCCTTCAGCATTAAAGGTCCTGGAAAGGCGTGCCTGGATACATTTGAGTGACGTCAAGCCCTACACGGGTGTGACCGATCCACCCCCACACGTTGAATTGGAAGCAAGTCAACACGAAGTAGTTCAGCACATGCAGACTTGATCGATGATGAGGAAGAAGGACGCAGAAAGTGCTGAATAAATAAATGCAAGTGTGCATTTGGACTGTGGCTGTTCATGAACACTCCTTATAGATATTATAGCAGGCATGCAAACCTGTTGCTTGAACCACAGAAATCTCTTTAAACTTGGACTTCAGAAAGTATTAAAGTCCAGAAAAGTATGCCACATCTTGAGTTTTTGTTTGACAACTGGAAGAGGGAGCAGTTCCCAGACTCGTTCCTTATTGAGTTCTTGTTTGGTCTCTGCAATCGGTCTGTCTAATGATGATGCCCACAGATTTCTTGTTATGATCTTTGTACTATTTACTATTCACATGATGTAACGTGGCACACTGAGAAGAGATAATGGCAAAGCACGCAAAGAGAACATCTAGAATCCGATGGTGAAGTAAAGAATTGAGTAACCTGTTACGTGTAAAATGAAGATTACACGTGTGAAGAGCACGGAAGAAAATGCAAATTGTTTTATAAATGTACAGAGCCAGCAATGAAGTAATCATAGAAGCTAGCTATACGTAGTATAATAGAGTACAGACGGTGCTGCCAAGATATATATATATATATATATATATATATATATATATATGGGATACATTACTCACCGTAATCGTATTTCTGATGCTTGTATCTGCTTAGATTCACATGCTGTGCATAGGCCGACATCTAGTGGAAGCTGCGGAGTATTACAGTTTGTTTTTCGAAAGTCGAAAATGGGCGTCGACACAGGCTTGCCAGTAATACTATCCCTAGTGTGACGTCCACTGTACCCAAGATCCCTCACGCGTGTAGGATCCTCAGATTGTATTTTTTCTGACATGAGGAAGCATGAGGAGTAGCGTGAGTACAGATAATCCAAGCAGATAAACAGAAAGGTAAGACTACAAGCAATCATGCGCCTTCTCTCGGAGGGGAGGAAGGGTGGGTCGCATGTGAATCTAAGCAGATACAAGCATCAGAAATACGATTACGGTGAGTAATGTATCCCTTCTGAGGCTTGTGGAATCTGCTTAGATCACATGCTGTGCATAGATTAGCGAGCAGTACCAGAAGAAGGAGGTGGGATGTGAGAAGGGTCATGAGCAAACAGGTGTCTTAGAACCGCTTGTCCCACTTGTGTATCTGTCTTGGAATGAGTGTCAATGCAGTAATGCTGAGTAAAAGTGTGAATAGAGCTCCAAGTAGCCGCTTTGCAAATGGTGTCGAGGGGAACATTTGCAATGAAAGCCAGAGTGGCACCAATGCCTCTAGTAGAGTGGGCCCTTGGCGTAAAAGGCAGAGTCTTTTCAGAAAGAGAGTAACACAGCTGTATACAGTTGATAATCCACTTCGAGATAGCGCCTTTAGAGACGCGATCCCCCTCTCTGCCTGTAGCTACGGAGACAAACAGTTGATCTGTTTTCCTTAGCGGTCTGGTTTTATTTACATAGTATAGGACCGCCCTACGCACATCTAGGGTGTGTAGTTTCACCTCAGCCGAGCTTTGTGGGTTTTGGAAGAAAGCCGGAAGCTCGATGGACTGGTTTACATGGAACTTGGATATGAATTTAGGTGAGAACCTAGGGTGTGTGCGTAAAACCAGTTTGTCCTTGTGGATAGTAAAGAAAGGATCTTGCACTGACAGAGCCTGAATTTCACTGACCCTTCTTATGGAGGTAATGGCTACTAAGAAGGCCGTTTTATAAGTCAGGTGTTTGAGACTACTTTTATGCATGGGTTCGAATGGGGGTCCCATGAGCTTAGCTAGCACCACGTTGAGGTCCCATCCTGGCGGTGGGTTCGAAATAGGAGGGTGAAGTCTCTTTACTCCTTCCATGAAGGCTTTAACCACTGGCACTTTCCACCACGAGACCTTGTTATGGGATGTGGTGTAAGCCGAGAGGGCTGCCAGGTGTACTTTCAGTGAGTTAAAAACCAACCCTGCATCCAGCAGGTGGAGCATGTATGTCACAACGTTGGAAGGAGTGCAATCAACCGGGTTGATTTGTTTATTCTGGCACCAGATAACGAATCTTTTCCACTTATCAAAGTAACAGTGCCTTGTATTTGGTTTCCTGGACTCCTTTAGAATGTCCATACACCTCTGTGGTAATTTGAGATGTCCAAACTCTATGACTTCAGGAGCCATGCTGCTAGGTTCATAGAGTTGGGTTCCTGATGCACTGTTTGACCCTGTTGCTGGGACAGTAGGTTGTACCAGGCTGGGAGTCTGATGGGTTCGCACACCGCTATCCTGCGTAGGTGTGGAAACCATGGTTGTCTCGCCCACATGGGAGCAACTAGGATGAGCGTCATCGATTCCTTGTTCATCTTGTACACCACCTTCCTGATGAGAGGAGTTGGTGGAAAAGCGTACGCAAACATCCCTGACCAGTTCATCCACAGGGCATTCCCTTGGGAGTCCGGTTGGGGGAACCTGGATGCAAATCCTGGGCATTGTTTGTTTTCGCTTGTGGCGAATAGGTCTATAGTGGGGAAACCCCACTGAGAGAAGAGATCTTCTACCACGTCTCTGTGAAGGACCCATTCGTGTTCTTCTGGGAGGGAGTCTCTGCTTAGAGCATCCGCTAGGGAATTGAGCTCCCCTGGAACATGTTGCGATGACAGGAAGATGTTCCGTCTGAGTGCCCATATCCAGATTTTCTGGGCAAGCTTGGACAGATTTGGTGAACGAGTCCCCCCTTGCTTGTTTAGATAGAACATGGCTGTCGTGCTGTCCGTCCTGATCTGCACCGACAAGTTCAGTAGATGGGGCTCGAACGCCTTTAGCGCTCGGAATCCTGCCAGAAGCTCTAGCAGATTGATGTGGTTCTTGGCTACTGAGTGAGACCAGAGACCCTGAGCTGTGTGGTGGAGATGGTGAGCTCCCCACCCAGTCAGGCATGCATCTGTAGTCACCACGGCTTGTACTTCGGGATCGTAAAAGGGTTTCCCCTTTGCGAGATTCTCTCTTGTCCACCAGTGTAGGCTCTGTACGAGTGTTGGCGAAACGACCACTAGATCGTCCCAATGACCACTTGCCTGAGACCACTGTTTCGCCAACCATTCCTGCATGGGACGCATGCGCAGACGCGCGTGGGGGACCAGGTAAATGCATGACGCCATCATGCCCAGTAACCGCATAGCTTTGCGTACTGTTATTTGTTGACCTGACTGATAATGCGGAATTTGCAGAAGTATATTCCGAATTCTCTCTTCCGAAGGGAAGGTCAATCCTTTCTGAGTATCTAGGATAGCTCCTAGAAATTGTTTTGAGGTGCTTGGCACCAGACTTGACTTTTTCTCGTTGATAGAGAAGCCTAATTCGTGGAGGAGGTCGATAGTCCTCTGAATGTTTGACCTGCAAATTCCTGGGGTTTCCCCCGTTATGAGCCAGTCGTCCAGATAAGGGTACACCGGGATTGCTTCCCTGCGTAGGTGTGCAGCCGCCACCGCCAGTACCTTGGTGAATACCCTTGGTGCAGAAGCTATCCCGAAGGGCAGTACCTTGAATTGGTAGTGGCGACTGTCTACCTTGAAGCGTAAGTACTTTCTGTGCGCTGGGAGCATGGAAATATGAAAATAAGCATCTTTCATATCCAAGGTTGCCATGTAATCCCCCTTTTTTAGGAGGGGGATTACCTCTTGTAGCGTGGTCATACGGAATTTTTGGGGCTTGACATACTTGTTGGCAGGCCGCAAGTCCAATACTGGGCGCATTGTCAAATCTTTCTTTGGCACAAGGAAGTAAGTTGAATAGATACCCTTGTTTACCTGGTGTCCTGGGACGAGTTCTATCGCGTCCTTTTCTAGCAGAATGGCGATCTCCTCGAGAAGGATCCTTTGATGCTCTAGGGAGTGCACTCTTTGTCGTGGAGGATGGTTCCGGGGACGCTGCAGTAGTTCTATACAATATCCTGCGGATACTGTTGACAGCACCCATCTGTCTGAGGTGATCCCTTCCCAAGCCTGGGTGAAGGTGGAAATGCGTCCCCCTACTGGGGTTGCGTGGCAAGGGACCCTGAACTGAGCGTCACTGTTTTGGTGGAGGCGTGCCACCTCCCTTGTTGGGGCTGCCTCTGCCTCTTCCACGACCTCTCTCGTTACCCCTGCCGTAACTTTGGGTAGACTGCTGGTTGTTATTCCATTGTGTACCCTGTCCCTGGGCATAGTTGCCTCTTTGTGAATTTTGTCCGCGTGGGCGACGAAAATTACTGTTCCCCCTCTGGTTAGGGGGTTTGTTGGTAAGCTGGCCAAGGGATTTGAGAGTCTCATATTCATCTTTGGCATTTTTAAGTGCGTCTTCGACCGCTTTCCCAAACAATAGGTCGGGTTCCACTGGCTTGTCTATTAAAGAAGCCTGGGTTTCTGTCTTGAATCCCGACTGCCGTAACCACGCATGTCTTTTGATAACAGTACCTTCTGCTATCAATCTCCCTGCGTTGTCAGCGGCGTCGAAAGTTGCTTTTAAAATGCAACCAGACACGGCTCTCCCTTCTGCCGAGATCCGAGCCAGCTGGCCCTTTAATGGTTCTGGAGCAGAGGCAATGAGCGCCGCGACCTCTTCCCATTGATGGCAATTGTACTAGCCAACAGGGTGGTGGAATTCGCAATCCTTGCTTGGTAGGCGGACGTTGAGGCTACCTTCCTGCCAAACCCGTAAAGTTTTTTGCTCTCCTTGTCGGGAGGAGCTTCTGATGAAGATAAGGGCGTGCCAGCCCTTTTTCTAGTGTTGGTAACCACTAGGGAATCTGGTTTAAGATGTCCCCTTATATATAGAGGGTCAGACTGGGCTGCCCGGAAAATCTTTTCAATTCTGGGGTTGACAGCTCTGGTGAGGTTCGGATTCACCAGGGAAGGATCTATTCTTCGTTGGATGGATTTGAGGATAGGGATGGTCTGAGCGACTGGTCTTCTCTCTCCTACAAACTCCTCCGCGAAGTCCCTTTCCTCCTGTACACCGTGGGTGTCGATGTGGAAGTGTTCCGCTGCTCGAGCGAGAACCTCGTTAAGGAGGGGCTGGTTATCAACTGGAGAGTCAGTAACTGGGGCTTCGCTTTGTACTGGGGAATCTACTCTGTAAATTTCCTGCTCATCTTCTCCCTCCTCCAGGTCCTCATCCTCCGCATAGTAATCTGTCCCGGTTTGTTCTTCCATCATGTCAAACTCCTGGTTCTCTTCAGGGAAAACTTGTCCCTGGTAACTGGGGAGTGGAGTAGAATATGGAGTGGAGTAAGGCTGAACCTCGAAGGGTTCAGGTCTTTCGACCCGGGGCTTTTTACTTAGCGGGATGGGATCGGAGGAGCCTGAGGGTGTGGCCCCTTGAGGGTTATATGAAAGAAAGTGTTCTGGGTTCTTATCATAAAAATCAGCTAAGGAAGACATCCTAGACATAACCCTGTCTATGTCTTCACTGGACCATTCCCTGGAACAGGGTATTACTTTAGCAGGTGATTTATGGGACTTTTCAAGGGTAGACTTGTGTTTGCTTGTCTGCTTAGGCTTTACAGGGGTGGAAGGCTGTGCTTTCCGCTGTTTCCCCCCTTCCCCGTGCGTGGAAAAATGTTTTCCCTGTCCCTTGGGGGCCCCAGAGACTTTCGACGCCTGGCGTCGAGGGTCTGGAAAGGTATCTGTGTGCTTCGGGCGTGGGGCCTCACTGGTGTTAACCGCGGTCTCGGTATCTTGGAGCGCGGCCTGGGGGTGGAAGTCGTCTTCGTCTCCCGACGATCGAACTTCCGTTAGTGTGTGTAGCGAGGCACTCTTGGCAAGAGTGGATGATTGCCTTGCGTCGTGAGGCGATCTCGATCGAGAGCGCCCAGAGGACACCGAGTCGGACCGTTCTTTTTGTGCCTCTTTCCGGGAAGTCGACGTCGTCGAGGTCCGGTTGGTCTTAGTGTGTTTAGTGTGTGTTAGGTGTGTAGCGCTTGCGTCGCCGGGGGTCTTCCCCATAGCCGCCTTGCCGGACGACCTTCCGAGGTCGGGGACCTGCGCTCGTCGGCTGTCTTTCGACGCCGTAATGCCCTCGCCGTCCGAAAGTACGGCGTCGCTGCCATCGCTGAAGGCGCCCTCCGCTGCCATGGCCTCCTGCCTGGCGTGGTGGGCCCAACGCTTTGTCGAACGGTCCTTAAGTGTCTTAGGTTTAAACCTAATACACGCTCTGCGGTTCGCTTCGGGGTGATCCCTCGGCAAGCAGAGATTGCACGTGGCGTGCCTGTCGACCCAAGGGTATTTGCGATTGCACTTGGGGCAGAATTGAAAAGGGGTACCCTCCATTCGCACCTTAAGGCAGCGGGCTGCTAAGTGTAGGAATATATATAAATGTAACTATATATCAAGAGTGAAGAGTATGTACCACCCCCCACTCTCCCTACTTGTAAGGGCCGAGGCCAGCGGCCTACTAGGCCCGGGCCGAGGCCAGCGGCCTACCGAGGCCCAGATCCGTCGTGCAGCAGTCGACGGTCGATGACTTCTCCAGCCGTCGTCGAGGTTGAGGGTCGACGTTGGGGTGGGGAAGGGAATGAATAAGAATTAAAATTATAATAACAGCAAAAGTATGGCTAAGGCCAGGGAACTCCGCAAGATGCTTCCGACCAGTATGGCGGAAAAAAACAATCTGAGGATCCTACACGCGTGAGGGATCTTGGGTACAGTGGACGTCACACTAGGGATAGTATTACTGGCACGCCTGTGTCGACGCCCATTTTCGACTTTCGAAAAACAAACTGTAATACTCCGCAGCTTCCACTAGATGTCGGCCTATGCACAGCATGTGATCTAAGCAGATTCCACAAGCCTCAGAAATATATATATATATATATATATATATATATATATGATACATTACTCACATAATCGTATTTCTGATGCTTGTATCTGCTTAGATTCACATGCTGTGCATAGCCCGACATCTAGTGGAAGCTGCGGAGTACTACAGTTTGTTTTTTGAAACTCAAAAATGGGCGTCGACACAGGGCGTGCTAGTAATACTATCCCTAGTGTGACGTCCACTGTACCCATGATCCCTCACGCGTGTAGGACCCTCAGATTGTATTTTTTCTGACATGAGGTAGCATGAGGAGAAGCGCGAGTACAGATGATCCAAGCAGATATAAAGAAAGATAAGACTACAAGCATCCATGCGCTTTCTCTCAGAGGAGAGGAAGGGCGGGTCACATGTGAATCTAAGCAGATACAAGCATCAGAAATACGATTACGGTGAGTAATGTATCCCTTCTGAGGCTTGTGGAATCTGCTTAGATCACATGCTGTGCATAGATTAGCAAACAGTGTTAGAAGAAGGAGGTGGGATGTGAGAAGGGTTCTGAGCAAACAGATGTCTTAGAACCGCTTGTCCCACTTAGTTTTTGTATTTTAAACAATTTTTTATGGTGTTGGTAATGGTGTGTTTGCTTTGGAGCACATTTGTTGCTCTGCACTATTTTTTCGATACATATGGTAATGGGGGAGTAGAGAAGGGGAGAAGAAGAGCAAGGAGAGGCTAATTGGGAAGTAGATTTAACTAGAAAAATATAGTCTGCAAACTGGATATCGATTTACTAATGTTGTTGTGTATTTGGGGATAATCTTCCATTTATGGTTAGATATATCTAGTATGTTATCTCGATTTCAATTATTATGCTGGAATTGGGATTTCCCTTGCACTAAGTACTTCATTAAATAAACAGATAAACAAGTGACCAAGCAGAGATCTAATACTATAAACGATTATATCTTGGACACTAATATTATAGTGACTATAAGACCTAACAGATTAAGGGTGAGCTACAGAGATCCATGTTTTGGGGTTTTAGATATTCATTTATATCCTACTAAGGTAGTTATAGATGTTTTTAATTATGCACTAGTCACTTTAAAATCGGAAGGAAAGAAAAGTAAAAAACTTGGGCGGTGAATACTCCATACCCCCCTTTTTTCTTTTTTTTTTTTTTTTCTTTTTTTTTTTTTCTTTTTGCCCAGTATGATCAATATATGTTTGACGTAAAAGACAAAAAGGCAATCAGAGTCAATGGATTGAATGAATGTCATTCAGGACACAGATATTTCATTCTATCTTAGCTGCTAATGCACAACGCACTTTAAATTTACCTCTAGGAACAAAATGCTCATTCGCATGATTGTATGTCTGTTAGGCAAACTCACTAGGCAAAGATGTCTGCCATGGTTTTGGCACGTAATGCAGATCACTAAATGGGGCCTTCTTTGATTTCTATGTTGCCTGCCTGCCTACCCCCTCCTTTCCCTCTCTCCTCCTCCTAGTCTCATGTTTTAAAGTGGTGTATGGTGGAGAGGTTGTTTGTTGTGAAAAAGCGGCGAGTTGGCCGCGAAACGCGTCACGCCTCGAGTGTTGCACTTGGGAGGACCCACACTGGGGTCATACTTTCTATTTTCTGAAATGGATTTCCATGATTTTTAAATATTTCTTCCCGTGTGGATCAATAAAAGAAGAAAATTAACAAAACGGAAAGCGGTTGGTGTGGAGTTTTATTCCCCCCCCCCCCTTCGTTTGCTGTTTGGTGGAAATTGGGCAAGCATGGCTTTATGGAGAGTGCAGCTCGACTTGGCTACCTGAAGGTAGAATTGACAATATATATATATATATATATATATATATATATATATATATATATATATATATATATATATATATATATATATATATGATACATTACTCACATAATCGTATTTCTGATGCTTGTATCTGCTTAGATTCACATGCTGTGCATAGCCCGACATCTAGTGGAAGCTGCGGAGTACTACAGTTTGTTTTTTGAAACTCAAAAATGGGCGTCGACACAGGGCGTGCTAGTAATACTATCCCTAGTGTGACGTCCACTGTACCCATGATGCCTCACGCGTGTAGGACCCTCAGATTGTATTTTTTCTGACATGAGGTAGCATGAGGAGAAGCGCGAGTACAGATGATCCAAGCAGATATAAAGAAAGATAAGACTACAAGCATCCATGCGCCTTCTCTCAGAGGAGAGGAAGGGCGGGTCACATGTGAATCTAAGCAGATACAAGCATCAGAAATACGATTACGGTGAGTAATGTATCCCTTCTGAGGATTGTGGAATCTGCTTAGATCACATGCTGTGCATAGATTAGCAAACAGTGTTAGAAGAAGGAGGTGGGATGTGAGAAGGGTTCTGAGCAAACAGATGTCTTAGAACCGCTTGTCCCACTTGAGTATCTGTCTTGGAATGAGTGTCAATGCAGTAGTGCTGAGTAAAAGTGTGAATAGAGCTCCAAGTAGCTGCTTTGCAAATGGTGTCAAGGGGTACATTTGCAATGAAAGCCAGAGTGGCCCCAATGCCTCTTGTAGCGTGGGCTCTTGGCGTAAAAGGCAGAGTCTTTTCAGAAAGGGAGTAACATAGTTGGATACAATTGACTATCCATTTGGAGATGGCTACGGAGACAAACAGTTGGTCTGTTTTCCTTAGCGGTCTGGTCTTGTCTACATAGTAGAGGACCGCTCTTTGCACATCTAGAGTGTGTCGTTTCACCTCAGCAGAGCTTTTGGGTTCTTGGAAGAAGGCCGGAAGCTTGATGGACTGGTTAACGTGGAATTTAGAAATAAACTTAGGTGAGAACCTAGGGTGTGTTCGTAGAACCAGTTGATCCTTATGAACAGTAAAGAAAGGATCCTGCACTGACAGAGCCTGAATTTCACTGACCCTTCTTATGGATATAATGGCTACTAGGAAGGCAGTTTTATAGGTCAGGTGTTTGAGACTGGCTTTATGCTTGGGTTCAAATGGTGGGCCCATGAGCTTAGCAAGCACCACATTAAGGTCCCAACCAGGTGGTGGGTAAGAAATTGGAGGGTGGAGTCTCTTTACCCCTTCCATGAAGGCTTTAACTGGACTGGACCACTGGTACTTTCCACCACAAAACCTTGTGGTGGGAAGTGGTATAGGCTGACAGCGCTGCCATATGTACCTTTAGTGAGTTAAATACCAGGCCTGCCTCCAGCAGGTGGAGCATGTAAGTGACAATATTGGAAGGAGTGCAATCAACTGGGTTGAGTTGCTTATTCTGGCACCAGATAACGAATCGTTTCCATTTATCAAAGTAACAGTGCCTCGTGTTAGGTTTCCTAGATTCCTTTAGGATGTCCATACATCTCTGTGGTAAGTTGAGATGTCCAAACTCTATGACTTCAGGAGCCATGCTGCCAGGTTCATTGAGTTGGGTTGAGGGTGTACTGTTTGTCCTTGGTGCTGGGACTGTACGTTGTACCAGCACGGGAGCCTGATGGGTTCGCACACCGCTAGTCTGCGTATGTGTGGGAACCACGCTTGCCTCGGCCACATGGGAGCAACTAGGATGAGCGTCATTGATTCCCTGTGCATCTTGTTGACCACTTTCCTCATGAGAGGGGTTGGTGGAAAACGTAGGCAAACATTCCTGACCAGTTCATCCACAGGGCGTTCCCCTTGGAGTCTGCCTGGGGGAACCTGGATGCGAATTCTGGGCATTGCCTATTTTCGCTTGTGGCGAAGAGGTCTGTAGTGGGGAAACCCCACTGTGAGAAGATATCTTGTATGACTTCTCTGAGTAGACACCATTCGTGTTCTCTTGGGAGGGGATCTCGGCTTAAAGCGTCTGCTAGCGAATTGAGATCCCCTGGAACATGTTGAGATGACAGGTAAATGTTCCGTCTGAGTGCCCATCTCCAAATTTTCTGGGCAAGCTTGGACAGATTTGGCGAACGAGTCCCTCCCTGTTTGTTTAGGTAAAACATTGCTGTTGTGCTGTCTGTCAGGATCTGCACTGACAGGTTCAACAGGTGGGGCTCGAACGCTTGAAGTGCTCTGAATACTGACAGAAGCTCTAGCACATCGATATGATTCTTGGCCACTGTGTGAGACCAGAGACCCTGAGCTGTGTGGTGAAGGAGGTGTGCTCCCCACCCTGACAGGGATGTGTCCGTAGTGACTACAGCCTGTACCTCTGGATCGTAAAAGGGTTTCCCTTTTGACAGGTTCTCTCTTGTCCACCAGTGAAGACTTTGTACAAGTGTTGGCGAAACAACCACTAGATCGTCCCACTGACTACTTGCCTGAGACCACTGTTTCGCCAACCATTCTTGCATGGGTCGCATGCGCAGGCGCGTGTGGAGGACCAGGTAAATACATGACACCATCATGTCTAGCAAACGCATCGCATTGCGCACCTTTATCTGGCGACCAGGCTGATATAGAGGAATTTGCAGTAGTAGATTCCGAATTCTTTCCTCCGCCAACCCCTCTTGAATGTCTAGGGCAGCTCCTAGGAACTGTTTGGAGGTGCTTGGCACCAGGCTTGATTTTTTCTCGTTTATGGAGAAACCCAATTCGAAGAGGAGGTCGATCGTTCTTTGAATGTTTAATCTGCAAATTACTGGGGTCTCCCCCGTGATGAGCCAGTCGTCCAGGTAAGGGTACACTGGGATTGCCTTCCTGCGTAGGTGTGCTGCCGCCAGTACCTTGGGGAATACCCTTAGAACCGAGGCTATACCGAAGGGCAGCACCTTGAACTGGTAGTGCTGACTGTCCACCTTGAAGCGCAAGAATTTTCTGTGCGCTGGGAACATGGAAATATGAAAAAAGGCATCTTTCATGTCCAATGTTGCCATGTAATCCCCCTTTTTTAGGAGGGGGATTAACTCTTGGAGAGTAGTCATGTGAAACTTTCGGGGCTTGACATACTTGTTTGCAGGGCGTAAGTCTAATACTGGGTGCATTGTCAGATCTTTTTTTGGTGCAAGGAAGTAAGTTGAATAAATACCCTTGTTTACCTGGTTGCCCGGAACGAGTTCTATCGCGTCCTTTGCTAGAAGATTGACGATCTCCTCGAGGAGGATCTTCTGGTGGTCTGAGGAATGTATTTTTTGACGTGGACGGTGGTTTCAGGGATGCTCAAGTAGTTCTATGCAGTATCCTGCGGACACTGTGGACAGCACCCATCTGTCTGATGTGATCCCTTCCCAAGCTTGGGTGAAGTTGGTAATGCGTCCCCCTAATGGGGATGCGTGAAAAGGGATCCTGAACGCGGCGTCACTGTTTTGCGGAAGGCATGCTGCCTCTGCTGGGGCTGCCTCTACCCTTACAATGGCCCCTCTTGTTTCCTCTGCTGTAACTCTGGGTAGACTGCTGGGTGGTACCCCATGATGTACCCTGCCCCTGTGAATAGTTGCAACCTCTTTGTGAATTTAGGCTGCATGGGCGACGAAAATTACTATTGCCTCTTTGATTCGGGGGCTTATTGGTCAACTGTCCCAGGGATTTCAGAGTCTCATCCTCATTGGCATTCTTTAATGTGTCCTCTACCCCTTTACCAAACAGTAGATTAGGCTCCACCGGCATGTCGATTAGGGATCCTTGTGTCTCTGATTTAAACCCTGACTGTCTTAACCAAGCATGCCTCTTAATGACAGTGCTCTCTGCTATTAGCCTGCCGGTGTTATCTGCGGCATCAAAGGTTGCCTTAACGATGCAACCGGACAGGGCTCTCCCCTCCGACGCAACCTGGGCCAACTGGCCCTTTAAGGGTTCCAGTGTGGAGTCGATGAGGGCAGCTACTTGCTCCCACTGGTGGCAGTTGTAACTAGCCAGCAGAGTGGTGGAGTTGGCAATCCTTGCCTGGTAAGCGGAAGTGGAGGCTACCTTCCTTCCCAACCCGTAGATTTTCTTGCTCTGCTTGTCGGGGGAGCCTCAGATGATGATAGAGGCGTTCCGGCCCCCTTCCGGGCATTAGTAACTACCAGGGAGTCAGGCTTCAGTTGCCCCCTTATGTAAAGCGGGTCTGATTGGGCTGCCCTGAACAACTTCTCGACTCTGGGGTTTACTGCCCGGGTGGGGTTAGGATTGAGAAGGGAAGGATCAATTCTCTGTTGAATTCACTTGAGAATTGGAATGGCCTGAGCAATGGGTTTCTTTTCTCCTACTGGTTCCTCAGCAAAGTCCCTCTCCTCCTGTGCCCCTTGAGTGTCTATGCGGAAGTGTTCTGCTGCTCTAGTTAAGACCTCATTTAGGAGGGGCTGGTTGTCGACTGGAGAGTCGGTAACTTGAGGTTCTTTGCCTACCGGGGAGTCTATTCTGTAGTTTTATGGGTCATTTTCCTCCTCCTCTTGGTCCTCGTCATCCCCATAATAGTCCACCCCAGTTTGGTCGTCCAACGTTACCAAGTCTGGATCCTCATCCTTTAGTGGATCCACACTATACTGGGCGTAAGGCTGGATGTAAAAAGGGTCTGAAGACCGACCTTCCGTTGGGGTCTCAAACTGAGGTTTCTTACCATGGGGCTGCGGGTCCCTAGACCCTGAGGGAGTAGCACCGTCAGGGGTATGGAGAGGAAGTGCTCTGGGTTCTTGGAGTAGAAGTCTGCTAGGGAAGACATTCTAGACATAACCCTGTCTATATCCTCACTGGTCCATTTTTTGGAGCTGGGAATTACCCTTTCTTGAGAGGGTTCCCCTTCTATGACTTGACTGGACCTATGGGCTTGTGCATGGGTCTTGGCTAGAGGTTTATCAGAAGACGTAGAACTGTCTTTATGTAACTGTGGTGCAGAAGAAGGGTTGAGACGGTTTCTTCTGCTGTTTCCCTCCTTGCCCATGAGTGGAAGAGTGGTTCCCTGGTGTTTTCACCCTCTCAGAGCTTTTCGATGCCTGGCGTCGAGATTCAGGGGTAGTGTCCCTTTCCTTAGAGTGAGGGCGTCGAGATTCAGAAGCAGTCGCCAAACGGTTTGCTGATGCCGACTCTTGGTGAGCGGCCTGGGGCTGGCGGTCGGCTTCATCTTCTGACGAGCCTACCTCCATGACTTTGGTGAGTGAGGCACTTTTGGCACCTGTGGATGGTTGCCTGGTGTCGCGAGGCGATATTGACCGAGAACGCCCAGAGGACCGCTCTTTGTGTGCCTCTTTCCGAGAACCCGACACGCGCGTCGAGTTTCGGTTGGACTTCGAGTGCTTAGGTGTGGAAGTGGTGTGGGTAGCACTCGTGTCGCCGGGTGTGTTCCCCATAACTGCCCTGCCGGACAGCCTTCCGGGGTTGGGGACTTGAGCTTGGGTGTCTTTTCACGCCTTGTTGCCTTCGGCGTCCGAAAGTACGGCGTCGCTGCCATCACTGAAGGTGCCCTCCGCTTCCTTGCCTCGCGTTGCCTGGCATGGTGGGCCCAACGTTTGGTCGAGCGGTCCTTAAGTGTCTTAGCTACACGCTCTGCAGTTCACCTCGGGGTGGTCCCTTGGCAAGCAGAGGTTACAGGTGGCGTGTTTGTCAACCCAAGGATACTTGCGGTTGCACTTGGGGCAGAATTTGAAAGGGGTACCCTCCATATGCACCCTGTGGCAGCGGGCTAGTGTGTGTAGGAAAATATATAAGGGTGTAGAGTATGTTACCACCCCCCACTCTCCCTACTTGCAGGGCCGAGGCCAGAGGCCTTCCAAGGCTCGGGCCGAGGCCAGTAGCCTTCCGAGGCCCAAAGTCCGTCGTGCAGCTCTCGACGGTTGTTTCTTCTCTGGGCCGGCGTCGAACTTTGAACCTCGATGATTCGACGTGGGAGTGAAACAGGGAAATATTATTGATTTTTAGCAAAATATGGCTTTAAGCCAGGGAACTCAGCGGAATGCTTCCGGCAAGTATGGCGGAAAAAAAACAATCTGAGGGTCCTGCACGCGTGAGGGATCATGGGTACAGTGGACGTCACACTAGGGATAGTATTACTGGCACGCCCTGTGTCGATGTCCATTTTCGATTTTCGAAAAACAAACTGTAATACTCTGCAGCTTCCACTAGATGTCGGCCTATGCACAGCATGTGATCTAAGCAGATTCCACAAGCCTCAGAAATATATACATAAGCATAAGAAATCTGTATATTCCACATCGTGTTTTAGCAAACTGGGATCTCATGAGCAGGAAGCCTAAAGTGTGTTGCAGTTAACAAACATTAAATGACAAGCAAGAAAGAATCAAGGTGGCTTGTCTGGCCCAGTGTCAAGAAGGTCAGTGCAGCCGAGAACTGGTTGTCTATTCAAAGGATCCAATTAATACAAGCAACGAGCCAAGCTACTGCCAAGGTACAGCTGAGAGACAATGAGTGGCAAGTTTGATGCGTTTTAATACCATTTAATATCGAATTGAAGCTTGAATCGTGGTCTTCAGACATGTGACCTAGATGGAAATAGACTAAAGCAGATGACATTGAGGAGAGAAGATGCAGGTATACCCATACTCCCTTTTTATTCCCAGGAGCTTATGTAGCCTGCAAGGCCATGCTCAAAGGCTAATTATATGACAGACAGCTTGAGTGATGATAGATGTTGGGTTAATTGGGTGGGGAGGTATAGTCCAGACCGGCCCACTCGCACCAGGAGTACCAGCTTGCGCGCTGCTAGCTAGTGCAATATTCCAGAAGGTTACAAGCGTGTCTACCAATGATAGAGGGCCACATAGCAAAGAGCCCTATACTTTGTGAACCAAGATCGCTGTGTATTTTCTGACGATGAAGATGACTTGCACTAGAGGGCTTAGTTGCCCACCTTATAGTAGAAACCCAATCACGACATGAAACCCCATGGAAAGTATATGTAGATGTTTACTGTGACCCAACCAAGGTCCCACATATGTTTTTACAATTTGCCACGTAGCATGGCATCAATGATGACGTGTTTTCGGTATAAAAGAGTGTTTTTAATGGAAATCTTTGAGCTTGATACTGTTGACATCCGCAGATGTCTGTTGTACTCCCCGTTTTAGATAATTGTTAATAAAACAGCGTACCTTTTGCCAACTTCCTACGTCAACCTTATTATTGATGTTGGAGTAATTTCTGCATCCCCAACCTTCCCATTAGAGTGCCACCTCGTCTTAAAGAGCCCCTCGTGTTCAATAGCGCAATAATTATGGTATCAATTGGGGTTCCTAGAGCACCCTGCAAAGCAAAAAACATTGAAGTACAAAAGTATGAAATGGTCTCCATCCCGTATGGAGATGAGGTTGATCCTCTATACCCCCTCTCCATCACCTGACCCAGAGAATTACACAGAGGTTTGGGTGGACCTGACGGAGAAGGGGGAGTGCATCTATATGACTTGCTCACCTGAAGAGTAAGCACGTAGGGGGGAGAGTTTGCAACTAATGTGCCCCAATACAGAGATAAGATAGTAAAATACCACTTTGAGGGGGTGCAGGATATCGCAGGGAAGTGTTTGAGAATTGTCAGGAGAAGGTACGTTTGATAGTGACATAATAGAGAACATGAGGTGCCAAATGGAAGAGAAGGCAAAACATTTTGGGCCTATGGAAGCTATATGAAGAGAGAAAAAGAGGAAACAGCCAAAGAGGTGGGGAGGTAACGTGGTGGTACAGCCCATGAAAGATAGCCCAACTTACAGGTGTACTCCTAATCACGCTCACACCAGATTAAAGTTCACCCCTCTAGGGAATTCAGGCAAGAGTATTTATCTTGAAAGGATAAAAAGTTTAATCAGTACAGAAATGAGGATGGGAGCAAAGAAGTCTGCTTCACGGCCGGCATTCTGTCCCTCTTACGTGGCTGGCTCCTGCATACAGGTGCCAAGGAGGAGCCTTATATAATGTTTAACTTGGATACTGGAAAATGGCATGGCTCATCATAAACTGCCATTCTTCCCTTACAAGGGGTGCTGCAGTATTCCTTCCTTCATGGCCGGGTTTCCACTTACAACAAACTACTTAGCATACTGCTAACTATGTAAGAATACATTGTAGCTCCTGTGTATCATCATTTTGCTATTTTATAAACATTTATATACAAACACTTTTTTCCGTCATACTCTCCATACTTCACTCAACATACTTAGATTTGTTCTGGTCCAGTAATTCCCCTTAAAACCTTATTTTTCTCATAATGTTACATTCTGTGCATGAGCATGTACACTCCACTATTCTTAGTCTGCATGGGGTTTTGATGGACAGGAAACAGCTGCTCAGCCACTTTGTGTGCTCTGCAATGCCTGTGGTATATTTTTAGCACAGGCTGCATTCCTTTTGGCACTGAGCATTCTGCTCTTTACTGTGCTTTGAGAAAAACTAAATAGAATTTACCATTTTACAAATTCATTCAGCTAATAGTTATTTACCTTATATTTATTTTGCTTGTTTGTTTTATTTATTTGTATAGCGCTCCAAACCCAGAGGTAGAAGGGCGCTTAAAGAAGACGGTTGCATATTGTGATATATACAATTTCAATATACAGCAATTTACAGAATATACAGACATAGTTAAGCAGTGGAGGTGTATGCACATATCTGGATGGTGTTACAGTTTAAAATACAGCAGTTTGCAGAGTATACAGACATATTTGAGCAGAGGAGGTGTAGCCACATATCTGTTGTGCTACTCTTTGTTCAGGAGCCAACCGATAACATGTTTCCTGAAGATCTGGAAGGACTCAATAGTTTTAATGTTGAGTGGTAAGGTGTTCCAGAGTTGGGAGGCAAGTACTGTGAAGCTAGCCCCTCCAGCTCTTTTTAAGGAGAATCTGGGCACTGTCAAGCATAAAGTGTTGGAGGATCTGGTGGTTCTGTTGGTGGGTTTCACGGTAAATCTATTAGTTAGATATGGTGGGGCTAGGTGGTTTAAGGCCTTGTACGTGAGGCAAACGGTTTTCAAATCATTTTTTTTGTCGTATGGAGAGCCATTTGCACTATTTCCTAGCAGTGGAGATATGCTCTCATCTGGGGATGTTAAGTGCTGCACTTAGTGCGTTATTTTGAAGTACCTGTAATTTGTTAATTATGGATTGGTTAGCACCCAGGTACAGGCTATTAAAATAGTCCAGTTTGGACTGTTTGAGGGCTCTGGCAAGAGTGAGGCAGCGATTGGGTGATAGGAAGGGTCTACTGGCCCCAATAAGCTTGCCGGTGTAGGCGGAGGCTGAGGCGATCATGTTGGTTTGTTTGGTGATGTTGGAGTTGGCATCAAGGTAAAAGCTGAGAGTTTTCACGCTTTTGGCAATAGGGATGGTGTGACCATCGATAATGATGTTGTTGTAGTTAGGATTAAGTTTAGACAGGTTACTGGGAGAGCCGACAAGGAGGAGCTCCGTCTTCTCATCATTCAGGCAGAGGCCATGAGAGGCCATCCATGCCTGAATGATAGAGAATATTTTCTTGATCCGAGTGATGTCTGCATGGTAGTTGCCTGTAATGGTGAGGAGTATCTGGGTGTCATCTGCGTAATTCGTGTAGGTGACACCCAGACGGTGCAGTTGGTCAAATAGTGGCTTTGTAAATATATTATACAAAGTGGGGGAGACGCAGGAGCCTTGTGGGACTCTGCATGACATGGGAATGGGGTCTGCTGCGGCTGTTGTTGAAAAAACCTGCATGGTTCGGTTTGCCAGAAAGGATTGTATCCATGTGACGGCCGAGGAGGAGAAGTGAGCTGCGGTGGCTAGATGGCTAGAGGATTTTGAGGTCGACCAGGTCGAAGGCCGCTGAGAGGTCTAAGAGGTGTAGGATAGCGCCATTGCCTTTGTCTTTGATTTCATCAATCTGACTTTTGAGATCAAAAAGGGCAGTTTATGTTCCATGTTGAGGTCTGAAGCCAGAATGATGTATTCCTAGCAGTTGGTTGGATTCCAGATATTCCTGAATTTGGATGTAGGCGACTCTGTCCAGGATTTTTAATAGGAATGGGACTGTGGTGATGGGTCTGTAGTTGGTGGGCATGGCTGGGTCTAGAGATTGTTTTTTCAGGAGTGGGAGTACCCATGGTTGTTTTGGGTTGCTGGGGACTGAGTTATTGATGAATGATAGGTTAATAAATTTAGTAATGAAAGGGGATAGATCTCTAGCTGCGTCTTTTATGATCTGGGCGGGACAGCTGTCCCCTTTGCAGTTCGAGGGTTTTAAGGCGGTGATGATGTTTTGAACTTCCACCGTAGTTACTTTCTTGAATGTGAAGCTCGATTTGGTATCGATGGGCGTTGGTGAGCCAAGGTTGGTAGACTTGTTGTTGGAGAGATGTTGGCATTTGTCCTCAATTTTACTTCGGAGTCCTGTGATTTTGTTGTTAAGGGCGTTTTGGATGCTGGTGCACCAAGGTTTGTCTTTCAAGCAGGTGTCTGTAGGTGGATTCGGATTTTCTAGTTCCTTTAGAATTTTAAATAATTCTTTAGTGGAAGACCCTGCCTGATCAATCCTGACATTGTATGCATCTTTTTTGGTGCAAATTATCTCACTTTTATATAGAGAAGATATATTCGTGAGATTTGATTTATTTTCCGCAGAGGGGTTGGTTTTACATGTGAGTTGGGCCTTAGCTTTCTTTTTTCTGAGTAACTTGAGTTCGGGGGTGTACCACAAGTTCAGATGAGCTCTTGGCTTATCTTTGCGTAATTTCAGAGGGGCAATGGTATCCATCGCCTTGGCCATGGAGTCATTCAAGGTGTCAATCAGTAGGTTTAAATCAGCATTGGCTGGGAGGGCGTTGCGGGTGGGTATGACCAGGGGTAGTAGGGCTTCAGCAGTAATGTTGCGTTTGTTTCTGGTAGGACAGGCTGGTGACATGGGGAACTTTTTGGGTGCTACATGAGTAATGTTAACCTCAAGGAGGATGAGGTGGTGATCCGTCCATGCTAGAGGTTGGGGGTCCTTACAGATTGTGTTGCAGTTGTAGGGCGCTACCCAGTCGATAATTCTGCCCTTCTGGTGGGTGGAGAGGACATTGAGTTGTGCAAAGCCATTTTCTGTTAGGGCATTAGCTAAGGATGCAGCATGTGCATGTTAAATACTAACTATCTTCATTCAGTGCCTGGCCACGTCTGTGTGTGATTATTTTTGCATGAAAAGCTTTCTCAGTGCTGTAGTGCTTAGAGAAGTCTTGCCTAATTGTAAAGCGCTTTGGGGGTGCAGGAAGTCACTAGATCCTCCCCAACACCCACTGCACCGTCCCCACCCTATGGCCTGTATCACCCATACTGAAGCCTGCAGCAGGGTACACAAATCCATGATGGGTGTCCCCAAGCAGGGAAAAGACAGAAATAGGGAATGGAAAGCTAGCACTACTTCTGAACGAACAGCTGAAGGTAGCTGACATAGAACCAAGTGAGTAGCGGCAGCTAGAGACTGTGTTCAAAGGCGCAGAGGATGAGAGAGAAGGCGGTCCGGAAAAAGGAGTAGGAGCACAGGGTGGCTGGAATGGCAGGTGGCTGGACGTCCTGGAAAATATAATGTTCAAATTAGACAAAAGGGCTCTGGAGGAGGAGGGGGGCTTTGTGGGGTCCGAAGCAGACGCCGAGAACGGAAGAGCAGGACCTGACACAGGGTGGATATCAGATGAAGGGGAACTAGACGAAGACATAGACCAGAAAAGGGAGGAAGAGAGAAGGCAGAGAGAAAGAGAGAGAAGGCAAAAGAAAGGGAGATAGACTGGGGGAGCAGTAGGGACTTATTACATGATCAACTGGTCCCAGACCCTCTGAGGCAGGACAGGAAGGATGGCAGTAGCCAGCACTGCAAACAGTGGGGCTGCCCCGGTGCTGTGAACACAGCTGTTCCTGTTACAGAAAGGCAGGGAAGGAACGCAGTATATACCAAGGAAGAGCATGGACAGAGATAATTTGATGTAAAGCCTGCCATCCCTCGCTACGGGGGTAGGCAAATGGATATGTACTCTTGAGGAAGAGACAGCAGGGATTACCCTGTTGATTGGCGATAGGCAATAAGGAGAGCCTATTCGCAGCTTTTTTGGGCCAACGAGGGGACAACATATGGGAAGAGGCAGAATATGACAGATTAAAATTGATCAGCAACATTCATGACGGTGCACCTTTCAATAACTGCCGCACACACGTGTAGAAATTATTAAGGACCATGTACCCAGAAACATCAGATATTCAGGCTATTTTTGCACACAAAATGAAACCAACAAAGACCCAGCAGAATACATACAACAGATACAGGAGATGTGGACATTAGAGACACGACAATCGTTGGGATGTGAACATACCATTATTCTATCACATACTGCTATGGGGTCTCCCCACAAATGTGCAGACATCCCTAGAGAAGGTGGTTGGGAATGAGGCGAAGGGTTGGCCAGAGATACAGACGCGCATTGTAAATATTTGTAAAAGGAAACAGGAAAAGGAGACAGACACGGCAGGTAATGCAGTTAAGGCAGAGGCGAAATTGGTGCAGAATAAATTATCAATGAAAGGGACAGTGCTTACAAACATCGTTCCAGGCCAGCTTGAAGTAGACCCTGCCCAACAAGCGGGTATTCTCTGCAAGGGGTGTGCCAAGAGGAGGAGTATACCCACAGCAAAGAGGTGGGCTTCAACAGCAGGGAGGGTATTCCCAACAAGGAATGTATCAGCAGCAAGAATATTATCAACAAGGCAGGATACTCACAGAGGGGAGGGGGTATGGAGGAGCGGGGCTCATATTTGGGGGTACATGTTTTATATGTGGGCAGAGGGGAAACTTTGCACGGATGTGCGCACACGGACAACAGCAGCAGTATGGGCAAGGGGGGATCAACCCATGCAGCCACAGATGCAACCCATACAACCACAGATGCGGCCCCCACAAGTACAGAAGCCACCACAGCAGGTGCAGGCCCCCTTCACAGAGACACTGCAACCTATAGGGCCCGTAGTTGCACAGACAGCACAGGCAAACACCCAGCAGCAGGCGACAGTACCACAACATGCTTTGCAGGCCCAAGCACAAATATAAATGGAGGGGGACAGCACATTATTGGCTCAAAACACAGTAACACGCTACACAGGAGTGAATGTACTGGGAGGTAACCCGTTTCCATTTCCGGAACAAGGTCCAACGGCCCAATACGGGCGTAGAGGACACGTGTGCCCATCCTGTGAGTAACTGAAGACGCTAATGAGGAACCGGAGCTAAGCAGTGAAGACTGGGCTTAAAGATTTCTCATTTTTGGTGGATACAGGAGCCACCAAATCCTGCATGGAGGTTGACTTCCCCCAGTCAGACAAAGTAATGGACACACAGGGATATTCTGGAGCAGTTGTAACGTTTCCTATTACCACTCACAATAGGCACAAAGCAGCAAATAGTAGTGCCCCTGTTGTACTTAAAAGAAACGCCCATCAACATATTAGGGAGAGATATAATGAATAAATTAAAGGAGTAGTTCAGTTAGAAATGTTATTGTCCCACTTGATCGGGCCTGTATTTCCGAGCATACATCGATGTCCAATGTAACTTACCCGAATTTATCATCGCACTTTAACACATATGAAAACGACGGGTCGGGTATCTTGTGATAATCGTATCCGTTGATCCATCGCCCTAAGTTCAAATGCCCTTACAGCATTAATTCAGATCACCCACCCGAAGGCTGACATCACTAGACGCTCACAATGAGCTCCACCTTTTAATTACGTTAGTGGGCCGCGTACCCAAATGTACAGTCATCACCAATGTCATAACATTATCTAATGCAGAACCAGGAACATAAACAAACACATCCACAACAAACGCAAAACATTTGTTTCGTTTCACCAAAATGATCAAATCAGTTCATTTTGAAGAAAACAACAATAATCGGGACCATAGCAAGTACTTTTCATTTTGATATAACGCTAAAAAGAGGTAATTGAGTTCACAAAAACATGGGTAACTTTTTCCAGTAGAGGTTATAGCTAGCGAATATTGCATGGTTCTCATTTTTTGTTTAACTGTGAACAGTGATCTTATAATGCAGTCTGTTCATCGATCGATTAATCACAGTCTTTGCATTCTTCACAGAAAGTTATGATCTTCAATCACTGATTCTTGATCTACGCACATGGCGTCCCATCACAGAGAAGTAATTAGTGGTTTAAATTTCAAATGCAATGCTTTCACATCCGCACATTTTCAGAACCTATAGGCTGCAACCGCAAAAGGACAGATTGGTGTCTGGCGATTGTCCCAGATAATGGTTATCACAGATGTGTTGTTGATGATTATTGTCCAATTACGGTTGAAGAAGCCATGGACCGGTAGACTGTGTACCTATGACAGGCAGACATCGGTATAATAGAACTATGTAAAATCGAGACTGCAAAAATATACATGAGTACCCACTTCATAATTGAATATACACAGTGCATAGTTATGTTAACTATCAATTTAAGTCACAATTAACACGTATGATGTCTATTCTTTGCGTCAAATTGGACATTCATCCGTCACAGCGTGAATCATGTAGCATACAGCACACTTTCCATCCTCACTTGCATAATCATTATTTAAAACGTTGCTTACATTGTGTCTAGAGTTTCCATTCTCCCTATGTGATGGATGACGAACCGCTTAAAAAGACAAATCTCAGTAAGAGAAACGTAACTTTCCAAAATAATCTTTCAATATAGTAAATCTTACCAATTCTTTGTGGATATTCGACATATTTTGTCCTTCAAATTGTTCGTGCAGTGAATTCAAGGACAAATAACAATGGGACCCTTCATCTGGCGTTCACAGTGTGCCAGAGTGAGTTTCGATTTTGGGGAGAGATGCAACAAAATGAACAATATTAATGGCAAGCTATGCAGTGCAAAACAAGGAAATATTCGAAGTATCCCTCATATGAAAACATGTACTTCCATTTCAACGGTATCAACGTGCCTGGTCACACAACATTTATGTATTTTTTCAAAGATTACCCTATGCGAGTGGCAGACAGGCTCGGATCTTTCTTTACGTCAATAGGGCAATGCCCGAAGAAAGCTAAATTAATAATGTGGGGCAGTATTTTTGGCTTGGCCAAAGAGGGACACTTCTTTTCTGAAATTAACAGAATTTGAATACACATCAGGAAAACAGGCTTTTGCACCTTGAGCCCAATCCGACGACTTCGGAAATTCTGTCAATTGGTTAAATAATTTCACTGTTGGGACTATGCAACCTATTTCACAATATTCTATGCACCTAATACTCAAAAAATGATAAGTATGTATTGTTGTTAGCTATGTAGCTATTTGCTACACGCCATCAGTGCGGATTACTCATTTCATTCATCATACTTCACATATAGAGCTGGTTATAGCTTGAAATACACATTAATTGATATAGATGAATAAAAAGTGGTAGGTTAATATTTAGAGACAGCACGGCCGGACCGGGAAGGGAAGGGGCAGGGTGTGCGATTCGGCACCAGGCTGGGTGGACTGTTGCACCCAGGGCAACACGTGCAATAACCAACAGTAAAAAAAAAATGACATCACTACAATTCTAGCATGCCTCAAATTAGTGCAGTTTTGAAAGGCTTACAGCTTCTGTGTAGATCTATTCCAGCAATCATATTGATTTCTGCATTGATATTGATGCAGGCGCATCTTCCATATGTGGGCTCCACAGTAAGATGTAAATGTGCAAAGGCCAGAGGCGCATGTTCATAGTGCATATTGGCAATACATAATCCTTCACCGGTTATTTCAATGTTGACTAACACTGTGGCACATGCAATCTGCAACCACTTATGAATCCTAAGTTTAGCGAGTTTAGGCTTCATTTATTTTATTTATTTATTTGTTATTTATAAAGCGCTATACATCAAATGGTATTTCAAGGTGCCACAAGAACAAGGGGTTGGAGCTCAGGAAAGAAAACAATAACGGGGAAGCAGGGAGTGAGGACCACATGCTAAGCCCGAGGACAGGGTGGACCAGACTCGGTAGGTATGCACACCCCGCCAGGCTTCTCAGGGTAAAGGAGCCGGAAGGGCAAGTGCAGGTTGTGTGGGGGTGGCGCGTTCGACAGGAAGACAGGGTCCTGGGGTACACTGGGCGAGGACGGCCTTGTGCCCTGTGGAGTTCAGAAGGGACCAGGCAGCCAGTCATTGAGACAGAGGAGGAATTAGGAGGGGTGGGGGGACAGGAATGAAGAGAACATATCAGTCTTGAGAAGCTTCTGGAACTTAGACAGAAGCTTGAGATGGCCAGGGAGGCCATTATAGAGGGAGACTCCTGCCGAGGAAAGAGACCTACCCCACACACTCTGCTTGGAATAGTGTCTGATCTGCAGAGAATTGCAGCTCGATGACTGAAGGTCTCTAAGCGGGAGGTATTTATGTAAAGAGTCAGATGTAGTGGGGTCCCTGCCCCAGAATGCCTTGTGGATGATGCAGAGGGTCTTGACCTTAATCCTCACAGCCACCGGGAGCAATTAGGAGATATTTCTGAGCTGGAGCGATGCAGTCCCTGGGCTTGAGGCCGAGGATAAGTCTTGCAGCCCTGTTCAGGGTTAGTTGAAAGGGATGAAGGAAGGATAAAGGCAGATTGAGGAAGAGGCTGTTGCAGTAGTCAAGCCTGGAAATGACAGGCGCTCGGGAGACCTTAAGTTTCTGTATGCCTGCTGCTCCAATTTTCTGATTAGATTCTTCAAATATTGCAAGTTCATTACTAAAAGGGCTTGAAATTAGGGTTGATAAGCAGGAGATACAAGTGGTGCCTGGATATCCAGCAGCAGACGGACACCAGGAGCTACCACTAGGGAACAAGGAATTAAGTTTATAGAGTTACATAATTTGGCAGAGGGAGCCAAAAGTAGCTCCTAGTAACTGTTGATCTTAAGCTCACCAGGCTCTTTAAAATCTGATTTGAATCACATACTTGATAAGCAGACTGACATTTATTGTTGTAATCTAAATCAATTATTTTAATGGTAATAAATACAAAAAGCAACTAAGGTAGAAGTTTTAAGGTCTTTCTAGTGACATTACTTTTACATCTCAATACACATACGATTCCATTTTTTGTACAATGAACACAGTTTCCAAACACTGTGCAAAAGCTTGATTCTAGCTTTGTTAAACATTGTAAAGAGAGGCACACATCATTTGAATCTTGAAGTCAACCTTTCCACAAGTTTGAGTTTGGGAGGGAACCCTTCTTTTACAATGTTCCGTGGCATAGGCTTAGCCCTGAAAACAAAATCTGGATCAATTCCATGTGTTTGCATGCCCAGCACATGCAATGTCAGATCTTTCACAAATTCAACATCCATCTGCTGGAAGATTGGCTTTGCCACCCACGGTTTGTGTCACTGGATAGGGGCCATGCCTCCTCCCCAATCAATCCTACTTTCATACAAGGGATGCAGCAAAGCCTTCCTTTCTTCATTGTCAGTGGTTTATGTCAGAACATACTGCTCTACATGTTGGTAGTTTATGCAAGAATACAATGTAGCTCATGCGTTCCTTTATTTTGCTAACTATGAACATTTTATGTATAATAACATTTTCCAGTAATTCTCTCCATATTCCACTCATTCTATTCATGTTATCTGGTCCCTGTAGGTTCCCCATCCTTAATACTCATAATATGTCCCATTTCTGCATTTTGTCATACAGAGCCTGTAAATGCCTATTCTTAGCCTGCATGGAACCTTGACGGACAGTAGACAGCAGGTGAGGCACTTTGTGTGCTGAGAACACTGCGGAAGCCTGTAGTCCATTTTTAGCACATGCCACATTCTTGGGATAGATGGGGAATTTGCATCTACCGTACTAAAATGTTCACAATGCATAGGATCTAACATTACAAATCTATTCAGCTAATAGTTGATTGCGCCTTATATTTAAACAAAAACTGCCTTATTCAGTATCTGCCCATATCCTTCTTTAGTGCCTGTCGATGTCTGTGTATGTGATTATATCTACATGAGAGCCTTCCCAGTGCCCTTCCTCCCCCTAGTCCATTACAGCGCCTAAAAGAAGTCTTGCCTAATTCTAAAGCGCTTGGGGGTACGGGAGGTCCCTGGTTTCTTCCCAACATTCCCCCCTTTAGTTACTTCTACAGTAACAAACTCATCCCCACCCGACATCTCTACAACCCCAGAAATATTAGTTTGAGTTTTGCGGTTTATTGTATGGCAAGGTGTTTTAGATCCCCTAATTGATACCATCATCTTTGCACTATTAGGAACTATATTGAAACAACATCAGAGACACAATTGGCATGTGCAGAAGAGGACCAAGAAGAATACGATAACAGGCACCAGTATGTTTTAGACTGCCCCTAGCCATGATAGGACCCAATCAAAGGCAATCGATTGCCAATCAGTGTTCTGAACTTCACCTTCCTTCTTCATTTGAATACTTAGATTGTGCACAGCCTCGATGATGTGGGATAATGACCCATTCTCAGCATCCTCCAGGGGTACAAAAGTGCAGCAGCAGCTGCTTCCAGCGTTTACACACTCCTCCTTCTATGGCTGTTAGCAAATCCAGCATGTAGCGGTTTTGCATCGTCACAAGTCTCAATGCACGGAGCTCTACTTTGATGGCGTTGAACCCATTCTCTATTTCAATGGCCAGCTGGACTAGCTTCCATCGGATGATGTGATCCCACTTGCCGTTAGCAGCTGCTTGTACCACAGGATCCAAAAAAGATGTGAAGAATGTCTCTGCTGAGCGGAAGAGTCTTTCGAGACACAGTTTGATCTCTTCTCAGCTGTTGAAATCGTTCTTTTTCTGGCAGCATATGAAATTCTTGTGTCATCTGCAAGTCTCTTTCTGCTTCTTTACGTGCTGGAGTGGCTGTTAGCACCTTGACAGGCATTTCTTCTCCCTTCAGGTGTTCTTCCGGGATTACTAGCAGTACTGAGTGCAGGGTGACCAGTGAACACTTGTCCCTCCAGGATGGCGGGAGATGCAAGTAGGCTTGTTAGCGCAAACCCAGTAGTAATCCATCACTGCAGCTGTACCTTTCATCATATCAGGGATCACAAGAGTGCAGTTGCACTGTGCATTTGCGCCAACAGGAACTGTTCCTTCATTGCTAAAACAAAGCTCATAGTCCATATCTCTATGTATTCGGACTGGCTTCTCCAATGTTGCAATCCATGTCAGCCTTGTGATGTATTAGGTACCATATCTGTGCACACATAGTCTGTACTTGGGCTATTGTTTCTTTGGTGTACTCGGGCACATCACTGTGGTGCCCTGCCATTTGTCGTTAACATGTGAGTGACCTCCCAAGTAGAAATAAAGTGCTTGTAGACACTTGCTGTATTTTGTACTGCCATTGCATAGTGCTGGGTCTAAATCAATGCTCCTCAACTACACACTTTGTGCCTGGAATGTGTCCTTCATCGAACATAGGGTAAGATGTACCAGGCATTGTGCCTCTGTAATTGGGACTGGATGTAGAACTAAACCTTAGGAGCCCCTGCACACACGTAACAGCCCTGAGGTGAAAGGACGAGCTGACACTGTTTGGCTGTGGCGAGTGGAGGTCTGTGCTAACTTGCCCTCTACTACTGAATTGAATTTCCTGTGTTTCCTGTGAATCCAGACAGCCAGAACTACCTGGAGGTATCTGGAGGTGCGTGTGCCTTTAAGACTTCTAGCGAGTCAGACCAGAAAAGGCCGCCTCCCACGCCCTTGCAGCGTAAGCCCTGAGGTGAAAGGGCGAGCTGACACTGTTTGGCTGTGGCGAGTGGAGGTCTGTGCTAACCTGCCCTCTACTACTGAATTTCCTGTGAATCCAGACAGCCATAAGTACCTGGAGGTATCTGGAGGTGCATGCGCCTTTAAGACTCCTAGCGAGTCAGACCATAAAAGGCCGCCTCCCACGCCCTTGCGGCATAAACCCTGAGGTAAAAGGGCGAGCTGACACTGTTTGGCGAGTGGCGTAAGGTGTCAATCCCCATAAGGTCGGTGGAGATGGAGTCCGTTCTGTCATCACCAAGGACTAGAGCCCAAACTAAATGCTCCGGCAGACAAGAAGACCGTGCTGTCAAACGCTCCAGACAACAACATGTAAGTCAATACTTTTCGTGTACCTCAGTAGCTGAAGACACGTGTAACCCTGAGACTCAGGGCAAGTCTGAATGAACAGTAACTGTGGCAAACGTCTTAGACGACTCATGTGGCTATTTCCCTCTTGCCTCCCCCGGTAAGGTAATGTCTGGTGACCCTCTACAGGCGTACTCTTTGTTGCCTTCAGGACCCCACTTAGCCTCCCATCTGGTCGAGGTTGCTGTAAGACTTACCGCGGCGGATTTGCGGGCTGTAGAGGGGCTGCTCATGGAGTCAGGATCTGCTTGGTCACTAGCGAGCGCGGGGTGCCCGCGGGCTGCGGTGCGGTCTCTGCGAGGCTTGGCGCGCACAGCAGCCTCTCTCTCCCCTCCGGCTGCAGCGGTCGCAACCGCTGATGCGCAGGGGCGGGGCTTAGAGGTAGCCGACTCCCTCGGCGCCGAAGATGGAATCGGTGAGGTTCGAGCACAGCAGGCTCAAGTGGGTTGGGGCTTTGATCGACGTGTGGTGCACCCCCCAGCACACAATGCCATCCACGGACTTGACTAATTGTGGCTCTGACAGTCCGGTGAGTAGAGGGTTTGATATAAGTGTGTGCCATCATGACAAGTGGGAGGCAAGCAAGAAAGTCTTTTTGGCATCAACTCAAGATGCCCTCTCACCTGAAAAGTCCAATGCTCTGCAATTGCATGATGAGGTGTTTGTCTCTGATCTCCCTTTGGTCTCTTGTACAGCCCCCACTGGAATGGCTCTTAATGCTTATGTAGTTTTAAATGCAGAGTCAGTTGCTCCACACAGTGCGGCTTGTCAGGATGATGAAGTGGTGGGCAGTATTCAACCTGATAGGAGAAATTCTTTGGAAGTCGTAACAAATGTTTTACAAAATTTAATGGGGATAAATAAAGCACGTTCAAGTAAACAGATTGAGGCGCCGATCTCTGAAAATGATCTGATTGCAAAAAACCTCCCTGAAAAGACGTTGTAATAAACTTACTGATGCCAATCAAGGCATCTGGGGGTCAGTGAATTACAAACGAATGAGAACAATAGAAGCTGTGTCTACAGGGGACTCATCCCAAGTATCTCCTGCAAATGTCCTGGAATCACAGAAAAGGCTTTTAACCCATGACAATACAAATCGGCATTCGAGTCCCTGTCGTCCAAAAAAATTATATCACCAACTAAAAATGGAAGACTCTACGGACGAAACTTCATCATCTTTTGTGGATCACCCTTCCCCAAAGTCAGATGGGCAAACACTGTTACGGGCCGCGCAACACGTGCACCTGATGCATTAAGGAAAGACACGTCTGCCTGTGTGGCCTCATGTGTGCATGTGCCTATTAATGACTTGCAAGTGTCCTTGACTTCTGCCATGGCGATAACATTGGCGCCCTTTACCAAACTTTATGAGGTGATAAATGAAAACATGAAGGATGTAACGTTAGTAGCCTTAATGAATTCAAAATTGCAGTAACACACAAGTAACACACAAATTGCTGGCAGCCCTTGCTTCGGCAAACGACCTAAAACGCAATGACACGATCGATAAAAAGCTTTTTGCAGAAGTGGCAAAAGAGGCACTGGCTCTCTTCCGCAAACCCCACATGGGCACAGGAGGAAGTGATCAATCTCGTCATCTAAATGTTCCGCACATGTCATCAATTGAGCCACCGCTGCCGTCAAAAGAATCGCCTCTGTTGCCAACTTGTGCAGCGGCCATGGAGGCTGAAGTCGCAAAACAACGGCTAATGCCACCTGAAGGTAATCGCGGTCAGAAGTTCATTAGCCCGGAAAGCGCAAAATCGGCACCAACAAGATTTATTGAGCCTGAAGCGGATGTTCAAATTGGACCCTCAACTGATGATCTGTCAGTATCTCCAAGCACAGGTGACACAGCTCGTGATAACCTCACATTAGAACATCTGGCAGAGATCTTTATTTAATACAGCTTTTCTTCAATCAAGAAGCTCAGCAAATCTAGCCCGGCTTGATGTTCAGGTTGAGGTACCTCAAATATCAGTTTTCGAACCAGTCCGTGCCAACAAAGCGGTGGCTGTTGATGGAGTAAAGTCAGCAGGTATGTTTCCTATATTTAGTGGTCCAGATATTGCCCAACCAAAAAGTGTGGAAAGGAAGAAACTACACCTACTGCAAGCAAAGAAGTCAAAAAAAACGTCCAGGGAGAAAGAAGACTAACATACGGGGTGCACGTACATTTTTGAGAAATATTAACGTGCTACAGATAATATAGACAATGCAATCAACACGCGGTCTCAACCTCATGTGCCAACGAATGTAAGCATTAACACACCAGTCGCTCCAATGGTCATCCTGGTCGATGAGGTAGTGATCCACATTGGCGACCCCACACAGACAGCCCAGGACGAGCTCCTGGAACTGTCTGTATATGAGGATTTCGATTGTGGAGAAAGCATTCCAGTCACGCCACAAGCCGAAGAATTTGACATGAGAAGAGCAACGATTTTGCTTGAGACTCAGCGTGAGGTCACCCCTGCAACTAATCCAGAAGAAGCTTGTGGGAATGCGGAAAGGAAACAGCCCCTTTCTACAGGAGTCTCACAAAACAGGTCTGCAGCTGGCAATAGCGACAGAACCTGTTCAATAATTTTGAATCCTGCGACACTACCTAAAAGGGATCTCATACCTGTGAGCCCTGTGTTGTCAACCCTTCAGAAAAAAAGAGAGCGGCTAGCGGCTACCTTGCAACTGAATCAACCTGGGATCTTGAAGCCAAGCCATGTGTCTACAAACACAGCTTGTCTGGAAAGAGAGAGTAGCTCTCCGTGTACTTTAACTTTGTCAACGGCAGCATCAGACCCACAGAAAGACGTTAGCCAACAACTGAAAATAGTGGGCAAGCAACAGAAAAGAAGCAAAGGGCATGATGTGGACCGACATCTGGATTATATCTTGAAGGTCAAATTTATGTTGGAGAGATTAGAGTCACGCGATAAGCTGATTCTGAACCGATCCAACGTATTAAGATTATTGCACCATATTCCACGTCTTCGTGTGCTGGGTTCTCGGGTCATAAAAATTGTTGAGTTTCCTGATGAAACTTGCAATGACAAGGTGGTACTGCATGTCGAATCTAACATAATTGCCAGTACAATTATTGATGCTGGAGAAGACTTATTGTCTTTGGGATTCGACATTTTCAAAATAGTGAACACCGCAAACACAAAAAGGTCTGAGACCACGGATGTAACGATGGCAGTCACATCTACTCACGAGATCCATCCAGCTACACCGGCGTTGAAACAGCTAACCTCTCCGGTTGTCCAAGATCCAACGATCTAAAATTCAGTAAGCAAGCCTTTACAACGAGTCGGGCCATTACTATCTGATCTTCATAGGGTTTCTTTTGATGAGCCGTTTACAGCCTTGAGATCCAGTCCAATGGACAAAATTCGTATTACTATAAAGAGTCTCAGAGCTGTTGTCAAGAATGCGAGTGATTTGTCGAGCAGCCCTATGCCCAAAGAACAAAGTTGGGAATGGAAATGGCTCGCGATATCGTTGAACGGTAAACCCAGAAGCTAATGCCCAACGGACAGAGCCGCGCAAGTCTGCACTTTCGCATCATGCAACACACGTGGCTATCTTCACTTATTAAACAACAATTGGGTACAAGATATTCATCTTGTTTGTCTCCAAGAAACTTGGATGAGCGAGATTCCTGTCACCTCAGAATTTGAATGTGCCCTTAATCCTGCAAGTAAGGCTGAGAAGGGGCGGCCAATGGCGGGCCTTCTCACCATGATCAAGCGCTCCACAGGCTATCGCCTATTAAAATCTACTAACTACACACCGTACATTCAAGTCTCGGAGATAGGCAAGATTAATCTCATGAAGAACGAGGTGGATGTGATGCAGGTGATAAACCTGTACTGGAATCATGCTTGTGCAGGTACGCATTAATTTATTGATCAAGTAACGACGATCATTGATAACCTGCTTGAATCGACACAAAGGGCTGGAATAATACTATGTGTAGACTTGAACATTGACTATTTTAAGCCTCAGAAATCATACAAAGCACAACTAGCTAAGGATTTGATGGAAGAACTAAATGCACAAGGTCTATCGATGCTAAACGGCTGCACTCAAGGCGACATACCTCCGATGTCAACGTGGCAGCGTGATAATCAAGTGTCAACGATTGATTATATCTTCACATCTGACACACTGCATGCACGCAAACTACACTGGTTCCCAGTAGAGCACAGAAATATCCCTCAAAACTCTGGCCCTCACACACAAAGCTAGGGCCAACCTTGCACCAGCCTACCTCACCAACCAACTTACACCTCATACATCATCAAGACCACTTAGAGCAGCACAAGCTAACACTATGTCCATACCGAGATTCAAACTCCATAACTCGGGTGGAGCTAGCTTCCCCTACAAGCTTCTAAACTATGTAACACACTCCCCGCACTCCTTAGGTCAGAACCCTCATTTAACCTATTCAAACGCAACATGAAGCATTGGCTTCACAACATGGACTCTATGACAGCCAAACCTTCCAGATCCCAGAACGACTGACTGCTGACGGCACATTATGTAATTAATGTATTTATTTTAGACTATGTATGTATCTGTAACACTAAGCATGTACTTATCTGTAACTGTAACGTAACCCTTGTTTACTGCACTCACATGTAACTGTAACCAGATCTAACTTACGCGCCCGTATGCCCCCGGGCCTGGCTGCACTTTATAAATAAAATAAATACAAATACAAATACGTGTGAAATCCTGAAAGTGCTTGCCATGAATAACAGCGACCATGAAATGTTGCAATTGGAATTCCTATCGCTTCAAGGCATAAATTAGTTTCCAAAAATTGATTAGCAGAGTTTGCTAATTACATTTGTCTTGATTAGCAAACAACCCCATTTGATTAGCAATTTTGTACTAATGTTTTTAGTGCCACCAGAAGATACTTGTACCCAAGACATAAAATGGGTAACAATACTCAGTTTTTGTATACCGTTGAAGTAAGACATTAGTGAGATAGGTCAGGCCTTAATCTTTCACCACAGACCCACTTTAGTTTGGCACACTGCTGCCACCCAGAGGCGAGCCATGAAAAGTGAAACATTTATCTGACATTTCCTGCAAGCAAAGTAAAGTTCAAATGCAAGTTTCCAACATCCCCTGCAAATGGTACTGGCCCTTCTTAAAATCTACTCGACTATGCGAGTGGGCGAAAATAATTTGCGAGCCCTGGATGAGTGTCTGTAAATAGGTTAGCTGCATGAATGGACACAAATAAATCCATATTATAAAAAGGCTCTTAAAACTGTTTGGCCAGCTCTCTACTGCAGGAGCAAATATATAATGCAATCATAATCATAGAGCAAAGTGAGCTCTGGTGGCCAACTACAGTGTACAGTTTTGCAGTAGGTCTGTAGATGCAGACTGGATGAAACTATTCGCTACTTTAAGAAAACATCAAGTTAGCTTTGTGTATTAATTATGTAAAAGACTAAGCAGAGTGGATGGCATAGCAGGCAAAGACGTGGGAAAACTAGGCAGAATATTGTAGTTTGCAGCCATCTCACTTTCAGGGTAACGGGTATACACCAACATGGCAAGATAGAATGTCAAGGAGTATGGCATCAGCTCATGGGTTGAGCACCAGTTGCAAGCTGTATGTAACCAGCAGGCCACAGGACTAGGTTTGCCGTGAAAGCATTTGGCCACATGGTCATGTACATTTTCAAAAGGGTCCGCTCGCCAATATGATACATCTTCCCCAACAAAATTAAATCTAGTTGGCACTGAGATTTGAATGCGCTTAACTGTAAAGCATGGAGACAATGCAGTGTTTTACAGTAGCAATACTGTAATTATGCATCATGTAACCCATTACATTTTTAGAAAGGAATTGAAGGCATTTAAAAAAGAAACCTTACTAACACATACTGATCTTTGGCAGATAGGATACAGTTAGCTTAATAACAGTATTATCCTGATTTATTTCTGGTTTGCAATTATTTGAAAAATAAAATGTGTAGCGCGCCCACACAGGCCTTTTGGCACATGAGTGAAGGGGATGATTACTGCTGCACTCTCTCTCTCTCCATTAGCCCCTTTGAACTTGCAGTGAACAGAGAAAAGAGGGTGGAGAGAGCTCTGAAGGCAATAGAGGAATGCAGGGTGAGCTGTGCTTTCATTGAACATGGCACCTTAAATAGCTAACTTTGCTACACAAGTGCCAATTTAATTAGCAAACCTACAGAATTGCATAGCAAATTGCTCCGCGACACTGCTTATTTTATGCCTTGCGCTTGAACCTGACTTAGGCCTCAAATGGTCAACAAAGGTTCAGGTTGAAGCGAATCGTCTAAGACTGAGGCTGGATGAATACAAGGTGGCTCACTTATGTAACCAATTTAAGTCCAAACCAAGGAAGGTTGAATATGCCTCATTACTATTCCAGTTCAAAATAAAAAACATTGGTCTAAAACAGCTGTCGTTCCGAAAGACACATTGGGCCTCATTACGCGGTTGGCGGTAAGTAATGGTCCTTACCGGCATGGAGTAAATAACGTGTCCGTGTACCAACCAGCCTGCTAATTGCGTGCCATTACGGGTCCGTGGGCATGAGTGTTGTAGCCATGCCGGTAAGAACACGACCGCCATGCCGGTAAAGACCCCAATATTTCCCTTTGCGGCATCAATCAAAGCGCTGAGAGCACTAGTGCCATCCATGAATCCGGCATTAGCGGTGACCGTTAATAGCGGTGACCGTAAATAAGCAGAACTGGAAGTAGCGTCATCGCAAAGTAACGGGAAGGAGCACAGCGACCATCATTAAAAACACAATCCATTGCCATCCTCAGCCCCTATGACCTGCAGCAACACTAAACCTCATCCAACAACACCTGAGAATGCCCAAAGCCCTGCGCAAGGAACGTTTCTCATATGAGGAACTAACCATGCTTGCAGATACACTAGCTGCAAATGCAGAGGTTGTGTTTGCTCTAGACATGCGTGTCCCGCCCAGATTAAAAAAAAAGGAGATCTGGGAGGAGGTGGCACGGAAAATCAGTGGGGTGGGCACCACCCCCCGCACCGTAGAAGACGTCCGCAAGCGCTGGGATGACCTGCACCTGCATGTCCGGAGTATACTCACAGCCAACAGGAGCCAGGCCATGAGTACAGGAGGCAGAGGAGGATCCCCAATTAAGATGCAAGCTTGGGAGGAGACATGTGCCAGCACTATTGGCCTTGAGTCCATCGAGGGAGTGGGGGAAATGGAGCGCGGTGTGCCGTCATCAGCAGATGGAGGTGAGTGTCCACAAAAAACACTGCAATGCAAAGCATGAAGTTACCCCACAAATGTGACCTTGACATTAGCTAATGCATGGGGCATCACACACACATGTACACAACCCTACCCATATGCTGTGCACATCCCCATCACAACCCCATGCATGCAGCACCTCATACATGTGTCACTCAGATGTATGCCTGTATGAACCACCCATATTGCTGGCAACCAGTATGTCCAAACATGAAGCCAAAATGCTCAGAACTGCAGCATTATCAACATATGCATGATGCACGTTGACCCATCACCAATGCTATCCCTCTCTTGGTCCCCCACAGGCTCACAATCTGACAGTGAGGAGCAGGACTCCGCGACGCAGGCCACAACACCGCTGAAAAAGGCCAGGGGCATGGAACGAGGCACCAGGCCCAGCACATCCAGGCGCACTGGCAAACCTGGACCGTCACAGAGGCCCAAAGCCACTCATGTCGTGACATCACCCAAGCGTGAAAGGGCAACCAACACCATAATGGCACCCACACCAGCCAATCCAACCACACAGGAGCCACCGGCAGAAGGCTCACTCTCAGCTGCCAACAGCTCAGTTGGTGAGGCAGCTGCCACGGCACCCCAGTCTGACGTTGATGAACCATGCCATACACCTTCATGCCAGCGCACACCCAGCCCGCAGCTGTCTTTCCACCACAGCCCATGCCCCACATCCGATGGCAGCAGCCATGAGCTGTCTGTGGGTGGATCATTGGCAGGGAGATGGAGTCCCTGGACAGCTCACCTGATGGCGGATATGTGCTGCAAGCTGCACCAAGACCAACCAAACACAGGGACACAGTGCAGGGACTCAGCGTCATCCAACAGCGTCAGGAGGAGCTCACTGCACTAGTTGGACAGCACGTGAGCGAGGGTACCCTGGCGTGGGAGGAGTGTCGCGAATTTGCAAAGGACAAATAAAATCGCCATTGAGACAAGCACCACACGCTTATGCGCAGAGTTGGCAGCTGTGAGGCAGGTACTCAGCCGCATTGCGGATGCGATGGAGAGCCAGCGTCCGGCACTGGGCATGGATCAACCAAGCACCTCCTCCTCTGCCAGCTCCAGGCAGACCAGCCCTCTGAGCAGGTCCGCGCGGACCTTGCGTCGGCCAGACTCCCAACCACCCAATGGTGGCAGAGGACGTGGAAAGTAGGGGGAGACTGTCATTGTTGACTTTTGCATAATAATGCCTCACTGATGTGCACGCAATGTTTGGGGGAGTTGCGGGGGGAGGGGGGAGAGGGTGTTTGGGGGAATTGTGGGGGTAGGGGAGAGGGTGTTTGGGGGAGTTGTGGGGGGAGAGGGTGTTTGGGGGAGTTGTGGGGGGTCGGCGGTGAGGGTGTTTGGTGGTGGAGGGTTCATGCACTTCATTTTCACGTAATGGTCAATTACGTGAAAATGAAGTTGTGTCAAGTACAATCACATGACTGGACATTGATTATTGTGTATGTGTGCTTTATTGGTGAACAGTGCACAGCGTTCATGTCGCCCCAACACCCAGTGCCCTGAGTCCCACATCCATTGCACCCTCTTCATCCATGTGTATTAGAAATATTGGTCTATCAGATGCTGGCGCAAAGCACGTTCCTCCTGTGCATCGCCACCTGCCTGACGTGCAGCCCCATCTCCACCCTCCTCATCCTCCTCGTCAGGCGGTTACAGTTCAACGTCAGGGGCAGAGGCACGTTCCGTCTGATGCCCATATTGTGCAGCATGACACATGCCATGATGATCTTAGATACCTTCTCATGCCCGTACAGGAGTGCCCCACCCGACATGCTGAGGCAGCGAAACCGTGCCTTCAAAAGGCCAAATGCCTGCTCGATCACCGCACGGGTACAGATATGTGCACGATTGTAGTCCTCTTAGTGCCTGTTCTACGGGTTCCGGACAGGGGTAAGGAGCCGCCTCTTCAAGGGATAGCCAGCATCAGCTGCATGGGAGCAACAATGGTTATGTGTAAGTGATGTCATCAAATGGAACACGTACCTATGACACAAAAACATGTATTGATTTCCTGTTCTCATCCCCATATGCCTGCATGAATTGAGCTAATCAAAGTAACTGCAATGTGTGTAGTCACATGATCGACAGGCGTGCGTAGCATCATCTAGTGGATGCAGGGGTGTCCTATTCCTTGTGCGTGTTCATGCAATGTGGTTGTCTGCTGCAGTTGTTGCTATGCTAGGTCATGTGTGGTTGATCGTATGCTTTGATCCTGTCACCGTTGAAGCCAGATTCTTGATGATCTGCCATCCCACGCTTGATGTCCCCATGCTGGCATGCTGCACTTCTGCGGTAGTGCACAAGTGAAAATCTGTATATTGTCTTGATGTGATTCTTTTGTAGGCAATAATGGACGCATGTCCGTTGTTATGCTGTACATCGGTCATTTGCATTGGGCATGCCAAGAGCATGTCGCTGCATTGTGTTGCACAGGATACGGTCAGATTATGTGCAGTGTACATGCGGATGCCAGTGGAATGGATGCAGTACTGGCTTATTGTCATTGAGGTGTAGCTTACGTCTTTCATTTTGCTTTCAGGTGTCAGGTCCAGTCTGGCCTGCTGTGGGGCACAGTGTATGGGAGTACGGGCATTGTTCATTATCTCACCTAATCTCAGCCAGGTGAAGTATGCTTCCCCCCCATCTCAGCCAGGTGAAGTATGCATCCCCCCATCTCAGCCAGGTGAAGTCTGCATCCCCCCCATCTCAGCCAGGTGAAATATGCTCCCCCCCATCTCAGCCAGGTGAAGTATGCATTCCCCCCATCTCAACCAGGTGAACTATGCACTCCCCCCCATCTCAGCCAGGTGAAGTATGCATCTCCCCACCAACACTCATCTCCCCACATCACACTGCCATGTGCTTGCCATGCAACTCACTGAGTAACTAGGAACGTTGTCCTGCATGTCGCTCCATGTAGCGTGGTATCGTACAGTTCCGCAGTACCATTGAGTCATGGGTTGATCTGGGAAATCGGGCACAGCAATGTGTGATGATCATGTTTGAGTCACATACCATTTGCACGTTGATGGAGTGGTATAGCTTGCGGTTGCGGTAAACTGCCTCCATGGCATATGGGACCACCAATTCCACATGGGCGCAGTCGAGGGCACCGATGCAACTTGGGATGCTTGCCAGTGAATGGAAGCCAACTTTGGTGTTGAGATCTCCTGGGCAGTCCGTGGTAGGGATATGTGGTCGCTTGTGCGCTTCAGGAGGGCATCGAATCGAGCACTTGGTTCTGCGTGCGTGAGAATAATGGTTGTGATATTCCATGCATCTGCCCTACCGTGTGCTGGTAGGTGCCAGTGGCCAGGAAGTGGAGCACAGGCACCACCTTCAGAAGAGGGGGGACGGCAGTACGGATGAGGCTGACAATGTCGTTGTGTATCATGTCCACAGTGGTGGTGATGGTGTCCTGGTCCAGGCTGTACAGGGTGTGGATCTGCTCAGGTGTTAGGTTGAAAGGACTGGCTCTGATTCGAGGGATTGTGGGCTGCCTCAGTGGTACAACTGCCTGCACTGGTGGGGCATGCTATGCCTGTCTCACCCTCCTTCTCCTCCTGCGTCTCCTCTGTGCTGCCTGTTGTTGTTGTTGGTGGAGTTGCAATGCAAGCATGTCCTCCAGCCCCAGTAATGCTGCTAGCATTGGAATCATTTTGGTGTGTGAAAGGGTATGGGAAGCGGTGTGGTGTGCTCCTTTTGTGCTGGCCCAGTGTACATTGCCTCCGCCTGTGCTGATTGTGTGCACCTGTGGCAGTTGAGAACACTGCACATGGACATTTACGGGTGCTTCGCGATGGCGGTATTTCTGCCATGCCTTCTTCATGCCGATATTAGCATGTCCGCCTGACTTGTGATGTTCTCCTGTTTACGCCATGCCGCTATTGCCGGCATGTATGGTCACGTGCCCGCTCCCATGCCACTTTTAGTGGCACAGTTGTTTACTGTGCTGCTAATGGCGGTTTGTCGGGTCGTAATAGCCCGGAGCGGTTACCGATGCCAGTAATCCTTTACCGGCATCATTTTTCCTTTACCGCCTACCGCTTAATGAGGCCCATTGTTTTGATCTTAAGGTCATGCAGCGTAAAAGAGTGATGCGTGCTGAGATTCGTAGGAATAATTAAGGGCCACCGTGCGAAAGATCGTCAAGAAACCAAGAATCGAAACAACGCTATAAGAACTGGATAAAGGGTCACAAACAACTCTTGCAACAACAAGACGCGGAGGCAATGATGAAGATCTTAAAAATTAAGAACAGTGGGGAGTTTGGCGAGTTATAAATAACATGGAAACTCCACAGAGTGTTCTACAAGACTGCCTGGTAACCGAGTTCGAGTGGACATCTCACTTCGAGACATTATACAGTAAGAATAATGACATCACCTTACCATCTGTTCTCAAGGTAACACCTTGGGATCTGGTAGCACAAAAACAACGGTTTTATAGGAAAGAAGGTATTCAAGGTGCATCAGATGTATGCAAAACAAATAAGTGAGTTAAAGTGCTCACACTCAAATACATGAAGAGGATGGCCACCTGACTCGGCGTACCTTACCCTAAGGAAGAACACCCTGACCCTGACCCTGACGGGGTGCCTATCCCTGGGTTACGCGTGATGTATCGCCTACTAAAAAGATATAGAGGAGAGTGCTGTCCCTCAACCTTCTATACTGGTGGCGGTGTCTGAAGACAGACACGAGTAGTCCAACAGGGACATCTAAAAAGTGGTAGACTCCAGCAGGTTAGGCAGCGTGCAACAAAACTATATATTAGATCTTGAGGCTGCTAAAATGCGTGGATACAACCTGCGAAACAGGTCAACTGCTTATATTCCATCCAGAATGTATAACTTTAATGGTTCCCCTAGGTCATTGTGGTTTGAGTGTGAAACAGTACTGCTGGAGACACCACTGGAGGGTGTAGTAAAACAAACCCAGCCAAAGGGCTGTAGGGCTAAAAAATGGCTCTTATAAAAAAGGTGTAGCTCGCTCTGTGAAGGCGAGTGTGCTACAGTAAGCAATTTTTAGAGAATACAGTCTCTTTAGTTGGTGTAAGAGAGATCATGGGTAGGTCATGAGAGCCCTCATGACCGAAAGAGGTCGACCGGTTTCGATGGCGTGGGAGATTCAAACCATCTTCTTCAGGACCATGACTTGAAATGCAAACAAGTTTGCCAAATGTTCAGATAGATGCTGAACAAAAGGATGCTGGTGTCTCCTGTAGGGAGACAGAAGGGAGGGGGAGAGAAAGGGAGGGGCAATCAAACATTGAAAAAGAAGCACCAATAGTGTGCAGACATACAGGGGGTGCTTGTCATGCGTTGATTAGAGCATGTCGGAGCAAAAAAACTGAAGCGGTCAGAGTTTGCAGGAACGGTGGGGGTGCCTGGACACCTGTGTAGGGTCTCAACGCCAAGAGTGAGGGAAACCGGGGACATGGGGGTGAGGGGGAGGGAGGCCGTGAAAGAACGAGTCTCTCCAGGTGACTGATGCGCTGCTGCCTAGGTGGTGGGGGGCAACGAGTATGCTGGTGTGAGAAGTGGTGCACTACAGGGCAGGAAGGCAGTGAGCCTCTGTGTGGTCCACAAAAGGGGGAGCTATCCCAAATTGGTGCAAGTAAAATGGAGGGGGCTGAACCTACCTCTTAGCCAAAGCCTCTAGGCACAAGTCCTTTCTGGGAGGCGAGGGATGACACTGGATTGCTTACAGCATCGTGCTGGTGAGGGAGAATCGAATACCTGCACAATCTGGTGATAATGTGCCTGAAGGAAACAAAAAGACCACAGAGTGTGGATGGAAATGGCTCATAAACACATGGCTTTGTGAGTTAGAGTATAGAGCCAAGGTGTCTAGGGGTGAGCCGTACCTTTAGGGCTGCAACTGCTGGGCTCCGTGAAGTCAGTGTGCTGTATCGAGCTGGTACAGCTCGAGACTGGCGGTTTAAAGAAATGAGGCCCATCGCCTATAAAAAGAAGCGAGCAACGCGCTCGCGCTGGTTTAGGCGACGGCGGCGTCGGCGTGACGCAGCTGGCTCCAAGGAAACGCCTCGAGCGTTCGGAGCCAGCGGAGGAAGCCCAAGCGCCTCTCGAAAGAGTGGCAGAGCGCGCTTTAATTATGAAGGATCGGGCGCTTAAGCCCGATCTCATGTGGAAGAGACTCGATGGGGGGGGGGGAAGGGTAGGAAGGAAAAGGGGCGGGAAAGGGGAGGGGGGTGGAGGGGGAAGGAAAAAACGAAGAAGGGGTGGAAGGGGGTAGAGGAAGAGGAGGGCAACAATTGGCACCAGAGGGACTCGAAAAAAAGGGAGGGGGGGGTTGGAGGGAATGGGGAAAAGGCACATATGACCATGACCGGATGGGATGGTCAAGATTACTCATGAACCCTGGGCAGTGTGAGGAGGGTATACCTCATGGGACTCATGGTATGTCTAGAGGAGTTAAGGTACTTGGAAAAGCAAGGTTAGAAACAAAGGAGCACTAATGCTGTGCGTAGGATTGGTGATTCAGGACAACACTGCTAGTTCGTGCCACTGGATTTGTTCATTCAGACCTTCAGAATAGGTATTGAGTCTATAAATCCACATCTCTTCTCTTTTGAAAAGTATATTGTGGTAGTTGCCGCCTCTGCGAGGCGGTGTGACTTTTTCAATGATGGTCCATTTGAATTGGTCCGCAGTATGTCCTTTAGATGTAAAGTGAGTCACCAATGGTGCAGTGAGTTTGTTCGTTCTTATGCATGATTTGTGTTCGGTCATGCGGGTTCGAACTGGCCTAATGGTCATTCCAATGTACCTCAGGTTGCATGGGCAAGTGATCATATAAATGACGCCCTTGGTGTTGCAATTGGTGAATGTGTTCTGTGTCCATGGTGTTTTCCAACCTATTTCTATCTGCGTGGTTCTAGAGGTCTGAGCGCACATGGAGCAATTGCCACAGGGCGCATGGCCTTTGATGGATGGGGTATTCCAAAGGGTCCCCTGCGTGAGGACATCCCTGGGTGGACCCGGTGTGAGGGTTTTAACAACCTTGTCTCTCACGTTGCAACGTCTCTTGAGGGCAAACCGTGGGACAGGGATGGTAGATTCGCCTGTATTTAGAATAGGCCAAAGTCTTTTAACTTCCCGCTTAATTTTATTCCGCAGCGGTGAGAAACTGAATACTGCTGTGAAAGTGTTAGACTCACGTGGTTTAGTGTGTTGTTGTAAGGTAATAGAACGTGGAATGTTCCTAGCTCTTTTACAGGTGTCCTTGATAATCCTCCTAGGGTAACCTCTCTCAGCCAGTTGTATTTGCAGTTGTTTGGATTGTCTGGTGTAGTCCGGAGTCTGTGTACACAGCCTCCGATAACGTAAGAACTGTCCAAAGGGGTGATTATCTCTGAGTGCCTTGGGGTGGTAGCTTGAGTAACAGAGCAAGGCGTTTCTGTCTGTAGATTTCTTGTAGACGCTCGAGTGAAGGTTCCCGCTAACTGCTGAGATGGCAAGATCGAGGAAGTGGGTGTTGGATCTATGTCTCTCCATGGTAAACTTGAGGTGTGGATTGGGGGAATTGAGCCAGATGTGGAAGGCCTCTATCTCGTGTTCTAAGCCTCGGAATATCACAAAAATGTCATCGATATATCGCCGCCATATAATTAGGTGTGCGAGATACGGATTAGTCTCTGGATAGATGTGTTGGCGTTCGAATGAATCAACATATAGATTGGCGAGGCTGGGGGCAAAAGTTGCCCCCATCGCAGTCCCTGAGATCTGTTGGTAAAATGTGTCTTCAAAGAGAAAAAAGTTCTTGGTCAGTGCTATTTCTGCGAGAGATAAGATGAAATTGGGCGGGACTCCATGGAGGTCCATACCTGAGTGTAACAACCTGCTGAGCATGTGCAGTGTTTCCTGCTGCGGTATCCGGGTGTAGAGGGATTCTATGTCAATAGTGACTAGCCATTCTGTTTCTGGATCATATGTGATGGTGTCTAGAAGAATCAGCATATTTGTGGAGTCTTTCACATAGCTAGTCATTTTTGGGACTTGATCTTTGATAAAGAAATCCACATATTGTGAGAGGGGTTCCAGAACAGAGCTAATTCCTGAAACAATGGGACGGCTGGTGGAGGAGTAAGCCCTTTGTGAATTTTTGGAAGAGCATACATGGCAGGGATCCGGGGGTGAGGAGGGGACAGAAACGCGGCTTCCCGAGCGCTGATGTGTCCCTCAGCTTCTGCCTCGTAGATGATAGGTGCTATCAGAGCCTGCAAACATGGAGTAGGGTCTCTGGGTAGAATGCAGTAGCTGTTTGGGTCATCAAGTAGGTTGGTGACCATTGTGATGTATTTAGTGGTATCCATAATGATAATGGCACCCCCTTTGTCAGCTGGTTTTATCACGATGTCTGGATTGTTGGCTAGGTCTGTTAGAGCAAGCAGTTGGGGTTTGGTGCAGTTATTATGGATAAATGGAATGTTGGATTCAAATTCGGAGATCTTTTTGAGCAATGCCTGTTCAAAAGTAACTGATTCTGCGGTGTTTGCACAATGCGGTGGGAAGTACTGTGATGGAGGGCGTAGGCCCGTCACATCTTTGTCTTTGTAGGTATGGTTTGCAAAATACTGTTTCAATCGTATCTTACGCATCATTTGAGTGACTTCTACCCTGGTCTGGAACGGGTCATAGCGGGCTGTAGGGATGAAAGCTAAGCCTTTTTGTAGAATCTCTTGTTCGGGTCTGGTAAGGATATGGGTGGATAGGTTCACGATAAGTGAGGGAGGAGTGGTGGTATAGCTCCTTGTCCCCGACTTCGTGTGACCACTGTTGACTGGGGGTGGTTCTGCCACCGTGTGCGGTTCTGGCCTCTCCCGCGCTGTCCTAAAAAAGGAACCGCAGGGGGGGGTGCCCTGGTTGGAGCTGTTGAACTGTACTCTCTTGTTCTGCCATCTGTTGTTGTTGGAGCTAGTGCTCCAGTTGCTACTCGAGCTATTCCAGGATCTGTTAGAATTAGACCTTTGGAGATTTTGGAACCGGAGTTGTGCAGCGTCTCGTCGAGTTTGTTTAGCTTCCTCAGTAAAATACTCTTCTGCTACATATGGGTAGATTTTTACATGCGTAAAAGCTGCAAGGTCCTTCTTTAATTTAATAATCTTCCTATTCAGGTTGTTGTCTTTAAACTCTTTCAGTGTGGTTTCTAGGAGAATGAGTTTGGCCGAATAGGTGTCCGCAGCAATTTTGGTTCTAAGTGCCTCGCTTTTTTCATTCAGTTCAGTCAGTAGTTGATCTGCGACTGTTTTGGCAGTGTTGATGATGAGTATAAGCCAGTCTCTGGTACACTTATTAGCTATGAAAGACCAATCTTTCCTGAATTTGAGATTATCTAAGAAGATGCGTGGTTCGATACGTATGATGAGGCCATTAGGTGCAGCATGGGCCCTCAAGTATTCAGTCATGAGTGCACCGTGTAATTCGGTGCGGATGATCTTCTTTTTAAGGATTTCAATATCGTTCCATTCATCATTGTTGGTGATGTTCTGCGTCGTGAGATCTAGTCCCAGGAGAGATGGGTTGGCTAAAATGCCATCTACCAGTTCTTCTGCGAAGGCTAGATAGTGGCCGTCGGCCATTTGTCAGGGTGGGGGAACAGGTAGGGGGGCAGGGGAAGTGAAAGAGGGGATGGCGTGGAGAGAACAAACACAAAATTACTGTGAGCAGATGGCAAGAGGGAGGAGGGTCCTACCTCTTGCGTGGGTAGAATCAATCTATCCCAGCAACTGGGGTCAGTTGCGCGAAGTAAATCCAGAAACAACAGGGAGAGCTTATGAAGCTAGAGTGCACGGTACAACCGTGTTTGTCCTTTTAACCGTTAACAAAATAACATATGGTAGCACAAAAACAACGGTTTTATAGGAAAGAAGGTATTCAAGGTGCATCAGATGTATGCAAAACAAATAAGTGAGTTAAAGTGCTCACACTCAAATACATGAAGAGGAGGGCCACCTGACTCGGCGTACCTTAGCCTAAGGAAGAACACCCTGACCCTGACGGGGTGCCTATCCCTGGGTTACGCGTGATGTATCGCCTACTAAAAAGATATAGAGGAGAGTGCTGTCCCTCAACCTTCTATACTGGTGGCGGTGTCTGAAGACAGACACGAGTAGTCCAACATGGACATCTAAAAAGTGGTAGACTCCAGCAGGTTAGGCAGCGTGCAACAAAACTATATATTAGATCTTGAGGCTGCTAAAATGCGTGGATACAACCTGCGAAACAGGTCAACTGCTTATATTCCATCCAGAATGTATAACTTTAATGGTTCCCGTAGGTCATTGTGGTTGGAGTGTGAAACAGTACTGCTGGAGACACCACTGGAGGGTGCAGTAAAACAAACCCAGCCAAAGGGCTGTAGGGCTAAAAATGGCTCTTATAAAAAAGGTGTAGCTCGCTCTGTGAAGGTGAGTGTGCTACAGTAAGCAATTTTTAGAGAATACAGTCTCTTTAGTTGGTGTAAGAGAGATCATGGGTAGGTCATGAGAGCCCTCATGACCAAAAGAGGTCGACCGGTTTCGATGGCGTGGGAGATTCAAACCATCTTCTTCAGGACCATGACTTGAAATGCAAACAAGTTTGCCAAATGTTCAGATAGATGCTGAACAAAAGGATGCTGGTGTCTCCTGTAGGGAGACAGAAGGGAGGGGGAGAGAAAGGGAGGGGCAATCAAACATTGAAAAATAAGCACCAATAGTGTGCAGACATACAGGTGGTGCTTGTCATGCGTTGAGTAGAGCATGTCGGAGCAAAAAAACTGCAGCGGTCAGAGTTTGCAGGAACGGTGGGGGTGCCTGGACACCTGTGTAGGGTCTCAACGCCAAGAGTGAGGGAAACCGGGGACATGGGGGTGAGGGGGAGGGAGGCCGCGAAAGAACGAGTCTCTCCAGGTGACTGATGCGCTGCTGCCTAGGTGGTGGGGGGCAACGAGTATGCTGGTGTGAGAAGTGGTGCACTACAGGGCAGGAAGGCAGTGAGCCTCTGTGTGGTCCACAAAAGGGGGAGCTATCCCAAATTGGCGCAAGTAAAATGGAGGGGGCTGAACCTACCTCTTAGCCAAAGCCTCTAGGCACAAGTCCTTTCTGGGAGGCGAGGGATGACACTGGATTGCTTACAGCATCGTGCTGGTGAGGGAGAATCGAATACCTGCACAATCTGGTGATAATGTGCCTGAAGGAAACAAAAAGACCATAGAGTGTGGATGGAAATGGCTCAAAAACACATGGCTTTGTGAGTTAGAGTATAGAGCCAAGGTGTCTAGGGGTGAGCCGTACCTTTAGGGCTGCAACTGCTGGGCTCCGTGAAGTCAGTGTGCTGTATCGAGCTGGTACAGCTCGAGACTGGCGGTTTAAAGAAATGAGGCCCATCGCCTATAAAAAGAAGCGAGCAACGCGCTCGCGCTGGTTTAGGCGGCGTCGGCGTGACGCAGCTGGCTCCAAGGAAACGCCTCGAGCGTTCAGAGCCAGCGGAGGAAGCCCAAGCGCCTCTCGAAAGAGTGGCAGAGCGCGCTTTAATTATGAAGGATCGGGCGCTTAAGCCCGATCTCATGTGGAAGAGACTCGATGGGGGGGTGGAGGGGAGGAAGGAAAAGGGGCGGGAAAGGGGAGGGGGGGTGGGGGGGGAAATGGGGGTTGGGGGAAAAGGAAAAAACAAAGAAGGGGTGGAATGGGGTAAAGGAAGAGGAGGGCAACAATTGGCACCAGAGGGACTCGAAAAAAAGGGAGGGGGGGAGTGGGGGGGGTTGGAGGGAATGGGGAAAAGGCACATATGACCATGACCGGATGGGATGGTCAAGATTACTCATGAACCCTGGGCAGTGTGAGGAGGGTATACCTCATGGGACTCATGGTATGTCTAGAGGAGTTAAGGTACTTGGAAAAGCAAAGTTAGAAACAAAGGAGCACTAATGCTGTGCGTAGGATTGGTGATTCAGGACAACACTGCTAGTTCGTGCCACTGGATTTGTTCATTCAGACATGGGGGTGCACCATTGGTGACTTACTTTACATCTAAAGGACATACTGCGGACCAATTCAAATGGACCATCATTGAAAAAGTCACACCGCCTCGCAGAGGCGGCAACTACCACAATATACTTTTCAAAAGAGAACAGATGTGGATTTATAGACTCAATACCTATTCAGAAGGTCTGAATGAACAAATCCAGTGGCACGAACTAGCAGTGTTGTCCTGAATCACCAATCCTACGCACAGCATTAGTGCTCCTTTATTTCTAACCTTGCTTTTCCAAGTACCTTAACTCCTCTAGACATACCATGAGTCCCATGAGGTATACCCTCCTCACACTGCCCAGGGTTCATGAGTAATCTTGACCATCCCATCCGGTCATGGTCATATGTGCCTTTTCCCCATTCCCTCCAACCCCCCACCCCCTCCCTTTTTTTCGAGTCCCTCTGGTGCCAATTGTTGCCCTCCTCTTCCTCTACCCCCTTCCATCCCTTCTTCGTTTTTTCCTTTCCCCCCACCCCCCTCCCCTTTCCCGCCCCTTTTCCTTCCTCCCCTCCCCCCCATCGAGTCTCTTCCACATGAGATCGGGCTTAAGCGCCCGATCCTTCATAATTAAAGCGCGCTCTGCCACTCTTTCGAGAGGCGCTTGGGCTTCCTCCGCTGGCTCCGAACGCTCGAGGCGTTTCCTTGGAGCCAGCTGCGTCACGCCGACGCCGCCTAAACCAGCGCGAGCGCGTTGCTCGCTTCTTTTTATAGGCGATGGGCCTCATTTCTTTAAACCGCCTGTCTCGAGCTGTACCAGCTCGATACAGCACACGGACTTCACGGAGCCCAACAGTTGCAGCCCTAAAGGTACGGCTCACCCCTAGACACCTTGGCTCTATACTCTAACTCACAAAGCCATGTGTTTTTGAGCCATTTCCATCCACACTCTGTGGTCTTTTTGTTTCATTCAGGCACATTATCACCAGATTGTGCAGGTATTCGATTCTCCCTCACCAGCACGATGCTGTAAGCAATCCAGTGTCATCCCTCGCCTCCCAGAAAGGACTTGTGCCTAGAGGCTTTGGCTAAGAGGTAGGTTCAGCCCCCTCCATTTTACTTGCACCAATTTGGGATAGCTCCCCCTTTTGTGGACCACACAGAGGCTCACTGCCTTCCTGCCCTGTAGTGCACCACTTCTCACACCAGCATACTCGTTGCCCCCCACCACCTAGGCAGCAGCGCATCAGTCACCTGGAGAGACTCGTTCTTTCACGGCCTCCCTCCCCCTCACCCCCATGTCCCCGGTTTCCCTCACTCTTGGCGTTGAGACCCTACACAGGTGTCCAGGCACCCCCACCGTTCCTGCAAACTCTGACCGCTGCAGTTTTTTTGCTCCGACATGCTCTACTCAACGCATGACAAGCACCACCTGTATGTCTGCACACTATTGGTGCTTCTTCTTCAATGTTTGATTGCCCCTCCCTTTCTCTCCCCCTCCCTTCTGTCTCCCTACAGGAGACACCAGCATCCTTTTGTTCAGCATCTATCTGAACATTTGGCAAACTTGTTTGGATTTCAAGTCATGGTCCTGAAGAAGATGGTTTGAATCCCCCACGCCATCGAAACCGGTCGACCTCTTTCGGTCATGAGGGCTCTCATGACCTACCCATGATCTCTCTTACACCAACTAAAGAGACTGTATTCTCTAAAAATTGCTTACTGTAGCACACTCACCTTCACAGAGCGAGCTATACCTTTTTTATAAGAGACATTTTTTAGCCCTACAGCCCTTTGGCTGGGTTTGTTTTACTGCACCCTCCAGTGGTGTCTCCAGCAGTACTGTTTCACACTCCAACCACAATGACCTACGGGAACCATTAAAGTTATACATTCTGGATGGAATATAAGCAGTTGACCTGTTTCGCAGGTTGTATCCACGCATTTTAGCAGCCTCAAGATCTAATATATAGTTTTGTTGCACGCTGCCTAACCTGCTGGAGTCTACCACTTTTTAGATGTCCCTGTTGGACTACTCGTGTCTGTCTTCAGACACCGCCACCAGTATAGAAGATTGAGGGACAGCACTCTCCTCTATATCTTTTTAGTAGGCGATACATCACACGTAACCCAGGGATAGGCACCCCGTCAGGGTCAGGGTGTTCTTCCTTAGGGTAAGGTACGCCGAGTCAGGTGGCCCTCCTCTTCATGTATTTGAGTGTGAGCACTTTAACTCACTTATTTGTTTTGCATACATCTGATGCACCTTGAATACCTTCTTTCCTATAAAACCGTTGTTTTTGTGCTACCATATGTTATTTTGTTAACAGTTAAAAGGACAAACACGGTTGTACCGTGCACTCTAGCTTCATAAGCTCTCCCTGTTGTTTCTGGACACCTTGGGATCTAACATTCTCGAGAGAAATCATTTGAGATATCATAATAAAAGCAAAAAGCTCCAGGGCAGCTGGACCAGATGGGCTGACAAATTTCACCATCAAACAGCTCCCTGATCTCTGGGATGACTTGTGTATCGAATTATTTGAGCAAATTAATCTATATCAACAGACGCCCTCTTCATGGAAAACCGGCATAATTGTTCCAATTTTTAAGAAAGGCGATAGAACCCACCCGAAAAATGTAAGAAAGGCGATAGAACCCACCAGAAAAACTATTGCCGGTGGCATTGCTGGACGTTTTGGGCAAGATCTATGTGCTCCAAAAAAGAAACTGACCAAATGGGTCCAAACAGCAAAACGAGTTGACGAAAGACAAGCAGGTTTTGTGAGAAACGTTAGCTGCTCTTTGAATCTGCTAATTTTGAATCTCCTGAAGATGGAAGTATTACGCACGAACACTAAAGTATATCTTGCGTTTGTTGACTTTTCGAGTGCATTCGATATGGTAGATAGGGAGATACTCTGGCAAAAACTGGGCTTGTGGGGTTGCCCAGCTGGGTTGTTAGAGGCCATTAAAGAGTTGCACACGGAAACTTCAATCAGAATCCGCTTAGACCAAGTGGGCAACCTATCTGCTCTGATCAAGACGCATAAGGGGGTGAAACAGGGGTGCCATTTCTTCAGACTCTTCATCTCAGATATTGGTGTTGCAATAAACTTGGTGCGAGCATTTCCACTGAAACTCCATCTGTCGCACGTCAGCTGGTTACTTTATGCGGACGACTTGGTCATTTAGATGTAACCCCTATAGGGTTACAACGAAAACTTGAGGCAGTCCATACATATGTGACCCTGAATAAATTGAACATTAACCAAGCTAAATGCGAAATCCTGGTGTTCCAAAATCTAAGCGCTCCACAACATGCAAAAGACTCAAAGTTTGTATGGAAGTTAGACCATGACTCTTTACGCATCTCGAAAAGTGTAAAATACCTCGGGATGACATTAAATTCCAGTATCTACGATGGCCGTGGACCACGGAATCAAAGAGGAAATGTGGTGAACTGGCCTGTCAGGCTCTACTTCTGCACAGACGATTCGGAAAATTTTCACTGAGACCAATACAAAATTTTTACGAACAAAAGGTGTCTCCTATCCTAACTTACGGAGCTGAAAATGCTCTGGGATGCTCGTACACTCACTGGGCATCGTTGGAAAATACCTTTTGGTCCTAAGCTTTATGCTTACCAAGAGGTATACCTACAGCGTGTATAATTTATGAACTGGCCCTAATATCTTTACACGCACGTATTAGTTGGAACTTGTTGGCCCTATTTCGTAAAACACGATTGAGAGAGAAAATCTTTCAATTTTAAATTCTTCGCGATGCACCATCAAACAGCGAGGATATTGTCACATTGTGGGTGAAACGCTGCGAAAAGCTCTTATGAGAGTATGATATCAAGCTGGAAACTCTTCAATCCAATCCTACCGCAGCGTGCAGATTGGGAGATTACGTGTGCTGAGAGATCTGCTGCTAGGGTAATGAGAAAGATTTGGAGGCAAGACGCTTCAATGTTCTACAAAAATATATACATCTGTTCCCGAATCCTAAAGCGCAAAGACTTTTTATGCTGTTTCACTTAAACCAAGGAGCGGACAAGTTCATGGGCATGTGATGTAGGCTTGAACCTTGCCTGCCGGTTCTGCGACAACGAAGTGGAGTCACTCAAACATCTGGTGCTGTTCTGTCCTAAACTGAAAGACGTGAGATCAGGTCACTTGGGTCAATGGAGCGAGGAACATCCTTCTTTGTGCGCGGAGGAGTGGTGGTTGAGAATGTGTAACGACACCGACTTGAAATTAATACCTTTGACGTCCCTGTTAGCTGTGATCGAAGCCAAGCTAAACCTGTGAGATCGATCTGATTGTGAATTAATATAAGAAGAAGCGAAGATGGTTTTTATGTACTGGGTGGGAGGACTGTTGGATGATGGGATGGGAGGGATGTTTGTGTTTGTGTTGTGTATTTTGTGTAACATTTTAAAGGTTTGTAATGAAACCAATAAAATTAAAAAAAAAACAGCTTTCATTTATCACGTTTCATCCTGCAGTACGCATATCAGAGTACCAGCTGTTCGATGATTCTGAGTACTGAGTGTCAGAAATGGCATCAATGCCCAACCCCTTATATAAATCATACATCATTCATACTTCCCGTTTTATTCGTTTAAGAAAACCTGTAGGTGTGGCCGGCAAAGAGACATTGTATGATTCTTTTTTATCATAGACATATTCATACTAGTATTATTTTCCAATTGTTCATCCCCCTTTATATGGCCACCCCATGTAACAGACATACCTTCATGCACTCCACCATGCACGACCAGTGTCATACAAAACAATATAATACCAAAAAGGCATAATACATAATTCCTAGAACAATTTACATTTATTTTAACCATATCCCTACATAACAGAGAGGTTTGAACACGTCGGTCAGGCATCCTTGCTTATCCCTGGAGAGGAGAAAAAAGAGAGAGATGGGGGAGAGGGAGAGAAGGAGGGGGGAGACCCTTTTTCCACCAGGGCGACCGGGTTCTGGACATTCAAAATATTGAAAAAAGATTAAAAAAAATAAAAGAACAATAAAAAATCAAAAAAGAAAAGAAAGAAATCCTTTACTAAAGTCTTCTTTCTTAATTATGTTTTTAATCTATCAATTGAACTTTGCATGCTCTCAATGCCTCGATGAGAGTGATAAGTTCTGCTGCCTGACCTGAATAATGCATAGGTAATCGTTTCATGATCAGAACTTCATGCTCCCCCCTTTACCTCGCACCACTGCCGCCCCTGTATGTCTCAGTCTCGTCTCAGAAAGTGGAAAAATAAATAAAACTGTATAATCCGGAGTTGCTAAAACAGGGACCGTGCAAATAGCTTCTTTCAAGTCCTCATATGGTCTATTCATTTCTTCAGTCCATTCCAATTTACCATTTTTAGTCTTCTGTCCTTCACTGAGACTTTCTAACAGCGGCCTTGTGTAGGCTGCATAGTCTAGGATCCATGCCCTACAATAATTACATAAACCCAAAAACAACTGCATTTCCTTGACAGTACTGGGCCCAGGGGTGGCACGTACTGGGGCCACCCAAATCTGGTAATATGTTGTTCCCGTTTGCAGAAATAAGTTGCTCCAAGTACAGTACCTCCTGTTGGCAGTAGTGTAGCTTCTTTTTATCTGCCTTGTACCCTTTGTAAGCCAGCAATAGCCATTATGCAATAGAATCCCTCCTGCACTGTTTTTCATTTTCACTGCATACCAGCAGATCATCCACATACTGGATGATTGTGCTAGGCACCTGAATATTTCCCAAGTCGGCATGCAGCACTCTATTGAAAATACTTGGAATTTCACAGTACCTTTGAGGCAATCTTGTGTGCTCGAAGTGCCGTTGACATTGTCATTAGATTTGCAAGGACTAATAGTGTGAGACAAACGAGTAGTCCTGATTGGAACGGACCAGGATGGCTGTGAGTAGCGCACAGTACTATGTGTATACCCAATAGTACAATTGAAGGAGATGACTGATGAGGAGTTATTTGAGGATAGTGAGCAAACTGGGGAGATTATTTTGGAAATCTGCATCCCATGTGAATCAGTGTGAAGTGGGATTGAGAAGAAGGCATTCTACAGATCCGCCACTGTGAAGTGCATCGCCGTCTTGGGATTGCTACATAGGATTGTTGCCAGATTTGAAACTACCGGAAACTCGTTCTGCACCACGTCATTTAAGAGGGCATAGATTCTGGATCATCCTTCAACTACTCCGTTGCTTTCTTGACTGGATATATGGCCGTATTACAGAGGGACATGGATGGCACAGTGATCCTTTGCTCTAATAGTGCCTTTTATCCTTTCCTCTGCTTCCCTTGAGAATGGGTACTGCTGCACCCTCTGGAGTACAGCTCTTGACCTCAATGTAATCTGTACTGGGGTCACATCTCTCAGTAACCCAACATCATGTGGATTACCAGTCCATAATTGTGCTGGCACATATCACATGTCCTCCTAATATACTATACAACACCTGATAAATTCTGGACAAGTTAAGCTCAAAATGAAGTGTGAGCAAAATGGCACTCCAGCAATTTAAAAGGGAGGGAAAGATAAGGTAGGCAGGGCAATCTAGAAAAGGCTTGCTACAATGAAGATTCAAATCAATAGGCCAGGGCCAATGTTAATGGTGCAGAGTCTTTGCAGCGGATCACATAATTCAGAGTAGTTCGCGGTTAAGTCTTTGCCAAGAGTTTGAAACGAAGTTTGTCAGAAGAAATGTTACTTAAAAGAGTAGAGAAGGACAAGCCCTCGGGTTGGTGTAAGATTCCAAACACTTTCACCGCGGCTGGACGGAATGAACAACCGGGTTTGAACAGTACCTTAAGTGCAGAAGTTCCTGGCAGGTCCTGCAGGCTCACGGTTCCTGAAGCGACTGTCAGACTGACATGAAGTAGAAAGACTGGAGGGTCCTGCACTGCCCAGGGAAGAAACCAGCAGCAGAGCAAAGCAACGAATAAAAGGTGCGCTCTTTAAAACCCAAACAGGGACCAGTCCTCCTGGCTATCCGGTTCACTGCAGCTGTGCACAGCAACTTCGAACAGGGGAGGGAGGCCTTGCTTGGTGTTTGGCAAACTGGTTGGTCCCACAAGCTCAAGGGAAGAAGATTCCCTGCAGATCTTCTCTGTCGTCGAAGTTTGGAGATTCGGACCCGCAGCAGGGCGCTTCAACGGGAGGTGCAGTCATGGTAGTGGTCCTCTTCTTTCAACTTCTCTTCGGTTCTCTCTATCCAGTGGCGACTCTGTCTTCCTAGTCCCAGAGACCTGCTTTTTATTCAGTTTTCCCCCATTCACACAGCCTGGCTGTCAATCACACAGCAGGGTGGTTGTCCTGGCGGACAGTCACCACAGCCAATCATGCAGAGTGCGACATGGGTCTCCAAGGAGACCCTGTGCAGGGAGTCTCAAACCCCTCCCCCACATCCTGTCGCCCTCAGACATTCAGGCGCCTAAGGAGGGCTTCTGTGCAGAAGCACGTCAAAGGACGACGAACAAAGGAACCGAACCTGGTTAAAACACGAGAAAGACCTTTACAAAAAGAAATGGCGAATAAACCCAGCCGGAACCAAATAAAAGTAAATGGTGTCCAGCGGATTTAAGTTTGAGGCTACTAATTTAGCCTAAAACAGTACCAAGGCTATTTAAGTAAACCATGGTAGGAAAAATATGGTAGATACCACTGCCACCAGCCAAATCTTAAAGAAAGGGGAACAATATAATTTTCCATGAGAGACAGACAAAAAGGGATAACTATTAACCCTTTCCAGTACTCTATGAAAGATAGGTTGTACGGGGTCTGTGAATGTAAAAAGACTAATAAAGTCAATGGCAACTTTACATGTTCTGGGAGAGTCCCAGAAAATTGAGTTTAAAGTGGGAAGTCTGAAAAAGACAACCCTGTGTCGCTGCACTGAGGGTGCTGTGTAACACACAGTAAAAAGATGATGCCTATGGAGTAGAAGCTCCACAGTCTATGAACACAAAAATGTAAAACACACAAAGCAAAACACGTGTAAGAGTGGGAAAAAAGGCTCACACTCTTACCAGGTGGAAAAAATGTATCCTAGAAATCCAGCAAAGCTGCTGAGAGACTCAGTAGGTAAGGGAAATTAGCCATTCTGGAGAATTCTCCCTAACACTCCCGAGGTCCTAGGAGTTTCCAGAGCTGCGGAACCCTAATACCAGGAGACATTCTGCCCATTTTGAGTGTATCGTCGTGTAAAGGCTGAATCCGCCCAAATCTTTGCTGAATCCGTAAGGACACTCCAGAGATCCAATCCAACGTGCACAGACTCCCTCATCAGAGTGTTGATTGACCAGGCGATCCATGTCCTTTGTTGGTGCTGAAGAAAAGGCGCCAAAAACGCAGAGTGAACCAAGAAGATGCTGAACGTTGTGCTACAGGTCCTCCTTCGAGACTGCAGCTAAGAGATCCCGTCCATCATCCTGCCTTTAGTCATTAGACCAAGGAATCCGGAGATCGGTCCACAAATCCACAAATTGCAACATCATGGAGCATCCAGCACAAACATTTTCTTCTAACCTAAGGTACTGTGGAGAAAAGGGTATTGCTTACCTGATTCCAAGAAGTCGCTCAAGAGCGTTGGAGTGCATGCAGAGGTGTCCATGGGCAACCCCCCCCTCACCTCTGACCCAAGTCTCTGCTTGTGTCCCTTCCTCAAGTTTGTTTTAAGGTCTCCCTTGTTAGTTAATTTGATGCTTCAATAACACTAGAGACTGGAAGAAATCCACAGGAATTCTTCACAATTCGCTGCTTGTCAAGACTTCAAGCCCTCTCCGAACTGCCTTTAGTTAGGGTTGCGTTTTGGGACTCAAAAGACTTACTGTGCGAAGAAACCCTCTGTAGAACCTTGAACCAAGCTCATGTTACACTAGCTAACCATTTTTCTACCTTTAAGTGACTTTACTACATGTGTTTGCAGAGTAAACGCATTACTGAATAAAGAGTTGAAGACTGCATGAGTGTAACCGATAGTCTGATAGATTGTCTTTTCCCTTTACAAAGTTGCTACAAATGTAACCGCAAACAAACACAAATGTGAAAGTGCGCTTTGAAGTGTATTATCAAGTATTCCTAAGTGTTCTAGTAGATTCTGATGTAAGTATAATAAATATATACTTTTATATACCTTATAAGTGTTTAACCACACTTTAAGGTACTTATGCTCAAAACAAAGAAAAGCAAAAAAGACCAAGTCAGAGCACAGCTTTTCTGAACTCAGAGTATCGATGAGCGTTGGGCGCAGTTGATCACTGCAGGCACAGTATATTACAGTGACTTGGAAAGGCCATGGGCTTCTTGTTTCCTCAATTTGAAATCTGTGTAGGCATATTGTTGGCTGCCTACGGTTGCAACTTACATTTTATGTCCATGTAAATGTTCATAAGACCTGGCACTGATGACACGACTTGGAGTAGATCTGATGCAGATTCCTAGGGGTAAAGGTAGAAAGTGCATAATTCCCCTTCAGTGGGTTAGGCTTCTGTAACGAGGGCCTAATTAGGACCAGGCTAGGTAGGGTGATGTTGCCCACCCCTTGAGGTAAAGATAAATAAAGAAGGACAATGTCTGTTCTACTACTGTGTTAGGGAGCCATTTGGGAGATAGGATAAAGGGTAGAATTGTTGAGGGGTAATGTGTATGGTGGGGTAGCTTGATGGTATCTGAGGGACCAAGTTGTACGATATAGAGGGCCTTAGGTCCCTTAAAGGGAGAGGCATAGATAACTATGGAGGCCTTTGTGGCACATCTACCTTAGGGGGCCTGCCCTGTGGCCCTTTGAGGGTGAGTTGGGTAGGCTGCTCAGGGCCCAGTGGGGAAGGTGGTCATAAGGCTAGAGTTTTAAAAACATGGAGGTTAATAAGTGATAAGAGTAAGTACCTCATGTTTGAAGGTTTCTTCAACAGTCCCCCTGTTGGGGCTAAAGCACACCCTGGGGTCTTGTGGTGTTTGTGTGGTACTGTTAGCTTTGAATATAAGAACTCTGGTGGTAGCCCATCTCCAGTTGAATTTAGCACCTGGTTTTTCACACAGGTTGATTGGCGCTTGCCCCTTCCAGCTTGTCTGCAGGGTGGTTCCAGCAGTGGTCTCTCCTCGGCCTAGGGGCAGGTGTGCAGGATCCAAGGTGAGAACACCAAGGCTACACTTTCACCAGTCAGGTATGAGATATTTCTCTCGAAGCACATACTACAAGCCATTTTTGGCTATTCCTCTGTTGCTGTCATGGGCGAGCTATCATTGAGAGCTTTCTGTAGTCAAAGGGACTATCAGAAGGAAGACCCATGGCCAGTCTCTGGTCAGCTCGACGGCACAGTCTAGGCAGACTTGCATATCTCTCTCTGGTTAGCAACTTCCATGAGACCCTTTCTGCTAGCTAAACCTGCTTTTTAAAATATATGAAATTGTCAGGGAGATCTATCGAGCTGATAATGTAGGCGTGGTGTAGAGTCTGTAGTTCCCTCAAAGGAGTCATTGTCTATGATCTTGGTTAAGCAAGCATTTCCCCTGAGTGGGCACTAGGGGGGCTGCTCAAGGAAGCACAGTCAATAGTTGAACTTTTTATCTGAAAAGTGTTATTTTTGTAGTCAAAACTTTCACTTGATACCACTGTCTCTCGGCTAAAAGCTTGAGATTACCTTTGTCCCATAACACTAGCACCTGTTGACTGTGATGACCTCCTACGCTTCATACTTTAGTTTTGGCCCAATCCTTCTAGGCTTAGTAAGCGTGCATTCATGCTGTCAACATTTTCATTTGAACCATACCGAATGATGTGGAGTTTCTCCTGTCTCATCTTCCAACTTCTGATAATTTCAACTATGCTACAAGATAGTAAAAGCAGGAAGATGGCATACAGCCCATTAGCTACAGCTGGACAGAAAACAGACGAGTAATAGTGCAAGAAGGAGCATCTTTTGCTAGTAAATAGGCTAGTTGTTCTAGAAACTGATGTTCTTCCTACTCCAGCTATCTAAGATCTAACCGGGTTGTAAAGCCTCCTCCTCTTCCCTGTCCACATGCTGAGCACTAAATTGGGATCCTTTCCTAATGCTGGGGATGTAATCAAAACTGGAGCCATGCCAAATGGCCAAAGTGTTAAGGAAATTATGTTGGTTTAACAGTCACTGTCCTTGGGGCATGTACATACACACACACCTAATTTCCATCAGCAAATATTCCATGCCTAGCCATCAAAGGGTTAAACATTCGAGACTGGTTAACATCTATTCTCTGGTTGGCCAATGGGGTCCCTACTCCCAAATATGCTTGGTCTGGCACAAACTGCAGTCTTAAATGAAACCTGTTGAGGCCTGACAGGGATGAGGTGCTGCAGCCGCGAGTGATGGATTTGTCCTAATGAAGTATTTTTATACAGCCGAACATTAAAGACTTCCTTGCTCATATGAGCATTGTACCTCCTGTGCACCCAAAGACAAAGCTAATTGGGTTCCTAGACAGCCAACTACCTCCCATAATTGGGCACCTGTGTCATTTTAAGCTTAGAAAAACTTAGGCTAGAGACTCCGGCTTTTGGGATAAGTGTCATAAATTACCCAGAGGAGACTAGCCTGCTAATGGCCATGGGTGGAAGTTGAATGTCAAAAGATTCTGGTAGGGGAGTTTAGTGAGAAATACAGAGAGAAAGAGGGAAAGACAAATAAGGACAACAAAAAATAAGTAAATGACTAACTCTGAGAGGTTTGGCAGTAACCTTTGAACTCCTAGTCAAGATATGCACGTTCTCAGATGCTTGGCATCTGCCTCTTAACTCCTTGTCTATAGTCAAAGTGTTGTTTTTTCATTCACGAAGGCTTCCCCTGCCTCTGACTTTATCCAGAAACACCAAACTGTTCATAGAGGTTTCACTAGTCTCTTGCCTTTTTATGAAAAAACAAAGATACAGAATTTTGAACGTTTTCTACATCAATACCGCGCAACTGGGGGCTTTTATAGTTCGACATGGGAAAATGCAGCCTTTCATCTGGCTTCAGGAGAATCCCTTTGCACATATAGTTAAGTGTCAGCGGTTTCCTCCTTGCACATAGCTTCCAAGAAGTGATTGTGGCTGCTGGTTCACAATGATGGTTCTCACTTTTTATTGGCATAGGCCCTCTTTTGTAATCCTCCAACTGACTGTTATGGAGTTGATACTATGCCATGGTACAAATTATGGGGCCACAGTACCTAGGCAGTTTCCTGGCACATCCCTCCGATTGCCCACAGACACCTCAAACAAATTGCAGCTGTAGCACCACTTAGTTTGACATGTGATTTTGGTACAATTTAGCTGGATATGCCAAAGCCAGTGTAGGAAATGGGCTGGAGTAAGACAGATCCGCACTCCGGCAAAGTTTGCCTTGTCAGAGCGCTGGTCTGTTCCAAGACCTAGCCCAAGAAACACCCTGATCCAGCGATAGCAGTGCTTCAGAATGCAGAAACAGGCAAAGCGTCACATACTGTTTATTGGCAGTCCAAATTCAAATATATGTTTTGCAATTAACAGTGTATTGTTGTCAACAGCAACATCAGAGTCCAGCTTCCATTAGTCGCTTCTTGCTGAATCACTATAGGACGTGTTACAAATTTAAAATTGTGGGCATTCCTATGTTCCCATAAAGCACTTTGCTTTTATGCAAATCGCCGGGTTTGGGTTCTATGAGTTCTACTGTGTTGCATGGCTTAGCCATGGCCCACGCCCCCTACTAACCACGCCCCTTCCGTCCAAGGAGGAAAGCATAGCTCGTCTCAAAGGCGGGTAAAAACCACAGGTTCTGTTTTTGGTGGGTGAGAGCCCATTGAAATGAATGGGCGTGCAGGAGGCTTGGCTGGCGAGTCAGCTCTTTACAAGCCGGGTGACACCCGCCAAAAGCGTGTGAGTTGAAAGCTATGAGGAAAGGGTTCCCCGGTACATTTTTGCCATTTCCAGTACTGGACAAAGCAGCCACAAAGTAGGGGCGTTGATAGAGTAGGGCCTGAGCTGGCAAAGGCCACCAGAAAACTGTAAATGGTCACTCAGCAGCGCTGTGCGGGCATTAACGTCACTGCGGCGGGCCCAGCTACATTCCCCAGCTTCAGGCCCCACTTGTTAAGACAATCCTGGCCACAAACATTGCTTTGGAAGAATGATATATGATAGGTTATTTATAACGCGCTTAATACCCAGAGGTGTCTAAGCGCGGACCCGGGGATCGAACCTGTGGTGCTCCGTGTCATTGTGCTTCCAAGGCGAGCACATTGCCCCTGAGCTATCCTCCCAATGGCAATGTGGTACAATACAAGAACACTTGGCATGTTTGAATTACCATTGTATTTTTTTTATCCAAGTCTGTGCAGCACATTAACCCTCTGACTCCCACATTCAGAAGCGCGCCCCTCGCCCCTGCATTCACACATTCATGCCATAGCTCTCAACTCACACGCTTTTGGCGGGTGTCACCCGCCTTGTAAACAGGTGACTCGCCCACCAAGCCTCCAGCACGCCCATTCGTTTCAATGGGCCTCTCACCCGCCAAAAATAAAATCGGGTGTTTTCACCCGCCTTTGGTTGAGAGCTATGTCATGCGTCCCTCACTCACGCGCGCGCTCCTTTCTCGCGCACACACACCTGCGACAGACGCGCTCATTCCCCCGCGCGCGCTTAGATACTCCCAACGCTCGCCTACACGGATCCACACACACACAATCACACATGACACGTGAGGTCGCCATGCTTGCCTCAGCGGCATCGGTCCGGGCTCTGACTGGCGGCGTCCGCCGGCTCCCCGCGCACGCGCGCAGCTCGTCACCGGAAGTGAGCGTTGCGTGCGGCTGCGCATGCGCGGTGCAGCCGGAAGGGCCGTGGCACGCGGCCCAGGGCACGTCTAGGCCTGCAGCCCGCGCCACACAACCCTGAACCGTGCGACTTGCGTATCCCACGCCCACGCCGCCGCCCCAGATAGATAGGGCGTAGCCTGGGTGTTTCCTCGTGTCCAAGCCAAACGAATGCTCGGCAAACTCTAAAGAGCGAGTTCAGATACCACACTCATGCATGATGCCAACATTCAGACGCACCTAAGACAGGCATGGCAACATTCAGACGCACGTAAGAGCATGCATGCCAACATTCAGACGCACGTAAGAGCATGCAAGCCAACATTCAGACGCACCTAAGACAGGCATGGCAACATTCAGATGAACCTAAGAGCATGCATGCCAACATTCAGACGCACCTAAGGCAGGCATGGCAACATTCAGACGCACGTAAGGGCATGCATGCCAACATTCAGACGCACCTAAGACAGGCATGGCAACATTCAGATGCACCTAAGAGCATGCATGCCAACATTCAGACGCACGTAAGAGCATGCATGCCAACATTCAGACGCACGTAAGAGCATGCATGCCAACATTCAGACGCACCTAAGACAGGCATGGCAACATTCAGACGCACCTAAGGCAGGCATGGCAACATTCAGACGCACCTAAGAGCATGCATGCCAACATTCAGACGCACGTAAGAGCATGCATGCCAACATTCAGACGCACCTAAGACAGGCATGGCAACATTCAGATGAACCTAAGAGCATGCATGCCAACATTCAGACGCACCTAAGGCAGGCATGGCAACATTCAGACGCACGTAAGGGCATGCATGCCAACATTCAGACGCACCTAAGACAGGCATGGCAACATTCAGATGCACCTAAGAGCATGCATGCCAACATTCAGACGCACCTAAGAGCATGCATGGCAACATTCAGACGCACGTAAGAGCATGCATGCCAACATTCAGACGCACCTAAGACAGGCATGGCAACATTCAGATGCACCTAAGAGCATGCATGCCAACATTCAGACGCACCTAAGAGCATGCATGCCAACATTCAGACGCACCTAAGAGCATGCATGCCAACATTCAGACGCACCTAAGACAGGCATGGCAACATTCAGATGCACCTAAGAGCATGCATGCCAACATTCAGACGCACCTAAGACAGGCATGCCAACATTCAGACGCACCTAAGGCAGGCATGGCAACTTTCAGACGCACCTAAGACAAGCATGCCAACATTCAGATGAACCTAAGAGCATGCATGCCAATATTCAGACGCACCTAAGACAGGCATGGCAACATTCAGATGCACCTAAGAGCATGCATGCCAACATTCAGACGCACCTAAGACAGGCATGCCAACATTCAGACACACCTAAGAGCATGCATGCCAACATTCAGAGACGCACCTAAGACAGGCATGCCAACATTCAGACGCACCTAAGAGCATGCATGCCAACATTCATTCACACCTAGAAGGGAGTTTTGAGAGAGAAAATCGGGAGACATGCTTTTTCCCATAAGAATGTATTGGTGCTGGAATTATCTTAGGCGGGAGAATGTGAGGAAAAAGCAATAGTTCTCACTGAAAAGTCTCCCGCCTAAATTGGGTGGGTTGGCATGCATGCACACCACTCATATTCAGTCTGGGGTGAAAAGTTTACATAAGGCTGTCCCCAAAACCGCAGTGGCCCCCCAATAAAAGTAAGATCTCAATTTAAGACTTTGAGCCTGGGCTATAAGAAAGTATGCGCAGGATCCATCATGCCTCTCCAACATTTCCGACCCCAGACTACCAGTCAGGAGCCTAAGGATGGCTCTCACAAATCTTTTCCCCACCTTCATGGGGCATATACGAAAGGTTTGGTTGCAGATCTAGTAACACACAGGCAGGACCGGCTGTAGCGCCCTGGGCGGAAATACAAAAAAATGGTAATAGGCGCTGATACGTTGCATCCGCTCTCTATAGGGCGCCTGCCACGCATTCTCCCACCACGCCAGCTCGGGGGAGATCTTGAAAGGCCCCTTCAATCTGGCATGGTGGCGGCTAATGGCAGAGCACACCGGGCGGCTGACCCCTACGGCCGGCCCTGCACACAGGGCTCTTCCCTTTGGAGCACTCGTCCATTTCATCAAAGATGCAAACTTACTACGGTTCTGGATAGTTTAAAGATGCCGTTTTTCTGTGTTGGCTACATGCAGGCGTTGCCGCCAGCATTCTCTTATCATGCCTCATGAAACTACTGCCCCAATCAACAGCATTTGCATATCAAGCCGGTCAGATAACCCGGACCAAACAAACCTCCAGAGCATAAATATCAGTAACCAAGGAATCAGCGAGCAATACCCCTCATCACTGATGGCATGTAAATTCACCAAAATGCCAGGGCTAGCAACAGTGGCATTGCACATCCATTGACAGCACAAGAAGTGTTGGCACATGACCTTTGACCTCGATGACAGCACAAATAACATTATTTCAATAACCAACCATATTTCACCTATTATGACTTAATAAACGAAAGATTGCTTAATGGTATGAAAGGGGTGCATCCGGCAACAACATAGTCCTGTGGCACTGATTTAATTTGCCTATAAGGTCGAACTATGTCAGTTACTGCCATGTTATGTCATTTATAGCCTTACAGGTCAGGTGTAGTTATATCTTAACTACTGCCGAATGTTCATGTGCTGCCAGAATATGCACAGTTAGCTTCCGATATTCAGATACTGACACTCAATGCCCGTTATAGCATGCCAGGTATCCTTATCACAGGTTACCTTTCTAACATGTCAAGATACTGCCATCATATGCCAAATGGAGCTTCCAGTATGCTGATCTGGTAATCATATGCCCTTTGTAGACCTGCATGGCAGGTATAAGGTACAACCTGGCATATCAATGTGCTGCTATCATATGCCAAATGCAGCTTCCTATATGCAGATACACATGCCTTTTATAGACTTGCATGGGAGGTACTGCCTGGCATAATAGGGTGCTGCCATCATATGCAAAGTGTCGACTCCATTTTCTCAGAAATTCTGTTGAATGCCAACTAATCCCAGGAATAGTCACCATACACATGTACACATGCTGCTTTCATAAGCCAAATGGAGCCTCCAATGCCCCAGTCATGTCACCCAAATGCCTCATATTTAAGATATAGTCACAGCATGTAAGGTGCAGCATCATATGGTTGCATGCTGGCTTCTGCGGGAACAGGTCTGGTCATACCTCTCAAGCTTTGAGTCCCCAGGGTGGGTGAAAAGAGGTGATTTTGTTTTTGGCAGGTGAGTACCCATTGTATGTATGGGGGGTGAGGGGCTTGGTGGGTGAGTGAACTTATTCTATGGTGGGGCAACACCTACCAGAAGCGTGCTAGTTGAGAGGCAGGTATGCCAGGTAATGCCCGCTTACACTCTGATTACTTGCTCTGGTCTGTAACTGGAGATGGCTGGGGAGCACCATTTTGCCTTGAGGGCAGGCAAAGCCCTGATTGGCCTGTGCGGGTCTGGTAGGGCCAGCAGCAAAGCCTGCTTGCTCTCCTCCACCTTGAGACCACTGCCTTGTCTCTTACTCTTATCAAGTTACTGGAGAGCTTTAAAGACCCATTTGAGGGCATGAGATACCTAAAAGGACAGGAAGTCAGACATATTGACCCGTCCATACACCGACCGCCCTTCACCATAGGAGAATCCACTTTCCCCAAGGAAATGAAGTCGAAGAGGAACTCTGCAAACTGAAAATGGCAGACATCATTGAAAGGGTCGAGGTGCCCACGCCATGGATTGCACCGATCGCTATCGCAAACAAGCCCAAATAACCTGACGAGGTGAGAATATGCGGAGACATGCATCTCTTTAACTGCCTTTCATGGTGAAAGACACCCTACCCCACTCTCAACAAAATCATAGCGGACTTGAGAGGACCAATACTGTTTTCCACCACTGACCTGAACACTGGTTACCATCAGGAACCGCTGCATGTTGACTCAAGTGCCATTACCACATTTTCTTTGCATGTCGAGCTGTTTCTCTACAAACGTCTGAGCTTCGGAGTGTCCTCTGCAGCTGAAGTGTTTCAGCAGACTATCCATGGGGTGCAATCAGGGCTCCCTAGAGTACTTAATGTGAGTGACAACACACTCCTCTTTGCCACTTTAGAAATGGCACATCTCAGTAGACTGACAGCCATCTTTCATAGGCTGAAACAACACGGCCTGACACTGAATTGGTGGACATGTCACTTTCTCTAATGTAAAGTAGATCTCTTTGGGTTTGTATTTAGAAAGAAGGCCTGTAGCCCAATCAAAGGAAAATGGAGGACATTAAAATGCCTGCACCCCCAACATCCCTATCACAAGAAGCTTTCAACAACACTAAAGCAGCTCTCAAAGTGATTGCTAGAATAGCGTTTTTTATCCTTCAAGGACCATAGAGCGTGTGGTTGACACTAGTCAGGTATAGTTAGGGGCAGTGCTCGAGTACTCATCTAGGTGGACACCATTGGTGAACAAAGACCCATTACATATGCAAGTCACTCCAACGGAAAGGAGTTACTCTCAAATAGAGAGGGAGTCTCTGGTGGTCCTATAGGGCTGCAAACATTTCCACCTCTACATCTTCGGTCACCCCGTAAGTGTGTACACAAACCTGCGCATGCCCATTCAGCTTGAGAGGTGGTTGCTACAACTCCAAGACTACAGAGTGACACTTCTCTTTGAGCTGGGGTGAATTAAACCCACAGACTATCTGTGTCGCCATCCACCCGATCACACCAGTGAGAAGAATAACGTGGACAGAGAGGTACATGGTCTGGTCAGCATAATCACAAGATCCCTAACAAGGAAATAAATCTCCCTCCAAAATATTCTGGAGCACATGTCGCATGACAAGGGACTTCAGTATCTGCTGACAAAGTTACAGGTGGGTCGGTGGCACACGTTCCTAGCTACGAACCAGCACTGGATCCCAGAGTCACAGGCTTTCCCGCAAGGGGTATGGAAAGTGAGGACTGAGTTGTCTGTTGACACCAAAGGGGTGTTATTAAGAGAATACTAGTTGATCATCCCACTCTCTCCATAAGAGCAGATCATTTGTATAGCACATGCAGGACATCAAGGGAAGAACCAAACCAAGGATAGCCTATCCGAGAAGGTGTGGTGTCCTGATCTCGCCGGCAAAGAAGATGCAATACTCAACCACTGCATATGGTGCCAAGCAGCACAAAACCCTAGCTTCAGAGCACCCATTGCATCCCCCGCTAGTTCAGTGGAGCCGTCGAAGGCTCTTGGTATTTTTCTTTTTATTTATTTAGTGTATTATACTTCAAAAGGAACTTTTCACAAGAAGTGCAAAATTACCCATTGTTAAAACCTCATTACAATGGAATAATACAAAAATGTCACCCCGAAAACTGCAACTTGTTCATAACTGCGCCTTTGCGTGGTAATAATATGTCGACCCGCACCACACTGACTAATGGTAGCAGGGGCTGTGAGGGTGTCCCCCACTCCGCTTTGTTGGTGTAGTGGGGGTCAGGGATTGCAGGGGTGTCCCACGCTTCCATTAGATGGTAGCGGGGGACAATAAAGAAAAATAAAATAGAAAAAAGGACCCTGCAATGCCAGTTCGGACCCACGTTAGTGGGCGAGAACTGGCGCTGCAGGTTCGGAGGAGAGATAGCAGCACACTTCACGGTGTGCCGCCGAAAAGGTAAGTGGATAGGGGGGAGGCAGGAATGGGGATGCAGAAACTCCTGTTCAAGAAGGTCAAGCAGAGCAAAGGACGTCAAAGGACTATAGAAGAATAAAATCAAATACACGAAAAGTCTCAATTGGTGGTGTCCAGTCACGTGATTGAAGAAAGTTGGATGGATGAGAAGATCACACCTACGCATGGAAGCCAGAGAGTACCCATACTCCTTAAAAAGTCACAGAGAACAGTACAGACTCAAGGCCAACTTCAAGGTGCTAATTGACACTGAACCATTGAGGTGATGATGGATTGTATTTTTAATTGGTGGGAATCTGGTATCAAGACAAGCTCACCCACACCTGTTTGTTCGGTCTGTGTGCTGTTCACATAGGTTGAAAGTTACTGACGGGGGTTAGAAGCCAACCAATTGTAGGGGACCACGTAGTTGGGGGTCCTATAGTTTGTGTAGCCAATGGGACGTTGTACATTTAGTGATGTTCATAGTGCCCATTTCGAAGAGAGGGCTTAGTTGCCCCCACCTGATGTTAAATATCCAATACTTTCTCTCCATGACGCCATACAGATATAACACCTATATTTAGTTATCCACTTAGAACCAATCCTGCTTCCCGATAGGTTCTAGTAGTTTGCCACGTAGGTTGACGTTGGTAATGAGGCAAGCCAACATGTCAGTTATGACCGATTATGGGTTTAAGAACCCAGCTTTTTTATGAAATGATTGAGAGTTAGAGCATCGAGCGATTGCTGATGTTCGTTGTACTCCCTGTTTTAAATACTTGCCTTAAAACAGACAAACGTTTGCCAAGCTATTTGTTTTGTCTGAATTATTGATGTTTGATTAAAATATGCATCCCCATCTATCTCAAGGGTATTGCTACTCATCTTAAAGGGCTGGAAGCCTCGAGTTCACGAGTAAAAGGAATTACCCAATAAACGCAAGTGCTACTTTTCATTTGTTGCCTTTTTTTAAAACTTAAACAAACAACTACAGCTCACTTCTGACTATATATGATTGAATAGGAAACTGGATACGGTTGCCGGCAGTGCTCATGCACAGAATCACAAGTCCAGGTTTCACTCACCGGCTTCTGCGAACCTTGCTCTGTGGATTTCACTGCTTCCACAATTTCGTCCACAACTTCTACTGCTTCTGGCTTCACAGGGACCCAAACCCTTCCTTGCTGAAGGAGTCTCCAGTCCGGCCTCTCGTTTAAGGGGCCCCTCTCACTCTCGGAACTCACGGCTTGACAACAGCTCCTCGCCTCAGTCTCTAACACATTTTCTGCATGGCAACAACAGCAATCAGGCTCACATGGGGAAAGGCATCCTCCCTGCATTCCTTCCGCTGTGCAGCCTCTGCACTTCAGAGGTGGGGGAACAGGACCCTGTCTAAACAAGCAGGTAAAATCTGCATCCATGATCAGGCATCCCTCTGGTTCTCCCACTTCTACTTGGCTTGGTTTGCCAGCTTTGTGCCTTCTTCCTTCTGCTTCTATTGCTACAACACGCACTCTAGTCGCAGTTCCAGCTCCTTCTAATTGCCAGCATCTGAGAGGGCCTTTTATGCCTCACAGGGTCCTTCATGTGTGGGCTGTTAGGTTTAATTGCCTGACTACTGCTACTCTATGCCTCTTCCTGGTCCCAGTACTTGTGGGATTATGGGACTCGTAGTCCCCAACAACAAAGTTAGTTCTTTTAAATAATTTCTGCTTTTTAAGGGTAGATTTAATCCCCCTAAAGTTATTTAAAGAGAGCTCATTAGAATGTGTAGTTACAGAGGAAGACCGTCTATTTAAGGCAATACTTTTAGATTCCTTTCCATTATACTTTTGGGAGTAAGAAGGGTGTTTATCTTGAAATACTTTGAAGGGGTTGTCTGTGTGTAAGGCTTGTTCAGATTGCATATTAATTGTTCCCAGAGCAACAGATCTTAAATGTGATTCAGGGACATCATAATGACAGTACACGCTATTACCTGTTTTGGCAATTTGGAAAAAGGCTCCCTTTCAAAGGACATATACCGTTTCTCATCCCATGGGATCTCCTCACCACCCTGGGCCCAGTCTCCTCCCAGGTGATCCTAACGCAGTACATGACCACCCAGAGTTAGGATCAGGAAGCGCCTGCTTTTCCCTGGCCACCTGGAAGGAGACATTAGGCAGGGCTTCAGTGAGCGATCCGTAGGATTCTTCAAATAACCTTTAGCATGTTTGCCAAAAGGGCCGTAAGTATTTTACTGCCTTGATTCACCATAGACAAAGGCCTACAGGAGCTACATTCTATTATTTTTTTAAATTTCTTTATTGGTTTTAACAACATAAACAAAGCCATTATCATTTATCAAATGGTATACTTTATCAGAAATAAAAGTCCCTTCCCTTACCCTCCCTCCCCACCCTCTCCCAAGACCACGGTTAGTTCCCAGTTCTCCTCGAGTCTGTTTCCTAGTTTGGGCTACCCATGCTGCTTGAGGCGCTATCTGCTGCCCTGGGATGGAGCAGGGTCACCGTTAGCGCTACCCAACGGTGCAGTTCCTCACTGGAGTCCAGCCTCTGTACTTGAATTGCAGTTTCCCATGCTGCAGTTTCAGCAGTAATCCACTTCGCAAGATCACCCTACCACTGGGCCTCATTCAAACTCCTGGGGCTTTTCCATCCCATGGCTATTGCGTCTTTTTGCCGTTATATATATTAGGTCTCTGAGTTTGTTTAAGGGCTTATTTTTCCTATTGCGCCTATATCTGCCCAGGATACAGGCTCTAGGCTCATGCACCTCCACTTCAATGTCTGCGTTAGCCACTCTATCCTTCACTTGTGTCCAGAAAACTCTTATCACTGGACAGCCCCAGAACATATGGGTCATTCCCGCCTTGGGCTCGCTGCATTTGGGGCATACTTGGATTCCTGCGCCCGTGAACCTCGATATGACTTCAGGTGTGAGGTAAGCCCTGTTGGTGATATACAGTTGGAAGAGCTGCAAGCGTGCGTTTCTGGAGATTCTTTTGTGATAATAAGTTATTTCCCCCCAGTGTTTGTCTTCAAATACAAGGCCCAGTTCGGTTTCCCACTTCTTCCTGCATTTCAGTTCGTCCCCAGTCGTGCCCAGCAACAGGGCCTCGTAGATTCGTGAAGTCTCGTGGCCTCCCTCGGCGGTGTCTAGCATTGTTTCTATGCACTCGTTCTCCAAGGCCTGGTGGACAGCCTCCGGCCATCTGTTTTTCACGGCTTGCACCACTACTCTGTGGAGCAAGAACTGCCCTGCTGGAAGACCTGAGGCTTTGCTGAGTTCCATGAATGTTAAGGTCTCTTGTTCTTGGATCAAGACTCCCAGTGTGGCCACCCCGTAGGGCTCCCACTGGGTGCATGTTTCAAGTTGCCCCCATGAGTGTTTTGCCATAAGTGCTGCAATGGGGATCTGCGGGGAATACGGATCCGCCGACCCAACTAGCTTATAGGCCCTTCTCCAAAGCCGGATCCCGAGCTTGGCAAGGTATGGGCTGTGTCTCAAAGTTCCCTCCCCGGCCCAAAGTAAGTCTCTTAGTAGCAGATGAGGCAGGGCTGGTTGGAGGAGGCGGGTATCTGTCGCTTCCTCGTCGGCCATCCATCGCGTCACGTGTCTCAGTTGGCTTGCGAGGAAGTAGAGCTCGAAGTTGGGGACCTTCAATCCTCCCCTCTCGTAGGGTCTATGGAGTGTCTCCAATGCCACCCTGTGCCTACCCCCTGCCAGAGGAATCTCCTACAGAGTTTGTTGATGTCTTTAAAGAATGAGGGGGGGATGTTGAAGGGAACATTTGTGAAGTTGTGTAGCAGGCGGGGGAGAGCCACCATCTCGAGGAGACCCGCCCTCCCAGCCATCAAGAGAGGGAGCTTGCCCCAGAATTCCATGGATTTCACAAGAGAGTCTTTGGCCCTCACCGTGTTGAGGATGTGCTCTGTGTTGGGATTGTGGTGTATAGTAATCCCCAGGTATTTGAAGGAGGTCAGAGGCCATTCAAGATCTAGGGGCGGGGACCTATATTCTTCGTTGTGTAGTGCCGCTAGTGGGTAATGGTAGGACTTCCTCCTGTTAATCTGGATCCCGGTATGCTTGTGGAAACAGTCCAGGGTTTCTAAGATGTAGGGCAATAGGTGTTCAGGGTTATGTAGGTACAATAGGGTATCATCTACGTACATAGAGACGAGGTGGGTCACCCCGTCTATCTCGATGCCCCCATCTCCGTATTCCTGTTTTAGGTAGGCAGCCACCGGTTTCGCGGCAATAATTTATAACATGGGGGACAGTGGGCATCCCTGGCGGGTGCCTCTGTGGAGGGACCATTTGTCGGAGTATTTTTTGTTAGTGCGCACTCTGGCAGTTGGGTTGGTGTAAACCAGTTGGGTCCACTTTAAAAAAACTGGGCCTATCCCCAATTTCGCCATGGTAGCATATAACCACTCACACCTTACCAAGTCAAAGGCTTTGGTGGCTTCTAATGACGCAACTGCAAGTTTCTGTGGCCTTCGGTCCGTGCTATATATGACGTGGTGTAGCCTGCGCAGGTTCTCGGTGATGGAGCGCCGAGGTACATATCCTGTTTGGTCTTGATGGATCAGCAGGGGGATTACTCTGCGCAATCTTTTGCAAGTAGGGCAGTTAGGATCTTGCTATCTACATTTAACATAGGGAGGGGCCTGTATGAGCCACAGTCCGCTCCGTCTTTACCCGGTTTGAGTAGGGGAATGATCACGGCCTCGCTCATGGAGTCCGGAAGGGTGCCACGCTCGAAGGCTTCGTTGAAGACCTGGGCTAATAGTGGGGCAAGTGTTTCCTCATAGGTCTTGTAAAACCCCCCCGGGAGGCCGTCCGATCCCGGGGTTTTACCAGCCGGCAATGATCTAATTACCACACAAACTTCATCAGGAGTGATGGGTTCGTCTAGGGCTTCGGCCATCTGCGGATCTAATTTGGGTAGCTCGATGACGTCTAAGACATCCTCGATCTCGGTGTCAGGAGAGGGCGGAGGCTCAGAGTAGAGGTTGCGGTAATAGTCAGAGAAGATCGAGCTGATTTATTTTTGAGTGTGTGCGGTGTTGCCGTCTGGTTTAAGAATGTGGCAAATGGGTGACCTGGGAGCTTCCCTCTTATAGATCCAAGCTAAAAGCTTCCCGGGTTTGTCTCCGAGGGCATGGGTTCTTTCTGTGTGCTTAGCGTAGCTCAGTTTCCCAAGGGATTCCCAATGAGTTAGACAGGTTTGTCTGAGTTTGGTACTTTCAAGTTGATGTTCAGGGGTTGGGTCAGCTCTGCCCTCAAGCACACTCAGATCTTGCTCTGCGCGCTCCAAAGAGGTTGTGATGGATCTCTGGGCACCCCAACTGCTGCTATCATCTCTCCCCTCATGACCACCTTGTATGCCTCGCCAATACTCCTCAGTGCTATCCCTTATACGTTCCCGGAACGCTGTATCAAGCAAGGCCTCTGCTCTCAGCCTCCACGTGGGTACCGGGGGTTTAGGCGGGGACACCTCCCAGGTGACTAGCAGGGGGCAGTGGTCGGACAGCACCCTAGGCAAATTGTGTGCATCAACGAACATGGCCTGATGTGCCTGACTAGCAAAAAGGTAGTCTAGCCTAGCGTGGACAGCATGTGGTGGGGAGAAGAAGGAGTATTCACGTTGTTCAGGGTGCAGGTCCCTCCATAGATCTCTGAGTAGCAGTTGTTGAGTTAGTTTGGATAGTATTTTTGCGGCAGGGGAGGGGCGATCGTGCTTGTTGTCCGATCTGTCCTTTAATGGGTTAAGAGTACAGTTGTGGTTGCCTCCCCACATCATGATTCTGTCTATATAAGGGCTGAGTCGCGTGTATAGGGAGTGGAAGAAAGCAGTTGCATCATGGTTAGGTGCATAGGTGCTAGTTAGGCATAACTCCCTACCCTCGATGGAACCGCATACCAATGCCATCCTACCCTCATTGTCCGTTTTTGTGCTAGTTAGCCTGAAGGGGACAGTCGGGGCGATCCATATCAAGACCCCTCTGGCATAGGAGGAGTAAGAGGACCCAATTAAGGTTCCTCGCCATGTTTTGGCCAGGGCATCCAGTTTCTTTGCAGTTAGGTGCGTCTCTTGGAGCAAGGCGATTCCGACTTTGCATCTTTTTAAGTAGGTGTGGATTCAGCGCTGTTTAACGAAGCTGTTCAGGCCTCTGACGTTCCACGTTACAACCTTTATTGTGTCAGCCATGGGTATCATGCGGTTTTTCGTAAGCTCCAGGTGGTGCTCAATGTTCCTGCTGGTGATGAATTGCATGTGGGATTTTCCCGTGGTCTCAATATTTCCCAAAGTAGGTTCCCAACTTTTGTGCTAACGCCCCTTTTCCCACCACCCCCCTTTAACTGTAAACTCCCCAAACATAGAACAGGTCCAGAGAGGTTCCCCTCGTTATGACAGTCCCGTTTCCGCTCCCTTTGACCACACATTGGTCTCCGGGTGCCCTACGGGCGGCTATATATACCCAGAAGGAAACTTCCAGGGGGTGGAGTGACCTTTGGCTCCGGTGTCTCCGTGCAGAGGATCCATTCAGCTGTGTAGAGGCTCAGTTTGCCTGCAGGCAGGCAGTTGTGAATGGAAGGGTCCTGCCATGCGTGGCTAGGAAGGCTTTAGCGCGGTCTCCGCTTCTTGTCCTTGACGTCAGGGATTTGTTGACCGTCCATCCAGTCTCTGGCTTGTGCCGGTGTGTCAAACAGGTGGACCCTATTGTTGTGTAGCACTTTTAGTCTGGAAGGGTACAAGAGCATATAGCACAGTCCAGCTGCTTTCAGTCTGGCCTTTGTGTGTATGAACTGCGCTCTGTTCATTTGGACCTGGAAGGTGTAATCGGGATAGATGGCAATTTTTGCAGAATTTCTTTGGATTTGACCTCCTGATCGAGAAAACGCCAGTATCACCTCCCGATCCCTGTAATTGAGTACTTTCGCTATTACCGGTCTGGGTGGAGCACCTGGCGGTGGTTTCTTTGCTTGGGACTTATGGGCCCTTTCGATAGTGAAGCCTTGAGAGAGCTTCTCTGTGCCGACTTCCTGCAGCAGGAGGTTCTCAATGTAGTTAGTAGGGTCGGGGCCCTCAATGCCCTCCAGCAGCCCGAGGAGTCGTATATTGTTCCGGCTGGCCCTCCCTTCTGCCTCCTCAGTTCTGTCCTCCAGGTTCTTGACCCTTTGTTGAAGCGCATCCACGTCTCGAAGCAGATGAGTTTTGGCTTCTGTGATTTCCCAGACTTGGGTTTCTAGTGCTTCAGTTCTGCCAGTCAGAGACCGGATGTCCTGGCGCAGTAGGCCCAGATCTGTGGCCACGGCATCGATTTTGTTCTCCATTGTTGCCTGGAACAGCTTAATGGCTTCAAGAATCTGGGTGTTGCTGGGTTCAGCTGCTGCTTCCGTATGATCAGGTTGAGTATCTGACGCTACCATATTTGAGCTCTTGGGATCTGCAGGTCCGCTGGCCGTGAAAGTGTCTGTAGTGGTTTGGCATTGTTTGGACCTTGCACCTTTCCCGGACATCTTGTCAGGCGGTGACATCCCCTAGCTCCGGGCGCAGATGGCGTGGGCGGGAGGTCACTAACGAGGGATGCGGCGCAGTGTTTCACGTCTGCAGCTGCGGAACTGGCTGTGGTAACACTGCGTAGGAATGAGGTGGTTGTGTGGGCCCAGCCGGGCGCCGCAGGGTGCTGGTATTGGGTACACAGGGGACTCCGGCACTGTCCCGTTAGTTGGCTGCACCGGCCTCAGGCGGCAGGGTGGGTTAATGTGTAATGGCTCAGCGTTGAGGGCTGTCTGTGGGATCCGGAGAGCGTGTCTTCACTGCCCGCCGTTCTGTATGCTGATTGCGTCCGCTGTGAGGAGTGTTGTGTGGGCCAAGGTGCGTTGCCTACTGTTAATGGATGGCATCGCATGCGTCTGTGGTGTCCAGCGCAGCGAGGCCGGGGAGGTGTGCAGGTCCGTCTCCCCCGGCACATCAAGTGGAGCTCACCAGAGACACGTCTTCTCTACATGGCAGCTAGCCACGCCCCACCTACAAGAGCTACATTTTAACTGGGGTTCATTGGGATTAAGTATAGGTATGATAATGGACCGTCTCAGGTTTGGTGGAAGCAAACCCAGCTCATACACCTCTAGCAGCATCTCCAAGAGCATCAGCGCCGATTTCACTGTGAATTCTTAGTCAAATTCGCCCAACAGTCCGTCCACTCCAGACGTTTTGCCTGATGGCAGTGCCTGATGGTGACCTTCAGTTCCTTTACAGAGATTGGGGCGTCCAGAGCGTGTGCACCTCCCTGTTCACATGAGACAGGTTAATCAACGACAAGGCCTCCCCAATGTCTGAGTCACCCACGTAGGTGTCATCGGAGTCCAGGGAACTGTAATATCTGAGAAAGGTGTCGTTAACCTCGCTCTGTGCCCTCCAAGTAACACTGCACTCATCATTGATGGTGCCGATCATTTCCCTCTGTACCTCTCTCCGGCAGAGCCACGGCAACAGCCGTCCTGGTTTGTCACCACCCTCATGCAGTTTTTCTTTGTACTTGGCATAGTTAAACTTGCCTAGCCTCTCCCAGTCTTCTATGCACTGCTGCAGCATTTCAGTCAGGCCCTGGGCAACCACCCACATATCCATATTCCTATTCTCTGCCTCTTCTAGCTCTGCTTCCTTCCTAGCAAGGTTTGGTGTCAGGTCCTTCTGAATGCTCCCCATTTTGCATATTGCTACCCCCCCTAACCACTGTCTTGAAGGCTTCCCACAATGTGCACACAGTCTCCAGGCTACTGTTATTAGTTTCAAAGTAACCACTATCACCTCCCTCATGTGTTCCCTGTGTATGGCCCTCCAGATGTCCATTAACTGAAAGGACTGCAAAATGAAGCCCAGCAGCTTAGTCGGTGGGGCCGGCTTCTGGTATTTTGAATCAGACCAGGTCTCGAAACAATCATGCACAATGCATACACGACTATGTTGTCAAGGTAACAATCGACATTTTATGACTGACTGAAACGTGGGTGCAGGACCCATGTGGACCCACCATTGACATAGAAGTACCTGAAGGCTTTACAAACTTCTGTAAAAATAGGAACTAGGGCAAGGCGGAGGCCGGGGGGTAGCAATCATAGCGAGAAACAATATAAACTTGTTTCCATCGCCCATTCAATGCCAGGGATGCGAAATCCTCCTCCTCAAACATACCCTGACTAATAACAGCTGTATTAACATCATTGTGTTATACAGACCTCCCTCGTTGCTATCAAACTTTAACGATGAGATTATCCAACTGTTAAACAACTTAAAGGGACCTAACTCAGGAACCCTACTACTTGGGGATTACAACAGATGGAGGGGAAATGACAAAGATAAAGAAGCGCTGACATTGGAAAAAGGACTAAGCGCTATTGACTTTACAGTTGTCAACAACAATCCCACTACAGCGAAAGGTAATCAACTGGACTGGGTGACTACGTGCAACTTAGACATCACAATGCACAAGACCACACATTATATATGGCCCGACCATTACAAAGTGAAATTTGGAAAGACCTCGCAAAAACTGCCCATCAAAAGAAAGAACGACCATAAAATGACATACGGTAGAATTATTATTTTTGAAATGACCCCAAACCTGCTAGAGCAGTGCATAGAGAACATCATGTAACGTATCTCTGAGACCGACACATGTGGTAACATTGTAGCAACATACAAATCACAGTTTCAAGAACTGGTAGACCGGATAGCCCCAATGAAATGCAAAGTAGTTTGATCTAACATGAATCATCAAAAGTGGTTTAACATCCAGACAACTAGCCTAAAGAGGGAAAAGACCCCTTGGAAGCTAATGAGAATAAGTGGAAAGACATAGAGAAACAATACAAAGAAAAGATTAAAGAGACAAAGAAAAACCTCTTTAATGAACAGAATTTAGCAGCGACAAATTCAACCAGTACATTATTTCAGATCGTAAAATCAATTGAAAAACCTAAATCCTTGTCTCCTCTCTTTCAACTATCACAAGAAGATTGTGAAAAGGTTCAGGAAGCTTTCAGCAACAAAATTCGGAAGACAAGAGAAGCAATAAGTGCCACACATGTGATCCTGCATGACCAACTAAACCCCACAAAAACCCACTACACGCAGAAATGCTACTCAAATTTGATTTCAGCACTACAGAGGAAATGAAAAATCTACTGACATCTATTAGACAGACAGCGTGTGCAGAGAACATGCTGCCACCTAAATTGGTTCTAGAAAATAAGGACATCTTTGCACCCCTTGCTCGCAAGGATGGTAAATGCATCCTTTAGAGATGGCATGATCCCAGAGTCCATTAAAACAGTCACAGTCACTCCACTGGTACAAATACCAGTTCTGGACCAGAAGCATCAGGTTATCTTCACCCCATTATTAATTGCAACTTTTTGCTGAAAATCATTGACAAGGCGGAGACCTCGCAACTCCGAACATTTGTAGAAATGAACGATCTCCTGCTCAAACAGCAATCAGGCTTTAGAGGGTCACACAGCACCCAAACCAACATGCTCAGCATTATGGGTAAGGGCAAAACAGGCAGGCTGATATTGCTGCACCTATCCGCCGCGTTTGATTTGCTGGATCATCAGCAATTCCAACACTGGGGGTGGACAATCCTCAGGCCCAATACCCATCAACTGTGGCGTACCACAAGGAGCCAGTTTGTCCCCCCTACTTTTTAATTTGTACCTTAGGTTTTTCTGCACAGTGTTCAACAACATAGGAGTCTATTTTAACCACTACGCAGACGACACCCAGCTGGTGGCAGAGCTGAGTGGTTGTTATGACACTGACAACAGCAGGGTGGCAAATATATACAACATAATAGAGGCCTCGCTGAAAGCCAACTGGATATGCCTGAATGGGAGCAAACCCGAGCTGATGACATTCGGTTCTCATCAAGCATGAGCTAAACTAAGCCAGGAATGTTCGACTTTCAAGATCAAAGACTCCCACATCCAGGTTTCAGAAAAAGTTCAAACATTAGGGAAATTCCTGGAAACGTTACTGGGCTCCGAAGCTCATGTCACCTATTTGAACAAAAACTGTCAATACTACCTGAGACTGTTAAAACACATTAGACTGTACCCGAGGGAAAAGAACAGTGCGACTATTGCAAGGGCCACAATCCTTTCCAGGTTAGACTCTGGAAATGCCCTACTGGCTGGAGCAAGCAGGAGATGCATAGCACAATGTCAAATCATCCAAAACAACGCAGTAAGAATTGTGGAACAGAAACCCAGAAGGGATCATATCACAGCAGACAGGAAAGCCCTTCACTGGCTAGCACTGGATGACAGGATTACTTTCAAAATCCTGACCATGGTACATTGTTGCATTTTCAGAATCGCGCCTGTCTACTTAAAAGAACTGATCACCATCTACGCCCGGGGTCGATCTTTGAGATCAGAGGCGCATGGACAGATCTAACGAATGGACTAGGACGATCGATTCCCGTAAAAGCGGCCCAGGCTTGGAACGTGCTTCCAACCTCTCTAAGACTTGAGGAAAACTACATGATATTTAGGAAAAGACAAAAACAAGCATCTTTAAATAAGCACATAGCTAAGAGATGATAATACATCCTTGATGTCCTGTTTTATTTGTGTATGTCCTTTGTCTAAATGTACACGCCCTGATGCATGCAGGCTTTGGCTTGATATAAAAAAATAAATAAATAAAAATAAAATTGGGTTAAGTGTACAATTAAAGTCGCCACCCCCAATACAACCTCTGTAAGTGGCGGCCAAGGGTACAAAGAGCAAAATAAGTCAGTGGCGTCATGGTTAGGGGCATATGTGTTAATTATACACTTTGAATGGATTGCGTCTTCCCACATATTCCTCATCTTAGATATATTTGTATCATCAGCTTTGCTGCTTTGGAAAAAGAAATTCGATGAAATTGTGCTCGATGTCGTTGCATCGATGTCCCTCAAGGGCTGCCGTAGAGAGTCAATGTCATCCATAGTATAAATAGCTCGAGCCGTGTGAATGAAAACCGCGCTTCAGTCTTTCGAGATGTCATCATTATCTAATCCTTCTACTCCTAAAACTGGCTTAAAAAAATGCCAGAATTGCGGGAAGAAAATGTCTATAGTTTGCCTCTGGTGCATGGGTACCGACCATCGAGTTGACGACTGCAGTTCCTTTCAAGCTATGACGTGTAAAGCTCTCAAGGAACGACAAGGTTAATTGGCAGTGCGGGAGGAATCTTTGAAGGCATCTTCAAAGAAAAAGAAAAATGAAGCGGAGTCTAGGGAATTGTCCCAGAGTAAGTCGAAGAAATCTAGATCAAGGAGTCGGTCAAGAAAATCTTTGTTCTTTGCCTTCTTCGATGAAGAAGAAGACAGACGTCACTGATCTCCCTCATCTTCTTCTTCTATGTCTCCTGATACAGAGTTTATCAATTGTCCATTTAAGCATGATTCTCCTAGAAAATGGGAGGCTTTTAGAGCCTCAATTATGCAAATCTTCAAGAATGCGTCCCGACCCCCTCGAAGAAATCGCGTGAAGACCATGCCTCAGCTCATTCTACAGATGACAGAGGAAAGTCAGAGTCTAAACACTCTAAATCCAGCGAGAAATCGTGGAGGGTGTTGTCGAGAGAAACCTCTCTGATACCTCATAAAAAGAGCAAGACAGGCCTATCGGTGGATAAACCGAAGGCGACATCAGACAAAATGGCGTCAGGTTCCAAACCTTCATTGAAGCCTGTGTCGAAGGTTTCCTCGACACCTCTGTTGAAGACTTCCTCGACACCAGTGTCAAAGGTGGCGTCAACACCTTCATCGACGACGCCTCTATTTCAAGCTCCTTCGTCCTTATCAAAGCCAGCGTTGACTGCATGAAAGCATCAATGCCTTTACTGAGGACAACGTTGATTCCAGCAACATTATCTACGCCATTGTCAAAACCAAGGTCGCTGCCTTCACAATCCACAGCTAAAATGTATACCCATGTACCAATAAAATACTTTTTCAAGGTTATGGCCGCTAATTATGAGGAAGAACAATCCTCGGAGGAGGAGACATCCCCTTTCGGGGTAAGATATGGCAGAAAGAACGTTCCTGAGGAACTGATTGACCCTGGGTCAAAAATGTCTGCCCTCTATGACTGTCTCCAAACAGCTCGTGGTATAGACACATCACCCGAGTTGGAATTCGACAAACCTGACCCAGCTGATCATGCTGATTCAGTATATAGAAATATTATGAATAGTGTGGTGGAGTTCATGGGCTGGAACAGAAATTCAGCTACCTACGAGCAAGATGACATGACAGACATTCTCAGTCAAGGTCCTCAAAAAGATCCTGTTCTTCCTTTTCATACAGTACTTCAGAGGAAGGATATGGCCACATGGGAAACCCCAGAATCTGGACCAGCGGTGAACAAAAACTTTGCTAGAAAATATAGACCCTCTTCCTCTGATCCAGAGTATTTAACTAAGCACCCTACACCTGAAAGCTTAGTGGTCCAGACAGCTACATCCAGCAGACAATCTGCATATCCCTCAATTCCCCCACATAGGGATGATGTCATGACCACAGGCAGAGTTTCTAATTCTAGTCCTAGGAAAGTACAGCTCCAGGAAGGTTCTTAAAGGAATTCGGGTATTTGTCCTAGTTGTGTTACTGTTAATTAAGTTCCCTATTGAATATATTGGTTCTGGGTTCCTTAATGGCCGCTAGTTAGTCCCCCTCAATTATGTAATCAGCGGGTCTAGTCGTTCTCCTATTGCAGCCTATTTAAGCCCTGCCCATCTGGAGGCTCGGACTTTGCGTCCTTAATCTGTTATAAGATGTAATGCTCGCCGTGTTTCTTCAGCCCTAAGCCCACAGCTGTTTTCCTGTCTTCCACAGATATTCATCCTTTCGTCTCCGTCAGTTTTTTACAGAATATTTACATAATTCCCCTTTCCTACTGCCTTTGACCACTTCAGTTCGAGATGAGCGCTCGTTAAGGTTATTTGTTTCCTGTCAACACGGACGCCTTTCCTCAGTGTGAGAACGCGTTCATTCACACGCAAGTACTATTTTTGTTTTGAAGGATTTACTGATACATTTCCCTCGCTCCAATTGCTTGTGTTACTCTTTTATGAAAGGTTGCTTGCCTTTAGAGGAAATTCGTTTTTAGTGGACAGCGTGTGTTTTAGTAGTATGTTCATTTTGGACACACACGCACTTCTGTCATTGCCCACATTTTAAATAGGCATTTGTACACATTGTCGCCGAGTTGTTGTCCGTGAGATTTTGTTATTTCAGAATTTACGGATGATGTCACGCATTTAATGAAAAGGTTCACACTACGCAGTTTTCATTCAGTTTGTGTGCCATTATTCTTTTTTCACACTCAAAAGAATTCCATGTCCATTTATTAGTACGGAGGCTTAACCCTTTTATTTTCCAGTCACCTAAATAGTCCACTCGCCATACTGTTACAGCATACAGGTTCCTCAGTTGGCGCTTCTTGACAGCCATAAGGTTTATACCATTGTGCAGATTGTTATTCTACTCGCTTAGTGACGAGTGCAGCTCATTTTGTCTTTTATGGTATTTATTTAGGCTTAGGCTGTCACCCACCTTTTATTACAGACTCCCTCAATTCCATTGTTCCATTCTATTGAAAATAAAGGAACTTAGCCCCCGTAGTATAATAGTCCTTCCTCCTGGGCTCTACCATCTTCAGGACATGCGCCCCTGTAAGAACAGGATGGATAGCTCTTCAAATTAAATACTAAGGTGAGCTATAGTTGTGTCAGAATATCCCTACAGGTCATATATATATAGGAAGTAAATTAAGGAGGGGAATTAGTTATTTTTTCCACAGAATTCTAGTGTCTAGTCTGAAGGGGAAGGTTGAAGTCACTCAGAGCTCCAGAGGTCCCTGCAGAGTCCAGGTAAGAGTTACAGATGATAAGAGAATTGTTGCCTGGTCTCGCAAGATTGTTTCTTTGAGCAGTATGGTTTTAAAGACAACAAATGTGACTTGGACCCTTGCGAGGTTTACATATACCCTCTGTGACTGTATAAGTGCAGCGTCTGAGCACATTCCTGAGGGCGAGGAACGTGACAGATCCCTGGCAATTGTAGAAGATGGAAAGGAGGCTATGGGAGAACGTCTCCAGTCAGGACTGGACACTGCTAACAGCATCAGCAGCTCCATGGCTTCTAGCACAGTGTTATGCAGATTTACGTGTCTGAGAATGTCGGGCTTTGCATCGGATGTGCAGGCGAGATTACTCAATATGTCATTTCACAGTTTGAGGTTGTTCGGCAGAAAGGCGGATGAAAGTTTGGTGAAGCTGCAGACCTCTAAGGCGGCGGCTAAATCACTTAGCGCCTCCATACGTCAACCTCAGCAACACTCCTACTCAGGCTCATCTTCCTGGAAGGGTCGTCCTTTTAGTTTTCATTCCTCATTTCGAAGTGGAGGAGGACAGACCAGTCAAAGAGAACAAAGAACATTTGCTCGTGGTAGACGAGGAAAGGGTGCTAGATCAGCCCCAGCAGTGGCAACTGTCCCCTCAGCTGCTGCTGCAGCCGTCTCTAAGTCACTCTAAGGCCTTGGTCCACAAGACCCCAGTGGGAGGCAGGATTTCTCAGCATATGAACGAATGGCAGGGCATTACTTCAGATGCCTGGGCACTGAAAACAGTGGCTCAAGGTTACTGCCTTCCTTTTCAGAAAAGGGCTCGGGACCATTGTCGTGATAAGCTTCTAGGAGCTTGCAGTAACCTGCACTTGCACTAACCTACTGAGCTATCTTGAGTATATTAGAGCTTATTCGAAGCGTGGAGGAAAATGCTGAAATCAGCCAGGCCTCTCGAACTGGGTCAGCCCACATGATTGTAAGGGGTTAACTGCAAAGGCCCTTCATGAAGACATAAACATCTAGCCTTTGCAAGAAGCTCTACGCAGCCCTTGGGAGCCAGGCACAGCTTTGCACAGCCTTGCTTGTCTTCACTCTGCGAGTCAGGTGCACTGATAACGCAGGAATGCCAGATCTTCCCCAAAACAACGTGCATGAAGCCTGGGAGCCAAGACTGGCTGTTTCCAGTCTTGTAACTTTGCAGGCAAAAACATGTTTACCGCCTGGAAGGATGAGCCCAGAAGCTTCTCGAAGAGCTGGTACGTCATAGTGATTGACGTGCAGCCCCTAATAAGAGAACTATACCTGGGCCAGTAAGGGAGGGCCTCATCCTGGGCTGTTGGTGAGACGCATGGACGAAGAGGAACAGTGCCTGGACGACCAGCTGTGCACTATCTGGGCCGAGACTCCTAGCATCACATCCCCGCTCTGGTGTAGGACTGTGGGGGGCTTGGCCAGTCCTCCCCTCCTCTCTCGAGGAGTGCCGGGCACCTGTAGCGGCGAGGGTCCCGGGTGTGATCTGATCTAATCATCTACATTTTATAGGAGCGTAAGATAAATAATTGCATATTCATCTATGACTGTGAATTGGTATTATTCAGCTTGCACTTTTATTCCCATATTACTGTAAATTGCTGCTTAGTCCTCACTAGACATTATAGAAATAAATGCAAGCATCGTATATTCTGTGTCATTGGCTTTCTTCCAGATTGAGTTCATCGTGCTTTGTATAAACTTACTTGTGTGGGAAGGTGATTAGGAGTGATTATAGCACCAAGGTCTGGCCCCTAGGGGGGGTGCGGGATTCCCCTTTTCACTACAACCATCCACTGGGATACAACTCTGTCAAAATTCCAGATCCGCTTCTGTTTCAGGAAATTTTAACCCTGCTGGAGAAAGGGGCAATAGAACATGTACCTGTAGCGGAGAAGAGCAAGGGTTGGTATTCCCCCTACTTTCACATCCCAAAGAAGGATGGAGGATTGAGACCTAAGTTCTAGATGATTACCCTTTCTCAGATCCTTCCGTATCTACAACTCCAAGACTGGTTGGTATCATTGGACCTTCAGGATGCTTACTTTCATGTGCCAACCCATCTCAAGCACAGGAAATAACTGAGGTTGGTGGTTGGCGGTTCTCACTATAGGTTTTGAGTTCTGCCATTCGGGCTGACCTCCGCCGCTAGGGTTTTCACCAAGCTGATGGAGGTAGTGGCAGCGAGTCTGAGGAGAGGGGGGGATTCACGTCTACCCCTACCTGGACGATTAGCTGATCAGGGCTCGTTCACCCGAGCAAGCCCAGGAACATCTCAGCATCAGCTGCCACTCCCTACACAGACTGGGCTTCTCCCTAAATTACAAGAAGTCCCATATGATACCATTCCAAAGACTCCAGTTCATCGGAGCGTTCTTGGATACTTCTTCAGGGAAAGCCTCGCCTCCTGAGATGAGAGTTCAACACATTCAGCAGATGGTAGCAAAAGGTTGCTTTGCCTCATGGTATCCTGCATGTTCCTGGTGCCAGAAGCCCGATTGAAAATGAGATCCCTTTAATGGGCTCTCAGGACTCAATGGTCCCAATTTTCAGGGAATATGTCGGACCACCTGCACGTTCCGAGCAGAGTTGCTCAAGACCTAGTTTGGTGGGCTTGCAAGGACAATATTATCAAGGAAGAATCTTTTTGGCAACCGTGGCCGGAGATAACAGTAGTGATGGGCGCCTCACTCACCGGGTTGGGAGCCAACACCAATGATCTAACAATCAGCGGTCGTTGGTCTCTATTGGAGCCCAAACTACACATCAACCTTTTGGACTCAGGGCAATCAGACTAGCGCTGAAGGCCTTTCTGCCCTCTGTACAGGGAAAGAATGTCCTGATAATGACGGACAACACAGTGGCCATGCATTACCTAAACAATAGAGGAGGTGCAGGGTCACTACCACTGTACAGAGAGGCAATGCAGCTCTGGTTCTGGGCAATACAAGAAGGAATCTGTTGGCAGTTCACCTAGCCGGAGAGAACAACACGGAGGCGGACGCTCTGAGCAGGCAGAGCACAGTCTCCCACGAGTGGGAACTAGCTCAGGAAGTCCTTCAGGAGATCTTCACCCTTTGGGGAACCCCTCAAGTGGATCTGTTTGCGACGGAAGTCAATCGGAAGTGTGATCAGTACTGCTCAAGGGAATTTCCCCCAAGAGGTGCTCTAAGGGATGCGTTCGTAGTGGACTGGGAATTTCCACTCCTGTACGCATTTCCTCCATCCCCTGTGATTCCTCACGTTATCAGGAGGTTGAGAAAGTTCAGGAAAACCATGATCTTAATTGCCCCAGATTGGGCTAGGAGGGCGTGGTACCTTCTGGACATGTCCATCTGCCCACCAATACGTCTTGCACAAAGAGAGGATTTTCTCTCGCAAGAGGAAGGTGGGGTTCTCCATCCAGAGGTCAGCACACTCAGCCATGGTTTCTGAGAGGCTGAGATATAAGGATTGGGACCTCCCGAACGACGTAATGGAGATTTTGCTTCCGGCCAGAAGGCCAGCAACCAAATCCTTGTACCAGTGTCATTGGAACAAGTTTAGTAACTGGTGCAAGGATAAGAATGTGTATGTGGTACACCTATGGTACTTTCCTTCCTATTACATTTAGCCAATCTGGGAAGATGAGGGCTAATCTGCCCTCGGGCCAGTTTGGCCTGGGATTGGAGATCTTTCAACCCTCAGGGAGGAGAGTGTCAAAACACGCGACAGAACTGGCAGTGAACCAAGTCTCTGTGACAGCTAGGACATCTAGGTTGAGGACCTTAAGGAGGTGGCATATGTCAGAGGAGTGTTTGACGGCAGAGGAAGAGTTGAGGGTAGCTAAGTGGAGCGAGTTACCACGTTTGAAGGTCTTCCGAGGAGGGGAACAGGATTGTGGCACACCTGTTGGCTGTGGCAGAGGGAGGAGCCAGAGGGATGACAGAGAGAGGGGAGGCAGGAGAGGGGGGAGGAAGTTGATGAGAGACGGGAGACGCCTATCAAGGAGGAGGAGATTGGGCTGGGAGTCCTGGGACATGACAGTGCCGTTCTTGTAGATATAAATGAAGACCCTGGAGGAAAGGAAAGATGCCAAGAATACCTCCCAGAGGGTGCCACCATTAACGGGAGAGGGGAGGTAGAGGAGAGCGAAGAGACCATTTCGGGAGTCCAAAGGTCTGGAGAAGGAACGACAAGGAGAATGTCAGTGAGAGTCTGTCTGGAAGAAGCATTGACATAGGTGTCAGCACTGGACAGGCCAGGCTTGGGGACCTTCTTGAACTTTTTCTTCCAAACTTTGACAGAGGGATAGGATAAGTGATAGAGTTGTAATTAGAGAAGATAGTGGAGATTGAGAGCACCATTGTGGTGAAGCATGGATAGGGAAAGGGGGGAAGGGGAGGAACTGCAGAGCACAAGCCAAATAACCGCAAAGCAATGCAAGCTCTGGCCAATGTGATAGCATTAGGCAATGGGTTTCAACATAAAGCAGAAAGACAAGACAATTAGAAGTGAGAGCAAAAACAGAGAACAAGAGTGAGAGAAATGTGATTTTCATAGAGAAGAGGAAAACAAATGTATCCTTCTACCATGGCCAGCAATTTTAAAACAAGCAGCTTTAACTATCAAAGTGAAGCGTACTACTGTACACAGCCAATGGATGTAAGAAACACATTCGAGTAGTGCTGGTGCAGGAATCAGTAACATGTTATGGTCAGTGTGAGGAATGGAAGGGGAGAGGGTGGCAGAAAGTTGCAGGAACAGCTTATGGTAGAAGGCCTGTGCGGAGGAAGTGAATAAAAAACGATAGAGGCCAGTGTGAATGGTCTGTGGAGAAGAGGTGAGGCAGGCCGAGCACTTGCGTGGGGAGCGAGGTTAGACGTACATGGTTGCATTTCAAAATCAAAACTCCTGAAATGTATGCCTTTTCCTTTTCACAACCACCCAAATTGCATAGGACAAAAGGCATTCGCCTTCCATAAAATCAACACGTTAAAATGTGCACATGTAAACTCCAAGAACCAATACAAAGGTTTTCCCTGAATTTTGCAGTACCGAAATTGGACATTTCACCTTAGTTTATTTATTTATTTATTTCATTTGTTACATGCCCAGACCCTGGGGTATCACAGCGTGGTTACAGACATCTTAGAAAATATTGATATACATAAGCATTGGTTATACATAAAATACATAAAACAGTGGTATTACATAGACAATAAACACCATTGCAGTAGTAGTGATTCGGTATAGTGCTTGTATAGGTTAAACATCCATGTTTTCAATAGTTTCTTTGAACACAGGGAGGGAGGTCTCTTTTTTATGTGGATCGTGAGGGAGTTCCAATGTCTAGGGGCTAGGACGTAGAAACTGCTGCCCCCTGCTTTATTGTTGTTGTAGCAGGGTGTCACTAAACTTTGACTGTCGTTAGATCTGAGGGATCTCACATTTTCTTTTTTTTTTAGCACATTTTTCAGGTAGAGTGGTGCTTTGTTAGTGGTGAATTTGTGTGTGATGCAAAGCGTTTTAAAGATAAGTCTTGCTTTGACGGGCAGCCAGTAGGCGTCCTTCCTGGCCTTGGATATGTGCTCATGTTTTTCTATCCCTAGTGCTGCTCTTAAGGCTTTATTTTGAAAGAGTTGCAGTTTACTACGGTTGGTGATGGAGATCCCTGCCAGTAATACATTACACTAGTCCAGTCTGGATAATACCAGCACTCTGGCCAGGGTGAGGCAGTTGGTCGGGGTCAGGAATAATCGACGTAACGCTATGAGTTTTGATGTATATGCTGTAGAGGATGCGAGCGTACTGATGTGTTTGGTCATCGTAAGGTTGGCATCTAAATATACCTCTAGCGTTTTCACTTGTTTGAGGACAGGGATCAGGGTACCGTCAATATTGATAGAGGAGTAGTCTGAGTGGAGGGCTGCTATTTTGTTTGGGGATCCAACGATGAGGACTTCTGTCTTTTCATCGTTGAGACAAAGGCTGTTTAGCGCCATCCAATTGTGTATGATACAATAAATGTTGTTGATAGTCTGGAGTCTTGGTCATAATCACCTGTAATGGGAATGATGATCTGGGTGTCATTTTCAAAGTTGGTATAGATGACACCCATATCATCTAGGGCGGAGAAGAGGAGTTTGGTGTAGGTGTTATATAAAGTGGGTGAAAGGCATGAACCCCGGGGGACTCCTATTGGTACTGGTATAGGGTCAGCATCTTCCTTGCCTATGGCCACTCTAGAGGTACGTTCAGCAAGGAAGGATTTCACCCACTTGGTGGCATCAATGGAGAAGTTGAAGTCATTGGTTAGGGAGGTGCATAATTTATCATGATCTACAAGGTCAAAAGCTGCAGGTAGGTTTAACAGCAATAGAATACAGAGTTTCCCTGAATCTCTGATGGTGTCCATGTGGTTTTTCAAGTCTAGAAGGATAGTTTCAGTGCTGTGGTTAGGCCTAAAGTCTCATTGTCTAGTTCCTAGAAGTTTATTTTGCTCGAGATGGGATTGAATTTGCGTATAGGCTATTTTGTCTATGAGTTTCAGGAGGAAGGGGACTGTTGTTATTGGGCAAAGGTTTGTGGGTACCGTGGGGTCGGGTGAGATTTTTTTTAAAAGTGGAGTAACCCAGGCTTCTTTAATACTTGCTGGAACTATATTTGTATTGAAGGAGGCGTTGACAAAATTAGTGATGGTAGGGGTAAAATAGGGTGCACACTCTTTCACTAATTTAGCTGGGACACTATCTCCTTTGCAATTGGAAGCTTTTACTTTAGATAAGGTGTTGAGCACCATTTCTTGGGTGATTGGAACAAAGTAAAATGAGATATTGGTCTTTTCAGAGGAAGTGATGGGTGGAGGGATGGGTGTATTTTTTTCGGCTAGTGATTGTCTTTTAGCGGAAATTTTGCTTTGCAGCATAGTGATTTTGGCCGATAGTGCGTCTTGGATGGTGGTGCACCATTCTTTACTGACGTTTGTGGGGGTTGATGTGGGGATAGGGTTTTCTAATTCCCTAAGGAAGGCGAAAAGCTCTTTGGAGTCTGAGGCGGCATTGCTAATCCGTGTGTTGTAGGCGTTAGCTTTGTGTGAGATGATGGCTGCTTTGTACATTTTGTTGGCATTCTTAAAGGCTTTGGCAGAGTCAGGGGTAGGGTGTTTGGTGTTAGCATGTTCCAGGAATTGTTTGACTCTTCTCAGTGATATTAGTTCTTTTTTTGTCGGTTCAATGTGTTTTAGATGAGATGGGTGCTACGTCATCAATGGTGAGTGTGAGGCATTTGTGGTAGTAGTCAGCGATGACACTTGGGTCATTACTGTTGACTGGTTTAGTTTCAAGAAATTTGTTGAGGGTCGGTGCAAATTTCTCTACCATACGTTTGCGAGAGTTTCTGGATTCAATGGTGTCGGTGGTTTTAGTTTTAGGAGGAGGAGGTTCATCACTAAGAATAGTGAAGTTAATGCAGTGGTGGTCTGTCCAACTAAGGGGGTTAATTGTGTCTATGTTAAGATTGGTGTTAAGTGATAAGATGCAGTCCAAGATTCTACCTTTGACATGTGTTGGAGCATTCACTTGCTGGGTGAAATACATGTCCTTGAGTGCTGAGTGTAGATTGGCAGCTTTGGGGTCTAGGTCTCATTAAACCCTAGATTCAGGTCTCCAAGAATGATGCATTTTGTATTGGGGTTGATGAGGGGTGTGAGAAGTAATGGGATGTCAGTTTCAGGGTGGCTAGTAGTGATGGGCGTTCTGTATACCACTATAATGTTAATTGTGGTTTTCTCATTCATGGCAAGTTTAACAAGCAGATGTTCATAGCCTAGTATGTATTCGATTGGGCTAGATCTAAGTTGTATATTGTTTCTCGCTATAATGGCTACACCACCTCATGTGGTGTGAGTTCTATCGGCTCTGGAGATATTATAATCGGGTGGTATGGCCAGTGCAAGTAGGGGTCTTGAGGCTTGGTGGAGCCAGGTTTCTGTGATCATCAATAGCTCTAGGTTATGTTCTGTGATTAGGTCGTGAATTTCAATGGGATGGGCTCCTAAGGAGTGAGCGTTGATGAGGGCACTTTTGAGGGTGGACATAGGCTTGGGTTTGCCTATAAAGACTGTGTCAGGTGTAATGGTTGGGGGCCCTGGGGATTATGGTGGTAGTTGGGAAAGTAAAAGGACTATGAGTCTTGTTTTTTTTTTTGCCTGAAATTGTAGAGGTTGGACATTTGTGGTGTTCTATGTGTAGTGGTAGGGAGCATGTAGATAGGTTGGGTACGTGATCTAAGGCGCAATATTCTATCCATACCAATACTAGGGTATGATTATATTAGTGCTGAGGACTCAGGGGGGTAAGCTCTCTAGCGGTGGTGTTAGTGGTCAGGTTGGAGTTGTGTGTGAGGTTGGTGGGAGTAGAAAATGGTTGTGTGGATGGGAGGAAGGGAGTAGGACAGGCTATGGGAAAGTGTCTGGGGCATGCCGGCCTAGCTAGTCCGTTTCTAAAAGATAGAAAGTTGTTGCTTGAGCAGAGGGTATTGCTTGGAATGAGGCAGTATGGGAACATGTTGATGAATAGCCAACCTGGCATGGTCGGATGATGGGCAAGTGTGACTAGACGTGTGAGGCGAGGTGGCTCACTGGACACTAGCATCACAAGGGTCAGGTGTGGGGGCACAGTAAATAATGCATACTAAGATCACAATAATGACACAATAGGCTGAGTGCATTTAAATTACGGTTGGATAGATGCACTGGGAACACAGTATGCTAAATGCTCTAAGTACAGGTTCGTAGCACTAGAGTACAGAAAGCAAAGACTATGGCATTTGGTGAATTTAGCAACAATTCTGGATAAAGGTGCGTAGTACTAGAAGCGTCACAATAGGGTACAAGTGCAGAGACTATGGCACTTTGGACACTGGGTAAGTTATGATATAGTTCTTGGCAGCGATTATTGGCATTTGGCGCATATGGCAGACAATTATGGCACAGGTGAGAAGAACTAGGGTACAAGAGTGGTAGAACAAAGCATTAGATGTACGCTAATATGACTCCTAGCAGATACGTATCTGTATGGTGAGCAGTATGCCACTGGGACAATCGATAGCTTTAGTTCATACGTAATGGCAGTGGAATGACCAAAATTGCACAAATGTTGCCGGCGTCGTTGAGGTAAGGGGTGCAGAGTTCAGTAGGCGGTAATCGCCAATGTCTGGTGGTCGTGGCACAGGCACTGGGTGTAGCTCCTGATATTTGGTTGAATGTATGCCGCGTATCTCATCTGGGGCATGTGCAAGTGTACGTTTGGCCGCTATACGAATGGTGCGGGCACAGGTGTTGGGCGTATGGGATTACAGTTGATAGAAATAAGAGTCGCCCACCTTAACAAATTCGTGGGGCAGCTAGCGGCTCACTCCGGCAAATAAGGACAAACAAGGCCTTTTTCCTTCCTCCTTTTAGTTGTTTTTCATCAGGTTATGTTGTGCAGTGGTGAATTGTCCAGCCTGCAAACCTGATGGCGGTGGTTCAATGGGGCTGAGTCCAACCTAACCTGGGCAAAAATAACGAAAGCAAAAGAAACGCGCGTTCGCATTGAAAGTCGGCAAAAAACGTTCTTTTGCTCAATCTGAATTCTGTTTGCCAATGTGCTGGAAGCGTTACAGTAATTGCTGCAGAGACAAAGCCACACCCTGGCAGGGAGCCACGGTGGCCAAGTCCTGTAAGGATTTAAATAAAAGCAATCAGTGAAAGCTGGCCCCCACCCCAACAACGGGCTCATAGAAGCCACATTCTCGCCGTTTCCGGGTCCGCATACACCTACATCCGATTGGCTACAGGTGTAACCTCACTTTTTGCTATGTGTCAAAAAATCCTATCTTGCTGCTCAGTCATTACTTAACAGATAGGATTGTTTGACACCAGGAATGTGGTGTGTCTGTCTTTCTGGTGTCCCAGGGGTGCCAATAATTTTTCCTTGAATGTTTCATGAATATTTGAGGCTCTGGGGCGCATAACGTGATTTCCCAAAGATCACACGGTTTGGTCAAGTACTACCGTTGAACTCGGTTCTCCTCGCTTAACAAACACACCCACATAACCGCACACTAGACAACAACCATGGGTGAAGCTACACGCTGAACACTGCTGTCTCCGTGGCATGATTTTGAAGTTCTGCATTCAATCAACTCGCCCCCATCCACCTCACAAACATTCTGATAAGTGGCTGGAGAAGAGTTGGTGTTCTGAGCATTCTGAGCAATGTAGTCCAGCAGGGAAGATACAGTCACAGAGCTCTGCGCCAAACCGGAAGGGAAGGTTTAGAAGCGATACAAAGTCAAACCGGTTTGTCCACAAATGGAAACATCATGCAATGCCCGCATTCTACTGTTCCATGTTTAATGTGTTCTTGTTGTTAACTGTAAAGCGCCTTGGATTAAGGTGCTATATATAACAATAAATACAAATACAAATGCAAATTAAATAGCCTGGCACGATTAGGCTACGAGGGCAGAGCACTTCTGTGGTTTTTACGCAGACACAATAATATCAAAGAGAAGAACACCAGCAGACTTGTATGCGAGTTGCCACTGGACAGTGCTGCCATGCCTTCACTGGGTAATGTAGAACCAACAGTCCCTTAAGTGATCCGCCAACCGCTGGGCATTACGTGCCAGATGCCACCCTAACTTCTGGTTGGACAATCAAAGAACTCTAAAACAACTCCTGAAAGCCACCATTTCTAAGATTCTGTCCCCGCCACCAGCATCCCAACAGCTGACTGAAGTGAAGGCTAGTGTGCTTTTGTAATGGAAAGCACAGTGTAGCGGCTTGACACTTTTCATGTGGTTTATAGCGCTGCATAGATGGGCGGCCAGTCAATATCTCCTGCTAGATATCTTGAATCGGACAAGCTACAGCCCTCAAAAATGTCTTTTCGCAAATTTTAGATTTTTCTAAAACAAGATTTAAGAAGTAACTAAAAAATAGTTCAGAGGATAGGAGGAAGACCATTCAAAGATATGATGGGTAACCAGTGTCAAACTCTTTACCAGGAGCAAGATTTAGGGCGGTGAGAGGGGGTCAGAGTGGGAGGTGCAAGGGTACTCCCACTCCAAAATAGAGTGGTTGGCATGTGCTTGAGGAAGGGAGTAAGTGTTAGAAGGGATTACATCCCAGAACAAAGGGCCTCATTTAGAGGTCAGTGGTAGCGGTGGAACGTGCACGGTTTAAAGACTCCGCCGGTGGAATCACTGCATTGCATGTGGTAAGGAGGCATAAACCTGAAAATCAATTTTTAAAAATGTCCCTCGAATCCACAAACCACATAAACGCACACACTACACAACCACGGGTGACGCATAAACCCGAAAATACTATTTTTATAAAAATGTCCCTCAAAACCGTGAGTTTTATTGACTGGTGCTTTTTCAACACTCCTCTCTCCATCCAAACACTGCCATTAAATGTACTGGTCCGTTCAACTGTGGGGGCAACCCACCCAACACCCCCTTCATTAAAGTTCATATTCAATGACTTGAACAGAGCGACATGGCCTGATTTACAAAAATGTTTTAACATGGGAAAGCCTCATTGAAAACAGTAGTGAAAAATCAGGCCCACTGAGGTTTCAGAATGTGAAAGGCTGAGCCGGGTTTAGTTATGCATAGATTACTCCCGCATGAGCCCGACCTGCCGAGCTATTTTACCCAACACATCGACGGTCGTACCACCTAGAAACGTGCTCCCTAGCAGAGGGGGGCCCAACTCACAGAGACGCCCACTTGTGGCATCAGTTTCGTCGTGGAGGCTCTTCATAATTCACAATAATCCTCCAAAAGCGAATCGCGTGAAATCGGGGGTAAATGTTGGATTGTATACGAATTGTTCGAGTCACTATTGCTCGAATGACAATTGACCTTTTCACAATTGACTGAATTGTGAAGGTCAATTGTTACATGTATGCGGGGGGAAACCTCCCACAACCCCCCACCCAACGCAAAAATGTTGCGGGGGGCAGAGGTGTGTGTGTGTGACCAGCAATATAGCCGTGTACAGATTACATAAATGTAACACTTGATGTACGCACTAAAAAAAGACACCTAATAAACTCAGACATAACACGCAATAAACACATACTTAACACAACGCACATACATATAGTACGCAATTAGCACAAACACAACTCGGGTAAAAATGCACACAAAATACATAATGGACACAAACGCGAGAGTTTCCCAGGACAATGTGTATATGTCCATGTGAGTATAGCGCTGCGAGTACCCATCAGCAGTAGACATGTCCACAAGTTATGACGCTTTGGGGGAGATTTCAATGCATACAACGCGCTCCTAAATACATTGTTCACACCGTCTGACTTTGGAGGCTCCTTTCGAGGAAAGCTGGAGACCAAGTTGCGCCTGTGGGTACTGAGCAGGCTGGTACCTGCCTCCTACCATACGTGGTCGTTTTTTTCCCATTTTCTTTCTCTCTCTCTCCCTCTCACCCCTCCTTCCCCCATTCACTATTTACCTTTATGGCAGCCTCTCTCTATCTTTCTTTCTCTGTCAGTGACTAACAACATCCTTCTTTCTGCCCCCCATCTCCAGCCCCCAAGGACCTAGTGGGGACCCCCACCAGCTGTGGAGATCCACTGGCTCTGGGGGAAGGGGTGCAGGCAGCTGCAAGGGGAAGGAGCGCCTGGCAAATGGGAGAGTGTGATAAAAGGGAGGGTGTGCAGGGGTGAAGAGGATGGCAGGGGGCAGAAGGACATTGGCCGAATACTGGGGCAAGGTGTGAGGGGCTGTCTGGAGGGAAGACTGGATGGTGGGAGGCAGGGAAATGCTTATATGGACAGGTTTGGGGAGGAGTAGCCCTTTCTGTTTGCTAACTTGGACGGCGAAAGGTGTAGAGTCCCTGTGTAGTGCTGCGGCTGCCTTTCCAGGTAAGTTGATCCTTAACTAACTTAAATTTGGTTTTATTTGCCACTTGGCTTACTTATGGCAACTTCTTCTAAAGTCACTTCCATGGGGCCTCCAAGAATCAAAGACTGGTGATGCTCCTTGCCATGTCCTTTTCTGTGAAGTAATTTCTGTAGGTGCAAACCATATGCACTTTTTGAGGTTGCCAATGTATTAATGGGTTGGCAACAAACTACTTAATGAGCAAACTGAAGTTGTACTATCCGACTCAGGCCCTAAGTTCGGAAGACATATTTCTGCTCACTATTCCCAGGACAAAATGTGTCTCAAGAGGAGACTGCAGTTTTTCAACAGTTTCAACAGTTGGACCAAGACTGTGGAATAGTCTCCCTCAGAATCTAAGAAGGGCTAAGTCCCTCCTGACTTTCAGGGCAGGTCTAAAGACTTACCTATTTAAATGGAGCTGCTCTCACACTCTTCCTTGGTGAATTCCAATGGCCTAATTATTCACTTGACGACTGAGCCCTCTTTTCTTAGTCTACTGTTCCACCTGCGCCAGGATTCGATTAAGTTTGTTGTGTGCGTGTTATAAATAACTCAGAATTCAAGGAAGGAAGTCAACCAAACGAGGGCCTGATCCGTGATGCCCAGGTTCTCATGGAGATGATTGATCAGGATGGCATGGTTGATCATGTCGAAAGCAGAGGAAAGATCAAGGAGGATAAGGACAGAAGGAAGGTTAGAATCAAGATTAGTGAGCAGGTCTTCATGGGGGTTTAGGAGAGCAGTCTCCATGCCTGTGGCTGCTCTGAAGCCAGACTGATAGTTATGGAGACAACCAACCGATTTAGTGTGGAGAGTGAGCTGGGAGATGGCCAGCCTTTCCAAGAGTTTGCCCAAGAAAGGAGTGATAGAGATCGGGTGGTAGTTTGCCGGACAGGAAGGATGGGCGAAAGGATACTTCAGGAGGGCATTCACAAGGCAGTGCTTAAGGGAAGAGGGTAAAGTTCCAATGGCAAAAGAATGATTACAGAAATTGGCCAAGGCAGGAGCGAGGGTGTCAATGTGGTCCTTTTTGGTTCTGGAGGAGCAGGGGAACACCTGCTTGGATGACACATTCTTAGATTGGCCTTATCTAGAAACGTCATCAGGAGTGATCACAGAAAAGGAGGAGGAGCAGGAGAGGCAGCCAGGGGAGTGCCAGGAGAGGTGGAGGGAGTGGAAGAGGAAAGAGAGGAGGAGAGAGAGGACAGGATGTCCTGGGTTTTAGTAGAGAAGTGAGAGGCCAGAGCCATGCAGAGGGTCTGGGAGGGAACAGGAGAGGTGGAGACTGCAGCAGGCAGGATTGGCCAGCTCCTTGAAGAGTTTAAAGAGTTTGGCCATGTTGTCAGGGGCCGCAGAGACGCAGGCTTGGATGTTGACTCTCTTCTTGGACAGTAAAGAGAGTCTGTATTGCGTTTGGAGCAGGCAGCAGCCAGTTTGTCAGAGGATGTGCCGGATGCCCTCCACTTCCTCTCAGCCACTTACGATTCAGGGCGGTGAGGTCGGCGTCATACCAAGAGTTGCACTTGGAGGTAGGCTTTAGGCGGATTCTCATGACAAGGGAAAGGACATCGAGAGTGTTAGTGATAGTAAGATGCTGGTTAGAGAGGTCTGTGTCAGAGTGTGAGTCAGCCACAGGAGAAAGAGAGAAAGTAGCAGCAAAGGCCTCCATCGGCACAAGCTTCATGGGCCGGAAGACCAAGAAGGTGATGACGTTGCTGGGGTAGGCTTCATCTGGGTGACAGAGAGTGTCAGGTGGGAGGAGAGCAGAAAGTGGTCATTCCAAGATAGAGGAGTGGTGAGAGGGTTAGAGAGTGGGATGTCAGAGGAGATGATGACATCCAAGGTGTGCCTGGTGGAGTGTGTTGGACCAGAGGCTAGAATAGAGAGTGACGCAGATTCGAAGCAGCCATGTGGATGTTGAGGTCTCCGATGTGGAGAAGTTGAGCGGCAGAGGCAAGGAGGGAGGAGGAGAGGTCAGCCCACTCAGAGAGGAAGAGGGCGGCCTCGCCAGTAGATAGAAACCTGCAGACCAGACATTCAAAGGAGGAGTAGGCCTGCGTGTGGATGACAGAAGCAGGGACCCAATAAGATCAAGGCTACTCCACCTCCAGGACGGTTGGTTCTGGGTTCAGAGAGGATCTTGTAGCCCTCAGAGAGAAGAGTGTCAAAACCTGTGTGACAGAACTGGCCGTGAACCATGTCTTTGTGAGTGCAAGGACAACCAGGTCAAGTTCTTCAAGGAGGTGACAGTTATCAGAGGAGTGTTTGACAGCCGAACGAGAGTTGAGAGTAGCAACGTGGAGCAGGTTGCCACATTTGAAAGACTTACTTGGAGGGATACAGGCATGAGATACGCCCTGCAGAGGTGGTAGAGGGGCCTTACGGTGGGCAGAGGAGGAAGAGGAGTGTGCCAGAGAGGTGGCGGAAGGAGTAGCAGGAGAAGGTAGGAAGTTGATAAGACGTTGGAAACGTCGATCAAAAGAAGGAGATTGTACTGAGGGCCCTGAACCAAGACAGTGCCATTCAGATAGACATTAATGATGGTCTTGGAGGAGTGGAAGGAGGCCAAGAGGACCTCCAACCTAGCGTCACCATTAATGGGAGAGGAGTAAAATGGAGAGAGAACAGAGACCATATGGTGGGTCCACAGGTCTGGAGAGGGAACGACAAAGAGGATGTCGCTGAGAGTCTGTCTGGAGGAAGCACTGAGGTAGGTATCAGCGATAGGGAGGCGTGGGTTGGAGACCAGGATGTCCCTCTTGAACTTCTTCCTTCCAGACTTAGTGAGAGGGATAGGGTGGGAGACAGAGTAGCAGTTAGCGAAGATAGGAGAGATGGAGAGCACCATAGAGGGTGCTAGGAGGACAGTCAGTGAGGGGGGAATAGAGAAGGTGAGATGCACAAAACAGGATCCGCACAAGGAACGAGCAAGGGTAAGACACTAGGGAGCACACAGAGGACTAGACAGGTGACGCACATTGGTACACAAATCCCAGTGGGGGGGGACCTAGAGAGGGGCGAGACCCTAGTGGGCAACACAGCAGCAATGTAAAACACCCAGATTCAACTTTTTCAAAATCGCTATAAAACTAGCAACTTTGTAGGAAGATGCAGAGGGTCATGAACTTGATCCTCACAGCAACCGGGAGTCAGAGGAGAGATTTAAAGGCTGGAGAGATACGGTCTCTGGGTTTGAGGCGACGGATAAGTCTTACAGTCCTATTCTGAATTAGTTGAGGGGGCAATGGGAGGAGAGAGGCAGATTGACGAAGAGGATGTTGCAGTAGTCCAGCCTGGAAAGAACCAGAGCTCTGGGGACATTGAGTTTCTGAGGGAAGGTGATACAAGGGAGAATGACTCTGAGGAGGAGTAGCTGAAAGTGAGCCTTCTTGGCCAGGTCCAAGATGTGAGGAGAGATGGAGAGAGAGGAGTTGAAGATGACGCCAATGTTTTTTGCTTCGTAGGAGGGTGAGGGGAGGGAGCCCAGGGAGGGTGGTCAGAGTGTGGAAAGGAAGGAGAGAGCAGGTCTCCTGATGAGAAGGATCTCTGTGTTACTGGCATTAAGGCAGAGATCGTTAGCAGTGCACCATGCCTGAATAGCAGACAGGCAGTCAGGAATGAGAGAGGAAGAGGCGGAGGCAGGGGAGGGAAGCTTGAAGGAGAGCTGCATGTCTTCAGTATAACACTGGAAGTTAGGAGAGAAGGTGTAGATCAAATGGGCTAGAGGGGCAAGGTAGATGTTGAAAAGCCAAGGAGAGAGGATAGAACCCTGAAGGACACCACAGGTGGAGAGTGAGATGGAGGAGGGAAAAGTGACCAGTTGGACCCGGGACGGTCGGTCTGAGCGGAAGCAGGTCACCCAGTCTAGAGCTGGGTCCATGATGCAAAGGGTGTCTTGGAGCCGCTTTATCAGGATGGCATCATTGACCAATCAAAGACAGAGGAACAGTCAAGAAGGATGAGACTGGAAGGAGAGCTGGAATCAAGATTGGTGAGCAAGTCTTCACAGGTGTTCAGGACAGCCGTTTCCGTGCCTCTGGCAGTTCTGAAGCCAGACTGGTGGTCGTGAAGGCAACCAACAAATTCGGTGTGGAGGATGAGCTGGGAGATGGCCAGCTTCTCTAGGAGTTTGCCCATGAAGGGGTTAATGAAGATAGGGTGGTAGTTTGCCAGACATGAAGGGTCGGCGGAAGGTTTTTCGAGGAGAGGGTGTACAAGGGAGTGCCTTGAGTGAGGGGAAGGTTCCAGTGGCAAAGGAGTGATTGCCGAAATTGTCGAAGGCTGGAGCAAGACATAATGAAATGATATGATGTGATAGTTTATTTATATAACACATATACGCAATGTGTTTCAAAGCGCTTCAAGGCAAGAGAGGGAACAAGGGAACATACAATGACATTCTTACAAGCCATGAACAGTAAGGATGTGAAATTAACTATCGTACTCGGCCTGAGGACATTTCAGATAGTGCAAGAGCTAAGACATAGATAAGGAAGGGAGGGAGAGAGTGGGAAGGAAATGGAATCAGACAGGCGACTACCGTACTAGGCCTGATGACATTTCTGGTAGAGCTGGAGAAAAACAAAAGGTGAGGGAGAGGGGTGCAGAAAGGGAGGGGAGGAACAAAACAAGCGACTATCATACTAGGCCTGACGACATTTCAGATAGTGCTGGAGGGGTGGTGGGGAGGAAAAAACAGTAATGGGAGGGTGGAGGAAACAGACGAGGTTGCTATCATATTAGGTCCAGGGACAATTCTGATACAGTAAGTGCATAGAAGAAAGTAAGGGGAGGAGATAGGAAAAGGGAGAAGGGAGAGGAGGAGAGAACAGAGATTAAGCAGTCAAAAAGAGTGGAGAATCAAGAGTGGAGAGCGAATACAATTGCAGAAGTCAGTAGTAACACATAATGTTGCAAGCCAGGATACAAGATGAAGATGGGAACAGCATGATTCAGGGCCACCATGAGTACAAGATGCAAATGAAGTCCAGCATGAGAGTTGAGAAAGAGGGACGCACCGTGAATTAATGAAGTCCATAAAAGTCAAATCCAGCATTGCCCACAAGACGGTGATGATGAAACCAGAATGTATCAGGACAGACTCCTGCAGAAGTAGGCTGGAGAAGGTTGAGGGGGAGCAGGGTAAAAGGATCAAGCAAAACATGCAACACCTGTGTGCGAGAAGGGGGGCACAAGGGAACATCACAGGGTGACCTGAAGGGGTGGGGATGGCCTGTGGGGACAGAGGCGGTAACACATGTTGGTGCATGCTTACCTGCTGTCTGAGCAGGGGGTCGGGCCCTGGGTCCCCCTGGTCCGAACAGGTCCAAACAGGAATTGCCCTTTTCTTTGTCTGCCCTTCACTGCAGACACCCGGGCAAGAGACGCCCTTGATCTAATAGTTAAGAGCAGGAAGTAAGAGGCAGGGCTACCTAAGAAGGTGGGTGGTGCTTAGACAAGGTGACCTAGATCCACTTGCACCTGCTCCCCATCAGCAAAGGAAAAGAGGCTGGAGGGCTACTTAAGTAGGGAAACAGAGCGGCAAGCAGGAAGGCACCAGGTGGGCGGGGCTTGCTAAGTGGTGAAAAAGAGCGGCAAGCAGGATGGCACCAGGTGGGCGGGGCTTGCTAAGTGGTGAAAAAGAGCGGCAGGCAGGAAGGAACCAGGAGGACGGGGCTTAGGACAGGTGACCTAGATCCACTTGCACCTGCTCCCCATCTGCAAAGGAAAAGAGGCTGGAGGGCTTCTTAAGTAGGGAAACAGAGCGGCAAGCAATAAGGTCCAAGGTGGGCGGGGCTTGCTAAGTGGTGAAACGAGCAGTAAGCAGGAAGGCACCAGATGGGCGGGGCTTGATAAGTGGTGAAAAAGAGCAGCAGGCAGGAAGGCACCAGGTGGGTGGGGCTTAGGCCAGGTGACCTAGATCCACTTGCACCTGCTCCCCAGCTGCAAAGGAAAAGAGGGTTGAGGGCTCCTTAAGTAGGGAAACAGAGCGGCAAGTAGGAAGGCACCTGGTGGGCGGGGCTTGGGCCAGGTGACCTAGATCCACTTGCACCTGCTCCCCATCTGCAAAGGAAAAAAGGCTTGAGGGCTCCTTAAGTAGATAGATAATATTGTCCTTGAACGTTCTAGAGGAGGGGCGGAGCACCTGTTTGACAGAGATTTGTATAGAGCAGACTTGTCTAGAAACCTCATCAGGTGTTCTGGGAGAAAAGGAGGGGAGTAGTAAGGGAGAGGAGAGGGGGGGTCTAGAGAGGCTTGAGAGAAGGTAAAGAAGAAGGGAGTGTGGTAGAGGAGAGTTGGGAGAGGATGTTCTGGGTTTTGGAAATGAAGTGAGAGGCAAGAGACGTGCATAGGGCCTGGGAAGGTAGGGGAGAAGTGGAGAATGCAGTAAGGAGTTCCTTGCAGATTTTGAAAAGTTCTGCTGTGTTGTTAGTGGCCACGGGCTTGGATATAGGGTCTCTTCTTAGAGTAAATGGAGAATCTGTATTGCCTTTGAAGCAGGCGGCAGGCCAGTTTGTCAGAGGATGTGCTTGAAGCCTGCCACTTCCGCTCAGCTGCTCTGCACTTGCGTTTCAGAGTGGCCAGGTCGGAGTCATACCAGGAGTTGAACTTGGAGGCAGGCTTCATGAGGATCCTCATGACAGGGACAGGGATGTCCAGAGTGTTGGAGATGTAGGGTTAGTAAGGGCTGTGTCAGAGTAAGAGTCTGTGGCAGGAGCAGGCGAGGGAGTGAAGGTGGCGGCAGAAGCTAACACTCGCTTCATCGGTAGAATGAAGGAGAAGGAGGCTGGCAGTGCGGGCGGAGGCTTAGCCGTGGGACCAAGGAGGTCCAGTTGAGAGGAGAGGAGGTCATGGTCAGACCAGGAGAGAGGTGTAACAAGAGGGTTGGAAATGGAGAGGACTGATGAGAGCATCCAAGGTGTGTCCGACAGAGTGCGTCGGACTGGAGGGAAGAATGGAGAGGGAAAGAGAGTCATAGAGGTTGCAGAAGAGCCCAGTCGCCGCATCCGAGGAGTCGAGGTGAATATTGAAGTCACTGAGGAGTAGAAGCTTGGAGGAGAAAGTCAGGAGAGAAGAGGCGAGATCAGCCCATTCGGAGAGGAAGTGGGAGAGCTGGACAGGGGGCCTATAGATGGTTGCCAGAGTTAGAGAGAGCCAGGAGAAACATTAAGCCTGCAGACAAGGCATTCTAAAGAGGATTAGGACTGAGTGGGTATAATAGAAGCAGGGACCCACACAAGGGAGATGAGGGCTAATCTGCCCTCGGCCAGTTTGGCCTGGGATTGGAGATCTTTTAACCCTCAGGGAGGAGAGTGTCAAAACTTGTGACAGAGCTGGCAGTGAACCAAGTCTCGGTGACAGCTAGGACATCTAGGTTGAGGACCTTAAGGAAGTGGCATATGTCAGAGGAGTGTTTGACAGCAGAGGAAGAGTTGAGGGTAGCTAAGTGGAGCGAGTTACCACATTTGAAGGTCTTCCGAGGAGAATTACAGGAGTGTGGCACACCTGTCGGCGGTGGCAGAGGGAGGAGCCAGAGGGATGACAGAGGGAGGGGAGGCAGGAGAGGGGGGAGGAAGTTGATGAGAGACGGGAGACGCCTATCAAGAAGGAGGTGGTTGGGCTGAGAGCCCTGGGGCATGACAGTGCCGTTCTTGTAGACATTAATGAAGACCCTGGAGGAAAGGAGAGATGCCCAGCGGATGCCACCATTAACGGGAGAGGAAGAGATAGGGGAGAGCGAAGAGACCATGCGGGGAGTCCAAAGGTCTGGAGAAGGAACGACAAGGAGAATGTCAGTGAGAGTCTGTCTGGAAGAAGCATTGACATAGGTGTCAGCAATGGGCAGGCAGGGTTGGAGACCTTCTTGACCATTTACCTTCCAGACTTTGACAGAGGGATAGGATAAGTGATAGACAGACCCTCCAGCTTATAGCGATTTTGCAATCCCACAAAATGCCGCAAAAACGGCTGTTTTGTACAAAAACAGCATCTTCAAAAAAAAAAAGTTTAAAAGTAATCTGCAAAAATTACTGTTTAAAAAAAAATAATACTCAGGGTGCCAGGTTCTCAACTTTTTTTTACACAAGAAATGAAATGCACTAACACATCTCATCACTTGCGCCCCAAAATAGTGCAGCCCAATTCACAAGGGACACATGAATGGGCACATTTTATATGCGTGCCCATTCAGCTGGCCTTTTTCACCTCCTTGATCAAATGAAGTGGGGTTTCTGCCAATTTAAAAGCGCATCCCTCATTTCCAAGCAAGATGCACTTTTAAATGTGCAGAAATTGTAGGCAACCCTTTGCGCACAGGATGTGGGGCTGCCACTGCATAACAGGGTCTTTCCTGACCCTGCCATGCATTTCTTTTAAGGTATGAACCGCTACTGTGTCGCTTCCATTTCTGTTCCTCAAACAAATGCATTTTTTGAGTCGCATTTTACAGTGGCAGGCCCCTGGAGGGCCTGTCGCTGTGAAAGGCGCTGAGAGCTTGCAGAACACTGTCGGGAGAGCAATTCTATTCAAGGTACTGGCCATTTTGATGACAAAAATCGATCGAATGGTACAATTTGACCTATTTCGTCTAGTACTATTCAATCGATTTTTATAAATACCGAACATGTGTTGCCGGGGTGTCACTCGCTCCCCATGTTCAGTATTTTTGGTCTGGGGTGGTTGCAAAAGCATTTTCCCCTTTTTCCTCAAAATTGGAGGCGGAGACAGAAAAAAAAGAAAATAACGAAAAAGGGACCCTGCGGAGTCGGATCCAACCCGCGTTAGAGGGATGGGTATGGCACCGCAGGGTTGCAGGGGAAGCAGCAGCGACCAAGCAGTTAAGTAGGGGAGGTGGTGGGGTGGTGGTGAAAGGTACATTTTGGGTTGTTTGGCTGAAGTGCAAATCAATTCTGCCGCATATATTTACATTTATGTCAAACAACCCAGAACACCATTTAAGGCAGCTGGCCAGCGCACAATTTGCACTACAGCTCAAGCATGTGGAAATGCGCTGGTCACCTTTGAGAATAAGGTGACCTGCTCATTTCCAAAAATGGGTTGTCTAAAAATAGCATATCCTCCGTTCTTTTTTTAAATGCCCCATTTTTTGGGGATCTGGATCAAAATGTACATTTGAACAAAAATTAAAAAAAATGGTTACACTATGAGAGAGAGGGAGAGTGATGGGTGAGATGTGAAGTGATAGGCAAGAAAGCAGAGGGAGAGCAGTGGGTAAGAGGAGGAAGCGCTGCACAACAGAGCAGAGGAAGAAGTGATGCGGTGGGCCAGACATCTGGGAGCGAGCAGAGGCACAGAAAGTAGAGGGAGCGTGTTGTAAGTGAGCCAGAAAGCTAGAGAGGAAGCGGTTGGCCAGAAAGTGGCAGTGAGCTGCAGATTCGGAAAAAGGATGGGGGAACAGTGTGATAGAATGGGAGAAAGGATGCAAGATGCAGAAGCAGCACAAAAGAATGAAGGACTGTATATTGCAGGAGGAATTGTGGAGTGCAAGGTGTGAGTTGGGAGTATGAGTTGGAGTGTGGCAGGGGCTGGGCAGTGCAAATTTTGACTTGACAGTGTGACATAGCACGTGAGTATTTGTATGACAGAGTGAGAGGTTAAGGAATGCAAGTTGTGATGGGGAGTTGGTGAGATGTGTGTTGGTGGAGCGTGGTCATGCAATGGTGCTAGAAGCAGCAGCACCAGGCGAAAAGGCTGCGAGCACAAAGGGATGGGCCCAGGCAACGAAATCCAGTAAGGACAATGGAGAAGGAGCAAGGGAGGGCATGTCGGATCCAGCAGCTGCCGCAGGGCAGGCACAGGTGTAAGGCTGACACAAAGTGTGGGTGTTTGGGGGATTGGAGAACATAGAAGGGGAATATTTTCAGCATTCCAATCAATTTAGTTAATACTAATAGGCATGCACATTAAACCAAAAATGTAGCCAAATCAAACATTGTTCTGCCAAGCCAGAGACATCTGGGACTCTTCCTATTATATTAATACAAAAGGTACATAATAATGATACCCTGGTTCTCTTGTAGCCTTGCACTCTGCCTATTTCCTGCAATGTGGGAATCTTACACCCTCCATTTAATACAAAATGTCCCGCAAAAATGGCTTAATAAATAAAGATTTGTGCCGTAAAATGTGCCATTTCATGCCGTAAAATTTGCCATTTCACGCTGCAAAATCCTGGAGGGTCTGGATAGAGTAGCAATTAGAGAAGATAGTGGGGATTGAGCGCACCATTGAGGCAAAGCAGGGAGAGGGAAGGGGGGAGAGGAGGAACTGCAGAGCACGACCCAAATAACCGCAAAGCAATGCAAGCTCTGGCCAATGTGATAGCATTAGGCAATGGGTTACAACATAAAGCAGAAAGACAAGACAATTTGAAGTGAGAGCAAAAACAGAGAAGAATAGTCAGGGAAATGTGATTTTCATAGAGAAGAGGGGGAAAAAAGCATCCTTCTGACATGGCCAGCAATTTTAAAACAAGCAGCTTTAACTATCAAAGTGAAGCGTACTACTGTACACAGCCAATGGATGTAGGAAACAAATTCGGGTAGTGCTGGTGCAGGAATCAGTAACATGGAGGAATGGAGGGGACGAGGGGGGCAGAAAGTCCCAGGAACAGCTCATGGTAGATGGCCTGTGCGGAGGAAGTGAATAAAAAGCGACGGAGGCCAGTATGAATGGTCCTTGGACAAGAGGGGAGGCAGGCCGAGCACTTGTGGCCGAACACAGGTGCGTGGGGAGCGAGGTCATGCAATGGTGCTAGAAGCAGCAGCACCGGGCGAACAGGCTGCGAGCACAAAAGGAGGGGCCCAGGCAACAAAATCCAGCGAAGGACAATGGAGAAGGAGCAAGGGAGGGCATGTCGGATCCAGCAGCTGCCACAGTGCAGGCACAGGTGTAAGGCTGACACAAAATGGCGGCACTGTGCCCACGCTGCCAAGAGGCAAGGAGTGGCACAGGGAGGGGAGGAGCATCTTCCCAGCTCAATGAAGCCTGCTGGGGGAACCCCGCAGGTGTAAACGGGGGGCTACGCGAGCAGAAGGTGGGGGGCCCCTCCAGAGCCTGCAGAGGCCTAGACAGGGCCTACCAAAGGCCCGTATAGGTGGCCCTTAGATGGGGGCCGGGTTGCAGCAAATAACATACACACCTGGGATAGGCTACGCCATACCTGCCTACATTTCAAAATCAAAAATCCTGAGATGCATGCACCGCCCACAGTCACACAAACCCCGCCCATTTTCACAGGGCCCCGCCCACATGTCACTAAGATGAGCTCTCTTGTAATGTGATGTGACGTCAGAAATATGCAGTTCAAATTGAAATATGCATATTTCATTACATTGTCTTTTCACAACCAACCAAATTGCATTCGCCTTCCATAAAATCAACACGTTAAAATGTGTAAAATGTGCACATGTAAACTCCAAGAACCAATACAAAGGTTTGCCCCGAATTCTGCAATACCGAAATTGGACATTTCACCTAAGTTGTTTTTCATCAGGTTATGTAGTGAGTGCAGTGGTGAGTTGTCCAGCCTGCAAACCTGATTGCTGTGGCATAGCTCTCAACCATTTGAGTCGCAAAAGCGGGTGAAAACACCCGATTTTGTTTTTGGCGGGTGAGAGGCCCATTGAAATGAATGGGCCTGCAGGAGGCTTGGCGGGTGAGCCCACTCTTTACAAGGCGGGTGACACCCGCCAAAAGCGTGTGAGTTGAGAGCTATGGGTTCAATGGGGCTGAGTCCACCCTAACCTAGGCAAAAAGAACAAAAACAAAAGAAATGCGCGTTATCATTGAAAGTCGGCAAAAGGTTGGCTACCAGGGGGCGCACCGATGAGTTTGGAGCTGACGACGGAAAAAGCAGCTCAAAATGGAGGAGGCAGCAGGGTAACCCCTGCGGGGTCATGCCGCCAGGACCTGGGACCCTCCCCTGGGGGTCAAAAGGCGAGGGGCGGAACGGCGCCAAAGAGGCGAGGGGCGGAACGGCGCCAAAGGCCTGATGGCCCAAAAGCCCGCGAAGGGCTGAACAAAGGAAATGGGGCGGGGCCATCAGGATTTAAGCAGGCGGGACCGGGGTGCCAGGCATCTCGCTCCTGCACTGGGACCCGGTTGCCGCCTCGCAGGTGGAAGAAATTTCGTTTGAGTGCCCTTCGTTCGTGTTGCTGTCTGGGTCGCGTTCCAGAGTCGGAAGAAGTGTTCAAGCCAGAGAAGAAGGGCTCCGGCTTTCGTGGGCTCCAGCCAAGCAGCAGTATGTTGCAGCCAGGAGGCCGGGTGCGGCGGGTAAGGAGCAGGGTAATGCTGGAGGTTGAAAGCGGGACCGTGCACAGGGGTGCCGGTCTCGGCTGAGAGCAAGATGCGTGCGGTGGCGACAGACACACAGGATTGCAATATGGGGGGTCGTGGCAGTGCAGGGCATGAGGGAAGCGCATTGCATGGGACAAGTTGTTGTGAAGCAAGCAACGGGAAAGTGCGGTCGTGTCTCTGTTTTCCCTGGGTGGTTCACACGCTGCGGGTGTGTGGTTTGGCAGGCGGGAGGTAGGGACGTGGTTTGCATTTTTGACCACGTTGTTGGCGTGGATGTCCATCGATGGACAAATTCGAAGTTGTCGGATGGCCGACTGGGGCACCGGGTGTGCGTTGGGCAGTTTAAAACAGGCAAATTTTATTAAAAGATTAATGCGGGCACGGGGCCGCGCATGAAATATACATGAAGTAGCTTGCCTGCTTTTTCCACGCTTTTGATCTGCCGGGCGCAGACCCAGGAAGTGTAATACGGGGGTGCTGGGGTCGCATCCAAGCTTGGTGCAGTTATTAGGAAAATATATTGGTGCCGTAATTGCTTAATGTCCGAGGGGTACGGGTTTAAGGGAGTCTTTGGCCGTGTATTTGTGAGAAAGGGGCATGGGGCATGAAGGTGGACCTGCGCCACACACGAGGTGTTTCAAGGTCGGCAGGCGACAATGGAGGGAACATGCATCTTGGGGGATTATGTGAAGGAGAACCAAGAGGCCGGGCCACGTGGGGCCAGGCAGTTTCAGAAGTTGGTTAGGAGGAAACACGAATGGGGATGAGTGTGTGGATTTGAAGCAAAAAATGTCAGTGACCTCAAGTGTTGATTTTAACAGAACGTACGGCTCGGGTCAGGAGAGAAAATGTGTCGCACTCATTTGGTGCATTTATAATGCGGGTTGGTACAATTAGGGAATTATTTCCATAAATTCATCTTGGGGTAGCGGACGGTTGTTGTGGTGTCGTGAAAGGACGCCGCTATGATGTACACACCATGTTCCCTTTGTGATTAGGGCACTTTACTATTTCATTCCCAGTGCGGTCGTGGGGCTAAACTGTCGTCTATATGGCGCTAGGCTGTGCCTTAGGTATGCAGGGGAAAAGAAGTTCCTCGAGGTTGCGCACAGCGGGGTGGAGGCCACTTTCTTTTTGTTTAACTAACACACGGTATCTAGGGCACTGATGTGCTTAAGAAATGTCGTAGGGATAAGGGAAGTGTGCACGCTAAAAATGATTTTTATGACTGATGCCGTTTGGAGATAAAACAGACGGGTGGATTGGCACTCCTGGATAGGAAGGTCGAATACATGTCACCATTCAGCAACTGCGAGTTTAATAGAGGGACAGTCTTATTGCACGGTAGCGCGTAGAGGTATGTGCAAACGTAAGGGGGAAAGGGTAACCAAGGTGCCCCGAGCGGTTACACTTAAATAGGGACACAGGTGTGTTAAATCCAGCTGGGGGAAGCGGACGGTTGTTGGGTTGCCACGTTTTATTCAAGATGTCAGGCTTCACCTGGCGGGGCAGTTAAGGTGCTGTAACCTGCGTGGTGGGCCAGGCAATGTCTTTCGCCACGTTTGGGGTGGAGGCGCATAGCAGGTTCCCTACGAGGGGGTTAGTGTGGCCATGGGGGAGTTATGACCGTAAAAACCGAGGGTTCAGTATGTTGCGCGTGGCGGTTAATGGTTCTTGCAATGGGGTTAATCATGGCCGTTCAAGGGAGTCCCGCTTGAGCAGGGCGGTTGCGCAGAAATATGGGGGGAAATATGGGACCCAGCAATCAGTAATTATGGGTAAAGTTGCTCGGGATGGGCTGATGAATGATGGCTGGGCTGGCGAGGCTCGGGGTGATAAGCTGGCTGCATTACAAATGCGATACGGGGTCACGCTCTTTCGCAGGAGGCCAGCACCTAAGTAGAGCTGCATGACAGGAGCGAGCACTCACTTTGCATCTGGGCAGAACCCGGGGACACAGGTTCGAATCCCGGCAGGTCCAAACCCAACATTTCAATAATAATAAGCAGCGCACAGATACCGGAGGGTTCATAGCTCTATATAAAGGCAGAATTAGTGTCATCTCGTCTGGAGAGCAGGGCGACTCGAAGCAGATCAGGTTCGAGCACTGGGTCCGCCCGGAGAAACCTCTGGCCATTAAGCATGTGATATGATATTTAACAGACAGGCGGGTCCACGCCAGGGACTTCATGTGGGCTCCAGGGTCGCTATTGTAATGTGTTCACAATGGTTTTTTACTTAAGATGTAGAAGCGCGCCGATTAACATAACCCGATCGGGTATGGCTTGGGTAGCCTTTACAACGGATTAGGGGACACGGGCTACAGTTTAGGAAGGTACCAGGTGTGCTTAATTGTCTTAGGTCGGAGCCAGGAATTTCAAAGGAGGGCCCAGTGGCAAGGTGCAAGCACGGACAGCTTTGCGTGTGATCCCAGCAGACTTATGTGGGGTAGGGCCGGGGTGTGGGACCGGTGGTACATGCATGTCTTATGTCAGATACATAGTCCCCAGAACAGACAGGAGCGGCTGTGGGATTACATGGTACGGCAGCCAGGTCGCTTGAGGCTAGGGGTCTGGGGGTTGAATTAAAAATGCTCAACAGAAACACGGAGTGGGAGTGTTCTTGGGTCAAAAAATGTTATCGCCAAGACATGGAGGATATTATGGAATAAGGGCCTCAGTGGACAAGGAAGGCGCGAGGTGTTCAGCGGGTATAATACGCACGTTCTCACTACTAATACAGTTGTGCAACAGGGGAAGCACGCAGACGCCCACGAGGGCCAAGTTGATTGGGTGTGAAAGTACCTGGGTTGACGATTGAGCGGGCGCAGGTGCCGCTTGAAATGGAACAACATAGCGCCAAGGGTTGAGGACAAAAGGTTGGAGGATGAGGAGTTTCGATTGATAGTAGCAGCGAAAATTACTTAACGGGCCATGCTGTGCACACAGTGGCTCGCGATTTGGAGCAATATAACGCCATGGGGATAGGGCAGTAGGTTGGATACGATTAATTAAAGGGGTTAAGCCGGGTGCAAGGGAACAGGGGTTGAGATTAGGTCAGCAGGCTGTGGGGGTTGTATAGCCTTAATGATATCAACCCGCTACTAAAGTAAAACAAGGGCTTTTGGCCTGGCGCTGGGGTCAGCAAGATTTTGGAAGGTACGATTGGGGTCATTTAGCAGGCGTTACAGGCTACAGGGAGAAACAGGAGAGGTCCCACTCGCTAAAACAAGGGTTAAGCAAGGCGCCGGGGACAGGGTTGTCAGTGGTATCGGGGTTTTTTGAACAGCTCAGCAAGGCCAAGCCAACCTTCATCCTTCCGGGGCGGGGATCAAGTAACAGGGGGATTGATGCTGGAGAGAGGTAACGGGTCTGCTAACTTTTGGGTCCACGACAGGGGAGTCCTGTCGTGCTAGAGGGACGGAAGAAGGAAAAGTGGCCTAGGTAAAAAGGAGAATGGCTCAGCCCCTTCCGGTCATGATGAGAGCTCAGCGAAGTTCTGCAAGGGCAAGCAATCCACAGAGGATTTCATGGGGATGATGGACAGCTAATGGGTAACAAAAGGTACAGTTCAACTTCACTCGGCAGGAACGGCGCTCTCCTAACATGGTAAATCCTGCAGGGGCAGGCAGAGCGAGGATAAATTGGGTGGGGAGCTCTGGCCCTCGGCCCAGGAACACCTGCAGATTTGAAGGGTTGGGGGAGTGGTGAGACTCGAAGAGTGGTTTACGAAGGTGGTTCCAAAGCGAGATCATTCCAAAGCGAGAATGAAGGGTTGCAGGGACAAAAGTGGTTACACAGCATGCACGCCCTGGTGAAAAGGGAGCAAGATGGAAAGGTGACAGGGACAAAAGTGTCCCGTAGCAGGCCCACCCTGGTTAAGGGGAACAGGATGGAAAGGTGGCAGGGGCAGAGGTGGTCCGTAGCAGGCCCACCCTGGTTAAGGTGGAGCAAAATGGAAAGCTGGTACTGGTAGGGGCAGAAGTGTCCCAGAGCAGGCCCGCCCTGGTTAAGGCGGAGCAAGGTGGCAGGGGCAGAAGTGTCCCAGAGCTGGCCCACCCTGGTTAAGGTGGAGCAAGATGGAAAGGTGGTAGGGGCAGAAGTGTCCCAGAGCAGGCCCACCCTGGTCAAGGCGGAGCAAGGTGGAAAGGTGGCAGGGGCAGAAAGTGTCCCAGAGCTGGCCCACCCTGGTTAAGGTGGAGCAAGATGGAAAGGTGGTAGGCGCAGAAGTGTCCCGGAGCAGGCCCGCCCTGGTCAAGGTGGAGCAAGGTGGAAAGGTGGCAGGGGCCGAAGTGTCCCAGAGCTGGCCCACCCTGGTTAAGGTGGAACAAGATGGAAAGGTAGTAGGGGCAGAGGTGGCCCCGAGCTGGCATGGCTGGAAGATATCAAAAAATTGGGGAGATGGTCTTCAGGATGTTACAAACGATATATCAGGCCCGCAAGAATATAAGTTAACCATGCCGTTCCCTCCTTTTTGTCATTTCCCAGCAGCACAAGGAAGGAGGAAACGTACTGTGTAGGTAGTGGGGCACTCATGCACCTCAAAGGCTAATGCGAGCTGGACTCAGCAGCAGGAGGCGCTGACGGCCGGCGAATTCAAGAGTGAGTGGCACGGGGTGCCAGGGATGAAGTGGGCTAAGCTAGAGGGGCAACTATGGAAATTGCGGAGTAGGCGGCAGAAGCCATAGGTGTTGGTAATACACTTGGGAGGGAACGACCTGACCAGCCTGGGGAGGGGTGTCCGGCTGAGGGACATTACGAGCTCATTGCAAGAAATAGCAGCGCAGTTGGGCGAAACTGAAATTGGTTGGTCGAAAGGTATTCCCCGGGCGCAATGGAGGGGGGCAGAGAGCCATGCAGCAGTGGAGAAGTCAAGGAGGAAGCTGAACAGGGCCGTTGCAAAATTCTGCAGGGGCAGGGGTTTCCATCAGACCAGGCATGGCTTGATTGATGGGAAAACACCCGAGTGCTTCCTAACGGACGGATGAAAACTTGTCCACGAAGGAAACGGGGCTCTTTTTTGGGACATCTCTACCAAATTACTGGAATGGCGGAAGGAGACAGGAAGAAGGGGAGCCACAGTGGGCGAGAACCCACTCAGTGGCGTGGCGGTGTTTGGGCAACCAAGCACAAATGATAGACTCCGGACGAGCCAGAAGGAAACGGAATGGGTCTTCGCTCTTCCGGACCAGCGCCTCTTGGGGGCCTAAACGGCGGGGGCGTCTGGTAGGGACAAATAAGGCTCAGCTTCCCCCAAAAACAAACGGCGCTCTCCCCATCCACGGACACCTGCACGGGCAGGATTGGAACAGGTACAATGGGTCGGGGGAGTTGGGGGCCTACTATACCAAGTATAGGGGGAAGCAAAGGAAATCCGGCAAGCAAGCGCCACACGGACAGAATGAAGTTCACAAATGTGTACAAATAATTCTGTTGTCATGGAAATAAAACTGCGGCCAAGTTTGCCATTTGAAATTCTGTGTCATGCCAATTTGTGGGGATAAGGAGTAATGCATTGGGGTGCATGCGCAAAGAATAATTGGCAGTGAAGGCAAATGGACGGCTGCAGGGGTTATGGAGCTGACGACGGAAAAAGCAGCTCAAAATGGAGGAGGCAGCAGGGTAACCCCTGCGGGGTCATGCCGCCAGGACCTGGGACCCTCCCCTGGGGGTCAAAAGGCGAGGGGCGGAACGGCGCCAAAGAGGCGAGGGGCGGAACGGCGCCAAAGGCCTGATGGCCCAAAAGCCCACGAAGGGCTGAACAAAGGAAATGGGGCGGGGCCATCAGGATTTAAGCAGGCGGGACCGGGGTGCCAGGCATCTCGCTCCTGCACTGGGACCCGGTTGCCGCCTCGCAGGTGGAAGAAATTTCGTTTTCCACCCACCCACCCACGAAATACAAGCAAGAAGCAGGAGACCGGGGGCGTTGCTGTCGCAGGACACCCGGGCCAGGATATGACAAGTTGGCGGTGTTTGGGCAACCAAGCACAAATGATAGACTCCGGACGAGCCAGAAGGAAACGGAATGGGTCTTCGCTCTTCCGGACCAGCGCCTCTTGGGGGCCTAAACGGCGGGGGCGTCTGGTAGGGACAAATAAGGCTCAGCTTCCCCCAAAAACAAACGGCGCTCTCCCCATCCACGGACACCTGCACGGGCAGGATTGGAACAGGTACAATGGGTCGGGGGAGTTGGGGGCCTACTATACCAAGTATAGGGGGAAGCAAAGGAAATCCGGCAAGCAAGCGCCACACGGACAGAATGAAGTTCACAAATGTGTACAAATAATTCTGTTGTCATGGAAATAAAACTGCGGCCAAGTTTGCCATTTGAAATTCTGTGTCATGCCAATTTGTGGGGATAAGGAGTAATGCATTGGGGTGCATGCGCAAAGAATAATTGGCAGTGAAGGCAAATGGACGGCTGCAGGGGTTATTAACTCTGTGTGAGCTCCGGGGACGTGGGTGCTTAACGCGAACTGAGCCCCTGCTTTGTGACCCCCCATACCCAAAAAACAAGGAAAAGCTGGCAGAAGACCCCCCCCACTGGTAAAAAGCCTGCTGAGAAACAGATTCCGGAAGGTGGAGCACGAGACCTCTCCAACGTGAGCCTGAGCCCCAAAAAGCCTATGACACAACTTGCGGTGCACCTCAGACCGTGCGGCTAATACGAAGCCCGGTTCGACTCTCCGCCAGAGTTGCCCCCCCCCGTTGAGGCCGACGGAGTGTACAAAGTCTGCCCCCGCGCTGCACCCAATTAACCCGTGCTGCGGGACACGCCAGCCAGTCGGGGGGCTCCCCAGACCCTGGGAGAGGAGTAGGAGATGCTGTAGCACCACCCCCCACCGGGGGCCATGGACTGTGTGGGCTGTCTTGCTGGCGTGGCACCGGCAGCCCATGCTTCCAGGCGGGCGGAGGCCTGAGAGGGAAGCACATGCAAAACCATAGCCGCCTTGAGCCGCTGCGATAAGCGGAACAGCCACAATGCACAGCTGACAACGTTGAACAAAAGCACCTCACATTCAAGGACAGTGTATGAACACATATCACGCTCAATGACCACGGTATAACTGCAATAACCTCAGGAGGAGTGTGAAACAGAGAGTCATCCTGCCACAAACTAGTACTGAACACAGTGTGCTATTTGGCGCTTTCAGCCGGTGACCTGCACAATGTAGCCCAACCTCCTCTGGCCTTAAACCTCCTCTTCTCTCTGCCAGACGCCCTGCAAAGCACACCAGAGCCCGAGGACTCCATTCGCATCCCCCCAGCGGGCCTCAGCGCATACTGCGTTGAGACACTGAGGTGCGCCGGCTTACATAACTCTACAGTGCCCCACAGAGGCCTGAGTGACCAGCCCACCAATCGAACAGCATTACCAGCAGGGGCTGATACGCTCCCGATATCCACAATCAATACCCCGGCCAAGTGAACTATCCTCCCAAAGAAGGAACGAAGGGTTACAGCTCTCACGACCCATACGCCCTGACACTGGGCCACACCTAGGAGCCCATAGCAACCACAGAACACAGCGCATCACCCTACTCCTACACTTTCTATTGGAAAAGTAGCACCGGCCCAAAATAAAGCAGCAATCAATCAGGAGCACACTAGGCTGCACAGAGCAAACACAAACTCCCGATCCCCACAGGTCAGAGTCTCGTGCGCAGCGATATTGACGGCTGCGGAATCAGCCCCTCGCGACCAGGAGATCAAACAGTGTGCATGTAAAACCAGCGAACCTTAAGCACCCCTCTACTGCCACTAAGCGCCACGGTGACCCTAGACTCCGCTCTTTACCTGGAATCACTCTGAAACCACCTGTGCGCCCTGTAGTGCAGAGGGTTAGGCCCCCGATCTAGGGGGGTGTGCCTCCTCTGCCGCAGCGAACACCCCATGAACGTTAGGATGAAACTGGCCAGATAAGCCTACACCTCAACCCCATCCACCCTACGCAACAGGAGAACAGAGATAATGGAGACCACAGAAACAGATGCAGCCGCCACCAAAGGCGACATTGCAGCCCTGCTCAATGAGATAACAATTATGGGTGGTAATTTAGGCGGCAAGATAGACAAGATAACACAGAGAATGGACAACATCGAAGAAAGGCTAGAAGGGGTCCAGAATAATCAAGCCTCCATAGACACTCTCGAAACCCAAATGGACCTTAGAATACGAGAGATTGAGAAGAGAGAGGAGGAATTTCGACTAAAAATGGATGACTTAGAAAATCGCGAGAGGAGAAACAACCTACGCTTTTTTGGTATTCCAGAGCACGAAGGTGAATCAGAAGACCTCAAAAAAACTATCTATGACATTACCAAGATCTTGACGGCAGACGAGGATATCGATGAGCCAAAAACAGAGAGAATACACAGAACCGGAGCCCCGCCTGGCAGGCCAAGATCAGTCCTCGCAAGATTTCACTGATACCAGGACAGAGCCAGGATACTATAGAAGGCTAGATCTGGAGGCCTCCTTACTCTTGGAGGTGCCCAGATAACCATCTTCCAGGATTTATCCTCACTCACCCTAGCACTGAGATACCTCTGCAGCCCACTCACGAAATGGCTCAAAGATCAGAGCACCCGATATAGGTGGGGCTACCCTTTCTCCCTCACCTTCGAACATGGAAGCAGAAGGATCCAGCTACGATCTGAAGAAGAAATCCGCGACTGCATCGCCGAACTTCTCGGAACGGGGCCAAAGGAAGGAGAACGTGAAGGGCCCGAACGAAATAGTCAGCGTTGGGAACTCTAGGGACCAAGGAGAAAAAGAGTGAAAGGCTCAAGAAAGTACAGAAGGGGCAGCAACACTCCAGAAAGCGACAAATGAAAACATCTTCACAAGGTCCACACCTGGAAGGTCCAAGACCCAGTGACGTGACAGGGGCAATCCGACACGATCCAGGCAAACCATACGTTTTCAGCACGGGACCAGACATGCAGACGAGACCCCTCGCAAAGGGAGGAACGGGACAGCCACCTGACGATGGACCTCGAAAACTGCATGTACCAAAATCTCTTTTTTTTTTCTAAACATATTTGTGGAGTGATAAAAGTTGGGGGGGGGCTCAAAATGTAATAATTGGTTCTATGTGTGAAAAGGACCGTGCGGTAACAGTTCCCACCGGTGGTCCGACATTGGACTGACAGTTTCCACCCAGTCCTAATCGGACGCCACCAAGTAAACATGCAAGCCCTCGATGACAGGGGGAAAGACGAACAAAAGGAACAGAGGGCAGGGGATACTGTGTTGTATTCCCCTAAGGGGAGGGGGGAGGGAAAAATAAAGACGCCAAAGCCCAAGACGGCCCGGCACACTCAACGGAAAACTCTGACTTCGGTGGCACCCAGTGACAAAAGATGGGACCCGGCAGACAAACCAAGAGCACACATCAATGGCAAATAACCACAAGGTAAGCGACAGGCCAACCACAATTAAAATAGGGACACTGAATGTCAAGGAACTTAACTCCTCCACCAAACGGTAACTTGTGGCCAGAGAATTCAAAAGGGCAAAGCTTGATATACTCTTCTTACAAGAAATTAAATACTTTAAAGGGGAAGAAAGAAGGATCTTAAATGCCCGGACAGGCACTGAATATTGGGGCTCGAGCCCGCTCAGAAAAGCAGGCGTCGGCATCCTGATTGCTAAAAGGATGCAATTCGAAGTCCAGAAAACCTGGGCAGATGTAAGTGGTAGAGCGCTGGTGCTCGTTGGCATGATACAGAGCACTGCCATCACACTCGCCTCGATACACACCCCCAACTCCGGCCAATGCAGCTTCTTACAACACATGGTCGAAAATGTCATGGTTGAAGCAGAGGGCAAAGTCCTCTTGAGAGGTGACCTCAACATGTGGGCCAACCCAACCCTGGATAGACAAGCCGGAAACCCACAGGCGAACACCCTACCAGAGGGTGGCCGTTCAGTGATAGTCAATATGATGGACACCTACAAACTAACAGACGCTTGGCGCCACATGAACCCGCAGGAAACGACATTCACATTTTACTCAGCGCGGAAATATACCAGAATCGATTACCTATATCTCACAACAGAGCTAACAGAGGCGATGTCCGATATATCTCCTATAACATGGTCAGATCACGACATGGTCACCCTCAGTCGTATGGCACTCCCCCACAGAAGCTCAAAGTGGGGCTGTAACGAAACGCTCTGGAAAGACCCGGTATTTCATGAATATCTTGAGAAGGAGATCGACCAATACTTCGAGCTAAATAACACAGGTGAAGTCTCGATAAACACGGTATGGGAGGCGGGGAAAGCCACTTGCAGAGGAGTACTAATCCAAGAAGGAGCAGCACGTAAAAGAGAGTGCCAACTCATAGAAAACAGGCTAAGGAATGAAATAACCCAAACTAGACCTCAGCGCCCAATCCGCCGGTTCTGACAGATGTCGAAAAATAGAGATGGCCGCCAGCAAGTGAGAGGAACTGCGGCAACTAGAAACAGACCAGATCGTCCGCAAACTCCAATACCTAAAACAGAAACAATACGAGAAAGGGGATAAAGCCAACGCGCTCCTCGCCGCCAGGCTACGTGGACAACACAAAGAGAGATGGGTGTCAACTATAGACGACGAAATAGAATCCCACAGGGACCACCCCTGCGATATCCCCGAAGCCTTTGCTAACTTCTATGAGAACTTATACACCTCGGATACCCTGACAGACGAGAGTGCATTCGCAGAATACATGAACACGCTAACCATCCCCAGCCTATCCCGAGACACAGCACAAGCTCTTGACGCCCATCACGGGCGAAGAAATAGCAGACGCAATCAAAAGACTCCCAACAGGGAAAGCCCCTGGAAATGATGGTTACACAGCAGGATTCAACAAAACCTTCAGCGACACCCTCCACCCAGCAATGGTAGAGCTCTTCAATCATATCCTCCAAACTGATACCGCCCCCGCATCCTTCTCCGACGCACTGATCACGGTCATTCCTAAAGAAGGAAAAGACCCCAACCAACGCATTTCTTACTGCCATATCTCCCTTTTAAATACGGACGCTAAAATCTACACAAGGGTCCTCACTGCACGGCTGGAGACGCACATTCCTGTTATAATCCACAATGACCAGGTGGGATTCATGGTGCAGACTCAACCCGCAAGACCCTCCACCTCATACACGAAGCCAAGAAAATGCCAAACACACTGGCACTATTCTCAATTGATGCAGAAAAAGCATTCAATTGGGTCGAATGGCGCTTCCTGGAAGCTACGCTAATGAAAATAGGTCTTGGCCCTACTCTCTGACGCGGAATCAAGGCTGTATACACCTTGTCCCGATCTTCTGTAGCAGTAAACTCCCAATACTCTCGCTGGTTTTCCTTAAGCAGAGGAACGCGACAAGGATGACCCCTCTCAGTAATACTATTTGCGCTATCATTGGAACCACTGGCGCAAATGCTTAGAGCAAACAAAGGCGTTGAATGGCTTCACGTGAACGGAAAAGAATATAAGTTGGCCTTGTATGCAGACGATATTGTACTCCACGTGCAGAACCCGATGACATCAAACCCTAAAGCGATCCAGCTCATTGAGCATTACGGCGTACTGTCAGGCTTCAAAATTAATAGAGCTAAATCAATCCTCTTCCCGTTACATGAACCTACCACCAGCCAAAGAGCAGAATTCGAACAACTCGGCCTCCCCATTGGAGGTCCCACACTCCGATACCTGGTTGTCAAGTTGACGAGAGAGATCGCTGATATATACAAGGCCAACTTCCCCCAACTCCTCGCCGCCTTCAAAGCGGACCTCGCAAAATGGCAACCCCTCACTATCTGCTGGATGGAATGCTTGAACGCCATTAAGATGGTTAGTCTCCCACGTTTCCCATACCCTTTCCAAGTACTCCCCGTGACAGTGCCAGATGACTTTTTCAAACAGGTGAAAAGGGCATTAACTGGATTCTTGTGGGAAGGAAAGAAGCCTAGAATACCCTACGAAACTCTCATATTACCTCCCCGTCATTGAACGATATTATCAGGCCGCGCAGTTGAAAGTCCTCATCCCCCACCTCAGACAGGAAAGACCTGCAGTGGGTGCAACTGGACAACTATAACCTGACCCCCGCGACGCTATCGAGTGGCTATGGGTCCCCAGACCACAACTCATATGAAAATTGCGCAACCACCCTATACTGGGAACCATATGGAATGTATGGAAGGAGGGAAAAGGGATGGTGAGAGTGACCACATGGCCATTCCCCTTGAGCCACCTCTGGGCCCCAGGAGTCCGAGAAGAAATCCCAGAGCATTCTAGATATCAAACCTGGTTTGATGCAGGACTCGAAAGGGTCAGACAATTATGGAGAGACGACAAATTCATATCAATCACAGACCTGGAAGACGCCCTCCAACTGCATCCTATCCTGATTTTCCTCTATCTCCGCTTGAAGGGAATCCTAACCAAACGGGAGTGGAAAATCCAAGATACAGAGAGAACTCACTCCCTTCGAGAAAATCCCCGACACAACCTCCACGAACAAAGGCCAGATTGCGCTCATGTACAGTGCCCTGATCACCAAAGACGAAAATTTGAATCACTGCCTCAAAGAGAAATGGGAAAAGGACTTCAACAGAGAATTTGATCAACAGGCATGGGACACAATCTGCAAAACTCCGTACCGAATATACATTGCCGCGCCAAACCAACTACATGATATAAAACTACTTCATAGATGGCAGTACGACCCTCACAAACTATCAAAAATGTACCAGACTAACAGTGCTAAATGCTGGAGACAATGTGGAACGGAGGCTAACTATTGGCACATGTGGTGGGACTGCCCCAAAGTCCGTATATACTGGAACAAAGTGCTTGGATGGATCAAAGAAATAGACGGCATTGAGCGGGAACCATCCCCCCTCCTGATTTAATTTGGCCTGGAAGAAGAAGATGAACTAACTAGAATAAAGGGCCTGGCATCCCCACTCCTACTTGCTGCAAGGGCTGGCCTGGTCATCAAATGGAAATCTCCACGCCTCCCAGTCAAAAAGGAATGGACTGCCATTGCAACAAACATACACGATGGCGAAAATCACGGCAGCCCTCCATGGAAAGGCAGCCCGCCACGAGGAAACCTGGTGTGACTTCACCAACATATACATCCCAAGCCAAAGACAAACAACGCCGGAAGATTCTGAACCGCCGTAGACCAAACATGACGACGAGAATCGGCCACCATCCAACAGCCCAGAGGTAATCAGGTCTGTTGCACCGAACGAACCCATGCAAGCCAATTGAGACCAACATCCCATTTTGCGCTAAGCACAGACTAAATTGTCACCAACACAATGGACAAACTCGCCAGACCGTCTTGGGGAGGGAGGGAAGGGAGGGATTAGAAACACTTAACCCAAAAGGGAGAGGGGGTTTAATTCTGTTAGTAGCATTGCTCTTGTTTAATCTCAATAACATATCAATGTACTTATGTGAATACAATATGAATGTACTCGTACATATTACCCTTCTTACATATTATGTGCGTTATTTTGCTTCACCTGCATTCTTTTTGCCAATGTGCTGGAAGCGTTACAGTCATTGCTGCAGAGACAAAGCCACACTCTGGCAGGGAGCCGCGGTGGCCAAGTCCTGCAAGGATTTTTTAAAAAGCAATCAGTGAAAGCTGCCCCCGAACCCAACACCGTTTCTGGGTCCGTGCAAACCTCCACCCGATTGGCTACAGGTGTAACCTCACTTTTTGCTATGTGTCAAAAAATCCTATCGTGCGCATGCTCAGTCATTACTTAACAGATAGGATTTTTTGAGACCAGGAATGTGGCGTGTCTGTGTTTCTGGTGTCCCAGGGGTGCAGTTTCTTTAACTTTATCTGAGCCAGGCTGACTACAATAACAGAACAGAGTGAATCCGCGTTACGAGCGACTGCAAAAGGGATGGAAAGAGCACAAACCCAGCGGACGAAACGAATATGAACCCAGCAGACACTAGTATTGTGTGGTGCTTGCCCCATTTCGCCGCTTTTTATTACACAATAATATTTCCTTGAATGTTTCATGAATATTTGAGGCTCTAAAGTGATTTCCCAAAGATCACACGGTTTGGTCAAGGACTACCTTTGAACTCGGTTCTCCTCGCTTAACAAACACACCGACATAAACGCACACTAGACAATAACCATGGGCGAAGCTACACGCTGAACACTGTTGTCTCCGTGGCATGATTTTGAAGTTCTGCATACAATCAACTTGCCCCATCCACCTTACAAACCTTCTGATAAGTGGTTAAAGAAGAGTTGGTGTTCTGAGCCTTCTCGGGGATGTAGTCCAGCAGGGGAGATACAGGGGGAGGGATGTAGTCCAGCAGGGAAACTTCAGGCACAGAGCTCTCCGCAAAACCAGAAGGGAAAGTTGAGAAGCGATTCAAAAAGACAGAGTTTCAACCCCCGGTCAAACTGGTTTGTCAACACCCTGGCAGGAACACATGGCAGCTTATCAAGTACAGAACGACGCTCGTTAAAGACGTCTATAAAGCAGGTAGGCTGCTAGAAGGCGTAATGTTAGTGCTACTGTTAGACAGAATCATATGCAGTACCCTTTGGGAACACCACACACAATTAAGACTACCAGGGACAGTACAAATTCACCTTTGGTACAAGCCTGTACTACACAGTAAAGTGGTAGCGATGGCTGAGCAGCCAGACTTATCTCAAGAGTAAAGTGAGCAGTAGCAATAGTTACCCAAAGGACAGCAATTAATATGGTTCAAACAAACACTGACGTAAGGTTTCTGAGTAAAAGAATATACATTTATTTACACATCAGTTATAAAACATTTCACTATTAACAAGCAGTTTAAACGTCACAATCTTAATACACTACACCACACCCAATAGATTCTAGACAAGTTAAGCTCAAAAGTAAGTTTGAGCAAAATGGCACTCAGTAATTTAAAAGGGAGGGAAAGAAAAAGTGAGACAAACGTTGAGCAGCACCAAAATGTAAGTAAGCAGGGCAATCTAGAAAAAGTAACTACAGTGAGGAAATCAAATCAAGTGGCCTGGGCCAAAGTCAGTGGACCAAAGTCTTTGCAGAGGATCACACAGTTCAGAGTAGTTTGGAGTTAAGTCTTTGCCAAGAGTTCAGAACAAAGTTGGTAGGATGAAAAGTTACTTTAAAGAATGGAGAAGGACAAGCCATCGGCTTGCCAAAATATTTCAAGCACTTTTACCGCGGTCGGACGGAACGAACAACTGGATTTGAACAGTGCCTTATATGGAGAAGAAGGCTGTAGCTGAGGCGGACGTTCCTGGCAGGTCCTGCAGACTCACGGTTCCTGAAGCGACTGTCGGACTGAAACAAAGTAGGAAGACTGGAGGGTCCTGCACTGCCCTGGGAAAAAACCAGCAGCCGAGCAATGCAACGGATAAAAGGTGCGCTCCTCAAAACCCAAACAGGGTCCGGTCCACCTGGCTATCCGGTTCACTGTAGCTGTGCACAGCAAATTCGACCAGAGAAGGGAGCCTTGCTTGCAGTTTGGCGAACTGGTTGATTCCACCAGCTCAAGGGGAGAAGATTCCTTGCACATCTTCCGTTTCGTCGTAGTTTGGAGATTCGGGCCCGCAGGAGGGTCTTTACCGGGAGGTTCAGTCGTGGCAGAGGTCCTCTTCTTTCAGCTTCTCTTCGGTTCTCTCGATCTAGTGGCGACTCTGCCTTCACAGTCCCAGAGACCTGCCTTTTATGCAGTTTTCCCACATTCACACAGCCTGGCTATTAATCACACAGCAGGGTGGCTGCCCCGGCGGGACAGTCACCACAGCCAATCATACAGAGTGCGACATGGGACACAAAGGTGACCCTGTGCAGGGAGTCCTAAACACCTCCCTCGCATTGTGTCCCCCTCAGACATTCAGGCGCCTAAGGAGGGCTTCTGTGCAGAAGCACGCCAAAGGACGGTGAACAAAGGAACCACACCTGGTTTGGCATGCAGAGCAAAACATGAGAAAGACTTTTACAAAAAGAAATGGCGAATAAACCCAGCTGGAACCAAATAAAAGTAAATATGGTCCAGCGGCTTTAAGTTCGAGGCTACTAAAATAGCCTAAAACAATATCAAGGCTATTTAAAATAACCGTGGTAGGAAAACTAGAGAACACTGCCACCATCCAAATCTTAATGAAAAGGGAACAAAATAATGTTCCATGAGAAACAGACAAAACAGAATTACTATTAACCCTTTCCAGAATTCTATGTAAGATAGTTTTTACTGGGTCTGTGGATTTAAAAAGACTAATAAAGTCAATGGCAACTTTTCATGTTCTGGGAGACAGTAGTCAGTCCCAGAAAATTGAGTTTAAAGTTGGAGGTCTGAAAAAGACAACCCTGTGTCACTGCACTGAAGGTGCTGTGTAACACACAGTAAAAAGATTATGCCTATGGAGTAGGTGAGGCTCCACAGTCTATGAACACAACATTGTTAAACAGACACAGCAAAACACATGTAAGAGTGGGAAAAAAGGCTCACACTCTTAGCAGGTGAAAAAAATAAATCCTAGAAATCCAGCAAAGCTGCTGAGGGACTCAGTAGAAAATTAGCCATAGCATTCTACCTAACAGCTACAAATACACCAGAACAAACAGAAAGGAGCTTTATAGCTAGATTGGCAGTGAATACATAGCTCCACAAATGGAAACATCATGCAATGCCCGCATTCTACTGTTCCATGTTTAATGTGTTCTTGTTGTTAACTGTAAAGCACCTTGGATTAAGGCGCTATATATAACAATAAATACAAATGCAAATGCAAATTAAATAGCCTGGCACGATTAGGCTACGAGGGCAGAGCACTTCTGTGGTTTTTACGCAGACACAATAATAACAAGGAGAAGAACACCAGCAGACTTGTATGCGAGTTGCCACTGGACAGTGCTGCCATGCCTTCACTGGGTAATGTAGAACCAACAGTCCCTTAAGTGATCCGCCAACCGGTGGGCATTACGTGCCAGATGCCACCCTAACTTCTGGTTGGACAATCGAAGAACTCTAAAACAACTCCTGAAAGCCACCATTTCTAAGATTCTGTCTCCGCCACCAGCATCCCAACAGCTGACTGAAGTGAAGGCTAGTGTGCTTTTGTAATGGAAAGCACAGTGTAGCGGCTTGACACTTTTCATGTGGTTTACAGCGCTGCATAGATGGGCGGCCAGTCAATATCTCCTGCTAGATATCTTGAATCGGACAAGCTAAAGCCCTCAAAAATGTCTTTTCGCAAATTTTAGATTTTTCTAAAACAAGATTTAAGAAGTAACTAAAAAATAGTTCAGAGGATAGGAGGAAGACCATTCAAAGATATGGTGGGTAACCAGTGTCAAACTCTTTACCAGGAGCAAGATTAAGGCGGTGAGAGGGGGTCAGAGTGGGAGGTGCAAGGGTACTCCCACTCCAAAATAGAATGGTTGGCATGTGCTTGAGAAAGGGAGTACGTGTCAGAAGGGATTACACCCTAAAACAAAGGGCCTCATTTAGAGGTCAGTGGTAGCGGTGGAACGTGCACGGTTTAACCATTCTGCACACTTTTGCGGTGAATACCGCCGGTGGAATCACTGCAACGCATGTGGTAAAGGGGGCATAAACCCAAAAATCCATTTTTAAAAATGTCCCTCGAAACCACACACCCACATAAACGCACACACTACACAACCACGGGTGACGCATAAATCCGAAAATACTATTTTTATAAAAATGTCCCTCAAAACCGTGCGTTTTATTGACTGATGCTTTTTCAACAATCGTCTCTCCATCCGAACACTGCCATTAAATGTACTGGTCCGTTCAACTGTGGGGGCAGCCCACCCAACACCCCCTTCATTAAAGTTCATATTCAATGACTTGAACAGAGCGACATGGCCTGATTTACAAAAATGTTTTAACATGGGAAAGCCTCATTGAAAACAGTAGTGAAAAATCAGGCCCACTGAGGCTTCAGCCTTTCAAATGTGAAAGGCTGAGCCGGGTTCAGTTATGCATAGATTACTCCCGCATGAGCTTGACCTGCCGAGCTATTTTACCCAACACATCGACGGTCGTACCACCTAGAAACGTGCTTCCTAGCAGAGGGGGGCCCAATTCACAGAGACGCCCACATGTGGCATCAGTTTCGACGTGGAGGTGCTTCATAATTCACAATAATCCTCCAAAAGCGAATCGCGTGAAATCGGTGGTAAATGTTGGGTTGTATACGAATTGTTCGAGTCACAATTGCTCGAATGACAATTGACCTTTTCACAATTGACCGAACTGTGTAGGTCATTTCTTACATATATGCGGGGGGGAAACCACCTGCAACCCCCCACCCAACGCACAACCCCCCACCAAAACCCCATATATATATAAATATATATATCACCAAACCGATATATATATTTGGTTTTCAAGTGTCATATATGGTTCATCTATCATAGAAATGCGCTTTGCACTTTATAGTATGTGCTTCCCAAACCCACATGCGGCCTTCTTATCATAGGAGTGCACTATGCACTTTATACTATATGATTGCTGCACTGGGACTGGGAAATGCATTCATTAATATGAGTTAGTTAATGACTTTAATATAATATACGGTATTAATCCATATATGTATATATTTATACAACCGCTAAACAAAAGAGGTGATGGCTGGAAGGTTTAGAATGAATCTTAACCTCTGGCATCACTCTGGGCAACCCTCCGGACCATCGTTCTTCGCCTGCCAAGCCATTACAAAAGGGAAAAGACCATATGCAAATCAGGCTTGGTCCCACCCCCAAAGGGGTAGTCCAGCCCGAACTGCTAGGTCACATCCCTTCTGCAAGAGACCACAAGCATCCCCAGACATGTTTCAGCCTTGTTGGGCATCATCAGTGAGGAGTAGACTTGTGCTACTGTGGCACACATGCTCTTCCCCTAAGCAGCACTGCGAGCGTTGCTCTTGCTGCAGTCCGCTTCCTCAAGGGGGCGGAGCTTCGCTCAGACACGTGACGCATCACGTGACATGAATCGTGGATAAAATCATAGCACAGCCGCCCGTGTGGTGTGTTTGCTGCTAATTTGAAGGTGATTCATTTCCTGGACTTGTGCTACTGTGGCACACATGCCATAGCTCCCAACCTTTTTTGTCACCAAGGCAGGTGAAAACACCCGATTTTATTTTTGGCGGGTGAGAGGCCCATAGAAGTGAATGGGCGTATGAGGGGCTTGGCGGGGGATTCATCCGCTTTCAAGGCGGGTGACACCCGCCAAAAGCGGGTGAGTTGAGAGCTATTCACATGCTCTTCCCCTAAGCAGCACTGCGAGCGTTGCTCTTGCTGCAGTCCACTTCCTCAAGGGGGTGGAGCTTCGCTCAGACACGTGACGCATCACGTGACAGGAATCGTGTATAAAATCATCGCACAGCCACCCTTGCGGCGTTAAGCCCTGGAAGCAGTAAGGGCTGGAACTGCTGTTGAGCCGTTTGGCTGTGTCCTGTTCCTGTTCGAAGTGAGTACTCATTGCACTTTCATCTGTCTTAACTCCCAATTGTTACAGGGGTAAGGGGGGAGAGTCAGACTCTGGCAGCTCCTTAAGCCGTCGGGCGTTCCTTACCCTGTGACTGGATGGTCCACAAACTTTTGGTTGAACCACGTGACTTTGCATTCTTGATCATAAGCACCTTATTTAACTCCTGAAGGAACCTGAGTTTTCTTCTTGCTTCCTGGCACCGTTGTGAAAGATTAAGTGTTTTATTTGTTTTCTATCCTGAGTTCTCGTGCTTTATACGCACATGGCTTATCTGTTAACTTCTGGTATGCCCCAAAATCTACGTTAAAAGGGACTGACGATACCAGCTGCACGACTTCCATGTCTATCTCGCAAAGTTATTCATCTTTCCTCTGCGACCATGATAGCCAGTTTCTGTTGTACAAAGATACCAACAACCCTTGAGCTCAATGATGAAGTTCTTCCAGCTCCAGATACTTTTCCTCTTCATGAACCTTTAGCGAAGGAAAGACCTAAAGTTGATGCTATGAGAGCGGCGCTTCCCCTCTCAGATAATACTATGTTGCGCACACCTTTGCCACGCTTCACCATTAATAGGAGAGGCGCAAGACATTTAACCAGACCATTAACCTCCTCCCCATGTTCCGACCCTGATGTCTCATCATACGCCAGCCATTCCGGGTCGAAAAATTCTACAATCCCGGATTCTCAGAGTGTAATTGATCTTATTTCAGACAGTTCAGGGTCGGAGTGTTCACCTAGTTCTCCTTCCATTTCCTTTGTTTATCCTACGCCCGGAGAGTTCAAACACAAGTCCCGCAAGAACTCTCTTTTCGAAGCCCTGTGGGGAAATGTACCTCTCAAAAACTGCCCAATACCCCATCACCTAACCTGGTGGATAAGCTGGACGTGCCGTCCATGAATCTCCCCCCTGTTGTAATGACACCCCAGTGCGAAATGTACTTACAGTTCCCTCACACCCCCCTCCAGTCACCCTACCAATAGGGGCTGTGGTTGCTTCACCAGCCCTTGAGATTCCTCTGGCTGCCATGCAGCTAAACTTACAAAGCCTGTTTAAATTATTTGAATGTTTAGATGCAAACGTTACTGCACATTCAGTGGAAGCACATGAAACTTTAGTGCTATTAAAGACCTTGGCTGATAACCTTTTATCACCTCCACATGACCTTCGTCCGACTGATAATGCTCATGATGACGAAATCTCGATTCTGACCATTGGCTCAGCAAGTTCCCCACCTCCTATTCTTCCACTTCCGCAGACTGTTCCCGCATTTGCAGATATTATTACTTCTGAAGGGCGAACGCATCTTTCCGCGACTCATGGCCCTGTGAATGATCCACACACTATGCTCACAGTTTTGTTCATCTGTCCCTGAGCTTCCACTTCCCCCAGCCTCTATAACTTCTGTGATTACAGTTGAGGAAGAAAATTATATCCCGTCTTTACCAGCAAGGGGAAGTAGGAAAAAGTCCTCGAAAATGTCCCGTAACACACAGAAAAAAAAAAAAGACATTGCAGAAGCAGACTATGAAAACCTTTTTTCAAACCTTGATCCCAGTGCCTGAGAACATGGTGAATACACAAGGTTCTCAATGTACAGTGCCATTGCCCAAACAACTCATAACTATATCGGCTCCTGTCCTGTCTTCCGCCATTAGCAGCGTGAATTCTTGTCTTCTAACCCAAGCCCCAATTGCTTCTTTGGTGACTGAGTCTGTCCCTATTTTGGATGCTATACGACCTATACTAACATCCGCTCCTCCTGTGTCCTCTACTATTGATTCTCAAAATCCTAGCCCCACGGCTGGACCTGTGACTGTACCCCTGGTTGCTGACATAGAGGTGCTTTCAAAACTGAATCTACCTATCCCACCGCCGAGGTAGAGTCTCCCAGGAACCGGTTCTGGGCCTTCCGTCCCGGTGTCGCTTCCAGTGCCTAGTACTACCATAGCTTCTAGCTATCCTCCTCTAGATGCCTTGATCCGAGAACTTGATCTGGCTTCTACTTGCCAACATTTGAATGAGCGCAAAGGGCAAACAAACATAGCCGTTTGTGACAAAATTATGCCTTCGGCCCCTAAGCAGAGCATTAACACTGCCACTATTGTTTCGGCTCAACAAATACGTGAGGCAGTAGATGCATATTTGGCTTCTTGTTCCCCTCCTATCCTTCCTAAGCCCCCCCAAAAGTTATGTGACCCAGCTTCGTCTCTAAGCCAATGGCTCCTACCGAGCTCTATGCTAACATCAACAGAAACTCCACAGCCCTCCTTGAATGTTTGCAATCGGCCCCACGTTATTCCATCTCAATACATAGATTTGTCTAAATCTCGTTTAAATGAACCCCTCAGTTCTGACAGCCACACCTTCCGAAACATCACTCCAGTGGCAACCGGTCTCCATTCCTTGGCACCGCGTAAATGCCACTCTCTAATTCTGAAATGTCGAGGAGGAAATTTTGGCACCTACGATCTGAACCGTCGTAATGTGCTGAATATCTTTTCCGAAGTGGTGGAGTTAGAAGACATAAGTTCAAGTGACATTGACCAGATCGAATTTATTTCTGAGAACACTTGCTCAGTAGTGCGCTTGTGGATACCCTCAGGTATCGTTTTGAATACTATTTGGAAATCTAAAATGCAATTATTCGCGATGGGGTTTCTACTAACACAAGATCCAGCATTCATGAATGGGGACTCTACTGCAAAGCAACTGTGTAGTCAACCTAGTGCAAGTGTTCCTTTGATAAATAATACTGATTGTGCCCAATCCTATATGTCATAACCATTAGAAACATCTAAAGACCATCTAATTAATGTTGCTAGTTGGAATACTAGAGGCCACACACATTTACAAAATTCTATAGCTAGCTTCCCAACTGTTATGGACATAATAGCATTACAGGAAACTTGGCTCCTGCACACGCCCGCATGGAACAATTATGAGATTGTTCTACTTCCAGCTATTGAGGGTCAAAAAGGTCGACCATCATCAGGCTTATTGACAGGAGTGAACATGTCCAGAGATTTCGCTATTGAGGCCTGGGACTCTGTATCTGCCTTTATCCAGCTTGTTAAAATTACATGTTCAGCGCATATCATTGTGTTGATTAACATTTATCGTAATCCTCTAGGCTGCTTTCTATGAGGGATTGACTAGACTCTTAGATTTGGTGTTTCTTTCTCCAGACATTACGGATACCCTTATTGTAGGTGATCTCAATTTGGGTTGCATCAATCCTAAGGGAAAAACCTCAACGGATAAGGTCAAGCGATGGACTTCTTTTATGTTGAATCGCAATTTCCATATGACCAATGGTGCAATTCAAAGCGATATCCCGGCTCAGCCCACATGGCATAGGGGTTCCGTATCTACTACAATAGATTACATGTATACGCACACCAACCTAACTGGACAAATAAGTACCTTTCAAATTTTCCCGCAAGTGCATAGCGATCACCATCTACTAGTGCTTACAATCAAGTGGAACTACGCAGCTATCCGAAGATCTTACTATGCAAACGACCTAATAGTTAATAATGCTAAAACGCGCTTTCGCTGGTCAGATAACAAATTATCATTCCCTAGCTCGTTTAGTCATTTCTAATAACAACTCTATTTGTCCAAAACAGTATACTAACCTTCTTCTTACATTCGAATGCTCTGCCAAACCAAATCAAAAAACAGAGATCCACACACACAAACATGCCTTTAATCCAGTAATCAAGGCTAAAAAGACTGAATATCACCGTGAAAAAAGATTAATTGTTAAAATGAACTTGCCTAATTTCACTCAGCAGCTGAAAGCGTCTAAATTCAGATTCCATAATTGGATGAAACAACACCGTGCACATATTTTGCAAGTAGATGGTGAGCATATGCTCAAACTAATAGCAAACAAAAACACGGCCGAAACTTGGGCAATTTTCAATCAATGTGCAAATAAATCCCAAGGTAATTTACAGGCCCTTTGTGTTACTGAGACCCAATGGATCGAACACTATTCCAGCTTGTATGCAGACTCGTCCTTTGAGCCCCTGGCAAAGCTACCTAATGATTCTGAGTGTTGGTCTCTTGCTTGCTCTCCACTCATACTTGAAGGATACATCAGACATATTAGCTCCTCTCGAGCTAAAGGCCCTGATGGCCTTAGTAACCACATGTTCAAATTGAACCCTCCGATGTGGGCTGGAATATTGAATAATCTTTTCCAATGTATCATCAGGACTCGTAAGATTCCTAACTCATGGAAAACCTCAATTATTGTTCCTATTCACAAGAAGGGCGACCGCACTTTACCGTGCAATTATAGACCCATTGCCCTTCTTGATGCCCCCGGCAAGCTTTTTTCCAAATTTATCCTGCGGGACCTCAACACTTGGACCAAAGTAGCACATTTAAGAGACCCGTTTCAGACGGGTTTTCTAGCTGGCCTAGGCACAAATATTAATTTGTTCTGTCTCAATGCTCTCAAATCTCAAGCGCAAAATACTAAGCAAGCACTTTATTTTGCCTTTGTGGATCTCCACACGGCATTTGATGCCATTTCTCATCCAATCCTTTTTGCAAAACTCACGAGAGACAAATGTCCTCCTACTTTACAACAAATCATTCAACTGCTGCATGGGGAAACTTCCGTGCGTATCAGACTGAATTTAGAAGGTCTTTTATCTGGAACTATTCCAACTGCTCGTGGCCTTACACAAGGCTGCCTCCTTGCGTCTGCGATCTTTAATTACTTCATGTATGACGTTCGGGAGGTTTTTGAGGCAATAGCATCGGACTCCCCCAAGATAAATAATTGTAAAATTCAAACCTTAATGTATGCCGACGACTTGGTGCTAATTTCGAAAACCCCGACTGGTTTACAAAAACTTCTTGATGGCTTTAACAGCTATATAAAGGCTAACGATGTATGGGTGAACACAGCCAAAACCCAGGTCGTCGTCTCCAGACCACGCAACGCAATGAGATCTTTTCCATCTTGGTCCATTAATCATATACATTTGGCAATAGTGTCTAGCTATGTTTATCTTGGCATGGTCTTTGATGGCAGTGCCTCAACGAACGCCCATCTTGATGTAATTAAGTGTAAGCTCAATTTGTCCATTTCCCAAACAAAAATCATAATGCATCGTTATGGTGCTTTCTCGATGCAACCAGCAGTCCTTTTCTGGAAGCAAAAAGCCACCCCATGCATTTTATATGGATTGGAATCACAATCACCATGGCAACCAAGAGCCTTTGATAAGCTTGAAGGCAAATTCTGGAAAGCTATTCTTCAGTTGCCACAATGTGTCCCAATAGCTTGGGTACGGTATGAATTGGGCCTTACTTCTCTGAATGCCCAATATCAGTGGCGAACATGTGCTTTACTGCGGAAAACGCTTTTACCCCACCGCGAACATAATGTTCTGCAATTTTTGTCGAATTACATCTTTCGTACTACACACCCCTTTCTTAAACAGTGGTTGGGGGCAATCTACCGCATTTTGGTAGAAGCAGATGCGTCGCTTAACATGCTCTTGACCAACCCAAATAAAGTGAAGTAACTCATTTACCACAACGATTGGATCAATAGTCGAAACAAATGTCTCCAATATAAGTTTGCAATCCCTGAAAAATTTAGACACAAAAGTTTGGGATGTATGGAACCGTATCTCTTAAAATCTCTTAGAATGCGCCTGAACCTATTGCACACTAGCAAACTCTTGGCCCAACGGAAGTGCAGCAAGGGGGTGGCAACCTTCTGTAGATTTTGTTGTGACATCGAGGCCACTGAAACTTTAGAGCGCATACTCTCGCTATGCCCTGCGCTACTCCAAGAGCGCCTGACATTTTTTTCAGGGCATTGTAACTATTTGGGCAGTTTAGAATCATCGGAAAGATGGTCCACGTTACTGTGTACGACTAAGGTCTCTCTCCAAATTGCAATTGTTAATTTCCTGTATGGAGTGAATTTAACCTGTTAAGCAATTGTTGCTTCTTCAGCGGTTGATTTTACTACCATGTATAAGTGGCACGTTGAATTTTCTTGTTCTCACTGTTCCTTGGCCGTACGTGCTTTATGTGAATTGAATAACTTTTCCTTTTTGTTGTTTTAATGAGAATTGTATATTATGTATATGTATTGACCTAATCATTTTCATAATGAGTTCTTTTCTAATTTCTCATGCATATTTTACGAATAACTATATTTAAAGTTTTGTAATGAAAAGTTGATTTATTTCAACGATATCAATAATAAATAAAAAATGCATCACAAGCTACTCCTCACTGATGAGGCCCAACAAGCCCGAAACATGTTTGGGGATGCTTGTGGTCTTGTGCAGAAGGGATGTGACCTAGCAGTTCGGGCTGGACTGTCCCTTTTGGGGTGGGACCAAGCCTGATTTGCATATAGTCTTTCCCCTTCTGTAATGGCTTGGCAGGTGAAGAACGATGGTCTGGAGGGTTACCCCGAGCAATGCCAGTGGTTAAGATTCAGTCTAAACCTTCCAGCCATCACCTGTTTGCTTTTGCTTTGTCACCCCGAGTGCGATGGGTATGCCCAGACGTGGGTCCCGTGCCTGCTGGGCCTAGAGACCCAAGCTACTCCTCACTGATGAGGCCCAACAAGGCCGAAACATGTTTGGGGATGCTTGTGGTCTCGTGCAGAAGGGATGTGACCTAGCAGTTCGGGCTGGACTGCCCCTTTTGTGGTGGGACCAAGCCTGATTTGCATATGGTCTTTCCCCTTCTGTAATGGCTTGGCAGGCGAAGAACGATGGTCTGGAGGGTTGCCCCGAGCAATGCCAGTGGTTAAGATTCAGTGTAAACCTTCCAGCCATCACCTCTTTGTTTTTGCTTTGTCACCCCGAGTGGGACGGGTTTGCCCAGACGTGGGTCCCGTGCCTGCTGGGCCTAGAGACCCAAGCTACTCCTCACTGATGAGGCCCAACAAGGCCGAAACATGTTTGGGGATGCTTATGGTCTCATGCAGAAGGGATGTGACCTAGCAGTTCGGGCTGGACTGCCCCTTTTGGGGTGGGACCAAGCCTGATTTGCATATGGTCTTTCCCCTTCTGTAATGGCTTCGCAGGCGAAGAACGATGGTCTGGAGGGTTGCCCCGAGCATTGCCAGTGGTTAAAATTCAGTCTAAACCTTCCAGCCATCACCTCTTTGTTTTTGCTTTATATTTATACAACCTCTCTGACATAATACCAAAGTGTTGATAAATACATGTTTAGACCATTAAGGCATTTTGTACCTGGAATAAACCGCCTATGGGCTGGCAACATTTTAAGAGGAAAAATAACCTTCTTATATGCACCATGCACTTTTATAATGACCCGTGGAAATGCACTATGCATTTTAAAACCGTACAACATTCCTCATCACGTAATCGTAGAAATATAGAAGTCCATTATAATGAATGTGCCACTTGATCACGCACGCAGATTTTAGCTAAATATTACGGTTTCGATAACAGGATATTGATACGAATACGCACGCCTCTTTATAAACATTGGAACTAGTGCGTTTTTAATTATGAAGGCACTTTACCTTTAGTAGCCCAAACAAACATGGCTACTTGCCATGGTGCGATTTTTTTTTGTAAGTCACCTCTCCTATGTTTACCACCGTGGTGTTTGGTGTTTGGGTTAAAAATGAACTTTCACATGGGGAGGAGCAACTGTGAGCAAGCCACTAGGTTGTGGCGAAATGTGTCAGGCTGCCGTCTGGAAAATGCTTTGACTGGGAACTTTTTACTTCTTTTTAAAAGAACTGCAATTACGAAAATAAAGGCTGTTAAACTGCATACAACCGGCACAGTTTCTTATTTGATTCTTGGTTCGTGACGAGGTATTTGGAACCTCGTGTTGGGAACTACTAGGTGTGGAGTGCTGCTCGATGGAATAGCGTTCCAATATGCTGTTCTTAATTGAAATATATACATATATATATATTCGGTCAATTGTGAAAACGTCAATTCGGACCCTTGAAATTAGGTGAATTGTTCATTCGAACAATTGTGTTCGAACAATTGGGTTATACCAAATGTTGCAGGGGGTGGGTGGAGGTGTGTGTGACCAGCAATATAGCCGTGTACAGATTACATAAATGTAACGCTTAATGTACTTGCTAAAAAAAGACACCAAGTAAACTCCCAGACATAACACGCAATAAACACATACTTAACACAACGCACATACACATAGTACATAATTAGCACAAACACAACTCGGGTAAAAATGCACACAAAATACATAATGGACACAAACGCGAGAGTTTCGCAGGACAGCGTGCAATATGTCAATGTGCTTATAGCACTGCTAGTACCCATCAGCAGTAGACATGTTCACAAGTTATGACGCTTTGGGGGACATTTCAGTGCATGCAACGTGCTCCTAAATAAGCTGTTCGCACTGTCTGACTCTGGAGGCTCCTTTTAAGGAAAGCTGGAGACCAACTGGCTTCTGTGGTTACTGAGCAGGCCGGTACCTGCCCCCATCATATGTGGTCGTTTTTTTCTATTTTTCTTTCTCTCGCTCTCCCTCTCACCCCCTTTCCCCCATTCACTATTTACCTTTATGCCATCCTCTCTCTCTCTCTTTCTTTCTCTGTCAGTGTCTCACACCTTCCCTCTTTCTGCCCCCTCACCCCCATCTCCAGCCCCCAAGGACCTAGTGGAGATCCACTGGCTCTGGGGGAAGGGGTGCAGGCAGCTGCAAGGGGAAGGGGTGCCTGGAAAATGGGAGGCCTTGGAGACCCCCACACCTAACATCTAGTGGTGACCCTCCACCAGCCGTGGAGATTCACCGGCTTGGGGGGGAAAGGGTGCAGGCAGCTGCAAGGGGAAGGAGCGCCTGGCAAATGGGAGAGTGTGATAAAAGGGAGGGTGTGCTGGGGTGAAGAGGATGGCAGGGGGCAGAAGGACATTGGCCGAATACTGGGGCAAGGTGTGAGGGGCTGTCAGGAGGGAAGACTGGATGGTGGGAGTCAGGGAAATGCTTATATGGACAGGTTTGGGGAGGAGTAGCCCTCCCTGTTTGCTGACTTGGACGGCGAAAGATCTAGAGTCCCTGTGTAGTGCTGCCTTTACAGGTAAGTTGGTCCTTAACTAACTTAAATTTGGTTTTATTTGCCATTTGGCTTACTTATGGCAACTTCTTCTAAAGTCACTTCCATGGGGCCTCCAAGAATCAAAGACTGGTGATGCTCCTTGCCATGTCCTTTTCTGTGAAGTCATTTCTGTAGATGCAAACCATATGCACTTTTTGAGGTTTCCATGTATTTTGCCCCAGAGCGCCTGGGCAGAGTTCTAATAGAGGAGTTTCCTGCATCTGTAATGATCCTGAGGTTTGATTATTTTTGTTATGTTTCCAAAAAAGTAGATTTGGGCGGGTTGGGCGGTTTGGGGGCGTGAATGAGACTGTATGATATGATATGATATACCATTTATAACGTCCCTATACACAAGCGTGTCTATACACAAGTGTCTCAAGGCGCGATGAGGCAAGGGAGGGGAAACAGAGGGAAGACAGAGACAACAATACTACTAGGCCAGATGACATTCAAATCGCGCAAGTGCAGGGGAGGGGGGAAGGGGAGAAGTACGGGGGGAAAAGGAAGGGGGATGTGCAGTACATAGGATAACAATAAAATAAATAAAGACAATAAATAAAGGAGCGGCCAGCTTGTGGCAAGTGCAAGGGTGAGTGCAGACACCAGGTGTCAAGTGCTGGTAGTGGCTTTAGGGATACAGAAACAGTCCCTGAGTGCAAGGGTTGCCAGGAGGGCAGTGCGGGTGTGCAACCGACAGGGAGGGGACCTGGGCCCGAGATCAGAGGGTAGCCAGGTAACTAGTGCAGTTTCAGATTCAGCCAGGAGATCAGCAGGGGAGGGGAGGAGAGAAAGCAGAAGCAAAGAGGAAGGTCTTGAGCAGCTTCCGGAACCGGAGATGGTTCTCAAGTTTCAGAGAGGCAGGGAGGATGTTCCAGAGGGAGGCCCCAGCAGAGGAAAGAGATCTACCACCAACTCGCTGCTTGGAGAAGCGACTAACCCTGGGGGAGTTGGAGGCGGATGAGCGAAGAGCTCGAGAAGGAAGATATTTAGGAAGAGAGAGTTGAAAGTATTGAGGTCCTATGCCCCAGAAGTTCTTGTGGACAATGCAGAGGGGTTTGAACTTCATCCTCACCGCCACTGGGAGTCAGTACAGAGATTTCAGTCCTGGAGAGATAGGATCCCTGAGCTTGAGGCTAAGGACAAGTCTCGCGGTCCTGTTTTGGATGAGTTGCAGAGGACGGGGAGTAAAGGCAGGCAGCTTTTGAAAGAGGATGTTGCAGTAGTCCAGCCTAGAGAGAACCAGAGTTCTGGAGACAGTGAGCTTCTGGGGGAAGAAAAGGAAAGGAAGAATACCTCTGAGGAGGTGCAGCTGGTAGTGTGACTTTTTAGAGATGTCAGAGATGTGAGGAGAGAAGGAAAGTGTGGAGTCGAAGATGACCCCAAGGTTTTTAGCCTCACAGGTGGGAGCAGGAAGAGGGCCAAGAGAGGCCGGCCAGAGAGTGACAGGAAAGGAGGGAGCAGGTGTGCCGATGAGGAGAATCTCGGTCTTACTGGCATTAAGGCAGAGATCATTGGCGGCACACCACTCCTGGATAGCAGACAGACAGTCAGAGATGAGAGAAGGAGAAGAGGTGGCTGTAGGGAGCCTGAAAATGAGTTGAGTGTCATCTGCATAGCACTGAAAGTTGGGGCAGAGGGCGGCAATGCAGTAGGCAATAGGTGCCAGGTATTGGTTGAACATCCAGGGAGAGAGGTTAGACTCCTGGGAAACACCACAGGTAGAGATAGAGATAGAGGAGAGAAAGGACCCAAGTTGGACCTGGCAGGGTCGATCGGAAAGAGGAAGGAGTTCAGCCAAGCCAAGGCCTGATCAGTGAGACCCAGGTTAACAAGTAGATGGTTGTGCAGGATGGCATGGTTGACCGTGTCAAAGGCAGAAGAGAGATCAAGTAAGATGAGGACACAGGGGGTGTTGGAATCGAGGTTGGAGAGCAGGTCTTCACGGATGTTCAGGAGAGCAGTTTCCGTGCTTCTGGCAGCTCTGAAGCCAGACTGATGGTCATGAAGACAACCAACAGATTCAGTGTGAAGATTAAGCTGGCAGATGGCCAGCTTTTCCAGGAGTTTGCCCAGGAAAGGAGTGATGGAGATTGGACGATAGTTAGCCGGGCAGGAAGGGTTGGCAGAGGGTTTCTTAAGAAGGGGGTGCACAAGGGAATGCTTCAGGGGGGAGGGGAAGACTCCAGTGGCAAAGGAGTGGTTGGAGAAATCAGCCAGAGCTGGAGCCAAGGTGTCAATGTGGTCCTTGATGGTTTTGGAGGAACAGGGGTGAACCTATTTTGACGAGACTTTCATAGAACAGACTTGTCTAGAACCTCAGCTGAGGAGAACAGGGGAAAGGAAGAGAAGGAGAGAGGAGAGGTGGCTGAAGAAGTGCCAGAGGAAGAGCAGGGAGTAGAGGGAGGAGGGGGAGACGAAGACAGAGAGGACAGGATGTCCTGAGTTTTAGAGATGAAAGGAGAAGCTAGGGCCATGCAGAGGGCAGGGAGGGGACAGGAGAGGTAGAGATTGTGGAAGGAATGGCCAGCTTCTTGCAGATTTTAAAGAGTTCGGCTGAGTTGTTAGATGCCGCGGAGACACGGGCTTGGATGAGGGCTCTCTTCTTGGTGTGGATACAGAGCCGGTATTGCCTTTGGAGCAGGCAGCAGGCCAGTTTGTCAGAGGATGTATCGGAAGCATGCCAGTTCCTCTCAGCCACCCTGCACTTGTGTTTAAGGGTGACGTGGTCTGAGTCGTACCAAGAATTGCACTTGGCTTTGGGCTTCCAGCGTATCATCATAACAGGTGCAAGAACATCGAGAGTATCAGATATAGCAGAGTGGACCATGGAAAGGGCTGTGTCGGGGTGTGAGTCAGCCATGGTGGATGGGTGAGAAAGTGGCAGTGAAAGCCTCAACTGACACACACTTCATGGGTCGGATTACCGAGAAGGTAGGTGGCAGTGCTGGAATTGGCGTGGCCTGAGGGGTAGAGATGGTAAGATGGGTGGAAAGGAGAAAGTGTTCACTCCAGCAGAGAGGAGTGGTGAGAGGGATCGAAAGGGGAAGGTTTGAAGAGATCAGAACATCCAGAGTGTGCCCTCCACAGTGAGTCAGACAAGAGGGGAGAAAAGAGAGTGAGGGAAGTCCAGTGGAAGGACAGGAAGCATCCAGCTGGATGTTGAATTCTCCAAGTAAGAGGAGTTGAGTGGTTCAGACCAGGAGGGAAGAGGCGAGGTCCGCCCACTCAGAGAGGAAGGAAGAAATCTGACCAGGTTGCTGATAGAATAGATTGTAGCCACAGTAAGGGAATGGACAGGAGAGAGAGAGTCTGCAGACAAGGCATTTGAAAGAGGAGTGGGCCTGAGTAGGAATGACAGAGTCAGGAATCCACTCCGGGAAGATCAGGACTACACCCCCCCCCAGGAGCAGTTGGATCTGGGAACGGAGAGGATCTTGTAGCCACCAGGGAGGAGAGTGTCAAAGCTTATGACAGAGCTGGCCCTGAACCATGTCTCGGTGAGACTGAGGACATCAAGGTAAAGTTCCTCCAGGAGGCGGCAGATGTCAGAGGAGTGTTTGACAGCTGAGCGAGAGTTTAGAGGGGCAATATGGAGAAGGTTGCCGTTCTTGAAGGACTTTCGGGGTGGGGTACAAATTAGAGGTATGCCCTGCGGAGGTGTAGAAGCAGCCTGAGGGGGGCCAGAAGAGGAAGGAGGAGAGGGCAAGGTAGCCAAGGAGGAGACAGCAGGGGGAGGCGAGGAAGCCATGGAGGGGAGAAAGGGGACAGCAGGAGAAGAAAGGAAATTGATGAGGCGCGGGAAGCGTCTATCAAAGGGGAGAAGGTTGGCTTGAGGGCCTTGGACCAAGACGGTACCATTCGAGTAAACATTAATGATGACCTTAGAGGAGTAGAAGGAGGCCAGGATGGCCTCCCACCATCTGCCACCATTAATGGGCAAAGAAGAGAAAGGAGAGAGCACAGAGACCACATGTAGAGTCCATACGTCTGGCAAGGGAACGACAAAGAGGATGTCCATGAAAGTTTGCCTGGAGGAGGCACTGGTATAGTTTTCAGCGATAGGGAGGCCTAGGTTGTAGACCAGGATAACCTTTTTAAACTTCTTGCTACCAGATTTAGTGAGGGGAGCACGATAGTCGATAGAGAAGCAGTTAGAAAAGATATGAGAGACAGAGAGCACCATAGAGTAGGTAGGGCGAGGTGAGGAGAGAAGAGGAAGGGAGTGGGAAGGGGTAGGGGAGAACACTAGGGAAGGGCCAGGGCAGAGTGCAAGCAGACGAGACAGAGAGAGATGAGACAAGTTGACAATTGGACAAGACGACAGGTGCTTAGATAGTGGTAGAAAGGTTCGCTAGATGAGTGCTTAGCTAGGAGGCAAGCCACAGATCGGCACTACGTTCACAATGACATTTTAAAAACAGTAGAAAAACACATCTAAGTTGGAATAGTGGGGGAAAAGGCCTAGGCGTTACAAAGCAATTTTAAATACTTTCACAATGCAATTTATAACAGGAGAAACACAAATCTAAGTTTGAGGGTCCTGAATAGTGGGGGGAAAAGGCCTAGGTTTGACAATGCAATTTTAAATACTTTCACAATGCAATTTAAAACAGGAGAATACACACCTAAATTGGAGGGTCCTGAATAGTGGGGGAAAAGGCCTAGGTTTCACAATGCAATTTTAAATACTTTCACAATGCAATTTATAACGGGAGAAAAAGCAACTAGGTTTGTGGGTCTACTATATGCACAGGTTTGCAGGGTAGAGTGAGGTTCTAAACCTAACCTGGGCCAATCCTACCTTCCTTAGTTGCTGCTGGTTGACGACTGGCAACTGCCTTCCCCTGCTGACACCTGCAGACACTCGCTGGAGCCGCCGATGTAGGAGCCGCCCTTTGCCTTAGGGCACTTAGCCGCAGGGGCTGCCGGGCAGAGGGCTGCCTGGGAGGGTCAGTAATGACCAGGTGGACATGCCAATCAGGGGAGGAGGGAGGGCTGGGAGTCGGGAGGGAAGGGAGAGGAATACGGAAGAGAACGGGAATCTGCAAGCGTGGAATTGCTCCTTCACACCAGACGTGCCTGAGGCATACAAACACTCCAACACCTGTCAGTGCTGCACCCATTCCACCCCCTCCTCCAAGGATGCACATAGTTACATGTGTATTTCTCCCTGTATACAAAATCTCCAAAAGTAGGTTATGCCATAAACGCAAAAGAAATATCAGGACATTCTACTGCGCATGCACACAAACATGCAGTGCATTACTTCTTTCCAAGGAACCCTAGGCCGAACGATTTAAATGTACCCTTTAGAAGCTAAACATGGACAAACAAATGTCCATCCAACCAAATCTCTAGATGTCAAAACAGATTTCTTCTTAAACCCTAACCAGTGACACACACCCTACTGCAACAATCTGCTCTCAGCCTGCTTGTATAAGAGCATCAAAACGCACCACAGCCCGCATCAACACGATACGCAGTGAGTCAGTAGCCATGCACGGCCAATCACATCACGTTCTGCCTATTTACACATATGACCATAACCAGGTCTCTCAGTGAGTTGGGCACGTCTCTGCTAGACACTGGAACCGGGGGGAGGGGGGCGGTGCGATTAATGCCCCATCCATCTGGGGAGGGCAACGTGTGTGCCAATGACATGGGTGGAAATAGCGCTTCATAATGAGGGTTGTTGCCTGTTTTATTATTATTATTATTATTATTATTATTAGTCACGTTCTTGATTATTTAGCCCAAGAACAGGAGGCCCAGGTTTTATGTTGAAGCGGGTTGAGGGGCCCCTTGGAGTGCCTCTGCAGCACAAATGAATAGCAGGCAGAGCAGCAAGGCTACGGGCAGTGCTTTAAGTGGGCCAGAGCTAGCTGGGGCCGAGCCCCAGCAGTCTCCAGAAAAGGCTCATCAACACCATGCCAGTAAAACAAAATACAGTCAATGTATGGGAACCTCTGCATAAAGGTGAGAAAATAAAAGGGAACAGATCATCTCAAACATAACTGCTTGTTTCTGCCAACATCCACTATCTGCCTATTATATTGTGAAACCTACCATATTTGAAACCTTGGCCTCTCTCCCACTATACAAGACTCTCAAATCTAGGTATCTCTCTCGTATCGAAATTGTATTGTGAAACCTACTGTATTTAAAACATAGGCCACTCTCCCACTATATAGGACTCTCAAATCTAGGAGTGTTCACCCGTACCCATGTATTCTGAAACCTAGGCCTCACTCCCACTATACAGGACTCTCAAATCTAGGTGTCTCTCCCGTACCCAAATTGTATTGTGAAACCTACTGTATTTGAAACCTAGGCCTCTCTCCCACTATATAGGACTCTCAAATCTAAGTGTATTCGTCCCGTACCCAAACTGTATTGCGAAACCTAAGCCCCACTCGCCCTAGCAGGTCATACTCTTGCACCAGAAAGACCACGATTAACGAGACCATGCCACCCACAATAGACAAAGATAGCTGCAGCTGAACAACATTGATGCCTACGGTACGTATACCTTACACCACGTCTGTGGACACATGCCACAGGCACGGCCAAACATCCATGCACGTAGACTACAGCTATGGCTATGCTCATCTGGTCTAGCAGCGCACATAGCCGTCCACACTGAAACACGTGACGGACCTCAACACCCCTGCCAATAGCATACAGCGACTACCAACGAAAGAAATTGGGTATAGCTAGCCACACATCGACTCTTTCAACAATATCACACTATCGAAAACCTCCGACAGAGCGCACCCAAGTGCCTGACCTTTCTGGGCTGGTTAGTCAAGCCTAGCCAGCCACCTAAGTCCTTGACCGGCAAAAATACATACATGCATCTCCGAATCTAAAACTCTTAGAACCTCCAGCACACTGACTATGGTCACCGAGGGCGTTCCAACCACAAAGCGCATTGAGGCCATACAAATGGGGAAAGAGCGCTATATAAATAACCGAATACAATACAATACTGACATCCCCTGATTTCTCTTCCAGCCTCGACACCTCATCTTATCCTACTTACCTATCTTCTACTCCCTCCCCTCTTGCTTCTTCACTCTTTTTAACTGCTTACTCTCTGTTCTCCTCTCCTCTCTTTTTCTCCCTTTCCTATCTCCTCCCCTCTATGCACTTACTCTATCAGAATTGTCCCTGGACCTTGTATGATAGCAACCTCGTCTGCCTCCTACCCCCCTTACTTGTTTCCCTCCCCCTCTGCCAGCGCTACCAGAAATGTCGTCAGGCATAGTACGTTAGTCGCCTGTCTGTTTCCATTTCCTTCCCACTCTCCCCCTCCCCCCTCCCTTCCTTATCTATGTGTTAGCTCTTGCTCTATCTGAAATGTCATCAGGCTGAGTATGATAGTTAATTTCACATCCTTCCTGTTCATGGTCTGTAAGAATGTCATTGGGCCTCATTACAACCCAGGCGTTAAGGGTTTAACGGCGCCGTCGGCGCCGTTAAACCCTTAACGCCTGATTACCATTTTAACGCCTGCTTTTAGCAGGCGTTAAAATGCAAGGCGCTAACCCGCCTTGGTGCTAATTACGGCACCATAATTTACGGTGCCGTAATTAGCGCCTTCCCCACTCTCATTATGCCCTATGGGGCAAAAATGGGAATGGGGAAGGGTAAATGGGGAATGGGGATTTACCGCCCCACTCACCTTGGAATGGGGCGGTAAATCCACCATGGTGGTAAAGTAGGGAACTTACCGCCTGGGTTGTAATGAGGCCCATTGTGTTTTCCCATGTTCCCTCCCTTGCCTTGAAGCGCTTTGAAACACATAGTGTATAGACGCTATATTAATAAACTATCATATCATACCTTTGCTTTTGCCTCTTCCCCCTACAGCACTTTGAAGCGGCCTGACTGGCAGTGTGAAGCTCTGTACAAGAAACCTACATACTGTTGGATATCCCCTGCGACTACTTAACAATACCGGGGTGGTGGGCAAAGATTACAGATGGAATCAGGGGCCAACAATGGGTGTGGATGGGGAGGTAAGGGACGGGTCGAATGTGGGCGGGCGGCATTGGGGCAGGATTGGCATGGGGGGCATGTAACATGCAATAATAGGGTTCTTTGTCTTGAAGGGGCACAGCATCTGACAATAAATAGAGCTGGTTATCGAGGAGCGTTGGAAGAGGCGGAGGAAGATCGCACAGGTGCACAGGTAGTTGAGATGGCGAGCTGGTAGGGGGACTGTGGAAGGCAACAAAAAAAGAAAGAAAGGGGGAGTGGCAATGGGGTGCCTGTTTGGGAACAGAAGGGAAGGGGTTGGGAGGGGGCCCACCTCAAGGCCAAGCGGGATTAGTACCGGGAGCCAAGGTTGGGGGGGACGCTAGGGGGATGATGGATCGGAGTGGGAGTTGCATGTGGTGGGTGGCTCGAGACGTTGAGGTAGGGTGTGCCCCGGGCCATTGGTGGACATTCGAGCCGGCATTGCCCTATGTACTAATGTACTAATGAGAGTATCATTCAATTCACAGATAGTCATGCACCACGCACACACATGTCGGGGGACTGCAAGCAAGGACTCAAGATGTCTTGCGAGAACAGCCCTTGCTTGGACATGTTTGAGGACCCCATGGTCCACTTGGAGAAAATATTGATGGAGGAAGAGTCACCCAGCACAAGCAGGGAATTAAATGCCGACTATTTATGTTGGGACCGTTTTAATACTTTGGCTAAGGACATGGGGTCGGAAGCCGCTGAAGGGATTAGGAAAAAGGAGCAGGCGGCGGGCTTAAAAGGGGGATTGCGGAGGGTGAGGGGAGGACTGATTCAGGTATTAGTGACAGAGATTCAGTGACTGCAGCGTGAAAACAGTCAGTGGTGCAGCCGGTCGCGGTTTCGAGGACTCAACTGCCTTGAAAATGTCCTTAAAAGATGGACACTGGTTGATGGTTGTCGTGGCACTCCTCTAGCTTCTTCGCTGGGCTTGTGTCGTCCTTTAAGGTGGACAGCCCAAAGCTGAGGAGAGTGTTTGCAGGCAACAGCCTTGTCCTTTGTTCAGAGACTCTCTGGCACTTCTCACCTAGGAAGCTTGCTGGCAGAACCTAGCAGGGCACGCTGTGTGCTGCCTGGGTACTGGTTCTGGAACTGCTGGACGGGTCCTCTGAGTTGAGTATCTCCCTCTGTTCCCTGTGGGATGTTCATGGGAGGGATCTTGCTTCCCTCTTGGAAATCCTGGCCCTCCTTCATTGGCGGAAGCTGTAAGGCAGACTGTACCTTCAGCCAGGGTCCAAATAAGCCCTTCTTCTTACTCCTTTCAAAGTCGTCGGATGATCTGCCAAAAGAGGGGCACAACCCTCTTTTAAAGCCAAATGGGCCCCAGTGATTGGTGCAGGCTAAGCCAACCAATCCTATGTCCCCACCAATAATTTTCTGTTATCAGAGAGGTCCTAACCAGAGTGCTTTGCAACAGGAAAGGTAAAGAGGTGACAACAGGTATTACTAAGTCCCACCCATTTATTTTTGGTATTTTAACCACAACAAAAAACAAATCACAACAATGCGCAATGTGGTGTCCAATCACGCCCTTCTCCCCCATTGCTCGCGAAACAGGATTCACGTCAGATATGCATTACACTCCAAACTGTAGTGTCTCATTAAAGTTCAGTCCTGCAAAATTAGCAGGTGTTTAATATAGGGCAAAAACAAAACAAAACACCAGCAGCTGCTGACTGATTTGCAAATGGCTGTTCCCCTTTTGCAATGGCGCAGACGGGCTAAAAAACGGTGGTGTGGAAGGTTGCCCAGACCAATGGCCAGTGGTTTAGATTAATTCGAAACCTTCCACCCATCATTTTTGTGGTCTGTTTGTTTCTCCTTGTGAGAGAGGGTATGCCCAGACGTGGGTCCCTTGCTCGCTGCGTCACAGGGAACCAGGCTGCACCTCACTGAGGAGGTCCAACAAGGCCGAAACATGTCTGGGGTTGCTTGGTTTTCTGTGCAGAGGGGACCTGACCTAGCAGTTCGGGCTGGGCTGCTACCTTCGGTGGCAGCAGCTGCTGACTGATTTGCACACGGCTGGTCCCCTTTTGCAATGGCGCAGACGGGCTAAAAAACGGTGGTGTGGAAGGTTGCCCAGAGCAATTGCCAGTGGTTTAGATTCATTCGAAACCTTCCACCCATCACTTTGGTGGTCTGTTTAATATAGGGCCCCATATGTCTGGAGGCCGCGTATCCAGGGGTAGAGTTCTGATGAAAGTTGTCTCTGTATCGTGGCAATACGTCACATCTTGAAGCCACAGTTTTGCTATAGGTGGGCAACCTTTACACCATGTTATAGTCACCTGTCTGCGTGTGAGTACTAACAGTAGCCCAGCCAGTCTCCTCATTGAGGGTTGCAGGTCCCTAGTGCACCCCAGCATCGCCACTCTTGGACTTCCGTCCAGTTGTTCCCCTACAATTAATGAGATTTTGTCTAGTACTTCTGTCCAGAATCGGCAAATTGTCGGGCACTCCCAAGCCAGATGGAGAAAACCTGCGGGGGATTGGCCACATCTCTCACATTCGCTGATATGGACGGGCGTTGTTTAGGAAGTCTAGCTGGTGTATGGTACACTTGATGGACAGAATTAAAATGAATTAGTTTATACCTGGAGTTTAGGGAAACCCTCTGTGTCTGCCACTGTATGTATGCTCAATCTTCCTCCGCGATTCGATTCTCGAGTGTTACCTCCCACCTCTGTTTTGGGGCTGTCAGCCTATTGTTGGCGATCGTTAGTAGGTCTTCATGGATACTCGATACTAGCCTGCCTTCACCTTGCGTTAGGAGCACCCCGTGTAGGAGTTGCCATATGGGCGGTTGTGCCGGAAACAGTGGGAAGAGTGATTTTAGTGTGTGTCGGAGCCGGAAGTATATGAACACGTGGGGGGCTGTGTTTGCTCCCCTTTCCCGTGCCTGTTGGATCGTTCGGAACTTCCCCTTTATGAATAGATCGCCTAGAATTTCTATCTTTAGTTTTTCCGCCCACTGCAACTATACCCTCTCTGCTGTGAGTGATATCCCCGGGATAAATCTTGCTGGGAGGAGGGGTGAGTATCTGTCTGAAACATTGCTTATCCTTGGATCCTTTTCCATATTTCCATATTTCGTATGTGATTAAGAATACGTTTAATGGCCTTGGGGGCACTCGAAGTTCACCAATGATCGCCGCCAGCAGAAGATTGGGGGTTGTCAAGGCCCTTTCAATTTGCACATGTGGTCCAATGAAATGGGTGGCATACCAGTGTGCTAGTAATTGTGCCTTTACGGCCCAGTAGTAGAGTTCTAAGTTTCGTAGTGCTAGTCCCCCTTTTGTTATCGGTTGGATAAGGATTGAGTGGGCCACTCTGGCTGGCTTTCCCGCCCATATTAGTTCTAGGATTAGGCTACGTAAAACCCGGAAGAAGCTTCCTGGCAGTAGCAACGTTTGTGAACAGATACAAGAGTTTGGGTAGTATAACCATTTTCACTATGGAAACGCAGCCCATCAGTGTGAGTGGAAGGTGTTGCCACTGTGATATTTTGTTGCGTAGTGATTCTATCGACTTCCCGTAATTGTCCTGGAAGAGTTTTTCACGGTTTCTCGATAGCATGACCCCTAGATACCTAGGTCCTGTGGACTCCCATAGGAACTCAAATTCATGTCTAAATTCTTCCGTTTCGGATGTTAAGGGAAATACTACCTATTTATTATGGTTAATCTTTAGCCCCGAAAATATGCCAACCTGAGCATTTCCCTCATCACTGGGTTAAGATTCACTACCGGGTCACTAATGAAGAGGGCCACATCGTCAGCGTATAGTGATAATATTAATTTGTGGGGTCCCAGGATAAGTCTCCTTTCTATTTGTCTATTTCTAAGGCCCGCAGTGAGGGGTTCCATCACAAGAGGGAACAGCAGGGCCGACAAAGGGCAGCCATCTGGTCCCTCTTTTTAATTCGAAGTGTGTTGACTGCGTTCTCCCTAGTACAATCCTGGCTATGGGGTTTGTTGTAGAGGAGTGAGATTAGTTTCAAGAAGTAACCTCCTAGACCCAGTTTCCGGAGCACTGTGAAGAGGTATGGCCATTCAACTGAGTCGAAGGCTTTTTCTGCATCTAAATGGACCGCAACTGCCTAGGTTGAAGGGTCTAAAGTTTCCATGATGCTGAATAGTCATCGATACCGAATGTTGTATTCCGCCCAGGTATGAATCCTGCCTGGTCAGCTAATACCAGCCCTGGCATCAATGGAAGTAGTCATTTGGTTAGGATTATGGCAAAGATTTTATTATCAATATTTATTAATGAAACCGACCTGTAGGAAGTGCATTCCTCCGGGGGTTTCTCAGGCTTGTGAAGTAAAATGACATTAACTTCTCGTAGTGTTGGGGGTAAGCTCTCTTTCTCCAGTGCCTCTTCACACACTGACAATAGAATGGGTGCTAGGGTTGGGGCAAATGCTTTGTAAAATTCCCTGGTCAGTCCGTCGGGGCCCGGTGATTTGAACCCAGTAGTTCTTATGTTGCCGCTAGCATTTCTTCGAGAGTGATCAGTTTTTTAAGGGACGCCCTCATTTGTCCCTCCACCCAATATAGCTCTGTTTTTTCCAAATAATCTTATAAGGCTATGGGATCTTCTGGGGACTTGGAACTGTAGAGATCTTGATAAAAGGTGCGAAACACTTCTACAATCTCACCCTCAGTGTGGACAAAATTGCCATGGCAATCTCGAACACATTCTACATATGGGGGGCGTCTGTCAGCGGCCAAGAGCCTTGCCAGGAGAGCTCCTGGTTTCTGGCCCCTGTCATACTGTCAGACTTGGTGGCCCCGAGCCAGGAATCGGACCTCACGATCAGCATTTGTCCTGAATTTGTCTAATTCTTCTCTGAGCCATGCTGCGCTTTGAAGTTCTTGGTTTTCAATGTATGCCTTCTCCAGTTCCTTGAGCCGGGACTTGTTTTCAGCTAGCTCCCTTCTAATGATTTTCAGGATCCTCTTTTCTTTGGTCATGCAAATCCCACGGGTGTAACATTTTAGAGTTTCCCAAAGAGTTCCACTTGATGCCACTGACCCTTGGTTTGTTGTGAGAAAGGCTCTAATCTCGGCTAGAAGTTCTTGGGCAAACACTGAATGCTGGAGTGCTTTTGCCTTGAATCTCCAGCTATAACCCCCCCTCTCGCCATCTATGGGTATACACTGTAAGGTGACTGGGGAATGATCAGAGAGCGTTCTTGGAAGAATGCTACTGTCACCCCAGTGAATTCCCCCTTCTCGGGACACCAGTATATAGTCTAATCTGGAGCTGGTACCGTGGACCTAGGAGCGGTAGGTAAATACATTCTCGAGTTTTTATGTGACTGAGTCTCCATGCATCAATTAAGTTGTAGGCTGTGGACATTTCTTGTATTTGGAGGCTCGCCTTGGTGAGTGTACTTGTGGTCGCGTAGGATTTATCCCATTTGGGGTCTAGGGTTGTGTTCAGGTCTCGGCCCCAGATAATCGTGGCTGTGTTCAATTCTGCTAGGCGTGTCATCACCCAGTCGAATGCATTGGTGCTGTCAACGTTCGGTCCATGCATGTTTACTAGGACTACCGGTCTCCCTTCAAGCACCCCATGTACTAGTAGTGCTCTCCCTTCTTCATCCCCTGCCAGTGACAGCAGTCGAAACGTCACTCTTTTGTTTATCATTATTGCCACCCCCTTGGCGTAGGATGAGAAGGAGGAATAGTACCTATGACAGCCCCAGCTGCTTGTCCGTCTTCCTTCAGAGGTGGGGAGAAGGTGGGTTTCCTGTATTAAGGCGATATCGAGCTGATGCCTTTTAAGGTATTGAGATATTATCAGAGTTTTGGTTGGGTTGTTCCCCCCTCTAATGTTCCATGCTGCTACTTTGAATTTCTTTGACCCTCTATATGTTTATGCAGTGTGTGTACCATATACATATTTGCTAATCTTCTTGTGTTTGCATGCCTTTGGCAGTTTTTTTGTATCTACCAGTGGGGTTCGTCGGCAGGGACCAGACACCCAATTAGCGCAGCTTCCTGTAAAATTCCCTTTCTGAACTCAATGTGTTCTGCTCATATTGACTTGTAGCGGAGATTCCCACCCATTCCCTGCCTCACGGGCAACCTCCAACCCATCCGTCAGCTGTTCCCTCCCCTCAGACTGATAACTTCTATACAATGCTGAGCTCGGGGTGCTAGTGCCCAGCCAAGTCTGATGGCTCCCTTCAGGAATTGTGTACAGTTGCGCCTAGGTGTGTTGCCCAGATGTTCTAAGTGTCAGTTGTGGATTTGAGGTGAACTTTGTGCTTCCCTGTGTGTAAGTGTCATTTTGTTGACTTTGTGGTGTAAGGTGTCTGATTTTTCGGTTACTCCGTCACATACCAGGTGGTCTCAGGTCGGATCTCTCCTGTCCCGGGCTTCTCTCGCTGGTCTCGGGTTGTTGCTGAAAGGTCTGCAGCCGATCTCACCCAGGAAACTGCTTGCTGCCTCAGGTGCGTTGAAGAACTGCGTCTTCCCGGCATGTTGAACCCTAAGTTTTGCAGGAAAGAGCATAGAGTATTGTATTTGACTGTCTCTCGTGCGCCTCTTCACTCCTGCGAAGGACCTGCGTGATGCTTGGACTGCTGATGAAAAGTCTGGGTATATTTGAATTTTATCGCCGTCATATTGCAGCTCTCCTTTTTCCTTGGCCAGTCGCAGGATTGTGTCACAGTCTCTGTAGTTGAGCAGCTCGCAGTGATGGGACGTGGGGCTGCTCCTGGGATTGGGCGATTGGTTGGTACGCGGTGGGCCCTTTCGACTACAAAGAGATGGGACAGTGCAGGTTCTCCAAACAGCTCTTTACACATTATTTCTACAAATTCTTCCATCTTCTCAGAATTTGTCTCTCTCTCACCCCGACCAGGTGGATGTTATTGAGAGGGTTCTCCCTTCTAGGTCCTCATTTTTGGCTGTTGCTGCTTTCATCTGGACTTCTAGCGCAGACACTCTGGCTAATAGTGCAGTGCTTCCATCCTCCAGGTCCGACACCCTCTGTTCGGCTGTGTCTAATCTATCACCATGCTTGTCTAGCCAGTGCTGTAACTGGTCGACCTTTGAGGATAGAGAGTCCAGTTTAGAGTCTAGATTTCCGATGCCTGCTTTGAGTTCTCACAAAATCTCTCAGATGTCATTGTTCGGAGTTTGGGCCATATTTCCGTTCTGTTCCATCATTGCATCAGGGGGTTGTGGCCCGGGAGTCTTGGCAGAGGTTCGGCATTCAAAGTTTAGTTTCCTTTGAGATTTGTCTGATTTGCCCATACTCGCTGGTTGTCGTTATTGTGGTTGGGATAGACTCATTAGGCAGTATTACACCAGGGCTGGAGATGCAGCTGTGCGGAAGGAGTTTTGTGCAAGATGGTGAGTTCACTCAGAGGACTCGGGAATTTACTGGCCCAAAGCTGTGATGATTGCTGTTTTGCGAGATGGTTTCTTATTGCTTTGCACAATGTGCTGCGTCATCTGTGGGGCCGTGTTCCAGTTGGAATTCCTTAGGTGCCTTCCACTCAGGTGGCTCCGAAGGGTAGCTCCTTGTCGTTTAACCTTGAGTTGCTGGGGTGTTACTGCCATTGTTTATATTTCCTTATTCCCCTCGCTTGATTTAGCCAGACCAAGTGCAATGTGCTGTCTTACTGGAGAGTTTTTTGCTTGGGGGATGATCTTCGTTGTCGTTGTGAGCTGTCTGCGTTCAGTGTTTTCCGGCGAGAGCTGGGCTTGTCTTTCCGGTTTGTTTTGCTCCGGTCGTCGGAGGCATCAAATGGTTGAGCCTAAGCTGGTCTGGAGGGGACTCACTTGCTCCACTCACCCGGTGTTGAATCAGCCGTGATTAAAGCCTTGGGTAACTAGTTTAGTGGGTAGTGTCTCGACTCCCTTCCTGCTTGATTAATGGGTATATCTTGCAGTTAGATGTTGCCTTTTAACGTGGCCCTTGTCGCTGTGTTGCCAGCTGTGTCTACTGATTTATAATTTAGGGTCATCCTGCAGCACCTGGTTCCCGTCGGTGCTGCATCTGCACTTGTTGCAGTGGTTTAGCTCACAGTGGTGTGATAAGGAGGGGCCGCGTGGCCGCTGGCAGTCAGGCCGACTTGCCTGCACTTTGGGGTTGGGTTCCACCGGGGGGCTTTGTGGCGAGCTGCAGCCTGCCTCCAGAGGGGCACTGCCAACCAGCTGGGCCGGCCTGGCATGTTCCGTTGTTAGGAGTGTGCAGCAGGGGGCATGAGACTGGGTTTTCGGTGGGGCCAGTCCTATGTTGGGATGAAACTCAGCCGGGATTGTTGCCAGTCACGGTCGCTTCCGGGCCGCTGTCGTCCCATGGGGGGTAGTGCCTCCCATCTCGCGGCCCACACAGGGGGAAGAAGGTGTGAGCAGGGGCGTTGCTAGGGGGGGGCTAAGGGGGCTATAGCCCCAGATCTTTTGGTTGGAGCCCCGGATAGAATCTCAGGAGCTACAGCCAAAAGACTAGCTAGCCCCCAGTCCCAACAGTTCCGACATCAGCTTAGCCCCGGGTCTTTTCCAGACCTAGCAACTCCCCTGGGTGTGAGAGGGAGGCTTACCTCTCATGCTGCCTGTTGGCTACGTTTGGTGGGTCGTTGAACTGCTCTCCCACCAGATTGCTATTGGAGCTTGGCGGTTGCCCCGCGCTGTCCGGTGTTTGTGTGCACTCGGGTTTATCGGCTGTACTCCTGCCTCAGTATTTTTGTATGGTGCGGTGTCCTCATGAGCTTGAAGCGGGCCCCCTACTGCCACTATCGGTGGGTCTGTACTGTGCTTTTCAGCAAGCCCGAACGCCTGGGGATTCTGTTTGGGATAGCCATGCGGGCGTTTGGTGCGTTTGAGTCCACTGCTCATCCATTCTGTGCGGGTCGGCTGTTTCTGCACGGCAGCTAGCTAGGATGCCCTGACGGGGGCTCCATCTAGCTCCAGCACTGTTCTGCTTGCGTGCCCACTCCTCCTCTTCATTCGTTGTCACCGTGCCACGGGGACTGCGCTGGTGATGGCACTTTCGCTGTTGCTACCCTTGTGTCTCTGCAGGGGTTTCCGACTGACCTGCACACTGCTGTTGTGTTCCATGGGGCGAGTTGTCTTGCCATACACATTCTTGGTTGCGCACTAGTCCGGGGGGTCTGGTCAGGAGTCAGCAGTGGATTCTCGGCACCACCTCCGTCTTCAAGTCAGCCGTTAGTTCATCTCTGGAGCCAAGCTGCTTTCCTGCCAGATATCGCTGTTGTGTTCTTGCTCTCAGGGAGCTTCCCCCGACTTCTCACTTCCAACGTGGGATCAGGGGAGCTTTGGAGAGTTGTTCTTTTCCACTTCAGGCATTATTTACAGGATTTTCGGAAGTTCCACATGGAGCTCACAGGGAAGCCGGCATCTTGGCTTGGCTCTCTAAGCCCTCTCACATGAAAGCTGAACATGACAGGAGTACTGCGCCTTTAGGCTGTGACCACCCAGAGTACACGTAACTATGTGTTTGGTGAGCGGCAAGCATAGGAAAATGTGTACAGATTAACTCCACACATTTTCTGGAAGTTGATCTCCCTTCATTCAATTTCATTACCACATTTTTAAAAACAAGCCCAGGCGGGGGGCGTGGCCTGGGGCTCCATTGAGGAGGCTGCTCCTCTGATGGCCTCCACGAGAAACCTGCGTATCAACCTTATATAACGCTGTTCCAGCCACCATACTGACATAAAAAGAAAAGCTGCCGGGACCGGAATGTTTTGGCTGTAAACGGACGCAAGTAGAGCCCTTAACGCATCTCAGAGTGTGAAATAAAGCTGGCTCCCTGACGTGTCCTCCGCCGAGGCGAACTATCTAAGATGGCGGATGGACCAGTGCTGGTGAACCGATGGCGACTCGCTCCGCAGCCAGTGGCAGCCGGGGTATCTGCGAGGGAATCCTCCCCTGCACTAATGCGCAAATGGGCTCTGCAGCCAGTGGCACCCTGTGGCTTCAGTGATCTACATATGAGAGGAGGGAGAAGTTCTCCTTGCGGAGCCGCGGTCCTCATCCGAACACTCTTGCCATCATTGAAGACGCGGACCCGCTCCGACTCCAGTCCCCCGCGCTGGGGGAAGGAGACCATGGGGTGATGGTTGGCAGGGTCCACCTCACTGTGACGTTGGTCCAGTTGAACTGGAGAAGCCCAAAATGTACCTGCTGACCAGGAGCTGAGTTCCATGTGCCCTGGCTCCAGTTGCTGCACCTTGCCCAGGCTCCATGACGCCACAGAAGAGACGGAAGGTACCATTCAATCTGTTTCCCCTATGTGCGGACCGTGGACACGAGATGGAGCGGTCTTGGAGGTGGGCCCCAAATAGTTTGACATGGGAGGGCGGGGCGGTGGAGCCAAACTTTGATTAGCATCCTTGGGGGGACACTTGTACTTGGCACACACCTCTGGGAACTTGCTTGCCACTCTCTTCTCATACCAGGACAGAGCTCTGCCCCTAACCCTCATAGAGAGCCCTAGGCCGACTCTCGCTCAACTCCTGGGTTCCAGTGGCTTATCAGGGATCGAGACTTTGTATGTGGGTCCTGCTGTGGCTGAGGGTTCTTATGGTCCCCTCCCTGGAGCACGCCTTGTAACTTCTACATAATCCAAGTCCTGTGCTTTGGTACTAGGCCAGGGGGAAAGGCTCTGCACAATAGACATTTCCTGCTTCAATACTTAGCTTCGAATGGAACCAAGAATGGGGGTAAAGCAATTCTCTTCGCAAAGGGGTGAATCCGCAGATACTGGAGATACTGCGGTGCCCTGGAGGCCATTTTACAGCAGTAAAAGCTCTGATACTTGGACAACTATATTCCCTTGTTTCGGTATACGCTCTGAAAGATGGACAAGAAGCATTTCATAAAGCGATGGACGATGCCCTCCTCCCGTTTGCTGAAGGACAAATTATCATTGGAGGAGACTTTAATGGGGTCCTTGACACCGTAACAGACAGAACACACCCTCCAAAGCCGTGAGATTTTAAGCTTGCTGTTAGCCTCCTTCACCTTCTTCAAACCTTAGGGGTGGTGGATACGTGGAGATTGCTTCATCCTGACGAAAAGGACTTCTCTTTCTATTCCCACGTACGTAGAACCTTCTCTCGAATCAACCACATATTGCCTTCCACGCATGCCCTGGCTTTCATCGACGACGTGGTCATCAGAACAAGGGTCCTCTCAGACCACGCCCGTGACACTAACCCGCCGGGCCCATGACCCAGATCCACCTCCCATCGACGATGGAACCTACATGACCCTATACTTAATGATATGTCACCGAGGGACTCCATAGCTACAGTGACCAAACGTTTCTTCACCGAAAATCTGAATGAGGACACCTCCCCAGCTAACACATGGGATGCTATGAAAGTTGTGGTGCGCGGTGAACTCATTGCACATGGGGCGGCCTTCCACAAACGCAAGCATCAAATCTGACTGGAGCTTGAACAGGAGGTTCAGAGCGCCGAAGCCAACCACAAACGCAAGGGCTGGTCCCTGAGGTCCCAACGTGCTCTACAAATGGTCCGGAAAAAGATACAGGCCCACTAGGCAGAGGGAACAGCACATTTGCTGACCAGGTCTAAACAAGGCTACTACGCATAAAATAATAAAGCCAATAAACTCTTGGTGGCGAAGCCAGCTAGAGCAAAGAAGAAGAATACCATAGTGGGCCATTGTGACCCCCAGGGCAAGATCCAATACGCGGAACAAACTAAACTAAGCCTGGCAGCAGCCCACCTCTCTGAGGTGATGTCCACATCACCACGTGACCAGAGGGAGCATCAAGACTATCTACAGGGTGCTGCCCTCCCCCAACTCGAAGAAGCTGTCAGGGTGAAACTTGACGCTCCAATTACAGGTAAGGAGATCGATGAAGCCATTAAATCCCTCAAACCTAGAGCTCCCGGCCCGGATGGGTATACAGCGAGATTCTATAAAATATTTCGTCCTCAACTGATAGGTCCTCTAACCACCCTATTTAAATCCTTTGGCGCAGCTGGATCTATTACTCCATCAATGCAGGAATCTATCACCATACTCCTGCTTAAACCAGGCAAAGACCCTAAGGACAATAATTCATATAGGCCCATTTCCCTGTTAATATTGATGCCAATATCTATTCCAAAATATTAGCAAACCGTCTAGCGAGCGCCCTGCCCGATTTGATAGACCCGGATCAGACGGGGTTCATAAGGCGTAGGTCAACAGGGGATAATATTCATAGGACAATGAAACTAGTAGACATCGCAACACAAGACTCACATAAATTGGTCTTGCTGGCGCTGGACGCAACCAAGGCCTTTGATAAAGTGGATTGGGCCTTTCTACGGCTCACTTTGGAAGCCTTTCATTTTGGCCCGAACTTCCAAAAATGTATCTTAGCTAACTACCAGCCCCCGAAAACCCTCCTCAGAGTCAATGGCAATCTATCAGACCCAATTCCTCTGACCTGTGGAACCAGACAGGGCTGCCCCCTGTCCCCTATTCTGTTTGCCCTGGTCATGGAACCCTTTGCCCAACGGGTGCGACTAGACCCAAAAATCAAAGGTTTACACATTGGCGCCTCCCAACACAAGCTCTACGCTGATGATGTGATGTTATCAATCACAGATATGGGCTCCTCACTAACGCCAGCCCTTGCAGAGATTCATAGATTTGGGAAAGTGGCAGGATTTGCTATTCATTTTGGGAAGTCGGTGGCCCTGGGGATCGGCCTGGAGCCGGGGGAGAGGGAGGTCCTGCAAACCCAATGTCCGATCCAAACATTCCCTACTTGGGGGCTCAGATCCCAGCTCGCCCTAAAGATGTGTATCTGGTGAATTTCCACCCGCTCTTTTTAGAGCTTGAGCGCGATCTTAATCACTGGTCTTCACAAGAGGTGTCACTCATTAGTCGCATCGCTGCCTGTAAAGTGAACCTCCTTCCGAGATTCCTGTATGCCTGCTCCTCCCTGCCCACCACAATCCCACTGTCCCCACTTAGACGCATGCAGAGGAAAATGCTCAGGTTCATCTGGAGGGTCAGAAAGGCACGGATTCCTCAGAGAACTATTATGGGCAATGCTAGACTAGGGGGGCTGGGGATCCTTGACCTACGTAAATATCCTGAAGCGGCACAACTAGCTCACATGCGAGCATGGGCTGAGACCTCTGGGTGTCCAAAGGGGGTGGATGTGGAGCAATCCCGACTTCTGCTTCCTCTGCGCTTCCTCCCACACATCCCGCCTGCACTGCGTCAAACCTGGGGTAGGTCCCTGGCCTTTACTAAACACACCCTCAAAATCTGGGACTGGGCCTTAAGGCATAAGGGTATCCCGAGGGGGCTGAGCCCGTCCTCCCCGATTTTCCATAATCCTGCTTTTTCACCTGGATCCTGCCCATTGAGCTTCAAAAACTGGATTGCAGGGGGGGGGTCTTGAATCTTTGGAACAACTCTTTGAGGATGGCCAGCCTCGCTCCTTCGAACAGTGCAAAACAGCTTTTCATTTGACAGAAGCGGATAGGTTCTACATGCAACCGCAACAGTGGGACACATTCCTCTTCCTTTTGCATCACCAATTGGAAATGTGCTCACAAATTGCTGCTGCAAAGGTACTACCCTCCATTACTCTTACACCATTTTAACCGAGCCCTAGGTCCCCAATGTTGGTGCCTCTGCGGTCAGTCGAGGTCCTACTTTCAGAAGTGGTGGTCTTGCCCAACTGTTAAAGACTTCTGGGCCCAGTGTATCGCCACGATGAAAGATATTGCATAGGTGGCGCTTCCCATGGACCCGGAGTCCATTTTGTTGGGCGCTCCGGTATCGGGGGTCTACACAAGATCTGGGAAAACAGCAAAACTCTTGACGCAACTGCTCATGGCCGGGAAAATCATGGTGGCCCGCACCTGGAAGTTGATTGATGGCCCCTCAATAACGCTGTGGTGGTTAAACATTTGGGACATATTAATTGCAGAGAAAGTCACGGCAGCCAAAGCAGGCCTCCTACACCGTTTTCGAACACATGGGACCCAGTTCTAGACTACGATCAAAACTTTCTGGCATTGACTCATAAAACTCGACTACACTCGGGCAAAGAGCGGATCGCAACTGAGCCGGCCTCGAGGGACCAGGAGGAAGTCTGAATTGGAGGAGGGGAATGAGGCGGGAGAGAGAGGGAGGGGGGCGCTGGAGGAACTGAATCATGCCTGCTCGATCTCGGCCTGCTGATGGGGGGTTTTAGATGTCTTTGAATGCTAGTAATGTATTCACCTCTGCTCTGGTTTAAAATAAACATGTTAAAAAAAACAAGCCCAGGCGAGCAAACACTCTCTGTGCGGATGGTTGAATTCCTCACACCTGTAATGGGTGGACCGTGTGGTCCGATAACTGTACTGCAGTGAGACTCAGTCTGGGAACTGGCCCCAAGTTGCGTATAAACAGGATGTGTGGCAAAAACCTGCCACTCAGAACGATTAAGCAAGTGACTGTCGGCCGGGTAGCTTTTGAACTTGCACTTGGTGAAGAGAGGCAAAATTTGGGAATTGTTTACAAACTGCCCCCATTTCTTGACTGACTTAGCTGTGCATGAGTTGCCTTTTGTGAATTGTCAAGCAAGTGACTGCGGGCCAGGAGGTGCCTTTTGAACTTGCAGGCCTAATTTGGGATCTTATAGGTTGGCTGTACGCTAAAAACATTCTAAGACCTGTTTTAGCCATGTACCACCGAGCAAGTGACTGCGGGCCTAGTGCCTTTGAACTTGCATCTGGTGAATTCTTCCACCTTAATTCTCTGGTGGTAGACCCCCCTTCCAAACTTCGGAATTGCTTGTCTTCCATCGGGGATTGGATGACTTCCAATTTGTTAAAACAAAATGGAGAAAAAACGGAGGTTATAGTGGTTGTCTTTCTTGGGGTGCAGAATTTTGGCCGCCTTCTCTTGGGCCATGTCCGTGTCCAGCTGATTCAGTTAAAAAGCCTGGGTGTTCATCTTCTGTCCAGTGGCTCTAGAGAGGCGCCGATCTCTTCTGTCTGACGGTCTGGTTTTGGTGAACGGAGGGTTTTGAGGAAGATTTTACCTTTCCTCCCTCTTGATTCTCGTGCCAAGGTAGTTTCCATCATGGGTCCAGTAGATTACTGCAATGGTATCTACCTTGGTCAGCCAGCTTTCCTACTCCAATGCCTTCAGATCTTGCAGAACTCTGCTGCACGACTGACCCTAGAATTTATTACCCACAAGGCCTGGCAAGTTCTAAAATGTAGGGGAAAAAAACACATTTTTCAGACATTTGCCACCCGGAAACCACCGAAACACGCAGGGAACAACACATGTCCTACCTTCCCACATTCCCACAGGTGTGCCGACAAGAAACGGTACCTGACATGTGTGTGCGCACCGACGTGGGCGCAAAGGGAAAAGGCTAAACCACTGGTACATCAAACGCCTTGGGGAAGACTGGATTTGGCTTTGTGTACAACCCACAGATTTGGGCTTGGAGTGTCGCAGCCACCAAGGAAAACAGAGAACCCTATGCATTTCTGAAAAGAAGACCCTGATGGGAATCTCAAGAGGCCTGGCTTTCGCCAATCACCCTAGAATGTATTACCCACAAGGCCTGGCAAAGTCCAAAATGGGGGTGGGGGAAACACAATTTCCAGACATTTGCCACCAGAAAACCACTGAAACATGCTGGCAACAACACATGTCCTACCTTACCATATTCCCCCAGGTGTCCTGATTAAAACAGTACCTCCATTGTGTGGGTGCACTGGCCTGGGCGCAAAGGGTAAAGGCTAAACCACTGGTACACCAGAGGGCCTGGGAAGACCACATTTTTACTGTATTCGGTCTTGTGGACAATCCACAGATTTGGGCCTGGGGTGTCACAGCTACCAAGGAAAACAGGGCATTTCTGAAAAGAAGACACCTGTGGGAATCCAACAAGGAATCCTGGGGTGAATAGCCCTAGATTTATTACCCACAAGCCCTGGCAAAATAAAAAATGTAGGCAATTTTTAGACATTTGCCACCAGGAAACGACTGAAACACGTGGGCAACTACACATGCCCTACCTTCCCGTGTTCCCACAGGTGTCCCGACAAAAAACAGTACCTCACATGTGTGGGTGCACTGACCTGGGCGCAATTGGAAAAGGCTAAACCACTGGTACACCAGAGTGTCTGGGAAGACCACGTTTTTACTGAATTCGGTCTTGTGGACGATCCACAGATTTGGGCCTGGGGTGTCACAGCCACCAAGGAAAACAGGGAATCACATGCATTTCTGAAAAGAAGACACCCATGGGACTGACTTGCGTGAATAGCCCTAGAATTTATTACCCACAAGGCCCAGAACATTCCAAAATGTAGGGGAAAAAAACTCAATGTTGAGACATTTGCCACCAGGAAACCACTGAAACATGCCAGCAACAACACATGTCCTACCTTCCCACGGGTGTCCCGACAGCAACTGTACCTTACCTGGGCACAAAGGGAAAAGGCTAAACCACTGGTACACCAAATCCCTCTAATTCTGCGCAGCCCAGAGCTTCAGGATGGCCGGGGGTGATGTCCCTGGCCAGGGACACCTGTCTCCCTCGTGGGTCGACCGTCGGCAAGCCCAGCTGCAGTCCCAGGGAGCCCCAGCAGGGTCCCCATCCCTACCCAGAGGGAAAAGTTGTAATGCAGCGCAGCTAGAGCTCCAAAACTGTAAGGAGTGATGTCCCTTGCCATGGGCTCCTGTCTAACATGCGGATCGATCAACCCCAAGTCGAACGCCAGTCCCAGGGAGCCCGCTAGCCCAGTGGCGGTCCCCATCCTTTCCCAGAGGGGAAAGGCTGTACCACGGCATGGCCAGCGCTCCAGGACTGCCGGGGGGTGCTGCCAGTTGCCGTGGGCGCCTGTCTCTCATGTAGGATGACGGTCCCCAAGCCCAGCGGTGGTCACAGGGAGCCCCAGCAGCGTCCCCATCCTTTCCAGGGGGGGAAACGCTCTAACGCAGCCCAGCCAGAGGTCCAGGACAGCCGGGGGTGCCGTCCCTGGCCTTGAGCGCCTGTCTCCCATGTGGGCCGATCGTCCCAAAGTCCAGCAGCTGCCTCCAGGCTTGGGACACAGGGGCCCAAGCCTGGAGGCAGCACTCGGGGCCGTCCCAGAGCTCTGGGCTGTGTTACAGCTTTTCCACTCTGGGGAGGGGTTGGGACCCTGCTGGGGCTCCCTGGGATAAACTTGGGGACGGTCGACCAACAAGGGAGACATGCGCCCAAACCCAGAGGCAGCAACTCTGCCTGTCCCGGAGCTCTGGCTTGCATGTGTTACAGCGTTTCCTTCTGGGAAAAGGTAGGGACCCTGCGCAGGCTCACTGGAATCGCTGCTGGACTTGGGGATGGTTGTCCAATTTGGGAGACAGGGGCCAAATGCTGGGGACATCGCCCCCGACAATCCTGGCGTTCTGGCTGCCCTCCATTACAGGTTTCCCCTCCAGGGAGGGATGGGGACCTGGAAATAGAAAAGTGACAATGTGCCTTTACTATGAAGGAAATTCGATTAGCAGCAGGTGCACAGATCTGCTCTAGAGCAGACGTCAGAGAGAAGTGGTGGTATGAAGTTGAAGTTAGATGTGGAATTCCAGGGGATGGGGATGGCAGCAGCGTAAAGGGAGAAAGCCGGGCCAGGTTAATGACCGACACAGAAAATGGATACCCATGGAAGGCACTAAAGTAGATGTGAAACAGGGTTGGTATCAAGACATGACACTGACAACTGAAATGAAGTTCTAAACTTCATTTTAATGGTCAGGATAGTGCCATGCCTACCTTTCCCTAAGGTGGGAATGTTCCTTTCTTTTTATGGTCAGGATGGTGTCATGCCTACCTTTCCCTAGCTCTAAGGTGGGAATGTTCCTTTCTTTTCATGGTCAGGGTGGTGTAATGCCTACCTTTCCCTATCTCTAAGGTGGGAATGTTCCTTTCTTTTCATGGTCAGGAGGGTGTCATGCCTACCTTTCCCTAGCTCTAAGGTGGGAATGTTCCTTTGTTTTCATGGTCAGGATGGTGTCATGCCTACCTTTCCCTAGCTCTAAGGTGGGAATGTTCCTTTCTTTTCATGGTCAGGGTGGTGTAATGCCTACCTTTCCCTATCTCTAAGGTGGGAATGTTCCTTTCTTTTCATGGTCAGGAGGGTGTCATGCCTACCTTTCCCTAGCTCTAAGGTGGGAATGTTCCTTTCTTTTCATGGTCAGGAGGGTGTCATGCCCTCCTTTCCTTAGCTCTAAAGTGGGAATGTTCCTTTCTTTTCATGGTCAGGATGGTGTAATGCCTACCTTTCCCTAGCTCAAAGGTGGGAATGTTCCTTTCTTTTCATGGTCAGGATGTGTAATGCCTACCTTTCCCTAGCTCTAAGGTGGGAATGTTCCTTTCTTTTCATGTTCAGGATGGTGTCATGCCTACCTTTCCCTAGCTCTAAGGTGGGAATGTTCCTTTCTTTTCATGGTCAGGGTGGTGTCATGCCTACCTTTCCCTAGCTCTAAGGTGGGAATGTTTCTTTTTTTTCATGTTCAGAATGGTGTCATGCCTACCTTTCCCTAGCTCTAAGATGGGAATGTTCCTTTCTTTTCTTCGTCAGGAGGGTGTCATGCCTACCTTTCCCAAGCTCTAAGGTGGGAATGTTCCTTTGTTTTCATGGTCAGGAGGGTGTCATGCCTACCTTTCCCAAGCTCTAAGGTGGGAATGTTCCTTTCTCTTCATGGTCAGGGTGGTGTCATGCCTACCTTTCCCTAGCTCTAAGGTGGGAATGTTCCTTTCTTTTCATGGTCAAGAGGGTGTCATGCCTACCTTTCCCAAGCTCTAAGGTGGGAATGTTCCTTTCTTTTCATGGTCAGGAGGGTGTCATGCCTACCTTTCCCAAGCTCTAAGGTGGGAATGTTCCTTTCTCTTCATGGTCAGGGTGGTGTCATGCCTACCTTTCCCTAGCTCTAAGGTGGGAATGTTCCTTTCCTTTCATGTTCAAGTTCAAGAGGGTGTCATGTCTACCTTTCCCAAGCTCTAAGGTGGGAATGTTCCTTTCTTTTCATGGTCAGGATGGTGTCATTCCTACCTTTCCCAAGCTCTAAGGTGGGAATGTTCCTTTCTTTTCATGGTCAGGATGGTGTAATGCCTACCTTTCCCTAGCTCAAAGGTGGGAATGTTCCTTTCTTTTCATGGTCAGGGTGGTGTCATGCCTACCTTTCCCTAGCTCTAAGGTGGGAATGTTCCTTTCTTTTCATGGTCAGGGTGGTGTCATGCCTACCTTTCCCTAGCTCTAAGGTGGGAATGTTCCTTTGTTTTCATGGTCAGGAGGGTGTCATGCCTACCTTTCCCAAGCTCTAAGGTGGGAATGTTCCTTTGTTTTCATGGTCCGGGTGGTGTCATGCCTACCTTTCCCTAGCTCTAAGGTGGGAATGTTCCTTTCTTTTCCTGGTCAGGATGGTGTCATGCCTACCTTTCCCTAGCTCTAAGGTGGGAATGTTCCTTTCTTTTCATGGTCAGGAGGGTGTCATGCCTACCTTTCCCAAGCTCTAAGGTGGGAATGTTCCTTTCTCTTCATGGTCAGGGTGGTGTCATGCCTACCTTTCCCAAGCTCTAAGGTGGGAATGTTTCTTTCTTTTCATGGTCAAGAGGGGTCATGCCTACCTTTCCCAAGCTCTAAGGTGGGAATGTTCCTTTCTTTTCATGGTCAGGATGGTGTAATGCCTACCTTTCCCTAGCTCAAAGGTGGGAATGTTCCTTTCTTTTCATGGTCAGGATGGTGTCATGCCTACCTTTCCCTAGCTCTAAGGTGGGAATGTTCCTTTCTTTTCATGTTCAGGGTGGTGTCATGCCTACCTTTCCCTAGCTCTAAGGTGGGAATGTTCCTTTCTTTTCATGGTCAGGAGGGTGTCATGCCTACCTTTCCCAAGCTCTAAGGTGGGAATGTTCCTTTCTTTTCATTGTCAGGATGGTGTAATGTCTACCTTTCCCAAGCTCTAAGGTGGGAATGTTCCCTACATAGTCCAAGTGTACCGGTCCAAAATAAAGTACTGTCTGTGTCAAAACCTATGCTTGCCCTCACTTCTATAACATAACAATGTGCAGGGGACTTGATAAACTCAATAGTGTTCAAAGTAGACACAGTTTGGCACTGGAGCTCCTCTAGCTCCCGCCCCCAAGTTCAAGACACTCAGGACTGAGACAATAGGCTCACAAGGTACTGTACCCTTTGCCAGGGGACACCTGGCCATTTGTTTTGTTTTTATTTTTTGTTTTTTTTAAGCGCTCACACAGCCCGCGGGCATCGAGGCCATGAACCTGCATACCATTTTGCTTACTGTGATGAAATGTACGGTGTAGTTTTGAATGTCACACGATTATAAATGTGCCTTGAAACACCATTTGCTGTATAGGCACATTTGAAATACCCAATAATTGATTAATATGTTCATGCTGTCATACGTTATCTTGTGCTGGTTATTTATGCATCCCACCCTTTGTTGAGCATTACATGTTTCTTCTCTTTACAGGCAGAGAGGAGAAGCCATCCTCAGTGGAGAATTCAGTGTTGACTTGTGTGGGTGACATGACTTTTGCAACCAACCTGCTTAGGAGTGCCATTGTTTTAGTGTTGTCACAAAAGAAAAACGTTTGCAATTGTTTTTCTGTTAATACGTCTTTCATTTAAAAGAATTAAAAAAGCATAAAACGTGATTTCTTCTCTACCAGTTTTCTTCTTTCTGTTAACATTGATCAAATCAGCGTAATTTCTGTTACAAATGGCCTTCAATTATACTGAAGGTGGCCCCAATTAAGCAAATGGGCGTTACTCATTTATGTTTGCTGACAGAAATAACAGAGTGGGAAGGAACATTGCATACTGTTAAGTATAAAGTATATTGCTGCACCTTGCAACGTCAGCCAGGAGACCTCCCTAGTAGTCATAAGGAAAATATAATTCATAAGGTATACAGTAAATATATTTTGAATGCTTGGTATTACAGTCAACAATTGTGACTGGGGTGTATTTGTAGGCAAACAGCCTAATACCCTTGGGCCCCTATTCCACTCGTAGCCCAAACGGAACAGCTCTCGTAATTGGCTATAAGTCACCAAAGAGCATTAAACCCAATCAGGGTTTAGCTAGCCAACTATGATTCTATGGAGGCCACTTGCCTGGGGAATAGTTGTGTCATGCTGGGAGCTGTTAATTATTGTCAGGTAAGGGAGGAGTGCTTCAGTCGGAAAGGGTCTTGAGTACGGAGTGTTGGGGTAGTTTTCCCAGGTATACCAAAGGTCGTCTGGGGGTCCGTCTGAATCTCAAGGGCCCAACTCCCTTCCCCAGAATAAACGGAGGACACAGCCAACGGCAAGTTAGAACTGCTGTTTATTGCAAAAACCAACAGGGATCATACAAAACAATCAAGATTCTCCAGTACTTCTCAGTTTTGGAGCAATTGTATTGTTTATTAATGTATACAGCGCACCTGGCCCTCAGGCATCTGGGCGCATTACAAGTTACATGGGTTACAGGTGATATGTACAACAGAACAGTTACAGATTTATAAAACTTGTTGCAAAATATAATCAGTATTATACAAACATTACATTTATCACAGAATCATGTAATAGTGTTGTAGACCATCTTGGAGTTGTTATGTCTTCCCTGGGTCCTTCCCCAAAAAACCTATCACCACAAATGATTGTGTATTGAGAGTGGTAGTACCTATGGGTGCCCCCTATGGAGGTTATTCTACTGGTCCTTGCATGTCAGGTGGCTGGCCTGCCCGTCCCTAAGAAACCATCTATTACATTGTTGCAGAGTAATGGGCCTATCATTGCTTCTTGCCCCTTGCCATCCACCCCTGATTTTCTATTCTGTGATTGATTAGAGCTGATCTCCCCAGGCCTGGGACTCGATCAGTTCTCAGCCCTCTGTGCACCTCTTCAAGGTAATGTGAACGATTATGTGTCTGTATTCTAACTTGTGGTGTGCCACCTTTGCCTATGAGAGTGCGCTCCTACGTTGCAACACTTGTTGCTTTTCTTGTCTGTTTTTGCTGGGATCGGGTCTGCTTTCCCACCATTGGGGAATGTCCATTGTCTGGCTCGGCGACCACATGCTTGCAGACCACAAAATCAAGCTCTTGAGTTTGCATTTATGAGTATTTATTCCGATTCTCTGTAGCTGGTCCCTTGTCTAAAGTGTAGAATGCAGTCGTGTATCTCTGACCTTGGCCTGCTTTGCGCTCCGTGCCATCTGAATCAGCTCTTCTCATCTCTGTGACCTCAGGTCTTCTGTAATTTTCCTTAGACTTATAACAGGATTTCTACATGCTTGTGCTATGCTATGTAACCTATAAGTTAGTCACACATGGTTCTACCAGGCCCCATATATACTCCTGTAGTCCCACAGGGTTAATTGCGTTAAGCATCTGCAAGCTTGCTCAGGATCTCTTGTTGCCTTGCATTTTTGCATTTAATACATTTGTCTAATGAGAAAAATAATAAACGCTTTGATAGTATGTATATGTATCCGTCCTCTAGCTATAGAGCTGTGTACGCTTGTTCTTTGTGAATGCAAATGTGTGTTTGTGTGATGCGATGCAGGAGTGTGAGTGTGCTTCATGACTAACGCTGCTATGTGGTGGTATTGCTAATGATGTCAGCACTGTGGCTTCTTGGTGCTTAATCGAGACTGTCCATCAGGGTATTCCCATTCACAATCTCTGTTGTCTCACCTATACCTGTAAGAATTTGCACTGGATTGGGTCTGTATGGTTGATTGAGGGGATATCTTTCCAAGTACGTGTCAGCAAACGTGGCACTTGGATTTCGTCCGAAATAAGATGGGTGGTTGTGAGCATTCCTGGCTCATCGTCCTGTCATGCTTCTGGGGGTGAGGAGGGCACACTTGGGACCCTCTCTTCCGGAGCGAGTCAGATACATACAATGTACTCTTGACAGATGCAAGGATGGCAGTGTGGTCTTCCATAGTGACTGTCTTGAAAATTGTGCAGAAAGCTGTGGTTTCGCAAGATGGGATGTGTACAGTGCTGTCAGTTGTAGCGTTAGTTTCAGCATAAGTGCAATTCTTTCAGTGGGGGTAGGCGGGCAGGGCTTTACGTCAAGGCTGTGATGCTTGCATGGGCGGGAAGCAGCACTTCTACCCAGCTGTTTCATAATTAACAGCACTTGGTGCTGGGGTCCCATTCAGTCACCAAATGGTGTTTCAGCACAGGTGCAGAGAACCCACAACTGGCCATCCACCAGCAGCTTTAGGAAATATGTAACCCATACCCTGCTTGCTTCAGGTACCCCTCCCTCCACAGTCCCCCGATCCCGCAAAACTACACCTGACAACCCCTTCCCAAACCCCCAACACTATACCCACACAAAAGCACTCAACAAAAGGTGTGCGTGGGAGACAACACCTGCATCGTGCTTTATATGGCAAGAGCTAACTTACAGGTGCTCCGTGTACATGACATCACAGAGACCGGTTACTGCCACACACTAGCGCCATGGCTGTGTCGATGAAGACATTATTTACCTCCTCATCCAGTTTTCGGACCGCGCATAGCTGTGAGCATGGGCGTCAGAGTGGGGAGGTCGGTGTCCGAACCCCAGTACGAAGTTCCAGTCGCCGGCAACTTCACTCTGTAGTCCGTGCACAATGATAGTACTAACGGCAGCCTGTTTTCTCCTCTGCCACGATTGCAAACATGCATCATGCTGCACAGATCCGGCACCACTGAACAGCCCCTTGCCTCGCTTAAATCTCTAACTCGTAACTCCCCTCCCTCCCTTCCCACCCCTATCCCTCACGCATTTCAGAGTACATACTTACCTGTTGACTGCCAGCTTACTCCCACAGGCAAAGCTGCCACTTGTCGCAGTTGCACTTTCCCCTCCCCACTTGTCCCCCCATTTTCCTGTAGGTAGCAATCTCTGATGGGTAGGAAAAAATGAAGACCTTTGCTGTCATATTTTACTACCCTGTCTCTCCAGCATCGGATCCTTCATAGATTTACATACTGTGAATATTCCCCATCGCCAGGCTAGGTTCCCCCAGTTACCTATGTTATAATACATTTCTTAAAGGAAATATTCACACCTTGACCGTCCTACCCAAATCGTTGTGGGTGCTTTTGGTCCCTACCAATGGTACGTCGAGTGTATTGCTCTGCCCAGCAGCTTCCCTTCATATTTAAACCATCTTTTTTGCTGATAGGAATCCTTGTGTTCGTGGCTCCAAAGAGAGACATTATTTCAGCAACAATTGGCTGGAAATTAACTAAAGTACCAACTGAGTATCACAAGAACGCAACAATCACGTTGCCCTGCTTTTTCCAAAATGCAGCTACTCCGGCTCAAACAGCATTACATTCTTTAAACGTCAAGAGGGCCTTAACGTATTACCTCGACCGCACAAAAGCCTTCAGGGCTACAAGACAACTTTTCATTGCATTTGGGTCCTGCTTAGGCAGCCGTGAGAGACCAAACCCGCGAAGATTCATAAACCTGTCAGCGTTTCATATATTAGCACTCGTATCCCAGAAGGAATGCACCCTGCAAGGCCAAATGGGGGCAGAGAGCTCCCTGTGAGGTTATCCCACGAGAAAGAGGGCACAAGCCTCCGACCTTCACCAGTCCAAACCCTACGTTATAGTGCCCAGATGCCCTCATCCCAAGACCCCAGCATTCCAGTGTACCGGTTAACCCCAGACCACCGGCCATAAAACTGTTAGTGTGCTAATCCATCAGAAGGATCACAGCAGAAAGGAGAGTTCACCCCACCTGATGTCCCTGTGATTTGTGCTGCGAGGAAAGTAACACATTTAAGCTTAGGGTGGGAACAACTGGAACAGCACCGATGCGCCTGGGATCAAGCAGGGGTTTAGAGTTATCGTGACCTCCGCTCCCATGTCTGCAGTACCAGGTGCACATTAGGCCACAGATAGGAGATCTACTGAATTGTTATAGTAATTGCCAATTAGGAGCTTTGCGCTTGATGACGAATGAAGACGAACCCCACATGGAATAAGAGGAGCAGAGGAAGCTGGGACCAATGGCCTGGCATCCCCAGTGGAGCAGGCTGCCTATATATATAGGGTCGCACCAACCAGCTACAAGTATTTCTAACATATGAGATGTCAAAATGTGTTATCGGTAGGATTTCATGACGGGTAGCAAAAATGACATGACATGCTGTCAGATTTTCCTACACTGTCACATTTGCCTACCTCTGCATGGCCTGTCAAATGTGCCTAGTGCCTACCCATTGAAATGTACCCACACTTTCCTTCAATGCGGTCAAAATGTGCTATCGGTAGCATTTTCTGACGGGTAGCCAAAATGACATGCTTGGAGATAAAAATGTGATTACAAAATGAGGTGTTTCACTACATAAAATGGGGGGCATTACCACCTGCAGTAATCCTACCAGGGCCGTAATCAGGTGGGAGGTGAAAACAGGCAGCATTCCCAAATAGTGCCCGCTGTTACTGCTAAAGGTAAATTCATAGTGAAGTCCTAATAAGTTAAAGTGCATAAAGCAAAAGTCTGTGCCAAGCTGAAAAGCACATGCTTGTTTTGTGGTATCCTCGTTCTGAGTCAACAAATGGAAAGACACTGAGGCATGCTTTGATGTGCCCACTGTTGTGATGCTATATCTGGTGGAGAGCGACATGTGCACCGTGTATATACTGAGTCGATGTGCACTACACTTTGCTTCTTTCTTTTCACAGCAGCACCCCACCTTATTATCAGTATCAACAGTTAGCATAACAGTGTACCACGAGTAGCCTCCTCCTCTAGACTTGGGTAGAGGACAGGCCGCAACCGCACCACTGAGTAGTGGAAACCACAAAGAGACTGTTGTAGTGTGTTGCTCGTCACTGTTATTACATAAGTTTCTGTTCCTTTGGAATATAGAGTGCGTTGTAGACTGATTGTATGATTCGTAGAGTGTTTGCATGATTCCACAGAGTCAGTTGTTCTGCTGGCCGAGTTCTGGGGTCCATGAAATAAACTGCTTCTTACCACAACAGTGCCCCCTCGTATGATTACAACATTGGTGATGGGTGGACGTTGTGACCCCATGGCTACAGGACCCATGCACACACACGAGTGGGAGGTCAGCCTGCAGACTGACAAGGTGGTGGCGGTACACTGCCGGTGTAACGTCAGATTTTGTATGTGTCAACAAATCCTATGCTGCTGACTGAGCATGCGTGCGCATGTTCAGTCGTTACTTAACGGGATAGGATTGTTTGACACCACACTTTCCTTGTACGCGGTCAAAATGTGCTATCAGTAGGATTTACTGACGGTTACCAAAAATGAAATTGCATGCTGTCAGAATTTCCTACCCCGTTACATTTGCCTACCTGTGCATAGCATGTCAAATGTGCCTAGTGCCTACCCATTGAAATGTACCCACACTTTCCTTCTACACTGTCAAAATGTCAAAAAGTGCTCTCGTAGGATTTTCTGACGGGTAGCAAAAAATGACAACACGGGCTGTCCGAATTTCCTCCTACCCCGTCACATTCTGCTACCTCTGCGTAGATTGTCAAATGTGCCTAGCTGTTGAAATGTCCCCCCACTTTCCTTGTACATGGTCAAAAAGTGCTCTCGTAGGATTTTCTGACGGGTAGCAAAAAATGACAACACGGGCTGTCCGATTTTCCTCCTACCCCGTCACATTTTCTTACCTGACCTGCGCACTCTCGCTGAGTAACGTGTTGCGATATCTCACCTGCCAATTGGTATTTTCAGATTGAAGACGCAGCAGCAGAGATGTTCACTTGCCTGCCGGGGCGCTCACATGCTCACCACACAGCTGCCACCTTGCCCCATCTGCTGAAGGTGACCTTACAGCAACAGCACAGAGACCCGTGGGCTAATGTTTATAATGTGAACAAGGAAACTCCAGGTGCCAGCATCGAAAGTATGCTGAGTTAAAAAAGCAAACCCTCTCTGCGGCTGCCCCCCACCCATTACAGGGCAATAATCAGCTATAACCGCACTTTTGTATGTCATGATTGTGCAGCAGCCCCAAAGTGTTGAGGCAGAATAGAAGATGGGGGCAGAAGGCAGCACGGACGAGGGAAGTGTTTTTAAGTGCACCCACAATGACAACGAGAATATATACTTTCAATGGAGACACAAGTCTGTTAATTTCCTCATTAAAATATATCATACAATAGGGGAGGGGGCATGACTTTTTTTAATTTGTATATAGTTTATTCAAACCTTTAAAAAAACATCAAAAAACAATAATTTAAACACTATTTAAAACAATGATTTAAAAGAAGAACACAGCGAAAAAGAATGTTTTCACATTACACATAAACTACTCTACCGACAAGAAAGACACGATAAAAAATGTAGCCTTCGTTGTGCTCAGACATTGACATAAACAATTTCATAAAGGGGAGGGGGCACGACTTTTAACCATTGAGGTACTCATTGTCGCCAAGTTGTCCCAGGGACGTAGCCAAATACTTGAAACCCAGTCAGGGCTTTTTAGGAAACTCTAGTTTCCTTCTTGGTATCTGGGCTGCAAGGCAGACTGGCAGAAGGTACCACGTGACATGGGGCCCACTTGGCAGCCATGTTAGAGTACTCCAATAGGCTCCACTCCACGTGATGATACATTCAATGGTGGAACTTGAGAGGCCAGCATTGGATTCCATTGTCTAGACAGTGGCATTTGAAGAACTCTCAAACTTGCAGGGCACACATATCAGTCACAGTTAGCTCCAAGTGGGAAACTGACATGAGCAATGCAAACATATGAAACAGGACTGGCAGTCTTAAAAAAAACACGGCTTCCTTTTACTAAACAAAAGCATTTTGTTTCAAGACTGTGACGGATTGCCACCTGCAAGTGTGTGAAAGCACTAGCTTTTATTGACCTTTAGTCACATAAAATGATGCAGGCAATTTGGTTTGTGAAATGGAGATCTGCTAATCAGACCCCCTTTTCATAAATGCACCAATGTAATATTATAGTACACACATGTGCTTTTTCCTCTAACCAGTCCCCTGGCATCTACAAACCCAGCTCTGCTGGCAACAGTCATACGCGCAGCCCCCGCTCTCACCCCGCAGATGGTGGGTCACAAAGTTCCTGCAGGCAAAGGACGTTTTTTTTAATCTTCTTCGCCTCTCGCATTAATCATAATAATTGTATGCCCTATTCAGTTTGGTGACAAGTACATCTTTAAATATAACCCATGCCTGGCTGTGACATGGTGACTAAAATGACCCACATGGCCAGAGACTTCGCCAATACTTTCTCATATGCACAAGAATGTACTTAAAGCCCTGGATTAGCCTTTTATGCCCATGTAACCCTCATATTCCCAATGGCTGCCTCACATGCCATGCGTCACCCTCATGTGCCCACGGACTGCCTCGGTGCTCAGATTTAGACTCACGTGACGAAGGAATGTCCCAGAGCCCATGCGCAGGGCCACTTCTGATTGCTGAGGACACGCCTCCTGTACCCAATAACTACCTCATGTGCCAGAGCACGGAGTCATGCACAGGCATGCCTCAATGCTCATATTCAGAGGTCTGGGAGCTGACCCACATGCCCAGACTCCACCAGAAAGCCTGTCATGTACCCTGCACTGCCAATGCTCAGATATATTCGGACAAGCTCCTGGTCCAGTCTCACATGCTTTCATGCCCCTGTTTAGTCTGATTTGCAGAGAGATTACTCGAATGCCCCGGATCAGTCACATGCGCCCAAAGACCACCTTAATGCCAAGGGTCTTATAGGTGGCATTTGTGACGTAGGTCTTCACTGCGCGGCAATTGCTGCGCAGGACAGCCGCGCAACCATAGTGCGTATGTGTGTTTGTATAGTGCGCTGCGCTCAGGAGCGCCAACGTCATGGGTGGCGCCGGAAGGGATGCAGGACACATCAGTCCCAAATGACACAAGTGGCAGAGTTGCTGGGACTTTGGGGCTGTGGGAAGAAGGGGGCGCAACACCCCTTCCTGTGAAAATGAGGCGGGGATAGGGAAAAAAAGGGGGGGGGGCTCCCCTTCCAAGAAGGTAGGTTGGAAGGTAGGTTGGGGCAGGCAGCAGTGGAAATTGCTTGGTGGTATTTCTTATCTTACCAAAACTTGTAAAGCGCAACAAACGCTCAAAGGCCAGGGTTCGCGTCATATATATGTATTTGTATATTTCAGTGTATGAATACGACACTGCAATACACAAATAAGAGCCTGCAGGTGCGCCAAAATATCCCTGCGCACAAAGGTCCGCGCGCCCTACTGGCTGCGGCGAACAGAGCGCGCCAAAACGGGACCTGAGTCCATCTGAGCGCGCCAAAACAGCGTGCGCCATACGGGAGGCGCCGAAACATCCTGCTCCCCTGTGGCAAGTAGAAACATTGATTTCAGTTACAACAGTGCCATCCAGTGGCAGAAAGGATTAGGGCAGTGTAGAGATGACGTTGAAGAAATATCCTATCATGTCAGCAAACACCACATGGCGCCAGCCCACGCCAGTGCAACAAGGCTCACCCCCCCCCCCCCAGCAGAACAGAGAACTTCTCTGTCCTGAGTACTTGAAAACTCCAAGATATGCTTCAGGAAACTTGGCACGAGACTGAATGCAGAAACAGCCTGCCTCGCATCTTTTACAGCCATTTTTGGGAAGTATTGTGACCAATGAAAATCCAGAGTCCATCTCCCATTATTCACTTTAAAGGATTTCTTGTTGAATCACTATCACAGACATGTTTAAATTAAAAATTGTGGGCATTTTTAACAAGAACGCCCACAATTTTTAATTTGAAACAGACCTTTTTTAAAAAAGCAAAGACCAGTTTGGGAACATATTGTTCCCAAAATGCTCTTTGCTTTTATGCAACATGCCAGGCTCGGGTTCCATGAACAGATGTTTTGCGTGACCTAGGGCCACGACCCACGGCTCCGCCCTCCTTCTCCCCAAGGAGGAGGAGGAGGCCAGATTATGCATTTTTTTGGGAAGCGGTACCCTCTTAAAGTTAAAAGCTTACTGCTCCGGTACGCAAATGGGTAGATTTTCACTTTAATAGGGTGCTGACAACACTCTAGCTCGGGGAGCCTTTCAAAGGCTGCCCCATACTCAGGGGAGTATCCAGCTTTGCAAGAGTGGGGGGTAAGGGGGAGCTAGCCATGAAAAATATCCTGCTACTTTCCCCCCGAATGCAGTGCACGCAATTCAATATGTCCTTATTCGAGCCCACAAACTGCCCACCCCTGCCCCAATCTACATTTTTGGTAACATTAGTGATAGATTGCATTTTAACACATAACAAAAATAAATAAAACAGCAGAATCATTACAGACGCAGGAAACTCGTCTATTAGACCCAGTGGCGTAACACAAACTTTGGGGGCCCCACTGCGAGCCATGCTGAGCCCCCCTCCAACTCGGCATCAAATCAGGGGCCATGCCACGCTCTGGGCCAGCCTAGATTACCACGCTTGCGCAATACGCAGCAATGTGCTGCTGCATGGGCACGCCGCACACTGCACTAGGAGAACGATATAAATATGGGTTTCAATGCATTATACCACACACGTTCTGAGAACATTTGATTAAAAGGCCAGAGCGTTTGCGGTTGTTTTGTAGGGTAACGCCATACCAAAATTCCAATACATGCAAGTCACCAACCTTGCACAGGAACATTAAAGCTTTAATTAATATAATGCTTTGCTATTAAAAATGCCATGCCACAATGAAAACATGTCCAACTGGCTGCACAATGTAGACCAGTCTATACACGTAATAACATATATGATTGGTTATTTATAAAGAGCTTAATACCCAGAGGTTTCTAAGCACAGACCCGGGGATCGAACCTGTGGTGTTCCGTGTCGTCTTGTTTCCAAGGCGAGCACTTTGCCCCTGAGCTATCCTCCCAAGACTGTATTGCAGTAAAGCATGCCAGGCCACATTTAGACATACCTAGATTGGTTGCACCAAAATGCCAGTCGAAGCAATAACAATTATCATGGTTATTTTATCACAGATGCCCAGAAAAATATACAATGCCGCGGTAAGAAACGGCTAGACTAGCAGCACCCAAATGCCAGTCTAGTCAGGTAATAACACTCAGCAAGGCTGCTTTATCAGAGATGCCCAGTTAAAAAGAATTCAAGCCAAATTAAGAAATGACTAGACTGGCTGCACCAAAAGGCCTCTCTAGCCACTAATACCACATAGCAAGCTAGCTTAGCCAGGACACAGATGATCATTAAGATTTATCCCACAATACCCATCACACCCCACCCCTCCAGAGATCCCCTCCCCCTCCCAATGCCTGCCCCAACGTCCAAAATCAGCTTCTCGGCCCAGAATTACCTCCACATCCATTTTCCTTGTCCCAGTGCTTACATATTAGGCTCCTTGCCTCATAGGTAAGTACTGGGACGGGGAAGAGTGGGACTAGGAGTAATGAGGATTACAGGTAACTAAGCCAGGCATTACCTCCATGTCCCTCTACCTCATCTCAGTACTTGTGTATGAGTCAAAGTGCCTCATCCTCAAGTACTGGGACGAGGAAGAATAGGGCTATGAGTAATGAAGATTACCAATAGGTAACAAAGGGATTAAACACAAGTAGTGGTGCAACACCAGTGAGCCCCCCTCCACCAACCTAATTTGTTGACTCGACCTGGCTCATCTATAGAGCTGTTGCCGGATAGAACAGGACACATGTTAAACGGCACCTGAGTTTCGCTGTTAACAAAGGCCCAGCAATTACTAACGTGAAGCATTTCACTGTTAGTACCTGCCTTCAAATGCATAATTCTTTAGGCAATTGAAATCTTGATGTGGGTTTAGTACTTGCATGCCAGGGAAGTGATTGCAAGGGTAGTGAGGGGACAGGAGTCTGCTTATTCGCACAGTAGTCCATATGTGGGTGCTTTCAGGCTCAAAGGAGAGAGTTAACTCCTTGTAACATTGAAGCTGCACTACAATAGTCTCATTAGAATGCATAAAGAAGTTACATGCCCCCACACAAATAGGTTTGCCGCTCCCCACCACCCTTGAAGTTAGCAGCTCTGCCAACATTTGAAGGGATAGCCCCCATCCCCTGAAATGTGTGTTTTGTTGTGCCCCTGAACACAAGCACACACACCATTCACCATACACACACGCACACACACCCAACCACGCCTACATTTTAGTATGTACACTTTCACTATACAGGCACATCCAGGCAGCCACCTACACATTTAAGTGTTCACTCTTTCACCATACACTCACACAGGCAGCCACCTACACATTTAAGTGTTCTCTCTTTCACCATAAACTCACACAGGCAGCCACCTACACATTTAAGTGTTCTCTCTTTCACCATAAACTCACACAGGCAGCCACCTACACATTTAAGTGTTCACTCTTTCGCCATACACTCACACAGGCAGCCACCTACACATTTAAGTGTTCTCTCTTTCACCATAAACTCACACAGGCAGTCACCTACACATTTAAGTGTTCTCTCTTTCACCATAAACTCACACAGGCAGCCACCTACACATTTAAGTGTTCACTCTTTCACCACACACTCACACAGGCAGCCACCTATACATGTAAGTGTGCACCCTTTCGCCATACACTCACACAGGCAGCCACCTATACATGTAAGTGTGCACCCTTTCGCCATACACTCACACAGGCAGCCACCTACACATTTAAGTGTGCACTCTTTCGCCATACACTCACACAGGCAGCCACCTATACATGTAAGTGTGCACCCTTTCGCCATACACTCACACAGGCAGCCACCTACACATTTAAGTGTGCACTCTTTCGCCACACACTCACACAGCAACCACCTATACATGTAAGTGTGCACCCTTTCACCATACACTCACACAGGCAGCCACCTATACATGTAAGTGTGCACCCTTTCACCATACACTCACACAGGCAGCCGGCTATACATGTAAGTGTGCACCCTTTCGCCATACACTCACACAGGCAGCCACCTATACATGTAAGTGTGCACCCTTTCGCCATACACTCACACAGGCAGCCGGCTATACATGTAAGTGTGCACCCTTTCGCCATACACTCACACAGGCAGCCACCTACACATTTAAGTGTTCACTCTTTCACCATACACTCACACAGGCAGCCACCTACACATTTAAGTGTGCACTCTTTCGCCATACACTCACACAGGCAGCCACCTATACATGTAAGTGTGCACCCTTTCGCCATACACTCACACAGGCAGCCGGCTATACATGTAAGTGTGCACCCTTTCACCATACACTCACACAGGCAGCCACCTATACATGTAAGTGTGCACCCTTTCACCACACACTCACACAGGCAGCCACCTATACATGTAAGTGTGCACCCTTTCACCATACACTCACACAGGCAGCCACCTATACATGTAAGTGTGCACCCTTTCACCACACACTCACACAGGCAGCCACCTATACATGTAAGTGTGCACCCTTTCACCACACACTCACACAGGCAGCCGGCTATACATGTAAGTGTGCACCCATTCACCATACACTCACACAGGCAGCCACCTATACATGTAAGTTTGCACCCTTTCACCATACACTCACACAGGCAGCCACCTATACATGTAAGTGTGCACCCTTTCACCATACACTCACACAGGCAGCCGGCTATACATGTAAGTGTGCACCCATTCACCATACACTCACACAGGCAGCCACCTATACATGTAAGTTTGCACCCTTTCACCATACACTCACACAGGCAGCCGGCTATACATGTAAGTGTGCACCCTTTCGCCATACACTCACACAGGCAGCCACCTACACATTTAAGTGTTCACTCTTTCACCATACACTCACACAGGCAGCCACCTACACATTTAAGTGTTCACTCTTTCACCATACACTCACACAGGCAGCCACCTACACATTTAAGTGTGCACCCTTTCACCATACACTCACACAGGCAGCCACCTACACATTTAAGTGTGCACCCTTTTGCCATACACTCACACAGGCAGCCGGCTATACATGTAAGTGTGCACCCTTTCGCCATACACTCACACAGGCAGCAACCTACACATTTAAGTGTGCACCCTTTCACCATACACTCACACAGGCAGCCACCTATACATGTAAGTGTGCACCCTTTCACCACACACTCACACAGGCAGCCACCTATACATGTAAGTGTGCACCCTTTCACCATACACTCACACAGGCAGCCGGCTATACATGTAAGTGTGCACCCATTCACCATACACTCACACAGGCAGCCACCTATACATGTAAGTTTGCACCCTTTCACCATACACTCACACAGGCAGCCACCTATACATGTAAGTGTGCACCCTTTCACCATACACTCACACAGGCAGCCGGCTATACATGTAAGTGTGCACCCATTCGCCATACACTCACACAGGCAGCCACCTATACATGTAAGTTTGCACCCTTTCACCATACACTCACACAGGCAGCCACCTATACATGTAAGTTTGCACCCTTTCACCATACACTCACACAGGCAGCCGGCTATACATGTAAGTGTGCACCCTTTCGCCATACACTCACACAGGCAGCCGGCTATACATGTAAGTGTGCACTCTTTCACCATACACTCACACAGGCAGCCACCTACACATTTAAGTGTTCACTCTTTCACCATACACTCACACAGGCAGCCGGCTATACATGTAAGTGTGCACCCTTTCACCATACACTCACACAGGCAGCCACCTATACATGTAAGTTTGCACCCTTTCACCATACACTCACACAGGCAGCCACCTATACATGTAAGTGTGCACCCTTTCACCATACACTCACACAGGCAGCCACCTACACATTTAAGTGTTCACTCTTTCACCATACACTCACACAGGCAGACGGCTATACATGTAAGTGTGCACCCTTTCGCCATACACTCACACAGGCAGCCACCTATACATGTAAGTGTGCACCCTTTCACCATACACTCACACAGGCAGCCACCTATACATGTAAGTGTGCACCCTTTCACCACACACTCACACAGGCAGCCACCTATACATGTAAGTGTGCACCCTTTCACCACACACTCACACAGGCAGCCACCTATACATGTAAGTGTGCACCCTTTCGCCACACACTCACACAGGCAGCCACCTATACATGTAAGTTTGCACCCTTTCACCATACACTCACACAGGCAGCCACCTATACATGTAAGTGTGCACCCTTTCGCCATACACTCACACAGGCAGCCACCTACACATTTAAGTGTTCACTCTTTCACCATACACTCACACAGGCAGCCGGCTATACATGTAAGTGTGCACCCTTTCGCCATACACTCACACAGGCAGCCACCTATACATGTAAGTGTGCACCCTTTCACCATACACTCACACAGGCAGCCACCTATACATGTAAGTGTGCACCCTTTCACCACACACTCACACAGGCAGCCACCTATACATGTAAGTGTGCACCCTTTCACCACACACTCACACAGGCAGCCACCTATACATGTAAGTGTGCACCCTTTCACCACACACTCACACAGGCAGCCGGCTATACATGTAAGTGTGCACCCTTTCACCACACACTCACACAGGCAGCCACCTATACATGTAAGTGTGCACCCTTTCACCACACACTCACACAGGCAGCCACCTATACATGTAAGTGTGCACCCTTTCACCATACACTCACACAGGCAGCCACCTATACATGTAAGTGTGCACCCTTTCACCATACACTCACACAGGCAGCCACCTATAAATGTAAGTGTGCACCCATTCACCATACACTCACACAGGCAGCCACCTATACATGTAAGTTTGCACCCTTTCACCATACACTCACACAGGCAGCCACCTATACATGTAAGTGTGCACCCTTTCACCATACACTCACACAGGCAGCCGGCTATACATGTAAGTGTGCACCCATTCACCATACACTCACACAGGCAGCCACCTATACATGTAAGTGTGCACCCTTTCACCATACACTCACACAGGCAGCCACCTATACATGTAAGTGGGCACCCTTTCACCATACACTCACACAGGCAGCCACCTATACATGTAAGTGTGCACCCTTTCACCATACACTCACACAGGCAGCCGGCTATACATGTAAGTGTGCACCCATTCACCATACACTCACACAGGTAGCCACCTATACATGTAAGTGTGCACCCTTTCACCACACACTCACACAGGCAGCCACCTACACATTTAAGTGTTCACTCTTTCACCATACACTCACACAGGCAGCCAGCTATACATGTAAGTGTGCACCCTTTCACCATACACTCACACAGGCAGCCACCTATACATGTAAGTGTGCACCCTTTCACCATACACTCACACAGGCAGCCACCTATACATGTAAGTGTGCACCCTTTCACCACACACTCACACAGGCAGCCACCTATACATGTAAGTGTGCACCCTTTCGCCATACACTCACACAGGCAGCCACCTATACATGTAAGTGTGCACCCTTTCGCCATACACTCACACAGGCAGCCACCTATACATGTAAGTTTGCACCCTTTCACATACACTCACACAGGCAGCCACCTATACATGTAAGTGTGCACCCTTTCGCCATACACTCACACAGGCAGCCACCTATACATGTAAGTGTGCACCCTTTCGCCATACACTCACACAGGCAGCCGGCTATACATGTAAGTGTGCACCCTTTCACCACACACTCACACAGGCAGCCACCTATACATGTAAGTGTGCACCCTTTCACCACACACTCACACAGGCAGCCACCTATACATGTAAGTGTGCACCCTTTCACCACACACTCACACAGGAAGCCACCTATACATGTAAGTGTGCACCCTTTTGCCATACACTCACACAGGCAGCCGGCTATACATGTAAGTGTGCACCCTTTCGCCATACACTCACACAGGCAGCCACCTACACATTTAAGTGTGCACCCTTTCACCATACACTCACACAGGCAGCCACCTATACATGTAAGTGTGCACCCTTTCACCACACACTCACACAGGCAGCCACCTATACATGTAAGTGTGCACCCTTTCACCATACACTCACACAGGCAGCCGGCTATACATGTAAGTGTGCACCCATTCACCATACACTCACACAGGCAGCCACCTATACATGTAAGTGTGCACTCTTTCACCATACACTCACACAGGCAGCCACCTACACATTTAAGTGTGCACCCTTTCACCATACACTCACACAGGCAGCCACCTACACATTTAAGTGTGCACCCTTTTGCCATACACTCACACAGGCAGCCGGCTATACATGTAAGTGTGCACCCTTTCGCCATACACTCACACAGGCAGCCACCTACACATTTAAGTGTGCACCCTTTCACCATACACTCACACAGGCAGCCACCTATACATGTAAGTGTGCACCCTTTCACCACACACTCACACAGGCAGCCACCTATACATGTAAGTGTGCACCCTTTCACCATACACTCACACAGGCAGCCGGCTATACATGTAAGTGTGCACCCATTCACCATACACTCACACAGGCAGCCACCTATACATGTAAGTTTGCACCCTTTCACCATACACTCACACAGGCAGCCGGCTATACATGTAAGTGTGCACCCTTTCGCCATACACTCACACAGGCAGCCGGCTATACATGTAAGTGTGCACTCTTTCACCATACACTCACACAGGCAGCCACCTACACATTTAAGTGTTCACTCTTTCACCATACACTCACACAGGCAGCCGGCTATACATGTAAGTGTGCACCCTTTCACCATACACTCACACAGGCAGCCACCTATACATGTAAGTTTGCACCCTTTCACCATACACTCACACAGGCAGCCACCTATACATGTAAGTGTGCACCCTTTCACCATACACTCACACAGGCAGCCACCTACACATTTAAGTGTTCACTCTTTCACCATACACTCACACAGGCAGACGGCTATACATGTAAGTGTGCACCCTTTCGCCATACACTCACACAGGCAGCCACCTATACATGTAAGTGTGCACCCTTTCACCATACACTCACACAGGCAGCCACCTATACATGTAAGTGTGCACCCTTTCACCACACACTCACACAGGCAGCCACCTATACATGTAAGTGTGCACCCTTTCACCACACACTCACACAGGCAGCCACCTATACATGTAAGTGTGCACCCTTTCGCCACACACTCACACAGGCAGCCACCTATACATGTAAGTTTGCACCCTTTCACCATACACTCACACAGGCAGCCACCTATACATGTAAGTGTGCACCCTTTCGCCATACACTCACACAGGCAGCCACCTACACATTTAAGTGTTCACTCTTTCACCATACACTCACACAGGCAGCCGGCTATACATGTAAGTGTGCACCCTTTCGCCATACACTCACACAGGCAGCCACCTATACATGTAAGTGTGCACCCTTTCACCATACACTCACACAGGCAGCCACCTATACATGTAAGTGTGCACCCTTTCACCACACACTCACACAGGCAGCCACCTATACATGTAAGTGTGCACCCTTTCACCACACACTCACACAGGCAGCCACCTATACATGTAAGTGTGCACCCTTTCACCACACACTCACACAGGCAGCCGGCTATACATGTAAGTGTGCACCCTTTCACCACACACTCACACAGGCAGCCACCTATACATGTAAGTGTGCACCCTTTCACCACACACTCACACAGGCAGCCACCTATACATGTAAGTGTGCACCCTTTCACCATACACTCACACAGGCAGCCACCTATACATGTAAGTGTGCACCCTTTCACCATACACTCACACAGGCAGCCACCTATACATGTAAGTGTGCACCCATTCACCATACACTCACACAGGCAGCCACCTATACATGTAAGTTTGCACCCTTTCACCATACACTCACACAGGCAGCCACCTATACATGTAAGTGTGCACCCTTTCACCATACACTCACACAGGCAGCCGGCTATACATGTAAGTGTGCACCCATTCACCATACACTCACACAGGCAGCCACCTATACATGTAAGTGTGCACCCTTTCACCATACACTCACACAGGCAGCCACCTATACATGTAAGTGGGCACCCTTTCACCATACACTCACACAGGCAGCCACCTATACATGTAAGTGTGCACCCTTTCACCATACACTCACACAGGCAGCCGGCTATACATGTAAGTGTGCACCCATTCACCATACACTCACACAGGTAGCCACCTATACATGTAAGTGTGCACCCTTTCACCACACACTCACACAGGCAGCCACCTACACATTTAAGTGTTCACTCTTTCACCATACACTCACACAGGCAGCCAGCTATACATGTAAGTGTGCACCCTTTCACCATACACTCACACAGGCAGCCACCTATACATGTAAGTGTGCACCCTTTCACCATACACTCACACAGGCAGCCACCTATACATGTAAGTGTGCACCCTTTCACCACACACTCACACAGGCAGCCACCTATACATGTAAGTGTGCACCCTTTCGCCATACACTCACACAGGCAGCCACCTATACATGTAAGTGTGCACCCTTTCGCCATACACTCACACAGGCAGCCACCTATACATGTAAGTTTGCACCCTTTCACATACACTCACACAGGCAGCCACCTATACATGTAAGTGTGCACCCTTTCGCCATACACTCACACAGGCAGCCACCTATACATGTAAGTGTGCACCCTTTCGCCATACACTCACACAGGCAGCCGGCTATACATGTAAGTGTGCACCCTTTCACCACACACTCACACAGGCAGCCACCTATACATGTAAGTGTGCACCCTTTCACCACACACTCACACAGGCAGCCACCTATACATGTAAGTGTGCACCCTTTCACCACACACTCACACAGGAAGCCACCTATACATGTAAGTGTGCACCCTTTCACCATACACTCACACAGGCAGCCACCTATACATGTAAGTGTGCACCCTTTCACCATACACTCACACAGGCAGCCGGCTATACATGTAAGTGTGCACCCATTCACCATACACTCACATAGGCAGCCATCTATACATGTAAGTTTGCACCCTTTCACCATACACTCACACAGGCAGCCACCTATACATGTAAGTGTGCACCCTTTCACCATACACTCACACAGGCAGCCACCTATACATGTAAGTTTGCACCCTTTCACCATACACTCACACAGGCAGCCACCTATACATGTAAGTGTGCACCCTTTCGCCACACACTCACACAGGCAGCCACCTATACATGTAAGTTTGCACCCTTTCGCCACACACTCACACAGGCAGCCACCTATACATGTAAGTGTGCACCCTTTCACCATACACTCACACAGGCAGCCACCTATACATGTAAGTGTGCACCCTTTCGCCACACACTCACACAGGCAGCCACTTATACATGTAAGTGTGCACCCTTTCGCCACACACTCACACAGGCAGCCGGCTATACATGTAAGTGTGCACCCTTTCGCCACACACTCACACAGGCAGCCACCTATACATGTAAGTGTGCACCCTTTCACCATACACTCACACAGGCAGCCACCTATACATGTAAGTGTGCACCCTTTCACCATACACTCACACAGGCAGCCGGCTATACATGTAAGTGTGCACCCTTTCACCATACACTCACACAGGCAGCCACCTATACATGTAAGTGTGCACCCTTTCACCACACACTCACACAGGCAGCCACCTATACATGTAAGTGTGCACCCTTTCACCACACACTCACACAGGCAGCCACCTATACATGTAAGTGTGCACCCTTTCACCATACACTCACACAGGCAGCCACCTATACATGTAAGTGTGCACCCTTTCACCATACACTCACACAGGCAGCCACCTATACATGTAAGTGTGCACCCATTCACCATACACTCACACAGGCAGCCACCTATACATGTAAGTGTGCACCCTTTCACCATACACTCACACAGGCAGCCACCTATACATGTAAGTGTGCACCCTTTCACCACACACTCACACAGCAACCACCTATACATGTAAGTTTGCACCCTTTCACCATACACTCACACAGGCAGCCACCTATACATGTAAGTTTGCACCCTTTCACCATACACTCACACAGGCAGCCACCTATACATGTAAGTGTGCACCCTTTCGCCATACACCCACACAGGCAGCCACCTATACATGTAAGTGTGCACCCTTTCGCCATACACTCACACAGGCAGCCACCTATACATGTAAGTTTGCACCCTTTCACCATACACTCACACAGGCAGCCACCTATACATGTAAGTGTGCACCCTTTCGCCATACACTCACACAGGCAGCCACCTACACATTTAAGTGTTCACTCTTTCGCCATACACTCACACAGGCAGCCGGCTATACATGTAAGTGTGCACCCTTTCGCCATACACTCACACAGGCAGCCACCTATACATGTAAGTGTGCACCCTTTCACCATACACTCACACAGGCAGCCACCTATACATGTAAGTGTGCACCCTTTCACCACACACTCACACAGGCAGCCACCTATACATGTAAGTGTGCACCCTTTCACCACACACTCACACAGGCAGCCACCTATACATGTAAGTGTGCACCCTTTCACCACACACTCACACAGGCAGCCGGCTATACATGTAAGTGTGCACCCTTTCACCACACACTCACACAGGCAGCCGGCTATACATGTAAGTGTGCACCCATTCACCATACACTCACACAGGCAGCCACCTATACATGTAAGTTTGCACCCTTTCACCATACACTCACACAGGCAGCCGGCTATACATGTAAGTGTGCACCCTTTCGCCATACACTCACACAGGCAGCCGGCTATACATGTAAGTGTGCACCCTTTCGCCATACACTCACACAGGCAGCCGGCTATACATGTAAGTGTGCACCCTTTCGCCATACACTCACACAGGCAGCCACCTATACATGTAAGTGTGCACCCTTTCGCCATACACTCACACAGGCAGCCGGCTATACATGTAAGTGTGCACCCTTTCGCCATACACTCACACAGGCAGCCGGCTATACATGTAAGTGTGCACCCTTTCGCCATACACTCACACAGGCAGCCACCTACACATTTAAGTGTTCACTCTTTCACCATACACTCACACAGGCAGCCACCTACACATTTAAGTGTTCACTCTTTCACCATACACTCACACAGGCAGCCACCTATACATGTAAGTGTGCACCCTTTCGCCATACACTCACACAGGCAGCCGGCTATACATGTAAGTGAGCACCCTTTCGCCATACACTCACACAGGCAGCCACCTACACATTTAAGTGTGCACCCTTTCACCATACACTCACACAGGCAGCCACCTACACATTTAAGTGTGCACCCTTTTGCCATACACTCACACAGGCAGCCGGCTATACATGTAAGTGTGCACCCTTTCGCCATACACTCACACAGGCAGCCACCTACACATTTAAGTGTGCACCCTTTCACCATACACTCACACAGGCAGCCACCTATACATGTAAGTGTGCACCCTTTCACCATACACTCACACAGGCAGCCACCTATACATGTAAGTGTGCACCCTTTCACCATACACTCACACAGGCAGCCACCTATACATGTAAGTGTGCACCCTTTCACCATACACTCACACAGGCAGCCGGCTATACATGTAAGTGTGCACCCATTCGCCATACACTCACACAGGCAGCCACCTATACATGTAAGTTTGCACCCTTTCACCATACACTCACACAGGCAGCCACCTATACATGTAAGTTTGCACCCTTTCACCATACACTCACACAGGCAGCCGGCTATACATGTAAGTGTGCACCCTTTCGCCATACACTCACACAGGCAGCCGGCTATACATGTAAGTGTGCACTCTTTCACCATACACTCACACAGGCAGCCACCTACACATTTAAGTGTTCACTCTTTCACCATACACTCACACAGGCAGCCGGCTATACATGTAAGTGTGCACCCTTTCGCCATACACTCACACAGGCAGCCACCTATACATGTAAGTGTGCACCCTTTCACCATACACTCACACAGGCAGCCACCTATACATGTAAGTGTGCACCCTTTCACCACACACTCACACAGGCAGCCACCTATACATGTAAGTGTGCACTCTTTCACCATACACTCACACAGGCAGCCGGCTATACATTTAAGTGTGCACTCTTTCACCATACACTCACACAGACAGCCACCTACACATTTAAGTGTGCAGACTTTTACCATACACTCACACTCACACTTGCACACGTCATGGGTTGAGGGGAGCCATATTACTTAAAAATGAATGAGCTTATTTTTGAAGTCACTCCGACGTCATTAAAAAATGATTTCTGTTAAGGACCGAACCATAATAGAAATAATTTCTGTAAAAAAGGTAGAGTGACTTCAAAAACAAACTTTGATTTTTAAGTCATAGAGCTTCCCCACCCCATGACATGCAGGCCTCCAGCCCAGGGGCTTCCATGTCATGGGGGGGTGGGGAGCCCTCGCACTGCAAGAACCATAACAGAAATAATTTATTTATGAAGGCAGAGTGACTAAAAATGAATTTAAAAAACATTTTAAAGTCCAAGGGGGCACCTCCTCCAAGGACACGTGGTAGCGGGGGGCTCCTGGTACGCCAGTAATTAGAGCTCTGTCCAGGCGCTCTGGGGAAAAATACATACAGACCTCCTAATTTGCATATGGATTGCACCAACAGAAGTGATTTCACAGAAAAGGACATTGCAAGGAGCATTAACTGTCTTTGATACTTGGAGGCCCCATGGAAGTGACTTTAGAATGAGTTGCCATAAGTAAGCCAAGTGGCAAATAACTTTGTGGTGCACAATACCTAAATTGCACTATAGTTATAAATGGAGCAACTCTATAGTTTAAAAAATAACAGCATGATATATGAACATAATCTCTGAAGTGAATCACAGAGCTGCAGATAAGACACAGGGGGTCCTTCCGAGGTTGGAGGTAGCCATGGTGCTTTTAGCACCATGGCTACCCCCATATCGCATACCGGGCGCGGGTTCCCTGAATGGGGAAATACCGGGCCATCAGGGTCGGACTGGGACAAGAAATAGGCCCGGACACCCAAAAAAAAGTGGCCCACTACTCGCCTCAAAAAAGTGGCCCACCCCTCGCCTCAAAAAAGTGGCCCACCCCTCGCCTCAAAAAAGTGGCCCACCCCGCGCCTCAAAAATAGTGCCCCTAAAACCATCATCCGTAAATCGCTTCAGTTCACGACTTCACAGGAAATGCTACTTATGGAGGGTTGATGTGTCTGTTACATTACAACACAACTCATAAAATAACATAACTTTACATACAGTTCTGTGACAGGGTCCAGTGTCCACAGCTCCGAGGCGCAGTAGTGGCATGAACCAACCACCCCCACTGCGATTTTGAGACCTGCTGCAAGTCGATGCTTAACAATAGATGATTTGTGACGTTTTGATGTATTCTTTGTTTCATTTAGAGGATGCAAATTGCTAAACAATTTCCAGATAGTAACGTGCTAGTGCAGGGAAATGGGGTGGCAGTAAACAGGTAAAGGTCATTTGAATATAAGCTTTCAACTAGACAGCAACTGCAATGGCTTGTAAAGAACAATGTGTGTGTGTGTGTGTGTGTGTGTGTGAGTGAGACTTGATACAGAGTGAACACTGACTGAGGAATCTGTTCCCAGCAAAGCGCAACACTATACAAAGGAATGCAATGCCTACCACGCTTCTCACTGCGCAAACACAGATGTTTCTACAGAATCAGTGCCGTTAATGAAACACGACCTTTCACCGCTTGACAAAACAGGAAGTGGCATCAAATAGCATTGTTACACTATGAAAAACAAGGTTATGATTTCACTAATGTGATATACATTTCATACAACAATGGATCACCATATGCATCATTAATATCTGTGTGTATAGGCCCATATTACCAAATTACTGTGAATGCACCAGACGTCCAAGGCCAAATGATAACATGTTATTGTATAGCACTTACGCTTAAGCTCTTTTTTATAGAACAAATATGCATACAATATCACCCAACCTGTGTTGGTACTCATTTATTAACCTCAGAAGGATGAAACGCTGAGATGGCCTTGCTGGGATTCGAACCTGCGGATCACACGCACATCGCAGCAGCGCTCAACCCACGGAGCTATCATATCGGATATAGTAAAATTACCAATTATTCTGTAGTGGATTATACCATTAAACAGGTAACTGAGATTTAAGAGCAGACCAGTTAAGTTCATCTGCAGGTCTGGTGCAAAGGTAGCCGCATGTCAGGCCTGCATGCATCTACTTTTCAGGTTAGGTTACTGTCCCATCTTCAAACAAAAGTCTTCCATTGCATGATCCAAAGGAGAGCTCCAGGCAGAGAGCAAAAACTGTTGTTCCCATTCGCCATTGCTGATAGAATTCCAATCAAGCTGTGAACTGAAAAACCAAAGCAGGGCAGACTCCCCCGACCCCATTTGTAAGCATGTAATGTGTGCTCCCGGAAGGGAAACTGGAGTGGGCAGAGTTCTGAAAAAAGGGCAGGTAAGGGTTCAACTCTAATTACACCCTAAAGATGCCTAGCTCAGCTGTCTGATGATACAATGCTTCTGTTTACACCATAGGCAGTCATGAGTTTAAAATCAGCATCCTCGTAAAGATGTTATTTTAGGTTGAAGGCTGTGAGCTGTTGCAAGTTAGAAATGTTGGACGAGAAGACACTCCTCCTAGCTTCCTGGCCAGGTCTCGAGAGCTTCCCCAAAAAAAAAAAACCACACACACACACACACACACACACACACACACACACACACACACACACACACACACACACACACACACACACACACACACACACACACACACAGACACACAGACACAGACACACAGACACACAGACACAGACACACAGACACACAGACACACAGACACAGACACACAGACACAGACACAGACACACACACACACACACACACACACACACTGCGACGCAGTGAGGATACTGTAGGTACGCACATGGCTCGTGTAAGAGTAGGGGATTGTTGTGGGAATGGGGGTTGATAAAGCATAGATTGGTGTATAAATATTCATTAGGACTTCGACTTGTAAGTCAATGCCAGGCTGGCCCTCCTAATCCTATGTACCCCCAACCCCAGCGCAAGCTCTCATGTGCGCATTAAATGGAGTTGCTGTAGAAAAGGCCCTGCTCGTGTCTGTTTGTCTGCCCACTGCGTGCCTGCATGGGACGGAGCCTGCTCTGCTGGAGGCAAAGTTGGGTATATGCACCCTAAAGGCACCTTGGCGTTGCCCCCCCTGTCCCCACCCCCTCTCTATCGTTCTCCTCTCTCTGTCATTAACCGTATGTTCGTCCAGGTGACATGTAACCCAGAAAGGAAGCACTTGAATACTAGTGGAGTACGGCAGACATCTTTTGACATCGTTTTCCGATTTCTCATTACATATTGATCTGTAATCAAAGGAGATAAAACATGGCAGCACTTGAAACTGCCAGTGTCCCAAATAAAATTATATATCGTGTTTCTCCTTCCGTTTGCCCTTTGAAAGCCTCGGACTACTCCACACACAGGCATCTTGCTTCCTGGCATATCGGGGCAGGGATTCCCAGCCGAAAGTCAGAGGGCATCCTTACTGCTGGTGCTTTCCTATTTGCTACAAAAAGCCTATCTCAAAGACTGGACTCTTGCTGTGCAAATGCATGCGACCCTCGCCGGTGTATCTCTAGTCTGGCCGCTCTGATTCTGTGGACTGGACAGCCGCCACCATGTAGAAGAAAAACCCTGAGGCAAAGTGACCTGCCTTTGACTCCTGTCCTGGCTCATGCTGGAGGAGGCTGGGGAAGGCGGCTGCTCTGCGCATCCAGTCTCGCTGGCCTGTCCTGCTCCATCCTGTCTTTCATCACGCTGTATTATCAGCACAGGCAGCATGCATGGATTCAAATACTCGCTCTGCACACCCACTGCTGCAACTTGGCCGAGAGCAGCCAGATTCTGTAATACAAAACACTGGGAGGGAGCAGGCTAGGCTGAGCCAGCCCCGCCCAGCCCTGCCACTCCCTCCCAGTGTTTTGTAAAACTGACTGCTGCTGGCGCCAGGGTGTCGCGGACCGCGGCAGTTGGCCGCTGGCCCGCCGGTTTTATCAAAGAAAGGTAACACTTCAGTGTTACCTTTCTTTGCATCTGCGGCGGGCCGGAGGTGGCGGGCGCGGGGCTCTAATTGCAAAGGATCTGTAAGTTACTTACTTACAGATCCTTTGCAATTTGCGTCTGTTCCGCGAGGCGGAGGCCCTGGGGGCCGGTTCCTGAAGTGTGAAGCCCACGCCTGGGCCCGAGACCAGCCCACGTGGGCTTCAGGAAGCGGCCCCCAGGTCTCTCGCCATGATTTTCATCGGCCACGGGCCGATTGGCCGATGACCCAATCCGACCCTGCGGGCCATTCCAACCTTGGAGGACCCGGTATTTCCCCATTCAGCAAACCCATCCCCATTCCCATTCGAGACCCCATAGGGCTCAATGGGAATGGGGAGAGAGCTAATAACAGGCCCGTTATTAATAACGGGCCCGTTGTTAGCTTCCTGGTCTGCTAGCGGGACCCGCTAAGGGCGCCTGGTTTTACTATTACGGGCGCTGTTAACCCCTTACTGCCCAGCTCGGAATGAGGCCCCCAGTGTCATTAAATGATCTGCCCAGGATCACACACTTTGGTTAAATAGTGAAACCGGGATGTGGACAATTTAAGTAAGTGAGCACATCTACACAGGCGTAGTTGATATAGATATTTATTAAGGTTTTGCTTTGTATTGCATGTGCTTAAATAATACTTAGTTTCAAGCAATGCCTTGGAAGCAAAGCACATTACATAATAAACTATCCTTTCATAATTTACTTTACACTATATACATCATTAAAGAAATATGTTGGCCAATAAGAGTTTGGCTTTTGTTGTATTCTCCCCCATCTTGCATGCAATGTCACAATACCATCATGCAGATTAATGTGAGCCTAACAAATCCCCCTTGGGTAACGCCTGCAACATAATGCAACTGTCTTGCAACTGATCACTCCCTGCCGTGCACATTTCTAAAGGGACAAAAGTCCCTGCTAATAGCCCCCCTCCCTCCCATCAGTGCCTAATGGCTCCCATTAGCTCACGGAGCTCCTTGGGACATTGTCCTGGCAGAAGGACACCTTTCCAGTTATGCGTCCTAATGGAGGTGCCTAATGGGAGAAGTGTCCCAGTGACAAAAGTCCCAGTCAGGCTCTCAATAGAGCCTTTGGTGGGGGGGGCAGCTTGCTCCTTCTGCCCCCACTCGCTACGCCACTCCCTGTACTGGCGTGGCAAGAATGCCCTATTCAAATAAAAATCTCTGGATCGCGTGCTGGAGCACCCGGCGCCAGCACGAGAGTGTGAAGCTTTTCACTTTAATAGGTAGCCTCCACTGCGCCAGCTTGGGGAAGCTTTTCAAAGGCTGCCCTATGCTGACATGGCAGCAGCCCCCAATTAAAGGGAAAGCTTCCCGCTCCAGCACACAAGCGTTGAGATTTTCACTCTAACAGGGCGCCGCTGCCACACCAGCGCAGGGAAGCCCTTGAATGGCTCCCATGAGCTGCTGTTGCAGTGCCACTGTTTATAATAGAAACGTTGCTCCCTCCATGCTGATGCAGCAGTGTTGCCCAATATAAGTGAAAAGTTCCTCCCGGGGGTGGGGGAGGCATCATTAGAGCACCTGCGTGGGGGGCAGCATTCTCATTATTATTGTCTCTATGGCCGCGCCAGCAGAAAGGAGCTTTTTAAAGGCTACTCCATGCTGGCATAGCAAAGGCTAAGGCACCCTTTGTAAATGATATTAGTTTGCCGTCATGGTGGCCCTCGCCTAAGGCTGGGCGTCATTGCCAAAGCGTCACTGTGCCCCTTGCTCAAACATTGAGTCCTTCCAGGTTCTTCACATCTGGTCGTTAGCGATATCTCCGGATTCTTCACGCGGGTGCTGGGCAACAAGGATTGGACGACCTTTGGGAATGACTTGGGTGTGAGGTCTGCTTAACCACGTGACCTCTAGGTTAATGTCATTGGTGAACGAGGATTACTCCTTGGGGTTCCATGCTGAGGTTGAAGGGCATGAGGGAGGGGAAGGAGCACTGAAAATCTCCTTGTGATTGGTAGTTGTTGGGATCTGGAGGGATCCACTGGGACAGATTGGTCCCTGTTGACTTGGTAGGATGTGAGCAAGTGTATGCCTCTGTCTTCTAGGTGCTGTGACGAGTCTAAAGGATGGAGCTGGGGTGGCCCTGGGGCCCAGGGACCTCTGCCCACTATCCCGCTCTGTGATGCGGGCTCTGCAGGGGGGACATGAAGGATATCCAGTCTCCTCAGTCCATCCCTTGTCTCTTGTTTCTCACATTGTAATCATGCAAGGCAGTAGACAGAACAGGTATATGTCACAGTGGTCAGCAGAGCCCTGACCTCAGGCAGCTGCTGAGCCAATCATCCCCATGAATATAACTGGTGGTCCCTGGGATGCTCGCGATCCCCGCTCGTGGATCTTCTTAAGTCTTTGTAGGTCTGAGACACCTGAAGTTATACTTAGCTATAAATCAGGAGAGAAGCCGACCTTCCCAGGCAATGGTGATCAGTGGAGTAAAAAAGCAAGATGGCGGGTGGAGCCGCCATCATCTCAGCTTTGGAAGCTGCTTACAGCAAGGAAGCTAGCTAAGATCCACAGACAGAGCTCGGAGAACAATCACACATGCGTGCATCATGTTTGAAGTTAGGGGCCTACAGATACAGGCGCATGAGGTGTTTCCGTTGCTTGTGCAACAGACATTGAGAGGAATGTGTCCCACATATCCCTTTCAATATGACCTCCCGGTGAACGACATGGATGAAGAGGGACAGCGTGCCTGGATCCGCGAGGCGTTGACCGTCCCAAATCGGAAGGGAATGAGAAGTGTCATCTTAGGGTAAAGAAAGTTGTTTACTTGCCAGCATGCGATATGGGCAGCATCCAAGAGGAACCTAGATGCCCGAATGCCGAGCATTTCTAGCCCAGTCACCAAGCTTGTTTGCAAACTTGAAGTGTTAAACGCAACATATATATCACCGTTTGCAAATAGGACAGAGAACATGTTCTAAAAAGACGACAGTGTTGATTAGGATGAAGAGAAACATTTCCAACGCTGAAGTATAGCATCAATGCTGTAGCAACTGTGAACAACCAGAGGGGGTTTCACAACCTAGTCCCCGGGGATCCCGTACTCAGGTGGCCAGGGAAAGTCCATCACTTTTGGATCCTGACCCTGGGGGTGGACAAGTGAGGGAGGATCACCTGGGTAGCGGGTCCTCGGGGAGTGGGGGAGAAACACCCGATGGCGAGACATGGCAGCCCCCTATTCCCACAACCCATCTAACCCCTTTCCCTGCTTGTTTTATGGGAAGCTACAGTTCCTATAATTCCTCCCCACATAACATTGGCAACACTACTGCGACAAGGAAGATGTGGAATAAGGTTAGGCAGATTACCTCCACACACTTGGACTGGCTCTGTCCCTGTAATGAGGCCAGGCAGAGTCAGGCTGTAATCCTAACTATCTGCACCTGCCATTTGTTAACACTCCTGTTACGAATAAAAGATGGCGCGAACAGGCACACTCTGAGCAAGGCTGGGTACAAGAAGGAACAGCTCTTTCGGGGGCCGATGCAAACCAGGCGATGGAAGTCAGGAGACCAAGGGACTGATCTGCAGATACGAGCATCGAGAGAGAGCCAGGCCAGAACCCTCCACTTTCAGAAAGCCGTAAGCATTCCAAGACTGAAACCGAGTGAGCAGAAGGAAACAAAAGAGCAGTTTGTATTGAAAGCAAAAGTAACTGTACGTTGCGCATATGCAGATAAAACGTGTAATGGAAAGGACAATTGTTGAATTGTAAGAGGAATGGATACAAAATAATAGAGTGGTCCTGCGAGAGGAAATCACACACTCGAAAGTCTCTCAATTGGGAGTCAAAGGCAATAAAGTAAACGCAATCCCGAAAGAAAGTGAATGAATGAAAAGCCAAGCATGTGAACTCTGAATATGGCAAGGGGGCAAAATATATGAACTTTGTAAAAGAGGCCAAGAAGGCAAACTAAAGAAAATAGGAAACCACAATTACTGTGAAGTATTGCTGTCATATATGAATTCTGAAAGAGGCCCAGAATACAGATTTTAAAAAGTAAGAAACTACAAATACCAAGTATTATTGGGGTTACATACGAATTGTGGAAAAAGGCCAAAGAAGACAAACCAAATAGTATAGGAAACTGCAAGTACCAAGAAGCATTGTTGTTGAATTATTGAAAGAGAGGTCGAAGTGGTCTTGCAGAGGTCTCTCAAAAATCCTTGCAGTTTGAAAAGTCTTCGACAGTGAAAAAACATCTGAGATAATATGTGGAACCCACACGAAGAGAAAGATAGGCTTGAGCCCAGCAGAGGGATGCCTGTGCAGGACTGTATGATAAAGTGAAACGTGAAAGACAGGCTTGTGCCAGACAGAGCCTGTGCAGAACTGTGTTATCAAATGAAAATTGAAAGACAGACTCGAACCCGACAGAGGGAAGGCTGTACAGCAAAGTTCAAAAGTGGAATTGTATATTTATGACAAGGCGGACAAAGCCTAAGGAAGTGATTGAACTACCAGAAGCTTGAAGCCCAAGCCTAAACTGTTAAATTGTACCAGTAAGCCCAAGTGTGCAAGACTGAAAGAACTGTGCCCTCCACCAATACGTTTTAGGAAACTCTGTAGACCCTGCGATGCCGAACGTGGGGAAGGGAGTTGATATTTAAAGCCATTCTGAAATTTCTTTTGAAACACTATTTTCCTTTTGAATTCCCTTAACAAATTTGTCATTTTTAGAGGCAGGGCAAGGTTAGGTTTTCTTAGTATAGGCCTTTTATTTTGACTAGGCTGACTTGGACTGTTTTGTTATTTAATGGTTAGAATTACTACCATTCTAGAGTTAGGGCCAGTTAGGAATTCTACCAACCCAAACAAATTCCTAAATAAAGGTTTTCAAAACTTGTATGCATTGTGGCTGTGTCTACTATTAATACCATGCCTTTCTTACACAACCTTGCAAATCTTTGAAATGTGAACAAGGACCATCATGTTGGTGGGTGTGATCAAAAGAGTATTAACTCAGATCAAAGGGAGGACGGAAGCAACAATTCCTTTCGTGTCACACACGCTAAGAGAAAACAGCTTCGCTATCATTGACCCTGAGGTTTTGGTCGCTTTTTGGAACCTCCAACATGTGTAGAGGTTAGTCTGAGGCTTGCCCATAGTAATGCACACGGACCACAAACCCCTGATTCTCATGTTCGCTACCAACAGATTGTCGACAACATCACTAGATCGAGTATGTAACAGGAGAAAGGAATGTGGTCAGAGCGTGCCTGTCCAGGTTTACCAATTCCAATCACAATGGAAAGAGCGCCAACGAGAAGAGCAAGAACAAGCGGGTGGTAGCGAGTGGCAATAAACCAAAATCAATGGTTGGATTGCAACCAAGCTGATTTAGAAGACACACACATCAACATGGGACTTAGAGGATAGGGCAGAAAGTAAAAGATGTTATTACATCATATAGACAAGTATTCCAAGAAGTAGCTGAGTGGGCATGTGGTCTGGTCTTGGGGTGTAGAAGGGTCCCACTAGTGGCTCTGAGAAGCACACAAGGCCACACGAGAAGGAGCTTTACAAAGAGATTTTGTGCAATGTGTTGGTGTCTGGGTATGTAAGGGGAGGTGGAGGGTGCTGCTCTGCCCGCCAGGCCACACCTGGTGGGCTGACAGACACCCGCGAGCCCAGCTCATAGTATGGCGATCCGGGAACTACGGTACCGGCATGCTTACAGGTACCGTAGTTCCCAGACCGCCAGGGTCGTAATGAGGCCAATGTGTTTCAAAGCGCTTCAAGGCAAGGAAGGGAACAATGGAAAATACAATGACATTCTTACAGGCCATGAACAGTAAGGATGTGAAATTAACTATCGTCCTCGGCCTGGCGACATTTCTGATAGTGCAAGAGATAAGACATAGATAAGGAAGGGAGTGGGAGAGTGGGAAGGAAATGGAAACAGACGACTACCGTACTAGGACTGATGACATTTCTGGTAGAGTCGGAGAAAACAAAAGGTGAGGGAGAGGGGTGCAGAAAGGGAGGGGAGGAACAAAACAAGTGACTATCGTACTAGGCCTGATGACATTTCAAATAGTGCTGGAGGAGGGAGGGGAGTAAAAAAAACAAGTAAGGGGAGGGGAGGAGACAGACGGGGTTGCTATCATACTAGGTGCAGGGACAATTCTGATATAAGAAGTGCACAGAAGAAAGTAAGGGGAGGAGATGAGGAAATAGGAAAAGGGAGAAAGGTAGCGGAGGCGAGAACAGCGAGTAAGCAGTCAAAAAGAGTGGAGAAGCAAGAGTGGAGAGCAAATACAATAGCAGAAGTCAGTAGTAACACATAATGTTGCAAGCCAGGATACAAGATGAAGATGGGAACAGCATGATTCTGGGCCACCATGAGTACAAGATGCAAAGGAAGTCCAGCATGAGAGTTGAGAAAGGGTGACACACCGTGAATGAATGAAGTCCATAAAAGTCTAATCCAGCATTGGCCACAAGACGGTGATGGTGAAACCAGAATGTATCAGGACAGACTCCTGCAGAAGTAGGCTGGAGGGGAGAAGGAGAGGGTGAGCAGGGAAGAAGAATCAAGGAACACAGGCAACACCTGTGTGCAAGAAGGGAGACGGGCACAAGCTAACATCACAGGGGGACCAGAGAGGTAGGGATGGCTTGTGGGGACAGAGGGTGTGCCTGTATGTAAAAAGGGTGCACACTTAAATGTATGGATGGCTGCATGGGTGTGCCTGTATGGTGAAATAGTACACACTTAAATGTATGGATGGCTGGGTGTGCATGTATGTATATGGTGAATGGTGTGTGTGCTTGTTTTCAGGGGGTTTTACAAAGGTAGCGGGCGCCCCTCTCTCGCAAGAACAGACATGATAACCTGTTCAGTGGTTATTAACCACTTGAGAGTTCGCAGCCACTGCTTTTACTCACTGTGCCTTTCACAGATGGGAAATATCCATTTGCATATCAGTCTTTGTCCTGCCCAGGGGCAGTCCAGCACCGAAATACAATGGCAATTCCAATCTGAACGAGAGTGCCACCAGCAACCCCATACACGTGTTTCACCCTTGTTGGGGATCATCAGTGAGGTGAAGCTGATGCCTCTCTAAGCACAGTGAGAGGGAGACCACGTCTGGTTGCCCCCAGGAGACCTAGGGTTACCAATCCCAGGTTCCTTTTCAAATAGTTTTACAAAGGTAGCGGGCGCCCCTCTCTCGCAAGAACAGACATGATAACCTGTTCAGTGGTTATTAACCACTTGAGAGTTCGCAGCCACTGCTTTTACTCACTGTGCCTTTCACAGATGGGAAATATCCATTTGCATATCAGTCTTTGTCCTGCCCAGGGGCAGTCCAGCACCGAAATACAATGGCAATTCCAATCTGAACGAGAGTACCACCAGCAACCCCATACACGTGTTTCACCCTTGTTGGGGATCATCAGTGAGGTGAAGCTGATGCCTCTCTAAGCACAGTGAGAGGGAGACCACGTCTGGTTGCCCCCAGGAGACCTAGGGTTACCAATCCCAGGTTCCTTAACAAATAGTTTTACAAAGGTAGCGGGCGCCCCTCTCTCGCAGGGGTGCAACAAAACCTACATTTCGGGGGGCTAATATTTCAAGTGTTGGGAGAGGCGCTAACTTCATGGGCGGTGGGGGAGGGGCAAACTGATTTGTGTGGGGGCAACTAACTTCTTTACGCATTTTAATGAGACTATCCTAGTGCAGCTTCAATGTTACCAGCAGTTAACTCTCTCATTTAAGTCTGAAAGCACCCACCTATGGATTTTCTGCGAGAATGAGCAGTCTCCTGTTCCCTCTCTACCCTTCCAATCACTCCCCTGGCATGCAAGTACAAAACCCACATCACAATTTATATTGGCTAAGAAAATGTGCATTTGAATAAAGGTACTAGCGTGAAATGTTTTAAGTTAGTAATTGCTGGGCCATTGTTAACAGCGAAAACCCAATTGCCGTTTACCATCTGTGTCCTGTTCTGTCCAGCATCTGCTCTGAAGGTCAGCATGTTGAGTCAACATAGCCCAAAATTTAAGGGGGTGGTGGAGGGAGTGCTGAAGCCCTGTCAACTCAATGGTGTTATGTCACTACTTGTGTTTAATGGTAATCGTCATTACTCCTAGCCCAATTCCTCCTCATCTCTGTACTTGTGTATGAGGCAGTGCTTGTGTATGAGGGACTCTGCCTCATACACAAGTACTGGGATGAGGTAGAGGTAGATGGAGGTAATGCCTGACTTAGCTATCTCTAATCTTCATTACTCCTAGTCCCACTGTTCCTCATGCCAGTACTTACCTATGAGGCAACAAGCCTTCTGGTCGTTGGTTTGCCCGGTGAAGCTCCGAATTCGCCTCGACTAGAGAAGAGCTGCAAAGGATGACTACTCCCCTTGGGTTGGTGGGACCAATCGACTCCAAGACAAGCTCATCTGCACATCTTCTCGGAGCTGGCTAAACCTCCATTGATGCTGCAGGAACCGAGAGCCAGGGAGAGGAACACCGGAATCGAGTGAGTGTCTTTAAGTTGGACCCGAGCTCCAGGAAGATCCTCTGGACTCCCAGGAAGCAGGACTGACCAAGCCTGAGCCACCTCAACAGAGTGCTGGACCCCAGATGCAAGGAATGTCCAGAGTGGTATCCGAGAACCGCGGTGGTGCAATTTGCGAGAAAAGCGAGGAACTGAAACCGCAAAGTGCCACTGATCTGAAGTTTGCCCATTGCTGCCGCGGACCTTTCATTCATAGTGCAGGAGCCCCCAGATGTCCTCCCTCTTGTCCCCACGACTGAGGCCCAGGAACACCAGGATCTGCAAACCTACACAGGAACAGAAGCCAGCTGGAACCACTTTCTTCTAACCAAAGGTACTGTAAACTAAGGGGTTGCTTACCTTTTGTCGTGTAGCTGTGTAGGAGTTTTGGGGGATAGCTTAGGGGCAACGTGCTTACTTTGGAAGCAAGATGACAGAAAGCAACACAGGTCCGGGTCCACGCTTAGAAACCTCTGGGTATTAACTGCGTTATAAATAACCTTTCATATCATATCATATCATATCATATCATATCATATCATATCATATCATATGTAAGCTCTGGGACAAGGAAGAGGGACGTGAAGGTAATTCTGGGCCAACAAGCTGATTTTGGAGTTTGGAGTAGGTGGTGGGAGGGAAAGGGGGGCGGTATTGTGCGATAAATCATAATGGTTGTCCATGTCCAGGCTAAGCAGGCATGATATGTGGTGTTAGTGGCTAGAGAGGCATTTTGTCGCAGCAAGGCTAGTCATTCCTCAGTTTAGTATGACATTTTTTAACTGGGCATTTCTGATAAAGCTGTCCTGCTAAGTGTATTTACCTGGCTAGACTGGCATTTGGGTGCTGCCAATCTAGCAGTTTCTTACTGCTGCATTGTATATTTTTCTGGGCATCTGTGATAAAATGATATGAGCAGGGAGGCCAGAAGGAATGCTGGAATCAAGGTTACAGAGCAGGTCTTCACAGATGTTCAGGTGAGCAGTTTCCGTGCCTCTGGCAGTTCTGGAGCCAGACTGATGGTCATGGAGACAACCAACAGATTCAGTGTGGAGATTTAGGGTGGGAGATGGCCAGCTTTTCCAGAGTTTGCCCAGGAAAGGGGTGATGGAGATTGGGCGATAGTTTGCCGGGCAGACGGCTTCATGAAGAGTGGATGCACAAGAGAGTGCTTAAGGAGAGAGGGGAACATTCCAATGGTGAAAGAGTGATTACAGAAATTGGCCAAGGCTGGAGCAAGGGTGTCAATATGGTCCTTGATGGTTCTGGAGGAGCAGGGGAGCACCTGTTTGGACAACACTTTCATAGATCGGAATTGTCTAGAAACCTCGTCAGGTGTTGTCAGAGAGAAAGAGGAGATAGGAGGAGGAAAGGTAGAGATTGTTAGGACACTCACCTGGGAACAGGAACGTCCATATCCTCGCGGGCGGGGTGATGCCTGGCGGCTGTACCCGCGGTATCGTCTTGGCCGAGGGTGCATTCTCCGAGGTCATCGCTCATTTGGGGTGCCTGCCCGCTCCGGGCGATTCGGGGTGCATGCGTTCTTACGCGGGGACGGCAGGGAACGGGCTTGTGGTTCAAGCCTCGTTTCCATGAATACCTTGATTCCGCGCATGCGCCGACTCGCATTGCGGGTCAGGCCTTGCTTCCATGCCGAGTCACTATAAAGAAGCTTCCTGGTCTTGTACTCGCCGCGTCTCAACGCGGTTTGGTCCTGACCTCCCGCTCGCTTCTGGATTACCTTGTCCTTACTTGGTTACTCCGCTTGCCTTCCTTGTTCCCTTCCTGTTTGCCCTTTCATCTCCTGTCCTGTTGGTCTGGTTCCTTGGTTGGGGGTCTGGCTTCCCTGGGTTGGGCTTAGTTTGGTCCTGGTCTGGAGCTCCCCTTGTCCCTTCCTTGCCGCCTTACCCCTTTCCTACCTGTCCACCTCCCCTAGCCTGAAATTCTTCTCTGCTTTGTGCTTGGGTACCAGTGCCTCTACGGTGCCTTTACTGCTGCCTACAGTTGCTGCCATACTACAGTCTCGGCTGCCTTCTTCCACCATCTTCGAGAGGGTCTTCTGCGGAATCAAGCAACGCACTCAAGCTTGCTGTTTACATCTACCGACCTTCCCTGTTCAGTGCTTGCACTGTTCTGGCGCCACGTCAATACAGGGAAGTGTCCATCCGTGGCGTCAGGAATTGGACCCATTTTCAATCCTGCAAGTCAGGACGGGACCTGGGCCGGTTCTTGGCGTTACCCTGTCATCTTTCGTTCTACAATCAACGTCCTGGCGAACCTGGCACGCAAGCCTTCAGGAAACACAGGTACGCAGCGTCCATGGGACGCACACTTTAACAGATTGAGACGCCTAACCTCCGATTCGGACCCGGAGATGGAGGAATCCTCTGATCTCAGAGACGAAATCAGATCTTTAAGGGCTGAAATGACAGCGCTTCGTCTAGAAAATGAGACACTATGTCAGATGGTGGTGCATAGGACCAGCACCACAACTCAGGCTGATTCTGCCATGGCACAAACGACACCCATGAAGTTTGATGGGGATTCTAGAAGCGTGGCCGAATTTTGTAACCATTGCAAGATACATTTTTTGTTCCGGGCTTCCCATTTCACCGACGAGAAGGCGAAGATTGGGTATATTCTAGGGAATTTAACCGGAAATGCGCTGGCATGGGCAGCTCCTTTGGTGTCCTCAAACAGTCAAATTCTGAGTGATTTTGCCGCCTTTGAGAAAGCGTTCCTGGAAGTGTTCCAGTCACCTAACTTGGCCGCCACTGCACAAAATCAATTGATGGATTTAAAGCAGGGTTCAAGCGATCTGATCACATACATCGGTCGGTTCTGTCAATTGGCGGCGGATTCTCAATGGCCGGAAGTAACACAAAAGACGCTTTTTCGGCGAGGCCTGAGGGAGGAGTACAAGGATGAACTTCTTCATATACCAGAACCGGATACTCTACAGGTACTTCAGGAACAGGTTCTTCGAATCGATCACCGTTTGGCTGAACGGAAGGGAGAAAGACGTCGGTTGGAGAGGACGTACTCCAGGTCTTTACCATTACCTGCTGGTACTTCAAGTACATCAGAGTCGGGTCCGGAACCCATGCAATTGGGGGCACTCAGAGGACCTTTATCCGCGATGGAGAGGAAACGAAGAAGGGACTTGAACTTATGCCTGTATTGTGGTGCCGCCGGGCACTATTTGGGTACTTGTCCGTTACGACCACTCAGGAAGTTGGAAAACTAATAGGCCTGTCATGTATAAGGAAGGCAATGACAGGCCCACCGTTTAAACCAGTCCTTCCGGATACCGATGGTTTCTTCCTGCCCATGTCACCCGCAGCCCTCTTGGTACTCCGAATTAAAGTACTGTGGCAGGACAAGTCAACCGTAATCATGGGTCTTCTGGATTGTGGAGCATCTGGCAATTATATCATTGTTGAGTTCGTCAAGAAGAACCAGATACCCCTACTTAAGAAGAATCAAGCTACACCGATTGAGGTCATTGATGGTACACCTTTGTCTTTTGGTCCCATTCAACATCACACTGGAGTTCTGCAGTTGTGGATCAATGAACATCAGGAAAAGATATCTTTGGATGTGATTAAGTCACCATCTTATCCAATCGTGTTGGGTTTACCCTGGTTGTTGTATCACAACCCTAAGATCAATTGGGTAACCCGTACATTGACATTTAATTCTGATCGTTGTTTACTGGATTGTTCCTCCTCAGGGTTATCTGCTGGGATATCCACAACTGCCACACAGACAGAGATGAATGGAATATCATATGTATGCCAGATATCTACCGTACCATCTGAATATGCAGACTACTCTTCTGTGTTTTCGGAACCAGGGGACATTCCTCTGCCTCCTCATAGAAGTTTTGACTGCGCCATAGATCTCTTGCCTGATTCTGTGATTCCACATGGACGAGTGTACTCCTTATCCCCACAAGAAAGAACAGCCTTACAAGAATATCTAAACGACTGTCTTCAGAAAGGGTATATCACCCCTTCCAAGTCTCCTGCAGGATTTCCGCTGTTTTTCGTTAAGAAAAAGGAGGGCACTTTACGTCCCTGTGTAGATTATCGGCAGTTAAATGATCTTACTCGGAAGGACAGATATCCGTTGCCTCTAATACGTGACATCCTGGAATCCTTGCACTCTGCCAGTATATTTACTAAGTTGGATTTAAGAGGGGCATATCATCTGGTACGAATTAAGACTGGTGATGAGTGGAAGACGGCTTTTAAGACACCTTTGGGGCACTATGAATATCGTGTAATGCCTTTCGGACTATGCAATGCCCCAGCCGTTTTCCAGCGTTTGATGGATGACATATTTTCGGATTTATTCGGAATATCAGTGTGGGTATATCTAGATGATATACTGATTTTTTCAAGAGATAAGAAGGAACACATATTACATGTCAAAGAAGTTCTCAGCCGTTTACGTCAGAACCACTTATATGCCAAGGCTGAGAAGTGTATCTTCAATCAAGTCAAGATTGAGTTTCTTGAGTACGTGATTGGCAGTTCTGGCATACAGATGGACCCAACTAAGTTACGGGCAATACAAGAATGGCGACAACCTAATGATGTGAAGGCCCTTCAGCGATTCCTTGGATTCGCCAATTTCTATAGGCGCTTTATACCAGGTTTCTCGACTCTCACAGGACCTTTAACCAGTTTAACCAGCAGTAAGACGTCGTTTGTGTGGAAAGAGGAAGCTACTAATGCATTTGAACGTCTCAAGGAAGCCTTCAGCACCTCTCCAATTCTACGTCATCCCGACGAGAGTAGACCATTCATTGTGGAAGCAGATGCGTCGAATTTCGCCGTTGGATCTGTTTTGCTACAGAAGGACCCGCAGTCAGATGTTGAATTCCCAGTGGCTTATTTTTCCCGAAAATTAACGTCAAGCGAACGGAATTATGCCGTGATCGAGAAAGAACTTTTAGCTATCAAATTAGCTTTTGAAGAATGGCGCCATCACCTTTTGGGAGGCCGGTTTCCTGTTGAGGTCCGTACCGACCATAGAAATTTACAGTACCTACGATCTCTTCAATGTCGCACTTCCCGCCAGGCCCGTTGGGCGTTTTTCTTTTCACATTACGATTTCACAATCTCTTACATACCCTATGCTCGGAATCTGAAAGCAGACGCATTGTCTCGCTCCTTGGAAGACATCAAGCAGGACAGCCAGAATCAGCTATTGCTAGCCCCGAAGCATTTTTTGTGTTCCGTGTTTCATTGTCTGGACACGTTCTTACAGGAAACATTGGCAGACCCCTACAGAACGGAACTATTGAAGTTACCCCAAGTTAGGGAGAACGAGGGGTTGCTCTTCTTCAGCGGGAGATTGTATGCACCTACCAACTCTCTTCGGATTGCCATTTTGCAAGCATTTCACAATTCGAAGATTGGGGGCCATCGGGGCATACGTGCAACTCAAGAACTTGTCGCCAGACAGTTTTGGTGGCCAGGATTGGCTAAACAGGTTAAACAATACGTGGAATGTTGCCCAGTATGTGCTCAAGTAAAGATACTGTCAGAAAACGCTCCAGGTCTTGTATCACCCCTGCGGTTCACGTGTCTCATCCTCACCAAAAGCTTCTGTCCCGTTATACCACCATACAGAAGGCGGGCTTGCGGTATCCACGCTCTACGCACGGAACACATTTGCGTCGGGAACTGCGTTCCCGACGCCTCACGTGGAAGTTGCCATGGAGACTACGTCAGTGGACGCAGCATCTTCCACGTGATAGAAAACGTGTTGGGTCACGTGACCATCTTGGTGCCGGTACTTCAAGTACTTAATGATCTGGCGCCCACTTCTCGCTGCTTCTGATCCAATAGTGACAGCGGTTTTTTCTTGCTCAGATTTTGTGGTTTTGTTTGATCTCGGATTACGTTTACTGGATTGCTCTTGGATTATCCTTACCTGTTCTTGTATCTTGACCTCGGATTGTTTATGGATTATTCTTGCCTAGTGATTTGGTTTTGTCGAAATCGGACCTCGAAGCTTGGGAGACCTCTTACCTTCGTTCTTTCCTTCCTTCCTTTTCCCTCTCCAATCCCTTCCCTGTCCTTCCCCAGGGTGCTGTAGGCGTCCTCGTGCCGGCGGGTACAGGCTTGGTGCTGGACTAGAGACTTCCTGAGCACCTTTTAGGCGTCCTCGTGCCGGCGGGAATAGGTGGTTGCTGGACTAGTGACTTCTTACACCTTGGATTGTTTGGTCCACCGAACAGAGGGCAGATACCATCACACTGTTCCTACAGGAAAGAAGAAGGACTTTGCCAGGGACGTTCACTTCCAGGGAAAAAAGGGTAAGAAACCTACCTTTCCTTACCATTATTTCTTCCACTCATTCTCTGGTACTGATTGTCTTTTCTCTTCTTCTGGTCTCCAGAGTACCCCAGTATAGAGGACATTCTTGCATGAAACACTTCTGGTTAAACCGTTTTCTGCAGGTTAGTCTGTTGAGATTTTGTTACGTGTTCTCTTGAAAGGGGTGTATTTGATTGTAATCAGTATAATATTCTGCAGTCGTTGGCTGGAACCTGGAACCATCATCTACCGGGAAGTTGCGGGCCGCTCAGCTCTACGATCCCAACGACTCTACACCATCTTCCGATCAATTGGATTCTTAGACTGTCCTTTCGTACTCCTGAGAATCACATTGGTAGGAAGAAATATATTCTTCACGACGGGTCAACGCGGAACCAGGTTCCCGGAATTCTGACAGATACCCAGAAGGAGGCCACTCGGTCTACTCCATCCCATCGAGACACCGCCATATCCATGGCATACCATAGCTACTGATTTCATAGTGGAACTACCACCTTCCGAAGGCTTCACATGCATAATGGTAGTAGTTGACTGTTTTTCCAAGATGGCTCATTTTATCCCCTTCATTAAAGTTCCCTCTGCTAGTTCCATGGCTCGAGCATTTCTGCACAACATTTACCGGTTACATGGACTACCCGATAAGATCATCTCGGACCGTGGTTCCCAGTTCATATCATCCTTTTGGAAACAGCTGTGTCGTCACCTGGGCATACATCGGGCGCTTAGTTCCGGCTATCATCCACAATCCAACGGACAGACGGAGAGGACCAATCAGACTTTGGAACAGTATCTGCACTGTTTTTCCAACGCCTCTCAGACCAACTGGGCACTGCATTTGGATTTAGCTGAGGTAGCTTATAATAACTCGATCCATTCTGCAACAGGATTAAGCCCTTTTCTTTGTTCCTATGGACTCAATCCTAGACTTTTTCCGTTTGCTCCTGTACGACCAAGCACGGTTCCCTCTGCTGATCAGCTGATTCAAGAGATCCGAAGACTGCATGCTCAGGCGACTGGTACCCTGGTTAAGGCACGTGAGGACATGAAGGCTCAGGCAGATAGGAGGCGTACCCCTGAACCCACATTTAGGGTTGGAGGGAAGGTATGGCTTTCTTCCAAGAACTTACCTGTTCGCAACTTACCTACGAAACTTGCTCCCCGTTTCCTAGGGCCTTTTCGAATTACTAGACGGATTTCCCCAGTGGCATTCAAACTGGATTTGCCCCCATCCTGGCGGGTGCATCCCGTTTTTCATGTCTCCTTGTTTAAGCCTTACCTGGATGACCCCTATGGGCGCTCGGGCTCCCGTCCTGCGGCCATTGAGGTACAGGGTGTTCCTGAATATGAGGTCCGGGAAATCTGTGATTCTCGTTTCCATCGGGGTCAATTGCAGTTCTTGGTGGATTGGGAGGGGTATTCAGCTTGTGACCGCACTTGGGAGCCTGTTGGGAATGTCCATGCTCCTCGTTTAGTGCGTGATTTCTATTTGCGTCATCCTTGTAAACCGGGGGCCCCGGGTCTTTCTGGGAGGGGGCATGGTGTTAGGACACTCACCTGGGAACAGGAACGTCCATATCCTCGCGGGCGGGGTGATTCCTGGCAGCTGTATCCGCGGTATCGTCTTGGCCGAGGGTGCATTCTCCGAGGTCATCGCTCATTTGGGGTGCCTGCCCGCTCCGGGCGAGTCGGGGTGCATGCGTTCTTACGCGGGGACGGCAGGGAACGGGCTTGTGGTTCAAGCCTCGTTTCCATGAATACCTTGATTCCGCGCATGCGCCGACTCGCATTGCGGGTCAGGCCTCGCTTCCATGCCGAGTCACTATAAAGAAGCTTCCTGGTCTTGTACTCGCCGCGTCTCAACGCGGTTTGGTCCTGACCTCCCGCTCGCTTCTGGATTACCTTGTCCTTACTTGGTTACTCCGCTTGCCTTCCTTGTTCCCTTCCTGTTTGCCCTTTCATCTCCTGTCCTGTTGGTCTGGTTCCTTGGTTGGGGGTCTGGCTTCCCTGGGTTGGGCTTAGTTTGGTCCTGGTCTGGAGCTCCCCTTGTCCCTTCCTTGCCGCCTTACCCCTTTCCTACCTGTCCACCTCCCCTAGCCTGAAATTCTTCTCTGCTTTGTGCTTGGGTACCAGTGCCTCTACGGTGCCTTTACTGCTGCCTACAGTTGCTGCCATACTACAGTCTCGGCTGCCTTCTTCCACCATCTTCGAGGGGGTCTTCTGCGGAATCAAGCAACGCACTCAAGCTTGCTGTTTACATCTACCGACCTTCCCTGTTCAGTGCTTGCACTGTTCTGGCGCCACGTCAATACAGGGAAGTGTCCATCCGTGGCGTCAGGAATTGGACCCATTTTCAATCCTGCAAGTCAGGACGGGACCTGGGCCGGTTCTTGGCGTTACCCTGTCATCTTTCGTTCTACAATCAACGTCCTGGCGACCCTGGCACGCAAGCCTTCAGGAAACACAGGTACGCAGCGTCCACGGGACGCACACTTTAACAGAGATGACCAAAGGGGTGCCTGAGATAGGAAGAGGGAGAGGAAGATGAGATAGAGGGAGGAAGAGGGAGAGGAAGAGGAAGGGGAGATAGAGGACAGGATGTCCTGAGTCTTAGCAGAGAAGTGAGTGGCAGAGCCATACAGTGGGCCAGGGAGGGCACAGGAGAGGTAGAGACTGCAAGAGGACTGACCAGTTCATTGCAGATTATAAAGAGTTTGGCCGTGTTGTTAGAAGCCACAGTGACGCAGGCTTGTACGTGTGCTCTCTTCTTGATGAGTGTTATTGCTTTGACCGGCATTTTGGTGCAACCAGTTGTTAGGGAGAATTCTCTGTTTACGCTGAATTTCCTAACCTAGTGAGTCCCCCAGCAGCTTTGCTGGATTTCGGGAGTTGTTTTTTCCATCCTGCCAAGAGTGAGACTCCTTTTCCTCCCACTCTTGGACATGAATGTGTGTAATTCCTTTGAATATCAATGTGTTCTATGGGCTATGGGGTCTTTTACTCCATAGGGTCTCATGTTTTTCTATGTGTGTTACACCGCACCCTACGTGCCGTAACACTGGGGTGTCCTAGCGGACCTCCACCATAGACTCCATACCCGGGGACTGACTACTGTCTCCCGGGCATGTAAAGTCACCATTGGCTTTACTAGACCTAAATTTACTAACAGAGCTTGTACAAACCATCTTATTGTGGACGTACTAGTAGGGGTAATTCGATTACTCCTGGATCTGTTACTCGAGGGGGCACTGTCCCGTCCCCCCTCGTCGAGTTTTGGCTGGTGGCAGTGGAAACTACTTGTTATGTTCGACCCCGAACATAACCCTATGGGATTCGTCCCATTGTTAGAGATTGATACTTTTCCTCGTTAATTTCTAACGTACCACCGGTCTACTTATCTTAAATAAGTTTATCGGATGGTATTTTCTGCCAGAACTCGGTTTTTAAAATGGCGTCTGTGTTCGTCTCTGTGACTCCTAAACCAAAGGTTGAGCCCATTGTTCCACTTTTGGAGGGTCTCTGTACAGAGACCCTCCAAAGTGGTGCCATTCTGTCTGGGTTACCACAGGGGTGTGGAAGGGGGTTTAGGCACCCTGGACCGAGTTGCCTTGCCAACTCCGGTCGCACTCTGGTGTGATTGGCCCAAGTGGTGAGCCTCCCCGCTCACCACTTAGCATGTGTTGATTGACAGCTAGGCTGAATGAATGGGGGTTTTCTGCATAAAAGCAGGGCTTTTGGGACTGGATCTTCAGAAGTCGCCACAGGACCTAAAAATCCGACGAGGGTAACGCTGAGCCAACATGCACGACGACACCTCCGGTGGAGCCCTGCGGAACCGACTCACCACTTCCCGGCGACAGAGGTGATCTCCCTGCAGGAGAGTCTCTTCCCCTGACTGGTGGGAACAACCAGTCCCCGCGGTGGTCGAATTGCCCGTGCAGAGCACCTCGGCAACCGGATAGCCACTACCCCTGTACCGCGACCAAAAGGTGGTGCCTTGTGACGGAGCACTCCGCGGCTGGTCTCTTCCCTGGTGGTGCACCGGACTTCACTTTTCTTCGACGACGAGATCATCTCTACTCTTGGAAAAGACCCGACGTGCATCCACCACCAGGAACAACTGCCCCCGCCGGAGCTGTCTCTCCACAAACAAGGTACCATGTCCGCCTGGCTTCCCTTTCGATCAGTTCGAGTGAGGTGTCTTAATCCTCTCCTTTCCGTTGGGTCGCCTCCAAGCTTTCTCACGTATTGTTCTGAACTGGTTCAATCTGCCGATAACAATTTGCTACAAAGACTCAAACACATTTCCCCTAGAGACTTTTTGGGACATATCGCCTTGCCTCTCTCCGAGTGGGCCTGGCCTCTGAACTTTATGATCTAGTGTGGTTCTTGCCTTCTTGCCTTGCATTTTTCCTGTGAAGTATTGAACTGTGTTGATTTCGTAACCTGCTTATTTTTCTCTCCCGTCCTAACTAATATTAGAGTGCCATCTAGGGTGAGTCATACACCTCTGTCTATAAATAAGTGGTGCCGGTAGAACCTGGACTTGTCGAAATATTGCTAGGGGGATTGATCGTTTCTTCTTCGTAGAGTAATTGTGATTGAAGTGTTTGCCGTGATAGTGCCATAGAGTTTTTGATAGATGTTTCGTTATAAATAAATACCTTAATATCTTCACACTGAGTCTCGTTACGTGTTTGCTTGTCTTACTGTGAAGAATTGCCCTATATTGTATACTCCACATACTGCTTAACTCTTCTTGAGGGAAGTCTGACTGCTCAGCCACAGCTACCAAGTGAATCTGTGTGGTACAGACTGCTACCAAGTGGGTTTACCTGTAGTCCTAAATCTTTTGCAGTGGTCCCAGAGGGAACTGCACAGGTTTCCGCCTAACACTGGTGTACAGCGGTGGGATTTGTATCGAGTATACAGTTCAGAGTGCTTTTCGACACTTTAGGATAAATAACCACAAAACTTAGCACTAAAAAGCAACTTTCAAAAAACATGTCTACGATGGAAACTTACAGTCAAGAATCCTTGTCAGGTGAAAATACTGAGAGTTTGTGAGCTCTCTGTAGGCAAGAGAATCTTTCTGTAAGAGGCAAGAAGTTAGAATTAATAGAGAGATTGCTGGCGAACCAAAGTCTGGGTACTGGTTCAGAGGAAACAATTTCTCCAGCAAATGTAGATAACAGTGATGGTGTTGATCTGAATCGTAATTCTGATGATAGCGATGAAGAGGCTGACGAGGACGGAGAGGCTAACGAAACTGTCTCCCCTGCTCCTCTACCTGCCTTACCCGCTGTGCCTACGGGGCCCATACCAGGTCCCACAAGTAACCCTTCTTATTTTGAACTTGAAAAAATGAAGCTCGAATTAGAATACAAACGGTTCTTTGCTCAATCTGAACGAAACCAAGAGCTCGAGTTCAGACGGATGAATGCCCAGGCTGAGCAGAAGCAAGCTGAGTTAAGACTCAGGGAAATAGAACTTAATCACGAGTTAGAGATGAAAAAGTTGTCTATCGAAAATGCTTCTCTCTCCTCTGGTTCCTCTAGGAGCTCCAGTCCCAAAAGACCCCGGATGCCGAAGGAATTAGTGGGTATGTATGAACCGAGATTGGATGTGTTGGATTGGTTAAAACTGTTTGAGTACAATCATGGGCTCCAGGACATCACCGGGAATGATTTACTTCCCTGGTTGTTCTCTAGGCTCCCTCCTGTTGCGACTGATGTGGTAATGGAGTTGGGGGAGGCGGATAAGACGGATTACGAAAGTGTGAAACTAGCTTTAATAGCTAGATTCGGGAAGACCCCTTCCCAGTATCTTAAGAGGTTTAGAACCCTCAAAAAGCATGATGGTACCCCTTGGGCTACCTGGGTGAGTGAAGGGTTGAAGGGTGAAGGGTTAGAGGGATGGATTAAGGGTTACAAAGTGAACACTTATGAGGGTATGAAGAATCTTTTTATGTTGGAGTCGATTTATGATGCCTGTTCTCCTGAGCTCAGACAGCACTTGGCTGATTCGAAGGAATTGGATTCCCGGACACTAGCTAGGGCTGCTGACTTATGGGTTGCCAACAGGGCTACTCATAAGGATTCTGGGGCAACTAAGAAAAAGGATGAGGGAAGACAGCCTAAAAAAGACTCAAAAGTGAATTTGAATAACTCAAATTCCAAAGAGGGCCCCAAACAAAACCAGAAGGGTAAGCCACCGGGAAAACCACAGCAGAATAGTGTGCCTTCTGGTGCCAAACTGGAAGGAGGTCAGAACAAGCCACCATTCCTAAAAAGCGTTCGGTAAATGCTTTGTTTGTGGCTCGACTGACCACGTGAAAGGAGATCCCAGATGTAAGGGTAAACCTTCAGGGGTCCAGCTTGTCTCCTTAGCCTTCTCTCCAGAGGAGGAAGTCCAAATGGCAAGTGGAAACTTTCTACTGCTAGCTGACGAACCCATTGGAGTCTCAGCCAGCGTTTCTTTAGTATCTCTGGGGTTGTGGGAACAACAGAATTTAGATGTCTATAATTCTATCCCGGATAATACTAAAGAGTATTATAAGGACAGTGTCCAGGTGAATGGTCAGGAGACTCCTGCCATTAGGGACACTGGGGCCAGCATAACTGTGGTGGATAAATCGTTTTTTTCAGGCTGAGGATGTTGCTAAGGCACCCAAATGCCTCACCAAGTTAGCTGGAGGGCCTGTGCAGATGCTTCCCCAATTACCAGTTCTCATCCAGTGTAACGACATGACTGTAAAGATACCTGTCAGCATACAGAGTGAGGCACCAGGACGCGTACTGTTGGGTAACGATTTGAAAACTCTCTGAGTTGTATCGCATACTCCCAGACCTCCTAGTAAATGGTTACAGGAGCTAACCAGACCCGCAAGAGAGAGGACCATGCGCGGTACTCTCCAGGAGATGATGAAGAAGGAAATCACTCCTGCTCCACTGGAATTGTCGGCAGCTGTCTCCAAGAAAACAGAAGCGAAAGGGAAACCTAAGACTTCTCTCCCGAAACCAGCAGCCAGCATTTCAGTGCAGCCAACACGGACTTCCCCGCGGTTGTCCAAAGTTACACCCGTAACTCCACCTCCAGCTGAGGCTGAGAGGGAGGTACAACTCTGTGTGGTAGAATTAGACTCTGAGCAAGAGCTAATGGAAGGACAGGAACTCATTGGAGATCTGGATCCTGTTGACCATCCTGAGCTGCAGTCTTTACTGGCAGAAGGCGGACCCAGCAGGGCAGACTTCAGTAAGGGACAGAGAGAATGTCCAACTCTGGAAGGTCTTCACCACCAGGCCGAAGCTCAGGCTGAAGGGCAAGAGCCTGGGAAATACAGGTTGCACTGGGAAGATGGCCTCTTCTACAGCGAACCGACCGAGTCTGCACCTGGAGACTACAAACGACTTGTAGTACCCCAAGAGAACAGACCACAGTTCTTGCAGTTAGCCCACGAGATTCCTTTGGCTGGTCACTTGAGTTTCAAGAAGACTAAGGAAAGGCTCTCTCTCTACTTCTATTGGCCAAAGATGGGGGCCAAAGTAGAAAAACACTGCAGGAGCTGCCACACCTGCCAGACCTCTGGTAAGGTTGGCTCCAAGAATGTGGCACCTTTAGTGCCTCTCACAGTTGTGGGAGTCCTGTTTGAGAGAGTAGGGATTGACATTGTTGGTCCCCTTGATCCTCCAACCTCCTCAGGCAACAGTTTATACTTGTTGTAGTAGACCATGCTACTAGGTATCCTGAGGCAATTCCTATGAGGACTGTTACAGCTCCGGCTGTGGCTAAGGCCCTCCTTGCTATTTTTACTAGGGTCGGGTTTCCTAAGGAAGTAATCTCTGACAGGGGGTCAAACTTTATGTCCCACTACATGAAAGCCATGTGGAAAACCTGTGGAGTTACTTACAAGTTCTCAACAGCTTACCTCCCACAAACTAATGGGTTGGTAGAACGGTTCAACCGAACCATGAAGAGCATGATAGGTGCCTTAGAAGAACCCCTTAAGCGTAAGTGGGACCTTCTACTGCCATGCCTCCTCTTTGCTTATAGAGAAGTCCCTCAGGAGGGAGTAGGTTACTCTCCCTTCGAACTTCTCTATGGTCATCCCGTCAGAGGTCCATTGGCCCTGATTAAGGAGGGGTTGGAGAGTGCTCCTTCCCCCAAGCCAGTCAGAGTGACTGACTACGTGATAGGTCTCCGGAGGAGAATGTCGCACATGATGACGGAAGCAAGCGATAACTTGAAAGCAGGACAAGCATTGATCAAGCACTGGCACGATCAAAAGGCTAACATGGTTGAGTTCGCTCAAGACCAGCTCGTTCTCGTTATGATCCCAACAAGGCAGAGGGCCTTGCAAGATAAGTGGATGGGACCCTTCTGAGTTGTGGGTAAACTCAGAGAGGTTAACTATCTGGTGGACTTGGGCAATCCCAAGGAGGCTCCGACAGTCTTCCACACCAACCGCCTCAAAGCGTATGTCTCACGACCTGATGTAGGAGCGTTGCTTCTAGCATCATCCGAGGAAGAAGAAGAGAGTGAAGCTCTTCCGGATCTCCTCAGAGGCTTACCTTTAGACGAACAAATTGAAGGAGTAAATCTCTCCTCCAATGTGACACCTGAGCAACAAGAAAAGTGCAAATCCATGTTGAATCAGTTTGCCTCTCTGTTCTCGCTTTCACCAGGCTTGACCCCTTGGGGCCAGCATGACATACTCACTGGTGACTGCCTGCCAGTCAAAAGCAGAGGATACAGAATGTCAGAAAACGTATGAACCCACATCAAGGGTGAGGTCAGCAAGATGCTTGATCTCGGGGTAATAGAGCCCTCTACTAGTCCATGGTCTAGCCCAGTTGTGTTAGTACCAAAGGCCGGATCTAAAGAACTTAGATTTTGCGTGGATTATAGAGCTCTTAATGCAGTCACCTAGACTGATGCCCACCCTTTGCCAAGAACAGATGAGTTGGTGGATAAGCTTGGCGCCGCCAAGTTCCTCAGCACATTTGACTTGACGTCAGGCTATTGGCAAATAGCCCTGACAGACCATGCCAAGGAGAAAACTTCATTTTCTACCCCCGTTGGCTTATACCAGTTTAAGGTAATGCCTTTCGGATTAAAGAATGCACCTGCTACGTTTCAACGGATGGTAAACCAGGTTCTGAATGGGATGGAGGACTTCTGCATGGCATACTTGGATGACATCACAGTGTTCAGCAATTCCTGGGAAGAACATGTAACCCACCTGAGAGATGTTTTGCAGGCTCTTGGACGAGCCAATCTGACCATAAAGGCGAGTAAATGCCAAATTGGACAGAGTAAGGTAGTCTATCTTGGACATGAGGTAGGAGGTGGAGAAATAAGGCCTTTGCTCAGTAAGATTGAAGCTGTGCAAAATTGGACAACACCTACTACTCAAACCCAAGTGAGAGCCTTCCTAGGCCTCACTGGGTATTACAGGAATTTCATAGAGAACTATGGGACCATAGCTTCTCCACTGAATGTCATCTCCTCGCCCAAATTTCCTAAAAAGGTTAAATGGAACGAGGAGTGCAATCAGGCTTTAGAAAACCTGAAAAAGGCTCTTTGCCAAGCCCCAGTACTCAGAGCTCCTGATTACCGCCAACACTTCATTGTGCAGACAGATGCTTCAAATGTAGGAATAGGTGCCGTACTCAGTCAACTGGATGGGAAAGGTAGGGAGCACCCCGTTTGCTTCATCAGCCGCAAGCTGAAGGATCCTGAAACAAGGTGGGCAACAATCGAAAGAGAGTGCTTTGCTATCGTGTGGGCTATGAAGAAGTTTAGGCCGTACTTGTATGGTTCTACTTTTGTCATTCAGACTGACCACCAACCCTTGAGATGGTTAATGCAAATGAAAGGGGAAAACCCAAAACTATTGAGATGGTTGATCTGCCTGCAAGGGTTTGATTTCACCATTGAGCACAGGTCAGGATGTCACCACCAAAATGCTGATGGTCTCTCTAGGATGTATGTCATCGACTAGAGGTATGAGATTCATCCAGGAGTGGATTAAATCCTCCTGTCCCTTAGTCTGGGGGGGGGGGGCGAGTGTTAGGGAGAATTCTCTGTTTAGGCTGAATTTCCTAACCTAGTGAGTCCCCCAGCAGCTTTGCTGGATTTCGGGAGTTGTTTTTTCCATCCTGCCAAGAGTGAGACTCCTTTTCCTCTCACTCTTGGACATGAATGTGTGTAATTCCTTTGAATATCAATGTGTTCTATGGGCTATGGGGTCTTTTACTCCATAGGGTCTCATATGTTTTTCTATGTGTGTTACACCGCACCCTACGTGCCGTAACACTGGGGCGTCCTAGCGGACCTCCACCATAGACTCCATACCCAGGGACTGACTACTGTCTCCCCGGGCATGTAAAGTCACCATTGGCTTTACTAGACCTAAATTTACTAACAGAGCTAGTACAAACCATCTTATTGTGGACGTACTAGTAGGGGTAATTCGATTACTCCTGGATCTGTTACTCGAGGGGGCACTGTCCCGTCCCCCCTCGTCGAGTTTTGGCTGGTGGCAGTGGAAACTACTTGTTATGTTCGACCCCGAACATAACCCTATGGATTCGTCCCATTGTTAGAGATTGATACTTTTCCTCGTTAATTTCTAACGTACCACCGGTCTACTTATCTTAAATAAGTTTATCGGATGGTATTTTCTGCCAGAACTCGGTTTTTAAAATGGCGTCTGTGTTCGTCTCTGTGACTCCTAAACCAAAGGTTGAGCCCTTTGTTCCACTTTTGGCGGGCCTCTGCACAGAGACCCTCCAAAGTGGTGCCATTCTGTCTGGGTTACCACAGGGGTGTGGGAGGGGGTTTAGGCACCCTGGACCGAGTTGCCTTGCCAATTCCGGTCGCACTCTGGTGTGATTGGCCCAAGTGGTGAGCCTCCCCACTCACCACTTAGCATGTGTTGATTGACAGATAGGCTGAATGAATGGGGGTTTTCTGTATAAAAGCAGGGCTTTTGGGACTGGATCTTCAGAAGTCGCCACAGGACCTAAAAATCCGACGAGGGTAACGCTGAGCGGACCTGCACGACGACACCTCCGGTGGAGCCCTGCGGAACCGACTCACCACTTCCCGACGACAGAGGAGATCTCCCTGTCGGAGAGTCTCTTCCCCTGACTGGTGAGAACAACCAGTCCCCTTTGCTTTTTCTTCGCCTCAGGACGCGGTGGTCGAATTGCCCGTGCAGAGCACCTCGGCAACCGGATAGCCACTACCCCTGTACCGCGACCAAAAGGTGGTGCCTTGTGACGGAGCACTCCGCGGCTGGTCTCTTCCCTGGTGGTGCACCGGACTTCACTTTTCTTCGACAACGAGATCATCTCTACTCTTGGCAAAGACCCGACGTGCATCCACCACCAGGAACAACTGCCCCCGCCGGAGCTGTCTCTCCACAAACAAGGTACCGTGTCCGACTGGCTTCCCTTTCGATCGGTTCGAGTGAGGTGTCTTAATCCTCTCCTTTCCGTTGGGTCGCCTCCAAGCTTTCTCACGTATTGTTCTGAACTGGTTCAATCTGCCGATAACAATTTGCTACAAAGACTCGAACGCATTTCCCCTAGAGACTTTTTGGGACATATCGCCTTGCCTCTCTCCGAGTGGGCCTGGCCTCTGAACTTTATGATCTAGTGTGGTTCTTGCCTTCTTGCCTTGCATTTTTCCTGTGAAGTATTGAACTGTGTTGATTTCGTAACCTGCTTATTTTTCTCTCCTGTCCTAACTAATATTAGAGTGCCATCTAGGTTGAGGCATACACCTCTGTCTGTATATAAGTGGTGCCGGTAGAACCTGGACTTGTCGAAATATTGCTATGCGGATTGATCGTTTCTTCTTCGTAGAGTAATTGTGATTGAAGTGTTTGCCGTGATAGTGCCATAGAGTTTTTGATAGATGTTTCATTATAAATAAATACCTTAATATCTTCACACTGAGTCTCGTTACGTGTTTGCTTGTCTTACTGTGAAGAATTGCCCTATATTGTATACTCCACATACTGCTTAACTCTTCTTGAGGGAAGTCTGACTGCTCAGCCACAGCTACCAAGTGAATCTGTGTGGTACAGACTGCTACCAAGTGGGTTTACTGCCAAACACCTGTAGTCCTAAATCTTTTGCAGTGGTCCCAGAGGGAACTGCACAGGTTTCCGCCTAAAACCAGACTAGGTATGTCTAAATGTGACCTGGCATGCATTACAGTAATGTTATTACGTGTACTGGTCTACATTGTGCAGCCAGTGGGACATGTTTTCAATGTGGCATGGCAGGCATGGCATTTTTAATAGCAAAGCATTAATGTTCCTGTGCAGTGTTGGTGACTTGCATGTATTAGATTGGTGTTACCCTACAAAACAATTGCAAACACTCTGGCTGTTTAGCCAATTATTCTCAGAAAGTGTGCTGTATATTGCATTACAACACTTATTTATATATTTCCCTTAGTACAGTGCGTAGCTTATCCCTTCAGCAGCATGTTCGTGCGTATTGTGCGCCCGTGATAATCTAGGCCGACCCAGAGTGTGGCACGACCCATGATTTGTTGCCGAGTTGGGGGGTCCTCAGCATGGCTCGCAGGAGGTCCCCCACATTTTGTGTTACGCCACTGCCAGGTATGTAAGGGGTGGTGGAACATGTGGCTGGGTATGTTAGGGGTGGTGTAAGGGGTGTCCAGGTATATAAGGGGTGGTGGAGGAGGTGGCTGGGTATGTAAGGAGTGGTGGAGGAGGTGGCTGGGTATGTAAGGGGTGGTAGAGGAGGTGGCTGGGTATGTAAGGGGTGGTGGAGGAGGTGGCTGGGTATGTAAGGGGTGGTGGGAAGGTGGCTGGGTTTATAAGGGGTGGTGGAAGAGGTGGCTGGGTATGTAAGGGGAGGTGGATAATGTGGCTGGGTATGTTAGGGGTGGTGTAAGGGGTGTCCAGGTATATAAGCGGTGGTGGAAGAGGTGGCTGCGTATGTTAGGGCTGGTGTAAGGGGTGTCCAGGTATATAAGGGGTGGTGGAAGAAGTCAAATGATATGTAAATGGTGGTAGAGGAGGTGCCTGGGTCTGCAAGTAATGGTGGATGAGGTGGCTGGATATGCAAGGGGTGGTGGAGGAAGTGATAGGGTATGTATGGGGTGGGGGAGGAGGTGGCTGGGTATGTATGGGTTGGGGGAGGAGGTGGCTGGGTATGTAAGGGGTGGGAGAGGGGGTGGCCAGGTATGTAAGAGGTGGTGGAGGAAGTGGCTGGGTATGTAAGTAGCGGGGGAGGAGGTGGCCGGGTATGCAAGGGGTGGGGGAGGAAGTTATAGGGTAGGTAAGGGGTGGGGGAGGAGGTGGCCAGTTATGTAAGAGGTGGTGGAGGAAGTGATAGGGTATGTAAGGGGTGGGGGAGGAGGTGGCCGGGTATGTAAGAGGTGGTGGAGGAAGTGATAGGGTATGTATGGGGTGGGGGAGGAGGTGGCTGGGTATGTAAGAGGTGGTGTCATGACCCACAGGACGCGCCCCTTTTGGTCTTCCTGGTCCTTATCGCAACAGGCCCTGCATTCCCTGACACTCCCAATATGCCCGTCCAGTGTGACACGCCTTCCGCGGTCTATACGTTGGACGTAATGTATTTTACTAATAGACCGCACCCCCGCGGCTCTGCGCGTTTCAATGCTATTGCCAAGTAGCGATCAGACGTAGTTCGTTGTATTGCTTTCCTGGTTCCTAGCTTTTCTACTTCGATTCCTTGCCCCTTTCCCTTTCCTCTTGCTTCCTGGACTCGTGCGCCATTCAGCACGTCTTCTTTGTTTCCCGGATCCCCGGATTGCTGCATCCCGGAATCTTAAACGGACGCTGGAGTCGGGAGAGACTCGCTCTGCCTTATTCAAGTCCAGGTCTGTCCGCAAGAAGACACCGCCCACAGAGTCCAGCAAGGATCGGTCTCAGGTGAGAAGGGGGGAACTTCGTGACAGTTTGAGACGCCTACCGACCGCACTCGAAGTCGACATGGAAGTGGCCGTCCAGGACCTGATGCGAGGTATGCAAGATTTAACCACCGAGGTGCAGAATTTAAAGGCGTGATTCAGCCGCAAAAGAAAGTGTGTTACTGGGCGGCATTGTTGACAAATACGATGGGTCGGCAAAAACCCTTTGTGGATTCCTGGACTCATGTTTGGTTCACTTTACATTTAAGCCCCATTACTTTTCCACTCCCAGGGCTAAGGTGGGTTTCATAATCTCTCACCTTTCCAGAAATGCTTTAATCTGGGCTACACCCCTAGTTAACTTAAAAAATGTGAGGAATCCGTTTTGAGGTACTTATCACTTAGAACTCTGCGTCCTCTTTATCTTGTACTACAGTTTAAAAGGTCGCATGGAACTAGGGTAACAATGGAGTCTTTGATTCCTCTACTCCATTAGGAAAAGACAAAGAAAAAGTTGGTTACCCTTGAGAGGTGCTCCTGCGCCCGGAAGAAATAAGTGAAAAATCCATTAATTGGAAAAAATCACACAACTTCAATTTGAGATTGATATTTATCGATTTATCTTAAAAGATGTTGCCCTATGGTGATAACACGTGTTTCGACGTATCCAACGTCTTTTTCAAATCAGGGCTATTATAATTCATGTACAATCAATTTAAAGAACAATTAGCAAAAAATAAAAAATAAAAAATACAAAATACAAAGTAGATATTCATTTGAACCATGAAAATTCAAAAGCAACAATTGAAAGTCATTGTTAATTCATTCATAAATTAAAGAAAGAACCGAAAAATAAAAAATGGCCATGTTCGGGAGGGGAGAGGGGTAGGAGGTTTATGGGATTCAGAGAAAAAAAAACACAAAGAAAGAAAAAAAGAAGAACAACAATTATATTATCGAATCATTGATAAAAATCATGTGTTGGTTGGGTGTAAATAACTGTGATCATGTGCCCATAATAATTAGATATCTTACCCATTGTATAGCGTGGTTATGCATATAGTTGTCAGATTTCATGTCCAGTCATGGGATAATCCCTGCTACCTATAGGGAAAATTACCATATATGATTTCATAAGTTGACAATGTCATAATTGAACTTGCAAAAAACTATTGTGCGAAAAATCGTTGTATTCGTCTTGTTCCTACCACCTGAGCTACTCTGAGAGTTCCAATAATCCCTTCAAAAATATTAACATGTGGTGGGGGTGTCCTTTTCCTTGATTCAAAACACGGGAAACAACGCTACATCTGAATATTATTTCCATTAGTGTGCTATGATTTCATTGCTAAGTGATCATAAGAGCCACAAATTCAATAAACCCTACATACTGTTGGTCAAACTAAATCACATTCCTGTTCATTTACGTGGACTAAAAGTCCACATCAAAATCATGCTGTAACTTAGAGGCAATACGATCGCCGTAGGGCTGCAAAATGAAGCCCCCGTCAAATGTAGAAATGTGTTTAGCAAAGGCAGAAACCACGAGGGTCCGCATGCTTACATTAATATCCTGTGCTTGGGTGGGCTACTCTTGCCGTTAGGCTCACCTTGGTTACTTCGTTGTATCTTTCCGTCCGCGTATCGGCGTGTCCACCCGATCCCTGTTTGTTATGAAGACCGGTTGCTGGGCAACTTCAGTCCTACTACTGTTTCTGCTTGGGCGCCATCTTTTGGGCTAAATTACTGGTTTCCCAATGCCCCGTACGTAGTCTTGTTCCCTCTCTTGTCAATTGTTATTGTTTCAGACTTGGGCGCCATTTTTGGCTGATTTGCTGGTTTCCCAATTATACGTGCGTCATATTGTTCCCTCTCATGTCGATTGTTCTAAATTCCCTAATATAGCGGAAATGAAGTAAATTGTGACACTGTTTACGCCCCTTATCTAAAAAAGGGGAGGTTAAAAATGTACACATTTAAGCGTATCCTGCATATCTTAACCTGTTGTAACACAATTTTTTTGACTATAAATCTCATTGGGGTTCTTTTTGTAAAAGTGTGCGGCATACTCTGTCATGTGAGGGCACGTGCTCTTGTGGTTATCTGCCTCGCTTGTTAAACATGATAGAAGTATACTGAAACGATGATACGTTAATTAATGGTTGCTGTGAGAAAGAGGTCTAGCTGTATATTTATTATTGATGTAAAGTGCTATCGAACCGTTATAAATTTAACCCTTATCTTAAAAATTACCCTGTCCATTGGGAAAAATAAGAGTCTCCTGATAGGCAATATTTCATAAAAAAGAATACATTTCATTGTCCGAATTCAGGCCTCTTTCAACTGAACGAAATTTACAGATCAATTTAGCTTCCTCTTACCCCTAGTTAACTCCGGCGACGCTCTCCTAGATGACTACGATGGTTTCATACGGGCCCTAAAGACCATGTTTGATCGCCCAGAGCAGGTCTTTACTGCCCAGGAACGCCTCTTAGACTTTCAGCAGGTATCCCAGGATGTGCTCACGTATGTAACCCGATTCAAGCAATTGGTCAAGGAAGCTGATTGGTCTCCGGAGGCAAGTTTTACCCTTTTCAGGAGAGGACTAAATGAGGAGATTAAAGATGAGCTAGCCAGAGTGGCCCGACCAAACTCATTCCAGGCTCTTATGGACCTTGCCATGCAAATAGACTTTCGCATCCAGGAAAGGAAGGCAGAGAAGAAAAAATCTAGAGGAAACCCTCCGAAGGTTTCCTTTGAGAGTACCTCCAAATCTGACACAAACCCAGGATCAGTCACCGAACCAGAACCCATGTAGATAGGAGCCTTCCGTGGACCCATATCCCTGCAAGAAAGGATGAGAAGGATAAATACGGGGTTGTGCATGTATTGTGCCTCAGACAAACACTTGGTTAGAGAATGCCCTCAGGCCCCTCCTCGGCGTTCGGGAAACGCCAACTCCCGATCCTAGATGGAGCAGGGCTTCGGGAGAGGGATGTTTGCTCCACATCAATTCCATCCTTGAACTCTCCTGGACAAAACAATCTAGTGATACTACAGGCCTTCCTATCAACCTCCGGGAATAAGACCTAACCTGTTTTGGCCTTGGTAGACTGCGGGGCTATGGGAATATTCATTGATCAAGATTGGGTTCTTAGTCACCACATCCCATACGAAACACGAAGCATCATGCAGCCAGTGGAAGTGATCGATGGAAGACCCCTCACTTCGGGGCCCAAAAGCCTGCAGACCAAAGAGATCCAGCTTTCAATTAACCAACACCAAGAGGGGATTCGATTCGACATTATTTAGTCAGCTCATTACCCCATGGTACTGGGCATGCCCTGGTTACAGAAACACAATCCGTATATCAATTGGACAGCAGGATCACTATTCCTCGGCTCAGAGTTTTGTATGTCTCACTGTCTAATCCTGGATCCCTCCTTGACCCCTTCCAAAGAACCACCAATAGACCATCAAGCACCTCTCATGGTTTCCAATATCGTGCAGGTTCCTAAGGCCTATCAGGGATTTGTTGATGTGTTCTCAACTGCCATAGTCCAGGCCTTACCCCCTCACAGGCCTGAAGACTGCGCCATAGACATGGATCGCTCAGCAGTGATTCCCTTTGGCAGGATGTTCATCCTTTCCGAACCTGAGAAAAAGGCCCTCCGAGAATACTTGGATACCAACCTTGAGAATGGCACCATAAGACTTTTAAAATCTCCAGCCGGAGCTTCATTGTTCTTTGTTCCTCAGAAAGACACTAAGGAACACAGACCCTGCCTCGATTATCGTGAATTAAATCAATGCACCCTCAAGGACCAGTACCCTTTACCCTTAATCTTGGATATCCTGGAAGCGGTCAGAGGCGCTGTGATTTTCACGAAACTGGACCTCCGGGGTGCCTATCATTTGATTCGTATCCGGGAAGGAGACGAATGGAAAACAGCATTCAGAACACCCTTTGGTCACTTTGAATATCTGGTCATGCCCTTTGAATTAGCTAATTCCCCAGCAGTCTTTCAACGTTTTATGGACAGGGTGTTCTCTGACATGCTATTCCTCTTCGTCATCGTCTACCTGGACGACATTTTGATCTACTCCAAGGACCTTCTAAAGCATGAAGAATATGTAAAGGCAGTACTACAACGACTCCGTGAACATAAACTCTTGGCCAAACCCGAGAAATGTCTGTTTCACATTGCTTCTGTTCATTACCTAGGATTTATCCTTACTCTAGAGGGAATTGGCATGGACCCTTCAAAGGTAAAGGCTATATTATCCTGGCCCGCTCCCACATCTGTAAAACAAGTTCAATCCTTCCTGGGGCTTGCCAATTTTTACCGGAAGTTTATACCCACCTTCTCTGAGATTGTTCAACTGATTGTTGCTCTCCTGAAGAAAGATACCCCTTTTGTCTGGTCTATTCCGCAAGATAAGGCATTCCAACTTTTGAATACAAGATTTACTCAAGCCCCCATTCTGGACCAACCCGACATTGATCGACCATTCCTTGTGGAAACGGATGCCTCTAACTACGCCATTGGAGCGGTGTTTAAGCAAGAATTTGAGGATAAACTAGAACACCCCATTGCTTACCTTTCACGAATCCTGACTCCCAGTGAGACACACTATTCCATCCTGGAAAAAGAACTTTTAGCCATCCGCCAAGCCTTCACTGAGTGGCGACATCTACTCCTGGGAGCTAGATATCCAGTCCAGGTACGCACGGACCACCGAAATCTTCAAATTCTACAGTCATTAGAGTGTCGGAACAGCCGTCAGGCTCGTTGGGCCTTCTTCTTTGCCCAGTACCAGTTCCACATCACTCATGTTCCTGGATCACAAAACTTGATTGCTGACGCCTTATCTCGACGGCCTGACTATGAAACTACCGAAGATAAGACCTATCCTAAGATGTTTCCCCACACGATTTCTGTAGCTCAGGCAGTCAATCTCCTGGAAGAAATCCGAGTACAAACCCAATCCTCTGAACTCTGGAAGAATATTTCAAGAAAGAATCAATGGAACCTGAGAGTCAAGGAAGGATATTTGTTGAAGGACAACGCTTTGCTCATTCCTACACAAAAATTACAACAAAGAATAATAAATCTCTGTCATGATACCCTTCACTCCGGACATCGCGGCATCACCAACACCCTCCACCTCATACAAAGACAATTTTGGTGGCCTAAAATGAAGACTGACGTACAACTATACGTCCGAGCCTGTGCAATCTGTAGTCAGAATAAACATGACAACAAGAGGCTGGCGGTTCTTCTGCTACAACCCGCACTGCCAACAAGGCCATGGGAATTTATCGCTACAGACTTCATTGTGGAATTACCACCTTCCAGAGGGTACACCACCATCATGGTCACCATTGACTTGTTCACTCATATGGCTCATTTCACACCCCTCAGTAAGCTACCATCCTCATCTGAACTGGCTGGAATCTTCCTGGAGCACATATTCTGCCTTCATGGACTTCCTTCCAAGATAATTTCCGATCGAGGACCTCAATACGTCTCACAATTCTGGAAACACCTCTGTCAAATATTAGGAATCCAACGCGCTCTTTGATCAGGTTATCACCCTCAAACCAACGGGGCCACAGAACGTGCTAATCAGACTCTGGAACAATATCTTCGATGTTTTGCCACTAAGGTTCAGGATGACTGGTCGCTCCTGATACCCGTGGCTGAATTTGCCTATAACAATTCCGATCATTCAGCAGTTAAGACCAGTCCCTTTTATTGCAGCCAAGGATTCCATCCATCAGTTCTGCCCTCTGTTCTTCCACAACCCACACCGGTACCTACTGTCGACTCCTGGATTGAAACACTCATCAACCTACATAAGGAGACCAAAGAGCACTTAGAGAAGGACAGAACACAGACCAAGAGATATGCGGATTCCAAAAGAAGACCCGGGCCTTCTTAGTCAGTTGGAGATCAAGTCTGGTTGTCCTCGAAATTACTACCCCGACAACTACGGCCAAACAAATTGGCCCCTCGGTATTATGGTCCGTTTTCCATCAAGGAAATTATAAACCCAGTCTCATACCGGCTCAAGCTACCAGAATCCTGGAAAAAGATTCACCCAGTTTTTCACACCTCCTTATTAAAACCTTACATTCAATCCTCCCGGAAATCCTGCAGACCCACTCCTGTGGTGGTGGACAATCAACTGGAATATGAAGTGTCCCGGATATGCGACTCCAGGTATAAATGGGGTCAGCTTCAATACCTGGTTGAATGGAAAAGATATCCCTCCAGTGAAAGAACTTGGGAACCACTTTCTAATCTGAATACCCCTCGACTGCTCAGAAGATACTACCTCATACACCGAGGCAAACCGGGAGGAACAGGTTTTCGGAGGAGGCATGCTGTCATGACCCACAGGACGCGCCCCTTTTGGTCTTCCTGGTCCTTATCGCAACGGGCCTTGCATTCCCTGACACTCCCAACATGGCCGTCCAGCGTGACACGACTTCCGCGGTCTATATGTTGGATGTAATGTATTCTACTAATAGACCGCACCCCCGCGGCTCCGCGCGTCTCAATGCTATTGCCAAGTAGCGATCAGACGTGTGCTCCATAGTTCGCTGTATTGCTTTCCTGGTTTCTAGCTTTTCTACTTCCATTCCTTGCCCCTTTCCCTTTCCTCTTGCTTTCTGGACTCGTGCGCCATTCAGCACGTCTTCTTTGTTTCCCGGATCCCCGGATTGCTGCATCCCGGAATCTTAAACGCACGCTGGAGTCGGAAGAGACTCGCTCAGCCTTATTCAAGTCCAGGTCTGTCCGCAAGAAGACACCGCCCACGGAGTCCAGCAAAGATCGGTCTCAGGTGAGAAGGGGGGATTTCTGTGACAGGTGGTGGAGGAAGTGATAGGGTATGTATGGGGTGGGGGAGGAGGTGGCTGGGTATGTAAGGGGTGGCAGAGGAGGTGGCCAGGTATGTAAGGGGTGGTGGAAGGGGTGGGAGAGGAGGTGGCCAGGTATGTAAGGGGTGGTGGAGGAGGTGACTTGGTATGTATGGGGTGGAGGAGGAGGTGGCCGGGTATGCAAGGGGTGGTGGAGGAGGTGGCTGGGTATGTAAGGGGTGGTGGAGGAGGTGGCTGGGTATGTAAGGGGTGGGGGAGGAGATAGCTGGGTATGTAAGGGGTGGGGGAGGAGATAGCTGGGTATGTAAGGGGTGGTGGGGGTGGCTGGGTATGTAAGGGGTGGGGGAGGAGGTGGCTGGGTATGTAAGGGGTGGTGGAGGAGGTGGCTGGGTATGTAAGGGGTGGGGGAGGAGATAGCTGGGTTTGTAAGGGGTGGTGGAGGAGGTGGCTGGGTATGTAAGGGGTGGGGGAGGAGATAGCCGGGTATGTATGGGGTGGGGGAGGAGGTGGCTGGGTATGTAAGGGGTGGGGGAGGAGGTGGCCAGGTATGTAAGGGGTGGTGGAGGAGGTGGCCGGGTATGTATGGGGTGGGGGAGGAGGTGGCTGGGTATGTAAGGGGTGGTGGAGGAAGTGGCTGGGTATGTAAGGGGTGGGGTAGGAGATAGCTGGGTTTGTAAGGGGTGGTGGAGGAGGTGGCACGGTATGTAAAGGGTGGTGGAGGAGGTGGCCGGGTATGTAAGGGGTGGGGGAGGAGGTGGCCAGGTATGTAAGGGGCGGTGGAGGAGGTGGCTGGGTGTGTAAGGGGTCAGGGAGGAGGTGGACGGGTATGTATGGGGTGGGGGAGGAGGTGGCTGGGTATGTAAGGGGTGAGGGAGGAGGTGGCCAGGTATGTAAGGGGTGGTGGAGGAGGTGGCTGGGTATGTAAAGGGTGGTGGAGGAGGTGGCTGGGTATGTAAGGGGTGGTGGAGGAGGTGGCTAGGTATGTAAAGGGTGGTGGAGGAGGTGGCTGGGTATGTATGGAGTGGTGGAGGAGGTGGCTAGCTATGTAAAGGGTGGTGGAGGAGGTGGCTGGGTACGTAAGGAGTGGTGGAGGAGGTGGCTAGGTATGTAAAGGGTGGTGGAGGAGGTGGCTGGGTATGTAAAGGGTGGTGGAGGAAGTAGCTGGGTATGTAAGGGGTGGGGGAGGAGGTGGCTGGGTATGTAAGGGTTGGTGGAGGAGGTGGCTGGGTATGTAAGGGGTGGGGGAGGAGATAGCTGGGTATGTAAGGGGTGGTGGAGGAGGTGGCTGGGTATTAAGGGGTGGGGGAGGAGGTGGCTAGGTATGTAAAGGGTGGTGGAGGAGGTGGCTGGGTATGTAAGGGGTGGTGGAGGAGGTGGCTGGGTATGTAAGGGGTGGTGGAGTAGGTGTCCAGGTATGTAAAGGGTGGTGGAGGAGGTGGCTGGGTATGTAAGTGGTGGGGGAGGAGGTGACCAGGTATGTAAGGGGTGGTGGAGGAGGTGGCCGTGTATTTAAAGGGTGGGGGAGGAGGTGGCTGGATATGTAAGGGGTGGTGGAGGAGGTGGCTGGGTATGTAAGGGGTGGTGGAGGAGGTGGCTGGGTATGTAAGGGGTGGGGGAGGAGGTGGCTGGGTATGTAAGGGGTGGTGGAGGAGGTGGCTGGGTATGTAAGGGGTGGGGGAGGAGATAGCTGGGTATATAAAGGGGTGGTGGAGGAGGTGGCTGGGTACGTAAGGGGTGGGGGAGGAGGTGGCTGGGTATGTAATGGGTGGGAGAGGAGATAGCTGGGTATGTAAGGGGTGGTGGAGGAGGTGACTGGGTATGTAAGGGGTGCGGAGGAGGTGGCTGGGTATGTAAGGGGTTGGGGAGGAGATAGCTGGGTATGTAAGGGGTGGTGGAGGAGGTGGCTGGGTATGTAAGGGGTGGGGGAGGAGGTGGCTGGGTATGTAAGGGGTGGTGGAGGAGGTGGCTGGGTATGTAAGGGGTGGTGGAGGAGGTGGCTGGGTATGTAAGGGGTGGTGGAGTAGGTGTCCAGGTATGTAAAGGGTGGTGGAGGAGGTGGATGGGTATGTAAGTGGTGGTGGAGGAGGTGGCCGTGTATGTTAAAGGTGGGGGAGGAGGTGGCTGGATATGTAAGGGGTGGTGGAGGAGGTGGCTGGGTATGTAAGGGGTGGGGGAGGAGGTGGCTGGGTATGTAAGGGGTGGTGGAGGAGGTGGCTGGGTATGTAAGGGGTGGGGGAGGAGATAGCTGGGTATATAAGGGGTGGTGGAGGAGGTGGCTGGGTATGTAAGGGGTGGGGGAGGAGGTGGCTGGGTATGTAAGGGGTGGGGGAGGAGGTGGCTGGGTATGTAATGGGTGGGGGAGGAGATAGCTGGGTATGTAAGGGGTGGTGGAGGAGGTGACTGGGTATGTAAGGGGTGGGGAGGAGGTGGCTGGGTATGTAAGGGGTGGGGGAGGAGATAGCTGGGTATGTAAGGGGTGGTGGAGGAGGTGGCTGGGTATGTAAGGGGTGGGGGAGGAGATAGCTGGGTTTGTAAGGGGTGGTGGAGGAGGTGGCTGGGTATGTAAGGGGTGGGGGAGGAGATAGCTGGGTTTGTAAGGGGTGGTGGAGGAGGTGGCTGGGTATGTAAGGGGTGGGGGAGGAGATAGCCGGGTATGTATGGGGTGGGGGAGGAGGTGGCTGGGTATGTAAGGGGTGGACGAGGAGGTGGCCAGGTATGTAAGGGGTGGTGGAGGAGGTGGCCGGGTATGTATGGGGTGGGGGAGGAGGTGGCTGGGTATGTAAGGGGTGGTGGAGGAAGTGGCTGGGTATGTAAGGGATGGGGTAGGAGATAGCTGGGTTTGTAAGGGGTGGTGGAGGAGGTGGCACGGTATGTAAAGGGTGGTGGAGGAGGTGGCCAGGTATGTAAGGGGTGGGGGAGGAGGTGGCCAGGTATGTAAGGGGCGGTGGAGGAGGTGGCTGGGTGTGTAAGGGGTCGGGGAGGAGGTGGCCGGGTATGTATGGGGTGGGGGAGGAGGTGGCTGGGTATGTAAGGGGTGAGGGAGGAGGTGGCCAGGTATGTAAGGGGTGGTGGAGGAGGTGGCTGGGTATGTAAGGGGTGGGGGAGGAGATAGCTGGGTTTGTAAGGGATGGTGGAGGAGGTCGCTAGGTATGTAAGGGTGGTCGAGGAGGTGGCTGGGTATGTAAGGGATGGTGGAGGAGGTCGCTAGGTATGTAAGGGTGGTGGAGGAAGTGGCTGGATATGTAAGGGGTGGTGGAGGAGGTGGCTGGGTATGTAAAGGGTGGTGGAGGAGGTGGCTGGGTATGTAAGGGGTGGTGGAGGAGGTGGCTAGGTATGTAAAGGGTGGTGGAGGAGGTGGCTGGGTATGTATGGAGTGGTGGAGGAGGTGGCTAGCTATGTAAAGGGTGGTGGAGGAGGTGGCTGGGTATGTAAAGAGTGGTGGAGGAGGTGGCTAGGTATGTAACGGGTGGTGGAGGAGGTGGCTGGGTATGTAACGGGTGGTGGAGGAGGTGGCTGGGTATGTAAAGGGTGGTGGAGGAGGTGGCTGGGTATGTAAGGGGTGGTGGAGGAGGTGGCTAGGTATGTAAAGGGTGGTGGAGGAGGTGGCTGGGTATGTAAGGGGTGGGGGAGGAGATAGCTGGGTATGTAAGGGGTGGGGGAGGGGATAGCTGGGTTTGTAAGGGGTGGTGGAGGAGGTGGCTGGGTATGTAAGGGGTGGGGGAGGAGATAGCTGGGTTTGTAAGGGGTGGTGGAGGAGGTGGCTGGGTATGTAAGGGGTGGGGGAGGAGATAGCCGGGTATGTATGGGGTGGGGGAGGAGGTGGCTGGGTATGTAAGGGGTGGTGGAGGAGGTGGCTGGGTATGTAAGGGGTGGTGGAGGAGGTGGCTGGGTATGTAAAGGGTGGTGGAGGAGGTGGCTGGGTATGTAAGGGGTGGTGGAGGAGGTGGCTGGGTATGTAAGGGCTGGTGGAGGAGGTGGCTGGGTATGTAAGGGGTGGGGGAGGAGGTGGCTGGGTATGTAAGGGGTGGGGGAGGAGATAGCTGGGTTTGTAAGGGGTGGTGGAGGAGGTGGCTGGGTATGTAAGGGGTGGGGGAGGAGATAGCTGGGTTTGTAAGGGGTGGTGGAGGAGGTGGCTGGGTATGTAAGGGGTGGGGGAGGAGATAGCCGGGTATGTATGGGGTGGGGGAGGAGGTGGCTGGGTATGTAAGGGGTGGTGGAGGAGGTGGCTGGGTATGTAAGGGGTGGGGGAGGAGGTGGCTGGGTATGTAAGGGGTGGGGGAGGAGGTGGATGGGTTTGTAAAGGGTGGTGGAGGAGGTGGCTGGGTATGTAAGGGGTGGTGGAGGAGGTGGCTGGGTATGTAAGGGGTGGGGGAGGAGGTGGCTGGGTATGTAAGGGGTGGGGGAGGAGGTGGCTGGGTATGTAAGCGGTGGGGGAGGAGGTGGTCGGGTTTGTATGGGGTGGGGGAGGAGGTGGCTGGGTATGTAAGGGGTGGGGAGGAGGTGGCTGGGTATGTAAGGGGTGGTGGAGGAGGTGGCTGGGTATGTAAGGGGTGGTGGAGAAGGTGGCTGGATATGTAAGGGGTGGGGGAGGAGGTGGCTGGGTATGTAAGGGGTGGGGGAGGAGGTGGCTGGGTATGTAAGGGGTGGTGGTTGAGGTGGCTGGGTTTCATGTGGTTGTAAATTAATAGAAGTGAAGTGTTTTGCAAACAGATGGTCAAAAATAAATGTACTTTTACTTTGTAACCAAAAACCTTGAGTCAGTGTTTGCTTGAGTCACAGTGACTGTGGTCCTTTGTGTTATCTCTACTACTGCTCATTTGCTCTTGAGATAAGTCAGGCTGCTCCGCTACTGCTACCACTTTAACAGTGTAGTACAGGCTTGTACCAAAGGTGAACTTGTATTGCCACTTGTGGTCTTAATTGTGTGTAGTCGTCCCTAAGGGCACTGCACAGGATTCTGCCTAACAAGGTACTAGCGTTCTGGTGCAGGGAACATGTGAGGGATCTTAGACTCTGAAGTTCTGCCCCCATGGGTAGGCCCGATGGTGGTGATAGGCACAAGCGTTCTGGTGTAGGCAACATGTGAGGGAATCTTAGACTCTGAAGTTCTGCCCCCACGTGTAGGCCCAGTGGTGGTGTTAGGCACAAGCGTTCTGGTGTAGGCAACATGTGAGGGATCTTAGACTCTGAAGATCTGCCCCCACGTGTAGGCCCAGTTGTGGTGATAGGCACAAGCGTTCTGGAGTAGGCAACATGTGAGGGATCTTAGACTCTGAAGTTCTGCCCCCACGTGTAGGCCCAGTGGTGGTGATAGGCACAAGCGTTCTGGTGTAGGCAACATGTGAGGGATCTTAGACTCTGAAGTTCTGCCCCCATGGATAGGCCCGGTGGTGTTGATAGGCACAAGCATTCTGGTGTAGGGAACATGTGAGGGATCTTAGACTCTGAAGTTCTGCTAGCATGGATAGGCCCGGTGGTGGTGATAGGCACAGGCGTTCTGGTGTAGGGAACATGTGAGGGATCTTAGACTCTGAAGTTCTGCCCCCATGGATAGGCCCGGTGGTGTTGATAGGCATAAGCATTCTGGTGTAGGGAACATGTGAGGGATCGTAGGCCCAGTGGTGGTGATAGGCACAAGCGTTCTGGTGTAGGGAACATGCGAGGGATCTTAGACTCTGAAGTTCTTCCCCCGTGGATAGGCCTGGTGGTAGTGATAGGCACAAGCGTTCTGGTGTAGGAAACATGTGAGGGTTCTTAGACTCTGAAGTTCTGCCCCCATGGATAGGCCCGGTGGTGGTGATAGGCACAAGCGTTCTGGTGCAGGGAACATGTGAGGGATCTTAGACTCTGAAGTTCTGCCCCCACGTGTAGGCCCTGTGGTGGTGATAGGCACAACCGTTCTGGTGTAGGCAACATGTGAGGGATCTTAGACTCTGAAGTTCTGCCCTCACTGATAGGCCCGGTGGTGGTGATAGGCACAAGCGTTCTGGTGTAGGGAACATGTGAGGGATCTTAGACTCTGAAGTTCTGCCCCCATGGATAGGCCCGGTGGTGGTGATAGGCACAAGCGTTCTGGTGTAGGGAACTTGAGAGGGATCGTAGGCCCGGTGGTGGTAATAGGCACAAGTGTTCTGGTGTAGGGAACATGCGAGGGATCTTAGACTCGAAGTTCTGCCCCCATGGATAGGCCCGGTGGTGGTGATAGGCCCAAGCATTCTGGTGTAGGAAACATGTGAGGGCTCTTAGACTCTGAAGTTCTGCCCCCATCGATAGGCCCGGTGGTGGTGATAGGCACAAGCGTTCTGGTGTAGGCAACATGTGAGGGTTCTTAGACTCTGAAGTATTGCCCCCGTGGGTAGGCCCGGTGGTGGTGATAGGCAGAAGCGTTCTGGTGTAGGCAACATGTGAGGGATCTTAGACTCTGAAGTTCTGCCCCCATGTGTAGGCCCAGTGGTGGTGATAGGCACAAGTGTTCTGGTGTAGGCAACATGTGAGGGATCTTAGACTGTGAAGTTCTGCCCTCACGGATAGGCCCAGTGGTGGTGATAGGCACAAGCGTTCTGGTGCAGGGAACATGTGAGGGATCTTAGACTCTGAAGTTCTGCCCCCATGGATAGGCCCGGTGGTGGTGATAGGCACAAGCATTCTGGTGTAGGGAACATGAGAGGGATCTCAGGCCCGGTGGTGGCGATAGGCACAAGTGTTCTGGTGTAGGGAACATGTGAGGGATCTTAGACTCTGAAGTTCTTCCCTCACGGATAGGCCCGGTGGTGGTGATAGGCACAAGCATTCTGGTGTAGGGAACATGTGAGGGATCTTAGACTCTGAAGTTCTTCCCTCACGGATAGGCCCAGTGGTGGTGATAGGCACAAGCATTCTGGTGTAGGGAACATGTGAGGGATCGTAGGCCCAGTGGTGGTGATAGGCACAAGCGTTCTGGTGTAGGGAACATGCGAGGGATCTTAGACTCTGAAGTTCTGCCCCCATGGATAGGCCTGGTGGTAGTGATAGGCACAAGCGTTCTGGTGTAGGAAACATGTGAGGGTTCTTAGACTCTGAAGTTCTGCCCCCATGGATAGGCCCGGTGGTGGTGATAGGCACAAGCGTTCTGGTGCAGGGAACATGTGAGGGATCTTAGACTCTGAAATTCTGCCCCCACGTGTAGGCCCTGTGGTGGTGATAGGCACAAGCGTTCTGGTGTAGGCAACATGTGAGGGATCTTAGACTCTGAAGTTCTGCCCTCACAGATAGGCCCGGTGGTGGTGATAGGCACAAGCGTTCTGGTGTAGGGAACATGCGAGGGATCTTAGACTCTGAAGTTCTGCCCCCATGGATAGGCCCGGTGGTGGTGATAGGCACAAGCGTTCTGGTGTAGGAAACATGTGAGGGTTCTTAGACTCTGAAGTTCTGCCCCCATCGATAGGCCCAGTGGTGGTGATAGGCACACGCGTTCTGGTGTAGGGAACATGCGAGGGATCTTAGACTCTGAAGTTCTGCCCCCATGGATAGGCCTGGTGGTAGTGATAGGCACAAGCGTTCTGGTGTAGGAAACATGTGAGGGTTCTTAGACTCTGAAGTTCTGCCCCCATGGATAGGCCCGGTGGTGGTGATAGGCACAAGGGTTCTGGTGCAGGGAACATGTGAGGGATCTTAGACTCTGAAGTTCTGCCCCCACGTGTAGGCCCTGTGGTGGTGATAGGCACAAGCGTTCTGGTGTAGGCAACATGTGAGGGATCTTAGACTCTGAAGTTCTGCCCTCACAGATAGGCACGGTGGTGGTGATAGGCACAAGCGTTCTGGTGTAGGGAACATGCGAGGGATCTTAGACTCTGAAGTTCTGCCCCCATGGATAGGCCCGGTGGTGGTGATAGGCACAAGCGTTCTGGTGTAGGAAACATGTGAGGGTTCTTAGACTCTGAAGTTCTGCCCCCATCGATAGGCCCGGTGGTGGTGATAGGCAAAAGCGTTCTGGTGTAGGCAACATGTGAGGGTTCTTAGACTCTGAAGTTCTGCCCCCATGGGTAGGCCCGGTGGTGGTGATAGGCAGAAGCGTTCTGGTGTAGGCAACATGTGAGGGATCTTAGACTCTGAAGTTCTGCCCCCACGTGTAGGCCCAGTGGTGGTGATAGGCACACGTGTTCTGATGTAGGCAACATGTGAGGGATCTTAGACTGTGAAGTTCTGCCCTCACGGATAGGCCCGGTGGTGGTGATAGGCACAAGCATTCTGGTGTAGGGAACATGAGAGGGATCTCAGGCCCGGTGGTGGCGATAGGCACAAGTGTTCTGGTGTAGGGAACATGCGAGGGATCATAGACTCTGAAGTTATGCACCCATGGATAGGCCCGGTGGTGGTGATAGGCACAAGCATTCTGGTGTAGGAAACATGTGAGGGTTCTTAGACTCTGACTTTCTACCCCCAAGGATAGGCCCGGTGGTGGTGATAGGCACAAGCGTTCTGGTGTAGGCAACATGTGAGGGTTCTTAGACTCTGAAGTTCTGCCCCCACGTGTAGGCCCAGTGGTGGTGATAGGCACAAGCGTTCTGGTGTAGGCAACATGTGAGGGATCTTAGACTCTGAAGTTCTGCCCTCACAGATAGGCCCAGTGGTGGTGATAGGCACAAGCGTTCTGGTGTAGGGAACATGTGAGGGATCTTAGACTCTGAAGTTCTGCCCCCATGGATAGGCCCGGTGGTGGTGATAGGCACAAGGGTTCTGGTGTAGGGAACATGAGAGGAATCGTAGGCCCGGTGGTGATGATAGGCACAAGTGTTCTGTTGTAGGAAACATGTGAGGGTTCTTAGACTCTGAAGTTCTGCCCCCATGGATAGGCCCGGTGGTGGTGATAGGCACAAGCGTTCTGTTGTAGGAAACATGTGAGGGTTCTTAGACTCTGAAGTTCTGCCCCCATGGATAGGCCCGGTGGTGGTGATAGGCACAAGCGTTCTGTTGTAGGAAACATGTGAGGGTTCTTAGACTCTGAAGTTCTGCCCCCATGGATAGGCCCGGTGGTGGTGATAGGCACAAGCGTTCTGGTGTAGGCAACATGTGAGGGTTCTTAGACTCTGAAGTTCTGCCAGCCATGGGTAGGCCCGGTGGTGGTGATAGGCAGAAGCGTTCTGGTGTAGGCAACATGTGAGGGATCTTAGACTCTGAAGTTCTGCCCCCACGTGTAGGCCCGGTGGTGGTGATAGGCACAAGCCTTCTGGTGTAGGCAACATGTGAGGGATCTTAGACTCTGACGTTCTGCCCTCACGGATAGGCCCGGTGGTGGTGATAAGCACAAGCGTTCTGGTGTAGGGAACATGTGAGGGATCTTAGACTCTGAAGTTCTGCCCCCATGGATAGGCCCGGTGGTGGTGATAGGCACAAGCGTTCTGGTGTAGGGAACATGAGAGGGATCGTAGGCCCGGTGGTGGTGATAGGCACAAGCGTTCTGGTGTAGGGAACATGTGAGGGATCGTAGACTCTGAAGTTATGCCCCCATGGATAGGCCCAGTGGTGGTGATAGGCACAAGCATTCTGGTGTAGGAAACATGTGAGGGTTCTTAGACTCTGAAGTTCTGCCCCCATGGATAGGCCCGGTGGTGGTGATAGGCACAAGCGTTCTGGTGTAGGCAACATGTGAGGGTTCTTAAACTCTGAAGTTCTGCCCCCATGGATAGGCCCGGTGGTGGTGATAAGCGCAATCGTTCTGGTGTTGGGAACATGTGAGGGATCTTAGACTCTGAAGTTCTGCCCCCATTGATAGGCCCTTTGGTGGTGATAGGCGCAAGCGTTCTGGTGTAGGGAACATGTGAGGGATCTTAGACTCTGAAGTTCTGCTAGCATGGATAGGCCCGGTGGTGGTGATAGGCACAGGCATTCTGGTGTAGGGAACATGTGAGGGATCTTAGACTCTGAAGTTCTGCCCCCATGGATAGGCCCGGTGGTGGTGATAGGCACAAGCTTTCTGGTGTAGGAACATGTGAGGGTTCTTAGATTCTGAGGTTCTGCCCCCATGGATAGGCCCGGTGGTGTTGATAGGCAACAAGCGTTCTGGTGTAGGGAACATGTGAGGGTTCTTAGCCTCTGAAGTTATGCCCCCATGGATAGGCCCGGTGGTGGTGATAGGCACAAGCGTTCTGGTGTAGGCAACATGTGAGGGTTCTTAAACTCTGAAGTTCTGCCCCCATGGATAGGCCTGGTGGTGGTGATAAGCGCAAGCGTTCTGGTGTAGGGAACATGTGAGGGATCTTAGACTCTGAAGTTCTGCCCCCATGGATAGGCCCTTTTTGTGGTGATAGGCGCAAGCGTTCTAGTGTAGGGAACATGTGAGGGATCTTAGACTCTGAAGTTCTGCCTGCATGGATAGGCCCGGTGGTGGTGATAGGCACAGGCGTTCTGGTGTAGGGAACATGTGAGGGATCTTAGACTCTGAAGTTCTACCCCCATGGATAGGCCCGGTGGTGGTGATAGGCACAAGCGTTCTGGTGTAGCAACATGTGAGGGTTCTTAGACTCTGAAGTTCTGCCCCCACGTGTAGGCCCAGTGGTGGTGATAGGCACAAGCGTTCTGGTGTAGGGAACATGAGAGGGATCTCAGGCCCGGTGGTGGCGATAGGCACAAGTGTTCTCGTGTAGGGAACATGCGAGGGATCATAGACTCTGAAGTTATGCACCCATGGATAGGCCCTGTGGTGGTGATAGGCACAAGCATTCTGGTGTAGGAAACATGTGAGGGTTCTTAGACTCTGACTTTCTACCCCCATGGATAGGCCTGGTGGTGGTGATAGGCACAAGCGTTCTGGTGTAGGCAACATGTGAGGGTTCTTAGACTCTGAAGTTCTGCCCCCACGTGTAGGCCCAGTGGTGGTGATAGGCACAAGCGTTCTGGTGTAGGCAACATGTGAGGGATCTTAGACTCTGAAGTTCTGCCCTCACTGATAGGCCCGGTGGTGGTGATAGGCACAAGCGTTCTGGTGTAGGGAACATGTGAGGGATCTTAGACTCTGAAGTTCTGCCCCCATGGATAGGCCCGGTGGTGGTGATAGGCACAAGCGTTCTGGTGTAGGAAACATGTGAGGGTTCTTAGACTCTGAAGTTCTGCCCCCATCGATAGGCCCGGTGGTGGTGATAGGCAAAAGCGTTCTGGTGTAGGCAACATGTGAGGGTTCTTAGACTCTGAAGTTCTGCCCCCATGGGTAGGCCCGGTGGTGGTGATAGGCAGAAGCGTTCTGGTGTAGGCAACATGTGAGGGATCTTAGACTCTGAAGTTCTGCCCCCACGTGTAGGCCCAGTGGTGGTGATAGGCACACGTGTTCTGGTGTAGGCAACATGTGAGGGATCTTAGACTGTGAAGTTCTGCCCTCACGGATAGGCCCGGTGGTGGTGATAGGCACAAGCGTTCTGGTGTATGGAACATGTGAGGGATCTTAGACTCTGAAGTTCTGCCCCCATGGATAGGCCCGGTGGTGGTGATAGGCACAAGCGTTCTGGTGTAGGGAACATGAGAGGGATCTCAGGCCCGGTGGTGGCGATAGGCACAAGTGTTCTGGTGTAGGGAACATGCGAGGGATCATAGACTCTGAAGTTATGCACCCATGGATAGGCCCGGTGGTGGTGATAGGCACAAGCATTCTGGTGTAGGAAACATGTGAGGGTTCTTAGACTCTGACTTTCTACCCCCAAGGATAGGCCCGGTGGTGGTGATAGGCACATGCGTTCTGGTGTAGGCAACATGTGAGGGTTCTTAGACTCTGAAGTTCTGCCCCCACGTGTAGGCCCAGTGGTGGTGATAGGCACAAGCGTTCTGGTGTAGGCAACATGTGAGGGATCTTAGACTCTGAAGTTCTGCCCTCACAGATAGGCCCAGTGGTGGTGATAGGCACAAGCGTTCTGGTGTAGGGAACATGTGAGGGATCTTAGACTCTGAAGTTCTGCCCCCATGGATAGGCCCGGTGGTGGTGATAGGCACAAGGGTTCTGGTGTAGGGAACATGAGAGGAATCGTAGGCCCGGTGGTGATGATAGGCACAAGTGTTCTGTTGTAGGAAACATGTGAGGGTTCTTAGACTCTGAAGTTCTGCCCCCATGGATAGGCCCGGTGGTGGTGATAGGCACAAGCGTTCTGTTGTAGGAAACATGTGAGGGTTCTTAGACTCTGAAGTTCTGCCCCCATGGATAGGCCTGGTGGTGGTGATAGGCACAAGCGTTCTGTTGTAGGAAACATGTGAGGGTTCTTAGACTCTGAAGTTCTGCCCCCATGGATAGGCCCGGTGGTGGTGATAGGCACAAGCGTTCTGGTGTAGGCAACATGTGAGGGTTCTTAGACTCTGAAGTTCTGCCAGCCATGGGTAGGCCCGGTGGTGGTGATAGGCAGAAGCGTTCTGGTGTAGGCAACATGTGAGGGATCTTAGACTCTGAAGTTCTGCCCCCACGTGTAGGCCCGGTGGTGGTGATAGGCACAAGCCTTCTGGTGTAGGCAACATGTGAGGGATCTTAGACTCTGACGTTCTGCCCTCACGGATAGGCCCGGTGGTGGTGATAAGCACAAGCGTTCTGGTGTAGGGAACATGTGAGGGATCTTAGACTCTGAAGTTCTGCCCCCATGGATAGGCCCGGTGGTGGTGATAGGCACAAGCGTTCTGGTGTAGGGAACATGAGAAGGATCGTAGGCCCGGTGGTGGTGATAGGCACAAGCGTTCTGGTGTAGGGAACATGTGAGGGATCGTAGACTCTGAAGTTATGCCCCCATGGATAGGCCCGGTGGTGGTGATAGGCACAAGCATTCTGGTGTAGGAAACATGTGAGGGTTCTTAGACTCTGAAGTTCTGCCCCCATGGATAGGCCCGGTGGTGGTGATAGGCACAAGCGTTCTGGTGTAGGCAACATGTGAGGGTTCTTAAACTCTGAAGTTCTGCCCCCATGGATAGGCCCGGTGGTGGTGATAAGCGCAATCGTTCTGGTGTTGGGAACATGTGAGGGATCTTAGACTCTGAAGTTATGCCCCCATTGATAGGCCCTTTGGTGGTGATAGGCGCAAGCGTTCTGGTGTAGGGAACATGTGAGGGATCTTAGACTCTGAAGTTCTGCTAGCATGGATAGGCCCGGTGGTGGTGATAGGCACAGGCATTCTGGTGTAGGGAACATGTGAGGGATCTTAGACTCTGAAGTTCTGCCCCCATGGATAGGCCCGGTGGTGGTGATAGGCACAAGCTTTCTGGTGTAGGAACATGTGAGGGTTCTTAGATTCTGAGGTTCTGCCCCCATGGATAGGCCCGGTGGTGTTGATAGGCAACAAGCGTTCTGGTGTAAGGAACATGTGAGGGTTCTTAGCCTCTGAAGTTATGCCCCCATGGATAGGCCCGGTGGTGGTGATAGGCACAAGCGTTCTGGTGTAGGCAACATGTGAGGGTTCTTAAACTCTGAAGTTCTGCCCCCATGGATAGGCCTGGTGGTGGTGATAAGCGCAAGCGTTCTGGTGTAGGGAACATGTGAGGGATCTTAGACTCTGAAGTTCTGCCCCCATGGATAGGCCCTTTTTGTGGTGATAGGCGCAAGCGTTCTAGTGTAGGGAACATGTGAGGGATCTTAGACTCTGAAGTTCTGCCAGCATGGATAGGCCCGGTGGTGGTGATAGGCACAGGCGTTCTGGTGTAGGGAACATGTGAGGGATCTTAGACTCTGAAGTTCTACCCCCATGGATAGGCCCAGTGGTGGTGATAGGCACAAGCGTTCTGGTGTAGCAACATGTGAGGGTTCTTAGACTCTGAAGTTCTGCCCCCACGTGTAGGCCCAGTGGTGGTGATAGGCACAAGCGTTCTGGTGTAGGCAACATGTGTGGGATCTTAGACTCTGAAGTTCTGCCCTCACAGATAGGCCCAGTGGTGGTGATAGGCACAAGCGTTCTGGTGTAGGGAACATGTGAGGGATCTTAGACTCTGAAGTTCTGCCCCCATGGATAGGCCCGGTGGTGGTGATAGGCACAAGCGTTCTGGTGTAGGGAACATGAGAGGGATCCTAGGCCCGGTGGTGGTGATAGGCACAAGTGTTCTGGTGTAGGGAACATGCGAGGGATCTTAGACTCTGAAGTTCTGCCCCCATGGATAGGCCCGGTGGTGGTGATAGGCACAAGCGTTCTGGTGTAGGAAACATGTGAGGGTTCTTAGACTCTGAAGTTCTGCCCCCATGGGTAGGCCCGGTGGTGGTGATAGGCAGAAGCGTTCTGGTGTAGGCAACATGTGAGGGATCTTAGACTCTGAAGTTCTGCCCCCACGTGTAGGCCCGGTGGTGGTGATAGGCACAAGCGTTCTGGTGTAGGCAACATGTGAGGGATCTTAGACCCTGACGTTCTGCCCTCAAGGATAGGCCCGGTGGTGGTGATAGGCACAAGCGTTCTGGTGTAGGGAACATGTGAGGGATCTTAGACTCTGAAGTTCTGCCCCCATGGATAGGCCCGGTGGTGGTGATAGGCACAAGCGTTCTGGTGTAGGGAACATGAGAGGGATCGTAGGCCCGGTGGTGGTGATAGGCACAAGCGTTCTGGTGTAGGGAACATGCGAGGGATCGTAGACTCTGAAGTTATGCCCCCATGGATAGGCCCGGTGGTGGTGATAGGCACAAGCATTCTGGTGTAGGCAACATGTGAGGGTTCTTAAACTCTGAAGTTCTGCCCCCATGGATAGGCCTGGTGGTGGTGATAAGCGCAAGCGTTCTGGTGTAGGGAACATGTGAGGGATCTTAGACTCTGAAGTTCTGCCCCCATGGATAGGCCCTTTTTGTGGTGATAGGCGCAAGCGTTCTAGTGTAGGGAACATGTGAGGGATCTTAGACTCTGAAGTTCTGCCAGCATGGATAGGCCCGGTGGTGGTGATAGGCACAGGCGTTCTGGTGTAGGGAACATGTGAGGGATCTTAGACTCTGAAGTTCTGCCCCCACGTGTAGGCCCAGTGGTGGTGATAGGCACAAGCGTTCTGGTGTAGGCAACATGTGTGGGATCTTAGACTCTGAAGTTCTGCCCTCACAGATAGGCCCAGTGGTGGTGATAGGCACAAGCGTTCTGGTGTAGGGAACATGTGAGGGATCTTAGACTCTGAAGTTCTGCCCCCATGGATAGGCCCGGTGGTGGTGATAGGCACAAGCGTTCTGGTGTAGGGAACATGAGAGGGATCCTAGGCCCGGTGGTGGTGATAGGCACAAATGTTCTGGTGTAGGGAACATGCGAGGGATCTTAGACTCTGAAGTTCTGCCCCCATGGATAGGCCCGGTGGTGGTGATAGGCACAAGCGTTCTGGTGTAGGAAACATGTGAGGGTTCTTAGACTCTGAAGTTCTGCCCCCATGGATAGGCCCGGTGGTGGTGATAGGCACAAGCGTTTTGGTGTAGGCAACATGTGAGGGTTCTTAGACTCTGAAGTTCTGCCCCCATGGGTAGGCCCGGTGGTGGTGATAGGCAGAAGCGTTCTGGTGTAGGCAACATGTGAGGGATCTTAGACTCTGAAGTTCTGCCCCCACGTGTAGGCCCGGTGGTGGTGATAGGCACAAGCGTTCTGGTGTAGGCAACATGTGAGGGATCTTAGACCCTGACGTTCTGCCCTCAAGGATAGGCCCGGTGGTGGTGATAGGCACAAGCGTTCTGGTGTAGGGAACATGTGAGGGATCTTAGACTCTGAAGTTCTTCCCCCATGGATAGGCCCGGTGGTGGTGATAGGCACAAGCGTTCTGGTGTAGGGAACATGAGAGGGATCGTAGGCCCGGTGGTGGTGATAGGCACAAGCGTTCTGGTGTAGGGAACATGCGAGGGATCGTAGACTCTGAAGTTATGCCCCCATGGATAGGCCCGGTGGTGGTGATAGGCACAAGCATTCTGGTGTAGGCAACATGTGAGGGTTCTTAAACTCTGAAGTTCTGCCCCCATGGATAGGCCTGGTGGTGGTGATAAGCGCAAGCGTTCTTGTCTAGGGAACATGTGAGGGATCTTAGACTCTGAAGTTCTGCCCCCATGGATAGGCCCTTTTTGTGGTGATAGGCGCAAGCGTTCTAGTGTAGGGAACATGTGAGGGATCTTAGACTCTGAAGTTCTGCCAGCATGGATAGGCCCGGTGGTGGTGATAGGCACAGGCGTTCTGGTGTAGGGAACATGTGAGGGATCTTAGACTCTGAAGTTCTACCCCCATGGATAGGCCCGGTGGTGGTGATAGGCACAAGCGTTCTGGTGTAGCAACATGTGAGGGTTCTTAGACTCTGAGGTTCTGCCCCCACGTGTAGGCCCAGTGGTGGTGATAGGCACAAGCGTTCTGGTGTAGGCAACATGTGTGGGATCTTAGACTCTGAAGTTCTGCCCTCACAGATAGGCCCAGTGGTGGTGATAGGCACAAGCGTTCTGGTGTAGGGAACATGTGAGGGATCTTAGACTCTGAAGTTCTGCCCCCATGGATAGGCCCGGTGGTGGTGATAGGCACAAGCGTTCTGGTGTAGGGAACATGAGAGGGATCCTAGGCCCGGTGGTGGTGATAGGCACAAGTGTTCTGGTGTAGGGAACATGCGAGGGATCTTAGACTCTGAAGTTCTGCCCCCATGGATAGGCCCGGTGGTGGTGATAGGCACAAGCGTTCTGGTGTAGGAAACATGTGAGGGTCCTTAGACTCTGAAGTTCTGCCCCCATGGATAGGCCCGGTGGTGGTGATAGGCACAAGCGTTCTGGTGTAGGCAACATGTGAGGGTTCTTAGACTCTGAAGTTCTGCCCCCATGGGTAGGCCCGGTGGTGGTGATAGGCAGAAGCGTTCTGGTGTAGGCAACATGTGAGGGATCTTAGACTCTGAAGTTCTGCCCCCACGTGTAGGCCCGGTGGTGGTGATAGGCACAAGCGTTCTGGTGTAGGCAACATGTGAGGGATCTTAGACCCTGACGTTCTGCCCTCACGGATAGGCCCGGTGGTGGTGATAGGCACAAGCGTTCTGGTGTAGGGAACATGTAAGGGATCTTAGACTCTGAAGTTCTGCCCCCATGGATAGGCCCGGTGGTGGTGATAGGCACAAGCGTTCTGGTGTAGGGAACATGAGAGGGATCGTAGGCCCGGTGGTGGTGATAGGCACAAGCGTTCTGGTGTAGGGAACATGCGAGGGATCGTAGACTCTGAAGTTATGCCCCCATGGATAGGCCCGGTGGTGGTGATAGGCACAAGCATTCTGGTGTAGGAAACATGTGAGGGTTCTTAGATTCTGAAGTTCTGCCCCCATGGATAGGCCCGGTGGTGGTGATAGGCACAAGCGTTCTGGTGTAGGCAACATGTGAGGGTTCTTAAACTCTGAAGTTCTGCCCCCATGGATAGGCCCTGTGGTGGTGATAAGCGCAAGCGTTCTGGTGTAGGGAACATGTGAGGGATCTTAGACTCTGAAGTTCTGCCCCCATGGATAGGCCCTTTGGTGGTGATAGGCGCAAGCGTTCTGGTGTAGGGAACATGTGAGGGATCTTAGACTCTGAAGTTCTGCCAGCATGGATAGGCCCGGTGGTGGTGATAGGCACAGGCGTTCTGGTGTAGGGAACATGTGAGGGATCTTAGACTCTGAAGTTCTGCCCCCATGGATAGGCCCGGTGGTGGTGATAGGCACAAGCGTTCTGGTGTAGGAACATGTGAGGGTTCTTAGATTCTGAAGTTCTGCCCCCATGGATAGGCCCGGTGGTGGTGATAGGCCACAAGCGTTTTGGTGTAGGGAACATGTGAGGGTTCTCAGCCTCTGAAGTTCTGCCCCCATGGATAGGCCCGGTGGTGGTGATAGGCACAAGCGTTCTGGTGTAGGCAACATGTGAGGGTTCTTAAACTCTGAAGTTCTGCCCCCATGGATAGGCCCGGTGGTGGTGATAAGCACAAGCGTTCTGGTGTAGGGAACATGTGAGGGATCTTAGACTCTGAGGTTCTGCCCCCATGGATAGGCCCTTTGGTGGTGATAGGCGCAAGCGTTCTGGTGTAGGGAACATGTGAGGGATCTTAGACTCTGAAGTTCTGCCAGCATGGATAGGCCCGGTGGTGGTGATAGGCACAGGCGTTCTGGTGTAGGGAACATGTGAGGGATCTTAGACTATGAAGTTCTGCCCCCATGGATAGGCCCGGTGGTGGTAATAGGCACAAGCGTTCTGGTGTAGGAACATGTGAGGGTTCTTAGATTCTGAAGTTCTGCCCCCATGGATAGGCCCGGTGGTGGTGATAGGCCACAAGCGTTCTGGTGTAGGGAACATGTGAGGGTTCTTAGCCTCTGAAGTTCTGCCCCCATGGATAGGCCCGGTGGTGGTGATAGGCACAAGCGTTCTGGTGTAGGCAACATGTGAGGGTTCTTAAACTCTGAAGTTCTGCCCCCATGGATAGGCCCGGTGGTGGTGATAAGCGCAAGCGTTCTGGTGTAGGGAACATGTGAGGGTTCTTAGACTCTGAAGTTCTGCCCCCATGGATAGGCCCTTTGGTGGTGATAGGCGCAAGCGTTCTGGTGTAGGGAACATGTGAGGGATCTTAGACTCTGAAGTTCTGCCAGCATGGATAGGCCCGGTGGTGGTGATAGGCACAGGCGTTCTGGTGTAGGAACATGTGAGGGTTCTTAGATTCTGAAGTTCTGCCCCCATGGATAGGCCCGGTGGTGGTGATAGGCCACAAGCGTTCTGGTGTAGGAACATGTGAGGGATCTTAGACTCTGAAGTTCTGCCAGCATGGATAGGCCCGGTGGTGGTGATAGGCACAAGCGTTTTGGTGTAGGAACATGTGAGGGTTCTTAGATTCTGAAGTTCTGCCCCCATGGATAGGCCCGGTGGTGGTGGTAGGCACAAGCGTTCTGGTGTAGGGAACATGTGAGGGATCGTAGGCCCGGTGGTGGTGATATGCCACAACCGTTCTGGTGCAGGCAACATGTGAGGGTTCTTAGCCTCTGAAGTTCTGCCCCCATGGATAGGCCCGGTGGTGGTGATAGGCACAAGCGTTCTGGTGTAGGGAACATGTGAGGGATCTTAGACTCTGAAGTTCTTCCCCCATGGATAGGCCCTTTGGTGGTGATAGGCGCAAGCGTTCTGGTGTAGGGAACATTTGAGGGATCTTAGACTCTGAAGTTCTGCCAGCATGGATAGGCCCGGTGGTGGTGATAGGCACAGGCGTTCTGGTGTAGGGAACATGTGAGGGTTCTTAGCCTCTGAAGTTCTGCCCCCATGGATAGGCCCGGTGGTGGTGATAGGTACAAGCGTTCTGGTGTAGGGAACATGTGAGGGATCGTAGACTCAGTAAGCAGAAAGATTTTGAAGACGGAGCTCCAAGTGTGGCCTCGAGACCCTTATCCAACTCGCAGTCCGCAGGCAGAGAAATGGCAGATGTACATCATTCTTAGGCCCTTCATCACCATCGTCGATGCATCGCAGATGTGAGAAAGGGTACTCTCGCAGACAGCCATTCAAACCATACCCGACTGACGACATGGGGGAGGTAGAGTTGTCATCAATCAGTTCGACTGACTACAATTCGAAAAGTCATTGACATCATCACTGACATCAGTGCACATAGAGATGAGGTACATAGGCATCCATGCACGAAGCTACGCGAACATACATTAGATTATTGCAGACACACAGCTAGATGACGGACGCTATAGCTGCACTGAAGAGAATGGGGAATTGGAGACAGACTTTGACTACATGGAAGGGCTGACCGCCTGATTTAGCTAAAGGCCGGTAGACAGAGCTTCCAGCGCAGGTACAGTTCACACCCTAGCCAAGGACCTCGAAGAGCAAGAGAATGCCTATTCAATCAGGTAGACGGAGGGAAGCCATCCCCATCGAACCTGAGGTGGAATAAGTGTTGCTCAAAGTTAAAACCTGAATGTACTCTCTCAGGCTTGGGTGATTAGAGATGGCAACATGGTGGAAGACACAGCACCTCTGGGTTTGTTCCAATCGCCTTAAAAAGGTCCACCCAGTCTGGTAGCAGTCCAAGGTCCCAAGGCTGGGAAGACCTGTACTGTCCAATCCTCAGCTACCTTTCACGTTAAGACATATTATGTTGCAGTGGTCAATAGTTTCTTTACTTTCCTGCAACTTTGTATTTTTTGTAGGTAGAGGTGGTCTCAGGAGAATCCACCAAATATGGAGATCCAATAAGCAAATGAACACCTATATATCATATATGTAGTTTCCCTAAACTGACCAATTCACATCCCTGATAGGTTTTGGGGTACGTAACCTGTTTTTGTGACGTCACTCATGATTAAAAGGGTGTGACACACCTTTGGAAGACGAGAGCTCTGGAAACGATTTGTTGTTCTAGTGTGATCGCTGCCATTTCTGTTGGATCATAAAGACAGTACCCTTGGCCCTATGGTCGAGTCTTCCGTTCTTGCACCCGGATTTTGTTGGTAATTGGGGTGATTGCTAGAGAGCACCTGCTACTCCTTTACAATTTTCTCGATGATTAATCTCCAGCAATGTATAGGGTATGTTACCCCACCTAGAACGGGAGATGTTATAACTGGCAATGCCAATAACTTCAGCCCACTCGTCCGGGAATGACATGATATCTCAGAACTTGGGAGTGACATCTCATTCCAAGCAAGTATGTTTTGTCATGCACCTGAAAGCAGTTTCTTGAGAACCAGCTGGGAGAAGGCTAGCTCAGGACGGAGACTTCTTTAAAAAAACAATGTTACAATTGGTGATCAAGGTGTGACTTGCAGTAGGGATGGTTCAGAGTAACAGCTTATTAGTACGAGTACCTTCAGGCTTCTAGGTCATCTGCCGCAGCCTGGAACTCAGGGACAACCCTACCGTTTAATGATGGAACCAAAAAACACAGCACCAGGGAAGCGAGCACATGGTATGGGAAAAGGAGCAAAACTATATAGCCGTAATACATTCCGTGTGCGCTGTGTACCACGGTTCTGAAATGCAGTGCAGCTACTCTATAGCTGGGCTATAACTATTAACACCCCTGCAACAGGCTCCCCTGCCACCACCAAGCCCATGCACCTTTTGCTTTTAAAGCCCCAACCCTATATCATGGCTCCCATAGTCTACGTGCTGCCAATTTCTAATGCGATGCTGCCCGACCCACATGTATAACCTTCAGGCTCAGCATGTAATAAAGTCGACCGTTTCATACATTCGGGGTCCCTTAGCCTTACAAATATTCCCACTGTGAACGGCAGCACCCTGATATCTGGTCTCCTGTCATAATCTTTCTCTGGTTCTCTCTCACACAGTCTGGTGCAGCGTCCATGTCCACCTGCTCTGGTGTTTTCTCCCGGGTCTGATTGGAATTCAGCTGCCAACTGAGCTTCCCCCACTTCATGCCCGTGAATGTATCAATGCCCACTTCTGCATGCGGTGTGACCTCTCAGGCTGATATAGCCTCACCTAGAACTCGTCTCCAATTTAAATCACTAGCAGTAGCCAGCTGTGAAACGCATTTAATGACGAGATTAACTCTTTCTACCAAACCATTGGCTGCAGGGTGGTATGGTTCAGGGCAATGGTGACCACTGCATAGCCTGTTGAGGAACTCCATCCATACCCAATTATCAGTCACTTGGGCCGACAGCGTCTCTGGTGACAGAAATCATAAACTCCCACTCTATCCATTTCAACCTGTAATCCACCAAAACAACCGTGCATGCTAGAACCACTCCTGGGTGTAGCAGGGTGATCCCTTTGCACACCTTGTTGGGGGACAGGTGTAGGCGGGCACACAAAATACAGCTTAAACCTTCACTTATCACTTGACCCACGTCTTACCTGTCTCCAAACCCTGCTTTCCTGGGTTCAAGATCAGCCGGGTGTACCTCACTATGAAAGTGGTAAGGGTAGGGAAGATTCAAGAGGTTAGGGCAGGCAGGTTCCGCAAATATCCCTTAGGGAGAAAACACAAGGTGCTTGGAGCACAAAAGGAAAAGCAGGCAAAAGGAATGCTGGTGTACGGTTCTTTTTAGTTGGTAAAAACATATATACTTTTTTGGTACACCAGCAGGAATGTGTGAGCTTTTTCACAATAAGGGGAAAAACTCAAGATACTGTATACAAATTACCTTAAACCTAGCAGCTGGTTAACTAATAAAAGAAAACACAAAAATATAGAAATGTCTTTAAAAATATATACAAAGTCTATACAGTGCACTGTATTCAACTTACTACTTGCAAGACAACCTGGCCAGGATTGTCTCAAGCGCCTGGTTGCTGCTCACGGGTTCTTCTTTCTTCCTGGTGGCTCTTGTGGCAGTAGGCAGCAGCAGCGACAGTGCGGGGACTACTTGTACTGTGTAGATAAACCCCTTGCCTCCACAGACGGATGCGTCTTAATGCGCTCTGTATGTTTGTGCCTTGTCTGCTATTCCCTGCTAGCCTGTTCTTCTCTGCTCCCTGTTCCTGGGTTCCCTTTCTTCTTCCCAGCTTCCTCTGTTCCCTGCCCTGGCCTCTACCCTTTGCTCTGCCCAGTGGACTCCTCTCATAGCTTCCTTGCTCTCTGCCCTTGCTCCTGGACCCCTTGCCGTCTGTGTGGCTTCCCTACAGTATTCTTCATCTTCCCGGTTGGGGTACACCATCGCTACCAGCTTGACGTTTTTTCCAATCTTCGGTTGCCATCGGTAACACCCAGCTTCCCTGGTCAGTGCTTGCGCTGTTCCTCTGCCAGATGAAATCTGGGGAGCTGTTTGTGGCGTAGGAAATCGACTTCTGGGTACCTTTTTTCTCGTTTACATCACAGGGAAGCAAGCCTGGGCTTGGTCCCTGTGTTACACGTACAACCGGAAGGAGCTCTGGATCGCCAGGGACAGCCAAGACTTTCACACGCCCTCGGACACAGCAACAAAGAGATCAGCTACTTGACACTATCCACAGATCCTATACAATGGGTGGCTCTTCTGGATATGCTAAAAGAAATGGTGGGGATTTGGCAGTGGTTTCCTGAATATTGGAACTACCATGGCATACGCAATGTGTTCATCCGTGGTGATCAGAGTGTCCTTTTATCACCATCCGCCTCCGCAGTCTCCCTGTGCCACCTGGTTCGAGCTCCGTTTTCCTCGGGTTGTCCCAGAGCTCCTCTTCGCTCCGATTCTCCCATCTCCTCCGTGTCGTGCACATGGCTTGAGGCCTTTCTTCCACTTTGCCCCAGCGTTCTTTACGCCGTTGAAGCGATTAGAGGCTTTCTTTTTAAGGAATTTTTTAAAAATGATTTTCAATATCAAAGAACGAAAAAGGAATCACAGTAAACATGACTTTCATCACGTGGCATGACAACTCAAAGGAGCAGATTGCAAATACAATGATTGGGCATATTACAAAGATCCGGGTGGACCAACCAGTCTTCCATTACCCGACAGTACAACACCCCTGGCAACTACCCGTTCCCTCCTGCCCCTCCTCCCATTTTCCCCAACTTTCAAAAACTGTGCTGGGCATTTTACACCCTTAGTCGAGATAAAGCCGAGCTTTGAAGAGATCAACAGTCGGACTGGCTTTGATTGTGATGGGCAGCGGGTTCCAGTATTTTTTTTAACATTTATTTAAAGTGCATATGGTTGAATTTGCAACCTTTTACACTACAAAACCAACATATTAAACAAAATACCATAACTTTATCCATGCACCCAATTTAGAATAATAAAACCTTTTTCATCTCATTTAAAAAAAAACACATTTTGCACCAACTATTTAACATACAATTTCAAAATTGATGGTAAAGGGGTCACATTTTGATTTAAATATTGTGACTAAAATAATACAATTTAACATGATATACCCTGTAGGTTAACATTCCAATCTAACACTGTCTAATACAATAGTTCCAATCTAACACAACATATTAGTTCTTAAAAATGTTTTGGGACAATTGTTATGGATCAGCCAAATTTAATAAAGAAAAGAACATAAAACAAATGTAGACATCGGGTCAACAGGTTTTACCTTCTGGTCATGCTGTGGCCCTGAGCCATCCGTGATACGCAGCAGATGCCCTCTGCGTATGACTCTGTCGCAAAGAGCACACTCCAAAATTGATCAGTTTTGTGTGAGGTAAATTTAGCATGGCGTTTGGCATAACTCGCTCCTAGAATGGGTCAATGCATCGGAATGTACCCTACTGTCTCTATACGTTGCCCACATAAACGGAAGAGGCGCCCTTCAAGAGGAATGCAGATACATAATAAAACGTACCAAAGCTGGGAGGCGCCACTTAACCAAGTAAAAACACAGGGACCTCTTGTTCCGTAGTAAATGCTAAGGAAATAGCCTGGCAGTGTGAGAGTGCCACACTTTCCAAGTCCCTAAACCATGCACTACGGGAATAGCGTTTGGCGTGGCCGGGCCACAGTACAGTGCATACCGGCCCCGGCCAGAATTTACATTCACCCAAAATGTCCACTGATACAGTAGCGATTGCAAGCCTAATTCCAATCGTAGGGCTTCTACAGGTACTGAGCCTGGCAAGCCCAAAAAGGAACGTAAGATCTTGCCTCCAATTTTGGTAGCCAGGAGGTCGCCCTCTTCGGCAAAACCTCAAGGACGTACAGGATCCCCGGGATGATTGAAGTCTTGTAGGCCAAGAGCTTCGCCTCCAGTAAGCGGCCACCCCATTTGTCCATAATTTTTCTAATGGCAAACCGTTTAACCCAGGCTTTAGATATAATAGTGTCAGACAAGTAAGAGAATGACGGGGCTGTCCTTACAAGAATACTTAACTACCTGTATGTATCTGTTTCAACTAATTTGGTGGCCCCAGAGTACCAACTAAACTTTTCACCCCCATAAGCCTTCTTTCCAATAGGCATAATTTTGATTTTATCCGTATTTTTCCGCATCCCAGTCTTTTCCGTGTAAGTATTTAGCACATTTACAGAACTCTGAAGGCCCATAGCTGTTGTGTCTAATATAACTATGTCATCAGCATAAGTAAGGTTGTTTACGGCCACAAGAGGCGGGTGGTTTCGTGCAGTCTTTAGGACAGAATCTAAATCGGCCATGTATAGATTAAATGATAATGGCGCCAATACTCACCCCTGCTTAAGACCAACATTTGTATCAAAGGATCGGGATAACATACCTTCCTGCTATACCCGGATTTTAACACGTGTTCCACAATGCCGTTGTTTAATAAATTAGAGAAGCGAAGTATCGATGCCCCATTTCGCCAACTTCTCTCACACTTTTGAACATATAACAGTGTCAAAGGCCGAACTAAAATCTACGAAACAAAGGTATAACGAGTATAGTATAGTAGCAAAACACATCAGAGATTAAAGTTAAAAGGACCCACAGCGAGTGCTGAGTGCCGAAACCCTTTCTGAAGCCAAACTGATGTTTACTTAATAAATGATTCTGTAATGTCCTCTTTCTCTTATTTCTTTGGCAAAGGAGATCCTCGTCTCCTTTCTATTGTCATGAAGTGGGTTGCAACCCACGTGTTCATGCGGGTGGAATTTTCACCCATGTGCCAGTTTGTGCCAGAACATTAAAGCAGTCACACATATATGTCTGCCTCTGTGTCTCATTTGATTCTTGTTATATTTACCCTGCATGATACCATTCACAGTTCAACAGATTTCTAGATAACCAAGATGAAAGCATCTCATGCAAGATGGTGGCAGACATCTTGGAACTACAGTCTAGCATGGCTAGGAGTCTGTAGCAACATGGCCGCACCCTAGGGCCCTGTTTATACACAGGGATCCAGATGGACTTTGGCCAGGAATTTGGTGTACAGCCAGTCACACAAATGTGGAGGAAAGATCTTTCAAAACATCAGCCGACAATAAGGGCTCTTTCCTTAGGATGACATTCCAGAGACCATGGGGACCGGTTGCCCGTGAGGGCTTGGTTTTCTTTCATTCCAAAGCCATAGAACCTCCCTCCCCACTCTAATGGAAGGGAGCAGATGCCAAAACCTTTTTGAGTCATGCGTGCGTATAAGCACGTTTATAAACTTCCATTTAGCTGTAGTTTCCTTAAATTGATATGCAACCACCGTTTGTAGCCGGTTTGAACTCTGGCGACCCCGCTCTTAATTTCAAGCCAGGGCAATAGTATGCATCTTTTTAGGCAGGACAAATCAGTGTTCACCATACGTTCCTTTTTTGCAATGCCGATGTCAAAGGGGACCCAAGGCTTATTGACGTTCACTCTAGCTGAAATTCAATGGGTTAGCTATTCAAGCCAGGCCCCCAGAAACTGGAGAAACACACAGGGTGAGCGTTCCTGCCACTTCTCTAGTCGCGACTAAGCCCTTCACGCTCCTTCTAAAGTTGCTGCGGACAAATTTGGCCTAAGCGTCCCAGTCTCGCGTTCAGTGGGTCTGGAAGTTGGCACTCGCTGCACTCACACTGGTGAGCACCAGTAAGTTTCATACGCAGGTCATGGGCCACTGGGACCCGCAGACCCTGCTTTCCAAACCCTCCCAAGCAGATCAAAGATCAGTAGACCCGCAGTCACTGTTAGGGATAGAAATGCCAGCAAGGTATGTCCTGCAGTCACTGTTAGGGATAGAAATGCCGGCAAGGTTCCATGCACAGTTCAAGGGCCGGTATGTCCCGCAGTCACTGTTAGGGATAGAAATGCCGGCAAGGTTCCATGCACAGCTCAAGGGCCGGTATGACCCGCAGTCACTGTTAGGGATAGAAATGCCAGCAAGGTATGTCCCGCAGTCACTGTTAGGGATGAGAAATGCCGGCAAGGTTCCATGCACAGTTCAAGGGCCGGTATGTCCCGCAGTCACTGTTAGGGATAGAAATGCCGGCAAGGTTCCATGCACAGCTCAAGGGCCGGTATGACCCGCAGTCACTGTTAGGGATAGAAATGCCAGCAAGGTATGTCCCGCAGTCACTGTTAGGGATGAGAAATGCCGGCAAGGTTCCATGCACAGTTCAAGGGCCGGTATGTCCCGCAGTCACTGTTAGGGATAGAAATGCCGGCAAGGTTCCATGCACCGTTCAAGGGCCGGTATGTCCTACAGTGACTGTTTTAAGTACTTGTATTACCAGGGCCTCCCAAGCAACTCAGACATTAGCAAAGTCGACCGTCCTTTCTTAGAGTTGTAAAGGTAGCACCGCCGCTATAACCATTTATTAATTAGACCCAGCAGTTAAAGGCGTATAGCGGAAACAAAACTGCAGGATATTGGGGAGTGAAGAAAGCTGTCCAGGCACACGTTATTTATAAATTAGGGCAAATCGCTTACCCTTTGTTACAAGTCCTTAGGTGGTCAGTAGACCGCTCTGCCCAAAGAGATGTAGGGCAAAGTAAACGCCCTCTTCCCAGTCTACACACAGCGAATCACGGGAACCCACCCTCCTGCCGCACTCCCACTGTCATACTGCAGCGCTGGAGCATCTGTAAGTGATGGCGGATCGGGTAGACAGGCAGCGGTCTAGTCATTCTACCAATATGGCTGCCCATTGTTTATCACAGCCCCGGTCCAGAAGCGCTCGGCGTTGCAACCCTCCCTCTCTTCTACGGGTAAGATGCCAGTTCTTGCTTCCCTTCTCGCTTTCCTCCCGCTTTCGCCTGCTTTTGCTTGACTTACGCTGCTGACCTACCTTCCTATCGGATCTTCTGTATCCTCGCTACCTACTTATCATCTACTCTGTAACTTCATTCAGTTGTACTGCTTGTTTCCATTAAGAAGACGCCCTGTCCGACTACAGTGCCGTAGGATGTGCACATCAGACAAAGTCATCTCAGTTTCCACGGTTGTTTCTGCCTGAAGGCTTTTCCCCCGCTCGGGTTGTCCACCAGGGTTTCACCGTCCTTGGTTTGTCTAAAGAATCAAGTGCAGTGGCCTCCAACGGGGATAGACCTTATCTCCACTTTAGTGGACAGACTGTAAGGGAGAAAAAGAAAAAAAAGACAACAGAGGTCTCATCGGATTCTGCAGGTGAGGACGTTGAGGAGTCCAAGGCTAAATTTGAGAGATTGCAATGCCATAAAATGGCTGGCTTGGAGAAGTACCAGGAACTGGTGGCTGCATTGCAAGGACTCACCGATGAAATGCAGAATCTGCGGACCGAAAATGCTACCTTAAGTTAGCTGGTAAATACCCGGGAGGACCTGCGAGGCAACCTTCCTCCTCTAACCTTTTCCTTCAGGAAATCTGATGGATCCCCACGCAAACTCACTGAATTCCTGAATACGTGTTCGGTCTACTTTACCTTTAGGCCAAGGGCCTATAACTCGGGTCAGGCTATGGTAGGGCTCCTCATCTCCAATCTAGTGGGAAACACTCTGCCATGGACCACCCCCTTGGTTACAACAGCGAATCTGGTTCTTATGGGTTATTCTGCATTTGTTTTGCCGTTTAAAGAGAGATTTGAGAGAACAAAGTCCTTTTTTCAGCCTACTAATCCCTCTTAGATATTCCCCATGGTTTCTCTGATGTACAGTCTTATGTTACCAATTTCCAGCGTATGGCCTTCGAAGCAGGTTGGCCTGAATATGCCCTACAGACCATCTTTGGTAGAGGTCTCAATGAGGAAATTAAGGATGAATTATCGCAGGTGGCTCAACCTGCCTCCTTGCAGCATCTGGTCTCCCTCTCCTTGTAAGTAGAATTCAGATTGACGGAAAGGAAGACGGAACGAAGGAAGATGAGACCTACTCCTAGTTTACTGACCCCACGTTCCGTAACGGTGGATGTCAGTCCTTTGGAAGAACCTATGCAATCAGCACTGCTAGGGGCCCGTTGTCACCATCCAAACGCAAGAGGCCCAGAGACTTAGGTCTTTGGATGTACTGTAGCTCACATACCCACCTTCTTCTTAATTGTTCTGAGGTACCTCCCCGGCAACAGGGAAACAAACCACCACGGCCCTAACTGGGGTTGGGGTTGGCAATCAGGTCCCTGCTATACCACAACAAGGGCTCAGGAATCAATAGACAACCAATTGATGGTCTTCAGTGTCCTCCTCTACATACATAAGGAAGCTCCTATGGGGTGCATTTAAGGCCCTAAACAGAAATTTCTTTTCATTTGAAAAACTGCATTGAAACTTTGCACCAAAAAACGGCTCTGCTTTGCTTACCCTGTCACATGAGTGGCAAGCAGTTGAACCCTGCAATCCAAAAACGACCCTGTATTGCTTGTTTCACTTGAATGACGTGAAGTCATGCACTGCATCAAAAACGGCCTTATTGTTTTTTTCATTCACATGAGGGGCAAGAATTGCAATCTTACAACCAGACACGGCTTTTGCTTTCTTTTTCACTTGAACATCTGCCCTTTAAAACATTGCAAATGAAAAACAGTTTGGCTTTTTCTTTTATTCAGTGTTAAATCACCCCTCATTGTCAATGGACCAACAGCAAATGCCAACTCACTCAAAAAGGACAGTTTAAAGAATCCCGTGACATACAAGATAGGAGTTCAAACATCAGACGCAGAAATGGCTCGCACACGTGTAAAAGAAATAAAGAAATAACTTTAAAGCCACCGTGAAAGGATAGTTTTGCTCACACAGAAATGTCAGTGAAAAATGCTGTGGGGGGGGGGTTGACTAAGCAATGTACATTATGTACCCACCCGCAAGACTTCAATCAACTTGGGAGAGTTGCATAATACCAGAAAAAACAGTTTTTTGTGCTCAGGCAGGAAACTCCTTAATTGAAAGCCCCGCTCTCCACTGAATGTCGCACCTACTAGTGAATCAGCCTGCAAGGACATGTGATGTAGTGAGGGCATTATAATTCCCTGCTCTGTCAGACTTGAAGGCAGGGGCTCAGGGATTTCAAGGAAAACAAGTGTGGCTAAAACTTGACTGGGAGATGTGAGTTCCTCCTGCACCCACTACCACGGGCAAACTGGCAACTTCAAAGGGGGTAATCTAAATCTCTGGTCACCGGTTGTGGGGGATAAAGTGCTCCCCCCACACAGGGGGACAGATGTTCCAAATTGACATTAAAGGACTGAGTCCATTTTTAGGCATTTTTGTAACAATTACAAGGAGAAATAATTTCATTTTATGCTATGTTTTTATGTAATTTCCAGGTGGTTTTTAAGAGCTATAGTGCATTTTCCTAGGATTTTGGGGACTGAAGTGGCCAGTTAAAACTAGTTTCTGGCTGCTCGGAAGATGTGACAAGTACGAGATTTGATGGAAAAATGGAAGGTGAAATTAGGAACATGCTTGACCATTTGCAAAGTCATTACTATTATATATTTTAAGAAACTGACAGAAATCTGCCAAAGGGCCATGCTACCTTGTACAGAGTTGGTGATTAGCTTACCTAATTCCCTATGACCCCCTCAAACCGCATATCTAATGCATATGTCCGGGGCTAGTAGAAATATGAAGTTATGAGACATAACTAGGTTTTTGTCAAAAAGTGGCCAAGAGAACAAAGAAGGGTGATAAAATGCCAATAGACAGATGGTGTTCTCTTCCCTTGGACCAATCATGCCAGGGGGTGGAGAGAGGAATGGTAAACTGTCCTGTCCGAGGGGTAGGGGTAATTATAGAACACTCCCCCTAGATTGTAAAGTGAGTGATGTAATTTGTGCTATATAAGGGGGCCTGTTTTAAGTCAGGGGACACACACACAAATTTGGGAAGACAGGAGAAGGAGGGCGGAGAGGAGGCAGCTGAACCATACCAAGGAGAGTGCAGTGACCAGACCCCTTGTTTAGCTGTCCAGAGTGTCCTGAGATCCAACTGGCTGTCCAGAATCCCAAAACAAGCAGAGTGCAGGGACCAGACCCCTTGCCTAGCTGTCCAGAGGGTCCTGAGATTCAACTGGCTTTCCAGAATCCCAAACCAAGGCTTACTTTGTAAGTAGCAAATAACCCCAGCCCTAAATTGCATAAGCCCTTCCTTTGTTGTAGAATTGCACCCATTGAAAACCCATAGAAACCCCATTGAAAAACTCATTGAAAACCCAATTGAAAACCTCACATTGCTAGTGTAATTCAGTTACCTTCCCATAGAAGAATCTATGTTTAGCCGTGTATGTTAGCATATTCCCTTTGGTAAACCTCTCAATGTCTGTGTAAATCCTTAGCATACTCTTAAGTAAATCAATTAATTTCCCCATTGAAATTCACGGTAAAAGTTGGTTAAAATTTGAAATCAACCCGCTTGTCCCTAGTGTCTTTCTTTAATAATAATAGTCATTAAAGTGTTGCCTCAAAAGAATAAGGGGCCGATTCATGGAATTAATTTGCGCCGCGAAAGCCACGCACATCGATTCATGGAAGTCCGCGCGCGTGTAAATCCTGGGATGTGCACTTAAATCCTGCTTGGCGCACGCGGGTGCACACGTCATCAACCAGCGTGCGCTATGTGCACAGCGAAAGCGCACATAGCGCGGCGCACACAACAAAAGTGGGCGTAACACAGGGCGTAACACGCGGAATGGGGAACAATGCATGAAAAAGAAGGCGTAACTGGGGAAGTACAGCAGGGAACTACACGGAACGCCCACACGCACGCGAACAACCCGTATTCATAGATTCGAATACGGGAAACCCGCACACGCCAAAAGACGCGCATAGGCTTTAACGCATCCGCCACACGAAGGCAGGCGGAAGCGTCCCCGCGCACAGTATAAAAGTGCGCACAAACAACAAACACGTATATACAGCTACGATGAATGCCCCATTTGTCGCAGCACTGATCGTGGGACACCGCAGGAGGAGGAGAATAGCCAGGGCCTGCATTTTTTCACCCCGGACAAGCCTTTTTGGGATGCCTGATGACCAGGTCTACGGCAGGTATAGCTTTCCACCTCGTATCATCCTAGACCTGGTCAGGGAGTGGGAAGATGACCTTACATCCCCCACCCTCTGCTCCCAAGCATTGAGCCCCTTGGAGAAGGTGCTCAATGTCCTGCATTTTTTGGCCACTGGGTCATTTCAGCGGACTACTGCCATAGTGGGGGGGTCTCACAGGCCACGCAGTCACGCTGCCTACACTACGTCTTGGCAATCATGACAGCGCGCCCCTCAGTCCGCAGGCACATATACATGCCCAGAACACCCGCAGAAAGGCAGGCCGTTGTCCAGGACTGTTACAGGGTGGCACACTTCCCCAAAGTGCTTGGTGCCATAGATTACACCCATGTGGCCCTACGTCCACCTAGGGCCACTGAGCACATCTACCGAAACCCAAGCACTGGCATTCCATCAACGTGCAGGTGGTATGCGATGCAAAGGGAATCATCACCTCTGTCTATGCAAACTACCCTGGCTCCACCCATGACAGTTTCATATACAGAATGTCCGCCCTGAGCCGGGCCCTGGAAGCTGGGCAGCATGGTGACACATGGCTCCTAGGTGAGTACAAATGCCTGTGCACATGCATGCATGTCACACACACACAAATACACAAACTCCAATAATCGCAACCATCATCACCTCTCCAGGGGACAGTGCCTACCCTCTGAGCAACCACATGATGACGCCAATCCGGAACCCCACCACACCAACCCAGGTAAGATACAATGCGGCCCATATTGCAACCAGGGCCATAGTGGAGCGCACATTCAGAGTGCTCAAGTCAAGCTTCCGCTCTGGCGGGCAGCTACTCTATGCACCCCTAGTAGTGTGCAGGATCATTGTGGCAGCATGTGTCCTGCACAATGTTGCAACACGGCAGGGCGTAACGGTGGACATGGTGGTGCCCCCACATCCCCAACCACAGGCACAGGGAGGGGATAGGGTACGTGGCGAGGAAGCCCGGACCCAGCTTGTGGCCACATTTTTCACCTAAACTCCCACCCCTGCGGAGTGCACACAGGCATGGCACATACCAGGTGACAATCGATGATGACAAAGAGACAATCAACTGTCACAACCTTACCACCCTGAGAATGTTGCCATGGAAGTGCCACATTGTGTGCATCCCTAGCTACTTAAACATAAGCAATCCTGTGTGACCAAAAGGCACACATGCAAGGTGTGAATAACACAGACCTGCAAAACAGGCCATGACTATCACTGGTATGTCACCCAAACCCTTGCAAACCACAACAGGACATGGCAAGCAATAGCTATACACCAACACAGTACTAATAAGGTACACATTGACATGTGAAAAATGTAAAGTGGCATCTGACAATGATGCCTGACATGGAATCAGATGAAATGACTAACCAACAACCTCCCACCCAAAAGAAGTCATACCCAAATGCATTCCATCAGTTGTAGTTTTAACATAACAATGAATGCCTGTCTACATGCACATTGTGCATTGCAAAATCAACACTGCAGCTTCTGTGTGCCGTGTCCACCTCCTGCAACACACTGCTCAGCGCACAGCATAGTGAACAGCCATTGTGTGTGACGCACACCCAGAGCATCACATCTAAGCGACAAACTACATCAAAAAGCAAATTATGCATGTACAGGATCCACAATTGGTCATAGATCATGTGCTGCAGGGACACAGTGGGCAGCAGAAGGCAAACAGAGTGTACATGTGGACATGGAAGGTTGGTTGTACATGTAGTGAATCATAGTGCGAGTGTGTGGGTCAGTAGGGACATGCACTCAACATATGCATGTGCAATCAAGTGACCATCAGTTTCCTCTACACATCACATGTGAACATTCACCATGTGTACACCCCAGCATGTCAAGCCACAACTATTCCCTCACACCTGAAAGGTAAACACAACACATGAACAGGCGTTGATCAGCAGAACACATCATGTACATAGGATACCACAATTACAATGTCAGGGTGCGCATCACACTTTAGGGCAAGGCAACTGTCAACAACAAAACACCCCCCCCCTCCCTCACAAATCATCATGACCCACTGAACAACTGCACCTGGGTTATGTAGCCTTCATCCTTGAAGTTCACCTGGCCACAGGATCACCCTTCCCCTTTGTCACCATCTTCCACCTTGTGTGTAAAAAGTGTCCAGCACCCTCAGAGGCCACCTTGACTTGCAAAAACACCAAATCAAAGAGAACTCAAAGCAGGCCAACACAGAAGCCAAGCAAAAAGCCTGCAGGCAGCAAAACAAACCAGAAGAGCCTCCAGTAGATGAATTGAAGTAGCAGTACGTCACAAAGCCCAAGTACTACCTCAATGACGTAACAACCAAGGTAGCACAGTAAAACAATTTCACAACAGGATGTGTACCATGTGTGGTACATAACACAGAATGATGCACCACAAACTGATGTGTACTGTCACAGCTCCCGTGTACAGGCGCAGGAGTGGCACGAACCAAGCACCCCCACCGTGGTCTGGGTGCCTGCAGGGTCAAACTCACACAGGCCTCTGAGACCCTGGTGGGGAAGGAGGGTCAGGGATATGCAGTCAGGACAGGCATTGATATACTGGATAACCGGAATGAGGGGCAGGAGAGGGGAGTAGGATTGACACAGGAAACTAGATAATGCACAAAACTGTACTACTCACATTAACACATACACAAGTACACCAAACTTGATCATCATGCACATAGTAACAAATTACTCAAATGGAAGACAAAGAGAAACTTATCTCTGGGGTGAGTGCTGGCCTCCTGCCTGCACACTCTCAGGTCCGGTAACAGGAGCAGTTCAATGCTGCAAATAGAGCCACAGTTACTAATCTGTGCGTGCCCATAACACACAAACACACCACCATATATTCCCCAAAGTGACAAACTAATCTACAAACAAACAATCTGGTGTGGATGCTTCGTACCCATACGTAACATTACCCCTGTGATGGTTCATACACAGTCAATGCAGTAAATCAGGCGCCGGTGGGTGCGTGGCAAATGGAAGACCAATGTGTCACGATTCACACAACATGCAATGTTCCCTGGGTAAGCAGTCAGACGCATATAGCAAGGTATGACTTCAGAACAAGTTGTGTTCCACCATGACCGAAATAAAGTAGGTAGTGCATGTGTAAAATTTTACATGGGAATGAAATGCACTGCACACAAGTCTGTCCGTTGCTGTCTGTCCCTGTGAGCTGCTTTTTTCCATGTCTTGGAATGCTACATGGCTAATACAAGTGCCTCAATGGACCATGGTGGACCGTAGGGTATGTGCCACTGCCCCTGCAGGTGCCCGAGACAACTTTCCCATCAACTAGCCATTAGTCCACCAATGCATCTCAGCTGTATTGTGCGCTTCAACACCAATATTTGTCCAAGCTCACCGTCAGTGCTGCTACTAAGCATGCATGTGTAACTGGCCTGGTGAAAGGTTTGCTGCATTGTGCCCCCCCTGTGCTGCTCACCTTGCCTGGAGTCCCTTGAAACACGTCAGCTGTTTTTGAATGTATGAGCGCAATCCCTGTGCCTCTGCTTGCGCATACATGCGCATGTCGGCATCATCAAACGTGTCCAGCTTCCAGACGTCCAATGGGCCATGTCTGCTGGCAAAGGTGGTCTGGAGGCTCATCCCCCTGCAGAAAAGGCATGAAACACATGATTAATGCTTTAAAATCATCTGTGTGTGTCTCTTCAGGCATTTCATGACTGGACCATGTCAGAGACGTACATCAGAAATCACACCATCAGTGCGTCTTTCACAGGCAAAGTGTGGTACACACTATCTACGGCATGAATTGCAAAAAGCACATGTACAGTAAAGATAAGAAACATACTACACAATGAATAGCAATGAATGTACACATGAATCATGAAACTCCCCATCTAGCGAAAGAAGAACAGTGATCAATAACACCCCTATCATCCCCACTAGGGGTGTTAATACAAGTTGGACAGCAGCAGACATGCCACAGATATGACAGTCCAGAGCCCTTGTGTAATAGGCTGTTACACCGAACCATCCTTGCGAGCCCATGGATAAGGGAAGCAGGAGTGGCATATGTGAGTCAGGACCCCAAGCAGCAAACACATACACAAGACAAGCTTGAAGGGCCCAGCTGGAACCGACAGTGGATGCTTTCAAAAGCCACAAAGCACCACACTGTCACATGAAAGCACAATAGACAAGCAATTTTAAACTATATTAACTAATTACACTAACTATGAAAAACCTACATTAACTAATTAAACTAACTATCAAATTGAAACTAAACCAACTAAACTAAAAGAAAAATCAAAAGGAGGGGGGAGGTACAGGGTGCTGCTCAACACCCACATGCGATGATGTTGAGGAAAAAAAAACCTCCATGGGCTCAACGCCTGCACAGCCCGACCTATGTGGGAGATAGATTGTCGTCCGAGTCTGGCTCTTCCTGGAAAGGAGGACGTGACACATGAGACTGACCACGCCTAGCCGCAGCTTGCCCCTCGTCGGCAGCAAGTCTGCCGGACGGGTGAGCCTGGTTCTGTGTGGCGATGACACGTAGGTCTGCATGCAGAACCTCCCGTGATACACGTGCTTCCTCTTGCAAGGTAGCAGGTGTAACACGGAGTTCCTCCTAGAAGGCCTGGCTGGACAACTGCTGCACCTCCCGGCAAGCATGTAGCTCAGCCGAGATGGTACGCTCAAGCTGCGCAAACCTCTCCTCTGCACGCTCCCTCTGGGACATCATAAGGACACCCAGAGTGGATCTGAGGGAAGCATACTCCTGCCTCAGGGCCTCCATGTGTGCCTCTGCATGAGCAGCAATTGCTTTACGCAGAGACATTTCAGCCTGGCGTGCCCTGTCTGAGACCGCCATGCCCAGCCTGAGCGAGCGGACCGTGGACCGTGCTGCCTGCTGCTGGAGAAGCACCTGTCTAGCAGGGGGGAGCACAGATTGGGCCACACGCACCATGCTCTCAGCGATGTTCTCCATTGCTGCCCCCTGCCGTTCAGAATTGGCAGTCATGTCTTGCTCCCACTCAGTATACTGCGGTTGCACACGGCGACCGCGTTGCTGGGCTTGACCCCTGAGGGACCCAAGGATCGGGTGCCCTCGTTGTGTTGGCACCGCCTGTGGCTGCACGACTACATGCCCCCGTCGATGTAATGTCCCAGGCACATCAGTGACTGGTGTGAAGGGTGACCCTGTGTCCCGATCCACCACAGGCGGAGGTTCCAACACTGTCTGACTCCTCAGTGCAGGTGTCGTGGACAGAGGAGTGCCCACATCAGAATCACTCACCCCTGACATATGGACCTGATGCACATCCAACTCGACATGGACGTCAGAGTGGTCATCAGGGCTTGACTCATTGCCAGCCAGAGACAAGATGGACTGTAGCACATGTGGGTTTTCGTGGCCTACCACCCCACTACCCCCACTTGTGCCGGGTTGCTGTAGAGATAACAACCCTGGCCTGGCATGACAACACCATCCTCTGGCTCCATTGCGTCATCATCTGAAAAGTAGAGAGAAAAAAGGTCACTACACATGTTAGAAGCACACAACACACACACACAGACATCACACAGACACCAAACACATCAAGCAGACATGTCACACACAAAATAGAACTTGCAATGCATGCTGGGTCAACTTGACATTGCTTCTGTGATTAGGCATGTAGAATGGTGTCAGTTTGCACAGAAGTGGGTAGATGCAGTGCAGCAAATGTGTACGTTACTCACTATCTATATGTACAAGTACTTCATGATGTGTGTCAGAAAATGTGAAGGCAGTGCAAGGTCAACTTCAGGCATCACGTGCAATGTGCATTCAATGGGTAGCATGGCTACAAGCAAAGCACCCCTCCCCCCAAGTGCAAAACCAGGGATGCCTAGCATGGTATCAAAAGGGTGAGCATAGACCTGTGTATTGACAGTGTTGACTAGCATCAAGTGAGTCAAGTGACAACACTGCAAATGATGATGGGACAGTAAGCAGGACACATGATGAAACCTCTGGAGTACACCCACGTGTGAAGGAGACACTACACCAGTTGGACAGAGTCATTGGCCATTAAACAGGCTGAGGCCTGTGACACACACAGACTGCCACCCCTAAACATGTGTGCAACGAAGGACTGAGCCACAGTGGACATGGGAAGGCAGATGAAATGCCATGCAATGTAGGTCACCCTGGACTCGTACTACAATGATCATCCAGTCAAGGACACATAGGGGCATGCGTGGAATACACATGGAGCATGAATGGGCACTCATGTCCCTGGGGGGCATCTGACCTCTGCACAGTCCAAGTGAAACACCCTGCATCAAGTACAAAGGATGTACCACACAGCATATGCCTGGCAGATTGGCCGCTGGAAGTTAGCATGTACACAGGACGCATGCACAGGGAAGTACTCAACGGCAAAATTGAAGCAGACCAGTGCAAAGATGGAATTGGGGTGCAGAGCGGGGGGTGGAGGGGCAAGGAAGCATGCCTACATGGAGTACCTGCATGCAGGCAGAGGACACATGCACGTCAGTCATGCTATGACATAGTCCCTGGGCTGAGAGGAAGGTCACCCCACGCTACATGCAGAAGGACCAGTGAGCTGGAACATGGACTGGAGGGGTATCCTGGTGACCAGCATGTGAGTCGGGTGCAATAGTGGTGATGCGGACAGTCCCCGTCCGCTCCACATGTCCACCATCCTGCACAGCAGGCACGCATCAGTGAAGCATTGCATGACTTGCACATGAGAACCATGTACACATGACATGTAGTGGCAGTCATGTACAACACATCACACAAGTAAAACATACATGTCCTCAACAAGCACGCAGCATCACTCACTGGACTGGGCATCAAAGTCTGGCATCTCTCCCACTCCTTCGACCGATTCAGATGGTATGAACTCCGCAACGAGTGACTCATGCGGAGTGAGGTCTTCCTCCTCAGATGCAGGCCCACTGCCAGTCACCAGAGTCAAGTTGTAATTTGAGGCACGCTTAGCCTTAGCGCTGCATTTGAGGTAATTCCAATGCTTGTTTGCACTCTTGCGCTGTGTGCACCTCATGGCCGAATGCACTCACATGTTCCGCAACTTGCTTCCAGTGGGTATCACGGTGGGCAGCCGTAGTGTGACAATTAGGACCCACTATCATGTCACGGCTGTGGTCCCGCACGTAGTCCACGAGCAAGTCCAGTTCCTGGTTGCAGAAAGGCTTCTTCCTCGACATGCAGGAGGTTGTGGCTGTGTCTGGGGTCCCAGCCTGTGCTGCAGGTGCAACCTTCCTCCTCTTGGATTGTGGTGCAGACCCTGGCTGGCAAATGCCGCCCTGATCAGTATGGCCAGTGGCACCGGTGGATTGAGCCAAGTGAGTAGCAGGTGGAGAGACAACCAAAGGCCTGACTTGCATCAGTGGCAGCTGGGTGCCCTCTAATGGACCCTGTGCAGCAACATCCGCTGTGGCAGGGTCATTGACCACGACTATCCTGGTTGGCAGACTCACAACCGGGGTGTTGTTGGCTGCATCTGCCCCTGCACTTGCCAACACCCGGCTGTTCGGGGAAGCAGATGACATTACTGCCCCAGGGACACGTGTCTTGGTCAGGGCAGCCCTGCGTGCACCTACGGTTTCCCTCCTGGCCTGTTGGAAATCTTCCAAGGACTCTTCAAGTGCCAACGCAGCCTGCGCTGGCAGACCCTGAGCCTGGGTGGTGGTGTCCACAGCTGCACCTGCAGCTACCACTACCCTTGGTCCCGTGGCAGTCGATGAAACGGACTGCCGGGTCACACGGGCACCAGTGCCAGATGCAGAAGCTGCATCTCCCGGAACCACAGGGGGTGGTGGCATGACTGCACCGACACATGGCACAACATCGTGCTCAAGTGGCGCACCCTTGCCTCTTGCCCCTCTGCGGCCACCCTGGACACCCTGGAGTCCCCCTACTCCCTGCTCACCCCGGCCACGTCCCTGACCATGCCGGTCACGAGGAGGACGCCCAGCTGAGGCACCCCTCACTTTTGGTGGCCTCCCAACCATGGCACAGATGGAGTAGTGCCGGCACAGATGGAAGAGTGCCAATGGGAGGTGTACACCACAATTGTCCTGGGCAATTGGGGTGAAGGGGGTGGGATGCAAGATGTTAACAGCCCTGTTAGGGAGAATTCTCTGTTTAGGCTGAATTTCCTAACCTAGTGAGTCCCCCAGCAGCTTTGCTGGATTCCTGGAGTTTGTTTTTGTCTTCCTGCCAAGAGTGAGACTCTTTTCCTCCCACTCTTGGACATGAATGTGGTTGATTCCTGTGAATGTCAATGTGTTCTATGGGCTATGGGGTCTTTTACTCCATAGGGTCTCATGTGTTTTGCTATGTGTGTTACACCGCACCCTCCGTGCCGTAACACTGGGGTGTCCTAGAGGATCCCCACCATAGACTCCATACCCTGGGAGTGACTACTGTCTCCCAGGGCATGTAAAGTCACCATTGGCTTTACTAGACCTAAATTTACTAACAGAACTAGTACAAACCATCCTATTGTGGACATACTGGTAGGGGTAATTCGATTGCCCCTGGTCTGTTGTTCGAGGGGGCACTGTCCCATCCCCCCTCGTCGAGTTTTGGCTGGTGGCAGTGAAAACTACTTTTTATATTCGACCCCGAATATATTCCTATGTGATTCTTCCCATTGTTGGAGGCTAATACTTTTTCACATTGGTCTCTAACATACCGCCGGTTTATTTATCTTAAATAAATCCACCGGTTGGTATTTTCTGCCAAGACTCGGTTTTTAAAATGGCGTATGTGTTCGCCTCTGTAACTCCGCACCAAAGGTTGAGCCCTTTGTTCCACTTTTGGCGGGCTTCTGCACAGAAGCCCTCCAAAGTGGTGCCATTCTGTCTGGGTGTGGGAGGGGGTTTAGGCACCCTGGACTGAGTTGTCTTGCCAACTCAAGTCGCACTCTGGTGTGATTGGCCCAAGTGGTGAGCCGCCCCGCTCACCACTTAGCGTGGTTTGATTGACAGCTAGGCTGAATGAATGGGGGTTTTCTGCATAAAAGCAGGGCTTTTGGGACTGGATCTTCAGAAGTCGCCACAGGACCTAAGAATCCAATGAGGGTAAAGCTGAGCCGACCTGCAACGACGACACCTCCGGTGGAGCCCTGCTGAACCGGCTCACCAGTTCCCAACGACAGAGGAGATCTCCCTGCTGGAGAGTCTTCTTCCCCTGATTGGTGGGAACAACCAGTCCCTTTGCTTTCTCTTTGCTTCCAGGGCGTAGTGGTCGAATTGCCTGTGCTGAGCACCCCGGCAACCGGATAGCCACTAGCCCGTACCGCGACCAAAAGGTGGTGCCTTGTGACGGAGCACTCCGCGGCTGGTCTCTTCCCTGGTGGTGCAACAATCTTCAACTTTCCTTCGACGACGAGACCATCTCATCTCTTGGCAAAGCCCCGACTTGCATCCACCACCAGGAACAACTGCCCCCGCCGGAGCTGTCTCTTCACTTACAAGGTACTGTGTCCACCTGGCTTCCCTTGTGACGGTTAGCGTGAGGTGTCTTAATCCTTACCTTTCCACTGGGTCGCCTCCAGACCTTCTTAACTTTTTGTTCTAAACTGGTCCAACCTTTCTGTGACAATTTGCTACAAAGACTCAAAGTGCATTTCCACTGTGATACTTTTTGGGACATATCGCCTTGCCTCTCTCTGAGTGGGCCTGGCCTCTGAACTTTGTGATCTACAGTAGACCCTGCCTTACTTGCCTTGCATTTGCTTCGTAAAAGTGTTGGTGCTGAGTTGGTTTCAGACCCTGCCTTTTCTCTCCCGTTCTAACTAATATTAGAGTGCAATCTAGGTTAAAGCATTCATCTCTGACTGTAAATAAGTGGTGCCGTTGAACCTAGACTTGTCGAAATATTGTTAGGGGATTGATATACTTATAGTAATTGTGATTGTAGTTTTTTGCCGTAATAGTGCTAGTGTGTTTTTCATAGATGTGTTTTTAAAATAAATAATTATATATCTTTACACCCAAGCTCTGTTCCGTGTCTGCTTGTTCTACTGTGTAAATTGCCCTATCTTGTATACTCCACATATGGCCTAACTTTTCTTGAGAGAAGTCTGACTGCTCAGCCACAGCTACCAAGTGAATCTGTGTGGTACAGACTGCTACCAAGTGGGTTTACTGCCAAACACCTGTAGTCCTAAATCTTTTGCAGTGGTCCCAGAGGGAACTGCACAGGTTTCCGCTTAACACTGGTGTACAGCGATGGGATTTGTATCGAGTATACAGTTTAGAGTGCTTTTCAACACTTTAGGATAACTAACTACAAAGCTTAGCACTAAAAAGCAACTTTCAAAAACATGTCTACTATGGAAGTTTACAGTCAAGAGTCCTTGTTAGGTGAAAATACTGAGAGTTTAAGAGCTCTCTGTAGACAAGAGAATCTTTCTGTAAGAGGCAAGAAAGTAGAACTGATAGCGAGATTGCTGGAAAACCAAAGTCTGGGTACTGGTTCAGAGGAACCAACTTCTCCAGCAAATGTAGAAAACAGTGATGGTATTGATCTGAATCAAAGTTTTGATAATGAGTCAGAAGAGGAAAGTGAACCTAATGAAGTTAGCCACTCTGAGCCTCCGTCTGCCTTACCTACTGTACCTACGGGGCCCATACCAGGTCCCACATGTAACCCTGCTTATTTTGAACTTGAAAAAATGAAGCTTGAATTAGAGTATAACCGGTTTTTAGCCCAATCTGAAAGAAACCAAGAGCTAGAGTTCCGAAGAATGAATGCCCAAGCTGAGCAGAAGCAAGCTGAGTTAAGACTCAGGGAAATAGAACTTAATCATGCGTTGGAAATGAAAAAGTTGTCTGTTGAAAGTGCTTCTCTCTCCTCTGGTTCCTCTAGAAGTTCCAGTCCCAAAAGACCCCGGATGCCTAAGGAATTAGTGGGTATGTATGAACCTAGATTGGATGTGTTGGTTTGGTTGAAACTGTTTGAATATAATCATGGGCTCCAGGACATCACGGGGAATGAGTTACTTCCCTGGTTGTTCTCTAGGCTTCCCCCTGTTGCAACTGATGTGGTAATGGAGTTGGGGGAGGTGGATAAGAAGGATTACGAAAGTGTGAAACTAGCGTTGATAGCTAGATTCGGGAAGACCCCTTCCCAGTATCTTAAGAGGTTTAGAACCCTCAAAAAGCATGATGGTACCCCTTGGGCTACCTGGGTGAGTGAAGGGTTGAAAAACTTAGAGGGATGGATTAAGGGTTACAAAGTGAACACTTATGAGGGTATGAAGAATCTTTTTATGTTGGAGTCTATTTATGATGCCTGTTCTTCTGAGCTCAGACAGCACTTGGCTGATTCGAAGGAATTGGATTCCAGGACGCTAGCTAAGGCTGCTGACTTGTGGGTTGCCAACAGGACTACTCATAAGGATTCTGGGGCAACTCAGAAAAAGGATGAGGGAAAACAGCCTAAAAAAGACTCAAAAGAGAATTCTAATAACTCAAATTCCAAAGAGGGCCCCAAACAAAACCATAAGGGTAAACCACAAGGAAAACCACAGCAGAATAGTGTACCTTCTGGTGCCAAACCAGAGGGAGGCCAGAACAAGCCACCATTCCAGAAAGCATTCGGTAAATGCTTTGTTTGTGGCTCTACTGACCATGTGAAAGGAGATCCCAGATGCAAGGGTAAACCTTCAGGGGTCCAGCTTGTCTCCTTAACCTTCGCTCCAGAGGAGGAAGTCCAAATGGCAAGTGGAAACTTTCTACTACTGGCTGATGAACCCATTGGAGTCTCAGCCAGTGTTTCTTTAGTGTCTCTGGGGTTGTGGGAACAATAGAATTTAGATGTCTATAATTCTATCCCCGATAATACTAAAGAGTATTATAAGGACAGTGTCCAGGTGAATGGTCAGGAGACTCCTGCCATTAGGGACACTGGGGCCAGCATAACTGTGGTGGATGAATCATTTTTCAAGGCAGAGGATGTTGCTAAGGCACCCAAACGCCTCACCAAGTTAGCTGGAGGGCCTGTGCAGATGCTTCCCCAATTACCAGTTCTCATCCAGTGTAACAACATGACTGTGAAGATACCTGTCAGCATACAGAGTGAGGTACCAGGACGAGTTCTGTTGGGTAACGATTTAAAAACTCTCGGAGTTGTGTCTCATACCCCCAGACCTCCTAGTAAACGGTTACAGGAGCTAACCAGACCTGCAAGGGAGAGAACCATGAGAGGCACTCCGCAGGAGATGATGAAGAAAGATATCAATCCTGCTCCACTGGAATTGTCAGCTGCCGTCTCAAAGAAATCAGAAGCGAATGGGAAACCTAAGACTTCTATACCGAAACCAGCAGCCAGCATTTCAGTGCAGCCAACAAGGACTTCCCCGCGGTTGTCCAAAGTTACACCCGGAACTCCCCCTCCAGCTGAGGCTGAGAGGGTGGTACAACCCTGTGTGGTAGAATTAGACTCTGAGGAAGAGCTAATGGAAGGCCAGGAACTCATTGGAGATCTGGATCCTGTTGACCATCCTGAGCTGCAGTCTTTACTGGCAGAAGGTGGACCCAACAGGGCAGACTTCAGTAAGGGACAGAGAGAATGTCCAACTCTGGAAGGTCTTGGCCACCAGGCAGAAGCTCAGGCTGAAGGGCAAGAGCCTGGGAAATATAGGTTGCACTGGGAAGATGGCCTCTTCTACAGTGAACCGACCGAGTCTGCACCTGGAGACTACAAATGACTTGTAGTACCCCAAGAGAACAGACAACAGTTCTTGCAGTTAGCCCACGAGATTCCTTTGGCTGGTCACTTGAGTTTCAAGAAGACTAAGGAAAGGCTCTCTCTCTACTTTTATTGGCCAAAGATGGGGGCTGAAGTAGAAAAACACTGCAGGAGCTGCCACACCTGCCAGACTTCTGGTAAGGTGGGTTCCAAGAATGTGGCACCTTTAGTGCCTCTCCCAGTTGCGGGAGTCTCATTTGAGAGAGTAGGGATTGACATTGTTGGTCCACTTGATCCTCCAACCTCCTCAGGCAACAGGTTTATACTTGTTGTAGTGGACCATGCTACTAGGTATCCTGAGGCAATTCCTATGAGGACTGTTACGGCTCCGGCTGTGGCTAAGGCCCTCCTTGGTATTTTTACCAGGGTCGGGTTTCCTAAGGAAGTAATCTCTGACAGGGGGTCAAACTTTATGTCCCACTACATGAAAGCCATGTGGAAAACCTGTGGAGTTACTTACAAGTTCTCAACAGCTTACCACCCACAAACCAATGGGTTGGTAGAAAGGTTCAACCGAACCATGAGGAGCATGATAGGTACTTTAGAGGAACCCCTTAAACGGAAGTGGGACCTTCTACTGCCATGCCTTCTCTTTGCTTATAGAGAAGTCCCTCAGGAGGGAGTAGGTTATTCTCCCTTTGAGCTTCTCTATGGTCATCCCGTCAGAGGCCCATTGGCCCTGATTAAGGAGGGGTTGGAGAGTGCTCCTTCCCCCAAGCCAGTCAGAGTGAATGACTACGTGATAGGTCTCCGGAGGAGAATGTCGCACATGATGACGGAAGCAAGCGATAACTTGAAAGCTGGACAAGCATTGATCAAGCACTGGCACGATCAAAAGGCTAACATGGTTGAGTTCGCTCAAGACCAGCTCGTTCTCGTTATGATCCCAACAAGGCAGAGGGCCTTGCAAGATAAGTGGATGGAACCCTTCTGAGTTGTGGGTAAACTCGGAGAGGTGAACTATCTGGTGGACTTGGGCAATCCCAAGGAGGCTCCGACAGTCTTCCACACCAACAGACTCAAAGCGTATGTCTCGAGACCTGATGTAGGAGCGTTGCTTCTAGCATCATCAGAGGAAGAAGAAGAGAGTGAAGCTCTTCCTGATCTCCTCAGAGGCTTACCTTTAGACGAAAAAATTGAAGGAGTAAATCTCTCTTCAAATCTGACACCTGAGCAACAAGAAGAGTGCAAATCTATGTTGAATCAGTTTGCCTCTCTGTTCTCACTTTCACCAGGCTTGACCCCTTGGGGCCAGCATGACATACGCACTGGTGACTGTCTGCCAGTCAAAAGCAGAGGATACAGAATGTCAGAAAATGTACGAACCCATATCAAAGGTGAGGTCAGCAAGATGCTTGCTCTCGGGGTAATAGAACCCTCTACTAGTCCATGGTCTAGCCCAGTTGTGTTAGTACCAAAGGCAGGATGTAAAGAACTTAGATTCTGCGTGGATTATAGAGCTCTTAATGCAGTCACCAGGACTGATGCCCACCCTTTGCCAAGAACAGATGAGTTGGTGGATAGACTTGGTTCAGCCAAGTTCCTCAGCACATTTGACTTGACATCAGGCTATTGGCAAATAGCCCTGACAGACCATGCCAAGGAGAAAACTGCATTTTCTACCCCAGTTGGCTTATACCAGTTTAAGGTAGTGCCTTTCGGATTGAAAAATGCACCTGCCACATTTCAACGGATGGTAAACCAGGTTCTGAATGGTATGGAGGACTTCTGCATGGCATACTTGGATGACATAGCAGTGTTCAGCAATTCCTGGGAAGAACATGTAACCCACCTAAGAGATGTTTTGCAGGCTCTTGGATGAGCCAATCTGACCATAAAGGTGAGTAAATGCCAAATTGGACAGAGTAAGGTAGTCTATCATGGACATGAGGTAGGAGGTGGAGAAATAAGGCCTTTGCTCAGTAAGATTGAAGCTGTGCAAAATTGGACAACACCTACTACTCAGACCTAGGTGAGAGCCTTCTTAGGTATCACCGGGTATTACAGGAATTTCATTGAGAACTATGGGACCATAGCTTCTCCTCTGAATGTCATCTCCTCTCCAAAATTTCCTAAAAAGGTTAGATGGAACGAGGAGTGCAATCAGGCTTTTCAAAACCTGAAAAAGGCTCTTTGCCAAGCCCCAGTACTCAGAGCTCCTGATTACCACCAAACTTTCATTGTGCAGACAGATGCTTCAAATGTAGGAATAGGTGCAGTACTCAGTCAACTGGATGGGAAAGGTAGGGAGCACCCCGTTTGCTTCATCAGCCGCAAGCTGAAGGATCCTGAAACAAGGTGGGCAACAATCGAAAGAGAATGCTTTGCTATCGTGTGGGCTATGAAGAAGTTTAGGCCATAATTGTATGGTTCTACTTTTGTCATTCAGACTGACCACCAACCCTTGAGATGGTTAATGCAAATGAAAGGGGAAAACCCAAAACTACTGAGATGGTCAATCTGCTTGCAAGGGTTTGATTTCACCATTGAGCACAGGTCAGGGTGTCACCACCAAAATGCTGATGGTCTCTCTAGGATGTATGTCATCGACTAGAGGTATGAGGTTCATCCAGGAGTGGATTAAATCCTCCTGTCCCTTAGTCTGGGGGAGGGGGGCGAGTGTTAGGGAGAATTCTCTGTTTAGGCTGAATTTCCTAACCTAGTGAGTCCCCCAACAGCTTTGCTGGATTCCTGGAGTTTGTTTTTGTCTTCCTGATAAGAGTGAGACTCTTTTTTCTCCCACTCTTGGACGTGAATGTGGTTGATTCCTGTGAATGTCAATGTGTTCTATGAGCTATGGGGTCTTTTACTCCATAGGGTCTCATGTGTTTTGCTATGTGTGTTACACCGCACCCTCCGTGCTGTAACACTGTGGTGTCCTAGAGGATCCCCACCATAGACTCCATACCCTGGGACTGACTACTGTCTCCCAGGGCATGTAAAGTCACCATTGGCTTTACTAGACCTAAATTTACTAACAGAACTAGTACAAACCATCCTATTGTGGACATACTGGTAGGGCTAATTCGATTACCCCTGGTCTGTTGTTCGAGGGGGCACTGTCCCGTCCCCCCTCGTCAAGTTTTGGCTTGTGGCAGTGGAAACTACTTTTTATATTCGACCCCGAATATATTCCTATGGGATTATTCCCATTGTTGGAGGCTAATACTTTTTCACATTGGTCTCTAACATACCGCCGGTTTATTTATCTTAAATAAATCCACCGGTTGGTATTTTCTGCCAAGACTCGGTTTTTAAAATGGCGTATGTGTTCGCCTCTGTAACTCCAAACCAAAGGTTGAGCCCTTTGTTCCACTTTTGGCGGGCTTCTGCACAGAAGCCCTCCAAAGTGGTGCCATTCTGTCTGGGTACCACAGGGGGTGTGGGAGGGGGTTTAGGCACCCTGGACTGAGTTGCCTTGCCAACTCAAGTCGCACTCTGGTGTGATTGGCCCAAGTGGTGAGCCGCCCCGCTCACCACTTAGCGTGGTTTGATTGACAGCTAGGCTGAATGAATGGGGGTTTTCTGCATAAAAGCAGGGCTTTTGGGACTGGATCTTCAGAAGTCACCACAGGACCTAAGAATCCGACGAGGGTAAAGCTGAGCCGACCTGCAACGACGACACCTCCGGTGGAGCCCTGCTGAACCGACTCACCACTTCCCAACGACAGAGGAGATCTCCCTGCTGGAGAGTCTTCTTCCCCTGACTGGTGGGAACAACCAGTCCCTTTGCTTTTTCTTCGCTTCCAGGGCGTAGTGGTCGAATTGCCCGTGCTGAGCACCCCGGCAAACGGATAGCCACTAGCCCGTACCACGACCTAAAGGTGGTTCCTTGTGACGGAGCACTCCGCGGCTGGTCTCTTCCCTGGTGGTGCAACGATCTTCAACTTTCCTTCGACGACGAGACCATCTCATCTCTTGGCAAAGCCCCGACTTGCATCCACCACCAGGAACAACTGCCCCTGCCAGAGCTGTCTCTTCACTTACAAGGTACTATGTCCGCCTGGCTTCCCTTGTGACGGTTAGCGTGAGGTGTCTTAATCCTTACCTTTCCACTGGGTCGCCTCCAGACCTTCCTAACTTTTTGTTCTAAACTGGTCCAACCTTTCTGTGACAATTTGCTACAAAGACTCGAAGTGCATTTCCACTGTGATACTTTTTGGGACATATCGCCTTGCCTCTCTCCGAGTGGGCCTGGCCTCTGAACTTTGTGATCTACAGTAGACCCTGCCTTGCATTTGCTTCGTAAAAGTGTTGGTGCCGAGTTGGTTTCAGACCCTGCCTTTTCTCTCCCGTTCTAACGAATATTAGAGTGCCATCTAGGTTAAAGCATTCATCTCTGTCTGTAAATAAGTGGTGCCGTTGAACCTAGACTTGTCGAAATATTGTTAGCGGATTGATATACTTATACTAATTGTGATTGAAGTTGTTTGCCGTAATAGTGCTAGTGTGTTTTTCATAGATGTGTTTTTAAAATAAATAATTATATATCTTTACACCCAAGCTCTGTTCCGTGTCTGCTTGTTCTACTGTGTAAATTGCCCTATCTTGTATACTCCACATACGGCCTAACTTTTCTTGAGAGACCTCTGACTGCTCAGCCACAGCTACCAAGTGAATCTGTGTGGTACAGACTGCTACCAAGTGGGTTTACTGCCAAACACCTGTAGTCCTAAATCTTTTGCAGTGGTCCCAGAGGGAACTGCACAGGTTTCCGCCTAACAAGCCTCCCTGCACCTGCAAGGCTGTATGTGACCCCGGTGATGTAGTGATGGGACACGCAATGCTCAGTCACCCCAAAACTGCAGTAAAACCGTGCACGCAACCCTGCAGCCTACGTGCGTGGAATTAACCTCCTGCAGTACGCGGTGGCACCCAGTAACACGAAAAACCCGTACGCGTGGGACACGCAGGCTACTATGACCTCGAAAACGGGTGCAATACACAGGGGCACCCGCAGTGGGAAAAATAGCATGCGCGACTCACCATCTAACCAGCGTGATAATGAAAAACACGCGTAGCCAATACCCCGCCAAAAGAAGAGATACGTCCTTGATCCTCTGTAAAGTTGTGATGGCGCGCCAAACAACACGAAGTAGCAACACACGTCGGTCTCCACGAAAGGCACGTACAGCGAACTGCTGGCCTCGCTCACCTTTAACCCGTGCTGAGGGAAATGCCTGCGCGTGTCGTGTCATTTACGCGCGTAGCCCCTTTCCTCGCATTACACGCATTCACACGCGGACGTGCAGTTTTTTCATGCGCGCGCTGAACCACTATGCCCATGCCACGAGGGAAACGCCCGTGTGCGCTATGTCACAGACGCACTTACGCGCTAAGGGCCTTTCCTCGAATTACACGCTGACATGCAATTTTTTCACGTGCCAAATCACTCCGTATCAAGCTGGCCACGCGAAAACACACGGAAGACCACGCTCCTGCCCAGAAGGCCATTTTCCTGCCACCAAGAGCCAAGAGCACGCTCCCACCAGCCATCTGCTGCTGCCTGCCTCCTGCCCACGTGCCCTGCTATTTGGTGCCTGCACATCAGCCATCTGCAGGGGTCCAGTTGCTGTGTCCACCCCTGCTGGAACAGAAGACTCCTGACTGGGATACCATCGCTCCACAGCCCAGCCCCAGGACCCAGTTGCCCACCCACGCCTGCCTCGGGGGTCGCCATATTGGGGCAAACACTATCTGAGACCACTGGCGACCCCCAGCCAGAGAGGCAGAGGGCCACCAGCTTCAGTGAGAAGGAAGTTGGTGTCCGGGTGGAGCATGTCCTGGGGCATTATGATGCCCTCTTTGGAACATCACGCAGCAACAAGGAAGGACGGGAGAGGATCTGGGAGGACGCAGTGGTTGCCATCAACGCGGAGGGGGTGGCAACACGCGACATCAAGCACGTCCGGAAGCGCTGGGAGGACTTCAGGTCCAGGACCCTCTACAAGGCCCGGCGACTCATGGAGGGGGGCCGGGTCAGCATGAGCAACATCCAGATGAGGGTCCTGGAATGCGTAACCCCAGCGCTCCATGCCCAGATCCTTCGGTGGCAGACCTGTCTGGAGTTGAGCGGTAAGTGGCCAAGCATTGCTGTGTGAGACAGGGCATGTTGCAGTGTGCTGGTAGTCTGATAATTGCCTGTATGTGTGACATAGGCCATGTATGGATGTGTGTGTGCAGGGACATCATGGTCATGCATGTGAGACCAGTAATGTGTGAACCACATGGATGGTGCATGTGTTCCAATGCAACATGGGGAGCTGTATGCGGAATGCGCACATGAATGCATGCCAGTCTCTGTTCTTGGATATGGAGGCGGGGTGAGGGATGGGTGCTGTTCTCATGTACATGTATGGTGTACATGTGTGTGTTTCTGAGAAGTGTGTGTGCGACTTTGAAACGCCATGGATGCATGACACATGTCCGTGATGATGTGTAGATTCACTCATGCAGTGCGGTCCCCGTTGTATCCACTGTGTCTATCCACTGTGTCTGTGGTGTACAAGCCATGATGCATGACCCTCCGTTGATGTGTGTGCATGGGATCAGTGTGAGCCATGATGCATGTGAGTTTGAAGGCAACATTTTGGTTAAAAGAGGCCCTTGTACATGGATGCTGATGTTGATTGCAGGCGCCGTGCCTGTTTCTGCATGTGTGTTGCTTGAATTCACCCATGTATTGTGGAGGGACAGGATGGAAGTGACATTTGACAGAGCCACTCATGTGTTATTACTTCCTGTCTAGGGGAATATTGTACTGTACCCTGATGCTTGTGTTGTATGTCTCCCTCTACGCAGCGTCAAGTGAAGAAGAGGGCAGAGACGACGCTGTGGAGCCAAGCGGATACCTCCACCGGGCGGCTGTTAGGTGTGACCCTCCCATGTGTATTGCCCCTTTAAGGGGATGTGTCTCTCCCACGAGTATTGCCCCTTTAAGATGGGCCATGACTCTGTCATGGCCCAAGTTAATAAAGGGAGCCCCTGCAGGCACGTGAGACAGAACGGCTGCAGACTCCATAAGAGGTTGGTCTGAGTCCGTGTCTCATTGAAGATGTAGGCTGCAGGCCTACACGTGGCGGCCCAGGCCTGCAGGCCCTGGTGCCATGGGACCCCCAAGCCAGGACAGTGGCAGAGGTCCGCATGGTCAGTGTGATGCTGGAAATGCATCGGAGGGACAGGGCCTCCGTATCCTTGTCCTTTTTCTGTTCTTATCGTGTGTTCTGTCGTGTTTTCCGCGCAGAAGTCCATGCGGGACTCCTGGCGGTGCAGCTCTCTCTTTTGGTTTGGTGAACAGACCCATGGGATACCCTTATGGCACCCATGGGTAGGGGTGCAACCCTGAGCCCCTAGTGTATGTTTTTGGGCACCCGTGGGTGGCCCACAGAGCCGGGTATGGGCTGGTGGCAGCTACATGCTGAATTTGACAGGTGCGCTGGGTATCCGCCATTTTGGGGTACCCCGGCCCTGCCATTGGAATCAGTTGATTCCTGATAGGAAACAAGATGGCCCCGGTGGCCTCTTGCTTTCTATCCCCTGATACCTTGTTTTCCCAAAGTCCTGGGAAGCCCTGACTCTGTCCCTTCCCCCTGACTGGCTGTTGGGTGGAAGTTCCGTATATGGTGTTGTTGTGAAGGCCCAGCTAGACTTACTGGAGCCTTCCCGCTGACTGTATGTTGTGGGTACCTCCTGTGGGTGGGACCTGGGTGAATGGGGAGTGTGACCAATATGCACTCCGTGTTGTGGCTGTCTGGTTTCTGCCATGTGAGACAAAGACTGAGACAGCCCTGCCCGAAACTGGACTGAATGCAGTGTGTAGAGTTGAATGGCTGAGTACTTGTCTCAATCCACATTCCTTGTTGTGAGTGTCTGAGCGGGAGAAGAGTGGCCTGAATGCCCTGCGTGCCTGATTGGCTGACCGACTGCATGAATGCCCTTCTGTACAATTGGCTGCTGAGTGTGTGCCAGCAGTGTGGATGAGAGACCAAATAGTATATCTGGGGACCTCTCACCACTGGAAATTGTTCAGAAGCTGAAGTCCACTACGACGAGTAACTGGAGTAACTGACGCTTGACCTTGAGGCCCTGCTGGAAGAGAAGGATTGCCGTGGCTCTCCTTCACGATCTAAAGGCTGCTGTGTCTCCAAGGACTGACCCAGAGAGGACCTGGTAAGGCGCCCTCTTCCCGAGCTACGAGGGACCATCGTGCACAGCTGACCTTTGCCAACGCTCCCTGGTAGACAGACCTACGACAGGCTGCCGACCCGATACGGGGACTGCTGAGGAATCCCAAAGCGAAGCGCCCGGACTGTTCTCCGCCACTGTCGACGACCGCCGTCGCCGACCGGAGCCGCCGCGCTCCCGTTTGCCTAAGAACTTTAACTTGATCAACGGACGCTCTCGTCTGCATCGCTGTACCGTCTCCTGTGGGAGAAGGCCTGACCGTCGACGCGCCGAGGAGTATCCACCGGTGGGTTTCCCGCCACCCAAAGGCCGCAGAGACGCCGACGACTCGACGCCCTTGCTGGGCCACAGTTCTTCTTCATCTCTTTGCGGTCCAGAACTATCGTCACCGAGGTGCCCCGCACGCCTCTTCCTTGCAGGACGCCAACGCTCCGTCGTCGACGAGCACCGCTCGGATCAAAGCCTGCTGCCTCATCGACGTCGTTCTACCCGGTTCACGGTCGGACGTTCGGCGCCCCGTGTCTCCCGCTTGAAAGGGGCGACATTCAAGAAGGGCCGCCGATTCCCCGACACCGAACCCCGAGTCCGCGACGCCTCTCGACGATCCGTGGCTCCTGCCTTAAAGGGAGTCACTCCAGAAGGATCGGTCGACGCCTCGCCGACGAACTCTACTCCACCAGGTACATTGGGGGGGTAAAACATTGTAGGAGAGAACGAGACTCTTGAACAATATATGGACTGGGCTTGTTTTATATATCGTTATTTTACAGGTTGCCCAGGTGGGGGGATCTCCACTCAGAGCTGTGTCCGGTAGCAAGGACCAGTCGTCTGCCTATTGTTTCATCCGTCTGCTTTCTCTCTTCTCTCTATTGCTGGTTTCATTGCTATTGATCCGTGTGGCAGTTTCACAGCCTTGTTGATGCCCTCTAATCGAATATTAGTGGTACCACTTTAGAATTGTAGATATTTACCATTGTTGATTTTCCGGAGCACAAAGTGCATTATTGTGATAAGTGTACATAACCTTTGAATATTAATTATATAAAGACCGTGTTTTCAGTAATACAGTGTGTGGACATTCCTTTGTGGGGGCTTGGGGATACACTGTACTTAAGAACCAGCCTGCATCACCTCCTGAGAAGCTAGGCCTTGATTGCTCGTCCATCGTTACCATATCAGAGAATCTTGGCTGGGGTCCTCTGTGCCTTTCCTCTGCCATATAGAGAGCGGAAGTACAGACCCCCCCACCTCGTCCTGACAAGCTTGGTGGCAGCGGTGGGATGCTTATGGTTTTAAGAATCAGTGTATAACCGTGCCACTTACAAAATATCTGCACTTTATTGAATTAAGGTTTAGGTGTGTTCCAAATAACTGCATTACAAGCAATGGAGACCATTGCGAATGGTAAATTGACTCGGATGAGCTTAGAGGCTCTCCAGAGTGCTTGTGAAGCCAGGGAGTTAGACTTTGTGGATAAGTCTAGGGCTGAGCTGATAGCTGCCCTGGTGGACTACCAGACTGATGGTGAAACTCTTGATGAAGGGGGGGATGCAACCAGTGAGGACTCTGCCCCTGGGGTTGTCGCTGAATCTGTTTCTGGGAAGGCCGCCATTCCTGCTGCCTCTGTTCCGAACCTCAGCAATTCCATGGAACTTGAGTTATTAAGGATGAAGTTGGCCTTTGAATATCGCAAGTTGGAAATAGATGCTGAACTTAAGAAAGAGGAGTTGGCACAACAAGTGGAGCTCAAGAATAGAGATCTTGAACTCAAAAATAAGGATCTTGCGCTCAAAGATAAGGACACTGAATGTCAGAGAATCCAGTTAGAGAAAGCTCGAGTGGAGACTTCAGCTAAACCAATTGAGAGTGGCAGGTCCCCAGCCACCAAGTTTATGAAAGATTTGGTTGGTGTGTTTTTGGAGGGTTCAGATATCCTCCAATGGATTGAAGAGTTTGAAATGGCATGTGCAATTCATGATGTGGATAAAAGAGATTGGGCTAAGTGTTTGTTAAGCAGAGTGCCTCAAACTGGATATGACTGTATTCTGAAACTGAGTGTGGAAGAAAGGGGTCAGTATGAGTGTATGAAGTCTGCTTTAATTGCCAAGTTTGGCAAGACACCTACCCAATATCTTAAAAGGTTCAGGGATTTTAAGAAACGAGAGAATGTGTCTCTTGGGTTGACTGGGTGAGTGCTGCGCACATGAACATGATGGGGTGGATTGATGGGTACAAGGTGAAAACTTTTGCTGAATTATCCCACCTGTTGTTTTTTGAGCATTTTTCTGAAGCCTGTTCGCCAGAGCTGCGTCAGTATGTTGCTGACCAGAACATTTTGGACCCCTTTAAGGTGGCTAGGTTGGCTGACAAGTGCGTCTCCCACCGGGTGTCCCCTAAGGACTCCAGTGGGAAGGACAAGGATAAAGAGAAGGGGGCCTCTCAGAAAGCTGAGGAGTCCCCCAAGCAGTCACAGTCGAATAAAACAAAACCTTCCTCTCCTAAGAACCAAAAATCTAGTGGGGATAAGTCCTCTGTGGGTGGGAATAAGAGTAGTGGTCCACCTGCTGCAAAGCAGGCTCCCAGTGGTTCCAGTACCGTACCTCGCACTCCTAGCACTTGTTGGGATTGTGGGGCTCTGGATCACCGAAGGGGTGACTCCAAGTGTAAAGGTAAGGCACTTGGAGTACAGGCTGTCAGCCTGACCTACCCTTACCCCGTGTCTGAGGTGGAGGCCACCGTCCTCCCCTCCTCTACCGGAATCACATTTGGTGCTCCAGTAGAGATTTCCTTAGTGTCCCTTGGGGCCTGGGACCAGTACGCAGAAGTACTGGCGACTATCCCGCAGAACACCCGTAGGTTTTTGAGAAGTGTCCTCTTGAATGGCCAGCCTTCTACTGGTTTGAGAGACACTGGGGCAAGCATGACAGTGGTGGACAGGACCCTGCTCAAGCCAGAGGACTATGTAAGTGCTCCTCTGAGAACCACCAGGTTAGCTGGTGGGCCTCCCAAATTATCGCCTGTAGCCTTAGTCACACTCATGATTGGAGACAAGACAGCAAAGCTTCCTGTCCTGGTTCAGGACAATGTCCCTGCTAACATTCTGTTAGGTAATGATCTAGTAGAGTTGGGGTTGATCTCGGATGGTCTTCCCATGACTGCTGCTGCGGTCACTAGGTCACAGGTGACACCGGGTCTGGCTGTGAGTCAGGTACCCGAGCCAAAGGCGAGGCCTAAGGCACGAAGAAGGAAGACCAAGAAGGCCACCTCTGTGGGAGGAACACCTTCTCTTCCTGCTGTTCCGACAGCACCCATTGGGATCCATGCTCCGGACGGGCTGGGTCCAGTGGAAAACCCGGACTCAACTCCTGTGGGAGAAGAGACAGAAGACTCTCCTGTGGGAGAGGTTCTCGACCCGGAGGATCATCCCGACCTTCAATGCTTGTTAGCTGAAGGGGGACCCTCCCGGGCGGACTTCTGTAAAGGGCAGAGAGAGTGTCCCTCTCTCGAGGGTCTGCGGACGCAGGCCCTGTCCCAGGCACAAGGTGAAGTGCCTAGGACATTCAAGATTTATTGGGAGGGTGAGCTCCTTGTTAGTGAGCCCACTAAGCCTGAACCTGGTGCCCTCAAGAGGTTGGTGGTACCCCAGGTTTACAGGCCCTTCCTACTGCAGTTGGCGCATGAGGTGCCCTTGGCTGGTCATCTTGGTACCAAGAAGACTAAGCAGAGGCTCTCTGCCCACTTCTACTGGCCTCGGATGGGAGTGGAAGTGGAGTCCCACTGCCGGACCTGTCCCACTTGTCAGTTATCTGGCAAAACTGGAGGCAGGGTCATTGCCCCACTGCAGCCATTGCCAGTGGTCGGCACACCGTTTGAGAGGGTGGGCATCGACATTGTCGGTCCCCTGGACCCTCCCACTTCAGGTGGACATCGGTTCATCCTGGTCTTGGTTGATCATGCCACCAGGTACCCTGAGGCTATACCCCTTCGGACTATTACTGCCAAGGTGGTTGCCCGGGCTCTCCTGGGCATTTTTACCCGTGTTGGATTCCCCAAGGAAGTTGTCTCCGACCGAGGATCCAACTTCATGTCGAGTTACATGAAGACCATGTGGAAAGAGTGCGGGGTAACCTACAAGTTCTCCACCTCTTACCACCCCCAGACCAATGGTCTGGTTGAGAGATTTAACAAAACTCTCAAGGGCATGCTAGGTGCTTTGGAAGAGCCCCTACGGAGGAAATGGGATCTCCTCCTGCCATGCCTGCTGTTTGCTTACAGAGAGGTACCTCAAGAGGGTGTTGGTTTCAGCCCCTTTGAGTTACTCTTTGGACATCCCGTGAGGGGGCCCCTCGCCTTGATCCGAGAAGGCTTGGAAGCCACCCCTCCAGGTCCCGCCAAGCAAGTGGGGGACTATGTGTTAGGCCTCAGACGGAGGATGACACAGATGATGGGTCAGGCAACAGCAAATCTCAAGGCCAGCCAAGAATTGAATAAGTATTGGCATGACCTTAAAGCTTCGCAGGTCGATTGGACTCCGGGACAGGAAGTCCTCGTGATGGAGCCTACCAAGCCTAGAGCGTTGGCAGACAAATGGACTGGACCCTTCAGGATAATCTCCAAGATGGGCGAAGTCAATTATCTGGTTGACCTGGGTGCCTCCGGGGTAGCCCCTGAGGTATTCCATGTCAACAGGCTCAAGCCTTTCCACCGGCGAGCAGAAGTCTCATGTCTCTTGCTAGCTTCAGGGCAAGAAGAGGATGAGAGTGAGCCCCTTCCTGATTTGCTGCATAGCAACCCTCAGGACGGCTCAGTGGAGGGAGTACAGCTCTCTCCCGATTTGACAACAGAGCAGCAGAGGGCCTGCCGGGCTTTGCTCCAGCAGTATGCCTCTCTGTTTTCGCTGACACCGGGCCTTACACCGTGGTGTAAGCACGAAATTGACACTGGTGACAGCGTGCCTGTCAAGAGCAGGTGCTACCGTATGTCAGATACCGTTAAGAACCACATCCAGGCTGAGGTCGCCAAGATGTTGGATCTGGGTGTAATTGAACCCTCAACCAGTCCCTGGTCCAGTCCAGTGGTCCTTGTCCCCAAGGCAAGTTCCCAGGCGGGTACCAAAGATTGGAGGTTCTGTGTGGACTACCGAGGAGTCAATGCCGTCACCAAAACTGACGCGCACCCATTGCCCAGGGCTGATGAGCTCGTGGACACCATAGGTGCTGCCAAATTTGTGAGCACCTTTGACCTCACCTCAGGCTATTGGCAAATATCTCTGACGGACCATGCCAAGGAAAAGACGGCATTCTCCACACCAGAGGGACTCTACCAGTTTAGGGTCATGCCTTTTGGGTTGAAGAATGCCCCTGCCACTTTCCAGAGGTTGGTCAATCATGCGCTCAGTGGGCTGGAGGCCTTTTGTGTGGCCTATCTAGACGACATTGCCGTCTACAGTTCCACCTGGGAAGCGCATTTGACACACCTGGATAAAGTGTTGCAGGCCTTAAAAAGGGCTAACCTCACTATCAAGGCTACCAAGTGCCAGATAGCTCAGGGGAAAGTTACCTATCTTGGTCATGAGGTAGGAGGGGGTCAAATCCAGCCTCTTTCCAGTAAGGTACAGGACGTACAGAACTGGGAGACTCCCACTACTCAAACCCAGGTGAGAGCCTTTTTGGGCCTCACTGGGTATTATCGCAATTTCATGGCGGACTATGGGACCATAGCCGCACCACTGACAGCTCTGACTTCACCCAAACAGCCTAGGAAGGTTAATTGGACTGAAGACTGTCAGAGGGCCTTTGATGGCTTGAAAGAAAGTCTGTGCAGGGCACCCGTGTTGTGTGCACCTGACTACAGCCGACCCTTTATCGTCCAGACGGATGCCTGCGACACCGGAATTGGAGCTGTCTTGTCCCAGTTAGATGACAAAGGGAGAGAACATCCTATCATATTCATCAGTAGACAACTCAAGGGTAGAGAACTTAGGTGGGCTACTGTTGAAAAAGAATGTTTTAGTATAGTTTGGAGCCTTAGGCGTTTTAGGCCCTACCTTACGGGGTCCACCTTCAAGGTCCAAACAGATCATAAGCCCCTGAAATGGCTTATGCAGATGAAGGGTGAAAATCCGAAACTGCTCAGGTGGTCCATTAGCCTGCAAGGGCTAGACTTCACCATAGAGCACAGACCAGGGAAGAGTCACGATAATGCAGATGGCCTTTCCAGAAGGTATGTTGACCGTCTGGATGAGGGTGTCTATCCCGTGGGAGATTAGGCACCCTAACCTCAGTCTGGGGGGGGCGACTGTGATGCTGGAAATGCATCGGAGGGACAGGGCCTCCGTATCCTTGTCCTTTTTCTGTTCTTATCGTGTGTTCTGTCGTGTTTTCCGCGCAGAAGTCCATGCGGGACTCCTGGCGGTGCAGCTCTCTCTTTTGGTTTGGTGAACAGACCCATGGGATACCCTTATGGCACCCATGGGTAGGGGTGCAACCCTGAGCCCCTAGTGTATGTTTTTGGGCACCCGTGGGTGGCCCACAGAGCCGGGTATGGGCTGGTGGCAGCTACATGCTGAATTTGACAGGTGCGCTGGGTATCCGCCATTTTGGGGTACCCCGGCCCTGCCATTGGAATCAGTTGATTCCTGATAGGAAACAAGATGGCCCCGGTGGCCTCTTGCTTTCTATCCCCTGATACCTTGTTTTCCCAAAGTCCTGGGAAGCCCTGACTCTGTCCCTTCCCCCTGACTGGCTGTTGGGTGGAAGTTCCGTATATGGTGTTGTTGTGAAGGCCCAGCTAGACTTACTGGAGCCTTCCCGCTGACTGTATGTTGTGGGTACCTCCTGTGGGTGGGACCTGGGTGAATGGGGAGTGTGACCAATATGCACTCCGTGTTGTGGCTGTCTGGTTTCTGCCATGTGAGACAAAGACTGAGACAGCCCTGCCCGAAACTGGACTGAATGCAGTGTGTAGAGTTGAATGGCTGAGTACTTGTCTCAATCCACATTCCTTGTTGTGAGTGTCTGAGCGGGAGAAGAGTGGCCTGAATGCCCTGCGTGCCTGATTGGCTGACCGACTGCATGAATGCCCTTCTGTACGATTGGCTGCTGAGTGTGTGCCAGCAGTGTGGATGAGAGACCAAATAGTATATCTGGGGACCTCTCACCACTGGAAATTGTTCAGAAGCTGAAGTCCACTACGACGAGTAACTGGAGTAACTGACGCTTGACCTTGAGGCCCTGCTGGAAGAGAAGGATTGCCGTGGCTCTCCTTCACGATCTAAAGGCTGCTGTGTCTCCAAGGACTGACCCAGAGAGGACCTGGTAAGGCGCCCTCTTCCCGAGCTACGAGGGACCATCGTGCACAGCTGACCTTTGCCAACGCTCCCTGGTAGACAGACCTACGACAGGCTGCCGACCCGATACGGGGACTGCTGAGGAATCCCAAAGCGAAGCGCCCGGACTGTTGTCCGCCACTGTCGACGACCGCCGTCGCCGACCGGAGCCGCCGCGCTCCCGTTTGCCTAAGAACTTTAACTTGATCAACGGACGCTCTCGTCTGCATCGCCGTACCGTCTCCTGTGGGAGAAGGCCTGACCGTCGACGCGCCGAGGAGTATCCACCGGTGGGTTTCCCGCCACCCAAAGGCCGCAGAGACGCTGACGACTCGACGCCCTTGCTGGGCCACAGTTCTTCTTCATCTCTTTGCGGTCCAGAACTATCGTCACCGAGGTGCCCCGCACGCCTCTTCCTTGCAGGACGCCAACGCTCCGTCGTCGACGAACACCGCTCGGATCAAAGCCTGCTGCCTCATCGACGTCGTTCTACCCGGTTCACGGTCGGACGTTCGGCGCCCCGTGTCTCCCGCTTGAAAGGGGCGACATTCAAGAAGGGCCGCCGATTCCCCGACACCGAACCCCGAGTCCGCGACGCCTCTCGACGATCCGTGGCTCCTGCCTTAAAGGGAGTCACTCCAGAAGGATCGGTCGACGCCTCGCCGACGAACTCTACTCCACCAGGTACATTGGGGGGGTAAAACATTGTAGGAGAGAACGAGACTCTTGAACAATATATGGACTGGGCTTGTTTTATATATCGTTATTTTACAGGTTGCCCAGGTGGGGGGATCTCCACTCAGAGCTGTGTCCGGTAGCAAGGACCAGTCGTCTGCCTATTGTTTCATCCGTCTGCTTTCTCTCTTCTCTCTATTGCTGGTTTCATTGCTATTGATCCGTGTGGCAGTTTCACAGCCTTGTTGATGCCCTCTAATCGAATATTAGTGGTACCACTTTAGAATTGTAGATATTTACCATTGTTGATTTTCCGGAGCACAAAGTGCATTATTGTGATAAGTGTACATAACCTTTGAATATTAATTATATAAAGACTGTGTTTTCAGTAATACAGTGTGTGGACATTCCTTTGTGGGGGCTTGGGGATACACTGTACTTAAGAACCAGCCTGCATCACCTCCTGAGAAGCTAGGCCTTGATTGCTCGTCCATCGTTACCAAATCAGAGAATCTTGGCTGGGGTCCTCTGTGCCTTTCCTCTGCCATATAGAGAGCGGAAGTACAGACCCCCCCACCTCGTCCTGACAGTCAGGAGCCTGGCAGGCTGTGCCCCCACCCCACTGGCGCTGATGTCCCATAGTGCCAGGGGGTCTGCCGGATGTCCAGGGCAGGCCCCAAACCCCCACAGGCACTGGGCCTGTGGTGTGCTGATGGAAACAGCATCTAGGGGCGCCTGCCGGATGTCTATGGCAGGCGACCCCCAACAATGGCGACGAGGAAGTCGGACTCTCCGTTTCGAAGATAACGGAGAGAATATGATGATGAGCCCATGCCCATCACTCATGTGTGTTGAGATAGAAAAGGAAGGAAAGCGAAGGAACGAGTGCCCAACCCCACCACGGGCCTGGATTGGCTTGCGCCTCACCGCCTGCGGTGCTTAGTGGACCCGGGCCACCATATGGTGAGGTGTGCCCGCGGCGGTCTGCCGAAATCATCCGGGATCGAGGGGACTGGTGCCATGTCTGCCACTACGGCTGTAGCGGAAGGGCCGGGTGAGCCCCCACAGGGGCTTGCAATGGCAGAAGACGGTGTGGAGACATCCAAGTTGGTGGTCTCCACAGAGGAGGAGGATCCCGTTACTGAGCCGCACATGGGGCCTGGTGGGGGTAGTACCAATAGTACAAGTGGTGCAGTCCAGGGTCAGGAGGCAGCACAGGTCATCGCGGAGGGGCCTGTGCATGTCGCTGTCCTTGACCCTGTGACTGCACCACCATGCACCAGCAGGGATGCCCTGTCCCAGGCCCGTCTGCAGGTAGGGGGGAGTGCCACATCATCTGCCTCTCCACTACCTGCGGACGAGGGGTCCCACGACCGTATGGGCTCCATCTTGGTTGGTGTCGCGTTGCGCATGTGTGACATTCGTGATTACGTGCGTGCTTCCTGGGCGGAGCACGCATGTCATCATGAACAGCAGCGTTGCGACGTGGCACTGTTGGGAGGGTCCCTGGTCGGTGGTTTCCTACATGTGTCGCGCACTCTCCTCCTCTGTGGAGACTATGCGCCAGTTGTTCCCCCTGTCGTCTTCCAGCCCAGATTCCACCAGAGCCCCCTGTGGACCTGGCCTGACCAACACAGCCAGCTTGGTGGAGATCCCATCCCTGCCACAGTCGGGAGTTGGCGGTCCAACAGGGGTGGACACCACAACAACTGGAGACCATCTGATGGAGGATGTGCAGGCATCATCGGACAGGGCACATGGACAGCAGCAGCAGCAGCAGCAGGAGCAGGCTGTAGGTGGGAGCAATGATGGCTCAGGGCCATCGACATCAGGGGGGCAGGCATCGGCCAGAGGGCAGGAGAACCCTGGAATGGGTGTGTCTTCCGTGTGGCTGCGGTTGGGCCGGCGTATAGATGCGGAGCGGCGGTGGGCATAAGGGGCACGGCTCACGATGGTCAGGGCGGAGAACTCCATGCAGAGGGCACTGAGGCGGGCCGAGTGCCTCGAGGCCATTCGCAGGGAGTTGGAGTCCAACATGGCATCGTCCCTGCGAACCCTCGGGGCCATGGAAGAGGACCGCCTCCAGGACATCGAGTAGGAGTTTGATGATGCCCTGGCCCGAGAAATTCTGGAAGTGAGCCGTCAGACTAGCCCGCCACCATTGTATATAGTTTGTAGTTTTAGGTTTCCTTTATCTTTTTCATTCATTTGGGGTGCTTGGACTATGCCTTTTTGTATATAGTTCTTTATTAGGTAGTTTTCTTGCTAGGTTTCATTTCATTCGTTGGGCTCATGGACCCTGGATTACTTTTTTGTACATAGTTGAACAGTGGATTTTTCTATTATTATTTTTTTCACCATGAAGCAATGGATTTTACTGTTTCCGTTTCCTTTGGATTTGATTTGCTGGCCGGAGACTTTGGACATATTTTCATTTCGATTTATTTGTATTCAGACTTCATGTTTTTCTTTTTGTGTTTTGGACATGCTGCATTTCATCTTTTTTTCAATTTCTTTTTCATGTTTTCATTTGATTACATTCTTTTTGTGTTCAATACATTTTGGTTTATTACTTTGATGTGTGGTATTCTCTCATTGGTTTCATGCATGTCACGGTGTAGGTTTTCACAATCACCAGCATCCATTGTGTGTGTGTGACAGACATGTGTTGATGTACATTCTTGCCATTTGGGTTGTATCATGTAATGGGCATTTCAATGTGGGGTGGGTGGGATACTTGGTTGGGTCTTTGCACAGGGGTGGCGTGCGGTGGGATTTGGGTGGCATGAGGCCCATGATTGTGGATCATGATGACGTGTTGGGGCGACATGAGTCAGGGCCTGCTGGCAGGTGCCCATCAATGCTTGGTGGGTGGGGGTGCTGGGGGACATGAGTCTGGCCTGAGCCTCACTGCTGGGGGGTGGGGGTGCTGGGGGACATGAGTCGGGGCCTGAGCCTAACTGCTGGGGGGTGGGGGTGCTGGGGGACATGAGTCGGGGCCTGCTGGCAGGTGCCCATCAATGCTGGGTGTGTGGGGGTGCTGGGGGACATGAGTCAGGGCCTGAGCTTCACTGCTGGGTGGGTGGGGCTGCTGGGGGACATGAGTCAGGGCCTGAGCCTCACTGCTGGGGGGTGGGGGTGCTGGGGGACATGAGTCAGGGCCTGAGTCTCACTGCTGGGGGGTGGGGGTGCTGGGGGACATGAGTCGGGGCCTGCCGGCAGGTGCCCGTCAATGCTGGGTGAGTGGGGGTGCTGGGGGACATGAGTCGGGCCTGAGCCTCACTGCTGGGGGGTGGGGGTGCTGGGGGACATGAGTCGGGCCTGAGCCTAACTGCTGGGGGGTGGGGGTGCTGGGGGACATTAGTCGGGGCCTGCTGGCAGGTGCCCATCAATGCTGGGTGTGTGAGGGTGCTGGGGGACATGAGTTAGGGCCTGAGCTTCACTGCTGGGTGGGTGGGGGTGCTGGGGGGCATGAGTCGGGGCCTGCTAGCAGGTGCCCGTCAATGCTGGGTGGGTGGGGGTGCTGGGGGGCATGTGTCGGGGCCTGAGCCTCACTGCTGGGGGGTGGGGGTGCTGGGGGACATGAGTCAGGGCCTGAGCCTCACTGCTGGGGGGTGGGGGTGCTGGGGGACATGAGTTGGGGCCTGAGCCTCATTGCTGGGGATTGGGGGTGCTGGGGGACATGAGTCGGGGCCTGCTGGCAGGTGCCCATCAATGCTGGGTGTGTGGGGGTGCTGGGGGACATGAGTCAGGGCCTGAGCTTCACTGCTGGGTGGGTGGGGGTGCTGGGGGACATGAGTCGGGGACTGAGCCTCACTGCTGGGGGGTGGGGGTACTGGGGGACATGAGTCAGGGCCTGAGCCTCACTGCTGGGGGGTGGGGGTGCTGGGGGACATGAGTCAGGGCCTGAGCCTCACTGCTGGGGTGTGGGGGTTCTGGGGGACATGAGTCAGGACCTGAGCCTCAATGCTGGGTGGGTGGGGGTGCTGGGGGACATGAGTCGGGGCATGCTGGCAGGTGCCCGTCAATGCTGGGTGGGTGGGGGTGCTGGGGGACATGAGTCGGGCCTGAGCCCCACTGCTGGGGGGCGGGGGTGCTGGGGGACATGAGTCAGGGCCTGCTAGCAGGTGCAAGTCAATGCTGGGTGGGTGGGGGTGCTGGGGACATGAGTCGGGGCCTGCTTGCAGGTGCCCCTCACTGCTGGGTGGGTGGGGGTGCTGAGGGACATGAGTCAGGGCCTGAGCCTCACTGCTGGGTGGGTGGGGGTGCTGAGGGACATGAATCGGGGCCTGCTGGCAGGTGCCCGTCAATGCTGGGTGGGTGGGGGTGCTGGGGGACATGAGTCGGGGCTTGCTGGCAACTTCTCCTCACTGGTGGGGGGTGGGGTGCTGGGGGGCATGAGTTGGTGATCACTAGTGCAAGGTGACATGTGGGCTGGCTGGGGGGCATGCCCATGGTGGATGGGCTGCGTGCGGGACATGACCAGGGGTGCTGGGTAGTCCCCTGTGGTGTGAGCTGCCTGCAGGGGCTGTGGAGGGGTTAGAGGGCACACCTGGGAGGACCCACACTGCCAATTCACGTGTGGGACTCCCCGCGCACCCCACTGGATACACGTACCCCGCTCTGACAGCGAAATCGCATGTGCAACTCCCCGCGAACCCCCGAAATACACGTACCCCGCTCACACAGGGCCATTCGCGTGTGAAACTTCCCGTGAACCCCCGTAATACAGGTACCCCGCTCGCACAGGGCCAATCGCGTGTGAAACTCCCCACGAACCCCAGTAATACACGTACCCCGCTCACACAGTGCAATTCACGGGTGAATCTTCCAGCGAACCCCCATAATACATGTACCCCGCTCGCACAGGCCCAATCGCGTGTGAAACTCCCCGCGAACCCCAGTAATACACGTACCCTGCTCGCACAGGGCCAATCGCGTGTGAAACTCCCCGCAAACCCCAGTAATACATGTACCCCGCTCGCACAGGGCCAATCGCGTGTGAAACTCCCCGCGAACCCCAGTAATACACGTACCCCGCTCGCACAGGGCCAATCGCGTGTGAAACTCCCCGCGAACCCCAGTAATACACGTACCCCGCTTGCACAGGGCCAATCGCGTGTGAAACTCCCCGCGAACCCCAGTAATACACGTACCCCGCTCACACAGGGCCAATCGCGTGTGAAACTCCCCGCGAACCCCAGTAATACACGTACCCCGCTCGCACAGGGCCAATCGCGTGTGAAACTCCCCGCGAACCCCAGTAATACACGTACCCCGCTTGCACAGGGCCAATCGCGTGTGAAACTCCCCGCGAACCCCAGTAATACACGTACCCCGCTCACACAGGGCCAATCGCGTGTGAAACTACCCGCGAACCCCAGTAATACACGTACCCCGCTCGCACAGGGCCAATCGCGTGTGAAACTACCCGCGAACACCAGTAATACACGTACCCCGCTCGCACAGGCCCATTCGTGTATGAAACTTCCCGCGAACCCCCGTAATACACGTACCCCGCTCGCACAGGGCCAATCGCGTGTGAAACTCCCCACGAACCCCAGTAATACATGTACCCTGCTCGCACAGTGCCATTCGCGGTGAAACTTCCAGCGAACCCCCATAATACATGTACCCCGCTCGCACAGGCCCAATCGCGTGTGAAACTCCCCGCGAACCCCAGTAATACACGTAACCCGCTTGCACAGGTCCAATCGCGTGTGAAACTCCCCGCGAACCCCAGTAATACACGTACCCCGCTCGCACAGGCGCACAGGGCTAATCGCGTGTGAAACTCCCCGCAAAGCCCAGTAATAACCGTAACCCGCTCGCACAGGGCCAATTGCGTGTGAAACTCCCCGCGAACCCCAGTAATACACGTACCCTGCTCGCACAGGGCCAATTGTGGGTGAAACTCCCCGAGAACCCCAGTAATACACATACCCCGCTCGCACAGGGCCAATCGCGTGTTAAACTCCCCGCGAACCCCTGTAATACACGTACCCCGCTCGCACAGGGCCAATCGCGTGTGAAACTCCCCGCAAACCCCAGTAATAAACGTACCCCGCTCGCATAGGGCCAATCGCGTGTGAAACTCCCCGCGAACACCAGTAATACACATACCCCGCTCGCACAGGTCCTATCGCATGTGAAACTCCCCGCAAACCCCAGTAATACACGTACCCCGCTCGCACAGGGCCAATCGCGTGTGAAACTCCCCGCGAACCCCAGTAATAAACGTACCCCGCTCGCACAGGGCCAATCGCGTGTGAAACTCCCCGCGAACACCAGTAATACACGTACCCCGCTCGCACAGGGCCAATCGCGTGTGAAACTCCCCGCGAACCCCAGTAATACACGTACCCCGCTCGCACAGGGCCAATCGCGTGTGAAACTCCCTGCGAACCCCAGTAATACACGTACCCCACTCGCACAGGGCCAATCGCGTGTGAAACTCCCCGCGAACCCCAGTAATACACATACCTCGCTCGCACAGGGCCAATCGTGTGTGAAACTCCCCGCGAACCCCAGTAATACACATACCCCGCTCGCACAGGGCCAATCGCGTGTGAAACTCCCCGCAAACCCCAGTAATACACGTACCCTGCTCGCACAGGGCCAATCGCATGTGAAACTCCCCGCGAACCCCAGTAATACACATACCCCGCTCGCACAGGGCCAATCGCGTGTGAAACTCCCCGCAAACCCCAGTAATACACGTACCCTGCTCGCACAGGGCCAATCGCATGTGAAACTCCCCGCGAACCCCAGTAATACACATACCCCGCTCGCACAGGGCCAATCGCGTGTGAAACTCCCCGCAAACCCCAGTAATACACGTACCCTGCTCGCACAGGGCCAATCGCATGTGAAACTCCCCGCGAACCCCAGTAATACATGTACCCCGCTTGCACAGGGCCAATCGCGTGTGAAACTCCCCGCAAACCCCAGTAATACACGTACCCCGCTCGCACAGGGCCAATCGCGTGTGAAACTCCCCGCAAACCCCAGTAATACATGTACCCCGCTCGCACAGGGCCAATCGCGTGTGAAACTCCCAGCGAACCCCAGTAATACACGTACCCCGCTCGCACAGGGCCAATCGCGTGTGAAACTCCCTGCGAACCCCAGTAATACACGTACCCCGCTCGGAGAGGGCCAATCGCGTGTGAAACTCCCCGCGAACCCCAGTAATACACGTACCCCGCTCACACAGGGCCAATCGCGTGTGAAACTCCCCGCAAACCCCAGTAATACACGTACCCTGCTCACACAGTGCCATTCGCGGTGAAACTTCCAGCGAACCCCCATAATACACGTACCCTGCTCGCACAGGGCCAATTGTGTGTGAAACTACCCGCGAACACCAGTAATACACGTACCCCGCTCGCACAGGCCCATTCGTGTATGAAACTTCCCGCGAACCCCCGTAATACACGTACCCCGCTCGCACAGGGCCAATCGCGTGTGAAACTCCCCACGAACCCCAGTAATACACGTACCCTGCTCGCACAGTGCCATTCGCGGTGAAACTTCCAGCGAACCCCCATAATACATGTACCCCGCTCGCACAGGCCCAATCGCGTGTGAAACTCCCCGCGAACCCCAGTAATACACGTAACCCGCTTGCACAGGTCCAATCGCGTATGAAACTCCCCGCGAACCCCAGTAATACACGTACCCCGCTCGCACAGGCGCACAGGGCTAATCGCGTGTGAAACTCCCCGCAAAGCCCAGTAATACACGTAACCCGCTCGCACAGGGCCAATCGCGTGTGAAACTCGCCGCGAACCCCAGTAATACACGTACCCTGCTCGCACAGGGCCAATTGTGTGTGAAACTCCCCGCGAACCCCAGTAATACACATACCCCGCTCGCACAGGGCCAATCGTGTGTTAAACTCCCCGCGAACCCCTGTAATACACGTACCCCGCTCGCACAGGGCCAATCGCGTGTGAAACTCCCCGCAAACCCCAGTAATAAACGTACCCCGCTCGCATTACGCCAATCGCGTGTGAAACTCCCCGCGAACACCAGTAATACACATACCCAGCTCGCACAGGTCCAATCGCGTGTGAAACTCCCTGCAAACCCCAGTAATACACGTACCCCGCTCGCACAGGGCCAATCGCGTGTGAAACTCCCCGCAAACCCCAGTAATAAACGTACCCCGCTCGCACAGGGCCAATCGCGTGTGAAACTCCCCGCGAACACCAGTAATACACGTACCCCGCTCGCACAGGGCCAATCGCGTGTGAAACTCCCCGCGAACCCCAGTAATACACGTACCCCGCTCGCACAGGGCCAATCGCGTGTGAAACTCCCTGCGAACCCCAGTAATACACGTACCCCGCTCGCACAGGGCCAATCGCGTGTGAAACTCCCCGCGAACCCCAGTAATACACGTACCCTGCTCGCACAGGGCCAATCGCGTGTGAAACTCCCCGCGAACCCCACTAATACACATACCCCGCTCGCACAGGGCCAATCGCGTGTTAAACTCCCCGCGAACCCCTGTAATACACGTACCCCGCTCGCACAGGGCCAATCGCGTGTGAAACTCCCCGCAAACCCCAGTAATAAACGTACCCCGCTCGCATAGGGCCAATCGCGTGTGAAACTACCCGCGAACACCAGTAATACACGTACCCCGCTCGCACAGGCCCATTCGTGTATGAAACTTCCCGCGAACCCCCGTAATACACGTACCCCGCTCGCACAGGGCCAATCGCGTGTGAAACTCCCCACGAACCCCAGTAATACACGTACCCTGCTCGCACAGTGCCATTCGCGGTGAAACTTCCAGCGAACCCCCATAATACATGTACCCCGCTCGCACAGGCCCAATCGCGTGTGAAACTCCCCGCGAACCCCAGTAATACACGTAACCCGCTTGCACAGGTCCAATCGCGTGTGAAACTCCCCGCGAACCCCAGTAATACACGTACCCCGCTCGCACAGGCGCACAGGGCTAATCGCGTGTGAAACTCCCCGCAAAGCCCAGTAATAACCGTAACCCGCTCGCACAGGGCCAATCGCGTGTGAAACTCCCCGCGAACCCCAGTGATACACGTACCCTGCTCGCACAGGGCCAATTGTGGGTGAAACTCCCCGCGAACCCCAATAATACACATACCCCGCTCGCACAGGGCCAATCGCGTGTTAAACTCCCCGCGAACCCCTGTAATACACGTACCCCGCTCGCACAGGGCCAATCGCGTGTGAAACTCCCCGCAAACCCCAGTAATAAACGTACCCCGCTCGCATAGGGCCAATCGCGTGTGAAACTCCCTGCGCACACCAGTAATACACATACCCCGCTCGCACAGGTCCAATCGCATGTGAAACTCCCCGCAAACCCCAGTAATACACGTACCCCGCTCGCACAGGGCCAATCGCGTGTGAAACTCCCCGCAAACCCCAGTAATAAACGTACCCCGCTCGCACAGGGCCAATCGCGTGTGAAACTCCCCGCGAACACCAGTAATACACGTACCCCGCTCGCACAGGGCCAATCGCGTGTGAAACTCCCCGCGAACCCCAGTAATACACGTACCCCGCTCGCACAGGGCCAATCGCGTGTGAAACTCCCTGCGAACCCCAGTAATACACGTACCCCACTCGCACAGGGCCAATCGCGTGTGAAACTCCCCGCAAACCCCAGTAATAAACGTACCCCGCTCGCACAGGGCCAATCGCGTGTGAAACTCCCCGCGAACACCAGTAATACACGTACCCCGCTCGCACAGGGCCAATCGCGTGTGAAACTCCCCGCGAACCCCAGTAATACACGTACCCCGCTCGCACAGGGCCAATCGCGTGTGAAACTCCCTGCGAACCCCAGTAATACACGTACCCCGCTCGCACAGGGCCAATCGCGTGTGAAACTCCCCGCGAACCCCAGTAATACACGTACCCTGCTCGCACAGGGCCAATCGCGTGTGAAACTCCCCGCGAACCCCACTAATACACATACCCCGCTCGCACAGGGCCAATCGCGTGTTAAACTCCCCGCGAACCCCTGTAATACACGTACCCCGCTCGCACAGGGCCAATCGCGTGTGAAACTCCCCGCAAACCCCAGTAATAAACGTACCCCGCTCGCATAGGGCCAATCGCGTGTGAAACTACCCGCGAACACCAGTAATACACGTACCCCGCTCGCACAGGCCCATTCGTGTATGAAACTTCCCGCGAACCCCCGTAATACACGTACCCCGCTCGCACAGGGCCAATCGCGTGTGAAACTCCCCACGAACCCCAGTAATACACGTACCCTGCTCGCACAGTGCCATTCGCGGTGAAACTTCCAGCGAACCCCCATAATACATGTACCCCGCTCGCACAGGCCCAATCGCGTGTGAAACTCCCCGCGAACCCCAGTAATACACGTAACCCGCTTGCACAGGTCCAATCGCGTGTGAAACTCCCCGCGAACCCCAGTAATACACGTACCCCGCTCGCACAGGCGCACAGGGCTAATCGCGTGTGAAACTCCCCGCAAAGCCCAGTAATAACTGTAACCCGCTCGCACAGGGCCAATCGCGTGTGAAACTCCCCGCGAACCCCAGTGATACACGTACCCTGCTCGCACAGGGCCAATTGTGGGTGAAACTCCCCGCGAACCCCAGTAATACACATACCCCGCTCGCACAGGGCCAATCGCGTGTTAAACTCCCCACGAACCCCTGTAATACACGTACCCCGCTCGCACAGGGCCAATCGCGTGTGAAACTCCCCGCAAACCCCAGTAATAAACGTACCCCGCTCGCATAGGGCCAATCGCGTGTGAAACTCCCCGCGCACACCAGTAATACACATACCCCGCTCGCACAGGTCCAATCGCATGTGAAACTCCCCGCAAACCCCAGTAATACACGTACCCCGCTCGCACAGGGCCAATCGCGTGTGAAACTCCCCGCAAACCCCAGTAATAAACGTACCCCGCTCGCACAGGGCCAATCGCGTGTGAAACTCCCCGCGAACACCAGTAATACACGTACCCCGCTCGCACAGGGCCAATCGCGTGTGAAACTCCCCGCGAACCCCAGTAATACACGTACCCCGCTCGCACAGGGCCAATCGCGTGTGAAACTCCCTGCGAACCCCAGTAATACACGTACCCCACTCGCACAGGGCCAATCGCGTGTGAAACTCCCCGCGAACCCCAGTAATACACATACCTCGCTCGCACAGGGCCAATCGTGTGTGAAACTCCCCGCGAACCCCAGTAATACACATACCCCGCTCGCACAGGGCCAATCGCGTGTGAAACTCCCCGCAAACCCCAGTAATACACGTACCCCGCTCGCACAGGGCCAATCGCATGTGAAACTCCCCGCGAACCCCAGTAATACATGTACCCCGCTTGCACAGGGCCAATCGCGTGTGAAACTCCCCGCAAACCCCAGTAATGCACGTACCCCGCTCGCACACGGCCAATCGCGTGTGAAACTCCCCGCAAACCCCAGTAATACATGTACCCCGCTCGCACAGGGCCAATCGCGTGTGAAACTCCCCGCGAACCCCAGTAATACACGTACCCCGCTCGCACAGGGCCAATCGCGTGTGAAACGCTCGCACAGGCCCATTCGTGTATGAAACTTCCCGCGAACCCCCGTAATACACGTACCCCGCTCGCACAGGGCCAATCGCGTGTGAAACTCCCCACGAACCCCAGTAATACACGTACCCTGCTCGCACAGTGCCATTCGCGGTGAAACTTCCAGCGAACCCCCATAATACATGTACCCCGCTCGCACAGGCCCAATCGCGTGTGAAACTCCCCGCGAACCCCAGTAATACACGTAACCCGCTTGCACAGGTCCAATCGCGTGTGAAACTCCCCGCGAACCCCAGTAATACACGTACCCCGCTCGCACAGGTCCAATCGCGTGTGAAACTCCCCGCGAACCCCAGTAATACACGTACCCCGCTCGCACAGGCGCACAGGGCTAATCGCGTGTGAAACTCCCCGCAAAGCCCAGTAATACACGTAACCCGCTCGCACAGGGCCAATCGCGTGTGAAACTCCCTGCGAACCCCAGTAATACACGTACCCTGCTCGCACAGGGCCAATTGTGTGTGAAACTACCCGCGAACACCAGTAATACACGTACCCCGCTCGCACAGGCCCATTCGTGTATGAAACTTCCCGCGAACCCCCGTAATACACGTACCCCGCTCGCACAGGGCCAATCGCGTGTGAAACTCCCCACGAACCCCAGTAATACACGTACCCTGCTCGCACAGTGCCATTCGCGGTGAAACTTCCAGCGAACCCCCATAATACATGTACCCCGCTCGCACAGGCCCAATCGCGTGTGAAACTCCCCGCGAACCCCAGTAATACACGTAACCCGCTTGCACAGGTCCAATCGCGTGTGAAACTCCCCGCGAACCCCAGTAATACACGTACCCCGCTCGCACAGGCGCACAGGGTTAATCGCGTGTGAAACTCCCCGCAAAGCCCAGTAATACACGTAACCCGCTCGCACAGGGCCAATCGCGTGTGAAACTCGCCGCGAACCCCAGTAATACACGTACCCCGCTCGCACAGGGCCAATCGCGTGTGAAACTCCCCGCAAACCCCAGTAATAAACGTACCCCGCTCGCACAGGGCCAATCGCGTGTGAAACTCCCCGCGAACACCAGTAATACACGTACCCCGCTCGCACAGGGCCAATCGCGTGTGAAACTCCCCGCGAACCCCAGTAATACACGTACCCCACTCGCACAGGGCCAATCGCGTGTGAAACTCCCTGCGAACCCCAGTAATACACGTACCCCGCTCGCACAGGGCCAATCGCGTGTGAAACTCCCCGCGAACCCCAGTAATACACGTACCCTGCTCGCACAGGGCCAATCGCGTGTGAAACTCCCCGCGAACCCCACTAATACACATACCCCGCTCGCACAGGGCCAATCGCGTGTTAAACTCCCCGCGAACCCCTGTAATACACGTACCCCGCTCGCACAGGGCCAATCGCGTGTGAAACTCCCCGCAAACCCCAGTAATAAACGTACCCCACTCGCATAGGGCCAATCGCGTGTGAAACTACCCGCGAACACCAGTAATACACGTACCTCGCTCGCACAGGGCCAATCGCGTGTGAAACTCCCCGCGAACCCCAGTAATACACGTACCCTGTTCGCACAGGGCCAATCGCGTGTGAAACTCCCCGCGAACCCCACTAATACACATACCCCGCTCGCACAGGGCCAATCGCGTGTTAAACTCCCCGCGAACCCCAGTAATACACATACCCCGCTCGCACAGGGCCAATCGCGTGTGAAACTCCCCGCAAACCCCAGTAATACACGTACCCCGCTCGCACAGGGCCAATCGCATGTGAAACTCCCCGCAAACCCCAGTAATGCACGTACCCCGCTCGCACACGGCCAATCGCGTGTGAAACTCCCCGCAAACCCCAGTAATACATGTACCCCGCTCGCACAGGGCCAATCGCGTGTGAAACTCCCCGCGAACCCCAGTAATACACGTACCCCGCTCGCACAGGGCCAATCGCGTGTGAAACTCCCCGCGAACCCCAGTAATACACGTACCCCGCTCGGAGAGGGCCAATCGCGTGTGAAACTCCCCGCGAACCCCAGTAATACACGTACCTCGCTCACACAGGGCCAATCGCGTGTGAAACTCCCCGCAAACCCCAGTAATACACGTACCCTGCTCGCACAGTGCCATTCGCGGTGAAACTTCCAGCGAACCCCCATAATACATGTACCCCGCTCGCACAGGCCCAATCGCGTGTGAAACTCCCCGCAAACCCCAGTAATACACGTAACCCGCTTGCACAGGTCCAATCGCGTGTGAAACTCCCCGCGAACCCCAGTAATACACGTACCCCGCTCGCACAGGCGCACAGGGCTAATCGCGTGTGAAACTCCCCGCAAAGCCCAGTAATACACGTAACCCGCTCGCACAGGGCCAATCGCGTGTGAAACTCCCTGCGAACCCCAGTAATACACGTACCCTGCTCGCACAGGGCCAATTGTGTGTGAAACTACCCGCGAACACCAGTAATACACGTACCCCGCTCGCACAGGCCCATTCGTGTATGAAACTTCCCGCGAACCCCCGTAATACACGTACCCCGCTCGCACAGGGCCAATCGCGTGTGAAACTCCCCACGAACCCCAGTAATACACGTACCCTGCTCGCACAGTGCCATTCGCGGTGAAACTTCCAGCGAACCCCCATAATACATGCACCCCGCTCGCACAGGCCCAATCGCGTGTGAAACTCCCCGCGAACCCCAGTAATACACGTAACCCGCTTGCACAGGTCCAATCGCGTGTGAAACTCCCCGCGAACCCCAGTAATACACGTACCCCGCTCGCACAGGCGCACAGGGTTAATCGCGTGTGAAACTCCCCGCAAAGCCCAGTAATACACGTAACCCGCTCGCACAGGGCCAATCGCGTGTGAAACTCGCCGCAAACCCCAGTAATACACGTACCCCGCTTGCACAGGGCCAATCGCGTGTGAAACTCCCCGCAAACCCCAGTAATAAACGTACCCCGCTCGCACAGGGCCAATCGCGTGTGAAACTCCCCGCGAACACCAGTAATACACGTACCCCGCTCGCACAGGGCCAATCGCGTGTGAAACTCCCCGCGAACCCCAGTAATACACGTACCCCGCTCGCACAGGGCCAATCGCGTGTGAAACTCCCTGCGAACCCCAGTAATACACGTACCCCGCTCGCACAGGGCCAATCGCGTGTGAAACTCCCCGCGAACCCCAGTAATACACGTACCCTGCTCGCACAGGGCCAATCGCGTGTGAAACTCCCCGCGAACCCCACTAATACACATACCCCGCTCGCACAGGGCCAATCGCGTGTTAAACTCCCCGCGAACCCCTGTAATACACGTACCCCGCTCGCACAGGGCCAATCGCGTGTGAAACTCCCCGCAAACCCCAGTAATAAACGTACCCCGCTCGCATAGGGCCAATCGCGTGTGAAACTACCCGCGAACACCAGTAATACACGTACCCCGCTCGCACAGGCCCATTCGTGTATGAAACTTCCCGCGAACCCCCGTAATACACGTACCCCGCTCGCACAGGGCCAATCGCGTGTGAAACTCCCCACGAACCCCAGTAATACACGTACCCTGCTCGCACAGTGCCATTCGCGGTGAAACTTCCAGCGAACCCCCATAATACATGTACCCCGCTCGCACAGGCCCAATCGCGTGTGAAACTCCCCGCGAACCCCAGTAATACACGTAACCCGCTTGCACAGGTCCAATCGCGTGTGAAACTCCCCGCGAACCCCAGTAATACACGTACCCCGCTCGCACAGGCGCACAGGGCTAATCGCGTGTGAAACTCCCCGCAAAGCCCAGTAATAACCGTAACCCGCTCGCACAGGGCCAATCGCGTGTGAAACTCCCCGCGAACCCCAGTGATACACGTACCCTGCTCGCACAGGGCCAATTGTGGGTGAAACTCCCCGCGAACCCCAGTAATACACATACCCCGCTCGCACAGGGCCAATCGCGTGTTAAACTCCCCGCGAACCCCTGTAATACACGTACCCTGCTCGCACAGGGCCAATCGCGTGTGAAACTCCCCGCAAACCCCAGTAATAAACGTACCCCGCTCGCATAGGGCCAATCGCGTGTGAAACTCCCCGCGCACACCAGTAATACACATACCCCGCTCGCACAGGTCCAATCGCATGTGAAACTCCCCGCAAACCCCAGTAATACACGTACCCCGCTCGCACAGGGCCAATCGCGTGTGAAACTCCCCGCAAACCCCAGTAATAAACGTACCCCGCTCGCACAGGGCCAATCGCGTGTGAAACTCCCCGCGAACACCAGTAATACACGTACCCCGCTCGCACAGGGCCAATCGCGTGTGAAACTCCCCGCGAACCCCAGTAATACACGTACCCCGCTCGCACAGGGCCAATCGCGTGTGAAACTCCCTGCGAACCCCAGTAATACACGTACCCCACTCGCACAGGGCCAATCGCGTGTGAAACTCCCCGCGAACCCCAGTAATACACATACCTCGCTCGCACAGGGCCAATCGTGTGTGAAACTCCCCGCGAACCCCAGTAATACACATACCCCGCTCGCACAGGGCCAATCGCGTGTGAAACTCCCCGCAAACCCCAGTAATACACGTACCCCGCTCGCACAGGGCCAATCGCATGTGAAACTCCCCGCGAACCCCAGTAATACATGTACCCCGCTTGCACAGGGCCAATCGCGTGTGAAACTCCCTGCGAACCCCAGTAATACACGTACCCCACTCGCACAGGGCCAATCGCGTGTGAAACTCCCCGCAAACCCCAGTAATGCACGTACCCCGCTCGCACACGGCCAATCGCGTGTGAAACTCCCCGCAAACCCCAGTAATACATGTACCCCGCTCGCACAGGGCCAATCGCGTGTGAAACTCCCCGCGAACCCCAGTAATACACGTACCCCGCTCGCACAGGGCCAATCGCGTGTGAAACTCCCCGCGAACCCCAGTAATACACGTACCCCGCTCGGAGAGGGCCAATCGCGTGTGAAACTCCCCGCGAACCCCAGTAATACACGTACCTCGCTCACACAGGGCCAATCGCGTGTGAAACTCCCCGCAAACCCCAGTAATACACGTACCCTGCTCGCACAGTGCCATTCGCGGTGAAACTTCCAGCGAACCCCCATAATACATGTACCCCGCTCGCACAGGCCCAATCGCGTGTGAAACTCCCCGCAAACCCCAGTAATACACGTAACCCGCTTGCACAGGTCCAATCGCGTGTGAAACTCCCCGCGAACCCCAGTAATACACGTACCCCGCTCGCACAGGTGCACAGGGCTAATCGCGTGTGAAACTCCCCGCAAAGCCCAGTAATACACGTAACCCGCTCGCACAGGGCCAATCGCGTGTGAAACTCCCCGCGAACCCCAGTAATACACGTACCCTGCTCGCACAGGGCCAATTGTGTGTGAAACTACCCGCGAACACCAGTAATACACGTACCCCGCTCGCACAGGCCCATTCGTGTATGAAACTTCCCGCGAACCCCCGTAATACACGTACCCCGCTCGCACAGGGCCAATCGCGTGTGAAACTCCCCACGAACCCCAGTAATACACGTACCCTGCTCGCACAGTGCCATTCGCGGTGAAACTTCCAGCGAACCCCCATAATACATGTACCCCGCTCGCACAGGCCCAATCGCGTGTGAAACTCCCCGCGAACCCCAGTAATACACGTAACCCGCTTGCACAGGTCCAATCGCGTGTGAAACTCCCCGCGAACCCCAGTAATACACGTACCCCGCTCGCACAGGCGCACAGGGTTAATCGCGTGTGAAACTCCCCGCAAAGCCCAGTAATACACGTAACCCGCTCGCACAGGGCCAATCGCGTGTGAAACTCGCCGCGAACCCCAGTAATACACGTACCCTGCTCGCACAGGGCCAATTGTGTGTGAAACTCCCCGCGAACCCCAGTAATACACTTACCCCGCTCGCACAGGGCCAATCGCGTGTTAAACTCCCCGCGAACCCCTGTAATACACGTACCCCGCTCGCACAGGGCCAATCGCGTGTGAAACTCCCCGCAAACCCCAGTAATAAACGTACCCCGCTCGCATTACGCCAATCACGTGTGAAACTCCCCGCGAACACCAGTAATACACATACCCAGCTCGCACAGGTCCAATCGCGTGTGAAACTCCCTGCAAACCCCAGTAATACACGTACCCCGCTCGCACAGGGCCAATCGCGTGTGAAACTCCCCGCAAACCCCAGTAATAAACGTACCCCGCTCGCACAGGGCCAATCGCGTGTGAAACTCCCCGCGAACACCAGTAATACACGTACCCCGCTCGCACAGGGCCAATCGCGTGTGAAACTCCCCGCGAACCCCAGTAATACACGTACCCCGCTCGCACAGGGCCAATCGCGTGTGAAACTCCCTGCGAACCCCAGTAATACACGTACCCCGCTCGCACAGGGCCAATCGCGTGTGAAACTCCCCGCGAACCCCAGTAATACACGTACCCTGCTCGCACAGGGCCAATCGCGTGTGAAACTCCCCGCGAACCCCACTAATACACATACCCCGCTCGCACAGGGCCAATCGCGTGTTAAACTCCCCGCGAACCCCTGTAATACACGTACCCCGCTCGCACAGGGCCAATCGCGTGTGAAACTCCCCGCGAACACCAGTAATACACATACCCCGCTCGCACAGGTCCAATCGCGTGTGAAACTCCCCGCGAACACCAGTAATACACATACCCCGCTCGCACAGGTCCAATCGCGTGTGAAACTCCCCGCAAACCCCAGTAATACACGTACCCCGCTCGCACAGGGCCAATCGCGTGTGAAACTCCCCGCAAACCCCAGTAATAAACGTACCCCGCTCGCACAGGGCCAATCGCGTGTGAAACTCCCCGCGAACACCAGTAATACACGTACCCCGCTCGCACAGGGCCAATCGCGTGTGAAACTCCCAGCGAACCCCAGTAATACACGTACCCCGCTCGCACAGGGCCAATCGCGTGTGAAACTCCCTGCGAACCCCAGTAATACACGTACCCCACTCGCACAGGGCCAATCGCGTGTGAAACTCACCGCGAACCCCAGTAATAGACATACCCCGCTCGCACAGGGCCAATCGCGTGTGAAACTCCCCGCGAACCCCAGTAATACACGTACCCCGCTCGCACTGGGCCAATCGCGTGTGAAACTCCCCGCAAACCCCAGTAATACACGTACCCCGCTCGCACAGGGCCAATCGCGTGTGAAACTCCCCGCGAACCCCAGTAATACACGTACCCCGCTCGCACAGGGCCAATCGCGTGTGAAACTCCCCGCAAACCCCAGTAATACACGTACCCCGCTCGCACAGGGCCAATCGCGTGTGAAACTCCCCGCAAACCCCAGTAATACATGTACCCCGCTCGCACAGGGCCAATCGCGTGTGAAACTCCCCGCGAACCCCAGTAATACACGTACCCCGCTCGCACAGGGCCAATCGCGTGTGAAACTCCCCGCGATCCCCAGTAATACACGTACCCCGCTCGCAGAGGGCCAATCGCGTGTGAAACTCCCCGCGAACCCCAGTAATACACGTACCCCGCTCACACAGGGCCAATCGCGTGTGAAACTCCCCACGAACCCCAGTAATACACGTACCCTGCTCGCACAGTGCCATTCGCGGTGAAACTTCCAGCGAACCCCCATAATACATGTACCCCGCTCGCACAGGCCCAATCGCGTGTGAAACTCCCCGCGAACCCCAGTAATACACGTAACCCGCTTGCACAGGTCCAATCGCGTGTGAAACTCCCCGCGAACCCCAGTAATACACGTACCCCGCTCGCACAGGCGCACAGGGCTAATCGCGTGTGAAACTCCCCGCAAAGCCCAGTAATACACGTAACCCGCTCGCACAGGGCCAATCGCGTGTGAAACTCCCCGCGAACCCCAGTAATACACGTACCCTGCTCGCACAGGGCCAATTGTGTGTGAAACTACCCGCGAACACCAGTAATACACGTACCCCGCTCGCACAGGCCCATTCGTGTATGAAACTTCCCGCGAACCCCCGTAATACACGTACCCCGCTCGCACAGGGCCAATTGCGTGTGAAACTCCCCACGAACCCCAGTAATACACGTACCCTGCTCGCACAGTGCCATTCGCGGTGAAACTTCCAGCGAACCCCCATAATACATGTACCCCGCTCGCACAGGCCCAATCGCGTGTGAAACTCCCCGCGAACCCCAGTAATACACGTAACCCGCTTGCACAGGTTCAATCGCGTGTGAAACTCCCCGCGAACCCCAGTAATACACGTACCCCGCTCGCACAGGCGCACAGGGCTAATCGCGTGTGAAACTCCCCGCGAACCCCAGTAATACACGTAACCCGCTTGCACAGGTCCAATCGCGTGTGAAACTTCCCGCGAACCCCCGTAATACACGTACCCCGCTCGCACAGGGCCAATCGCGTGTGAAACTCCCCACGAACCCCAGTAATACACGTACCCTGCTCGCACAGTGCCATTCGCGGTGAAACTTCCAGCGAACCCCCATAATACATGTACCCCGCTCGCACAGGCCCAATCGCGTGTGAAACTCCCCGCAAAGCCCAGTAATACACGTAACCCACTCGCACAGGGCCAATCGCGTGTGAAACTCCCCGCGAACCCCAGTAATACACATACCCTGCTCGCACAGGGCCAATTGTGTGTGAAACTCCCCGCGAACCCCAGTAATACACATACCCCGCTCGCACAGGGCCAATCGCGTGTTAAACTCCCCGCGAACCCCTGTAATACACGTACCCCGCTCGCACAGGGCCAATCGCGTGTGAAACTCCCCGCAAACCCCAGTAATAAACGTACCCCGCTCGCATAGGGCCAATCGCGTGTGAAACTCCCTGCGAACACCAGTAATACACATACCCCGCTCGCACAGGTCCAATCGCGTGTGAAACTCCCTGCAAACCCCAGTAATACACGTACCCCGCTCGCACAGGGCCAATCGCGTGTGAAACTCCCCGCAAACCCCAGTAATAAACGTACCCCGCTCGCACAGGGCCAATCGCGTGTGAAACTCCCCGCGAACACCAGTAATACACGTACCCCGCTCGCACAGGGCCAATCGCGTGTGAAACTCCCCGCGAACCCCAGTAATACACGTACCCCGCTCGCACAGGGCCAATCGCGTGTGAAACTCCCTGCGAACCCCAGTAATACACGTACCCCGCTCGCACAGGGCCAATCGCGTGTGAAACTCCCCGCGAACCCCAGTAATACACATACCCCGCTCGCACAGGGCCAATCGCGTGTGAAACTCCCCGCGAACCCCAGTAATACACATACCCCGCTCGCACAGGGCCAATCGCGTGTGAAACTCCCCGCAAACCCCAGTAATACACGTACCCCGCTCGCACAGGGCCAATCGCATGTGAAACTCCCCGCGAACCCCAGTAATACACGTACCCCGCTCGCACAGGGCCAATCGCATGTGAAACTCCCCGCAAACCCCAGTAATACACGTACCCCGCTCGCACAGGGCCAATCGCGTGTGAAACTCCCCGCAAACCCCAGTAATACACATACCCCGCTCGCACAGGGCCAATCGCGTGTGAAACTCCCCGCAAACCCCAGTAATAAACGTACCCCGCTCGCATAGGGCCAATCGCGTGTGAAACTCCCTGCGAACCCCAGTAATACACGTACCCCGCTCGCCCATGTCCAATCGCGTGTGAAACTCCCCGCGAACACCAGTAATACACGTACCCCGTTCGCACAGGGCCAATTGCGTGTGAAACTCCCCGCGAACCCCAGTAATACACGTACCCCGCTCGCACAGGCCCAATCGCGTGTGAAACTCCCTGCGCACCCCCGAAATACATGTACCCCGCTCGCACAGGGCCAATTGCGTGTGATTCTCCCCACACAGCGGGGTATGTGTATTCGGAGGGGTGCACGGGGAGTTTCACACGCGTTTTCGTGGTTGGGGGCCTGTATGCTGGTCCACTGGCCTGTGCGCCATGTACGGGATTTGTGTGCTGTATATGGCGCACGGGGAGGGGTTGGGGGCGTAACTGGCACTGCTGCAGGGTCGCTGCGCCACTCTGCGCCACGGCTGGTAATGGATGTTAAAATCCATGAATACGCTGTGCGCGGAAATGGATTTTGGCGCACGCGGCTGGCGCAGACTGTCGCACGCTCACACTGTGCACCAGACTCGTGCGCCACTTGTGCGCTGGATTCTATGAATTACCCGCTTAGTCTCCTTGTAACTGAAAACCGAAATTGCCCGTGTATTGTGTGCATAACCCCACAAATTCCTATTTGCATCTGTCCTTTAAAAACCCCAAACCGTAGTCCCATTGACAGCAATCCCTTTTGCCTACAAGTCTGTCATGTGTCTCTGTCTGTGTCAATAAAAACCGATTTTCCTATTCTGAGCTATACCCCTTCCCTGAACTGCCTGTCATTGTAAATCCAGTGTAACATGAATTTCAATTTGCTGTTTGTATTTTTCCATTTGCATTTGCTTTCTCCCAAAAATCAATTTTCTTACTTTATTTCCACTTTGCTCTGATGTGCTGATTAGTAGTCTCTAAGCTCCTCTCCTCAAGGGTAGCAACACGAATTTCCTTTTATTCTGTCCCATAGCAGTTGTGAGTAGCCCTGAGAGTATTAATTAACAGGTTTTCACTTTCTTAGCAGGCGTCTCATCCTAGGGTGGTGGGCTTTACTCAAAATCTGATGTTCTCTCTCTCTTTCTATCCCTACTCCTAGCCACTGCCTTCCATCTAAAGGAATCAAGTTAGCTAATGTTTGGGGGTGAGTGTTACAGGGGGAGTGCTAAACCATTGGAGTTATCGCTTTCTAAAAATTGCTCATTTTCTGTGTTGCCATTAAAGATTGTGAGAATTGTAACAGTATATCTTCATTGAACTGTTTTGTAGAGATTAGTGCAATTTTGTACCACAACAGTAGTGGCTGTAAAATTGTTAGATTTTCCTTTTCCATTAAATAATAAATATCTTATTGATACATGCCAACCTGACTCCTGGCCCATTGTGACACAGGGTCTTTGTGGAGGTTGGGTGCAAGACGGGCTGCAGGCCTACTCAAATAAAAGAACCCGTGGTTTATTAAAAAATAAAAAGCGCTTTATTTTATGCCACATTCATTGTAGGGGAAGGAGTCCCTAGCTGGAGTGTGCCGTGTAATAAAACCGTGACAAAGTGGGGGCTCGTGCCATGATTGAGGTTAGACTTTTCACCCATGACAGTTCAACACAACAGACTAACCCATTGAAGGTAGTGCCACTTTTAGTGGCTAGAAAGCTGTGTTACACTGTAAAGGTGCCATCCAAAAACATGTACCCTTGGTATCAGGCCTTCGTCTCAAAATAAAACATTGTAACCATAAACTAGGCAGCAGTAGGGTGGAACTTTTGTCCTTGCATAGATAACCCACCAGCTGTAGAACACTCATAATGAGCACCGTGGAAATTAACATGGCTAGGCAGCACCTTCTGTCCAAATTATTATTTAGAGGGAATGGGCAGAACAAAAACATAAAACCTGGCTATCCAGTATGACGCAACAGGTGACCTCTATAAGTATGGATGTGTGGCAGGACAGTGGCCTGTTACATCAAGCCCTGACTAACTTCTATTTGACTTCTATTTAAAATGGTCCAACTCCCTGCATACATGTACTTCAACATGATAGTCATGGAAGAAAAGTACCAAGAAAGTGTATCCTCTGGGCAAAATCAGTCTGAGCTTTTAAAGCAAACACAGAGTGAGTTAAGGCAGGTAGAGGACAAAATGTGAGCGAGCCAATATTCTGAGTTAGAATTAGGAATCTTCATTCAGCGGCTCAAGGAGGAGTTGGCAGTTCAGCAACAAACTAATTCAGAGCAGGAGGCCCAATTATCTGCACTAAAAGAAGAGTGCCAAGAAAGGATTGATTCCCTGAGAGTCAACTAAAATTGAACCATCAAGTGACATACAATAGACTCTGCTTAGAGGACACGGGCTCTTTACAGAATCAGATAAAGCAATTGGAAGAGGAGAATTGCAAGTTAATCATTAAAGAGGTCCATTCCCAAGCAGAGTTTGACCAGGAACACCAGAAGTTGGGCGCTATAGAATAACAGAGAGATAACGTTAGTGAACAGAATTGCACGTTGTATCAGTAAAAAGATGCCCTATGCAAGGAAGTGTGCAAATTAAAGACAGATCTGGAGAAAGTGAGTCATGTTTTCAGGAACTGACTAACATAAAATTAGATAATGAAAAACTAATGTGGCCTATAAGACAGATAGAATGTGATCTAGAGCAGACAATACAGACCAAAAATGCTCAGAGTGAGGAGATGCGTCTCCTGCAACAGAAATGGTCTGAGTACTCCCAGATAATACAAGAAGCCCAGAAAGAAAATGAGGCCCTTTGTGATGAGAACAGGGGAATCCATGGCCAAGTAGTAGCACAAGGGAAAGTCATAGAGGCAAGTCAAGCCCTGATAGTTGAGCACAAGGCTCAGCCCTTTGCATACTATCAAGAAAGAGGGGCTGAGCAAGAGAAATTTGAGAGGTTGGAAACAGAGTGTGCTGGATTTAATAAGGACTTGAGGAACCCCAAAGAGTTAGAGAGTGGCGAGGCAACACCTGATCCCAGTGTGATGCCCTCTGTACCAGGGGCCGCAAGCCAACTGACCACCCTGTTTGCGCAAAGCGCTGCTAACTTCATGTCCACAGGTTCACAGGATCTGGGAACCATGATGCAGACGGACTCAGTTAGGCCCAGCACGATTGAGCCGGCAGGCCAGCGTCCATCAGAGATTGATGGACGTGCATCACTGTTTAGGTTCAAAAATATTGTGGCCAATGTAGCTGACCAGTAAGACTCCTTTGAAGAGAAAATCAGGGAGTTAGACTGGCAGAAACATCAGCTACAAAGAAACCACCTGGTCCACTTGGCAGACAAAAAGGAGTCTAAGTTAAGGCCCCAAAAGAGCATCTTGAAAACCTCCACCCAATCAGGACGGTGGGACGAGTTCTCCACCAACCCCGGAAGAAGGAGGAGTCAGATGTGTACTCCCCTGTGGGAAAGAGTGAGTCCAAGGGAAGTGACCCAGAGAGCCTGCAATATAACAGGGGAGAAGAGACAAGGCCCCGTCATTCTGGGAGAGAGTCCCAGGCTCAAAGAATCAGGGAGCGCCTAGAGGATAGGGATGGGACCTCAAACAGCAGCAGCAGCTTTGAGTCTGAGGGCGAATGGACTCAGGTGCAGCGGAAAAAGAAGGCTGCCAAACTGTCACGCCACTTACCTGGAGACCGGGGTCCGCCGCACCTGTACGCTCTCGTCCCTCTTGGCGGATCTACCCGCGCTTTCGCTTGCAGGGATCCGCCATGGGGAGAGCTTCTAGGGTTCCTGGGTTACCGCGGTCTCGGTTCCGCGCATGCGCAGTAGATTGGGCCCTCTCCACGGCAAGAGCTTGCGTTTCGAGCCTTGCTTTGGATGTGCCGGCACCCAGTAACGAGACGGCTTGCGTTTCAAGCCTCTCGGGTGCTGGCCATCCTATAAAACGAGCCTCGATCAGGGGCAAGTCGCGTCTCAACGCGGTTATGCCCTGATCGTGTTCTTCGCTCGTTTTGTTGCTTGCCTGTTCCGGCCCTGCTTTTTCTCCCGCTCCTGCCTGAATCCTTCCTTGGGTTCTTGCCCCTGCTGTGGCTCTGGTCCTTCCCTCCTTGGTGTCTTGGAGGTCCTTTTGGGTCCCGGGGCTCCCACTTGGGGTTCAGTTTCGTTTCCCCCTGGGTTCCTGTGTTCTGTCCTTTTCCAGTCCTGTTCCTGGGTTGGTTTCCCAGTCCTGTTCCTGGGTTGGTTTCCCAGTCCTGTTCCTGGGTTTATCTCCCAGTCCGGTTCCTGGGGTTGGTTTCACTGTCCAGTTCCTGGGTCTGGTTCCCACACTCTGCCTGAGCTGTTACCTGTTTCCTTTGGGATTTTGAGTCTACCAGCTGCTTCCCAGTCAGACCTTCCACCTGCCTGCCGTCCTTGTTTCTCCAGTGGTTTGTGGGTGCCTGGCTCTACCACCAACTTCGGACTCTACAGTCTAAGGACATTCGACATCTGCCTCTCCTGTCAGTGCTTGCACTGTCCTGACGCCGCGCAAATCAGGAGAGTGCGTCCCGTGGCGTTGGGAGTCGGTCCATCTTCCACCCTGTTTCAATCCTGGGTGGCGGAGAGGCCGTTTCCCCGCGTCATTTACTCATCGGAAGATAGTCGTCAGTCTGGCTGCCACGTCAAGACCATCTTCCAAGTCTTCAGGTACGCTTCACTCACGTGATACCCATCTTAACAGATTGAGACGCCTGCCTTCAGATTTGTAGATGAAAGATGGTCAAGACATCCGGAATGAGCTTCAAGCTCTTCGAGCAGAGATGACGGCATTACGTCAGGAAAACCAGACTTTACGTCAAATGGTATCTCAGGGGGCTATGAGTGCTTCACAGGGAGAAAGTTCACTGGCACACCCAACTCCGATCAAGTTCGATGGAGACCCCCGACGTGTAGCAGAATTTTGCAATCATTGCCGAGTTCATTTTCTCTTTAGACCATCTCATTTCTCCAGCGACAAGGCCAAGATTGGATATATCCTGGGGAATCTTTCTGGGAATGCTCTCGCTTGGGCCACTCCATTGGTGGCCACCAATAGTCCAATTTTGAATGATTTCATGGCTTTTGAAAAGGCTTTCTTGGAGGTGTTTCAATCACCAAACCTGGCTTCCGTAGCCCAGAACCAGTTGATGGACATGAGACAAGGAAGTGCTGACATAATAACTTACATAAGCCGCTTCCGCCAACTGGCGACCGACTCTCAGTGGCCAGAAGTCACGCAAAGTACCTTGTTTCGTCGAGGTTTGAGAGATGAATACAAGGACGAGTTACTTCATATTCCCAAGCCCGAGACCCTCCAACGTCTTATCGAACAAGTGCTCCGGATAGACCAGAGGCTATCGGAGCGAAGGGCAGAGAGACGTCAGTCTGAGAAGTTTCATTCCAAAATGCCTAACGTACCAGTCGGATCCTTTGGTTCTCCGGAGTCTGACTCTGAACCTATGCAATTAGGGGCCATGAGAGGTTTTTTGTCTGAAGAGGAAAGGAGAAGAAGAAGAATCCTGCGCCTATGTCTTTATTGTGGAGCGGCTGGGCATTATCTGGGTACATGCCTCCTACGCCCTCAGAAAAAGAAGGCAGAAAACTAGGAGACCTGTTGTGTAATGGAAGGGCAGCAACAGGTCCTACTTCTTTCTCAGGCCTTTCCGCGTCTTGTTTCACTTCTCACCCCATGCAACCAGCTGTCTTATTGACCTTGAAGATCAGGATATCTTTGCCTGATAAGACTCTGGAAGTTTACAGATTGCTGGAGAGTGGAGCTTCTGGTAATTATATCGATGAATCGTTTGCCAACATCAACGGAATACCTCTGCTCTCCAAAGAAACAGCCCTACCGGTTGAGGTCATCAATGGATCCCCTCTGTCCTCTGGACCCGTCCGTCTTCATACCATGGGGCTGGTACTGAGGATTGCTGATCACCTGGAGACTTTGGCCTTGGACGTGATCAGGTCTCACATCTACAAATTGGTTTTGGGATTACCATGGTTGCAATGCCACAATCCAATCATCAACTGGGGATCTCGTACCTTATCCTTCTCTTCCACCTTCTGTTCCCAGAATTGTAACCTGCCAACCCAGACACTTGTATCTTCAACTCCCTTGGAATCAATTGGCAGAAGTTTGAATCTTTGTTCCATATCTCAAGTTCCACAAGAATATGCCGCTTTTGGACATGTGTTCTCGGAACCAGGAAATATACCATTGCCCCCACATCGCTCTTTTGATTGTTCTATTGATTTGTTGCCAGACGTAGAAATTCCTCATGGAAGACAGTATGCCTTAACCCAGGATGAGAGGCAAGTGCTACAAGACTAGCTGTCGGATTGTTTAAGTAAGGGATATATAGCCCCTTCGAAGTCACCTGCGGGCTTCCCATTATTTTTTGTTAAGAAAAAGGAAGGAGCTTTAAGACCCTGCGTAGACTATCGTCAACTGAACGATTTAACGATAAAGGACCGCTATCCCTTACCTTTGATTCGTAGTATCTTGGAAACTCTCCACACAGCTCGGATCTTCACTAAGCTTGACTTACGCGGAGCCTACCATTTGGTCCGCATTAAGGATGGGGACAAATGGAAAACCGCGTTTAAGACCCCCTTTGGACACTTTGAGTACAGGGTGATGCCTTTTGGCCTGTGTAATGTCCCAGCTGTCTTCCAGAGATTCATGGATAACATCTTCAGCGATTTAATAGGAATTTCGGTTTGGATCTACTTGGACGATATTTCGATTTTTTCCAGATCTCTTGAGGAACATGTGGAACACGTTTGTGAAGTCCTTCACCGTTTATCCTCTAACCAGTTGTTTGCCAAGGCGGAGAAATGTTCTTTTCATCAACACAGCATCGAATTCCTGGGATATGTGATCAATCATACTGGTATTGAGATGGATCCCAAGAAAGTTCAAGCCGTCCTAGATTGGAAGCAGCCACATGATGTAAAGTCTCTGCAGCGCTTTTTGGGTTTTGCCAACTTTTATAAGCGCTTTATTCCCCACTTTTCCCAAACTACAGCGCCACTTACCAGGTTGACCAGCAGCAAGACTGTTTTCAAGTGGGATTCTCTTGCTTCACAGGCCTTCACCACCTTGAAGACGGCTTTTACCACCGCCCCAATTCTGCGTCACCCTCAGGACGAATTACCCTACATTGTGGAGACAGACGCCTCCGATTTCGCCATTGGAGCGGTCCTTCTGCAGTGTGATCCTAAGACCTCCGTTGAACATCCAGTAGCCTATTTTTCACGCAAATTGAATTCCAGTGAAAGGAACTATGCGGTTATTGAGCGGGAATTGCTGGCCATTAAGATGGCTTTTGAAGAATGGAGACATCTCCTGCTTGGGGCACGCTTTTCTGTAGAGGTCTGTACAGATCACCGGAATTTGCAGTATTTACGTTCCTTACAGTGCCGTACGCCTCGCCAGGCTAGATGGGCTTTCTTTTTTTCTCCGTTTCAGTTCCATGTTACCTACATCCCTGGTACCGCCAATCTGAAGGAAGATGCTTTATCTCGGTCTCTGGAGAAGGTGGAGAGAGAGGTTGGTGTGAGTTCCCCATTGATTTCCCCACACCATTTCTTGTTGGCATTGTCTCCTCACCTGAAATCCATTTTTGATGCCACCCAAATGGATCCTGAACGAACGAACCTTCTGCAGCAATCATCGGTGTCTGAACGAGACGGTTTGCTTTTTTTCCAGAAGAGGTTGTACATTCCGGTGGGGCCTATCCGTGATGGCATACTACATGGTTTTCATGACTCTTTGATTGGGGGACATCGAGGAATCAAAGCTACGCAAGAACTAGTGTCTCGACAATTTTGGTGGCCGGGGTGGGCCAGTTCTGTCAAGAAGTATGTGGAGAGTTGCCCCGTCTGCGCTCAGACGAAGGTACCGAGAAGAAAACCTCTAGGATTGCTTCTTCCTACGGAACTGTCGCCGTACCCGTGGCACACCATTGCCACAGACTTTATTGTAGACTTATCTCCCTCCGACGGATGTACCTGCATAATGGTTGTAATTGACTGCTTTACGAAATATGCTCATTTCATTCCCTTTACCAAGATACCCACGGCATTCAGATGGCATCAGCCTTCCTGCATGAAGTATATCGGTTACATGGCCTTCCAGAAAAGATTATTTCTGACCGGGGATCGCAGTTTGTGTCTTCTTTCTGGAGTAGGGTATGTGGCCATCTTGGCATTCACAGGGCTATGAGCTCTGGTTATCATCTACAAACCAACGACCTCACCGAAAGGACTAATCAGACTTTAGAGGGGTATCTTCGCTGCTTTGCCAACGCTACTCAGTCCAACTGGAAGGCGTGTCTGGACTTTGCTGAAGTTTCGTACAATAATTCCATCCATTCCTCTACGGGAATCAGTCCGTTCTACTGTTCTTCTGGCCAGCACCCGAAACTGATGCCCTTCCATCCTGTACCCACTAGTACGGTTCCATCTGCTGATGACCTGGTGTCTTCCATTCAGAGGCAACATGAAGTGGCACGTGAGACTTTGGAGTTGACAAGGAACCGTATGAAGGTTCAGGCAGACAGAGGGCGATGTGTGGAACCAGATCTCCAGGTGGGGGATAAGGTTTGGTTATCTTCAAAGAATTTGCCATTTCACAATTTGCCGGTTAAGCTGGCTCCACGATATTTCGGCCCATTTAAGATAACCAAGCGCCTGTCCTCCGTGGCTTTTCGCCTCGAGCTCCCACGTTCCTGGCATATTCACCCAGTCTTTCATATCTCCCTTTTGAAACCTCACGTCAATGACACCTTTGGTCGTTCCCCTCTTCGCCCGGCCCCAGTTATGGTTCAGGGTGTCCCTGAGTTTGAGGTTCAGGAGATCTGTGATGCCCGCTATCGTAGAGGGGTGCTACACTTTCTAGTGGATTGGAAGGGATACTCAGCTTGTGATCGCACTTGGGAACCACAACAGCATGTACACGCACCTCGTCTTGTGCGTGCTTTTTACGAGAAGTTCCCTTGGAAGCCTGGGGCCCCGGGTCTTCCTGGGAGGGGTCATAGTGTCACGCCACTTACCTGGAGACCGGGGTCCTCCGCACTTGCTCGCTCTCCTCCCTCTTGGCGGATCTACCCGCGCTTTCGCTTGCGGGGATTCGCCATGGGGAGAGCTTCTAGGGTTCCCGTCGGGAGTCCTCTGTGCATGCGCGGGCGACCACGTCTCGGTTCCGCGCATGCGCAGTAGATTGGGTCCTCTCCACGGCGAGAGCTTGCGTTTCGAGCCTCGCTTTGGATGTGTCGGCACCCAGTAACGGCCATCCTATAAAACGAGCCTCGATCAGGGGCAAGTCGCGTCTCAACGCGGTTATGCCCTGATCGTGTTCTTCGCTCGTTTTGTTGCTTGCCTGTTCCGGCCCTGCTTTTTCTCCCGCTCCTGCCTGAATCCTTAATAATAATAATTTGGCATTTATATAGCGCTACAAACCCTCAGGTATCTGAGCGCTGCTTATTATTACCCACGGTGTGTGGTGCTCATTTATCGACCTCGGAAGGATGAAAGGCTGAGTTTGGCCCTGCCGGGATTCAAACCTGCGTTAGCAGGCTCTGCACGGGTGTCAAAGCGAGTGCTCTACTCGCTGTGCCACTTGACCGGCACAGCGTTCCTTGGGTTCTTGCCCCTGCTGTGGCTCTGGTCCTTCCCTCCTTGGTGTCTTGGAGGTCCTTTTGGGTCCCGGGGCTCCCATCCTTGGGGTTCAGTTTCGTTTCCCCCTGGGTTCCCGTGTTCTGTCCTTTTCCAGTCCTGTTCCTGGGTTGGTTTCCCAGTCCTGTTCCTGGGTTGGTTTCCCAGTCCTGTTCCTGGGTTGGTTTCCCAGTCCTGTTCCTGGGTTTATCTCCCAGTCCGGTTCTTGAGGTTGGTTTCACTGTCCAGTTCCTGGGTCTGGTTCCCACACTCTGCATGAGCTGTTACCTGTTTCCTTTGGGATTTTGAGTCTACCAGCTGCTTCCCAGTCGGACCTTCCACCTGCCTGCCGTCCTTGTTTCTCCAGTGGTTTGCGGGTGCCTGGCTCTACCACCAACTTCGGACTCTACAGTCTAAGGACATTCGACATCTGCCTCTCCTGTCAGTGCTTGCACTGTCCTGACGCCACGCAAATCAGGAGAGTGCGTCCCGTGGCGTTGGGAGTCGGTCCATCTTCCACCCTGTTTCAATCCTGGGTGGCGGAGAGGCCGGTTCCCCGCGTCATTTACTCATTGGAAGATAGTCGTCAGTCTGGCTGCCACGTCGAGACCATTTTCCAAGTCTTCAGGTACGCTTCACTCACGTGATACCCATCTTAACACAAACAAAAAAGAACTTTGGTAAAATACCCCATTAGACAAATAAAAGCCATTAGAAACTTCATGACCTTGTACCAGAAAAATGGCAAGTAATCAGTCTGGGAGCATCAGGAGCTGTATGACCAGATGATGACGTCATTTGGCATTAATAATTATCAGAATTCCATGGAGTTTGCCAAATGGACATTCTCCCCAGAATACTGCAGCTTCTTTGCTGGGTTGGAGGATCAGAATCACTGAAGGTGGTTTACCTACAAGGCAGCCATCTTGAAGCACTTCTCCATGCACCGAAATCCTCAGGAGGCTCGCAAGGCGGCCTACAACCTGCAGTGCGGAGAGGATCAGGCCCCGAGGGAACTTGTCCAAGAATTAAAGCGGGCATTTGCACAAACCACTAGGCGGGTGCGCACGAACAGTAGGGAGTTCATCAATACCTATTTCCATGCACTTCCTAAATACATTATGACGCAGCTGGTCAGGGACTTCCACGATGAAAGGACCCTGGACTGGGTAATTGAGCAAGCTACCTGAATGTATGAGGTCCAAAAGCCAGTAGGAAACAAGATTTCCCCCAAAATCTCAAACCAACCAACACCCCTGCTGCTGCCAAGGTGGCGGAGGTAAAGGTTACCCCCATTTTGGACCTAGAGATGAGGGGGCCTAAAAATACACCTCCCATTAACCAACCAAACCAAAGAAGATCCTCTGACCTATCCCAAACATTTGGTAGACTGGCAGGGTACCCCACAAATGTGAGACCTGACTCTTGCCACTTACATCAGCCTGAGGAACAAGGAGAATAGACCCATCTTGGGGTACGTATGTACTCCCACTGGTTAGGGGGTGGATCCAACCAGGTAAGTACAGCCCCAGGAAATCTTCCTCCCAACTTCCCTCCAAACTTCCTTGCAAACTTTCCCCACAAGGCCAATAATCTTCCACCCTCTAGTTTAAGATTCTTCCCAGGGTACCCCCAAAACCCCATCATTCAGAACAACCCTTCTTTCTCTCCCCACTTTCAGGAGTCTAGACCCCCAAATCAGGGAGAGGAGAGGCCAATGATAGAGGGCTACCAAGAAAACCCTCAATACCCAGGGTACTCCAGGAGAAGGGACAGTTACCCTTCCCGAGAGAAACAAGGATGTGACCCAAGACCCTCATATCAGCCAGAGAGGGTGTCACAACTGGAGCGTTAGGTCCAGAGCTTGACCCAAGACCTGAGTCGCGTGTTGAGGGCTCAGCAGAACCCTCAGATGAACATGGCTGCTCAGAACAGCTCAAACCAAGGGTCTGGCACCCCGGAACAATGACGGGGAGAGAGCCCCAACAATGAACAGGTTCCAGAGGAGGAGGATCAGGACGAAGGGGGATGCAAAGCCCTAGAGGAAGCTTCCTTCCTCAACTGTGAAAAACCCCTAGAAACCTCTGAACCTGAACCCAAATCTCCCAACCCCTAAATATTGCAACATAGGGAACAGAGGGTAAGTAGGAAAAACCAAGGGACAAAAAAGACCCATTTTGTGGAGGAAGTCCGCATCCTCCAGTTTTAAGGGGAAAGAATCCTTGGAGGATTCTGGGAAAAAAGTCTTCTCTTTCAAGGATGGGGGGATTCCTCCCAAAGAAAAATGGGTCCCAAAAGACCATAACTCAGACTGGGCAGGTATGGGGACTGACCTAGAACTGCCTATCCCTGAACCCCAGAAATGTCATCCTGAGAAATCAGAAATGAATGATGGATCCTCCCCCCAAACCGGTTCAAATGACTGTCTCCAGGAAAAGGGGGACAGCACAGAATCAGGGGAGAAAGGGGATTCACAAACTCCCCAAATATCAGAATGCAAAATTTTATTTACAGATTCCCAAACTCCGACACAGAAAACTGCCCAAGATCCCACAGTGTTGGAGTCCAAAAATAAAGAAATGTACTGCCCAGCTGGCCCAAAATGCCCTTTTCCTTTGCCCCCTGGAGGAGAAAGAAGGTAGGTTTTATGCTCCCATCTGGGTGCTGGGGCAGTGTGCATTTCTAGCACTGGTGGATCCAGGATCCCAAGCCACCGTCCTGTCTAAAAAGGTATGTGAGCAAATCAATTCAGGAAGGGGGAGAGTCACCAAATTCCCCTCACACCTCCTCCTGGACAACTCCAGAACTTAGACGGGAATGACATTCCCGTCGAGGGGACTGCGGATCTGGAGATCAAAAATGGGTGACACAAGGTGAAACACCCAGTCATAGTCATTTCACCAGAGGGAACCCCATGCCTCTTAAGGAATTACCTCCTTTGGAGGTTGTCACCACTAACAGACAGTGTGAACAAGGTCCTCTGGATCCAGACTAACCAGCCAATAAAATTAAAACAGAGCATCAGCTATGTAAGCCTAAATGGCACATGCCACATGAATGAGCAGCGGTTTGACAAAATGGAGTTCCATTTTAGGAACTATTAAGTCCCCGAACATCACCGTAATTGCTGTAGGACAACAAACTAGTGATGGGAACCCTTCTCCATTCCTGAAAATCAACCTTCCTTCCAGTTCCAGGTGGCATTCCACACTGGAAGGAAATACCCTGAAATGTTATAATGATCCACAATTTGAAAACCCAAATCCCAGGATAAAAAGTGATGAAAAACCAGCTCAAAGCCTGGCCGATATTCAGAAAAAGCTGAACAGCTGCGCCTCCCCAATCAGGTAATTGAGGGCCGGAGCCTGTTCTTGCCAGAGTATGCCAGAATAATGGAAAAAACATCATCAGCGAAGCATTATTCAGGAACCTCCCAAAAGATCAGACCATTCCCACATTTAAATCAGTGGCGTTGTTAGGGAGGGGACTGGGGGGGCCGGGGCCCCCCCTGTGAAACCCTGTGACCCCCCCTTGTACCCCACCTACCTCAGACGAGCAGTGACTATATGCTCCCCCTACATTTGTCTGTGCCCCCCCCCTACTTTTGTCTTTGGCCTCCTCTGTGCCCCTCCTAAATTTGATTCCTGGTGACGCCACTGATTTAAATTGATTCACAAATGGGAAATAGGCCTGGAAACTCCCAATTCCAAACATCTCCTGCCTAGCAGGTGCATGCTAAAAATGCCCATTGGTTCTAAAAGTATAGAGCATAATTGTTGGGTTGTGCGAGATGTCCCCTCTGCATTCTACTTAGGCGGTGACATTCTCAATCGGTTTGCAATTAATTTGGACCTCATTAATTCCAAGGCCTGGTCCCGAATGGGGGGTAAGCCCATGGGTTTTGACAATCCTAAAAAGGCATTTCTGTCAGCTCATTTGCTACCGTATGCAGTTGAAATTCAAATTGGAGAGGAGGTCACCATCCCAGGACGGACCCGAAAATTTCCAATCTCCCTAAAAATGAAGAGAGGACAGAAACTCCAAAACCCGGACGCTTATGTACATTCAAATCATCATCTCCAACAGCAGGGGTTGGGTGTGAACCCAACACCATTAGTTGACTTAGAACACAACACCATTCCAATATTGGAGTATCACTTTGGGTGCAGACACCTTTATTGGAATGGCGGTTGATGATCAACATTTCTCCATTGAATTAGGGAATGAAATCATGGGACCGATCCCCAAAGGCTTATATGACTGTGACAATGACATACCGCCAGAAAAGATCTTTACCCGGCAAGTGGTGATTTCTTGATATACTCTTCCCGTCCTTACAGGGGGGAGGAGGTGACCTGTGACATCAGGAAGGATGATAGTCCAAGTCCAAAGTGACTGTCTCTCCTACCTGACACCTCCTCTCCAGGTCAACACCATGACCAGAGATCTCTCCACGCAGTTGGAGGATACCGCAGAGATTGCAAAACCTGAGGTCTTTCCATGCTTCAGACAGATGGTTGAGGAACAAGTCAACCTCGCTGATGCCTGTGAGACCGAGGAGCAAAAGCAAAAACGGAATCAGGTGTTTTTTGATTTTCAAGAAATCTTTGCTGTGGACTTGTACGACTGTGGTTGCATTGAGATATATGCTACATCCATCCCCACGGACCTTGGGATGACTCCCGTATTTGTGAAGCAATATCAGTTGCCTCTCACGTCTATGGAGTCACTCACGGAAATCATAAAGAACCTAGAGTCCTGTGGGATAATTCATCCAGTCCACAGTACCTTTAACAATCCGGTACTGGGGATACTAAAACCTAATGGCCAATGGAGACTATGCGCAGACCTTAGGGAGTTGAACAAACAGGTCAACATGTCCCGATGGCCTCTTCCCTACATCGACCAGGGACTGGCCCAGATCCAGGGGCCAAAGGTGTACACCCCCATTGCCCTGACCAATGGATACTGGACAGTACGCGTGAGTCAGGAAGACCAGTACAAGCTGGTCTTCACCTTCGGGGGGCAGCAGTACACAAGGACCCAAACTCCCTTTGGACATATAAACTCTGGCAATGAATTTAATATCTTTCTGCACAAGGCCATGTACGACTTGGGTGAAAGGGGTAACCTGGCCTATGTTGATGATGTCCTAATTAAAATCTCAAATGTGGGGGAACACATAGCAGAAATCTGCTATGTTCTGACCCAGTTGAAGAAAGCTGGAGTGAAACTGTCCTTACAGAAGGCGCAGTGGTGTAGGACCCGCGTGAACTTCTTAGGGCATGAAATCGCCCCTGAGGGTCTCTGTCCCCAGGCAAAAAGGTGGAGGCACTACTAAAACTGAAAGACCCCACAATTCTGCATGAACTAAGGAGCCTTCTTGGAATGACTAATTACAGTAGAAAGTTCATTGAGGATTACGCAGAAGTCAAGAGGCCCCTGTTCCATTTGTTATAGGCCTGGGTCAAGTGGGAGTGGGGCCCAGAGCAAGCCGAGGCAGTGAAACAACTGAAGAGAAGTCTCTCACAAGTGCATTGTCTCGCTTACCCCATCAAAAACAAGGAGTTTTTCTTGGAGACAGGTTTCTCAAATACATGCTTAACAGCAGTATTATACCAGATGTATGACAAGGTAAATAAAGTAATCTCCTATGTGAGTAAGACTTTATCCTCTTTGGAGGAAAAATTCAAAGATTGTGAGAAGGCACTCCTGGCATCTGTGTAGGCATTGAAAAATTACCGCCCGTTCACCCAGTGGGAGCACATCATCATCAAGACTCCTCACCAGCCTTTACAATAGCTTCAGAGTGACAGAATCCAGGCAGGGAATGTGAGTAATTCCAGAATTACTTCCTGGATTCTGTCCATGCAAAGTTTTACTGTGGAGGTCAGATATGGCCAAAACAAGAAGAATCCCCTTGCGCAAGCTTTGACTGACCTGCGTGATTGTGCTTGAGAAAACTGTCTCGAGGAGGAAAGTCTCAAAACCCAAGACAACATGGAGGCGTACCTTAATTCCCCGCACAAAGTCTATGAAGAAGAAAGGTACCACGGGATGCCCACAGTTTGTGTGGATGGGTGCTCCAACCATGTTGATAAGAACCGGGAAAAGGAACTGGTGGCCAGCGTTGGGAATGCCTGGGTGAATGATACCCCAGAGCCCTGCACCACAAAATTGGTCCCCAAAGTAGTCAGGTGGCAGAGTTGATGACGGTTCATCAGGTAATCCTCACTGCTGTGCAACACCGACTCCACGAATTGGCCATAATCACTGATTCAGATTACATCCGGAACGGGTTCGTGGAGCACTTGATAAATTGGAAAACCAGAGGCATGCTGTGTGCAAAGAATAAATTACTCAAGCATGGCAAAATAATAAAATCCATTGATGATCTGGTCACCTCTAATGAAATGACCATCTACTGGAAGAAGATCAAAAGTCATTCCAGAATAGAGGGACCAGAATAACCAGAACTTACCTGGCTGATCAGTTGGCCAAAACCGGAGCCATCCATGGGGATCTCCTTGAGATCGAGTCCCTGTTGGGGGAAATCCAGGTTCCTGCTGTCACCAGGTCCCAAACACTTGCCCAAAATGAACTCTCAACTGCCCAGTGGAGTAAGGAGACCCCAGATGCTGATTTGATCATGGCACAAAAAGAGGATCCGATAACTGGGAAAGACCCCGCAAATTTTCCTATGACCGAAACCTATTACATCGGGAAAGAGGATCTCCGGGGTGTTGATGAAGCTTCCCAAAATGTTCTGAATCCAAGATGGTTTGTTGGTACGGAGATCCATCTCTGGATGTGACCAGTGGGTGGAACCTACCTCATTCCATAGCCTGATGCTAAGCCATGCCCATGACATGGCCTCAGCCGGTCATCGGGGGTTTCATACTAATTTGGAAATCTTGTGAGGGGTCGCATACTGGCCACACATTTGTCAGGGCCTCGACAAATATTTGAAGGGGTGTCTTGTGTGTCTGCAATTTCAGCCAAGTTCACTCACACACCGGGCTCCCCTCCAGAAAAGGGGGATGACACTGCCTTGGTCAGATTTACAAGTAGATTTCCTCTGGCCCGTGATTCGCTCCTCCTCTAGAGGAAACAAGTGCATGTTAACAGTAACATGCTTGTTTACCAAATGGGTGGAATGTCTCCCGGCCCCAAATTGCAAGGGAGAAATAGCAGCTTCCCTGATGATCAACCACATCTTCTTGCGTTTCGGCCTTCCCCAAAGGATTGAGTCGGACCGAGCAAGTCACTTTACCAGCGAGGCGATGACAAAGATGTGGGAGATACTTGGGGTAAAGAGAAAGCTCCATTTTGCCTATGGCTAGCCTCTAGTGGGGGAGTTGAGAGGTACAATAAAACAATTGTGAGCATTCTTAAGAAGTTTGTGGTGGACTCTGGGCCTAGTTGGGACATCTGACTAACGCTTGTCCTGATGGCCATCAGGTCTGCACCATCTTCTGCAACCAAAATGTGTCCATTCGAGCTAATGCCTCGACGAAAAATGGTGCTTCCTTAACATCTGCTGTACAGAACACAAGAGCAGACACTGATTAACGTGTCCATGACTCATGAATATTTTGAGAATCTGAGAAAACACCTGCAACATGCTTTTGCGTACGCTCAGCGGAATCTGGAAAAATTGTCAGAGGGAGTGAAATCCCACTATGATTTAAAAACTACTAAAAAGGAATATCAAGTAGGGGACAGTTAGGAGACAAGTTCTAGTTGTACAATTTTCAAAGGAACCAGACCAAGAAGCGGAAATCCCTCTCTTCCTGGTGCGGCCCCCTGGAAATTGCAGACAAAATCTTATCTTTAGCCTATAAGATCTGCATCCCCAAAGAAGAACAGACAGAAGAAAAATGGGTCCACATCAATCAGTTGAAAAGCGGTCATCCCAGACATGCTTTGCGACTGATTGATGAGCCAGATAAAAAGCGAGCAGAGGTACCATCCGAGGAATGAAAAGAAAGAAGGAAAAATCAGACGGAAGTATGTAGATATATATACAACAAGGTGTAATTCTTTTGGTGTTATTGCAAAAATGGAGAAAAAGGGGAAAGTGTGTATAAAAAATAAAAAAGAATTTATAAAAATGGTAGTGTTGTCATTGTAAATTCTTTGTAAATCTTCTGGGAAAAATGTCTATAAAAAGTACTGAAATTTGTTTTTTTAAAACTTCTATTAGAGAACTAACATCCTTAAATGTGGAAAGGAAGGAAGAAAGGGGGTGCCGTGCAACACTCTGCAACCTAAAGATGAAAGGGGATACTGGAGTGTCCGCTCCCAAAGGAAGGAATGAAAGGGGGTGCCATGCCATACCCAGCAAACCAGAGATGGAAGGGGATACTGGAGTGCCCACTCACAGAGGAAGGAAAATTACGCCGAAGGAATCCCCACCCTGCCCTACTCGTCCACAACAAAAAGTCATGGGAGAGCAGGGGGGATTTGTGGGGGCATTTAAGGTCCTAAACAGAAATCTCTTTTCATTTGAAAAACCGCATTGAAACTCTGCACCAAAAACGGCTCTGCTTTGCTTTCCCTGTCTCATGAGTGGCAAGCAGTTGAACCCTGCAATCCAAAAACGGCCCTGCATTGCTTTTGTTTCACTTGAATGACATGAAGTCATGCACTGGCCTTATTGTACTTTTCATTCACATAAGGGGCAAGAATGACACGGCTTTTGCTTTCAATTTCACTTGAACATCTGCCCTTTAAAACATTGCAAATGAAAAACAGCTTGGCTTTTTCTTTTATTCCATTAAATCAAAGAACCCTGTGGAAGGGGGCCCATCCCTCATTGTCAATGGACCAACAGCAAATGCCAACTCACTCAAAAAAGGACAAATTAAAGAATCCTGTGACATACAAGATAGGAGTTCAAACATCAGACGCAGAAATGACTTGCACACATGTAAAAGAAATAAAGAAATAACATTAAAGCCACTGTGAAAGAATAGTTTTGCTCATATAGAAATGTCAGTGAAAAATGTTGTGGCGAGGTGGTTGACTAAGAAATGTACATTATGTTCCCACCCACAAGACTTCAATCACCTTGGGAGAGTTGCATATTGCCAGAAAAACTGTTTTTTGTGTTCAGGCAGGAAACATCTTAATTGAAAGTCCTGCTCTCCACTGAATGTTGCACCTACTAGTGAATCAGCCTGCAAGGACATGTGATGTACTGAGGGCATCATAATTCCCTGCTCTGCCAGACTTGAAGACAGGGGCTCAGGGATTTCAAGGAAAACAAGTGTGGCTAAAACTTGACTGGGAGGTGTGAGTTCCTCCTGCACCCACTGCCAAGGACAAACTGGCAACTTTAAAGGGGGTAATCTAAACTTCTGGTCACAGGTTGTGGGGGATAAAGTGCTCCCCCCACAGAGGGTGACAGATCTTCCAAATTGACATTAAAGGACTGAGTCCATTTTTAGGCATTTTTGTTACAATTAGAATGAGAAATAACTTTTTTTATGCCATGTTTTTATGTAATTTTCAGGTGGTTTTTAAGAACTATAGTGCATTTTATTAGGACTTTGGGGAATGAAGTGGCTAGTTAAGACTAGTTTCTGGCTGCTCGGAAGATGTGACAAGTATGAGATTTGATGGAAAAATGGAAGGGGACATTAGTAACATGCTTGACCATTTGCAAAGCCATTACTATTATATATTTTAAGAAACTGACAGAAATCTGCCAAAAGGCCAAGCTACCTCACACAGAGTTGATGATCGATTTATGTAATTCCCTATGACACCCTCAAACCGCATATCTAATGCATATGCCTGGGGCTAGTAGAAACATGAAGTTATGAGACATAACTGGGTTTTTGTCAAAAAGTGGTCAAGAGAACAAAGAAGGGGGATAACATGCCAATAGACAGATTGTGCTCTCTTCCCTTGGACCAATCATGCCAGGGGGTGGAGAGAGGAATGGTAAACTGTCCTATCCGAGGGGTAGGGGTAATTATAGAGCACTCCCCCTAGATTGTAAAGTGAGTGATGTCATTTGGGCTATATAAGGGCGACTGTCGTAGGTCAGGGGACACACACAAATATTCGGGAAGACAGGAGAAGGAGGGTGGAGAGGAGGCAGCTGAACCATACCAAGGAGAGTGCATTGACCAGACCCCTTGTCTAGCTGTCCAGAGTGTCCTGAGATCCAGCTGGCTGCCCAGAATTCCAAACCAAGGAGAATGCAGTGGCCAGACCCCTTGCCTAGCTGTCCAGGGGGTCCTGAGATCCAGCTGACATTCCAGAATTCCAAACCAAAGCTTACTTTTTAAGTAGAAAATATCCCCAGCCCTAAATTGCCTAACCCCTTCCTTTTTTGTAGCATTGCACCCATTGATACCCCATAGAAAACCCCATTGAAGACCCATTGAAAAACTCACTGAAAACCCAATTGAAAACCTCACATTGCTAGTGTAATTCAGTCACTTTCCCATAGAATAATCTGTGTTTAGCCCGTTTATGTTAGCATATTCCCTTTGGTAAACCTCTCAGTGTCTGTGTAAATCCTTAGCATATTCTTAAGTAAATCAATTAATTCCCCCATTAAAATTCACGGTACAAGTTGGTTAAAATTCAAAATTAACCCCCTTGTCACTAGTGTCTTTCTTTAATAATCAGTCATTAAAGTGTTGCCTCAAAAGAATTAGTCCCCTTGTAACTGAAAACCAAATGTTCCTGTGTATTGTGTGCATTACTACACAAATTCCTATTTGCATCAGTCCTATAAAAACCCCAAACCGTAGGCCCATTGAGAGCAACCCCTTTTGCCTACAAGTCTATCTGTTGTCATGTGTCTATGTCCGTGTCAATGAAACCACATTTTCCTATACCCCTTCCCTGAGCTGCCTTTCATTGTAAATCCAGTTTTTAACGAATTTCCATTTGCCGTTTGTATTTTTCCTTTTGCATTTGCTTTCTCTCCAAAATTGAATATCCTACTTTCTTTCCACGTTGCTCTAGTGTGCTGATTAGTAGTCTCTAAGCTTCCCTATCTCCTCAAGGGTAGCAACACAAGTTTCCTTTTATTCTGCCCCATAGCAGTTGTGCATAGCCGTGTGAGTAATAATCAAAATCCGAGTCTGCCATTTTGCTCCAAAAACAGGTTTTCACTTTATTTGTAGGCCTCTCATTATGGGGTGGTGGCCTTTAATTAAAGTCTGATTTTATCGCTCTATCCCTACTCCTTGCCACTGCCTTCCATCCAAAGGAATCAAGTTAACTAATGTTTGGGGGTGAGTGTTGCAGGAGGGAGTGCTAAACCATTGGTGTTATCTCTTTCTAAAAATGGCTATTTTTCTGTGTTGGCATTAAAGATTGTGAGCATGATTTCTTATTGGTATCCCAGCTGGTTTTTTGGGATATCCAGTTTGTGAAAGGCCCTACACTCGAACAGAACAGACTGGTTATGATCTACAAACCAGACCACCAGAAAACAACTATAGATCAGGACAACTGACTATACTCCTTCGCACACGTATAGACCTATGTGACTGTACATTTTTTTTTAAAAACTCTTTATTTCTCATTTTCAAAAAGTTACAATAAACAACAGAATTAACATCCTAGGTCATTAAATTGAAAAATACATAACAGTGGAAAACAAAATAAAACACAATTCCAAACCATAACTCTATTCCAACAAATGAAATAACGTATTCCAACATATGAAACTTAGGACTAACCTAAAACAAAGCCAGATGTATCAAACAAATGACAACAAACAAGTAAGACCACACAAAACAACCACATAGACAACACAAACCCCCTCCCCATTTTTAAACTAAGCAAGTGATCTACATCTTGGGGCTCACACATTTCCATGAAGGTCAATTAAAGAATAATGGGTCTGCTACCCATGGAAAATAGACACTGCCCCACAGCAACCATCATCAACCTGTACAAGTTTAACAGCTGAAACACCACATCACCACACCACATCACCAGGGACAGAATCCCTACAGCCAGCATCATAAGGTGGACAGGTGATACCACCACGTCACACCTAAGGACGGAAGCCTGCTCATGCTGTGAGGGCTATCCTTGAAGAAAAGGTTACTGAGGCCACACATTAAATGTTATCACAATAGCATGCATGTTATATCACTGGCAATCATAAGGCAATGGATCAGCAAAAGGCATACAATTCGAAAATGAGTGGAAAGCTTAGAACCTGCTGCAGCCAAATGACACATTGGAAAACTTACTTAAATTACCCAAATGATTTTTAATTAAAACGGGTGAAATACTGTGATTTGGAATGCGGTTATTGGACTCGGGGAAAGATATATATCACAGAGACAAGACAAAAGTGAAAGGAGGTCTCTAGCTAAAAAACTGGAGGAGATATGCAAGATAGAAAAATGGTCAATTTGAGTAAAATGAAGCCGTGAAACAGGAAAGAAAATTAGTTGAGACAAGAACAGGTTTACTTGAAACTCGACTATTCAGACTACACCACCCAAGAGGGACACAGTAAGATCCAAGGTTGATTCGTGACTTCAACCTTATCACCCCAGCGTCCAACCCTAAGCGGAACTAGTCTGATCACTCAAAATATGACTAAGGGCTTAGGATTTACACAAGACAAAATAAATAAAGAGATGGTGCTAGCACTTTAGAAAGTCAAAGACAGGTACACGGATAATTCTAACAGTTTCAACAAGTTGCCAGGCTATAAATATGATTGCTTAGAGAGTGGGATAAGGACAAAGGCAAGGCAAGGTAAGCTATGTGTTTCTGTGGGGTGGGGATTATACTCACAGTCCACAGGTTCTGGTCTCCAGGGCTTGGGTCACCAGGTAGCGGACTCTCCTGACAAAAGACAGCTGGCCAAGGTCTGGTCACCGGATGCTATGGACAGCTGGATGGCAGGATTGCAGCGGGCATGCAGTTAGTGGGCCGCAAGCCGGTCTGATTTCAGGATGCCAAAGGGAACACTGCTTTCCCCTTTTTGTTAATGGGATATTAGTGTTTTTTTTCTGGATCAATGGCCTTGCTGGAGTAGGAATCCGCTATGCTTGTGTTTTGCAGTGGGCTCTGGAGCAGGGTCAGCAATGCTTTGGCATTGTAGGGAAAATATGGAATCAGCAAGATGAATGGAGATCAGGAACGCCGGCACAGTAAGTTCAGGAGAGAGTGTGTATGGCTCTGTCATGGACTCATTTATAATGCATAGTGACATCATAGAAGTATATGGCTGGGCAGACTTCGCTAAACACAGCTCTAAACCACTGGATTGGTCAGGGGTGCTAGACCCGCCTTGCTCTCAGCTGGTTGGATTTCAAGGGGAGGATGCCAGATTTATGATGTGAGTTTTATAATGTTCAAAACCTCCCACAGTTATTTTAGCGAAAATCGGATTTTGCCATAAATGGTACATTTATACAGTTGAAGTCTCATAGCAAATTACATAAACAGGTTACATATTTTATGCAGACTATTCCAGTCCAACTCAGCCATCGGTGAGACATTGTTTCGCCCTTCTACCAGTTTTTTGCGCTTTTCAGTGAGAATTATATTACTTAAAATTCTATAACTTTATCCATCGGTGTGGATTATCATTAGGGATGTAAGCATTAAAATTTGCAACAGAATCATGGATACTTTCCTTACAATACCCAATTCTCTGCCATTTCTATTCCCAAGGTGTGAGGGGAAGCTACAATGTCTTAAATTAAAGTCCACAAAATCACATTTAAACTGCTCAATTTTCACATTTTTGCAAAGTCCTGTGGAAAAGATAAAAGTCTTAACATTTTTATTAATAAAATAGTCCTTGGAGGGAAATGTCAGTATTGTTCTCCATATCTGGGCATTGCTTTCCAAGGCTATCCCCTCACCCCAAGGTTGTCACAGAGATTTCCTTTGAAGCTTTTGGTGGAATTCACAAATAGGTGTGATATTTCACTTTGCACTTTGATGTCCTAGAAGTTCCATTGTCAGAGGGCTCGGCCCAGACCAAAGTTTGGCCCAAGTAGCCATTATCACTTGTGTGCCAGTATCTACTGTGAGAAGCCTTTTGTTTCTGGTATCCTCTCAGCAGAAACCTGTTTTTGGGCTGACATCCCCATGCAGCCACTGCAGTTTGATTTAATTTTATTTGTTTTTGCTCCAAATTTGGAATAAAACCTGCTGAATATACCCATCGCATACATGTATTTTAACAGCACAATCCCCTTTCACATTGCTAGGCAGGGAGAAGTTTGTGTTCAACATAGTACCTTCCAACAGACATTTTCTTCTTTAGTTTGCAAAGGCCCTTTTGACACATGTGGTGAAAGCGGGCATATTCCTTTCAAAATCGGTTTTTGCATCTGCCTTTCCAATATGGTTCTGTAGCTTTAGCCAACTTGTTTTACACCACAATCTGTATCAAGCAAAGGTCTCCATGAAATTGACATGTGCACAGAAAGCTCTGATTTTCTTTTCAAGCAGTGATTTTTGACATTGTGTAGCACAATTTAAGCATTTCCCGTGTAGCTGAAGGAAAGCTTTTGTTGATTTTCTCAGGTTTGGCTGGCACAGCCTGTCATTCAGGAATGAGGCTCTTTTCTGATGGAGCACAATGTGATTATGGCGGGGCGTGACAGGTTCTTTTGGATAAAAGCAGTTTGCTGAAAACAGGGAAAATAGCATCAGAGCGGCAACATATTAGAGGTTACATATTCCCCCTTTCAATGAGAATTTTGGGCTTGCAGCAAAACAGCTCTGCTTTTTCACTCCATTTCTTTAAGACAAACAAGAACACACCCTAGTAGCCTTTCTCTGGGTGCTTCCTGTTCCATCTTGCCCAATGGCGCTTGGCAAAACAGTGCAGCCATCTTTTTTTTGGTACAAAATGCAGCTTTGGGGCCCTAGTGCTCACAGGAGCTAGCACAGCCATTTTGCTGGTGACTGCAGATGCACAGCTTGGTTATGGAGAAATTCTGTTCAGTGGGTCAATGTAGCCCACAAATTCCCCCTCCGACTCTTCTGAGATCATTATCGAGGGAGAGTAGGGCAAAGTGGTCTTCATCAGTTAGGTGTCCTTCCATCAGGGAGTGGTATGACACAATCCTCCCGCTGTCTCTTGTTGGAGCATGGAACGACACCCACAGCCTTCCCTGAGGTCTTCCTTTGTGGTGTCGAGCGACACCCCCAGCTTTTCCTTGGCTCTTTCCTTTACAGGATCCTGGGGAGGTCCTCCATGGTGATGAAGGTGCAACCAGTATGACTCTAGGAAATAAACACAAATCGGTTTCTACAATTTCCCACTGACTGCCCCCCCCCCCCGGAAGGATGACAGCAGTGGGACACACATGCATTCAATAATGACAATTGATAATGAAGAAAAATACTCCCAGTCACATAATTATACCTATAAATCTATGTGTTCCCTTCTGGTTCTTCTTTTTCTTATTATAGTGCTTCAGATGTCTCCTCTATTTGATTTTCTCTTGGCTCCTCAATAAGCTGCAAAGGGTGCCGAGGGTGACACATTTTTAACTGATTAATATGGACCCATTTCTCTTCCATCAGTTTGCCTTTGGGGATGCAGTATCTGTAGGCGACAGGTGAAATTTTATCTACAACTTCAAAAGGACCGCGCCAGCTGGGCAAATATTTACATTCTTTGGTCTGCTTCCTTTGGAAATTGCACAAGCAGACCCTGTCTCCTACTTGGCATTCCTTTTTGGTTGTTTTTAAATCATATTGAGTCTTCATACCCTTGGCAGATCTTTCCAGATTCCGCTGAGCGTACGCAAAAGCATGTTGAAGGTGTTTTCTTAGATTCTCAACATACTCATGAGTTGTGGAGGCATTTATCAGTGTCTGCTTTTGTGTTCTATTGAGCAGATGCTGAGGTAGCTGTTATGCTCACATGATATCCCCGGTGGCGTCTGGAAGGCTCTAAGATCTGGAACCCTGGGTGCGTAGTTGCCCAGTGCTGAATAATGAATCTGCAATTAGAAGAAGGGAGGATTTGTGATAGCTGTCTCTAATGGGTGAATCTCCCACCTCCCTCTGACCGATTCCCTTCCCACTGGGTTCTTTTCTCACCTTCGTTATTTGTACGGTGAGCTATCCGGCTTGCATTTCTTGTGCAGGGGCGCTTGACGTTTGTTGGCGAGCTGCCCGAGTTGCTTCACTGGTGCAGTACGCCTTCCTTGGGCCCAGGCCTGCTGTGACCCTGAATCTGCTGGTAGGCAGATAGGTTTGTTAATTGTAAGTCTTTGTTCTGTTTATGGTGGGAATTCGTTAATGTCTTTATCTTCATCTTTTCAGGTGTGAAGGTCTTGATGCTGGCGTGCCGGATGGAGAGGCATGTTTTCTAGGTAAGAGAAAGCGCAAATCACAGCACCTTTATTGTCTTTTAAAGCTAACCTGTGTTTTCTTCTTCTTTTCCTTACAGGCCGCTGTGGTGCTGTGAGTGGATGAGAGAGCGAAGAAAAACAGGCCCCCGGTATCCGTTAAGGTAAGTACAGCGCTGCACGGTTGTTTAATATTGAAAGCAAACCTGAATATGTCTCTTTTCCTTTGCAGATGTTGCTGTGGTGCTCCGGATGGAAGCATGGCGTAGCGCGATTGAATTCAGGTAAGACTGATGGAATTTGATGTTTTGGAAGCGCGCGTTCTAATATTGTTTTTCTCGTTATTGCAGGTCGTAATGTTCGAACAGCAGCTGTGGTAGCGGTTCGCTGGAAGTCCTTAAGCTAGGACTCACAGGTGAGTGATGTTTCTTCTTCTCGCAGTTTCCACAGATTGCAGCCCAGTTGAGATGCTGAGTGCTGGATGGTGTTTTCTCAGGTAAAACAGAATAATCTTGTTCTTGCAGGATTAAAAGAAGATGTTGAAGACCAGGAGCTGGACACGGTGAGCGTCACGCTGCGGGTTGCAGAATAACACAAAGTGTGTTCTGCAGTCAGGGTGTGGTATATATAACCCAGGTAAAGTAGTACCAGGGAAAGTAGTACCTGTCCTGCCACACCCAAAACACTAGACCGCATGGCTTGGTTCTTAGAACTAGACTGTGTGGGTGCTCCTATGTTGGATTTAAAGGCCCATGTACATAAATGGGACTTAGTTTGAACAGCCCTTCCTTTCTACATATGTGCCTGGTGCCAAAGGCGCCAGGACTGGCTCCAGGCGCCCTTTTGCAGTGGTTTTAAGGCCCTCAGAGTTCTGGTGGGAGCCTGCTTGTGGCACAACTTGTGCCCCCTCACAGTGGTCATGACAGTAGCACCATCCTTCGTCCAGTCATCAGCTCAAATGAAGACATCTTAGTTGCAGAAGAAGGTGCAGATCTGATGGCCATCAGGACAAACGGTAATCAGATGTCCCAACTTGGCCCAGAGTCTGCCACAAACTTTTATAGAATGCTCACAATGGTTTTATTGTACCTCTTAACTCCACCACTAGAGGACAGCGGTATGCGATGTGAAGTTTCCTCTTTACCCCAAGTATCTCCCACATCTTCGTCATCACTTTGCTGGTGAAGTGACTCCCCCGGTGTGACTCAATCCTTTGGGGTAGGCCAAAACGCAAGAAGATGTGATTGATCATCAGGGCAGCTGCTGTTTCTGCCTTGTAATTTGGGGCCGGGAGACATAACACCCATTTGGTGAACAAGCATGTTACAGTTAACATGTACTTGTTCTCCCTAAAGGAGCAAATCACGGGCCCGATGAAATCTACTTGTAAATCTGAAAAAGACAGTGTCATCCCCCTCTTCTGGAGGGGAGCTTGGGGTGTGAGTGAAGTTGGCTGAAATTGTGCACACACAAGACACCCCTTCAAGTATTCGTCGAGGTCCTGCCCCATATGTGGCCAGTATGCAACCTCTCGCAAGATTTCCAAAATAGTGTGAAACACCCGATGACCGGCTGTGGCAGCTTCATGGGCGTGACTTATCATCAGCCTATGGTATGAGGTACGGACCACACACTGGTCACAGCCAGATATGGATCTCCTTATCAACAAACCGTCTTGCATTAGGAAACTTTTTGGACATTTCATCAACACTCTGAGGTCCTCTTTCCCAATGTAATGGGTATCCGTCAGGGGAAAGTTCTCAGGGTCCTCAATGTGTTGATAAAATTTACTGATAATCGGATCCCCTTTTTGTGCCGTGATTAAATAAGCGTCTGGGGTCTCCTTACTCCATTGGGCAGTTGAGAGTTCATTGTGAGAATTTGTCTGGGACCTAGTGATAGCAGTGACCTGGATTTCCCCCACCAGGGACTCAATTTCAAGGAGATCCCCCTGGATGGCTCTGGTTTTGGCCAACTGATCAACTACGTCGTTTCCAGTTTTGTCTGGCCCCTCTATTCTGGAATGATCCTTGATCTTCTTCCAATAGATGGTCATCCCACTAGAGGTGACCAGATCATCAATATTTTGGATTAGTTTGCCATGTTTGAGAGGTTTGTTATTAGCACAAAGCATGCCTCTGGTTTTCCAATTAACCAGGTGCTCCACGAACCCGTTCCGGACATGATCTGAATCAGTGATTATGACCAGTTTGTGGATCTGATGTTGGACGGTAGTGAGGATGGCCTGGTTAACTGCCATCAACTCTGCCACCTGACTACTACAGGGACCGATTTTGTACCCAGTGGAGGGTTGCAGGGCATCATTCACCCAGGCATTCCCAACGCCGGCCACGAGTTCCTTTTCCCCGTTGTTGTCAATATGGTAGGAACACCCGTCCACATAAACGGTGGGCATTCCCTCGCACAGGGAATTCAGGTATGCCTCCATGTTGCCCTGGGTTTTAAGACTTTCGTCATCGAGACAGTTTTCTCTGGCACACTCATGCAAGTCAGCCAGACCTTGCGCGAGGGGACTCATCTTGTTTTGGCCATATCTGACCTCCACAGGAAAGCCTTGCATTGACAGAATCCAGGAAGTAATTTTGGAATTACTCACATTTCCGGCCCGGATTCTTTCACTTTGGAGGTATTGCAAAGGCTGGTGTGGACTCTCCACTATGCTGTGTCCCCCTAGATGAACGGGCGGTAATTTTTCAATGCCCACACCGTTGCCAGGAGTGCCTTCTCACAATCGTTGAATTTTTCCCCCAAAGACGATAAAGTCTTACTCGCATAGAGATGCCTTTATTGCCCTTGTCATGCTTTTGGTATAATACTGCAGTCAAGCATATATTTGAAAACCCTGTCTCCAAGAAGAACTTCTTGTTTTTGACAGGGTACGCTAGACAAGGCGCTTGTGGGAGGCTTCTTTTGAGTTGTTTTACTGCCTGTGCTTGTTCTGGACCCTACTCCCACTTGACCCCCCTTTAACAGATGGATCAAGGGTCTTGTGACCTCTGAGTAATCCTCAATCAACTTCCTACTATAATTAGTCTGTCCAAGGAGGCTTCTTAGCTCACGCAGAGTTGTGGGGTCTTTTAGTTTTAGGAGTGCATCCACTTTCATTTCCTGGGGACAGAGACCCTCAGGAGTTATCTCATGCCCCAAGAAGTTGACATGGGTCCTGCACCACTGTGCCTTTTGGAGGGATAGTTTTGCTCTGGCAACCCTCAACTGTGTCAGAACATAAGGGATTTCCGCTATGTGTCCCTCCACAGTTGCGCTTTTTATCAGGACATCATCCACATAGGCCAGGTTACCCCTTTCACCCAAGTCGGGCATGGCCTTATGTAGAAAGATGTTGAATTTGTTGCTGGAGTTGATGTACCCGAAGGGAGTCTGGGTCCACGTGTGCTGCTGCCCCCCTGAAGGTAAAGGCCAGCTTGTATTTGTCCTCCCTACTGACAGGCACGGTCCAGTACCCATTGGTCAGGTCAATGGCAGTGTATACCTTTGACCCCTGGATCTGGGCCAGCCCCATGTCAATGTAGGAGAGAGACCATCGGGACATGTGGACCCATTTAGTCAGCTGCCTCAGGTCAGCACTGAGTCTCCACTGGCCGTTCGGTTTTAAAATCCTCAGCACCGGATTATTAAAGGTGCTGTGGACTGGATGAATTATCCCACGGGACTCAAGGTTTTTGATGATTTCCGTCAGGGTCTTCATGGATGGGACAGGCAAGTGGTATTGCTTCACAAACACTGGAGTCATTCCAGGGTCGGTGGTAATTGTTGTAGTGTGGATTTCGGTGCGACCACAGTCATACGAGTCCACTACAAAGAGATCTTGAAAATCTAAGAACACCTGTTTCAACTTTTGCTTTTGCACCGGAGTCTCACAGGCATCAGCTAGGTTGACTCGATCTTCAACCATTTGCCTGAAGCCTGGAAAGACTTACGGTTTTGCTATCTCAGCGGCCTCCTCCAGCTGGGTGGAGAGGTCCCTGGTTAGAGTATTGACCTGGACAGGGGGTTTCAGGTAGGAGAGGCTGACATTGTGGACCTGGAAGATCACCTCATCCTGCCTGATGTCACGGGTCACCTCTTCCTCACCGTAAGGGCAGGAAGAGTACACCAGGAAATTCCCCCCTTGTCGGGTGAAGATCAGTTAATTACCTAGATCCATGGAAAAATGTCGGCCATCAACTGCCATTCCAATAATGGTGCCTGCGCCCAGATTGATACTCCTAGGGTCTCTGTTATCCATCAATATTGGAATGGTGTTGTGTTCTACATTGACTAATGGTGTTGGGTTTAACCCCAACCCCTGCTGTTGGAGATGGGCGTTGAAGTGTACATATGCGTAAGGATTCTGCATTTTCTGTCCTCTTTTAATTTTTAATTCAAGTGGGAATAGTCAGGTCCGTCCTTGGATGGTGACCTCCTTTCCTATTTGAACTTCAACTGCATACAGCAGCAATTGGGCTGACGGAAATTATTTTTCCGAATCATCAAAGCCCATGGGATTTCCCCCTAGTCACTGCCTAAATAGAATGAAGCAGGAACATCTTGCACGATCACCAATTATGCTCTATGCTTTTATCACCTATAGTAATTTTGAGCATACACCTGCTAGGCAGGAGATGTTTGGAATTGGGAGCTTCCAGGCCCATTTCCCACTTACTGATCAATTTAAATGTGGGAATGGCTGGATCTTTTGGGAGCTTTCAGAACATGGTTTTGCTGATGAAGCTCTTACCGTTGTCCACGCACACTCAGGCGAGAACAGCCTCCTTCCCCTCATTTAACTGAATAGGGACTGTTTTCTAATTTTTTGAATGTCAGCCTAACTTTGAGCTGGTTTCTCATCACTTTTGACTATAGAATTGGGATTTTCAGATTGTGAATTAGTATAGAATTTCAAAGTATTTCTTTCCAGTGTGGAATGCCACTTGAAACTGGAAGGAAGGTTGATTTTCAGGAATGGAGAGGAGTTCCCATCACCAGTTTGTTGTCCTACAGCAACTACTGTCACGTCAGGTATTTGATTGTTCTGGAAATGAAACTCAATATGATCAGGTGTTTGTTCAACCATGTGACCTGTGCCATTTAAACTAACATGGTTGACACTCTGTTTTTATTTTATTGGCCTGTTAGTCTGAGTCCAGAGGACCTTATTCACACTGTCTATTAGGGGGGACAACCTGCGCAGGATGTCATTCCCTAGTAGACAGGATGTGCCCTCTGAAGTCACGACTATGACCGGGTATTTCACTTTGTGTCACCCAATTTTATTTCCAAATCTGCTCTCCCCTTGACAGGAATTTCATTCCAGTCAAAGTTTTGGAGTTGTCCAGGAAGAGGGGTGAGAGGGAACTGGTATCTCTCCCCCCTTCCTGAATTTAGCTGATCAAAGGCCCTTTTTCACAGAAGAGTGGCTTGAGATCCTGTGTCCACCAGCGCTGAGAATGTACATTGCCCTTGCACTTGGACCAGGGCATGAATACTACCCTCTTTCTCCTCCAATGGGCAAAGGTGATGTGCATGGTGGGCGGTCAATGTCTTTATTTTAGACTCCGACACATGGGTAGTTTGGGTATAATCCTGTGTTGGAGTTTGGGAAGCTACAAGAAACATTTTAAATTCTGATATTTGGGGAGTTTTGGGCTCCCCTTTTTCTGATCCTGGGCTGCCCCCCCTTTTTGGAAGCAGTCAACAGAATTGATTTGGGAAGTTTGGGAATCCTCTTCTAATGCTTGATTCCCTGGTTGCTCATTCTGGGGTTCCAAGAGGGGCGATTCTGAATCAGTCCCCACATCCACCCAGTCTTCATTTCGATCTCTTGGGACCCATTTTTCTTTGGGAGGAGTTCCCCCGTCCCTGAAGGAGAATTTTCTTTTCCCCCAGAATCCCCTAAGGATTCTTCCCCTTCAAACTGGAGGACACTAACTTCCTCACCAAAATGGGTCTTTTTGCTGTCTTTATTTCTCCTACCCACCCTCTGTTCCCTGGGTTGCAGATTTGCGGGGCAAGAGATTTTTGTTCCGGTTCCTGGGTGTCCAGGGGCTTTTCATGAGTAAGGAAGGAAGCTTCCCCTAGGGATTTACACCCCCATTTGCCCTGTGCCTCCTCCTCTGGAACCGGTGAGTTGTCAGGGTTCTCTCCCCATCATTGTTCTGGGGTGCCAGACCCTTGGTTTGTGGGGTTCTGAGCCGCCATGTTCATCTGAGGGTTCTGTTGAGCCTTCAACATGCGACCCAGATCCTGGGTAAGGTTTTGGACCTTACGTTCCAGTTGGGACCCCCGTTCCTGCTGGTACGGGGTTCTCTGTTCATACCTAGATGGATCACGGGAAGGGTAACTATCCCTTCTCCCGTAGGACCATTGATATTATGAATTTTCATAACCCTCCACCCTTGGCCTTCCCTCTCCCGGATTGGGTTGTCTGGTTTCCTGAAAGCAGGAAAAGAGGAGGGTTGTCCTGCGGGTTGGGGTTTTGTGGTTACCGAGGAAAGAAACGTAACCCAACATTTGGGGGATTACTGCCCTCCTGGGGGAAGTTAGGAGGGAAGTTTCCGGGGGTGGTACTTACCTGATTGGGTACCCCTCCTTGAGCTGGGGGAGTCCATACTTACCCCAAGATTAGTCGGTTGCCCTTGTATCTGGGACCTATATAAACAGGGGAGTTAGGGGTTCCATTGGTGGGATTGCCTCCCTGAACGCCACCTGTCGCTGATTGGCCTGAAGACCTTCTGGGTCTCTGATTTTGCTGATTTTGTGTAGGTATATTTTTAGGCTCCCTCATCTCTAGGTCTAAAATGGGGGCAACCTTCACCTCCGCTACCTTAGCAGCAGCAGTGGTGTTGGCTGGCTTGGGGTTTTTGGTCTGATTTTTGTTTTCTGCAGGTTTTTGGACTTCATAAATGTGGGTCGCCTGCTCTATGACCCAGTCCAGAGATCTTTTATCGTGGAAGTCCCTCACCAGCTGGGTCATAGTATACTTTGGGAGCGCATGAAAGAAGGTAGTTATAAACTCCCTGCTATCCGTGCGCACCCTCCTAGTGGTTTGTGCAAAGGCGTGTTTAAGCTCCTGCAAAAATTCTTGTGGGGCCTGATCTTCCCCGCACTGCAGATTGTAGGCCGCTTTGTGAGCCTCTTGGGGGTTTCTGTGGGCGGAAAATTGTTTCAAGATGGCTGCCCTGTAGGTGGACCATCTTGAATTGTTCTGGTCTTCCAGTCCAGCAAAGAAATGGAGTACTCTGGAGAGAAAGTCCATTTAACATACTCTATGTAGTTCTGGTTGTCTTTCAGGTGGAAAGTGTCCATCATCTGCTTATAGAATTCCAAGTGTTCCCAGACAGAATATTTTGCATTTTGTATGTGGTATGAGGTTATGACACTCCTAATGGCCTTAAATCTGCCTAATGGGGTCTTTTGTCATGAATCTCTTGAGTTTATTTGCCTTCTTAGGCTTAGTCACCCAAGTCCACTCGCCCTCAGACTGAGAGGCGCTGCTACTTGAGGTCCCCTCCTGATCATCTAGGCTCTCCCTGATTCTGTGGGTTTCAGAGGGGCCTGCGGAATGGTGGGGCCTAGTTTCTTCACTCCTGCGGCGCACAGGAGAGTAGTCTTCTGACTCCTCCCTGCTCCCAGGGTTGGCAGAGTATTATCCCCACTGCCCGGATTGGGTGGTGGTCTTCAGGATGCTCTTATGAGGCCTCTTTTCCTATTGTTCCTGAGCAAATTAAACCAACTGGTCCCTTTGGAGGTAGTGCTCCTTCTGATCTGATTCCCTGACTCTCTCCTCATAGGAGGTCTCCTTGTCAGAGACATCAGCCTTTATATTTTTGTACCTACATAGGGATACCCTTCTATCAATTTCTGGGGGGCGCTGACCTGTCAGCTCCATTATGCTTGGCCTATTAAATTCCGGCTCATGTGAAGTATTAAATGGGTGTGAGTCCCTTAGTATAGAGGTCATCATACTATGATCAGTGGTTGCTCTGTCCCTCTGTACCTGTTCGGGGTCCCTCCAGTTTGTATTAGATCTAGGATACTCCTTCTCCAACCTCGCTAGTTTTTCCGCTAGTTTTTCTTTCTCATCCCCTATCTCTTGATAATAGGCAAAGATCTGAGTCTTTTGTTCAGCTATCGGGGTTTTACTGGCCTCTATGACCTCTATGACCCGCCTTTGTGCTGCCACTTGTTTGTGGAGCACATCATTCTCTTCACAGAGGGCCTCGTTATCCTCTTTGTGCTGCCTGTATAGTTTGGCGACCCAGAGCCAATTTCTGTTTCAGGAGACTCACCTCCTGAGTTTGTGCATCTTTGGTTTGGGTGCTCTCTTCCAGAGCACCTTCTACCCATCTGGCGTGCTCCAGTAGATTCCCATACTCTGTTTTGAGTTCATTTAGTTTCTGGAGGGCTAATCCACTTCCCTGTAACTCTGTTTTTAAATTGCTTACTTCCTGGCCTAGGGCGCCTTTCTCCTGATTTAGGGTGCCTCTCTGTTCAACTAGGTCATCCCTTTGTTTCTTGATGGTATTTAATTTCTGGCGTTCTTGATCAAATTCTGTTTGAGAGTGGAGGTCTCTCATAATTAATGTATTATTTTCCTCTTTCAACCTTTCGACCTGATCTTGCAGCATGGTTATTTGTCCTGAGCAGGCCCTCTTATATGTTAATTGTTGAGTAAGCTTTTGTTGACTCTCTTGTAGAGAGTCAACCTTTTCCTGACACTCTATTTTTACTGCTTCTAGTGGGGCCTCTATGTCTACATTATACTGCTGTTGGAGAGCCACGTCCTCTTTTAGTTTTAGAATGTAATTTCCAGATTCTACCTCCAAATCTTGCCTCTTTTGTAGTTTTTGGTCTGTTAATTGTAAATCTGTCTGGATTTTATTTAATAGTTCAGATTGATTATGCGCGAGAGTTTCCTTTTCCTCATGCTTTTCCCACATCACTCCCATGTGGAGATACATGTAGGCCGCGATTCTGACAATTTTGATTTGCTCCTCTTAAATTTTTGGGGTCATATATAACTCACTCAATGCTTGGTGTAATAGGCCACCGTCCAGCCACGTATCCAGGTTCATGGTGGTGACCTGTTGTGTTATTTCTTCTAGCCAGACTTTTTCATCTTGTTCTGGCCATTCACCTCTTACAAATAACTTACGCAGAAGGTGCTCCCTAGCCATATTGATCTCTACTGAAACAGTCATTTTGGACACACAACTTGGTCTCAGCCTAGGATGTAGCACTCAATTGATATGCCTTTCTCGTTATTTTATGCAAATTCAATTTAAGATGGTACACACCTCATATCACAACCCCTTTTTCAAATACCCCGGGTCACAATGGACCATGAACCAGGCAGGTTGGTGAAAATACAATATTTATTTATTTTTAAAATTCAAAAGAAATCATACAATTTTTAATATGGGGGAGCAATCACCAATGGGGTGATATTTACAATGAAAATGGAAGCAATGCACTTGGTTAACCTTCTCCTAGAACATATGCAAAGCACGCGTGAATAGGAGCACTTTTGGGATTAGGATATATAGCACCCAAGTTAAGGTTTCTCCCAGCAATGTTCCCTCAACTCACAAATAATCAAATTCTGAGCAGATAGAAAGAAGCAGCAGGTCGTCAGGGACAAGAGGCAGAAAACAGAATCACAATCTGTAACAGAATAAGAGGCAAAACACTCAGCAAAGGCCTAAAATAACACTTGAATTTTATAAATAATTAATTAATGTGTGGTTAAATTATAATATCCATATGTTTTATCACAATAGCATGCATGTTATATCACTGGCAATCGCAAGGCAATGGATCAGCAAAAGGCATACAATTCGAAAATGAGTGGAAAGTTTAGAGCCTGCTGCAGAAAAATGACACGTTGGAGATTCCCGCTTTAAATTACCCAAACGATTTTTAATAAAAACGGGTGAAATACTCTGATTTGGAGTGCAGACTGGGGGAAAGATATATATCACAGAGACAAGACAAAAGTGAAAGGAGGTCTCTAGCTAAAAAACTGGATGAGACATGCAAGATAGAAAAAGGGTTGATTTGAGTAAAATGAAGCCGTGAAACAGGAAAGAAAATTAGTTGAGACAAGAACAGGTTTACTCTAAACTCGACTGTTCAGACTACACCGCCCAAGAGGGACACAGTAAGATCCAAGGTTGATTCGTGACTTCAACCTTATCACCCCAGCGTCCAACCTTAAGTGGAACTAGTCTGATCACTCAAAATATGACTAAGGGTTTAGGATTTACACAAGACAAAATAAATAAAGAGATGGTGCTAACACTTTAGAAAGTCAAAGACAGGTAAACGGATAATTCTAACAGTTTCAACAAGTTACCAGGGTATACATATGACTGCTTAGAGAGTGGGATAAGGACAAAGGCAAGGCAAGGTAAGCTATGTGTTTCTGTGGGGTGGGGATTATACTCACAGTCCACTTTTGAGTTTTTAGTATTTTTGGACAGTCAACAGGTTCTGGTCTCCAGGGCTTGGGTCACCAGGTAGCGGACACTCCTGGCAAAAGACAGCTGGGCAAGGTCTGGTCACCGGACGCTATGGACAGCTGGATGGCAGGATTGCAGCGGGCATGCAGTTAGTCGGCCGTAAACCGGTCTGATTTCAGGATGCCAAAGGTCCCACCGCTTTCCCCTTTTTGTTAATGGGATATTAGTGTTTTTTTTCTGGATCAATGGCCTTGCTGGAGTAGGAATCAGCTATGCTTGGGTTTTGCAGTGGGCTCTGGAGTAGGGTCAGCAATACTTTGGCCTTGTAGGGAAAATCTGTAATCATCAAGATGAACGGAGATCAGGAACGCCACTGCAGGAAATTCAGGAGAGAGTGTGTGTGTGGCTCTGTCATGCACTCTTATTTATAATTCATTGTGACATCATAGAAGTATATGGCTGGGCAGGCTTCGCTAAACACACCTCTAAACCACTGGATTGGTCAGGGGTGCTAGTCCCCACCTCACTCTCAGCTGGTTGGATTTCAAGGGTAGGATGCCAGATTTATGATGTGAGTTTTATAATGTTCAAAACCTCCCACAGTTACTTTAGTAAAATCGTATTTTTTGCCACAAATGGTACATTTATACAGTTGAAGTCTCATAGCAAATTACATAAACAGGTTACATATTTTATGCAGACTATTCCAGTCCAACTCAGCCATCGGTGAGACATTGTTTTGCCCTTCTACCAGTTTTTCACGCTTTTCAGTGAGAATTATATTACTTAGAATTCTTTAACTTTATCCATGGGTGTGAATTATCATTAGGCATGTAAGCAATAAAATCTGCAATGGCATCATGGATACTTTCCTTATAATACCCAATTCTCTGCCATTTCTATTCCGAAGGTGTCAGGGGAAGCTACAATGTCTTAAATTATAGTCCACAAAATCACATTTAAACTGCTCAATTTTCACATTTTTGCAAAGTCCTGTGGCAAAGATAAAAGTCTTAACATTTTTTTTAATAACATAGTCCTTGGAGGCGAAATGTCACTATTGTTCTCCATGTATGGGTATTCCTTTCCAAGGCTATCCCCTCACCCCAAGGTTGTCACAGAGATTTCCTTTGAAGCTTTTGGTGGAAGTCACAAATAGGTGTGATATTTCACTTCGCACTTTGGTGTCCTAGAAGTTTCATTGTCAGAGGGCTCAGCCCAGAACAAAGTCTGGCCCAGCAATTATCACTTGTGTGCCGGTATCTACTGTGAGGGTCCTTTTGTTTCTGGTATCCTCTCAGCAGAAACCTGTTTTTGGGCTGACATCCCCCAATGCGGCCACTGCAGTTTGATTTAATTTTATTTCTTTTTGCTCTAAATTTGGAAGAAAACCTGCTGAATAGACCCATCTCATACATGTATTTTCACAGCACAATCCCCTTTCACATTGCTAGGCAGGGAGAAGTTTTTGCTCAACATTGTACCTTCCAACAGGCATTTTCTTCTTTAGTTTGCAAAGGCCCATTTTGACACATGTGGCAAAAGTGGGCATATTCCCTTTAAAATCGGTTTTTGCATCTGCCTTTCCAATATTGTTCTGTAGCTTTAGCCAACTTGTTTACTCCACAGTCTGTACCAAGCAAAGGTCTCCATGAAATTGACATGTGCACAGAAAGCTCTGATTTTCTTGTGTAGCTGAAGGAAAGCTTTTGTTGATTTTCTCAGGTTTGGCTGGCACAGCCTGTCATTCAGGAATAAGGCTCTTTTCTGATTGAGCACAATGTGAATATGGCGGGGCATGACAGGGTCTTTTTGATAAAAGCAGTTTGGTGAAAACAGGGAAAAATAGCATCAGAGCGGCAACATTTTAGAGGTTACATATTCCCCTTTTCAATGGGAATTTTGGGCTTGCAGCAAAGCAGCGCTGTTTTTTCACTCCATTTCTTTTAGACAAACAAGAACACACCCTAGTAGCCTTTCTCGGGGTGCTTCCTGTTCCATCTTGCCCAATGGCGCTTGGCAAAACAGTGCAGCCATCTTTTTGTTGCAGCAAAAAAAACACTGTTTTGAGGCCATGGTGCTCACAGGAGCCAGCGCAGCCATTTTGCTGGTGACTGCAGATGCGCATCTTGGAAATTCTGTTCAGTGGGTCAATGTAGCCCACAGTTAAGTGCTGAGAGTATGGCGTGAAGATGTGTTTATGTATGACTGTTTATAACATATTAAATTATGCTAAACAAACACAGTATTCCTGCATAGGCAGCATAGTGTTATGTAGCTTGTCCCAAACGGAACCTGGCCATGCACACTTGAGACTCTGCAGCATCCCTTGTATGGCAAGAAAGACAATTTTGGAGGAGCTCTGCTGGTATCCAGTGACCAAGTCAAGAGTATTTAAGCCCCAGGTCCAGCATCAGTCTTCAGGACTTGGGAACAGCCACGGAGGACAGAATGCTGGTTGGATTTCCCCCAATCCTCATGATCTGTAAAGATTAAAGTCTTGTCATCGCCTGCAAGGTAGACTCATGGCTTTAATTCCCTTGCTTTCAGTTCGCCGGGATGTTTTGATTGACACAGGTTTTCTTCAAAAGGGGGAGGACAGTTGCAGATTTAAAGGAGGAAGGCAAGAGTCCAGTGGAGGAAGAGTGGTTAATAAACAGTAGGGATGTCAAGTGATGGCAAGCATACATCAGAAGCTTTGTTTAACAAAGCTTTATTATGATTCATAATACAGGGCATAGGGCTGGATGAATGCTTAGCTAGTAGCGACATATTCTAGAAATCGTAGGGAACCCCTTGAACCCTAGTGTCATGGAAATTATTTCTTCAAGTGTGATCTTCTAGGCGCTCCTTGCACCTTGGGATGATGAGATTCTTTAACACAACATGTTTTAAACTTATCCTTATAAGGTTCTATCCCTCCAGAGAGGCCCTTTTATGCCAACTAAAGTACAAACCTAATCTTTGTGAGTCGTTTAGCCTCTATGCTAACCCAAATCTACAGCAAGAGTTCACAAAGTTTGACCAACAAAAAGTGTTCAGAACCTTTTCCTTCAAAGTCCATCCCTATTCCAGATGCTTTTCTGTCTCTACCTTACTCACGCTTCTGCCTTCTACAGGATCTCATGTGAGCACTGCTACATTAGGCCTCTCCAAGGCCTCCTGTTCCTTTAGTGCATCATTCCAAGTAGGTATCTTCTTGACCTTGGGCTCTCTCTGGCTTCTCCTAGGTCTCTACAAAACCTCTCTCAGACGTCTATCAGGTCTATCCACAACATTAGATTCTCTTAATGTTCTCTCAAATCTCTCCAATAACTTGGAATATCTTAAACATCTCTCAGGCCTCTCCGTGACTTTGGCTTCTCTCAAAATTCTTTCAGATTTCTGCATGACCTTGGATTATTTCAAACTCATCTCAGGTCGCTCCAAAACCTTGGCTTCTCTCAAAATGTGCTCAGATCTCTCCACGACCTTGGATTCTCACAAAGATCTCTCAGGTCTTTCTTTAACCTTGGCTTCTCTCGAAATTCTCTCATGTCTCCACACGACATTGGAGTCTCTCAAACAACAATCTTGGCAATAAAGCATGTTTCTCCTCTCCTCATTTAGGATCCTTTTCAGGCAGAAAACATTCTCACTCTTCTGCCAGTGGTCCTTCTTAAATGTCTTCAAGGAAGCACTCCTTGTCAGCTGTTCCCTCTGGTACTAAGCATTCTGAATAAAACCTGTCCCTAGTACCTTTCCTCCATACACCACTGGTCCTTTGAGGCAGGAACTCCGACATCTCCTCACCAGAGAAAATGCTGCACAGTTGAGAAGAAGTAAAGTTCCTTTTTCCAGGTGGTGGCCTCCCTGTGGATCCAAGGAACCGATCAAAGCATATCTGCCCCTCTTTGGAATTCCTCACTTTCACTTATAATGCTGCGCTAGGAACCACTTACCTAAGCCAGCTCAGGATTTGTCTTTTCATTGTGTTGTTTGTTTTACATATCCTGCCTGATTGGTGTTCCCTCTCCGAATGCTTCATTGGCATTGGTTGAGTCTTTATCAACACTTGGCTCCAAGCAGTTAAGCATCAGCGGTGCATTTGGTACCATTTTGGATATACAAATTTGGCCGGACGTGCTTCTATGGTGTTCCACGAAGTCGCAGTAAGCAGGACGTGCCATTTCAGCTGTCTGCAAGCGGTGCGGTACTCTCTCCGGTGGTAAAGTGTTCGACAGTTTTTCTTGTATTTTACTTTTTGTCAGGGTTTGGCGTCCCGCAAACTTCCACGGTTCTCCTTCTTTTCAGTGTCCAACCCTATAAAAGTTCTACCGTTGGGTTTAAGATCATTACAACCATGCAACCATGCTCTGCCTTCGGGGATTTCAATATTAAGCCAGCATTACAGCTTAGGACCCTTCTGCAGCAACCGGGAACCAGTAGTTCTGCATCACATTTAATTTACAGAACCCTTCTGAATTTAGGAACTGCTGCGTGTCTGAGAGAAGGGCGAGCCTAAGGAATTGGGCGTGATCCAGTCTCTGGAAGGCACATTGGTTAGTGGCTTGGTCCCCTAATACAACAGAATGGGGAGTTACCCCAATTCATGGCAGAGCTCATAGAGATGAGGGGATGTCAAGAGGACTAAGCTGTTGGAGGAGCAAACGGGTCGATCATAGTGCAAGGTGGGTTGCCATTGCGAAGGATGGATGCTAATTTGGCTGGGGAGATAAGGGAGAATTTGTTGAGAGTGTTTGAAGAGTGAGGGGCAGAGGTGGTGGACAGCAGAATGGTGGATTAGAGAATGAATGTCTGTAAGAGTGTCACAAATGTTAGTAGAAAAACAGCAAGCAGTGAGGGAGGAGGTAATAGATATTGGCTTGCAAGGTGTGAACACATTTTGAGGGTAGATGGAAACTTGCGGACATTGAGGGGGACGTAAGATTAGGATGTGAAGTAGGAGGATTTGGCAGAGCCCAGTGAAGAGGAGAGAGTAGCAAGCAATTCTTTGTAAGGTAAGAGTAAGGGGGTATTTGGGGATGTGCTCTAGTGTCATAGGTTACAGTGCATGTTGTGTTTGAGGGTCTGGATCTCAGAGGTGATATCTTTGTGTCAAACATGTATACTTATTGCACCCTTTCTCCAGGTTTGGTACTTGGTACATCCTCCCTGAACCCCGCTGTGCCTGTCCTTGGTATCTTCCAATCCTTGAAAAGTTGAGCTGGGCCCTGGTCCTGTCATGCCTCTTGCATCGGAGCCTGTTGCAGTGTCATCCTGTGCTCTCTGGGTCCTCTTCCAGAGAGCCTGTTTCTGCACACAGTTGCTCTGAGCTAGGTCTTGCAATGAGGCCTTCCTGATGGGTGTCTCGCCTTGTGTCCTGTCCTGCCCCACACCCAGACTTGGTTGCTTTTATAAGGGCACAACTTAGGTAGCTTTGTCCCCTGTGGACCTGCAGCCCACCTAAGATTGTGAGAGAGCTGTTCCCAATCCAAAGTCAGGGACGAGAAGGAAGGGAGAGAGAGAGATCCATACCATTTCCACTGCCGCTTCCTGTCCTGTGAACCCAAGCCCTGTCTCCCTGGCAACAGTAAGGAGAAGGAAGGTTGCCATGGCTGCACTTCCCGCACCGTGTTGGCTTCGGTGTCCAAAGAACAGAGGAGAAACATCCTTCACAGTTCCGCCAGAAGGCCCCCGGGTAGAGCATCACTCACGCCTGCCCCCCACTCCCTAGGTTAGCCCCTGTCCGAACTTGCTTCAAGTACCTTAGCCCTTGCACAGGTCAGTATTCATCCCTCAAGTGCAGTTTCAGACAATCCCCATATGTCTGTAAAGGGCAGTGTAAATAAGTGGAGACATTGCAAACGCGCCCCGGGTTCTAAACATCAATACTCAGACTGTATGTGAATAATAATGATATTGATGATAGTGATGTGTTATTTATATAGCGCCTTTATCCAAAGCGCTTTACAGAGCACATATTTACATTCAATATCACCCAACCGAAATTGGTACTCATTAATAAGAGGCTATTATTGGTGGTGTGTTCACTGGTTCTCTCTGCTCATTTTGGAATGATATGCAGTCACTCAAATCCCCTGCATAGTCACTCGTGGGTACATATATGGGGAAGCAGCGTTTTCCTCAAATGAAATCTCTACAGCAGGTTATACAGTGACGCCCACTGATCATTTGGAGCGTGCTGTTCTATAGCTATAAGTGGCTTTATCAAAGAAAGCGGATTCAATGCCCCCGTGGAAGTTAAATGTCCAGCATGTAATGTGCACCGTCTCAGTTGCCTCTGTGTACAGAACACCCCTTGCAGTGTGATGTAAAGTGCTCCCCATTGAGCTATGTACGCCCTACTTCCATGTCCTCTGGCCCCTGTCAGAGGAAGCTGCTATTACGCGTCCTTCTTGCGTGTCATTGGTATTTACCTTGCGTGTTATTCGCCATGCTGTATATTACGTGCAGTACCTTACGTTCTCTTGGCCCATTTCATGTGTTCTAAAGCCAAGATCTGGCCGGCTTCCCTGGTGTCAGTACTCAGTGCCTTGGGTCCGCGGACATTGCTGCGCGCGCATGGAGTCGCGCGCTCCCTCGCTGCATTGTGAAGGCGCTTTCCTTGCTACAGTTGGTTTGCATTGCTCGGTCACTGGCCATTCTATTAGTGATTGTGACCGGGGAGCCCAGTTCACTTCTTTCCCTCCTTAAGGTAGTCCCATTGGTGAGGTTTGCACAGTTGCTGTCCCATCCGTGCTGTTGATTGGAACTCAGGATCAGGTGAGCACTTTTTCATTCAGCTCTAATTTTGTGGGGGCACTGGCTAGTCAGGACCCTGGCTATCCCTGGCCCTCAATGCAGTGAGGGCCCTTTGAGTAATCTGCACCCTTTACATACAGTTCTATCGCACCTGGGTGGGAGAGGCACAGCCTATGCTGAGGAGGCTGGCACAGAGGGCTTCCCCAGTGTTTAGCAGACTGGTGGCGTCCAGAGTTGGGCACCCACCCGCTTTCTAGCAGGAAGGCCCTGCTGCTTGAGGCCAGCCATTGCTGAATCCTTTCAGAGCTGGTGCAATTCAGGGGCTCCAGCATTGAAAGGGTGCACTGTTACTAGGCACTTAGTTGGGTTCACCTCTACGGTTGTGCCTGTGCTGTTCCCCGGATGTTAGAACTCCTCTAACTGCCTCTTTCAGCTCTTGCACAACATCCAGTCACCTACTTTCATTTCCGCACTAGAACCGCTGCCACGTCAGCCTCACTCGCACGCGGGACCGGTTGAACAGGGATCGGTTGCCAACTAGTGCAGGGGTCTGCCTCCTGTATCTCTACAGACGGTTTACGCTCCTGTTCCCATGAGATCATCGATAAGATAGCTCAGCAGGTTGAGCACTCGCTGCTGCAATCTGAGCGTGATCTGCAGGTTCCAATCCCGGCAAGGCCAACTCAGCCTTTCATCCTTCCGAGGTCGATAAATAAGTACCAATTTCTGTTGGGTGATATTCTGTGTAAATATGTGCTCTGTAAAGCGCTTTGGATTAAGGCACTATATAAATAAACACATCATTAGCACCAGGATCCCTCACCATTGACTATGCTGTCTAGGGCTGATGTGATCTCCTAGGATAGGTGATGTGGAGCAGTGAAATGATCACTGTGCCTTGTTTAGCAAAATATATCTTTCTTACTGTAAAAGTGGCACGCTGCACGGGTGCCACCACTGCACCCATTCTTGCAAGAAACAATGTTTTTAAAAAGAGTGCACAACCGACATGGGCACAAGGCTCCCCGTTGTCATGCTTGAAAAAAGTTATTTGGAACATTAACATTAACAAAGCAAGCCTTGAATAAGCACTTAATTAGCACGAAACATGTGCCGTCATGATGAAATCAGTAAAACAAGCTTACGCACTTACCTGTGTGATGAAAGGAGTGACATAATCACACACATTGTGTTGGAATTGAGAAGTGTTTGACAACGCAGGCACCATACACAATGAACTTCATAACAACATTATCAAATGCATTACACAAACAGAAGACTTTTGGAAGCGAATATTACAGGGTATATGGGTTAAATAAATATCAACTGTATTAGCCTTTGGGGGAAAGGTTGCAAATGGACTCTTCATGTAGATGGTTTTCGGTGTCCTACTCCTAGATGGCATCCTTGTTTAGAGGTGCGTTATAAATGCCATATCATCAGGGTCGGACTGGGACATGAAATGAGCCCAGACGCCTCAGAAAAAGAGGCCCTCACCTAAAAAAAAAGTGTCCCTCAAACCCTCATCTGTGAAATCATGTCAATTCACAACTTTACAGAAAATGCTACTTATGGGGGTTAATGGTGTTTGTTGCATGTAATGTTTTGTGGAAACACTTGAGAAAACGAGTGATAACATTCCTTTTCCATGGCCCCGGCATTCGATAATGATTTGTTATTTAAATAGCGTGTTTGCCAAAGTACTGTACATAGCACATATTTAAATGCAATCATTCCCAACCGAAGTAGTTGGTACTCATTTATCAACCGCTGATTAATGAAAGGTGAGTTGGCCTTGCCAGGATTTGAACCTGCTACCTGCAGATCATGCATAGATCGCATCAGCGCCAGCGAGCGCTCAACCCGCTGGTCTATATTACTGGCGTAAGAAGCAAGCAGTTCCTTCCTTCTTCCCTCCCATTAGCCATCACTCCCTTGTTAAACTGTAATGTAATCGCACAGCACGAATGACACGTTCTGTGTGTTGCCCGGAAGCAAATTTCATCACGTAACGAACACCGTGAACCATGAAGCCTGAATGTGGCCAGTGGGAATCCATTTTGTAATTGTCCGCCATTTTATTTTTCTGTAACGCTTTGCAAAACATATTCTGTGCTTCAGGCCCACACACGGATAGATAGGAATGTGAAACCCTGCAGAAATACATTGTTTTATTATTCAGTAAAGCCTTGAAGCTGTACAAGAGCAGCGGCTAATCGGAGGCCCAGGTGCCAGACTGTCTTGCAAACGCTGTTGTAAAAGGCAGTTAAATGAGAATGATATACAACTAACGGTGCTCTTTCATGGAGGATGGTATTTCTCTGCTTCAGAACTGTCTGACCCTTAGCTCATGAGCCGCAGCAACCAGATAACATTGCTGGAATGTCTCCCTGCTAGAACATGATATCCTTCCACATGCCTGTGCCACGTGTTCCCCAAAACAGTAAGCTGTCTCTGCAAACCTCGGCTAGAAATACCAAATGTTTAGACTGAATGAAGTTACGTGCCTAACTGTCAATTACTGTACCCTAGCCTGCACGTCATGTATATGGGTGGACCGAATAATGTTGTTCAATGATGATGTATTATGGATATATATTACTGCTTTATCGACGGCTCGCTCTCTCTCCTCTCACAGTGTTTGTGAGCACACTTCGTGAGGTGTTGAGACCAGATCGGCCGATCTATATACTCTGAATAAAACCAGACTTGTTTGGGAAACAAACCTCACGATTGGTGTGTCATTAGTATATGGTTATTGTGCCCTTATTCCATATATGGTCTTACACCCTTGCCCCCCCTTCCTTCCTCATGATTTTCTTTTTTCTTTTGTTCCTTCCTTTTTTCTTGCTCCCCTTCCATTCTCTCCCCTTCCTTCCATGGGCATCTTTCCTCTCCTCCTTTCCTGCCTCTCTCACATTGTTTCCTTCCTGTCTCCCTACCATCTTTCCTCTTAACTTCCCCCATCCTTCTACCCTCCTTGTTTTTGTCCCTTCTACCGTTTCTCCTTATTTCTTTCCTTCCTCTCTCTGTTATTCCTACCCCATTGTTATATTGGAAAATAGCACTTAAAGATAAATTATTGTGCATGGGTCAGCAGGCCAGGGTGCACTCGAGTCGAGTGTAATGATGGGCTCTGCAGCATTATTGCATCACAGCTGATACCAAACGACAGCTACATCACCAAGCCCTTAGTCGAGACAGCATGAGAGTGTGATACATCCATGTACAGACAGAAACTTCGTCATGGCATGTAGCGGTGTGTCCATGTCGAATTTCAGACATTTTTAGAAGATAAGAGCTTTCGCTCATGGGTTAAAAAGAGAAGAGTGGCGTGGATGCAGTTAGTTTTCAGAGAGGCTCGATCATGACCTGATACGTATGACATGCATACATACAATCTCACTGCATGAAGGAGCCATGAAGGAGCCAGCAGGTACGATAACATAGACCCGGGGCAGACCAGGTTGAAACATAGAGCTTCCTGCCCATTTTCATTGTGACACTGGAGCCACCTAAATACTGCACCGTCACCACTCCCTCCCAGCCCCACCCAATTTAAACCTTTACAATTAACTGCCTTCACCGTGCTTTTTGACACTGACACACTGAGTAGCATCACATGCCTTTACCACTGAACAGCACTGACATCACCATCCCATTCACATGCCTTTAACACAAAGCAGCACTGACAGGAGCGTAGCACCTTTGACAGCAGCGTAAACCTTTATTTCGCTGAGTAGCATCACAGAGCAGCATTAATGTTTTATACATTAGGCTGCACATTTGGTAACTCTGTCCTGACTTTGCCGTAGCAGATAACCACTTCAGAACCAGTCCCACCTGATTTGCTTAAATTGTAGTCGGACCTCCTCCAATTGTGGAGCCCTCCCAATGAGTAGCACCCCAAAGAAGTGAGGGCCCCGGCCTGGCCTATCTTAAAATGGATAGACAAGCACAGAGTGTCTCGGACTTGCGACCAGGAACCCAGTGCCTACTAGCGAGCATCAGTGGGGCTTCCTCAACAAACCAAATGAGCTGCACCATAAACGCCACATGCACAGACGAGCAACATGGACAGCCAAGTCTCAGACACCCCCTGGGCCCACATTATGAGAAATCGGATTCAATTGTATACTTTGGGCCAGGCTTGATAGAATACGGAGGGTGGAGACAGGAAGAGCCGGTATAAGCCAGTAAGATAGCTCTGCGAGTTAAGTGTTCGCTGCTGCGATCTGAGCGTGATCTGCCAGTCGCAGGTTCGAATCCTGGCAAGGCCAACTCAGCCTTTCATCCTTCCGAGGTCGATAAATGAGTACCAATTTCGGCTGGGTAATATTTATGTAAATATGTGCTCTGTAAAGCGCTTTGGATAAAGGCGCTATATAAATAACACATCCTTATCATTCAGATAAAGGGGAATGGGAATTTGGAGCAGGTCGACGCTTCTATTAGTAGAATGAAAGACTGTCCAATGATACTATTTCTGAAACTTCACATCAACCAGGATACCTAGGCCCTGCATGCGCCACCAGGACAGGACCTTTCAGCTTTCCCTGCACCCGGTCTGTCCAGGGAAGCTCTTCCATGTGGGAAGAGTCGACACTACTTTAAGCGTGTTGTTCTGGGATTCATTCAAATTGGCAATCCTGCATTCGCACATTTATGTGCACACAAACAGGTCGCTTTAGGATTCAGTGTTCCCCTCTCCCATGGTGCACTTTTGTAAGGACTAGGACTAGTACAAAGGCCGGCCCTTCACCACTGTCTAGCCCGCACTGAGCCAGGTGTTGCAAGCAATGACCCACGCAGACCACAACGCGGCTCCCCTCCGCACCAGCTACGGTTACAGCACCAGGAAGAGCATCGAGTTTAAGTCATCTCAGGCTCCCACCACCGTATGCCATGGATGGGATGGATGCTGCTGCCTGCAACAGGTGTTTGAGAAAACCTTATCTTCATTTAAAAGACACTCATTTAGTCTGATTGGAAATATGATTTTATTTTTCATATTTGTTTTTGGCATGTGTTGTTGGTCATGCTGACATGATGATTGCACAGCTGTGACACACATGACTGAGCGGCGGTGCTCTGGCGCTTTCTCGACTAACAGAGATAGTAACAATTCATTACAAACACTTCACTTGACTGTTCTCATTCAGGGTGACTGCCTCTTCTCTGACTTCCGACCCCCGCTGGCCCATTCAATGTTATGTTTTTATTACTTACTGTGTGTAACCCACGGGCACACATTCTGTCTCCTGAGACTCCCCGTTGCAGTTCACGGCTGGGCCAGGCAGATCTAATAGGCCCCTCGTCGTTGTCGGGTGTGCTGTGCTTGAGGCCTGCTCCCTCCTCTGCCATCAACACTTCCTTTCGAATATCTGCGCGTTGTGCTGGGTATGGCACCCAGCAACACAGCAATGCGCATGATGGCCCATGCGTCTTGAGCACGATTGGCTGCCACTGCCAGCCTGCTACCTATCAACAGGCCCCCTGACCCTGCCCGGAGAGGGCGAGGTTGAAGAGACAGCCCGCCCTGCCCTCCCACCCAAGGCAGGCAAAAGCAAACTTGATGTAGAGCCCATCCGCCCCCCCCCCCACCGACAGGAATTGTTGGTGTTCTCGAAGAGAGCGTGAAGCTGCCCGCCTGGCGCCAAGCCAGTGGATGGCAGGGGCACTGGCAGCCCCAAGACCCATGCTATTGGAGCATCACCACTTACTTAATTGTTCTTTGATGATGTTCTCCGACTGACACTGTGTGCATTCTCATCATAAATACATCGGTTTGCCGCCGTGCGGCGAGCTGGCGGCAGGCTGTGTGAGGCAACGTAACGAGTACAAGAAAAATCCTCCAGCCCAGCTCCGCGGATACTAATGTGGCTCATAAAACCGGCCCCGGAGTGGCTTATGAAATCGGACCCAGGGCCATCCAGAGTCCCTTTTGATTCTGCCAAATTCATATGTGAGCAGATTACGACTAAAGGAAGTTTTAGGAAGATGTGGGGGTTTTGCATCTGAGATTGTATTTTAACTACAATGCATGCGGTTTACTTAAAACCAAAAACACACTATATTAATAACACACGAAAAAGAAAAAATAGCTCTTTAGGGAAGGGTGGCTGCAATTGCCCTGGGCTGGCTCGCATCGCTGCGGCACAGGTGCATATATTTAAGCTTGAGCCCCGCAATGGATCTGAGATCAGCTCAGTGTGTCTAGCGCTTGTTGCAGCCATCTATGCCATATGCCAGATTTTCCCTTTCCTCTTCCTGAGGGTAATAAACAGGAGCATATAAACATAGGTGATTATGGCACCTACAACACGACCGGTGCTACCAAAAGCATGTGTGTGCCTCAAAGCACTAGTTTTAAAAGTTACCATAGGATCTGTATGTACATGTGTACGCCGCCTTTCGCCCTGCACTTTTGCACTCTGCCACGCGTACACTGCCTTTCGCCCTGCACTTTTGCACTCTGCCACGCGTACACTGCCTTTCGCCCTGCACTTTTGTACTCTGCCACGTGTACGCTGCCTTTCGCCCTGCACTTTTGCACTCTGCCACGTGTACACTGCCTTTCGCCCTGCACTTTTGTACTCTGCCACGTGTACGCTGCCTTTCTCCCTGCACTTTTGCACTCTGCCACGTGTACGCTGCCTTTTGCCCTGCACTTTTGCACTCTGCCACATGTACGCTGCCTTTCGCCCTGCACTTTTGTACTCTGCCATGCGTACACTGCCTTTCGCCCTGCACTTTTGCACTCTGCCACGTGTACACTGCCTTTCGCCCTGCACGTTTGTACTCTGCCACGTGTACGCTGCCTTTCTCCCTGCACTTTTGCACTCTGCCACGTGTACGCTGCCTTTCGCCCTGCACTTTTGCACTCTGCCAAGTGTACGCTGCCTTTCGCCCTGCACTTTTGTACTCTGCCATGCGTACACTGCCTTTCGCCCTGCACTTTTGCACTCTGCCACGTGTACACTGCCTTTCACCCTGCACGTTTGTACTCTGCCACGTGTACGCTGCCTTTCTCCCTGCACTTTTGATATGATATGATATGATATGATAAGGCATTTGTAACGCGCCTATACACAGGTGTTTCAAGGCGCGACGAGGCAGGGAGGGGGGAACAAGGGGAAGACAGATAACGATCCTACTAGACCAGGTGTCATTCAGATCGCGCAAGTGCAGGGGGAGGGGGAGGGGAGAGGTGCATGGGGAAGGGAAGGGGGGAAGTGCAGTACAAGGTAAGTAGAATAAATAAATAAAAGGGCCAGCTGGTGGCAAGTGCAAGGTAAGTGCAGAACAAGTGCTGGGAAGGGGGGGCTGTAGGGATACAGAGACAGTCCCGCAGTGCAAGTGGAGAGTGGCTGGGCCAAGGACCGAGGTCGGTGAGAGTGGCCCAGTTGCAGATTCAGTGCAGTTTCAGCGAAGAATTAGCAGGGGAGAGGGAGAGAGAAAGCAGAAGCAAAGAGGAAGGTTTTGAGGTGCTTCCGGAACCGGAGATGGTTCTCCTCCTTTTGCACTCTGCCACATGTACACTGCCTTTCGCCCTGCACTTTTGCACTCTGCCACGTGTACGCTGCCTTTCGCCCTGCACTTTTGTACTCTGCCACGTGTACGCTGCCTTTCGCCCTGCACTTTTGCACTCTGCCACGTGTACGCTGCCTTTCGCCCTGCACTTCTGCACTCTGCCAAGTTTACGCTGCCTTTTGCCCTGCATTGTTGTACTCTGCCACGTGGACACTGCCTTTCGCCTTGCACTTTTGCACTCTGCCACTTGTACACTGCCTTTCGCCCTGCACTTTTGCACTCTGCCACGTTTACGCTGCCTTTCTCCCTGCACTTTTGCACTCTGCCACGTGTACGCTGCCTTTCTCCCTGCACTTTTGCACTCTACCACGTGTACGCTGCCTTTCGCCCTGCACTTTTGCACTCTGCCACGTGTACGCTGCCTTTCGCCCTGCACTTTTGTACTCTGCCACGTGCACGCTGCCTTTCGCCCTTCACTTTTGCACTCTGCCACGTGTACGTTGCCTTTCGCCCTGCACTTCTGCACCCTGCCAAGTGTACGCTGCCTTTCGCCCTGCACTTTTGTACTCTGCCATGCGTACACTGCCTTTCGGCCTGCACTTTTGCACTCTGCCACGTGTACGCTGCCTTTCGCCCTGCACTTTTGTACTCTGCCACGTGTACGCTGCCTTTCTCCCTGCACTTTTGCACTCTGCCACGTGTACGCTGCCTTTCGCCTTGCACTTTTGCACTCTGCCACGTGTACGCTGCCTTTCGCCCTGCACTTTTGTACTCTGCCACGTGTACGCTGCCTTTCGCCCTGCACTTTTGCACTCTGCCACGTGTACGCTGCCTTTCGCCTTGCACTTTTGCACTCTGCCACTTGTACGCTGCCTTTCGCCCTGCACTTTTGCACTCTGCCACGTTTACGCTGCCTTTTGCCCTGCACTTCTGCACTCTGCCAAGTGTACGCTGCCTTTCGCCCTGCACTTTTGCACTCTGCCACGTGTACGCTGCCTTTTGCCCTGCACTTTTGTACTCTGCCACGTGTACGCTGCCTTTCGCCCTTCACTTTTGCACTCTGCCACGTGTACGCTGCCTTTCGCCCTGCACTTCTGCACCCTGCCAAGTGTACGCTGCCTTTCGCCCTGCACTTTTGTACTCTGCCATGCGTACACTGCCTTTCGCCCTGCACTTTTGCACTCTGCCACGTGTACGCTGCCTTTCGCCCTGCACTTTTGTACTCTGCCACGTGTACGCTGCCTTTCTCCCTGCACTTTTGCACTCTGCCACGTGTACGCTGCCTTTCGCCCTGCACTTTTGCACTCTGCCACGTGTACGCTGCCTTTCGCCCTGCACTTTTGTACTCTGCCAAGTGTACGCTGCCTTTCGCCCTGCACTTTTGCACTCTGCCACGTGTACGCTGCCTTTCGCCCTGCACTTTTGTACTCCGCCGTGCAGAGGATGAAAATGAGCCGGCGGGGAGCCGACCACGTGCATGGGAACACATAACAACTCCCCGACTAACATAACCTTCGGTGTTACCCGAGGTCTTAAATCAAGCCACGCCTTGCAGTTTTGTTGTGCATGACGCACAGTACTGAGACTTGTCATGTTGCCATGAATGGCCAGTCTTGGAGAGTTGTGTTCCTAGATTTCTGTAGTTCTTATTTTGGGGGGCACTCTATTTTGTTTTGCACGGGGCACTGGCCAGTGATCTTCTGCGTGCCCCGGCCCCTTAGACGCTGCTCCACCGCCCCATGGGCATAAGGTTTAGAGCGGCCCAAGAGGGAGGGGGCTTCAGGCCCAGGGGGTCTGGTTGAGGTATTTGGTAGAGGGAAGGGGGCGATCCTATGCTGGCCGCACAGGTGAGCTGTTCTGTGCTGCAGGATGACCTGGCCATGACCCCTGTGTAAAGTTCTGTAGGGTCACAAACTCGACTGGGGCTTCCTTGTCATCTTGCGCCTAGAAGCCTTTAGCGCCTAGATGCTTTCGGTCCTTCGTACGTGCTCTATACATGTTCAAATAAATAAATAAATAAATAAATAAATCTTGTTCTTGCGAATCAGCTGCTTGAAGTATCTGGCCTTTTCTCCAGACTCTCAGTACCTCGCAGTACTTCGCAACACTCTGCAACAGCACTCTACCGTGACACATCAACACTCTACAGCAATGCAACACTCTTACTGGCCAGTAAAACAATCTTTATTGTATATTAAATGTAAACTTTACCATATGAATAATCCACCAAATACATTCATTGTTGTACAAAATAATGTATGCTCATGTTTTTGTATAAAATAATTAAATCATTAACAACATGCACAACGCCAATATTTTCAACCAATCATTCTCATTAAAGGGGGGCCTTCTCACAGATAAGCAGATGTATTGCCATCATCGCCGCAAGCAGCCTTTAGAGCAACGCAATCTTAAAGAAGACTACGGCCTGATTTCAAGGTTGGTGGCAGTGGTAAAGACTGCACCAACGCAAGGGCCTGATTCATGGAATATTTTGCACACTGATAATTGAATGTGTGCACTTTTCAGAATGCAAAACTCCACTTCCAAAGATCGGACTTTGCGTGTTTTTCCGGGACTCTGTGCGGGTCCGTCACGTCTTTGCGTGCAGTCGAGCGCTTTGCTTGACACTCCACGCAAAGTGTGGGGCAGGACCACGCAAAGAAATAAATAGGGGGCCGGAACATGCATATCTACTGGTAGTACAGCTCGGCGGCACCTGCTCGTCTTGGAAGTGAGACGACGCAGAGCAACACAGGTTCGGATCCTGGGCCTGCGCTTAGAAACCTCGCCGGTATTGAATGCACTGGGGCTCAGGGCTGCTCTTAGACCAGACTGTGCTCCAGGCAGAAAGCTTCTTTGTCCCTCCCCCACCCCTGCTTCTCCAACATGACCACAAAACATTTATCTTACAAACATTGTAAATAGACCTCATCACACAGTATCTTTTGTTGTATTTCTTTGACTCTTGAAAGTACATGTCAACAACCTAGAGGAGAATATTAGGCTCACGTTGCTTTGCATTCTGGTACTTGTATGTTCCTCTCGAGATGGGTAATGTAAAGGTACAATCATACTCTTTTGATATATTTGAGTGTGTATTTGTGTATTTGTCAGGTTGTGTTGTGATGCACATTTTTCCAATCATCTCTATAAAAAAAGAGTATTGATAACCACATATGAACTCACATGTCTACCAATTAAACCTGACAACATATGCTGTGCAGAGTCCAAGCTTCCCCACTTAACTGAAGTGTGGCATCCTGGGCAAAGCAATTCATCTCACTGTGGATTGCCCAAAGAAGACCTTCTCAGACGTGATTTAGTTCGGTTCAAAATGGCCTCCCTCACAGTATTGCTTGACATGGTAGAATCATACAGAGCATTCAAATACTGCACATCACAAAATGAGGTCAACATTGTGTAATATAACTTCCCATGATGCAGTTGAGGATGAAAGTCTGATGTCACTTCCTGGAATGCCATTTTCGGTTATGTCATTTCTGGTGAGGTTGACACATTAAGCAAAGTAAAAGACACAGGTATCCCCTGATTGAAAAGGTTTTTCTAATGCTTTTTTTGTGTAAAACCTTATAAATCTTGCCTGGACGAGTGGCAGGTGACCATACAATCTTCTTATTTTAAAGGTGCGCAGTCGGTTGCAGCCATTCTTATTCCCACCTGCGTCAGGAGCACACATGGCCAGGAACGGTGTGCAAGGCGGGTATGTGCAAAAATTAGCCATATGCAAAAAACGAGGTCTATTACCCAGCTTCAGCTGGAACATTTAGGCCGGAAGTAGGGTCATTACACTCGGTCACTATGCATTGAATGCAGCACGGATGGGGCATGTGACACTAGGACAGTAAGACTGATCCAGTTCAAGTCCCCGCCACCCAGTCCAAGGATGTTCCAAACCCAGTTCTGAGGGACCAACCAAGTACATTCAGGAATTAACACAATGTAACAAGACATCCAGAAGTTACAGGTAGAAATCCGTTCTCCCAACATTCACAGGTGGCGTGAAGAAGCAAAGAATGAATATAGCGCCAATTGGACCATTATTATAGTCTCAATGCGCTGCTAGTGGGAACGCCCTCAGAGGACCCAAGTCCAGAGTGTTGGAGGTCAGGTGACACGATCAGGATGCCTGTGTGCATTTAGCAGGGCTGGCCAGGCTCCTGCTGAGAAGCAAAGACCGGCCCTGCTGGGACTCATTCCTACAGTACATCGATATCTTTATATGTTATGCAGGAAACTAAACACACAAAAAGGGTCACATTCATCTCTGCCCTAGTGCAAACATTTTTAGATAATTTGGACTAGGACAAAACCTCGTCGCTCCATTCCCGCAGCAACGAAGCAGCACATTTGCAGCTCGCTTTGTTTGCACCGGTGCACATGTTACATATTCAACCCCCCAGTGGTGCATTGCAGATGAAAATCCGGCATGCCGGCCTCCCCTCCTGGGTTGGCACACATCCCTGCTTCAGGCCACTGTCCCGCCGAATAGGGGGAGCCAACGGCCCCCCTCCAGTTTTAATTGTAAAACCAAGCCCCCAATGTGGCTCTGTCGATTTCACCTCCAATGACTTGGAGTCCCCTTACTGCTGGGGCACACCACCTTTGGCCCGCCAGATGTTTTGGACTTTACTTTAATTAATTTATAATGCGCAGCAATGAACCCATGGGCATGATGGCGCGGATGAGACAAAATACAACAAATAAATAAATAAGGGAACTATCTGGGTGAGGTCGAGCGCTGGTGCAGAGGTCTTAATCAAACAGCACGGTTTTGAGCTCTTTTAAAACTTCTTTCAGTCCTAGCCATCACAGTCAATAGTGAGGGATTATGGGAGTAACGCCTGGGAGGCCCCAGGCTGTAGACCCCTGGCTCGGTGCAGGACTCCGCATTTTGACCCATTGCATGGCATAAGTTGGCAAGAGATGCTTCAGTGAAAGCCTTTTTCGGATTCCCCTACTAGCGCTCCAGGGGGAAGCCTGCCCATGGTCTGAATGAAGATGGTGACTGGGATGGATATCTTTGATGAATCCGGTGAAGTCTACGCTCTCCACCGCACCAACAAGGGAGACATCACCGGTCACGCGAGAGAGGGGCAGGAAACCTACATGCACTATTGTTAGGTTACAATTTTTGTAAAGAGCACAGCCTCCAGAGGCTTCATAGCGCTAAGGACACAACAGGATTAGGGGAGCACCTAAAATAAATAGGTCTTTAAAAGTCGTCGAAGATGATCTTCTGTGGCACGGAAGAAAAAGGGGAGGGCATTCCACATTTTGGTTACTACGATGGAGTAAGCACGGCCGCCCATCCGAGCAAGTCGGAATCGGGAGATTGCAAGGAGACAGACGTTGCTCGATCGAAGAGAGCAGGCACACACATAAGGCCGGCTACCTACGGCTGCTAAACACCCCCTAAACTGAGACGAAGAGCCCGGCTGGGCCAAGTCCAGCGGGACAATGATTTGAGAATCATCAGCGTAAGAGTAGCAGCGGAAACCGTGGGAGTGGATGAGCAGCAAAAGAGGTTGAATATGGATGTTCAATAAAGCCGGGGGCAAGGCTGAGCCCTGGGGGACACCATGTGACAGCGAGGTAGTTTGCGAAAGAAAAGCAGAGGGAGAATCTGGGTCCCGTCTGTTAGGATAAGTCCTGACGTGAGAGGCCGGCCCGGGAGAGGCGGTGCAGCAGCAAGGATCGGTCAACCGTATCAAATTCTGCTGAAAGATCTAACAAAATCAATGCATCTCCCCACCCTCCCCCACCCCTTCTCTGCCAATTTGGTCTGGTCATCCAGAATGGAAACAACAACACTTTCTGTACCTCGGCCCGGTCCAAATCCTGATTGGAAAGTATCCAGCAATTAAGTGTGCTCAAGAAAATAAGTGGAAAGAGGGGAGAGTAAAGATTCCAGAAGTTTCATAGAAAAAGGAAGCCGAGAAATAGGACGGACATGAGTCAGAACAGGGGGGTCAAGAGAAGGCTTCTTTGATAGAGGGATAATACGCGGCTGTTTCCGCTGTTTAAAGCCATTGGTGGGCTATTCATGAATTTCTCGATCTGGCGTACAGGGACTTCACACACGATGCATGTAACCTGCTACAAATTCAATATTTGTTACAGCTGAATCCCTGCAGAGTGGTTAGGTTTAACATGTGCAGTGTGTATTCATTCAACACAAACTATTTAGGTGCAGTTGGGTGTCCTGCTTAATGGCCAGGCATGAATTGTCTGTTGTGGCATGGAACATTCATTTGTGATCATTTCTGCTCTGGCAGCTTCGAGCTGTTTTTCTTTGTCCGTGATTGGCGCAGTGCTTGAGCAGTTCAATGGCCATGGGGGCCGCCACGGGCTTGGGGGCTGGAGGTATGTTGTGTAGTCATTTGGGAGTCACCTAGTGTTTCTGCGATTTAAGTGGTGACATCGTAACACCGGGCACACTCTCTCAGACTTGCATACTCACTTCTGAATATGCCAGGGTGCTGCAAGCGTGCCCAAGCTTTGGGGCCTCTCTGAACCAGGAACCTTATTTAAGGAATTCCACTTTGAAGCCATAAGTTCTTGAAAGTACTTCTTCAGGGCAGTCCAGCTGCTTTAGTACAGTCCGTAGCTGACAAGCGGATCTCTCTGATCCCCAAGAGCTGGAGGGATTATCAAGGAAGACTTCATGGGTGTTCGTCGGCCCCCAGATGGATGCGCCACCGATGGGTTTTCTTGGTGCAACCTTCAGCAGGTCTTTAGAGCTTCCAGGAAGTCTGGCCAGAGACGGAGAACTTCGTCCTTATCGTAATGATGCACAGTTATCAGCTTCGTGAACCTGCATCGCTCGTAGTCTACCCGCTCTCCATTGAACACAGAGAGTGGGGGATCGGTGACCTGTATCCCCAACTTCTCCAAGCACAAGCCCATGAAGACATCTTCCATGTGGATGCGCTGGACATGAGGGGCAACGTGGTATACCTTAGTAGCTAGATCACCTGACAGTGCGTACCCCGTCCCTGAGCAATACGTTGGATATACCTCTTTTGCGTACTCATCACTTGACACAAACCACTTGCTGGTATTGACACGGAATGGTCGGGCCTGCCGGATGACTTTGCCCGTGAAGTAGTTCTTTTTCACTGGAAGGTTCGGCTGCAGAAGCTGGTTCACCAAAAACACAGGATTGAAGAACATGTCGCTGTCAATTTTCATGACGTAGCTGGCGTTGGGGCAGAAGCGGGCCACCCATTCCATGCCCATCATGGTCTTCAGAGTCAGGTTGTTGTACGTGTCCAGGAAGTCCTGCTGGATGACGTCCCCGAAGATGTCGCTCTCGTTTCTGAGTACGGCCTGCATAGCTGTGAAGACGGTGCGGGGATGGGGCGCCCCTACCAGGAAGATCCTCAGGATGTCCACGCCGGGCAGCAGCGTCTCATTGCCCCACGTCTTCCGGATGGCATGCCGTGTGACAGAGTCTTCTGGTGAAGAGGGGATCAGTAGCACAAGGAATGGTGTGCGGCCTGCACACTTGTGCTTTCCATCCAAAAGAAATGAGAACTCGTTCCTGGGTGCGCTGGTGGACGCCGTGCTCACGTTCACCGCGTCCATGGTCGTCAAGGAAAAGCCATTGGCCATTCTGCCTTTATGAAGACTGTAACTCTGCCAGCAAATCAAAAACGAGACCACTACCAGTAATCCGACGTAGGCCTGCTTTGACATGGCTGCTCTTTTGGACTGGAGGCCGGCTTCTGCTTCCTCTTTCCTTCCGGAAGTTCCGGGTTGTTAGGTCATCTGTGGTACAGAAAGAGGGACATATGTTACAACACAGGAATAAGACGCACAGGAATAACACAGGACTCCAACATCAACAACACAGAGCTGAGTAAGGGCACGTTCATTATCACAAAAGCTCTCATTCTTTTGTAAGCGGTTCCTTCCTCCAAATAAACCATTCAATGTCACCTATATATTCATTGCATTCACACACACAAAAGTTGAGTCTGAGGACATGACGTGGTTTGCACAAGGTTGAAACAAATGCAGGAAGGGAACCTCTGTAAGGAATGACTTTCATATCGACGTTATAGAGTGTTTCGATCCATGTCCGAGTCTTACACAAAGGGCTTTCCCCGGGCACACATTTCAATAAACCCTAGCATCGCAATTTGCATGCACAGTGCAACAAATAACGTTACATTCGTAAAGCCTCAGCACTCAAGCGAGTTGGTAATCAAGGTTTATTGCCTGTTTTAAGGGTGGACAGAGAGTAGTTTCTGTAATCCGATGGATTCTGGCAGTGCTGCCCCCTTGTGGAACTCCTGGAGAGATACATGAACTAAGCAGCAGGGATGGAGAGTCAGTTTTCTATACTCTGGCCAGAGCATGTGGGGTCCTATGCCTCCTAAGATCTCCCAGTTGTCATATTCAGGGGCTAGTATGAAATAAACTGGCGTAAGGCGCTGTTTGGCGTCCGTGCCCAGGGGTTTAGGATGCGGCACAAAGTGGCATTTTGTGTTGTATTGCAGTAGAAAGAGAGGAGTCTGTTGCCCTGGTGAAAAGTCACCATGAAAGGAGAGGGAACCCCATAATGTTATGGGTCTCTGCCCTCATCCCCCAGTTCATAGAGCAGGGATATGCCATCTTTGCCCCTCCACCCCAGCAGCGGTACTCAGCATAGTCAATGGTGAAAGATAATGGAACCCACAGTCCTAAACAATTGCCGAGTTGCAGGTTGGAGGCCATGGAGCAGAGTCTAAGCCAGCCTGAAAGGCTTGGACGCTCCCATGTTCCAGAGTGCAACCGCCCCGCTAAGGATCCTGACCGACTTTCCTGCACAGATCATGCCGCACACACCGGTCACAGGGGGCAACCCCCAAAAGGAATATGCCAGAGCTGGACGGTGGGACTGGGAGAAACTAAAGCAAGCTCTGGTTTGGGCAAGCATCACCCATGGTCAAGGCCAGTGGGACTACCTTCAAGGCCCTTCACAGCCTTGATAGTAGGTGGAGACGCCATGGCCAACGCCCCCAGGCAGATAGACTGGTGGTAAGAGTAGGATCCATAGTGGCGGGGGATGCCTTACAGAGTAAAGGTGCAGCCAACCAAACATTGCGTTTCTCTTTCCGGGTTAGGAGAGAACCACAGTCACAAGCACTAGTGCCAGGAGCAGTGATCAAGCTAAGGGCTAGCTCAGTCTGTTACCTGCACTAGATAAATGACTACGATTTTCAATGGTGCAAACACTGAGGTTTATCAAGCCACGCACTGGAAGGCCCTTTCGTCATAATCACTTCTTGTGATCCCCATGTTGACAAAGAAAATCCGTTTGGGTAGAATGGTTTGCCCAGGATCACATATTGTCCAAAAAGAAAACAGAAAAATAAAAAAAAAAAAAAAAAAAAATGGTATTCTCCAGACGGTTGAGCAATGTTCAACAAGGTATGGATTAGATCTTGGGACTGCTTGATCTAGAAGGTAGGTACAACCTGCAGGGCAGGTCAACTGTTTTTTCCTTTCCAAAGTGTATAACTTTACTGGTGCCCGTGGGTCACTAAGGTTGGGATGGAAAACAATTCGTCTGGAGAAACCACTGGTGAATGGAGAGGTAAAACGTAGCCAGGGGAGGGCTGGAGGGCTAAAAAATGTCTCTTGTAAAAAGTGTTGAGCTTGCTCGGTGGTGGCGAGCGTGCTACAACAGGTTATTCAGGAAACAAATCTCTCAGTCGGTATGCGAGAGATCAGAAGTGGGTCATGAGAGCCCTCATGACCGAAAAGGGCTCTCATGACCCACTTCTAATCTCTCGCATACCACGCGCTACCCAGGGATAGACACCCCCGCCAGGGCTAGGATGTTCTTCCTTAGGGATAGGTACGCCGAGTTGGGTGCCCCCCCCCCTTTTTCTCTGAGTTTGAGTGTGAGCACTCCATTTGACCAATGTGTTAGCATACTTATGATGCACCTTAAATATCTACTTTCCTAGTATAACCGTTGTTGTTGTGTTACCGTATGTTCTCCTTGTTAACGGTTTAAAGGACGATCACGGTTTTACCGTGCACTTTAGCTTTCCAAGTATTCCCTGTTGTTTTCAAGTATTGCCCAGGATCACACAGTTTGTCCTAAAGGGATTTAAAACTGGTTTTGCAGGTTGCTCTGTGCGCAAATGTGTGCCCTTCACATTCGCTCGCGGGAAGGGCGCTCAGCCAATCAGGTGGCTGGGAGAGCGGGCGAGAATACACAATCCCCGCCCACTGTCGCAGCCACCTGAGGCCCTTCCCTGGGTAGTGCTTTATTTTCTTCCTTTTTTTTCTTTGTAGGGAGGCAACAGAGAGAGGCTTCCTCCACTTACCCGCGGGGCCGGAGCTCCTCCCGTGTGGCCGTCACAGACATGCAAAAGGAACGTAGTCCCTGTACCATATGGCAGCGGCTATCTTTTTTTTTTCTTTTTTTTTCATCCGGAGATGGGCTGCGCTAGCAGCACGGGTCTCCCTGTTAAGGAGAATTCTCATTCTATGGCTAATTTCCCTTACCTGTAGAGTCCCCCAGCAGCTTTGCTGGATTTGAAGGGTTTATTTTTTTCTCTTGCTAAGAGTGTGACTCTTTTTCCCACTCTTAGGCATATTTGCTACGTGTGTTCTAGGCTATTTTTTGTGTTTAATGACTATGGGGTTTATCTCACCCTCATAGGAACCATCTGACACAGGGGTGTCATAGTGACGCCGAAACATGGACTCCATACCCTGGGACTGACTGCTGTCTCCCAGGGCATGTAAAGTCCCCATTGACTTTACTAGTCAATTTTTATGAACTTAACCAGTACAACCCGTCTTAATATAGAGGTACTGGGAAGGGTTAATAGTTTTTCCCTGGTGTTCATTTTCGAGAGGGTACCGTACAGTCCCTCTCTCAAAAGTTTCTGGCTGGTGGCAGTGGTTATTACCAAAAAGATTCGACTGCGAATATTTCCCTTGGGGATTTTCCCATTGTTTCAGGCTACCACTTTTACTGACAGCCTCTAACATACCGCCGGTTTATTTTATTATTAATTTACTCCGGTAGGTTTTATTTGCCAGAACTTTAATATAAATTCTTTCTTGTGCCTTTCTCTAAACTCCTAACCCAGGTCAGGGATCCTTTGTTCGTCGTTTTGGCGGGCTTCTGCCAAGAAGCCCTCCTTTCGGCACCACTGACTCTGGGGTGGATCCATTGTGTGGGAGGGGGAGTATGACCCCTGGACAGGGTTGCCTCAGCAACCCATGTCGCACTCTGCCCTGATAGGCTGGAGGGTGTCCCGCCAAGATGACCACTCCACTGTGTGAGTGAAAGCTAGGCTGTATGAATGGGGATCTTTTTTCATGAAAGCAGGGTCCTGAGGACTGGCAGAGCAAGACGTTGCCACTGGAACTAAGAAGCCGAAGAGGAGAGAAGCCAAAGACATCTGCAACGACTGAACCACCGGTGAAGCCCTGCTGCAGCATCTCACCACTTTTCTCCACATGACGAGAGAAGATCTTCATCTGCAAGAGCCTTCTTCCCTTGAGCTGGTGGGGCCTACCAGTTTGCCAATCGGCTTCCTGGACTTGCCTTGGTCGAATCTCCCGTACCCTGTACTCGGAGGCCGGCTAGCCAGGCACCAGTCCACCCGGACCGTGATTTAAAGGAGCGTACCTTTTATCCGTTGGGCAGTACCGCGGCTGGTCTCATCCCTGGGTAGTGCAGTAACTCGAACCTTCCTCCATGACGAGAGCCTCTCTTCCTCTGCTGGATCATCCGAACTGTAGAAATTACAAGGAACAACCGCCACCTCAGGAGCCTCTTCTTAATTTTAAGGTACATTGTTCCACCAGGCCGCCCTTTTTGCGGGGTAGTGCTAAAGGTGTTTTAAACACTTTACTTACGTGTTGGGTTGGCCTCCCCTATCCTCTAACATTGTCTTTCACCTTCTGCATCCACCTTTTCGAATCGTTAACCAAAGACTTGACTGCAGCTACAAGAACATTTTGCTCCTGGGCCCTTTTGCCTTGTACCACTGACTCTGGCACAGGCCTATTGACTCTGGCTAAATTTATTATAACTGCCTTCTCTAGATTGCTTCTCAACTAGAACTGTGTTGATGCACCTAATTCTTATACCCACCTTTTCCTTCCCACCGTTAAAACTTGTGAAGTGCCATTTTGCTCGGTTTTCATTTAAGTATTCTCAATGCTAAAGTACTGCCTTGCCTAAACTTGTTCACAAACTTATGGGAAGTGTTGCTAGGGTGTGTAAGAAGATATTCCTGTATAACTTGTGCTTTCCCTCCCTTGTGAGAAATTGCTAGAGTGCCATTTGTGTTTGGTTCTCACTGTGCCGTTTTGTTCAGTTTTCACTCTTGCTCAAACTTGTCTACAATTTAACTAGGGAGTTGTGTATACTTTTCTTGACTGATTTTAACTTGCTTTATTAACTGTGATTAATGTGTTGAACTAGAAGTGTGTAAAATAAATATATATATTCTTTTTAATACAAAGCTTTGGTCAGTGTTTCCTTGTGCCATAGTACTGTAGCCCTATTGTGTAAACCCTGAATACTGGTTGTCTCCCTCTTGAGATAAGTCTGACTGCTTAGCCACAGCTACCAACTAAATCTTTGTGGTACAGACTGATACCAAAGGGGATTTATTGCTCATACCTGTAGTCCTAATATTCTGTAGTGCTCCCTAAGGGAACTGCACAGGATTCTGCCTAACACTGGTGTACAGCGGTGAGGATAAAAGTATTGGATTTACATTTTAGTGTGCTGCTAGTGCCTTGGTTCAATTAACCACAAGGCTAACCATCACAAAAAGTTTATTTTAAAGAAAGTCAAAGTATGGAAAGTTACAACCAGGAGACCCTCCTTACTAATACTGCTGATTATTTAAGGGATCTGTGTAGGCAGAAAGGTCTTCCTGTCAAAGGCAAGAAATCAGGAATGATTGATAGACTGTTAGAAAAACAAAGTCTGGATATTGGTGTTGTAGTGCCCACTACTCGAGCAAATGTAGCAAACATTGAGGATGATAATGTTGAAAATGTTATTTTTGAAGCAGATGAGGAAGAGGAGGATAACAATGTCACCCCCTCTGGCCCTCTGCCTGCTCAAAGGCCTCAACCTGTGGCTACTTGACCATTGTCAGGTCCCACATTAAGTCCTGAATTTATCACCCTAGAAAAAATGAGGCTTGAGCTAGAATTCAAAAGAATTAGTGCCCAAACTGAAGAGACATCAAGAACTAAGGTTCAAAGAAATGGAGCTCAATCATGAGCGCGAGATGAAGAAATTGTCTTTATGAAAACAATGCTTCTCTCCCCGAATCCTCTAGATCTTCCAGTCCAAAAAGACCCTGGATGCCTAAAGAGATTGTGGGTATGTATGAACCTAAGTTGGATGTATTGGATTGGTTAGCTATGTTTGAATATCATCATGGGCTCCAGGACATCACAGGGGATCAGTTGATCCCCTGGTTATTCTCTAGGCTCCCCCTGTTGCATCTGATGTGGTAATGGGGTTGGGGGAGGTCGATAGAATGGATTATGAATGTGTGAAACTAGCTTTAATAGCTAGATTTGGGAAGACTCCTTCCCAGTACCTTAAGAGGTTTAGGACCCTTAAAAACCATGATAGTACCCCTTGGGCTACTTGGGTGAATGAGTGTTTAAAGAACTTAGTGGGATGGATTAAGGGTTACAAAGTTAACACTTATGAAGGAATGAGAAATCTTGTTATGTTGGAGTCTATCTATGATGCCTGCTCCCCTGAGCTCAGACAGCACTTGGCTGATTCAAAAGAACTAGATTCTAAGAAACTGGCTAAGGCTGCTGACTTGTGGGTTGCCAACAGGGCTACTCACAAGGATTCAGGGGCCACTCAGAAAAAGGATGAGGGAAAGCAGCCACCAAAAGGGAACCAAGAGACTTCTAATACCTCCCAACCCAAAGAGGGCCACAAACCAAATTCTAAGGGTAAACCCCAAGGGAAACCTAATCAGGCTAGTGTACCTCCTGGTCCCAGACCAGGAGGAGGTCAGAACAAGCCACCATTCATAAAGACATTTGGGAAATGTTATGGTTGTGGATCTACTGATCATGTGAAAGGGGATCCCAGATGTAAGGGTAAACCTTCAGGGGTCCACACTGTCTCCTTAGCCTTCGCTCCAGAGGAGGAAGTACCTATGGCCAGTGGAAACTTTCAGCTACTAGCTGAAGACCCCATCAGAGTCTCAGCTAGTGTATCTTTAGTATCCCTTGGGTTGTGGGAACAACAGAATTTAGATGCATATAATTCTATCCCTCCTAATACTAAAGAGTATTATAAAGACAGTGTCCTAGTAAATGGTCAGGAGACCCCTGCCATTAGAGACACTGGGGCCAGCATTACTGTGGTGGATGAATCTTTTTTCAAGGTGGAGGATGTTGCTAAGGCACCCAAACGCCTCACCAAGTTAGCTGGAGGCCCTGTGCAGATGCTTCCCCAATTACCAGCTCTCATCCAGTGCAATGAAATGACTGTGAGGATACCTGTTAGTGTGCAATCTGAAGTGCCTGGAAGGGTTCTTTTAGGGAATGACCTTAAGGAACTGGAGGTAGTGTCAAGTACTCCCATACCCCCCAGCAAAAGATTGCAGGAGCTCACCAGACCTGCAAGGGAGAGGAGCTTGAGGGGCTCTCCTGAGGAGATGATAGAAAACGAAATCACTCCTACTCCACTGGAGTTACTAACTGCTATTTCAAGGCAACCAGAAGCAAAGGGGAAACTCAAGATTTCAAAGAAGAAACCAGCAGAAAGCACTCCAGTGCTTTCAACCAGGACATCTCCTAGGTTGTCAAAAGTCACACCTGTGATTCCACCTCCAGCTGAGGCTGAGAGTGAGGTACAACCCTGTGTGGTTGAACTAGAGCCTGAGGACTCAGATCTAGTAGAAGGTGTGCAGGAGCGAGGGGCCGTTAGGCCCCTCGCGTCCTCTACTTCTCAGTACAAAACTTGGACCAAGTGCCTCCAGTAGTGGGTTCGCCCCTTGCCCTGATGCGATGATAACTTTGGTTGACTTTCGCGTAGATGGGACCACTGAGCAGGACACGAGGCATCCACTTTTTGTACCCCCTTTCGACTCCATCTTGGTGACTAGGCCTCACTGCGATAGTACAAAAACGCTTCTCTTCCCTTTTCTCGTAGAAGCACGGCCAGGCACGCAGGGCACAGGGCCCCCACCCTCGTTCTCACTCTGACTGGAAAACTCTGTGGGCCCATTCTCACGCTGAAGCAGGAGATGCTTGCAACACATAATAAATGTAACACATCACTCTTCCTCTGAGATCACTGTCCTGCATGTGTCCCTGCAAGATATTCCTTTCATGTGCCAGACCACTGACCATGCCATGATGCCCACCCAGCAGATCCCCAACTAAAATTAGACGCCTGCTGCAGTATTTTGTTGCCTTCTACTAACAAATGCCACATACCGGAGATTCTTATGAGTACGGACCTTAACTTCAACCGGTGTATTATAGCGGTCAAGACCCTTAACCTAAGACTTGTATAATCCAATGTTATTGATAGTATAGATATATGTGTGACTTTTATAGAGACATGATAAACTACTGAAAGTCTTTGAACAATTATTATTTAGTGCATGCATTTTTTGAGAATATATTATGTTAGCTTAGATAGTGACCATCCTGCCTCCCAGCGACCTGACCTTCACCCATGCGGAGCACAAACGACTGACGTCAATCCTCCCGCCAACCAAACGACCAACCCGGATGAAGAGATACCACCCCACCTGAGACATCGAGTCAACTGACCAATCCGGGACCAACGTAGTATCCTATGTTAGTTGCGTCATTTACCTTATAAAATGGAATGTAATGATAACTTGTGCAGAGAGCTCTCAGATACCTCTTGAATACTATTCATTAGATAAACCTTGCCTTGAACTCTCGCAGCATGCTCCCTTTGCCTTATTCCCCGTCAGGGGTGTGTTTGTTTTATTCTTTTGCACGTCAAAGACGGGGAGGGCACAAACATTTGGTGACCCCCTGCGACATGATTTGGAGAGGTGCCTCGAGGCCCACATCGTGCGGCGAGATCCGGGACGCCCCTCAGCAAAACCATCGCCTCCGCGGCCGACCAGCCTGTGCGCACTACAAGAAAGGGTCAAGGGTTCCCGGTTGACGAATACCCGACTGAAAAGCTGCTCGCCGAGGCAGGCCACGGCTTGGTTGGGGTGCGAACCTGACTGGGGTCAGACCGAGAACGGTGACCCGCGGATTACCTGACCGAACACGTGAGTGCCGGTTTGCGAAGGTTTCCAAGGAAAGGTAAGGGGGAAAGTACGGGAACAAGGGAACAGGTGATAGTGGGTTAAAGCCGAGAGTAGGGACTGTGTGTGTGAGGTTGAGGCTTTCCTGATCTGTCCTTTATATGGCCATTAGGTTTTGTGGAAAAGTGAGAAGAAGAGGAGAAGCAAACGGGGTAGAAGGCGGCGCTGCGTGCATTGTCTTGTCCAGTGCAGATAAATAAGTGAAGATAAAGAGAAAATAGTAGGGGTCTCGTATATTGAGTAGACTCGGAGTAGTTATTTAGAATATTCTTTTTCTGTGTAAGCAAGAATTCTTGGGAACAAGTAAGAGGGTGTAAGAGGCGGGAAGTGAATGAGAAGAGTAGGTAAAACTGGGAATGGGAAGAGGTGTTCAGTAACGGGAACCAAGGAGAAATAAAAGCGCGCAGGTAGTGCATGTTAAGTGTTATATGTTTTTGCTTTTTGTCAGTTTTGTGTCGCATATGCTGAAATATTGTAAGTGATTTGTTGGTAAAAAGTCATACATGCTAAAATGAACTATTGAAGTTAGAAGTGAAATAGGGACAAAGGTAACATTGAATATTGGAACACAATAATTGCCAATAATTGAGAAACACTTGACATATTGCTGTTCTGTATAAGGGGACCAGTGGTTGGAGGAGGTGAGTAGAAGGGAGGCTCAGGTGCAAGTGCGCGTACAAGTGAAGGGAGAAACATCATCATGGGAGGAATAACACCACTAGCTCATATTTGCCAACACCTCCCACTATATAGTGAAAGAATACAAAAATACCACGATCAGTGGGTGACAGAGATAAAAGGGGACAGCGTGACACCAATTTGGCCAGAGGGAGGGTCGTTTGACAAAAGTGTGTTAGATTTAGTGTCCACACACTTATTGCCAATATATAAGGGGATACAGTTGCAGAACAGGAGGGAAGTATTAGACCTGTGGCGAATGTTTGAAGAAGTCGCCCCCACAGCAGAGGTAGGTAAAGAAAAAACAATTGAAAAGCAAAAGGGGCAGGAAGAGGTAAGCGGAACGCCAATGGGTGAGTGTACCACGACAACAGCTGAGGGCGATACAAATATACCCCGTAATGACAAGGCCAGCAGTAGGATATAGCGAGCCTCTGTACATACCGCCATGCCCCACCCCCACTCCCTCTAACGGAGCAATAGCCACTGCACCGCCGCCATATGACAAAGGAGGCCTGTATGGCCCAACGAGTGCGCCTCCAGTAAATTTAGTGCGATTAACTGGAGATCTAGACCGCCAGCTAGCGCATGCACAGATGGAAATAACACGGCTGAGAGCATTGTGTGATAAGGGCCAAATGTTGCCGGGGGGAGGGGAAGTACCACCATTATCTGTAGCAGATCTTACACCCTCATTAAGCGCAACAGGGGAGTTGGCACCAGCAACATCAGAGCCAGCTCGATCCATATCGTCTCATGAAACACATATATCACAGGGGCGAGAAAAGGAATGGCGGTCAGGAGAGTTTCTGTTCCATCTGAATGATAAACAAGTCAAAACTATACGCCCAGCCACCCCAGAAAGTCAGCGAGGGGAAGGACACGATGAGAATGGTGAGCAAGATGAGGAAGTAGAAGAGATATGGAGTGATCTAGATGAGTATGAAGAGGGAGAAGCAGTTGTGGGATCCCCATTACCATCTCAGCTCGATGATTTTGACGAACCATGGCCACCACGATGGCAGGGTAGATTAAGGCAGCGAGTAGGGAACACGTTGGTGAGTAAGATAAAGAAAGGGACGGCAAGTAAGACAGGAAAGAAACATAAGTTGCAGATGCCGCTGATACATAAGGGAGCAGGTAGGCCACACCACATTCCGTGGGCCCAAATGGACAAAAACAACCTGTTGAAGCTCCTCCCCTCACTTGCGGGAGGGGCAGGGAAATGGATACATGCATTTGAGAAAAACACGGCAGGAGTAGCATTAGCGATAGGTGATGTAAAGAGTTTGCTAGTATCCGCCGTCGGTGATCAGGCAGACGCTGTGTTGGAAAAAGCAGGGTTCCCAGGAGTGACAATGAGTTGTGACCGCCACGATGGATCACCATTCAACAATGTTCGAGCGCAAGTATGGGACGCATTGCGGCGCACGTTTCCAGATATTCCAGATTTACATTTAGTGATGCAATGTACAATGGAGGAGAATGAGGATCCTACGCAATTCATACTGCGAGTGCAAGATTTGTGGAGAAGCGAAACTGACACGGCGTGGAATCAATCCACTGCCCTGTTCTACTTTATTATCAAAAAGGGCTCCCGAAGGAGGTACAGAAGGCCTTGGATGAAATAGCTGGGATAGAAGCCAAGGGTTGGCCAGAAAATTCAGAGTATAATTGTGCACCACTGTAGGAGGATCAAAGAGAGAGAAAAGGAGATAGCACAAAAAAGGCTGGCAGACGAGGCGAAGCTGGTACAGAACAAATTGGTGAAGGTCGCCGCCATAAACGTCAGCGTAACTGCTGATAGAGAGAACGAGGGGGACGAAAGTGTGGGAAATAGACCAGTTGGAATAGCAGCTATGTGGGCCGCAGAAGAACAAGGACAGTGGAACGGAGAAGAACCACATAGAGGACCGCAGTGGCAAGAAAGACCAAGCAGAGGAGGAGGTGGGTATCACAGCCATAGAGGGGGGTTCGGAGGTATGGGAAACAGAGGTTTTGGTGGGCAAGGGATTAGAGGGGGACAGCAAGGGTCATGTTGGAATTGTGGAAGATGGTGACACTATTCAAGAGATTGCAGAATGCGGCCGTCAGGGTACTTTCAAGGGCAACCACCCATGGACAATGAACAGGTATGGGGTTGCCCACACCCAGGTAGCCCCTATGGACTACCAATGGGGAGTGGAAGACCACAGGCCAGTGTTATAATGAACCCCAAATGCAACAAAGACAGCCACCCCCACAGCCACATCACAGTGCATCACAGCCCATGGCATGACAAAACACTGTAGGGAACGCCAGCAATAACAATTTTACAACGGCTGCAAACGATGCACCTGCACCATTTCGTGGTGTAACAGTAGTTGGAGATAATGTCTTTTCAGTGCCAGGACAAGAAAGGTATGCAGATTAGGACAGCCCACAGGGAGCACTTGCGTGTCCAGTCCTATCTACCACCCTACATGCAGAAGAGGAACCACTAGTGGGGGCAGAGATAGGAAATAAGCAGTTTATCTTTATGGTAGACTCAGGAGCAGAAAACTCATGTCTTATGGAAGGGCGGTTTCCGCTCTCAGGCAGGAATTTGGAAATGCAGGGGTTCTCTGGAGCTATTTTAAAAGTTCCTTACACGAAAGATCTTGATATAACGGTGGGGGGAAAAACAGATGCGCCAATCAACTTGCTGGGAAGAGATTTGCTAAGCAAATTGAACATGACCATTTCATTTACAGAGCAGGGGATAGTGTGTTCCACCCCAGGAGTGTGCCCGGTACGAGCAATGTTGATGATCAGTACAATGATGAATGAAGATGTAGTACGAGGGATACCCATTGATATAGAGATGTTCATCTATGGCATCAAGGTGTTAGCCCGAGTAGTGCCTGAGATAACGAGAAAAGAGTGGAGGACACCATCAGACTTTATATTCCGCCCAATTGCAAACACAGATGTCATGCCAGGTACGATCATGTCCATAGACCCCGAGGCAGTTCAGGTATCGAGTAAACGTATTGTGGTCATAGGCTTGGACATGCATGGGTGCGATTGGAGAACTGTGCTATGCATAGATCCCAACATGATGCTCAGAGACATAACTGATGAAGAATTATTCACTGATAACGAAGACGATGGAGAAATAATAATGGAAATAAGCATACCATGTGACATTATGATCCAGTACAGAGAGGTACACAACCCGCTTATGGCCAGTGTTAGTGCCCCACCAACAATATTTGAGGAAGACATGGCAAAGGGGGCGCCAGACATTTGGACTACAGGCCCCCATGATGTAGGGCTACTGCATGAAGTGATACCCACAAAGATAAAACTCAAACCAGGTGCCCTACTGCCGAGAGTGAAACCATACCCAATATCCAGAGAAGCAGAGGAAGGAATTAGGGAAACAATAAATGCACTCCTGAGCCAAGGTATCATAGTGCCGTCAAACTCCCCGTGTAATACGGCAATCTTCCCGATCAAAAAAGCAAAAGGAGGGGCGTGAAGTATGATCTAAGATCTCCGCCCACTCAATGACGTCATCCAAAAAGAATTCCTGTTAGTGCCTAACCCGGCATCAATACTGTGCAGTATACCAAAAGAATCTACATGTTTTACTTTGGTTGACTTGAAGAATGCTTTCTTCTCTATACCACTTGATCCAGGATCACAGTACCTCACAGCATTCACACTGGGAAACAACAGATATGAGAATCGTAGACTCCCACAGGGGTACTGCGAAAGCCCCAGCATTTTTAACAGGGTACTACGTGAAGATATTGGGAACATAAATGTAGAGACCACCATTATACAATACGTAGATGATCTACTCGTCTACAGCAAAACAGAGGAAAAGTGCAGGGAAGACTCCATAACACTACTAAACGTGTTAGCTACAAAGGGGTACACGGTGGATAAAGGGAAGTTACAATACTGCCTTGCCAAAGTTGTATACCTTGGACAGTTGATATCGAAAGACGGGAAACGAATACTCCCCGACAGAGCAGCTGCTATACGTAACATAATCATACCAAAAACAGTGAAGGACATGCAAACATTTCTTGGCATATGTAACTATTGCCGAGCAGGGATCCTTGATTACGCAGCATATACACGTCCATTACTGCAAGCACTAAAAGAAGCGCAGAAGAACAGAGCCCCAATAAAATGGACACATGACATGATGACCCAGTACTTTAGACTAAAAGACCTCATTGCAGATTCTCCAGTCCTCGCGAACCCAGATTATGAGAGGGAATTTTTCCTGTTCTCACACTGCAATGGAACACTGATGACAGCAGTACTGACACAAAAAACATCATTAGGCCACAAACCATTGGCCTATTACAGTGGGACACTAGATACGGTGATGCAAGGTCACTTCGCATGCGAACAGGCCCTCGCAGCTGCGGCCTTCGCCATTGAAAAGAATGCCCCAATTGTGATGGGATGTTCAGTAGCACTATATGCCGAACATTCATTATTTGCAATTCTCGAGCGATCAAAATCGACACTGACAACACAAAGAGCAACAGCATATGAAATAATAATTTCAAGCCCCCATGTATATGTATTTAGGTGTACAACAGTAAACCCAGCAACGTTCATAACAGAGCCATGCACAATGGAGGACATGCAGGAACATGACTGTGCAACGTATGAGGGGGAGGGTGGTGATATTCCCAAAGCAAGTGAAAACGCCCTGAAGGAAGGAGAAATATACTTTATCGATGGCTCAGCATCAATTAATCCGGAAACAGGGGAAAAACATGTAGGGATGGCAGTAGTACGAATGGAAGAAGATAGCTATGAAACAATCGTCCAAAAGCGCCTCCAGTCCCATTACTCCGTACAAGCAGCGGAACTAACTGCATTCATTGAAGCATTACGCACAGCCAAAGGATGCACAGTGACGATATATTCAGATTCAGTATATGCAACTACCACTGTTCATTCAGGACTATCGCGCTGGTGTAGGAGGGGGTTCAGACGAGCGGATGGCTCGCCAGTACAGCACGCTGTACTATTGAATGCATTGATAGATGCATTATCGGAACCATCGGTAGTGGCAGTGGTGAAATGCCAGGCCCATACCAACAACACAGATGCGATCTGATTGGGAAACGCGGCAGCCGACGCAGCAGCGAAGGAAGCATCGTATTTCAATGTAATACCAGTAACAGAGTGCATTGTAAAATCAGCTACTACAGAACCACTAGAAGAAGCTTATAGTAACACACCCATAGCACAGCTAATAGAGCTACGGAGGAGAGCACCACCGGAGGAGCAAGAGTTGTGGAGCAAGCGGGGGTGCAAACAATCAGCCACAGACCTCATATGGAGACAGGAGACAACAGGAAAAGTAGTGATGCCGGTAGAATTACTAGAAGTAGCATTCCAACAGCTGCACTTCCCAGCCCATGTAGCGAAACAACACATCACAGCAGACATTCAGGAACATTGGTTTGTCCCTAACCTACAGGAGCATTTGTCAAAGTTTGTCATAGAGTGTACGACATGTTAAACATACAATTCAGGGATGACACTGAGGACATTGCGAGGCACCTTGCCACGACCAGTAGGGCCATTTAGAGAACTCCATATTGACTATGCCGACATGGGAGAGAGATGTAACGGGGCAAGATATCTAATTGTGGTGGTGTGTCCCTTCTCAAGGTGGGTGGAGGCGGGTCCATGTCCCCACCCAGACGCGAAATGTGTGGCGAAGTTTCTAGTACGAGAAGTGTTCTCCCAGTGGGGAATATGTGATGTGATACAGTCAGACAATGGCACACACTTTGTGAATGACCTCTTCAAGGAAGTGACAACACTCTTGGGGGTAAAGCACAAACTGTGTTCCATTTATCATCCGATGGCCAATGGGATGGTGGAGAAGGTCAACGGCCTGCTGAAGAGCAAATTATCAAAGTTGTGCAACACACTAAAGAAGAACTGGGTATATTGCCTGCCCCTAGCACTGTTCCAACTCAGGACGCAACCATGCAAGGACCACCATCTGAGCCCCCATGAGATTGTGACTGGGCGGCGAATACACACAGCACTCTCCCCGATTAGGAGAGCATCAGACGCACACAGGGCTTCCACAGGGCTGGGGGAAGAATTTAGGGAATATTTAACTCATCTGACACGCGCAGTTTGCAACATAGCGCGCCAAATAGCACCACCATTCACTGAAAATGTGGCAACTGATACTACCACACCAGCTACAGACAGCCCCAGCGGGCCGCTGATGCCGGAGCCACAGGTGTACATCCGAAGCTTTGTGAGGAGATGGAATTCACCTACGTTTCATGGCCCCTTCGAGGTCATATATAGTACACCGACTGCAGTCAAAGTGAAGGGACTGAAATATTGGGTGCACCTCTCAGATGTGAGGAGGGCACGCGATAGTACACTCCCTCAGGTCGAACAGGAATGTGCAACTGGTACTACAAACGAGGTTGAAAAACAATGACAATGTGATTTAATGAAGAAGGAACATGAAAGGATGTTATGCCCTCTGGTTTGCTCTGTCATATGTTCGTATCAATTTCCTTTTACTGTCTTTTACCTCTCTCTCTCTCGCTCTCTTTCTCTCTCTCTCTCTCTCTCTCTCTCTCTCTTTCTCTTTCTCTCTCTCTCTCCCTCTCTCTCTCTCTCTCTCTATAGAAATGCCTAAAACAAAGGACGTAATTGAAACAAAGAGCTGAGAAACGTATATAAAAATGTACATATTATGGTGACTTAACAATTTTGTATCACCCCTCCAGGTGATAAATGGCCCAACGAAGCACAATTGCGGCGGATGGAATTATGTTAGATAGTGATAGGGATGCCATCAGAGCAAAAAGGTTTAGCAATGTTGAATGTGTTTGAAATGTGCTGCAATCTTGTTTTCAGTGATGATGTTTTTCGTGGTCTGGTACTATACTCTCTTACCTCTGGTTAATGATTTGCACAAAGGGGGGAGTGGAGCTAATATGATACGAGAAGGTTCCAACCTAATAGGGACTGGAGTAAAGACAATGTGGGGAGAAACTTATAACATTGGTATTAACGGTACAAATGTAACGCAACCTTCGGAACACGCCATTGCAGGTCCAACAATTGTCTCATTGTTACGTCCTGGCATAAATGAGAAATGATTATGAATCAAATTAATATGATGGCGACTATTATTGGCCGAAAGACTTAGCTAATACAAGTGCATATACACAGGCAGCTATAGAACCTACCTCATACTATGCTGCTACAGCTAGTGAATATACACATGCCATGTTCAACAGCAATGACACGACCTGGGCTGGAATGTTTCCAATACATTACCAAAGAGTGAGAAGCCACAAGGGGGGAAGGAGAAGGAAAAGGGGGGTGGAATGAAAAAGATACAACATTTATCATGACCTGGGGTTAGATGAAATAGAAGACCCACGCCACCCTGACCAATCTAACAAATGGTACTCGGACATGAGTGCTACGGCAAAGCAAGCAACAAATGAAAGCTGCTATGTTTGTTCACTCATTCCTCATGCATCAGGGACACCAAAAATGTTGATACCCCAGGAAGTGCCCTTGTCGTAGGCTCAGTGTTTAATTCAGTTAGTTCTGTGTAGGATAAAAAGCACCTTCCAGGCACACACCATCAGCCTAGAAAGAATGGAGAGTGAGAGAACATGCACAAGCCGGCGTCAAGGAGTGATTTGCCTCAGAGAACCATTTCTTGTCATAAAGGCGACGAGGTATGCAGAGAACAAGTGGCACGATGAAACTATTGAGTGCAGAGCAGAAGCACTCAGGGGGCTGGCTGAAGAAGCATTCCAATGGATAAAAGGAGTGTGCACGCCTATCTGGTCACAGCATGTTGCTAAGCTAACATGGATTGCAGCGCTGGAAAAGGTCATAAAAACGCAAAAAGAAATACTGCACAAACTATGATTCTGTGGAGAAGGAAAGATGAACATGGGGGAAGCAAGAAAATGCAACAAGACAGTAATAATACCAGACATGAAAAAAGGCACCGCAGCCCTCATGGACATGTACTGGGTTTGCGGCAAGCAAGCATACCTGCATCTACCCGCATCCTAGAAGGGTACTTGCGCCTTAGCCACTCTCCATACAGCACTGATGGTAATACCAGAAAGCCATATTCAAGGGGCATCAGAGGATTCGGCTGGCAGATCGGCAGCAGGAGATTCGGCTGACAAATCGGCAGCAGGGCAATCGGCTGGTCCATCGGCAGCGCCCCAACAAGAAAACACAGAACTTCCAGCGTATGAACTATTGTCAGAATACGAGCTGAAAACAAAGTTGTCACGAAGCAAAAGATCATCCAACTACATTTCGTCCGAATCATCAAAACTCCTTGCTGAGATCCCGCAAAAATACAAGCTGTTCTCATCTGCAGAGACATTTTTTTCATCACTCTTAGCACCAGGACTCCAAGCACGGGCAAACGCCAAATGGTTGCACGCTGGGAGCTCATCCAACTGGCCAACGACACTGATGAAGGATTCAACGTTATAACAATAGAGCTCCGCGCCCTACGCCTAATGACAATGCAAAACAGATATGTTCTAGATCTCCTCACGGCGATGGACTGTGGTGTTTGCCGAAAAATCAGGGGGGGCCTGTTGCACATTCGTGCCATCCGAAGATGCAGATAACGGGACACTCTCACATGTGATAACAGCAGTCCACAATCTAGGGGAGAAGATGAGAACGGAGGGCGGAGCGGAAGAAAGTACATGGTTTGACAACGTGTTCAGCTGGATACCATCATGGGTAAATGTGATGATGAAAATACTAGTCCCTATCATCGTCTTTGTGTTACTATTCTTCTGCGTGTGCCAACTGGGACTCTGGTGTTGTGCAAAAAGTATGCCTACATCGACTCTGATGATGGTAACAATGGGCAGACTGACAACGGTAGCAACTATGACAAATGCCCAAATACAAACAGGGGAATATAACCCTCCAAAGTACAGGATGACTGCCATCTACAGGCAATATGGGGACAGGGTCGATAATTTATACCACACCACAATCAAGGTACCAACAGAATTGAAATGGTATAACGAGGTATGGGTAGACTTGGACGAGGATGGTGGGATATACCTAACATGCACTCCAGATGAATATGCAAGAAGAGGGAATAGCTTGAGAAGTGTATGCAGAGCATGGATGCCAATAAAGGGTACCCCAGCCTCGGAAGAAGCAGTGGCTGAAGCTGAGTACTACCGAAGGGAGAATGAAAAGAATAAAGTGTCATAATTCGTTACTTTAGATGTAACGAAAGGGGGGAATGTGTGGGAGCGAGGGGCCATCAGGCCCCTCGAGTCCTCTACTTCTCAGTACAAAACTCGGACCAAGTGCCTCCAGTAGTGGGCTCGGCCCTTGCCCTTATGCAATGTTAACTTTGGTTGACTTTCGCCAAGATGGGACCACTGAGCAGGACATGGGGCATCCATTTTTTTACCCTCTTTCGACTCCATCTTGGTGACTAGACCTCACTGCGATAGTACAAAAATGCTTCTCTTCCCTTTTCTCGCAGCAGCACGGCCACGCGCGCAGGGTACAGGCCCCGCACCCTCGTTCTCACTCTGACTGGAAAACTCTGCGGGCCCATTCTCACGCTGAAGCAGGAGATGCTTGCAACACACAATAAATGTAACACATCGCTCTTCCTCTAAGATCACTGTCCTGCATGTGAACCAGTATGAGCTAAGCACATAGCTCGTCCATCTCCACAAACGTGCCGTTGCCCCTCCTGCGCCCTCTCCAGTGGAAACTTACTGCCATTGTGACCCTGTGTCCCTGCAAGATATTCGTTTCATGTGCCAGACCACTGACCATGCCATGATGCCCACCCAGCAGATCCCCAACTAACATTAGACCCCTGTTGCAGTATATCATTGCCTACTACTAACAAATTCCACATACCAGAGATTCTTATGAGTACGGACATTAACTTCAACCGGTGTATTATAGCGGTCAAGACCCTTAATCTAAGACTTGTATAATCTAATGTTATTGATAGTATAGATATATGTGTGACTTTTATAGAGACATGATAAACTACTGAAGGTCTTTGAACAATTATTATGTAGTGCATGCATTTTTTGAGAATATATTATGTTAGCTTAGATAGTGACCAGTGCCTCCTAGCGACCTGACCTTCACCCATGCGGAGCGCAGATGACTGACGTCAATCCTCCCGCCAACCAAACGACCAACCCGGATGAAGAGATGCCACCCCACCTGAGACACCGAGTGAACTGACCAATCCGGGACCAACGTAGTATCCTATGTTAGTTAAAAATAAAATAAAATGGAATGTAATGATAACTTGTGCAGAGCTCTCTCAGATATCTCTTGAATACTATTCATTATATAAACCTTGCCTTGAACTCTCGCAGCCTGCTCTATTTGCCTTATTCCCCGTCAGGGGTGTGTTTGTTTTATTCTTTTGCACGTCAAAGACGGGGAGGGCACAAACAAAGGCCAGGAACTCATTGGAGATCTTGACCCTGTGGACCATCCTGAGCTGCAGTCTTTACTGGCAGAAGATGGCCCCAACAGGGCAGACTTCAGTAGGGGACAAAGAGAATGTCCAACTCTGGAAGGTCTTCGCCACCAGGTAGCTTCTGAGCTTGAAGGGCAAGGGACTGGGAAGTATAGGTTACACTGGGAAGATGGCCTCTTCTATAGTGAACCGACAGAGTCAATCCCTGGAGACTACAAGAGACTTGTAGTGCACCAAGAAAATAGACTCCAATTCATGCAACTAGGCCATGAGATACCTTTGGCTGGTCACTTGAGTTTCAAGAAGACCAAGGAAAGGCTCTCTCTCTACTTTTATTGGCCTAAAATGGGGGCTGAAGAACATAAGTATTGCAAGAGTTGCCACACTTGGCAAACATCTGGTAAATGTGTCTCCAAGAACGTGGCACCTTTAGGGCCTCTCCCTGTGGTGGGAGTACCATTTGAGAGGGTAGGAATCGACATTGTTGGTCCCCTTGATCCTCCAACATCTTCAGGCAACAGGTTTATACTTGTTGTAGTAGACCATGCTACTAGATACCCTGAAGCAGCTCCTATGAGGACTGTTACATCTCACTCTGTGGCTAAGGCCCTCCTTGGTATTTTTTTTTTTACCAGGGTTGGGTTTCCTAAGGAGGTCAAATTGTATGTCCCACTACATGAAGGCCATGTGGAAAAACTGTGGAGTTACCTACAAGTTCTCAACAGCATACTACCCTCAGACAAATGGATTGGTAGAAAGGTTTAACAGAACCATGAAGAGCATGATAGGAGCTTTAGAGGATCCCCTTAAGAAAAAGTGGGATCTCCTACTGCCATGCCTTCTCTTTGCATATAGAGAAGTCCCTCGGGAGGGAGTGGGTTACAGTCCCTTTGAACTTCTCTATGGCCATTCGGTCAGAGGTCCATTGGCCCTGATCAAGGAGGGGTTGGAGAGTGCTCCTTCCCCCACACCAGTCAGAGTTACTGACTATGTGATAGGACTCCGGAGGAGAATGTCACACATGATGGCTGAAGCAAGTGATAACTTGAAAGCAACGTCTCAGTAAACTTGAGCCATCCTACCGATCATTTATCATTGATGGCAACACCATCCATGTTTCAAAAGACACCAAAACTCTTGCCGTCTATCTTGACGCCACTCTATCACTAAACCGACAAACAAACGCAGTCAGATCTACTTCAGCCTACACCTGCAAACTCATTACACCCTGCAGGCCATTTCTGACTACACCCAACACTGTCACTTTAGCCAGAACTCTCATCATGGCCAAAATTGACTATGGGAGCGCCCTCTACCTTGGAACGAGCCAAGAGAACTTGAACAAACTGCAAATTACCCAAAATAACGCTATCAGAGCAGCCTAAACATCCCATGAAACCACCACATCTTGGAATCCAGTTCCAACCTACACTGGCTACCGGTCAAACAGAGAATTTCACTGAAAGTCTTAGGCCTCACGCACAAATACCTAGCTAACCAAGCCCCACCATACCTTTGCAGCCGGCTTTCCAGACACGCGCCTAGCCGCCCGCAAAGAACGGCTCAGACCCACTGCCTAACCATTCCCAGGTTCAAACTCCAAAAGGCGGGTGGATCTAGCTTCCCCGTCCTAGCCTCCAAGCTTTGGAATGCTCTCCCTCTCACCATCCGTTCTGAAGAAAGCTTTAACGCCTTCAAATCTAAAACCAAATCCTGGCTCTTTAAACAGCTATGATGCCCAGACCCACTCCTGCAAACGCTTGCCCCAAGCTACGTCTGTAAATAGGTATATATTGCTTGTATGCCCTGATTACTATGTACTCTCAACTTGTTGAATATATGTAACTGTTTGCTTACGTAACCATGTCTAAGTTGCGCTCTGATGCCTCCGGGCTTGATGGTGCGCGTTACAAATAAAACAAATACAAATACAAAGCAGGTCAGGCTCTGGTGAAGCATTGGCATGACCAGAAGGCCAACATGGTTGAGTTCGCTCAAGACCAGCTAGTTCTTGTTATGGTACCAACAAGGCAGAGAGCCTTGCAGGACAAATGGATGGGACCCTTCAAGATTGTGGGAAAACTTGGAGAGGTGAACTATCTGGTGGATTTAGGCAATCCTAAGGAGGTTCCTAGAGTCTTTCACACCAACCGTCTAAAAGCTTATGTCTCGAGACCAGAACTGGGAGCTTTGCTTCTAGCTTCAGCTCAAGAGGAGGAGGAGAGTGAACCTCTACCTGACCTCCTCAGAGGCAAACCTTTAGATGAGAAAGTAAAAGGAGTTCATCTCTCTTCTAATCTAACACCTGAGCAACAGGAGGAGTGCAAAGTTTTGCTAAATCAATTTGCCCCTCTGTTTTCTCTAGCACCAGGCTTGACCCCTTGGGCCAGCATGATATCAATACTGGTGACTGTTTACCTGTCAATAGCAGGGGTTACAGGATGTCAGAGAATGTAAGAACCCACATCAAAGGAGAGGTCAACAAGATGCTTGAACTCGGGGTAATAGAGCCCTCTACTAGTCCATGGTCTAGCCCAGTTGTGTTAGTACCAAAGGCAGGATCCAAGGAGTTGAGATTTTGTGTGGCCTAAATGCAGTCACTAAGACTGATGCCCATCCTTTCCCAAGGACAGATGAGCTGGTGGATAGACTTGGTTCAGCCAAGTTCCTCAGAACATTTGATCTCACATCAGGCTATTGGCAAATAGCCCTGACTGACCATGCCAAGGAGAAAACTGTATTCTCCACCCCAGTTGGCCTATACCAGTTTAAGGTTATGCCTTTAGGACTAAAGAATGCACCTGCTACATTCCAAAGGATGGTTAATCAGGTTCTGAATGGGATGGAGGGCGTCTGCATGGCATACTTGGATGACATTGCAGTGTTCAGCCCTACTTGGAAAAAAACATGTTGACCACTTAGGATATGTTTTGCAGGCTCTTGAACAGGCCCATCTGACCATAAAGGCAAGCAAATGTCAAACTGGTCAGAGTCAAGTGGTCTACCTTGGGCATGAGGTAGGAGGTGGTGAAATAAGGCCTTTGCTCAGCAAGATTGAAGCTGTGCAAAATTGGACAACCCCTTCTACTCAAACCCAAGTGAGAGCCTTCCTAGGCCTCACTGGGTACAACAGGAATTTCATTGAGAAATATGGATCGATAGATTCTCCTCTGAATGTAATCTCCTCTCCAAAATTCCCTAAAAAGGTCAAATGGAATGAAAAGTGCAATCAGGCCTTTGAAAGCCTGAAGAAAGCCCTTTGTCAAGCTCCAGTTCTCAGAGCTCCTGACTACCACCAACCCTTCATTGTGCAGACAGATGCTTTTAATATAGTGCAGTCCTCAGTCAACTGGATGAGAAAGGTAGGGAGCACCCCATTTGCTTCATCAGTAGGAAACTGAAGGGATGTGAAACAAGGTGGGCAACTATTGAGAGAGAATGTTTTGCCATTATGTGGTCTTTGAAGATGTTTAGACCATACATGTATGTCTCTCCTTTCATTATTCAAACAGACCACCAACACTTGAGATGGTTGATGCAAATGAAAGGGGAAAACCCAAAACTGCTAAAATGGTGAATCTGCCTCCAAGGGTTTGATTTTACCATTGAGCACAGGTCAGGATGTCACTACCAAAATGCTGATGGTCTCTCTAGGATGTTTATAACCGACTATAGGTAAGAGACTCATCCAGGAGTGGATTATATCCTCCTGTCCCTTAGTCTGGGGGGGGGGGGACAAGTGTTAGGGAGAATTCTCATTTTATGGCTAATTTCCCTTACCTATAGAGTCCCCCAGCAGCTTTGCTGGATTTGAAGGGTTTGTTTTTTCTCCTGCTAAGAGTGTGACTCTTTTTCCCACTCTTAGGCATCTTTTCTATGTGTGTTCTAGGCTATTTTTGTGTTTAATGTCTATGGGGTTTCTCTCACCCTCATAGGAACCATCTTTATTCACATGTGTTACACAGCACCCTCCGTGCAGTGACACAGGGGTGTCATAGTGACCCCGAAACATAGACTCCATACCCTGGGACTGACTACTGTCTCCCAGGGCATGTAAAGTCCCCATTGACTTTACTAGTCCATTTTTATGAACTAAACCAGTACAACCCATCTTACTATGGAGGTACTGGGAAGGGTTAATAGTTTTTCCCTGGTGTTCATTTTCGAGAGGGTACCGTACAGTCCCTCTCTCAAAAGTTTCTGGCTGGTGGCAGTGGTTGCTACCAAATATATTCGACCACGAATATTTCCCTTTCGGATTTTCCCATTGCTCGAGGCTACCACTTTTACTGGCAGCCACTAACATACCACCGGTTTATTTTATTATTAACTTTACTCTGGTAGGTTTTATTTGCCAGAACTTTAATATAAATTCTTTCTCGTGTCTTTCCCTAAACTCCTAACCCAGGTCGGGGATCCTTTGTTCGTCCTTTTGGCGGGCTTCTGCCAAGAAGCCCTCCTTTCGGCGCCACTGAGTCTGGGGTGGATCCATTGTGTGGGAGGGGGAGTAGGACCCCTGGACAGGGTTGCCTCAGCAACCCATGTCGCACTCTGCCCTGATAGGCTGGAGGGTGTCCCGCCAAGATGACCACTCCAATGTGTGAGTGACAGCTAGGCTGTATGAATGGGGATCTTTTTGCATAAAAGCAGGGTCCTGAGGACTGGAAGAGCAAGACGTTGCCACTGGAACTAAGAAGCCGAAGAGGAGAGAAGCCGAAGACATCTGCAATGACTGAACCACCGGTGAAGCCCTGCTGCACCGTCTCACCACTTTTCTCCACATGACAAGAGAAGATCTTCATCTGCAAGAGCCTTCTTCCCTTGAGCTGGTGGGGCCAACCAGTTTGCCAATCGCCTTCCTGGACCTGCCCTGGTCAAATCACCAGTACCCCATACTCGGAGACCGGATAGCCAGGCACCCGTCCACCTGGACCGCGATTTAAAGGAGCGTGCCTTTTATCCGTTGGGCAGCACCGCGGCTGGTTTCATCCCTGGGTAGTGCAGTAACTCAAACCTTACTCCACGACGAGAGCCTATTTTCCTCTGCTGGATCATCTGAACTGCAGGAACTACCAGGAACAACCGCCACCGCAGGAGCCTCTTCTTCATTTTAAGGTACATTGTTCTGCCAGGCCGCCCTTTTTGCGTGTTAGTGCTAAATGTGTTTTAAATCCTTTAGCTACCTGTTGGATTGGCCGCCCCTATCCTCTAACATTGTCTTTCACCTTCTGCATCCACCTTTTCGAATCGTTAACCAAAGACTTGACTGCAGCTACAAGAACATTTTGCTCCTGGGCCCTTTTGCTCTATACCACTGACTCAGGCACAGGCCTATTGACTATGGCTGAATTTGTTAGAACTGCCTTCTCTAGATTGCTTCTCAACTAGAACTGCGTTGATGCACCTAATTCTTATAACCACCTTTTCCTTCCCACTGTTAAAACTTGTGAAGTGACATTTTCCTCGGTGTTCATTTAAGTATTCTCAATGCTAAAGTACTGCCTTGCCTAAACTTGTTCACAAACTTATGGGAAGTGTTGCTAGGGTGTTTAAGAAGATATTCATGTATAACTTGTGCTTTCCCTCCCTTGTGAGAAATTGCTAGAGTGCCATTTGTGTTTGGTTTTCACTGTGCCGTTTTGCTCAGTTTTCACTCTTGCTCAAACTTGTCTACAATTTAACTAGGGAGTTGTGTATACTTTTCTTGACTGATTTTCACTAGCTTTATTAACTGTGATTTATGTGTTGAACTAGAAGTGTGTAAAATAAATATATATATTCTTTTTAATACAAAGTTTTGGTCAGTGTTTCCTTGTGCCATAGTACAGTAGCCCTATTGTGTAAACCCTGAATACTGCTCATCTCCCTCTTGAGATAGGTCTGACTGCTTAGCCACAGCTACCAACTAAATCTTTGTGGTACAGACTGATACCAAAGGGGATTTATTGCTCATACCTGTAGTCCTAATATTCTGTAGTGCTCCCTAAGGGAAATGCACAGGATTCTGCCTAACACTCCCAATGAAACATTGTGAAAGTGATTCGCACCCCGGACAAACCCTGGGGTGCGAATGGCTTTCATGCCCTGCCAGGAGGGAGGACATGGCCTTTAACGGCCCACAGCCCGAGCTTTGCTTGGGCCTGCCTTAGCCCAGGCTGGCGGGCTGTTAAAGGCCATGTCCGCCCTCCTGGCAGGGCATGAAAGCCATGTTTTCCTGCTGCATCTTAAGTTCTCATGGGTATGGGGTCCAGATGTTTGCCAAGTTCTGGCCTTAAAGCACACTTGATGCTTTCACCTGAATCTTGGAGTGATGGGTTGGTGAGAATCGGAGGATCGGATAGTTCTTGATGATGGTGCTTTCAGACGTTTCTGAGATGGGTACCTGGGGGCAGTGTTTGAGAGGCATTTTTGAGTGATGGCAAGTGATTGAAAGATAATATGCTTGGGAATAGGTAGCCAGTGTGCACTTCTTCTGGCAGCTGTAATACGCTTACGGTTCAGGATGTCTAGTGCGGCCCTGAGTGCATTGTTTTGAACGACCTGGAGTTTATTAATGTTGAGTGTGGAGGTGCCTGCAAATAAAGCATTGCAATAATCCAATGTAGAGTCAATAAGCGCCTGGCAACGGTCAGGCAGCCGTCCATAGTTAGAAAGGGTCTGCCGGCTGTGATTAGTATGGCGGTGTGTGCCGCAGAGGGGTCGGTAGCGTTGACCTGCCTTGTTAGGGACATGGTGGCATCTAGGTACATTACTATATACAGCGATAGTGATACTCTCGATGGTGAAAGATTTGTGGGCTTGGTCAGGTTTGCTGAGTGAGATTTGCGAGCCAGCCAAGAGAATTTCAGTCTTATCATCATTGAGGCAGAGATGGTGCAATGCCGTCCAGGCATGGATGCTTTGCTAGACGGAGTGCAGAGTGTTGGAGTCGGCTAATTAGATTCCAGTGAGGGGGAGAAGGGTCTATTGCACTCCATGAGGATTTTGGAGTAATTCATTAGGGTGGTAATTCTGCTTTGGTAGTTCCTCCAGCTTTTCTCCAATGTGGATGGAATCTCCCAGCTAAGTGCTGGAAGTATCTCCTTCACATTTCCGCTAAACTCTTGCGGTGCTGCAAATGTGGCGGCAATTCATACACACTGCCGTACTCATAATGAGCCCATCTGTTCTTTGTTCAGGCTTAGAGTTGCAGACATTTTATTTAATATTGCGATAGAGACGTGTGTGTCTATAGCAGGATTTAGAGGCTAGTCTGATACTGACAATGTTATTTTTTAGTCACCATTTTGTTTCCTTTCAAGGGAGTCGATTCTCGAAAGAGATTTTGACACAGGTGAAGGGGATGCATAAGTAATCAAGCCTTTGTTATTCATCTCATAGTCCAAGCTCCGGTGGGCTCTAGATTGGACGAAGCCAAGCTCCGGCGGTCTCTAGATTGCATGGAAGCCAAGCTCTGGCAGTCTCTAGACTGCACGGAAGCCAAGCTCCGGCAGTCTCTAGATTGGACGGAAGCCAAGCTCCGGCGGTCTCCAGATTGGACGGAAGTCAAGCTCCGGCAGTCTCTAGATTGGACGGAAGCCAAGCTCTGGCGGTCTCGAGATTAGACAGAAGCCAAGCTCCGGCGGTCTCTAGATTGGACGAAGCCAAGCTCCGGCGGTCTCTAGATTGCATGGAAGCCAAGCTCCGGCGGACTCTAGATTGCACGGAAGCCAAGCTCCGGCAGTCTCTAGATTGGACGGAAGCCAAGCTCCGGCGGTCTCCAGATTGGATGGAAGCCAAGCTCCGGCAGTCTCTAGATTGGACGCAAGCCAAGCTCCGGTGGTCTCTAAATTAGACAGAAGCCACTCTGTGTTGATCTGACTCCTTGCTTACACACTGACCCCTATCGGATCCACCCTTCCCACCGTCACTGAACAGGCAACCCATTGCAACACTTGCTTCAAATGGAGCAGAGCACAAGCATATTCGCCAGTACCCCTGACTATCAACAGGAGGCCTGGGAACTGCGAGGCCTACTGGCATAAGGAGCTGCATGTGTGCCCTGTTGAGCAGCAGCCTAGCATGTTCTGGAGCACCCTTGGAGTGGGTTCCCTAGCACCCCTGGAATCTTTAGCTGACTACGAACAGGAGGCCGGGAAGCCTACCTGGCATAAGCAGTCGCATGTGTGCCATATCGAGCAGCACCCCTACATGCTCCACAGCACCCCGGGAGTCATTAGCGACCCTATTTACAGAACCTTAGCATACTGAGAAGCTACCTGGCATGAGAAGCAGCATGTGTGCCATACTGAGCCAGTAATGTTTTTTTTCCCTTTGGATTCTGGGAATTGTAGTTTGTTTTATTTCTCCATTGAAATTTAGGGCACCTACAAGTCTCAGATTTCCAGGCAAAAACAGGACTTGGTGGCTTTCTTGCCAATGGCCATGCGAAGGTGAGACCTCTGTAAGCAGAAAGAATACTATAGGAAACACAGAAACATACTGAGCAACACCCTGAGATGATTGGCAGACTAGGGAGACAGTGTGCGTCAGCCTGATGTCATTGGAAGCACACCGCACTATAGGACCACTGCACGGATGCATATTGTCATCACGCGGGCATAACATGGTGGCACTCTGACACACAATGCCAGAAGTTCTCGAGGTGTCGATGTAGAAATGGAGGAGGCGCCTGAATAATGGGGGCAGGGTCCTCTCCTCCCTCCCCTTGGGTAAGGGGGAGGTGTGCCGGACACAGGGCTGAAAGGCGGGAAGCCCGCGAAAAGCAGAGAAATGCCCGGGAAATAAACAATGGTAGGGGGCGTGCCAGGCGGCATATAAACCGCCCGGCTTCCTTCTGCTGGAGATTGCAGCCTGAGGAGAAGGACACCCGCTGCATCGAGGGACCAGTGGTTTTTTCATTTTTCTTTAATTTGCACTTTGTTTCAGGACGAAGCGAGGAGCTGTGGTGAATAGGATAGGAGCCAGCTGGTCTGTGGAAGCCGGAAGAGCAGGAGACAAAGAGCAGCAGCAAGGGATTGAGAGCCACAGTGCATGTGCCCTGGCCTGCCGTGTGAAGCTGGAAAAGCAGGAGACAAGGAACAACAGTCAAGTAGGCGGAGCAGTGCAGCGAGGGATCCAGACCCACGGTGCGTGTGCCCTGGGCCGCCGTGTGAAGCTGGAAAAGCAGGAGACAAGGAGCAGCCCTCAAGTAGGCGGAGCAGTGCAGCGAGAGATCCAGACCCACGGTGCGTGTGCCCTGGGCCGCTGTGTGAAGCTGGAAAAGCAGGAGACAAGGAGCAGCCCTCAAGTAGGCGGAGCCGTGCCGCAAGGGATCGAGAGCCACGGTGTGTGTGCCCTGGGCCACTGTGTGAATCTAGAAAAGCAGGAGACAAGGAACAGCCCTCAAGTAGGCGGAGCAGTGCATCGAGGGATCCAGAGCCACGGTGTGTGTGCCCTGGGCCGCCGTGTGAATCTAGAAAAGCAGGAGACAAGGAACAGCCCTCGAGTAGGCGGAGCCGTGCAGCGAGGGATCGAGAGCCACGGTGCATGTGCCCTGGGCCACCGTGTGAAGCTGGAAAAGCAGGAGACAAGGAGCAGCCCTTGAGTAGGCGGAGCAGTGCAGTGAGGGATCCAGAGCCACTGTGCGTGTGCCCTGGGCCGCCGGGTGAAGCTGGAAAAGCAGGAGACAAGGAACAGCCCTCGAGTAGGTGGAGCGATGCAGCGAGGGATCCAGAGGCATGGTGCGTGTACCCTGCACCACCGTTTGGAGCAGGAAAAGCAACAGACACAGAAGAGCCCTCGAGTAGGTGGACCGGTGCAGCGAGGGAATCCAGAGCCACGGTGTGTGTGCCCCGGGCTGCCGTGTGAAGCTGGAAAAGCAGGAGACAAGGAACAGCCCTCGAGTAAGCGGAGCAGTGCATCGAGGGATCCAGAGCCACGGTGTGTGTGCGCCCTGGGCTGCTTTGTGAATCTGGAAAAGCAGGAGACAAGGAGCAGCCCTTGAGTAGGCGGAGCAGTGCAGTGAGGGATCCAGAGCCACGGTGCATGTGCCCTGGGCCGCGGTGTGAAGCTGGAAAAGCAGGAGACAAGGAACAGCCCTCGAGTAGGCGGAGTGGTGCAGCGAGGGATCCAGAGCCATGGTGCGTGTGCCCTGGGCTGCCGTGTGAAGCTGGAAAAGCAGGAGACAAGGAACAGCCGTCGAGTAGGTGGAGCGGTGCAGCGAGGGATCCAGAGCCACGGTGTGTGTGCCCTGGGCCACCGTGTAAAGCTGGAAAAGCAGGAGACAAGGAGCAGCCCTTGAGTAGGCGGAGCAGTGCAGTGAGGGATCCAGAGCCACTGTGCGTGTGCCCTGGGCCGCCGGGTGAAGCTGGAAAAGCAGGAGACAAGGAACAGCCCTCGAGTAGGTGGAGCGATGCAGCGAGGGATCCAGAGGCATGGTGCGTATACCCTGCACCACCGTTTGGAGCAGGAAAAGCAACAGACACAGAAGAGCCCTCGAGTAGGTGGACCGGTGCAGCGAGGGAATCCAGAGCCACGGTGTGTGTGCCCCGGGCTGCCGTGTGAAGCTGGAAAAGCAGGAGACAAGGAACAGCCCTCGAGTAAGCGGAGCAGTGCATCGAGGGATCCAGAGCCACGGTGTGTGTGCGCCCTGGGCTGCTTTGTGAATCTGGAAAAGCAGGAGACAAGGAGCAGCCCTTGAGTAGGCGGAGCAGTGCAGTGAGGGATCCAGAGCCACGGTGCATGTGCCCTGGGCCGCGGTGTGAAGCTGGAAAAGCAGGAGACAAGGAACAGCCCTCGAGTAGGCGGAGTGGTGCAGCGAGGGATCCAGAGCCATGGTGCGTGTGCCCTGGGCTGCCGTGTGAAGCTGGAAAAGCAGGAGACAAGGAACAGCCGTCGAGTAGGTGGAGCGGTGCAGCGAGGGATCCAGAGCCATGGTGCGTGCGCCCTGCACCACCGTCTGAAGCAGGAAAAGCAACAGACACAGAAGAGCCCTCGAGTAGGCGGACCGGTGCAGCGATGGAATCCAGAGCCACGGTGCGTGTGCCCCGGGCTGCCGTGTGAAGCTGGAAATGCAGGAGACAAGGAACATCCCTCGAGTAGGCAGAGCGGTGCAGCGAGGGATCCAGAGCCACTGTGCGTGTGCCCTGGGCCGCCATCTGAAGCAGGAAAAGCAACAGACACGGAACAGCCGTCAAGTAGGCGGAGCGGTGCAGCGAGGGATCCAGAGCCATGGTGCGTGTGCCCTGCACCACCGTCTGAAGCAGGAAAAGCAACAGACACAGAAGAGCCCTCGAGTAGGTGGACCGGTGCAGCGAGGGAATCCAGAGCCACGGTGTGTGTGCCCCGGGCAGCCGTGTGAAGCTGGAAAAGCAGGAGACAAGGAACAGCCCTCGAGTAAGCGGAGCAGTGCATCGAGGGATCCAGAGCCACGGTGCATGTGCCCTGGGCCACTGTGTGAATCTGGAAAAGCAGGAGACAAGAAACAGCCCTCGAGTAGGCAGAGCAGTGCAGTGAGGGATCCAGAGCCACGCTGCGTGTGCCCTGCGCCACCGTGTGAAGCTGGAAAAGCAACAGACACGGAACAGCCCTCGAGTAGGCGGAGCGGTGCAGCAAGGGATCCAGAGCCATGGTGCGTGTGCCCTGCACCGCCATCTGAAGCAGGAAAAGCAACAGACACAGAAGAGCCCTCGAGTAGGCGGACCGGTGCACCGAAGGGATCCAGAGCCACGGTGCGTGTTCCCCGGGCTGCCGTGTGAAGCTGGAAAAGCAGGAGACAAGGAATAGCCCTCGAGTAGGCGGAGCAGTGCATTGAGGGATCCAGAGCCACGGTGCGTGTGGACTGGGCCGCCGTGTGAAGCTGGAAAAGCAGGAGACAAGGAGCATCCCTCGAGTAGGCGGAGCGGTGCAGCGAGGGATCCAGAGCCACGGTGCGTGTGCCCTGCGCCGCCGTCTGAAGCAGGAAAAGCAACAGACACGGAACAGCCCTCGAGTAGGCGGAGCGGTGCAGCAAGGGATCCAGAGCCATGGTGCGTGTGCCCTGCGCCGCCATCTGAAGCAGGAAAAGCAACAGACACAGAAGAGCCCTCGAGTAGGCGGACCGGTGCACCGAAGGAATCCAGAGCCACGGTGCGTGTCCCCCGGGCTGCCGTGTGAAGCTGGAAAAGCAGGAGACAAGGAACAGCCCTCGAGTAGGCGGAGCAGTGCATTGAGGGATCCAGAGCCATGGTGCGTGTGGACTGGGCCGCCATGTGAAGCTGGAAAAGCAGGAGACAAGGAGCAGCCCTCGAGTAGGTGGAGCGGTGCAGCAAGGGATCCAGAGCCACGGTGTGTGTGCCCTGGGCCACTGTGTGAAGCTGGAAAAGCAGGAGACAAGGAGCAGCCCTCGAGTGGGCGGAGCGGTGCAGCGAGGGATCCAGAGCCACGGTGTGTGTGCCCTGGGCCACTGTGTGAAGCTGGAAAAGCAGGAGACAAGGAGCAGCCCTCGAGTGGGCGTAGCGGTGCAGCGAGGGATCCAGAGCCACGGTGCGTGTGCCCTGGGCCGCCGTGTGAAGCTGGCAAAGCAGGAGACAAGGAGCAGCCTTCGAGTAGGTGGAGCGGTGCAGCGAGGGATCCAGAGCCACGGTGCGTGTGCCCTGGGCCGCCGTGTGAAGCTGGAAAAGCAGGAGACAAGGAGCAGCCCTCGAGTAGGCGGAGCAGTGCAGTGAGGGATCCAGAGCCATGGTGCGTGTGCCCTGGGCCGTCGGGTGAAGCTAGAAAAGCAGGAGACAAGGAACAGCCCTTGAGAAGGTAGAGCGTTGCAGCGAGTGATCCAGAGCCACGGTGTGCCCGGGGCCGCAGGAGATAAGGAACAGCCCTCGAGTAGGCGGAGCAGTGCATCGAGGGATCCAGAACCACGGTGCGTGTGCCCTGGGCCGCCGTGTGAATCTAGAAAAGCAGGAGACAAGGAACAGCCCTCGAGTAGGCAGAACAGTGCGGCGAGGGATCCAGAGCCATGGTGCGTGTGCCCTGGGCCGCCGTGTGAAGCTGGAAAAGCAGGAGACAAGGAACAGCCCTCGAGTAGGTGGAGCGGTGCAGAGAAGGATCGAGAGCCACGGTGCGTGTGCCCTGGGCCGCCGTGTGAAGCTGGAAAAGCAGGAGACAAGGAGCATCCCTCGAGTAGGCGGAGAGGTGCAGCGAGGGATCCAGAGCCATGGTGCGTGTGCCCTGCACCACCGTCTGAAGCAGGAAAAGCAACAGACACAGAAGAGCCCTAGAGTAGGCGGACCGGTGCAGCGATGGAATCCAGAGCCACGGTGCGTGTGCCCCGGGCTGCCGTGTGAAGCTGGAAATGCAGGAGACAAGGAACATCCCTCGAGTAGGCAGAGTGGTGCAGCGAGGGATCCAGAGCCACTGTGCGTGTGCCCTGGGCCGCCATCTGAAGCAGGAAAAGCAACAGACACGGAATAGCCGTCGAGTAGGCGGAGCGGTGCAGCGAGGGATCCAGAGCCATGGTGCGTGTGCCCTGCACCACCGTCTGAAGCAGGAAAAGCAACAGACACAGAAGAGCCCTCGAGTAGGTGGACCGGTGCAGCGAGGGAATCCAGAGCCACGGTGTGTGTGCCCCGGGCTGCCGTGTGAAGCTGGAAAAGCAGGAGACAAGGAACAGCCCTCGAGTAAGCGGAGCAGTGCATCGAGGGATCCAGAGCCACGGTGCATGTGCCCTGGGCCACTGTGTGAATCTGGAAAAGCAGGAGACAAGAAACAGCCCTCGAGTAGGCGGAGCAGTGCAGTGAGGGATCCAGAGCCGCGCTGCGTGTGCCCTGCGCCGCCGTGTGAAGCTGGAAAAGCAACAGACACAGAAGAGCCCTCGAGTAGGCGGACCGGTGCACCGAAGGGATCCAGAGCCACGGTGCGTGTTCCCCGGGCTGCGGTGTGAAGCTAGAAAAGCAGGAGACAAGGAATAGCCCTCGAGTAGGCAGAGCAGTGCATTGAGGGATCCAGAGCCACGGTGCGTGTGGACTGGGCCGCCGTGTGAAGCTGGAAAAGCAGGAGACAAGGAGCATCCCTCGAGTAGGCGGAGCGGTGCAGCGAGGGATCCAGAGCCACGGTGCGTGTGCCCTGCGCCGCCGTCTGAAGCAGGAAAAGCAACAGACACGGAACAGCCCTCGAGTAGGTGGAGCGGTGCAGCAAGGGATCCAGAGCCATGGTGCGTGTGCCCTGTGCCGCCATCTGAAGCAGGAAAAGCAACAGACACAGAAGAGCCCTCGAGTAAGCGGACCGGTGCACCGAAGGAATCCAGAGCCACGGTGCATGTCCCCCGGGCTGCCGTGTGAAGCTGGAAAAGCAGGAGACAAGGAACAGCCCTCGAGTAGGCGGAGCAGTGCATTGAGGGATCCAGAGCCATGGTGCGTGTGGACTGGGCCGCCATGTGAAGCTGGAAAAGCAGGAGACAAGGAGCAGCCCTCGAGTAGGTGGAGCGGTGCAGCAAGGGATCCAGAGCCACGGTGTGTGTGCCCTGGGCCACTGTGTAAAGCTGGAAAAGCAGGAGACAAGGAGCAGCCCTTGAGTGGGCGGAGCGGTGCAGCGAGGGATCCAGAGCCACGGTGTGTGTGCCCTGGGCCACTGTGTGAAGCTGGAAAAGCAGGAGACAAGGAGCAGCCCTCGAGTGGGCGGAGCGGTGCAGCGAGGGATCCAGAGCCACGGTGCGTGTGCCCTGGGCCGCCGTGTGAAGCTGGCAAAGCAGGAGACAAGGAGCAGCCTTCGAGTAGGTGGAGCGGTGCAGCGAGGGATCCAGAGCCACGGTGCGTGTGCCCTGGGCCGCCGTGTGAAGCTGGAAAAGCAGGAGACAAGGAACAGCCCTTGAGAAGGTAGAGCGTTGCAGCAAGTGATCCAGAGCCACGGTGTGCCCTGGGCCGCAGGAGACAAGGAACAGCCCTCGAGTAGGCGGAGCAGTGCATCGAGGGATCCAGAGCCACGGTGCGTGTGCCCTGGGCCGCCGTGTGAATCTAGAAAAGCAGGAGACAAGGAACAGCCCTCGAGTAGGCAGAACAGTGCGGCGAGGGATCCAGAGCCATGGTGCGTGTGCCCTGGGCCGCCGTGTGAAGCTGGAAAAGCAGGAGACAAGGAACAGCCCTCGAGTAGGTGGAGCGGTGCAGAGAGGGATCGAGAGCCACGGTGCGTGTGCCCTGGGCCGCCGTGTGAAGCTGGAAAAGCAGGAGACAAGGAGCATCCCTCGAGTAGGCGGAGAGGTGCAGCGAGGGATCCAGAGCCATGGTGCGTGTGCCCTGCACCACCGTCTGAAGCAGGAAAAGCAACAGACACAGAAGAGCCCTCGAGTAGGCGGACCGGTGCAGCAATGGAATCCAGAGCCACGGTGCGTGTGCCCCGGGCTGCCGTGTGAAGCTGGAAATGCAGGAGACAAGGAACATCCCTCGAGTAGGCAGAGCGGTGCAGCGAGGGATCCAGCGCCACTGTGCGTGTGCCCTGGGCCGCCATCTGAAGCAGGAAAAGCAACAGACATGGAACAGCCGTCGAGTAGGCGGAGCGGTGCAGCGAGGGATCCAGAGCCATGTTGCGTGTGCCCTGCACCACCGTCTGAAGCAGGAAAAGCAACAGACACAGAAGAGTCCTCGAGTAGGTGGACCGGTGAGCGAGGGAATCCAGAGCCACGGTGTGTGTGCCCCGGGCTGCCGTGTGAAGCTGGAAAAGCAGGAGACAAGGAACAGCCCTCGAGTAAGCGGAGCAGTGCATCGAGGGATCCAGAGCCACGGTGCATGTGCCCTGGGCCACTGTGTGAATCTGGAAAAGCAGGAGACAAGAAACAGCCCTCGAGTAGGCAGAGCAGTGCAGTGAGGGATCCAGAGCCACGCTGCGTGTGCCCTGCGCCACCGTGTGAAGCTGGAAAAGAAACAGACACGGAACAGCCCTCGAGTAGGCGGAGCGGTGCAGCGAGGGATCCAGAGCCACGGTGCATGTGCCCTGCGCCGCCGTCTGAAGAAGAAAAAGCAACAGACACGGAACAGCCCTCGAGTAGGCGGAGCGGTGCAGCAAGGGATCCAGAGCCATGGTGCGTGTGCCCTGCGCCGCCATCTGAAGCAGGAAAAGCAACAGACACAGAAGAGCCCTCGAGTAGGCGGACCGGTGCACCGAAGGAATCCAGAGCCACGGTGCGTGTCCCCCGGGATGCCGTGTGAAGCTGGAAAAGCAGGAGACAAGGAACAGCCCTCGAGTAGGCGGAGCAGTGCATTGAGGGATCCAGAGCCATGGTGCGTGTGGACTGGGCCGCCATGTGAAGCTGGAAAAGCAGGAGACAAGGAGCAGCCCTCGAGTAGGTGGAGCGGTGCAGCAAGGGATCCAGAGCCACGGTGTGTGTGCCCTGGGCCACTGTGTGAAGCTGGAAAAGCAGGAGACAAGGAGCAGCCCTCGAGTGGGCGGAGCGGTGCAGCGAGGGATCCAGAGCCACGGTGTGTGTGCCCTGGGCCACTGTGTGAAGCTGGAAAAGCAGGAGACAAGGAGCAGCCCTCGAGTGGGCGGAGCGGTGCAGCGAGGGATCCAGAGCCACGGTGCGTGTGCCCTGGGCCGCCGTGTGAAGCTGGCAAAGCAGGAGACAAGGAGCAGCCTTCGAGTAGGTGGAGCGGTGCAGCGAGGGATCCAGAGCCACGGTGTGTGTGCCCTGGGTAGCCGTGTGAAGCTGGAAAAGCAGGAGACAAGGAGCAGCCCTCGAGTAGGCGGAGCAGTGCAGTGAGGGATCCAGAGCCACGGTGCGTGGGCCCTGGGCCGTCGTGTGAAGCTAGAAAAGCAGGAGACAAGGAACAGCCCTTGAGAAGGTAGAGCGTTGCAGCGAGGGATCCAGAGCCACGGTGTGCCCTGGGCCGCAGGGGACAAGGAACAGCCCTCGAGTAGGCGGAGCAGTGCATCGAGGGATCCAGAGCCACGGTGCGTGTGCCCTGGGCCGCCGTGTGAATCTAGAAAAGCAGGAGACAAGGAACAGCCCTCGAGTAGGCAGAGCAGTGCGGCGAGGGATCCAGAGCCATGGTGCGTGTGCCCTGGGCCGCCGTGTGAAGCTGGAAAAGCAGGAGACAAGGAACAGCCCTCGAGTAGGTGGAGCGGTGCAGAGAGGGATCCAGAGCCATGGTGCGTGTGCCCTGCACCACCGTCTGAAGCAGGAAAAGCAACAGACACAGAAGAGCCCTCGAGTAGGCGGACCGGTGCAGCGATGGAATCCAGAGCCACGGTGCGTGTGCCCCGGGCTGCCGTGTGAAGCTGGAAATGCAGGAGACAAGGAACATCCCTCGAGTAGGCAGAGTGGTGCAGCGAGGGATCCAGAGCCACTGTGCGTGTGCCCTGGGCCGCCATCTGAAGCAGGAAAAGCAACAGACACGGAACAGCCGTCGAGTAGGCGGAGTGGTGCAGCGAGGGATCCAGAGCCATGGTGCGTGTGCCCTGCACCACCGTCTGAAGCAGGAAAAGCAACAGACACAGAAGAGCCCTCGAGTAGGTGGACCGGTGCAGCGAGGGAATCCAGAGCCACGGTGTGTGTGCCCCGGGCTGCCGTGTGAAGCTGGAAAAGCAGGAGACAAGGAACAGCCCTCGAGTAAGCGGAGCAGTGCATCGAGGGATCCAGAGCCACGGTGCATGTGCCCTGGGCCACTGTGTGAATCTGGAAAAGCAGGAGACAAGAAACAGCCCTCGAGTAGGCGGAGCAGTGCAGTGAGGGATCCAGAGCCACGCTGCGTGTGCCCTGCGCCGCCGTGTGAAGCTGGAAAAGCAACAGACACAGAAGAGCCCTCGAGTAGGCGGACCGGTGCACCGAAGGGATCCAGAGCCACGGTGCGTGTTCCCCGGGCTGCCGTGTGAAGCTGGAAAAGCAGGAGACAAGGAATAGCCCTCGAGTAGGCGGAGCAGTGCATTGAGGGATCCAGAGCCACGGTGCGTGTGGACTGGGCCGCCGTGTGAAGCTGGAAAAGCAGGAGACAAGGAGCATCCCTCGAGTAGGCGGAGCGGTGCAGCGAGGGATCCAGAGCCACGGTGCGTGTGCCCTGCGCCGCCGTCTGAAGCAGGAAAAGCAACAGACACAGAAGAGCCCTCGAGTAGGCGGACCGGTGCACCGAAGGAATCCAGAGCCACGGTGCGTGTCCCCCGGGCTGCCGTGTGAAGCTGGAAAAGCAGGAGACAAGGAACAGCCCTCGAGTAGGCGGAGCAGTGCATTGAGGGATCCAGAGCCATGGTGCGTGTGGACTGGGCCGCCATGTGAAGCTGGAAAAGCAGGAGACAAGGAGCAGCCCTCGAGTAGGTGGAGCGGTGCAGCAAGGGATCCAGAGCCACGGTGTGTGTGCCCTGGGCCACTGTGTGAAGCTGGAAAAGCAGGACACAAGGAGCAGCCCTCGAGTGGGCGGAGCGGTGCAGCGAGGGATCCAGAGCCACGGTGTGTGTGCCCTGGGCCACTGCGTGAAGCTGGAAAAGCAGGAGACAAGGAGCAGCCCTCGAGTGGGCGGAGCGGTGCAGCGAGGGATCCAGAGCCACGGTGCGTGTGCCCTGGGCCGCCGTGTGAAGCTGGCAAAGCAGGAGACAAGGAGCAGCCCTCGAGTAGGTGGAGCGGTGCAGAGAGGGATCCAGAGCCATGGTGCGTGTGCCCTGCACCACCGTCTGAAGCAGGAAAAGCAACAGACACAGAAGAGCCCTCGAGTAGGCGGACCGGTGCAGCGATGGAATCCAGAGCCACGGTGCGTGTGCCCCGGGCTGCCGTGTGAAGCTGGAAATGCAGGAGACAAGGAACATCCCTCGAGTAGGCAGAGTGGTGCAGCGAGGGATCCAGAGCCACTGTGCGTGTGCCCTGGGCCGCCATCTGAAGCAGGAAAAGCAACAGACACGGAACAGCCGTCGAGTAGGCGGAGTGGTGCAGCGAGGGATCCAGAGCCATGGTGCGTGTGCCCTGCACCACCGTCTGAAGCAGGAAAAGCAACAGACACAGAAGAGCCCTCGAGTAGGTGGACCGGTGCAGCGAGGGAATCCAGAGCCACGGTGTGTGTGCCCCGGGCTGCCGTGTGAAGCTGGAAAAGCAGGAGACAAGGAACAGCCCTCGAGTAAGTGGAGCAGTGCATCGAGGGATCCAGAGCCACGGTGCATGTGCCCTGGGCCACTGTGTGAATCTGGAAAAGCAGGAGACAAGAAACAGCCCTCGAGTAGGCGGAGCAGTGCAGTGAGGGATCCAGAGCCACGCTGCGTGTGCCCTGCGCCGCCGTGTGAAGCTGGAAAAGCAACAGACACAGAAGAGCCCTCGAGTAGGCGGACCGGTGCACCGAAGGGATCCAGAGCCACGGTGCGTGTTCCCCGGGCTGCCGTGTGAAGCTGGAAAAGCAGGAGACAAGGAATAGCCCTCGAGTAGGCGGAGCAGTGCATTGAGGGATCCAGAGCCACGGTGCGTGTGGACTGGGCCGCCGTGTGAAGCTGGAAAAGCAGGAGACAAGGAGCATCCCTCGAGTAGGCGGAGCGGTGCAGCGAGGGATCCAGAGCCACGGTGCGTGTGCCCTGCGCCGCCGTCTGAAGCAGGAAAAGCAACAGACACAGAAGAGCCCTCGAGTAGGCGGACCGGTGCACCGAAGGAATCCAGAGCCACGGTGCGTGTCCCCCGGGCTGCCGTGTGAAGCTGGAAAAGCAGGAGACAAGGAACAGCCCTCGAGTAGGCGGAGCAGTGCATTGAGGGATCCAGAGCCATGGTGCGTGTGGACTGGGCCGCCATGTGAAGCTGGAAAAGCAGGAGACAAGGAGCAGCCCTCGAGTAGGTGGAGCGGTGCAGCAAGGGATCCAGAGCCACGGTGTGTGTGCCCTGGGCCACTGTGTGAAGCTGGAAAAGCAGGACACAAGGAGCAGCCCTCGAGTGGGCGGAGCGGTGCAGCGAGGGATCCAGAGCCACGGTGTGTGTGCCCTGGGCCACTGCGTGAAGCTGGAAAAGCAGGAGACAAGGAGCAGCCCTCGAGTGGGCGGAGCGGTGCAGCGAGGGATCCAGAGCCACGGTGCGTGTGCCCTGGGCCGCCGTGTGAAGCTGGCAAAGCAGGAGACAAGGAGCAGCCTTCGAGTAGATGGAGCGGTGCAGCGAGGGATCCAGAGCCACGGTGCGTGTGCCCTGGGCCGCCGTGTGAAGCTGGAAAAGCAGGAGACAAGGAGCAGCCCTCGAGTAGGCGGAGCAGTGCAGTGAGGGATCCAGAGCCACGGTGCGTGTGCCCTGGGCCGTCGTGTGAAGCTAGAAAAGCAGGAGACAAGGAATAGCCCTTGAGAAGGTAGAGCGTTGCAGCGAGTGATCCAGAGCCACGGTGTGCCCTGGGCCGCAGGAGACAAGGAACAGCCCTCAAGTAGGCGGAGCAGTGCATCGAGGGATCCAGAGCCACGGTGCGTGTGCCCTGGGCCGCCGTGTGAATCTAGAAAAGCAGGAGACAAGGAACAGCCCTCGAGTAGGCAGAACAGTGCGGCGAGGGATCCAGAGCCATGGTGCGTGTGCCCTGGGCCGCCGTGTGAAGCTGGAAAAGCAGGAGACAAGGAACAGCCCTCGAGTAGGTGGAGCGGTGCAGAGAGGGATCCAGAGCCATGGTGCGTGTGCCCTGCACCACCGTCTGAAGCAGGAAAAGCAACAGACACAGAAGAGCCCTCGAGTAGGCGGACCGGTGCAGCGATGGAATCCAGAGCCACGGTGCGTGTGCCCCGGGCTGCCGTGTGAAGCTGGAAATGCAGGAGACAAGGAACATCCCTCGAGTAGGCAGAGTGGTGCAGCGAGGGATCCAGAGCCACTGTGCGTGTGCCCTGGGCCGCCATCTGAAGCAGGAAAAGCAACAGACACGGAACAGCCGTCGAGTAGGCGGAGTGGTGCAGCGAGGGATCCAGAGCCATGGTGCGTGTGCCCTGCACCACCGTCTGAAGCAGGAAAAGCAACAGACACAGAAGAGCCCTCGAGTAGGTGGACCGGTGCAGCGAGGGAATCCAGAGCCACGGTGTGTGTGCCCCGGGCTGCCGTGTGAAGCTGGAAAAGCAGGAGACAAGGAACAGCCCTCGAGTAAGCGGAGCAGTGCATCGAGGGATCCAGAGCCACGGTGCATGTGCCCTGGGCCACTGTGTGAATCTGGAAAAGCAGGAGACAAGAAACAGCCCTCGAGTAGGCGGAGCAGTGCAGTGAGGGATCCAGAGCCACGCTGCGTGTGCCCTGCGCCGCCGTGTGAAGCTGGAAAAGCAACAGACACAGAAGAGCCCTCGAGTAGGCGGACCGGTGCACCGAAGGGATCCAGAGCCACGGTGCGTGTTCCCCGGGCTGCCGTGTGAAGCTGGAAAAGCAGGAGACAAGGAATAGCCCTCGAGTAGGCGGAGCAGTGCATTGAGGGATCCAGAGCCACGGTGCGTGTGGACTGGGCCGCCGTGTGAAGCTGGAAAAGCAGGAGACAAGGAGCATCCCTCGAGTAGGCGGAGCGGTGCAGCGAGGGATCCAGAGCCACGGTGCGTGTGCCCTGCGCCGCCGTCTGAAGCAGGAAAAGCAACAGACACAGAAGAGCCCTCGAGTAGGCGGACCGGTGCACCGAAGGAATCCAGAGCCACGGTGCGTGTCCCCCGGGCTGCCGTGTGAAGCTGGAAAAGCAGGAGACAAGGAACAGCCCTCGAGTAGGCGGAGCAGTGCATTGAGGGATCCGGAGCCATGGTGCATGTGGACTGGGCCGCCATGTGAAGCTGGAAAAGCAGGAGACAAGGAGCAGCCCTCGAGTAGGTGGAGCGGTGCAGCAAGGGATCCAGAGCCACGGTGTGTGTGCCCTGGGCCACTGTGTGAAGCTGGAAAAGCAGGACACAAGGAGCAGCCCTCGAGTGGGCGGAGCGGTGCAGCGAGGGATCCAGAGCCACGGTGTGTGTGCCCTGGGCCACTGCGTGAAGCTGGAAAAGCAGGAGACAAGGAGCAGCCCTCGAGTGGGCGGAGCGGTGCAGCGAGGGATCCAGAGCCACGGTGCGTGTGCCCTGGGCCGCCGTGTGAAGCTGGCAAAGCAGGAGACAAGGAGCAGCCTTCGAGTAGATGGAGCGGTGCAGCGAGGGATCCAGAGCCACGGTGCGTGTGCCCTGGGCCGCCGTGTGAAGCTGGAAAAGCAGGAGACAAGGAGCAGCCCTCGAGTAGGCGGAGCAGTGCAGTGAGGGATCCAGAGCCACGGTGCGTGTGCCCTGGGCCGTCGTGTGAAGCTAGAAAAGCAGGAGACAAGGAATAGCCCTTGAGAAGGTAGAGCGTTGCAGCGAGTGATCCAGAGCCACGGTGTGCCCTGGGCCGCAGGAGACAAGGAACAGCCCTCGAGTAGGCGGAGCAGTGCATCGAGGGATCCAGAGCCACGGTGCGTGTGCCCTGGGCCGCCGTGTGAATCTAGAAAAGCAGGAGACAAGGAACAGCCCTCGAGTAGGCAGAACAGTGCGGCGAGGGATCCAGAGCCATGGTGCGTGTGCCCTGGGCCGCCGTGTGAAGCTGGAAAAGCAGGAGACAAGGAACAGCCCTCGAGTAGGTGGAGCGGTGCAGAGAGGGATCGAGAGCCACGGTGCGTGTGCCCTGGGCCGCCGTGTGAAGCTGGAAAAGCAGGAGACAAGGAGCATCCCTCGAGTAGGCGGAGAGGTGCAGCGAGGGATCCAGAGCCATGGTGCGTGTGCCCTGCACCACCGTCTGAAGCAGGAAAAGCAACAGACACAGAAGAGCCCTCGAGTAGGCGGACCGGTGCAGCAATGGAATCCAGAGCCACGGTGCGTGTGCCCCGGGCTGCCGTGTGAAGCTGGAAATGCAGGAGACAAGGAACATCCCTCGAGTAGGCAGAGCGGTGCAGCGAGGGATCCAGAGCCACTGTGCGTGTGCCCTGGGCCGCCATCTGAAGCAGGAAAAGCAACAGACACGGAACAGCCGTCGAGTAGGCGGAGCGGTGCAGCGAGGGATCCAGAGCCATGGTGCGTGTGCCCTGCACCACCGCCTGAAGCAGGAAAAGCAACAGATACAGAAGAGCCCTCGAGTAGGTGGACCGGTGAGCGAGGGAATCCAGAGCCACGGTGTGTGTGCCCCGGGCTGCCGTGTGAAGCTGGAAAAGCAGGAGACAAGGAACAGCCCTCGAGTAAGCGGAGCAGTGCATCGAGGGATCCAGAGCCACGGTGCATGTGCCCTGGGCCACTGTGTGAATCTGGAAAAGCAGGAGACAAGAAACAGCCCTCGAGTAGGCGGAGCAGTGCAGTGAGGGATCCAGAGCCACGCTGCGTGTGCCCTGCGCCACCGTGTGAAGCTGGAAAAGAAACAGACACGGAACAGCCCTCGAGTAGGAGGAGCGGTGCAGCGAGGGATCCAGAGCCACGGTGCGTGTGCCCTGCGCCGCCGTCTGAAGCAGGAAAAGCAACAGACACGGAACAGCCCTCGAGTAGGCGGAGCGGTGCAGCAAGGGATCCAGAGCCATGGTGCGTGTGCCCTGCGCCGCCATCTGAAGCAGGAAAAGCAACAGACACAGAAGAGCCCTCGAGTAGGCGGACCGGTGCACCGAAGGAATCCAGAGCCACGGTGCGTGTCCCCCGGGATGCCGTGTGAAGCTGGAAAAGCAGGAGACAAGGAACAGCCCTCGAGTAGGCAGAGCAGTGCATTGAGGGATCCAGAGCCATGGTGCGTGTGTACTGGGCCGCCATGTGAAGCTGGAAAAGCAGGAGACAAGGAGCAGCCCTCGAGTAGGTGGAGCGGTGCAGCAAGGGATCCAGAGCCACGGTGTGTGTGCCCTGGGCCACTGTGTGAAGCTGGAAAAGCAGGAGACAAGGAGCAGCCCTCGAGTGGGCGGAGCAGTGCAGCGAGGGATCCAGAGCCACGGTGTGTGTGCCCTGGGCCACTGTGTGAAGCTGGAAAAGCAGGAGACAAGGAGCAGCCCTCGAGTGGGCGGAGCGGTGCAGCGAGGGATCCAGAGCCACTGTGCGTGTGCCCTGGGCCGCCGTGTGAAGCTGGCAAAGCAGGAGACAAGGAGCAGCCTTCGAGTAGGTGGAGCGGTGCAGCGAGGGATCCAGAGCCACGGTGCGTGTGCCCTGGGCAGCCGTGTGAAGCTGGAAAAGCAGGAGACAAGGAGCAGCCCTCGAGTAGGCGGAGCAGTGCAGTGAGGGATCCAGAGCCACGGTGCGTGGGCCCTGGGCCGTCGTGTGAAGCTAGAAAAGCAGGAGACAAGGAACAGCCCTTGAGAAGGTAGAGCGTTGCAGCGAGGGATCCAGAGCCACGGTGTGCCCTGGGCCGCAGGGGACAAGGAACAGCCCTCGAGTAGGTGGAGCAGTGCATCGAGGGATCCAGAGCCACGGTGCGTGTGCCCTGGGCCGCCGTGTGAATCTAGAAAAGCAGGAGACAAGGAACAGCCCTCGAGTAGGCAGAGCAGTGCGGCGAGGGATCCAGAGCCATGGTGCGTGTGCCCTGCGCCGCCGTGTGAAGCTGGAAAAGCAGGAGACAAGGAACAGCCCTCGAGTAGGTGGAGCGGTGCAGAGAGGGATCGAGAGCCACGGTGCGTGTGCCCTGGGCCGCCGTGTGAAGCTGGAAAAGCAGGAGACAAGGAGCATCCCTCGAGTAGGCGGAGAGGTGCAGCGAGGGATCCAGAGCCACGGTGCATGTGCCCTGCGCCGCTGTCTGAAGTAGGAAAAGCAACAGACACGGAACAGCCCTCGAGTAGGCGGAGCGGTGCAGCGAGGGATCCTGAGCCATGGTGCGTGTGCCCTGCACTGCCATCTGAAGCAGGAAAAGCAACAGACACAGAAGAGCCCTCGAGTAGGCGATCTGGTGCAGCGAGGGAATCCAGAGCCCTGGTGCGTGTTCCCCCGGCTGCCGTGTGAAGCTGGAAAAGCAGGAGACAAGGAACAGCCCTTGAGTAGGCGGAGCAGTGCAGTGAGGGATCCAGAGCCAGGGTGCGTGTGCCCTGGGCCGCCGTGTGAAGCTGGAAAAGCAGGAGACAAGGAGCAGCCCTCGAGTAGGCGGAGCGGTGCAGCAAGGGATCCAGAGCCACAGTGTGTGTGCCCAGGGCTGCTGTTTGAAGCTGGAAAAGCAGGAGACAAGGAACAGCCCTCGAGTAGGCGGAGCGGTGCAGCGAGGGATCCAGAGCCACGGTGCGTGTGCCCTGGGCCGCCGTGTGAAGCTGGCCAAGCAGGAGACAAGGAGCAGCCCTCGAGTAGGCGGAGCGTTGCAGCGAGGGATCCAGAGCCACGGTGCATGTGCCCTGGGCCGCCGTGTGAAGCTGGAAAAGCAGGAGACAAGGAACAGCTCTCGAGAAGGTGCAGCGGTGCAGCAAGGGATCCAGAGCCACGGTGTGCCCTGGGCCGCTGTGTGAAGCTGGAAAAGCAGGAGACAAGGAACAGCCCTTGAGTAGGCGGAGCGGTGCAGCGAGGGATCCAGAGCCATGGTGCGTGTACCCTGGCCCGCCGTGTGAAGCTGGAAAAGCAGGAGACAAGGAGCATCCCTCGAGTAGGCGGAGTGGTGCAGCGAGGGATCCAGAGCCACGGTGCGTGTGCCCTGCGCCGCCGTCTGAAGCAGGAAAAGCAACAGACACGGAACAGCCCTCGAGTAGGCGGACCAGTGCAGCGAGCGAATCCAGAGCCACGGTGAGTGTGCCCGGGCCGCCGTGTGAAGCTGGAAAAGCAGGAGACAAGGAACAGCCCTCGAGAAGGCGGAGCGGTGCAGCAAGGGATCCAGAGCCACGGTGCGTGTGCCCTGGAACGCCGTGTGAAGCTGGAAAAGCAGGAGACAAGGAACAGCCCTTGAGTAGGCGGAGCGGTGCAGCGAGGGATCCAGAGCCATGGTGCGTGTGCCCTGGCTCGCTGTGTGAAGCTGGAAAAGCAGGAGACAAGGAGCATCCCTCGAGTAGGTGGAGTGGTGCAGCGAGGGATCCAAAGCCATGGTGCGTGTGCCCTGCGCTGCCGTCTGAAGCAGGAAAAGCAACAGACACGGAACAGCCCTCGAGTAGGCGGAGCGGTGCAGCAAGGGATCCAGAGCCACGGTGCGTGTGCCCTGGGCCGCCGTGTGAAGCAGGAAAAGCAGGAGACAAGGAACATCCCTCGAGTAGGCAGAGCGGTGCAGCGAGGGATCCAGAGACACGGTGTGTGTGCCCTGGGCCGCCATGTGAAGCTTGAAAACCAGGAGACAGCAAACAGCCCTCACGTAGGTGGAGCGGTGCAGCGAGGGATCCAGAGCCACGGTGCGTGTGCCCTGGGCCGCCGTGTGAAGCTGGAAATGCAGGGGACAAGGAACAGCCCTCGAGTAGGCGGAGCAGTGCATCGAGGGATCCAGAGCCACGGTGCGTGTGCCCTGGGCCGCCGTTTGAATCTGGAAAAGCAGGAGACAAGGAACAGCCCTCGAGTAGGCGGAACAGTGCAGCGAGGGAACCAGAGTCACGGTGCGTGTGCCCTGGGCCGCCGTGTGAAGCTGGTAAAGCAGGAGACAAGGAACAACCCTCGAATAGGCAGAGCAGTGCTGCGAGGGATCCAGAGCCATTGTGCGTGTGCCCTGGGCCACCATGTGAAGCTGGAAAAGCAGGAGACAAGGAACAGCCTTTGAGTAGGTGGAGCAGTGCAGCGAGGGATCCAGAGCCACTGTGCGTGTGCCCTGGGCTGCCGTGTGAAGCCGGAAAAGCAGGAGACAAGGAACAGCCCTCGAGTAGGCGGAGCGGTGCAGCGAGGGATCCAGAGCCACGGTGCGTGTGCCCGGGCCGCCGTGTGAAGCTGGAAAAGCAGGAGACAAGGAACAGCCCTCGAGTAGGTGGAGCGGTGCAGCGAGGGATCCAGAGCCACGGTGCGTGTGCCCTGGGCCGCCGTGTGAAGCTGGAAATGCAGGGGACAAGGAACAGCCCTTGAATAGGCAGAGCGGTGCTGCGAGGGATCCAGAGCCATGGTGCATGTGCCCTGGGCCGGCGTGTGAAACTGGAAAAGCAGGAGACAAGGAGCATCCCTCGAGTAGGCGGAGCGGTGCAGCAAGGGATCCAGAGCCACGGTGCGTGTGCCCTGCGCCGCCGTCTGAAGCAGGAAAAGCAACAGACACGGAACAGCCCTCGAGTAGGCGGACCAGTGCAGTGAGCAGAGCCACGGTGAGTGTGCCCGGGCCGCCGAGTGAAGCTGGAAAAGCAGGAGACAAGGAACATCCCTTGAGTAGGCGGAGCCGTGCAGCGAGGGATCCAGAGCCACGGTGCGTGTGCCCTGGGCCGCCGTGTGAAGCAAGAAAACCAGGAGACAAGGAACAGCCCTCGAGTAGGTAGAGCGGTGCAACGAGGGATCCAGAGACACGGTGTGTGTGCCCTGGGCCGCCATGTGATGCTGGAAAAGCAGGAGACAGCGAACAGCCCTCGAGTAGGTGGAGCGGTGCAGCGAAGGATCCAGAGCCACTGTGCGTGTGCCCTGGGCCGCCGTGTGAAGCTGGAAATGCAGGGGACAAGGAACAGCCCTCGAGTAGGCAGAGCAGTGCATCGAGGGATCCAGAGCCACGGTGCGTGTGCCCTGGGCCGCCGTGTGAATCTGGAAAAGCAGGAGGCAAGGAACAGCCCTCGAGTAGGCGGAACAGTGCAGCGAGGGAACCAGAGTCATGGTGCGTGTGCCCTGGGCCGCCGTATGAAGCTGGTAAAGCAGGAGGCAAGGAACAGCCCTCGAGTAGGCGGGACAGTGCAGCGAGGGATCCAGAGCCATTGTGCGTGTGCCCTGGGCCACCGTGTGAAGCTGGAAAAGCAGGAGACAAGGAACAGCCTTCAAGTAGGTGGAGCAGTGCAGCGAGGGATCCAGAGCCACTGTGCGTGTGCCCTGGGCTGCCGTGTGAAGCCGGAAAAGCAGGAGACAAGGAACAGCCCTCGAGTAGGCGGAGCGGTGCAGCGAGGGATCCAGAGCCACGGTGCGTGGGCCCTAGGCCGCCGTGTGAAGCAGGAAAAGCAGGAGACAAGGAACCGCCCTCGAGTAGGCAGAGCGGTGCAGCAAGGGAGCCAGAGACACGGTGCGTATGCCCTGGGCCGCCGTGTGAAGCTGGAAAAGCAGGAGACAGGGAACAGCCCTCGAGTAGGCGGAGCGGTGCAGTGAGGGATCCAGAGCCACGGTGCGTGTGCCCTGGGCCGCCGTGTGAAGCTGGAAATGCAGGGGACAAGGAACAGCCCTCGAGTAGGCAGAGCGGTGCTGCGAGGGATCCAGAGCCACAATGCGTGTGCCCTGGGCCGCCGTGTGAATCTGGTAAAGCAGGAGACAAGGAACAGCCCTCGAATAGGCAGAGCGGTGCTGCGAGGGATCCAGAGCCACGGTGCGTGTGCCCTGGGCCGCCTTGTGAAGCCGGAAAAGCAGGAGACAAGGAACAGCCCTCGAGTAGGCGGAGCGGTGCAGCGAGGGATCCAGAGCCACGGTGCGTGGGCCCTAGGCCGCCGTGTGAAGCAGGAAAAGCAGGAGACAAGGAACCGCCCTCGAGTAGGCAGAGCGGTGCAGCAAGGGAGCCAGAGACACGGTGCGTATGCCCTGGGCTGCCGTGTGAAGCTGGAAAAGCAGGAGACAGGGAACAGCCCTCGAGTAGGCGGAGCGGTGCAGTGAGGGATCCAGAGCCACGGTGTGTGTGCCCTGGGCCGCCGTGTGAAGCTGGAAATGCAGGGGACAAGGAACAGCCCTCGAGTAGGCGGAGCAGTGCATCGAGGGATCCAGAGCCACAATACGTGTGCCCTGGGCCGCCGTGTGAATCTGGTAAAGCAGGAGACAAGGAACAGCCCTCGAATAGGCAGAGCGGTGCTGCGAGGGATCCAGAGCCACGGTGCGTGTGCCCTGGGCCGCCTTGTGAAGCTGGAAAAGCAGGAGACAAGGAACAGCCCTCGAGTAGGCAGAGCGGTGCAGCGAGGGACCCGGAGGCGACCATGGTGAACAAAGGAAGTTGAGGTGAGCCACCAGAACTAACGGGTCGGACATTATGGATCTGGGCTGCGAGTGGGTGAAATTTCTTGTCCGGAGAGAGCAAGGGAAGCCTGGACAAAGGAGCATTTGTGAATGGCAGATAGTTAGCCCGGGCTGCCAGAAAGGTAAAAGGGCGGCGCTGCAATTCGCGGCAGGCCTTTTTTAACTTTGAAAACCAGCCCGTTGTTGGGCCAAAGGTGCTGGTATTTGAGGCGCCTGGCGTCTGCACCACAAACGACACAGGGCTGAGTGATCAGTGCAATGATCTGTGCTAGAGCATGCTTGCTGGTGGAGGATAGATTGTGCAAAAACAGTACATTTTGCCCACCGAAGTTACAAACTTGCAGTCAGCATCTGCAGAACAAGGGGCATTTGTGACAACGCGGGTGCCTGAAACTGAGGCGAGGCACAATCTGCAGGCAGTGTGTGCCTAAGGGTTGCTGATATAGAACATTCCCAAACAGGGTCTGCAACCTTTGGTTCTTTAGATGTTTTGGACTACAACACCTATCAGCCTTAGCCAGCATAGTCAAAGGTGAGGGCTCCTGGGAGTCGTAGTTCTGGAGAGCTACAGGTTGCCTAACAGGGTCTGCAACCTTTGGTTCTTTAGATGTTTTGGACTACAACACCTATCAGCCTTAGCCAGCATAGTCAAAGGTGAGGGCTCCTGGGAGTCGTAGTTCTGGAGAGCTACAGGTTGCCTAACAGGGTCTGCAACCTTTGGCTGAAATATGTGTCTTTTCTATTCATTCTCACACTTGAGCTGAAATGCCTCGTCACAAAATACGTACTCATTTTCATCCAAGTAGAAAGGTTGTTAAACAAAATAAAAAGAATCCAACACATGCTAGACAGAGAGAGCAAACTGCGAGTAGGCCTCACACAGTATTTTTTAGTATTGGGGTAGAGCCTACGGTGGCAGGTTGTCTGCCCAGGTAACTGCCCCGAGTAATGCAAGGCGATTACCAGGGACTATGGGTAGTTGTCATCCTGTGCTGCCTGCCAGCAAGCGCTTTATCACCATTAGCACAGCAACATAACATCTGGGGTGACCCGGGGCGTTTTTTGCAAAATGTCAGTAGCAGGTGAGCCCAGGAGCAATTTGTTCCCAGAAAATGAAATGAAAAAACAATCAAGATGGCCACCATGGAAATGAGGTCTGGGGCTTTATCCGGAGACCCATTTCCATTTCCATGGTGGCAGCCACAGATGAACAGGCGCAAATAGGGTGGAAGTCAGGGACAGGTTGTTGGCGGTGAACTTGCAAGTGTTTTCTTTTCTTTTTTGAAATGGTGATGGGAGGAGGTGAGAGCAGAGTCAGAACCGGCCTGGGTGTAGATCAGTCCTAGCTCTATATGGCACCTCACCCTTCACACCTGCTTTGAAGGCCCTGCGCTCCCTGCCAGCGTAATAAAGGTTCATCTGTAATATGCAGCGCAAGCCATCTGACCCCAAAGTACAACATAAGACAGTGACTGAGCACTGTACATGGACGCGTGGCCTCCTATCAGCCACACTTTGAAAAATAGTTTCTACCAAACTGAAGCCGACGAACGAAGGCCAAGAGAAAAGGCCAGTGCTCTTTTCAGCTCTGCTGCGAGCATGCTTCCGCTAGCTGGATGCTGGATCAGCTGCTCGCCTGGAATTCGGAACAACCATGTGTTCCTTTGTCCCCCACGCCGCATCCGCGTGTGTAGCAGACTCAGGGGCACCTAAAATGGACGCCGACGCTCCCGTTGCCATGGGAACATCTTTATCAACAAATGCTGCCGCCCAAATCACTGCCGCCTGCTGCCCAGATCCTTATTCGCTGCGTCCGCTTGCCTGCCCCTCCCCTCCTGCTTTATATTGGAGGGGAGAGGCCCGTGAGGCGAAGCCGACGAGCGAAGGCCAAGAGAAAAGGCCAGTGCTCTTTTCAACTCTTTGCTGCTCGTTGTCTGCTGTTGGCTCTGAGCATATGTTTGCTGCCCAAGGTAAGCCGACACCTGCCGCTGCTGCGTTCATGACTCCTCCCAGTCGCGAACACTAACCCTCAGGTTAGCATGACTTAGGGGCCGCACTAGTATTGCCCTCCTCATCTCCCTGCCTCCAACTACAACTGCCCGTAATGCACGTCTTCTCTCAAGGCTCCTGGGGCCCCCCACCACCTCTAACGTCCACACTCCGGCATCAGATATTCACAGACAGTGCCAGTTATGGATCCCTGATCATACTGCTACAGTTCCAGCAGCCAATCATCGCTCTAAGCCTACTAAGGCTATGCTATCTGTCACCCACCCTACAGAACCAGCGTGCCCAACCACAGACTCCAATAAACATACCAATACTCACCCCACTAAGGTCACTTCTAAGAACACCCTCGCCACGCTACCGTATGTTGATATGAACACTGCTGTCTCCAGGCCTATGACTCTTGAAAATGTGACCCCCACTGCTTCCATTGCAAATGTAGTGCCTCTGCATTTAACTATCCCCACCAAGCACTGTGTTGAATTGAAAACTGCTGTTCCTTTGCCTAGGACTCTTGGAAATGTGACCCCCACTGCCACCATTACAAAAGTTAACCCTCTTGCAACTCCTCATGAACCCCACCTTAAATGTGCCTTGATCAATGCCCATCCCATCAACGCACTCGTGCTAGACATCCATGACTTCATAATCTAACATAACTTAGATCTCCTTATGGTAACCGAAACATGGCTACACGAAACCTCAGGCCCTGCGCTAAGTATGGCTCTCCCCACAGGTTACTCAGTCACTAGGCAAGACCGCCCATCCAAAGGTGGCGGCGTGGCTCTCATAGCCAAAGACTCCTTCTCAATCAGGAAGATTGACAAAACCATGACCAACAAATCTGACTTCCTTCAACTGAAACTCTACCTCTCTCACCACTGCCCCATCACTATTCACCTTGTATACCACCCCCCAGGGCCCATAGGCGACTTCCAGGCTGCCCTCACCCACCTCCTCTCAGACAACCTAAAGAAAGCCTCCAAAGCCATTCTACTTGGCAACCTTAACCTTGGCCTTAATGACACCAAGGACCCAGCAGCCAAAGCACTAAACTCAGCCCTCCAGAACTTAGGATTCTGCAACACCATCACTAACCCCACCCATACCCATGGCAGGACACTCGACTGGATTGCCCACCACAACTGTCCTACACTCATCACAGGCAATTAACCAACCCCCTGGTCTGACCACCATATCATCACTTTTGGCATCCCTGCTACCAGTACATCCTCCCGCCCAGGTATCCCCTTACCTCCCACCCTAGCACGAAGCTCCCGCCAACTCACTAAGGAAAGACTCCTCCCATTTCTACAAGGATCTACGTTCCAACCACCCTTCGCTACTGACCCGGAGGCCCTTGCCTTATCTTACGCCACTGCCATCAAATCAGCAATAAACTCTATTGCCCCGCTCAAACCCCACAAAGCCAAACCCACTAGTCACACTAATGCGCGGTTCACCCCAGATCTCATTGATCTCCGCACCAAGAAGCGGACCACCACAACACAATGGCAAACTTCCCGATCTGACTCTGACAAACTTATCTTTAAAACTCTCTCAAGAGAATACAAAAAAGCAATCACCCGCGCAAAAGCAATCTGCTTTGAATCCAGAATCGCAAAAACCAAATCCAACACGAAAGAAATATTCTCCATATTCAGGGAACTGGAGACCCCCACCCCTGCCCCCTTGAACTTCACCAAAGACAAGGCATTGTGTGACAATATCCAAACAGCCATGCGCAACAAGCTCAACCTCCTCCAAGCCAAAATTCTTACTGCCCAACAATCTCTAGCTAACACCCCCATACCCAAACCCTCCCCAGACACCATCACACCCTTCTCCTTCAAAGCCATTCAGGAACAAGACACGATCAACCTCATGAAAACCATAAAACCTTCCAACTGCAAAGGTGACGCATGCCCTGCTACAATCATTAAGGACTGTGCGGACTCCCTCGCCCCCTTCCTGACAGCCTTCGTCAACGCCTCCTTTGCCACAGGGATAGTCCCCTCCTGCCTCTAGGAAGTTTGGGTACGCCCCTTGCTAAAAAAAAACACCCTAGACCCTACATCCCTGAATAACTACAGGCCCATCACTAGGGTCCCTTTCCTACTCAAAATATTGGACAAAGCATCCTCCCTCCAGATACAACAATTCATTGAGGAGAAGAATCTCCTAGGGTTGCGACAATCCGGCTTCCGCCCGAAGCACAGAACTGAAACCGCCCTTCTAGACCTAACAAAACAGATGGATGATGCCAGAGACATCGGGAAACCAGCACTGCTCCTCCTCTTAGACCTTTCGGCAGCCTTCAACTTGGTTGACCACAGCGTACTATGCCACCACCTCACTGCCACTGCCAAATTCTCCAGAGGTGCTACAGCTTGGATCACCTCCTTCCTTCAGGGAAGGACCATGCAAGTGTGCTCGGACATAGCCGCCGCCTCTCCCTCCATCATGCTATATGGAGTGCCTCAAGGCTCCTGCCTCTCTACAACATCTTTACCCTCCCCCTCTTCCTCATCCTTGACGCTCTGGGTATTTCCTACACCAACTACGCGGACGATACCCAGATCCTCATCACTCTCACAAGTAACTATGACACCGACGCCACAACCCTTTATAATATCTACAACACCCTCCAAGCCTGGATGGCAGCTAACGGACTGTGCCTCAACTCAGACAAAACAGAACTCCTCCTAGTAGGATCCCCCGACACAATCAAAAACCTTGACACGCAGTTCAGCCACTTCACTATTGACTCCATTGAGATCCCAGTAGCTGACGCAGTGAAAACCCTGAGGGTCTATCTTGACTCCAACCTATTCATGACCAGACAAGTGAATGCTATAGCCTCTGCAGCAGCATACCACGACAAATGGCAAAACGCAGTAAGGCCGTTCCTGTCCAAAGAAATATGCACTAACATAGCCAGGGCCATCACTGGCTCTAGGCTGGACCATTGCAATATACTCTTCCTAGGAACATCCACCAAGAATTTGGAAAAATTGCAAGTCATCCAGAATAGTGCCCTTCGCGCAGCCCAAGGCATCTCCAAAAGAGAGCACACATCCACTGCCAGAAAGCAAGCACACTGGCTCCCAATAAAAGAACGGGTGATGTTCAAAGCACTCGCTATCACCCATAAATTCATACACCACTCAGCACCTGCCTACCTATCACAAAGGATTCAACCATCTAACTCAACCAGGCCAACTAGAAAACCATATTCTAATATGCTAACAGTGCCCCTGGTAAAATGAACAAGAGTAGGGGGTGCCAGCTTCCCCTACCTAGCGCCCCTTCTCTGGAACACACTTCCACCAACACTTCGTGCAGAAGAATCACTCCTAGCATTCCAAAAGCCATGAAGACCTCATTATTCACGCAATGAACCCTACACTCCTCCCACTCAATTCATGATAACCTCATGGCGCACCCCAACCACGACATCTATGCATAAATGTACCTCTTGCTTTGATTTCCATGTACTGAAACTATGTTATGTGTTAATTTACTAATGCCCAAAGCCATATATGATGATCCCGTTTGCTATCCCTGTAACTAAGCTCCCCACAAATAACAGCGCCGCTATGCCTAAGGGCTGCTTTGCGCGCTATACAAATGTAATAAATAAATAAATAAATAAATAAAATAAACTCAATGCATGCACCCAGAGAACACAGAAGCTTGGATTAACAGAACCCAACCAAACAAATGCAACAATTCCATCTCAAATTCTGAAAGTAACTGAAAACAGTAGGTTACCTTTAAGCCGCCGGAGAACCACCGATCTGTGGTGCCCAGAGTGTCCGCTCTACCACTGTTCCAATGGCATGCCTCACCGCTCCATGTCCCCTGACTCCACAACATCCAACCAGGTCCTGCATACCCTTCTGAATATATTTAATCTCATTTATATTTAAATTACAAAACATACAGTCAAAAGGGTATAGCGTTCTTTCATCGACAGGTGTAAATTTGATGATTTTTTTAACAAGTATATTTGACTGAAAACGAAATATATAGGGGGGGTCGAAAAGTATATATAAGGGGTGGGTGTCCGGGAATAGGTAAAAAACAATAGGGTATGGGGGGTTGGCGGGGAAAACCGCCAAAAATAAAAATAAACATTTTCAATGAGTTTTTTGGTAAAAACCCATCGAAATTACATCCGTCGATGAAATGACATAGAACCATCAAAAGACACAAGTCACTATCGTTATATTCAAACTAATTTCTCAGTCAATAATAATTATTATATAACTACAGCTGTAATTAATGTCAATACAGCAGACGTTTAAGTTGATATATAAAAGATACAATGGGAGTCACACAAGAGAAAACATAAATACAGTTATGAGGATTACTTTCTGTATACGATATAAATTCCAGGAACCAGAACCCGTCAAGTTGTAATTACTAATAATAATACTCAAATTATAAAAGTATACAGGAGAATCGCACTTCAATATATAGGGCAGCTTCAGAGTCTTTACCTTTAATATTATTAATAAGGTATTTATTGAGCGCATACCGAGCTTCGGGAAGCAACAGAGCGCTTTACAATCATAGAGGAAGAACACAGTGAGGGAAGCAGAGAAAAAGGGAGTGGGGAGCTAAAAACAGAGGAGGGAGCAGCTGGCACCATGGGATCTACAAGCAGCCAGGGGAGGAAACAGTGGGGAGCAGGTCACCGACTCTCAGGTAGGGCGGGGAGTGGAGGGTGTATGGCCCTAGGAACCAGGGGAGGAAACAGTGGGGAGCAGGTCACCGACTCTCAGGTAGGGTGGGGAGAGGAGGGTGTATGGACCTAGGAACCAGGGGAGGAAACAGTGGGGAGCAGGTCACCGACTCTCAGGTAGGGTGGGGAGTGGAGGGTGTATGGACCTAGGAACCAGGGGAGGAAACAGTGGGGAGCAGGTCACCGACTCTCAGGTGAGGGGGGAGTGGAGGGTGTATGGACCTAGGAACCAGGGGAGGAAACAGTGGGGAGCAGGTCACCGACTCTCAGGTAGGGTGGGGAGAGGAGGGTGTATGGACCTAGGAACCAGGGGAGGAAACAGTGGGGAGCAGGTCACCGACTCTCAGGTAGGGTGGGGTGTGGAGGGTGTATGGACCTAGGAACCAGGGGAGGAAACAATGGGGAGCAGGTCACCGACTCTCAGGTGGGGGGGAGTGGAGGGTGTATGGACCTAGGAACCAGGGGAGGAAACAGTGGGGAGCAGGTCACCGACTCTCAGGTAGGGTGGGGAGTGGAGGGTGTATGGACCTAGGAACCAGGGGAGGAAACAGTGGGGAGCAGGTCACCGACTCTCAGGTAGGGTGGGGAGAGGAGGGTGTATGGACCTAGGAACCAGGGGAGGAAACAGTGGGGAGCAGGTCACCGACTCTCAGGTAGGGTGGGGAGTGGAGGGTGTATGGACCTAGGAACCAGGGGAGGAAACAGTGGGGAGCAGGTCACCGACTCTCAGGTGGGGGGGGAGTGGAGGGTGTATGGACCTAGGAACCAGGGGAGGAAACAGTGGGGAGCAGGTCACCGACTCTCAGGTAGGGTGGGGAGAGGAGGGTGTATGGACCTAGGAACCAGGGGAGGAAACAGTGGGGAGCAGGTCACCGACTCTCGGGTGGGGTGTGGAGGGTGTATGGACCTAGGAACCAGGGGAGGAAACAATGGGGAGCAGGTCACCGACTCTCAGGTGGGGGGGGAGTGGAGGGTGTATGGACCTAGGAACCAGGGGAGGAAACAGTGGGGAGCAGGTCACCGACTCTCAGGTAGGGTGGGGAGAGGAGGGTGTATGGACCTAAGAACCAGGGGAGGAAACAGTGGGGAGCAGGTCACCGACTCTCAGGTAGGGTGGGGAGTGGAGGGTGTATGGACCTAGGAACCAGGGGAGGAAACAGTGGGGAGCAGGTCACCGACTCTCAGGTGGGGGGGGAGTGGAGGGTGTATGGACCTAGGAACCAGGGGAGGAAACAGTGGGGAGCAGGTCACCGACTCTCAGGTAGGGTGGGGAGTGGAGGGTGTATGGACCTAGGAACCAGGGGAGGAAACAGTGGGGAGCAGGTCACCGACTCTCAGGTAGGGTGGGGAGAGGAGGGTGTATGGACCTAGGAACCAGGGGAGGAAACAGTGGGGAGCAGGTCACCGACTCTCAGGTAGGGTGGAGAGTGGAGGGTGTATGGACCTAGGAACCAGGGGAGGAAACAGTGGGGAGCAGGTCACCGACTCTCAGGTAGGGTGGGGAGAGGAGGGTGTATGGACCTAGGAACCAGGGGAGGAAACAGTGGGGAGCAGGTCACCGACTCTCAGGTAGGGTGGGGAGAGGAGGGTGTATGGACCTAGGAACCAGGGGAGGAAGCAGTGGGGAGCAGGTCACCGACTCTCAGGTAGGGTGGGGAGAGGAGGGTGTATGGACCTAGGAACCAGGGGAGGAAACAATGGGGAGCAGGTCACCGACTCTCAAGTAGGGTGATGAGAGGAGGGTGTATGGAACTAGGAACCAGGGGAGGAAACAGTGGGGAGCAGGTCACCGACTCTCAGGTAGGGTGGGGAGAGGAGGGTGTATGGAACTAGGAACCAGGGGAGGAAACAGTGGGGAGCAGGTCACCGACTCTCAAGTAGGGTGGGGAGAGGAGGGTATGTGGACCTAGTAACCAGGGAAGGAAACAGTGGGGATGAGATCACCTAGTCTCAGGTAGGGTGGGGAGTGGACGGTGTATGGACCTAGTAATCAGGGGAGGAAACAGTGGGGATCAGATCACCCAGTCTGGAGTAGGGTGGGGAGAGGTGGGTGTATGGACCTAGAAACCAGGGGAGTTAACAGTGGGGAGCAGGTCACCGACTCTCAGGTAGGATGGGGGAGAGGAGGGTGTATGGAACTAGGAACCAGGGGAGGAAACAGTGGGGAGCAGGTCACTGACTCTCAGGTAGGGTGGGGAGAGGAGGGTGTATGGAACTAGGAACCAGGGGAGGAAACAGTGGGGAGCAGGTCACCGACTCTCAGGTAGGGTGTGGAGAGGAGTTTCTATGGAACTAGGAACCAGGGGAGGAAACAGTGGGGAGCAGGTCACCGACTCTCAGGTAGGGTGGGTAGCGGAGGGTGTATGGACCTAGGAACCAGGGGAGGAAACAGTGGGGAGCAGGTCACTGACTCTCAGGTAGAGTGGGGGAGAGGAGGGTGTATGGACCTAGGAACCAGTGGAGGAAACAGTGGGGATGAGATCACCCAGTCTCAGGTAGGGTGGGGAGTGGACGGTGTATGGACCTAGTAATCAGGGGAGGAAACAGTGGGGATTAGATCACCCAGTCTGGGTTAGGGTGGGGAGAGGAGGGTGTATGGACCTAGAAACCAGGGGAGGAAACGGTGGGGAGCAGGTCACCGACTCTCAGGTACGGTGGGGAGAGGAGGGTATGTCGACCTAGTAACCAGGGCAGGAAACAGTGGGGAGCAGGTCACTGACTCTCAGGTAGGGTGGTTAGTGGAGGATGTATGGACCTAGTAACCAGGGGAGGAAACAGTGGGGAGCAGGTCACCGACTCGCAGGAAGGGTGGGGAGCAGAGGGTTTGTGGACCTAGGAACCAGGGGAGGGAACAGTGGGGAGCAGGTCGCAGACTCTCAGGTAGAGTGGGTAGTGGAGGGTGTATGGACCTAGTAACCAGGGGAGGAAACAGTGGGGAGCAGGTCACTGACTCTCAGGTAGGGCGGGAGCGGAGGGTGTATGGACCTTGTAACCAGGGGAGGAAACAGTGGGGAGCAGGTCACCGACTCTCAGGTAGGGTGTGGAGTGGAGGGTTTGTGGAACAAGTAACCAGGGGAGGGAACAGTGGGGAGCAGGTCGCCAACTCTCAGGTAGGGTGGGGAGAGGAGGGTATGTGGACCTAGTAACCAGGGGAGGAAACAGTAGGGAGCAGGTCACCGACTCTCAGGTAGGGTGGGGAGAGGAGGGTGTATGGTCCTAGTAACCAGGGGAAGAAACAGTAAGGAGCAGGTCACTGACTCACAGGTAGGGTGGGGAGATGAGGGTGTATGGACCTAGTAAGCAGGGGAGGAAACTGTAGGGAGCAGATCACACAATCTAAGGTAGGGTGGGAAGTGGAAGTTATATGGACCTAGTAACCAGGGGAGTAAACAGTGGGGAGCAGATCAGCCAGTCTCAGGCAGGGTGGGGAGTGGACGATGTATGGGCCTAGTAATTGGGGGAGGAAACAGTAGGGATGAGATCACCCAGTCTCAGGTTGGGTGGGGAGTGGAAGGTGTATGGACCTAGTAACCAGGCAAGGAAACAGTGAGGAGAAGATCAGCCAGTCTCAGGTAGGGTGGGGAGTGGAGGGTGTGTGTACCTAGGTGTTAGGGAGTAGCTATTCCTTGAAGAGATGGGTCTTGAGCACCTTCCTGAATTGCAGAAGAGACGGGGCGAGTCTGATGTTGCCAGGGAGGAGCTTCCAGAGTCTGGGGGTGTAGACTTGTGTTCTGGTTCTTTCCGTCAGGCGCTGGCCTGCTCCCCACTGTTTCAAGTTAGCACACGTCCTTACTTCTGGTGGATCGGAGGCCTCAGAGATGCTGGGTTTCTCAGTGATGTAGCTTGGGGACTTCAAAGTGCCAGCCTTGTAGAAGATGCAGCAGGAGTTGAAGATGATATGGACTTGCAGGTATAGCCAGTGCAGTTCGATTGGGGTCAGATGATGTGGTTGAATTTGTAAAGTCCTTTGATGAGTCATACTGCAGCATGCAAGGCACATCTCAGTGGTGCCAGAGAAGTCTCTGGAAGGCCTTCCAGAAAGGTATTGCCACCATCCAGGTGGGAGGGGACCAAGCCTTGGACAGTAGATCTGAAGTTGTTTACTGGGATGAAGATCTTAATTTCGTGCAGGAGAGAAAGTTTGTACCAAGAGCCGTTTCTGTCTTCCTTGCTATGTCTTGCTTGAAGGAGATGTGTCTGTTGATGTTGAACTTAAGCCACATGCTGCAGATTGTCAGTTCAGGTGTGAATTCCTCGAGGTTCATAGCAGAGAACCAGGTGTGGATGTCAGGCTGTTTGGTGTTGTTGGCCAGCAGTAGGAATTAGGTTTTGAAGGGGTTGAGCTTGAGGTAAGCACTGGAAATCCCTGACTGGATCAATGTGAGACAGGTCTTGAGACTGTAGATGTATTCTATGAACAATATCTTCAGGTAGGGCTGCATGTCATCTGCGTATTGGTGGACTTGGATGTTGTGTGGAACCAGGAGGGCTCTGAGCGGTAGCATGTAAATGTTGGAGATCACGAAGGAGAGAATCCTAGTGGAACTCCACAGATGATAGGTAGAGTTGATGATCTGGAAGAATCCATTTGAACAAGTTGGTTAGCAAGAAAGGATTTGAAGCAGTTGAGCAGGCTTCATGCTTTGATGTAGGATGCTGGTGAGTGTCTGGTGATCTACTGTGTTGAATGCTGCTGCAAGGTCAAGGAGAACTAGGTGGCGAGTATGGCCATTATCAAGTAGGTTAAGGGCGTCATCTAGCACCTTGATAGAAGCAGATTCCATGCTGCCTCTGGGTCTGAAGCCAGGTTGGTAGGACTGAAGGAGGTTGCTGGCATCAATGTGTTGGAGGAGTTGCATAGCTACCACTTTCTCAAGCATCTTATCTAATCAAAGAAAGATGAACGACGGGGCGCTAGTTGCTGAGGTTGCCAGGGTCCAGTGTTGATTTCTTGAGAAGTGGGAGGATTTGTCTGGGCTTGAGGGTCGAGACGAAGTTGCTTTGAGTGAGGGAGCTGTTGATAATTGTCAGGTATGGGAGGAGAGCTTCGGCCAGAAGGGTCTTCAGTACGTACGGAGGCAGGCGGGATGTCGTCCAGGTGTGGTGTGGCTTTCAGGGATGCATTGTGGTCTTCCATAGTGAGTGTCTTGAAAGTTGTCCTGGTAGTGGTGTTTTTGTGAGATGGGATGTGTAGTGTGTCATCAGTGGTGGAGTTGGTGTCTATGTGCTGGCCGATCCTGCTCTTTTTGATGAAGAAAGAATTACCTGCAATAAAACTAGATTTCTCTCCTTAAAGTAAATCACCAGTGGCAAACACTCATTCTCATTTATCTGTGCTGGAAGTTCAAATTTTGACTAGCGTCTATGCCGTCTATGACTGGAGTACGCATTCCAATACACCATAACGCTCCATATGTAGCACCACATGTTCGAGGTGCCCCTCCTGCAATGATTGTTCTCTGTAAAGCTCTCCACTTCTCCCTGAAGACTCTGTATAGCACAATCAAAGGGAAAGCACCTTCAGGTGTAACAAAACATCAATGCACCTGAAACGCAGAGCCTTTTTGCCACATGCCCCGCACACACCCTACGTCATGCCACAAAGGAAAGAGATCAAATCATGTGTGTAAGGTTTCACGGTATTGTAGGAATGATGTGGAGAGAGCGGGTCAGGAGTACAAAACCTTTTATGGAAAATCATGTGAGATTGTTGGTCCTTTCAGTCGATCATACACTGGCTCTTATAAATCTACTTTTTAATAACCACTTTTGCATTTAAATTCATAGCCTTGAAGAAGCGCACGTAGCATGAAACATGTATTTGCTAAATTATAACACAACTTGCATTAAAAAACAAAACAACACCAAAATTACGTGCAGGGTCTAGTGCTGTAATTTCAAGGAAGTGAATCATGTTCCTGTGAGCATCGTGGTGACGAACAATGCCCCAATCTAGAAATAGTTGTTACACTCGGCATGGGATATGCTCCGTGGCCCCTGCGGTCTCAGGAGGATAGCTCAGGGGCAACATGCTCGCCGTGGAAGCAAGACGACGTGGAGCAACACAGGTTCGGTCCCCGGGTCCACGCCTAGAAACCTCAGGGTATTAAGAGCGTTATAAATAAGCTATCATATCATATCATATCATATATCATAGGAAGATGTCATAGTTCTAGGCCATTAATGTGCAAGGGGGTGTTAATTTACCAAGAGATTGAACTGTTGGGTGGAAATCCTCGCCTCTGAGTTACCCTCTTAACCTACTTCTCATCTGCCTTCAACCTTTCACCCTCGCCGCTAACCTGCCTCTGTCCTTCACTTCCTCTGCCTCTACTCCAGCACTTCACCCATCATGGTCACATCCCGAGCACAGCGGGCCGTGCCGCCTACGTGCACTTAAATATGTCTAATGTTGATAGCCCTTAATCTCCGAGTGTCCCCCCGTGTATTGTCCCCAGTGACTGTTTACTACCCGCCACAACCTGGTCAGAATGTCCCTTAAACTCCCCCCATTGTAAGAAGCTCACCGCTTCCTGTCAAATCTGGTATTGTATCTTTCAATTGATCTTCCCTGTATATAAATATAAATAAAGAAATGAAAAAGCTTTCATTAGCACCTGAAGCGCTATAATTAGATGGCAGACGGATCACCCTGAACATGACTGTAGATTACAGCATAGATCAGGAGTCTGCAATCTTTGGCTCTCCAGATGTTTTGAACTACAGCTGTCATTAACACTAACCTGCACTTACAGTAGGGAGGGATCATGGGAGTAAACAGCACACTATGGGCCTCATTCCGAGATTGGAGGTAGCCATGGCGCTAATAGCTCCATGGCTGCCTCCAATAACGGTACCGAGTCTGCACTCATTCAATGGGGACTTACCAGTCTATTCAGACCTTTGCGGGACCGGTAAGTCCCCATTGAAAATACCATTCCCCATTCCCATTGAGCCCCCATAGGGCTCAATGGGAATGGGGAAGATGCAAATAACGGTACCGCAATTTGCGGTACGGTTATTTGCTCCAGGGACCAGCAAAGGGACCTCGGAATAGGGTGCAAAGGGATTACCGGCACCGGTGTCCTTACCAGTGACCGGTATCCCTTTGCGCCAGCCTCAGAATGAGGCCCTATGTGCTGTATATGGTGTGTGCCCACATTGCACTGATGCTTCCCTAAAGGCCCTGCCCTTCCCCGAATCTCTGTTACATGTCCTGTGGACAATATTATTTAATGAAGCATTTAAATGTCATAATTCATAAAGCTTATACAAAAAATCGTTCTTTCTAATACAGAGTAAAATAACTGCAGAATACTTAATCATTTTGGAAATTAAGAGGTAAAATTGAGTACAGAAATAAGTAATCTAAAAATGAAGAAAGTAAACATTACAGGAAAGGACATCGCGAGGGAAGCAGAGAAGGTTAATATTCAATACAAGAGGCGAAGTGGGGCAGGGGGTTTCCCCATGCTGCTAAATAAATAAATAAACAAACAAACAAAAAGACAAGTATAACGCAAAGTACATTTACTTAGAGAGAGCTTCCATTTTATGTGTAAATAATTAAAATGATAAAAAATTGTTCATTTCATGTTTTATTATGTTCATTACTTTCACTGTGCAATGTGTTCTTTTCATCTCTTCTTTCGATCCAGGATATTACTCTTGGGATATGACTACTTCGAACCGTCCTTGCATGATAGAGGAAACCAAACCTACACATACTTAATACATTATTCACAAAAAGAAAAAATGCAACATGGCTAATCTACAAATAGAGGTGTTACAGAATATTCCCAACGTTTTTTTTTATAGGGGAGAGCTAAAACTAAAACCTCCTCATAACAGTGGGAGCAGGAGAGACAACTAGGAGTTACCACCAAGATGGGCGTGCAGTTTGGAGCTCCCCCTAACCCTGCCTGCCTAGGCTTGCGGACCAAGATGGCGGCCGTGCAGTTTGGAGCTCCCCCTAGCTTTGCCTCCCTGGGCTTGCCGACCAAGCGGGCCATGCAGTTTGGAGCTCCTCCTAGCCTCTCCGATCAAGATGGCCGGCCCTTTGGAGCTCCCCCTAGCCTTGCCTCCCTGGGCTTGCCGGCCAAGATGGCCATGCAGTTTGGAGCTCCTCCTAGCCTTGCCGATCAAGATGGCCGTGCAGTTTGGAGCTCCCCTAGCCTTGCATCCCAGGGCTTGCCGACCAAGATGGCCGTGCAGTTTGGAGCTCATCCTAGCCTTGCCGATCAAGATGGCCATGCAGTTTGGAGCTCCCCCTAGCCTTGCCTACCTGGGCTTGCCGATCAAGATGGCCGTGCAGTTTGGAGCTCCCCTAGCCTTGCCTCCCTGGGCTTGCCGACCAAGATGGCCGTGCAGTTTGGAGCTCATCCTAGCCTTGCCAATCAAGATGGCCATGCATTTTGGGGCTCCCCCTAGCCTTGCCTACCTGTGCTTGCCGACCACAATCGCCGTGCAGTTTGGAGCTCCCCGTAGCCTTGCCTCTCTGGTCTTGATGACCAAGATGGCCGTGTAGTTTGCAGCTCCCCCTAGCCATGCCTCCCTGGGCTTGTCGACCAAGATGGCCATGTAGCTTGGAGCTCCCCCTAGCCTTGCCTCCCTGGGCTTGTCGACCAAGATGGCTGTGTAGTTTGGAGCTCCCCCTAGCCTTGCCTCCCTGGGCTTGTCGACCAAGATGTCCATGTAGCTTGGAGCTCCCCCTAGCCTTGCCTCCCTGGGCTTGTCGACCAAGATGGCTGCGTAGTTTGGAGCTCCCCCTAGCCATGCCTGCCTGGGCTTGTCGACCAGGATGGCTGTGTAGTTTGGAGCTCCCCCTAGCCTTGCCTCCCTGGGCTTGTCGACCAAGATGTCCATGTAGCTTGGAGCTCCCCCTAGCCTTGCCTCCCTGGGCTTGTCGACCAAGATGGCTGCGTAGTTTGGAGCTCCCCCTAGCCATGCCTGCCTAGGCTTGTCGACCAAGATGGCTGTGTAGTTAGGAGCTCCCCCTAGCCTTGCCTCCCTGGGCTTGTCGACCAAGATGTCCATGTAGCTTGGAGCTCCCCCTAGCCTTGCCTCCCTGGGCTTGTCGACCAAGATGGCTGTGTAGTTTGGAGCTCCCCCTAGCCATGCCTGCCTGGGCTAGTCTTTGGAGATTAGATCTCATCTGAGTAGAAGAAGGAGTTGGGATAGAAGTGCCCCTATGCCCCTGCACCTTGGCAGAAGGAACATGGGGGGTCTATGTTCTTTTGCCGCCAGGTTGTTTTTCGATGTAAAAAACTTTACGCATTTTTAAGTGGTCCCCCCTAATCTCCTTCCCCTCTATTATTTTAGCCCTATCCCAACTGCCCCACTACTGCTTTCATCCCCTTACCCACCCCCACTATATTTTTCAATTTTTTCTTTTGATGTAACGAAAACATGGCGGCAAACCAACTATATAACAAAAGAGGCCAAAAGAGGTATGAGACCATGGAAGACCGCGGACATAGGCCAGGAGAGGTGCTGGAGGACTCGCCTAGAAATGTAAGGGTGCTGTGGGCTCCTCGGGGTGATTGCTAAAAAGGCCCATGGGCCTTTACAGAGGCCATCCACATCCATGTGAGGGAAGGAATGGGTCCTCGGCTCCCTGCTGTGAGAGAGGAGCAGCAGAGCCCCCTCTCTGGAACAGAATGAAGCATGGGAGTGGGAGCACCCTGGTAGCTGCTGGGTTTTTGCCAGACCGACGTGTTTCTAGGTGTGCAGCAAGGGCTGGCCTCCCCGCGGATCCAGGAGACGGACCGAGCCTGAGCGACATCACTGTAGTTAGGCGATGATGGCGGTCCATGGCAGCGAATGTGAAAACACGTCAACAGTGGCACAGCAGCGCTTTAACATCTGCTTTTAGCTGGCATGTGGACAGGCCAGTTTCTAGCCAACTTGGTGCCCAGGGTGAAACACCAGAATACGCCCCGACTGGCACACGTCACTCCCAAACTACACCTCTGTGTCGTGCGACAAATCCCCTCCTCAATATGAATAAGTCATTGCTATATAAATGGAGCTGGTTGCATTACATTGTAATGCAAGTACTTTACAAAAGAATTCTAATGTGAAAACACAGCTGTTGCTGCCCAAGTAAATGGATTTTCTGTCACCTGCTCTTAGTGAAGGCCATGCCTGAATGCAGTTTCAAACTGTCCGTACTGGCACACTGCGGTGTGAACAGCGTACCAGGGTCTGAGGGCCCACTGACTACTAGCCCTCTGTTGCAGGCATTCTGTTTGTACCACCTCACTTGTATTTCCAGAGGGGCAATACTAGACTAACCATATGAATTATTTTCTGATGGAAGGTTATCATTCCAAGATGGACAGTCTGGTACACGCTTATAATCTTTCAAAATACCTCTGTGAAAGTGGGAAAGGGGACAAATAGCACCAGTGAGGGTTTCTGCATGATTTGTGTTAGATCACAGATCATTTCAGGAATATAACAGTGATCAGAGATCTCTATGTTGGATAAACAAGTCTGTGATAAAAGGGTTGTATGTGTGAATCTCTAAATTCATAACAGATGCATGGCTTGGTGCTCACATCACTGTTCACAACACTCACCGTACCATTAAAATGTTTGTAACCATGAACCATACATACTCTTTTGGACAGCTTAGGTTTTGGATGCAAATATAAAATGGCTGCAACATCAGCCACTCAAATGGGGTACAAGGGCTCTCTTGCTTCTTGCTTATGGAGAATTTTAGATGAGGAAGGGCGGGGTCTCAGTCTGAGTGTGCCCTACACCCCAATACAGAAACATCTTTAGGGAATTATAACTATAGACAGGTCAGGGTACCGCCCAAGAGACACCCAATAAACAATGCACAGAAAGGATTGTGCCTCTTACAAACTTGAGCCTGACCAGTAATAAGCTGATGAAGCGTTTTAAACAAAACCGGCTTCTAATGCCCGGTAAAGGGCCCACAGTGCCTCAGCCACTACCCCCTCACAATTGCGCAAGCCTCAGGGGTTATTTCTGCAAAAAAGAGCAGACCATGCTTTATCTAACAGAGCTGGCATAACATCTCTTATTAGTGCAGGCCTGCAGCTAGTAAAAATCAGGGTGTGGCAGTGTAGAAAGGGGGTTTGGCCTCGTGGATGTACAAATTGAGGCAACTTCTGTGATTGCTTTGTGCGTTTAAGTGTGGGCCCAGTATGGCATGCTCGTCAGTCACATACACAAAACATTCCAATGTTCTCTTGTATGGACATTGAACACATCATACAAAAACAGGCATATGTGCTGTTACATACGGGAGTGTCACATAGATACCATTAACCAACAGGGTGGTGACTTGGGCAGCGCACAAATCATTGCTGCACACATCACTGCATTGATTTGCCATGGTCTATGGTCTGCACAGTGGCACACAATGAACTCTACTTTCCTAATCAAGGTGCCAGGTGAAATTGAGTTGCCATATGGGGTGCGCGCTAGGCAGTGGCTTGCTTAGAAAATAAAAAGAACTTTAGTCCATGTCCCAAAGCAGCCACTAGAATACTTAAGCAAGAAAATGACAGGGATGCGCCATATGTAACTAAAAAGTAATGTACAAAAAACATTTTCTATGTGGCATTTTAGTTCTCTTTGAAGAATGCATGGGTTTGGTCAGCTAAGTGATACTTGTGCAGACCTGGTGAATAGAAATGCCCCATGTCCAGTTCTTAACACTGAAATGTTAAGCACATACTGTGTAAGAAATGTCTCATTAAATGAGCCATCACTCATAAATTGCCCCACTTGAAAGGCTGTCAGCACAAAGAATAAGGGGCACAGGGTGTGTGACTCCAGAGCATTTCACACACTGCGTTTGGAATATGCATTCCTTTGTTTGCATATTGCGAATGCATCAGAGTTATCCACAAGTCAGCAGAGGGCGGCCAGTCGCACATCGCAGAGGAGTGCTCACCGGCACAGCAAGCTGCTTAATCTTTTGTCCGGCAAGATCAGAGTCAGCTTTCTGGGTAGGCCCCTTACTGTGCCCGCCTCCTGCGGTATTTATCTTTGTGCCCCTGGGCCGTCGCCCGCTCCACCCGGGGCCAAAAAGCGGGGCTGCATGTGGAGAGAAAAGGTGCCATTATGAAAGGCGAGCAAGGCCGATGGAAGACCAGTTGGGGGTAAGTTGAGAGTGTGAGAGGACTCCTATCAGGGGATTGCATGGGATGCCGAGAGAGGTGAATTGTGCAGGTGCTGGCTGCTTACACAGTACGCAGGAGAAGTACAATACAACGGCATGGATTTGTTGTGCGAGGTGCAATTTGAACAGCCAGAATAATTGGTATCCCATTCCAGGGACGTCATTTCACCAAAATGCCAGGGGTATCAGAAGTGACATCACACGACCCTTGACCTCTGATGACATCAAAGCAAGTAATGTTATTTGACCCTACCCGGAAGTGACATCACGGGAAGCGATGGAACATGAACCTTTACCCAGTCACAAAACAGGAAGTGGCATCACATAGCATTGCTCCAAAGTACCCTACCAAAAATATGGTTACGATATCACTGTAATGGGATATATACATTTCATACAAGAATGGATCACCATGTGTATTGTTAATATCGGTGTGTATAGGCCCATATTACCAAATTACTGTGAATGCAAGCAGACGCCCCCGGCCAAAGGAGAATGATGTATTATTAAATAGCACTTACGCTTAAGCACTTTATTTATAACAAATATACATACAATATCACCCAAATCTGTGCTGATACTCATTTATAGACCTCAGAAGGATGAAAGGCTGAGTTGGCCTTGCTGGGATTTGAACCTACAACCTGCAGATCATACACACACATTGCAGTAGCGAGTACTCAACCCATTGAGCTATTGTACCGGGTAAAGCTATCTCACTAGCTATAGTGAAATGAGCAATTACATGTCTGAATGTTCTCAAAGTCAGAAAGCAAATTACACTCTGTAGTGGATACCATTAAACTGGTAACTGAGATTTAACCAGCAGGTCACTTCATCGGAAGGTCTGGAGCACAGTTGGCCACATGTCAAGCCTGCGTGGATCTACTTTCCAGGCTTCAGAGGTTGGCAAAATAGATACCATTGGGAGGGTTCATAACTGTGTGTTAAAGAATTTAAGTAGCGCAGGGAAAGCAGAGCACTCACACGGCACCTCGTGCTCTGGGCACTCGTTACCTCATACATGCAAACATCCTGAACAGCATGCCAGGGAGATGGTAAAGATAGACACATTACAACAAGGCATTTATTGTGGCACAATGAAATCAAGGGCCACCTTATGTGCTATGGTCAAACATTTCTACACTGTACACAAGCTTTTAGGCACAAGGATTTTGTCAAGTGACCGAGGACACCAATATGCCTGTTGTCATGCAAATAAAACTGCGGCCAAGTTTGCCATTTGAAATACTGTGTCATGCCAATTGATTATGGGAGAATAACAAAGCGCAGCAGGGTGCATGCGCAAAGGAGTAATTGGCAGGAAAAGGCAAATGGACAAATGCAGTGGTTATATCCAGCAATGCAAGAGTCGGATGGGGGCGAGCCACGAAACAAGTCCTGCTACCCAAGCCCCACCCCCAAATGCAGTGCGCGCAATTCCATACGGTCTCATTCGTGCCCTCAAACCGCCCACGGCCGCCCCAATCTACTTTTTTTGGTAACATTAGTGGTAGATGGCATTTTAACAAATAACAAACAAAAAAAGAAACAGTAAGATCGTTACAGACGCAGGAAACTCATGTATTAGCGCTCTGTCCAGGCGCTCTGGGGCAAAATACATACAAACCTCCTACTTAGCATATACATTGCACCAACAGAAGTGACGTCACGGAAAAGGACAATGCAGAGCATCCTCAGTGTTTGATACTTGAAGGTGCCATGGAAGCGACTTTAGAATAACTTGCCATGAGTAAGCCAACTGGCAAATAAATACCTACATTGCACTATTGTTCTATATGGAGCCACTCTATAGGCATTAGGCTTTTTTTTTAAAATATCAGCAGGATATATTAACATAAACTATGAAGTGAATCAGAATCACTAACCGAGCTGCAGATAAGACACGGTGTGATTACAGGATTTGCCCAGGATCACACACTTTGGTTAAATAGCAAGGCCTTTGAAGCAAACCACATTACACAATAAACTAGCCTTTCATAGTAAACTATACACTGCCTTAGAAATATGTTGAGCAATAAGAGCATGGCTTTAGTTTTACTCTCCCATCCTGCATGCAAAGCCACAATACCATCATGCAGATTAATGAGAGCCTAATAAATCTCCTTGGGTAAAGCCTGCAGCATTATGCACCCTTCTCACTTCTGATCACTCCCTCCCATGCAGATTTCTAAAGGGGCAAAGGTCTCAACTGATAGTTCTCCGTGCCCCCCATCAGTGCCTAATGGCTCACATTGAAATGCTCTGTTCACACACAGCAACATGAGAGCCCTTCTGCTGGCCGGAGCTCCTTGGGACATTGTCCTGGCGGCGGGACACCTCTCCCATTCAGAAAAGGAAGGTGTCCTGCTGCCAGGGCAATGAGCGCACTGAGCAGGAGTTGCTCGGCACACATAGTCCTGAGCGCGGGACACTTTTCCCGTTAGGCGCCCTCATTGAGGTGCGGAACAGGAGAGGTGTCCCAGTGAAAAATGTCCCGGTAAGGCTCTCAAAAGATCCTTTGGGTGGCAGCTTGCCTCCCCTACACCATGCCTCCCCGGCTCGCTACGCCACTGGGTTCACCCTTTTGGGGCCGATGCATTCTGTAGGCTGAGGTACAGTTTGGGAAACGCTAGAAGCCATTTTATGACACAGATCATGTAGTAAGCCTTCAATACGGCCTACTACAACGATTTGGACCTTCCTTTTGTGCCTCAGGCATTCTATGGCAGGTGTGATTAAGGTCACCATCATTCACTGCTAACGGGCACGTGTGCCACCACGCGGGAACGTGCAGAGCAACGTGAGTCCTGGCAGGTCGCTGCCTTAGCCGTGGTGCTCAATAGGCCACTGGAGGACCCTGCCCTCAAGCAGAGGCAGACAGGGGGGCACCAGGTAACACGAAGGGGGAGGAGTGATGGGACCCGGAGTGGAAAAGGACAGGAAATGGGTAGGGAAGGGGAGCTTGCCCACCCACTCAAGGGGTTCATAAACGCAGCACTCTCAGGGACGCACCCTCTTGCTCTCGGGACTCTCTAAGCTCTTGGAAAGGACCCTTCTCTTCCGCCGCAGCAAATTTGCCTCTGAAAGGGATTTTCTACTCAACGAACAATTTGGATTTCGCAAAGAGCATTCGACAAACCATCAGCTCCTGAGAGTGGTGGACAAATTTACCCACGGTTTCAACATCCACAAATGTACCGGGATTGTCTTCTTGGATGTGGCCAAAGCCTTTGATCGAGCATGGTACAAAGGTCTTCTCCACAAGATGATTCTCCTCGGATTCCCAAGCTATTTGGTGAAAATTATTGCAAGCTACTTGGACAATAGATCCTTCCACGTGTCCATTCGGGAAGAGCTTTCAACAACGCGCCCTATACGAGCAGGCGTGCCACAGGGATCAACCCTTGGACCATTCATGTTTAACACCTTTACCAATAACATCCCTATAGACCTTCACAAAACAGAGATGGCATTATATGCAGATGACACAGCAGTCATCTCGCAATCTTTCAAGGAAAAGGAAGTGGCAAAACACCTACAAAACTCCTTGGACAAGATGTCTACATGGTACAGAGACTGGCAGATTGCACTAAACACCAACAAAACGACTGCTACGATGTTCACCAAAAAGAAGATCAGGGAGCATACGCGTATTAGCCTCAACGGAGAGAACATGAAATGGGAGAGCAGCAGCTGTTACCTAGGAGTAACCCTGGACAGCAAGCTCACCTGGAGGAGCCACAGTGAAAACACCCAACAGAAAGCCTCCAGCAGGCTGGCAGCACTGTACCCACTCCTGGAGTCAAGAGCCATGCCTATCTGGAGCAAAACCAACATCTGCAAGATGATTATACCCTGATTTATGCCTCTCAGGCATGGAGCACCTGCGCAGAAACCCACCAGAAGACTCTTCAAAAGGTGCAGACCAAAGCCCTGAGGATAGGGGCTGTAGCCCCACTGTTTGCAAGAACAGCCAACTTGCACAGGGACCTGGGAGTCGAGATGTTAGAGGAATATCTAGCAAAGCTGAACAGGAATTTCTGCAAAGGACTAGAACAGAACGCAAACCCTCTGATCAACACATTTGCTACAATCATCACAAATCCTTTTGACCGCTATCCACGGCCCGTCACAGCGCTGACCCACTGAAACCATCTCCACTGTGCCAAGAACACAGATCAAGAAGCATATCAAACCGCGATTACGCACTCAAACAGTGAAATTGGAGTAATGAGGCACAGCCTCGGTATCCAACAACCCCCACTGACAGATCAAAACTGTCAGCAAGACAAAGTTCTCTCGCCGGAGGCACCCTCTTTGCCAGGATTTACAGCAGAGGACAATGGATGGGTGAAGTCATCATGTGGCTGTTGGGAGGTAGGTGTGGGGGAGGGGCAGGGAACAGGCTCGTTCCTTGCACTGTGGGGCTGCTAGAGCCATTTGTTTTAACCCCCTCCCTCCACTTAACTCATGACTACCACAAGAGGGTTTGGCGAGTGGATTTCATGGTCAGGGGTTTGCAGTGGTGTATGTTTGCGGTGGTGTCAGGGTGTGGGGTGCAGAGGTCGAACTTTTGTTAGTTTTGGACATCAAAGTTTCTGTCATTGGGGTTGTGTCTTCTGTTGCACAGTGTTTGCCGTTATCTCTCCCAGAGAACAGTAGGCCATCAAGGAAGTGGGAGATTCAGCCGGACAGTCCCTGTGTCGCTGGAAGACCGGTAGGGCAGGGGAACAGTCGGTTCCATCTATGAGAATAGCCTGGGATTGTGTTCAGGTTCTGTGCAAATGCAGAACGCGCATTAAATATCACAAGAGAACACAGACATCCACAAGACATTTCCCAGGGAAAAGGCAATGAGCGGTGCTCGTGTTGATGTCTCGTGATCGATCAGGCGCGGCAATGAGCGGTGATCGCTTCGATGTCTAGTGCTCAATTGGCCACAGCAATGGCCAGTGCTCGCATCGATGTCTAGTGCTCGATTGGCAATGGCTGCTGCTCGCGTCGATGTCTAGTGCTCGATGGGGCGCGGCAATGAGCTGTGCTTGCGTCAATATCTAGTGCTTGATCGGGCCACTGAGCCGAACTCAGGGAAATATGACGTGCAAGCAGGACCAGGTTGCAAGGCCTTCCTTCGGTGCCTTGAAACACTTGTGTATAGGCGCGTTATAAATGCCATATCATATCATATCATATAATGGTCTAAAAGCAGCTCTACACAGTGGCAAATGCACACTTTGCATCATATGTTATCAAAATTCCCTCTTGGGTGCTATTCAGTCCACCGTTTGCAACTTTGGGCTACTTTACTGTTATTGCCCGAGACGATAACCCGTGCATCCGTCCATTTTGGACCCATTCATTCCTCTTTTTCCCCCCAGAAAAAGTGTAACACGAGTCTTGCTTTGTTTTGTTTGGCATAAAAAGGCCGCAGATTTATTTTCACAATATCATAACCACCACTGCACACATTAGTGGAAATAATTCTGAAGATGCGGCGACTGCTCCGTGTACAAAAACCTGCTTCCCCCTTTCCTTCCAACAGTCCATCATAGGCCCAACTCTCCCAACCCTTTGCGTCTGAGCCTTGCCTGCCCATGCAGGTGTTCGGGGGCGGGGAGAGTGCCGTTTCCTTGGGGGAAGCTGAGCCCTTGTTGTTCCCCCCCAGACGCCCCTTCCGTTTAGGCTCCCAAGGGGTGCTGGTCTGAGAAGAGCGAAGACCCTTCCAGCTTTCTCCTGGCTCATCCGGAGTCTGTCTCTTGTGTTTGGTTGCCCAAACACCGCCACGCCACAGGTGGGTTACCGCCCACCGTGGCTCCCCCCTGCTTCCTTCCTTCCATTTCTAGGATTTTTATGTTCAGAGGTTCCAGTAGAATAGCTCTGACCCCAGTGGTGACAAATGTACCCCATCCTTAAGAAAATACTCTGGGGATTTAAATTAATCAGGTCCTACCTGATCTGGCCAGAACCCCTGCCCCTGCTTAATTTTGCCATTGCACAATTTAGCTTTGGTCTGGACCTCTCCACGGCTACGTGATTATCCGCGCCCACCCCCTTCTGCCTTTGGAATTCTCTGACCAAATGATTTCTGTTCCCCCCAACTGACCTGCCAGCTCCTGTAGAGAGCACCTCATTTCCTGCTTTAGAGCCCCCCTTCCCAGGCTTGTCAGGTCATTACCTCCCAAGTGTATGACCCAAATGAGTGTCCTGCTACCCAGACCTATCTCCTTTCCTCCGGGCTGGTGCTGGTGGGGAGAAGGCATGTCAATTTTATATTTACCAGCCTGATATACCTCTTAAAACACCCAGACCTCCATCTACCATTCTGCTTGATTGCTCCTTCCCCCATTCCCATTGCTGTGGCTGACGTGACTGCCCCAATCCGAACTGAGTGAGACCCGAATACCCCTTTGTCTCCCCGATTCCCTCAGCGCCAGTTCCATAACCGGTCTGAGTTGGAAGCGGCTTAGAGCTGACCCCCTGTGATGAATGAGCAGCGGAGCCTCCCCCCCGAGGGAGGTCTCAGCCCGAGGAAGACTGCCACCGCCCTAACCGGGCCTACTGCACTGCCCATGATGGGATGGAGGGTCCCCGTGCACCCCTTGCCTTCTTGGTCAGTTTTTGATCTCCTTACCCATAGCGCCAGCTGTTCCCCTGAACAATGCACATCTTAAAACTGCAAACAGCTTTTTTCAGGGTGTGCCTGCTCTGGGACCCTCCTGCCTCAGTCACCTTTCCATCCTGTTCCGCCTTAACCAGGGCGGGCCTGCTCCGGGACACTTCTGCCCCTGCCCCTTTCCATCTTGCTCCGCCTTAACCAGGGCAGGCCTGCTCCGGGACACTTCTGCCCCTGCCCCTTTCCATCTTGCTCCGCCTTAACCAGGGCGGGCCTGCTCCGGGACCTTCTGTCCATGCCACCTTTCCAGCTTGTTCCTCATACTGCACCCGCCATAGGTTCCTCACCCCTTTTATTCGGCAAAAGCTCCCCAACCCCTTATCTGTGCTCCGCCTGCCCTTGCAGGAGTTACCCTGCTCTGCCTGCGTTACCCCGTTTGTAGAGAGCCGTTTCCAGCGGGAGGGTTTGAGCTGTATTCTTTTGCTTGATGCTTCAATACCCCTTCGCCATCGCTGATCCTTGTCTCCCCCCTATCTATTTCTTTATCTTACCAAGGAAGGCTCCCTCCTTCCATATTCCTTGTCATGTGAGCCCAATTTCCCCCAACCTCGGCTGGGCCCTTCCCTGCTTCTATTCCTGTGGCAGGCTAAACTGCAGTGTTGGGCTTGCCGACCTGATGAACCACACTCCAACTTTGCCCTTGTAGCTTGGTCACGCCTGCCACCCGTCCCACAGACCTATCTCCCGACACCCCACCACCAGACCTAGCCATGACATTAAAGCGGGTCTCCGGTGTCGAACCGCAGTGGTTAGGTTTGCAGGCCAGACACTTCGCCACTGCCCTATATAACATAGTGGAAGTTTACAAATAAGTGAGGTGAAATGTCCCAGTTCGCTACTGTGAGTTTCGGGGGAAACATTTGTATTGGTTCTTGGAAGTTAAAATTGCCCCCTTTTATGTCTCCACAACCCGCAAATGCCATTTGTCCCGTTTAATTTGGGTTGTTTATGCAAAGCCCATAACTAAATGTGCATGCTCCCCCTTGGCATGCTACTTTCTGACGCAGCCACATCCCCTTGTCTTGATGCGTCCTTCCGCTTTCATTATTAGGACTTGACCCCAGCCGCAACTTCACACCGCTGTGTGCCCAACTGGGCACCGCAACCGTCCACCTTACCTTCACTTCACCCCAAGGATGGTTTACCCCCACTCTGGGTACAGCCACATCCCCTCACACCGATCCCTGACCCCTTACTTATTGGGGCGGCGCCGTTTTACTTCCACTGGTTTCGATTCAGCCCCTTCCATGTATGGGCGCCCCCCCTGGTGTTACAACTGTGCTATAACCCCATACTTCCCCTAAAATCCAGAGCCCCCAGAGGCCGTGCTTGCATGTTCCCCGGACCACATATTTGACATGGACCACGCCCCTCTGCTGCTTTACTAGCCTTGTAGTGGCGCTGTTAACCTGAAGCCCCTAAGGAATCCCTAATGCAGAGCCTGCCCCTGCGTTAAAAACATAACCAGGGCCATGTCATGAATACATTGTGCTTCCCTCATTACCAGGAACACTTCAGCAGATGGAAGCCCTGTACAACGTGAATCTGAAATGTTTGCGCTGCATGTGAGAAATTGACACCAATAAAACACACATGCGCTTTCACTCGTATTCTTATACCAATACAATCACTACCCAAGCAAACGAAAATGATGGATCCTTGTGCTTTACCACTGAGTTCCACCCCTGCTCAGCAGCCCGCCAGCCTTCTCTGCTCCAGTACCAGCCCCATACATAGAAATGCTGCTGCCGTTCAACCCAATACTTCCCCAGTGTGTAGAGAAACTCTTTATACTCCTTTCAACCTCCTTTTCCTATCCGACAGTAAATCCAGCCAACCCATCTCTCTCCACCGTACCCGCTTCCGAGACGGGCGCCTTGTCCTTCTGCCATACTATACCCTCTTACCCAGGAACCCTGCTTGTCATCATTGGTGCCCTGCAATGCAGCCCTGGCACAACAAGGGGACACCCAACATGATTACTGTACCCTGTCCCCTACTTATGCCTGCGCAGGAGGTGCATTATACTTTGATCAGTGCTTACCTGCGTAATCCTATTCCCCGGCAACTATTGCTTCCCCTGGGCCTCAAGCAATGTCTCCATTACTCCTTCAGAGAAAACACAGGCCATTCCTAAAGCTGTGCACGTGCGTAAGCTACCCTGCCCCGATAAAATACTCCTGTGCACATAATAGCCGCGCTTCCGTCTCCTCGGGCGCCCCAAAGCACGACCCATAGACCACTTAAAACTGTGTTTCAAGACCGACCCTAGGCGAGATGGAGAAGTCTCCTAATGAACCGTGGTACCATGCAGCATTAAACCGTTATGCTTACACAAATCTTTCATTATTCAAAACCTGCCTGCAATCGGACCCCCACGCCAAAGCATTCTTATTAACAGGTGTGTGCGCAAAGTTAACCTTCCACGGTACTATTTGTAATCCAACGGCTTACTACTAAAGTACCCATTACATCCAGCTACCACACATAAGCCTCGCAGCTAACGTACCCAGAAATCCGCAACAAAAGAAAGAAAAATGCAGCATTCTCGAGCAGTTCCCCGTGCCCCTACTGGGAAACGCCTTTAAATAATTAGTAGTACCGACCGGCAAGTGCCCTAATAATAATTTAGCATTTAAATAACGCTACAAACCCTCCGGTATCTGAGCGCAGCATATTATTACCCACGGTGTGCGGTGCTCATTTAATCGACCTCAGAAGGATGAAAGGCTGAGATTGGCCCTGCCGGGATTCGACCCACGGATGTCAAAGCAGGCTTTCTACCCGCTGTGCTAGCGGACCGGCTTTGTAATTTAACAGATGCCAGCGCCAGCTTCCAGTCTGTCTGCAAAATTATGGCAAGGTGCCTGCTTGCTTCACCGCCAAGCTCAGCTGGAGGACAGCGCAAGTGTAAAGTGCGTTAACCCCCCAATATTAGCCCACCAAGCAGATGCCTCCTCCCGATGCCAGGATTCGCGGGTGCGGGGAGCCATCCTCTAACCCGTACCTTCCCCCTTTAAATCTGCCCTACCGTCATCGACTTTTCCCCTACACACACCAATACGACTTGCGTGCTACTTCCCCTCACTCGCGCCAAAAAACGCCTGTATATGAACGCGGTATAAACAAAATATATCATATCACTGTGACGGTACGAATACAAACGTCACTCTGTCATACATGCTTCCCGGTCCATATTCTAATAATAAATTAGCATTTGGTTCAAAGGGTCTTCAGTTTTAGCCCCTCTGTCACCTACACAACAGCTGCTCTAGGGATTCAATTTACATATCTACTGCCTGCCCATGATAAAATTTAGGATATACGGGGGTGCTTTGCAGAAATGGCCTTACTCAACGCGGGAAACAAAAAAGGGGGAATAAGTGTGGGAAATTTAAACCCAGTGTAGGCAAATTATCCTGCGGCCCGGACCATACTCACTGTACCCTGTCCGGCCCGTCTACCTGTTATTTCCTAAATACACTTCCCACTCCGACTAATAACAATAATATTTAAATAATCCCGACTGCACCAGCTGTTACATCTTTCAGCCCAAGAAGCGACAGGAGGCTAACAGAGTGAAGTGCAGGCTCCACACCACAGCCGCTCTTCCCCGGCCCCCACTCGTCTCCGTTCACAACATTCCCCGCATTTACAGCGTTGCGACCTCCTCTCCGCTCAGGGCGCTATGGAGGTTAAAGGAACAAACCTCTCTGCGTCCCACTTGTTACACATGTATTCGGAAGATTTGCTAACCTGTGCGCCGAAATGCTTAGCCCAAAACGTATCAACCTAAGCGTATTCCGTATTTGCTATACCGCATTACCGTCCAGGCGCTTCCCCCGCATGAGACCGGGCCCCCCCAGCCCCGTATTCAGTACCGGGTGCACCCCGATTGTCCATATCTCCCCTATTGCTTTTGGCGCCCCCTTGAGCCCATACCTTCTCTTATCCGTGACCCAGCGCTCCTCTGGCCTGCACTCGATATCCTTCTTGCTGGAACACTGGAGCGCCCACATCACGAACGCTGCATCCCGAAACCGTGACAGGAGTCACGAACCAGCAGCAAACAGGGCCGGGAAACAAAGTCCTGTGTTGGCAGACGGCATACCTGCCTACATTTGAAAATCAAAATTCCTGAGATGTATGCCCCGCACACAGCCACACAAGACTCCGCCCATTTGCACATGGCTCCGCCCACACGTCCAACAGGTAAACTCGGTTGTTGTAGGCTTCAGTTTGCTTACTATAGCATTGAAAATAATTCATTCAATGCTATAGTTAGCAAAATGAAGGCAGTGCTGCCGCCTTCACAATAGTGCTTTCAATCCATGTAATTGGATTGAAAGCACCATTTTTGCGGTGGCGGCGGCTACTGTTTGTTTACTATAGCACTGAAAATAATTCATTCAATGCTATAGTTAGCAAAATGAAGGCAGTGCTGCCGCCTTCACAATAGTGCTTTCAATCCATGTAATTGGATTGAAAGCACCATTTTTGCGGTGGCGGCGGCTACTGTTTGTTTACTATAGCACTGAAAATAATTCATTCAATGCTATAGTAAGCAAACTGAAGTCGCCGCCGCCGCAATAATGCTGCTTTCAATCCATGTCAGTGGATTGAAAGCAGCATTATTCCTGCTGCAGCGCCGCCTTCATTTTGCTTACTATAGCATTGAATGAATGATTTTGGTAAGCAAAATGAACGTGGCACCGCCGCCGTAATAATACTGCTTTCAATCCAATTATATGGATTGCAAGCACTATTATTACAAGGATCGGGGGTCGCATTGAGCGCCGTTTCCGGGTCCCGCCCAATTCTCCATCCGATTGGCTACCGGCGGCAGCCAATCAGGTGGAGAATATGACGGGAGTGGCTGCTTTTGAGTCCCACTGCTGGCACGCAGTCCGTGGCGCTTCATGGCCTTGGGTTTCGGAGGCGGCAGACGGAGTGCGGGCCCCCGGGGGATTGGGGATTGAACGTTGGAGTACGGTCGGCGTGTTTCGGGTCGGTGGTTGGGCAGTTGAGAGGTGTTGTGCGGATGGCGGATGCGATTGGTAGTGGCGGGAGTAGCAGAGCTGGGGTCGGGGAGTGAGTTGGTGGGGGGCGTTTGTTTGTGGTAGGGTGGCTGTTGGTGTGGATTGGCTGGGTGGTGTTGGATTGGGGGTGGTGGTTGTTTGTGGTTTGGTGGCTGGTGGTGCGTGTGGTAGTGTGGGTGTCGCTCGGGTTGATCGCGGTGGGTTGGCGGCAGCGCGCGGTGCCTCGCCTGAAGCGCATGTGTAGGCGTATGGGCTGGGGTCTCGCGGGTCTGCGCGCTGGTCTCCGGGCTCGCTGGGTGGTGTGAGTTTGGGGTGTAGTGTCTGTTGGTGTGGATTGGTGGGGTGTGGTTGTTTGCGGTGGGATTGCGGGTGGCTGGTGTTGGATTGGTGGGGTGTGGTGGTTTGCGGTGGGGTTGCAGGTGGCTGGTGTTGTTTTGGGGTGGTGGTTGTTTGTGGCTGGAGGTTCGTGTGCGAGTGTGGGTGTCGCTCGGGTTGGTCGCGGTGGGTTGGCGGCAGCGCGCGGTGCCTCGCCTGAAGCGCATGTGTAGGCGTACGGGCTGGGGTCTCGCGGGTCTGCGCGTCGGTCTCCGGGCTCGCTGGGTGGTGTGAGTTTGGGGTGTAGTGTCTGTTGGTGTGGATTGGTGGGGTGTGGTTGTTTGCGGTGGGATTGCGGGTGGCTGGTGTTGGATTGGTGGGGTGTGGTTGTTTGCGGTGGGGTTGCAGGTGGCTGGTGTTGTTTTGGGGTGGTGGTCGTTTGTGGCTGGAGGTTCGTGTGCGAGTGTGGGTGTCGCTCGGGTTGGTCGCGGTGGGTTGGCGGCAGCCCGCGGTGCCTCGCCTGAAGCGCATGTGTAGGCGTACGGGCTGGGGTCTCGCGGGTCTGCGCGTCGGTCTCCAGGCTCGCTGGGTGGTGTGAGTTTGGGGTGTAGTGTCTGTTGGTGTGGATTGGTGGGGTGTGGTTGTTTGCGGTGGGATTGCGGGTGGCTGGTGTTGGATTGGTGGGGTGTGGTTGTTTGCGGTGGGGTTGCAGGTGGCTGGTGTTGTTTTGGGGTGGTGGTTGTTTGTGGCTGGAGGTTCGTGTATGAGTGTGGGTGTCGCTCGGGTTGGTCGCGGTGGGTTGGCGGCAGCGCGCGGTGCCTCGCCTGAAGCGCATGTGTAGGCGTACGGGCTGGGGTCTCGCGGGTCTGCGCACCGGTCTCCGGGCTCGCTGGGTGGTGTGAGTTTGGGGTGTAGTGTCTGTTGGTGTGGATTGGTGGGGTGTGGTTGTTTGCGGTGGGATTGTGGGTGGCTGGTGTTGGATTGGTGGGGTGTGGTTGTTTGCGGTGGGGTTGCGGGTGGTTTGTGTGGAAGTGTGGCCTGTGTGTTGTTTGGTGAAGGTGGTGCACATCATCCTTTAGGATGGGGAAGCGCCTGCGTGGGTCCGCCCACGCGTTCGTTAATTAAGAAGAAGAAGAAGAATATGACGGGTCCCGGAAAGAATCTCAAAATTCCTGAGATTCACGGGACTTTTCCGGAGACCCGGAGAAATGCTTAAAATTCCGGAGTCTCCGGAAAAATTCCGGAGGTTAGGCAGGTATGGCAGGCGGGCGTCCCACTGCCAAGGCTGGATGCTGCCTGCAGTGGGAAGCCCGCTCACTATAAAGGGGGTAGCCCCTCCCCTTTCCATTGTTGCCCCCTTCGCGGGCTTTTTTCCTTTTTGGCGCGCTGCGCCGTTTCGCGGGTTTTCCCCCCGCTTTGCCGCGCTTCGGCGGGCACCTCCCCTCCATCCTGTGGAGGAGGGAGGGGGAGGCTTTAGGAGGAGGACACCGCCCGGGTTATCGGGGTGCCTCCTCCATTTCGGGATTTCTCGTCGTCACCTTCATTCTACGCCCCAGTCCGACCCTGTACTTGACCATCTGAGAATCACTGCCTATGAAAATACCACCATCAGCGCAATTCCGGTGAAGGCACAACAGGAAACCGGGCCGGTGGTGGGGCAGGCAGTGGGGTCATGCGCAGAACTAGGAAAGCTATCAGCGCAGGGTTAGTAGAGGGTCACAAAGTACAGAGGACGTAAGCCTGTAAGTGTTTTTGTGCTGGGGAGTGGCATGCGGGTGACACGGATGGATGACAAGTGTAACAAGACAGGCAATACAGAATGACAGTTGCAGGAATGAGGAGACTGACGACCAGGATGTGAGGTGGAAAAAACTTTGGCCACAAGCTTTATTTTAGTACCAGCCATGGTGCAAAAGAAAAACCAGCCATAACATCACATAAGGATAACAATACTATATTTTGGGGACAGAGGGAACAGGTGAGCGGGGGGCCCTAATCCCAATTAGGGGCCCGCTCGAGGCTGATCCCCGCCGCCATTCAAATGAAAGCTTGTGACAATTGTTTGGCCCCAGCGTGTGAGCTGTGACATGTTCATAATTGCTTGTCTTTGGAGCAGGTTCATCCTGCTTTCTCTTGTCCTTTCCAAGTGAGGTGGGGAGGTGTGCGCTTGTGTGCCTTTCATTGCTGTCCAATCTGACCAGGTTTAGCACTTGCGCCCTCTCTTGCTCACAGGGTGATTTTCGCTGAAGTTATGGCTCTTGATCCGTATTTCTTGATAAAACAAAACCCCGCGTTGTGAAGCCATTCACTTGATCCTCCGCGGGATGTGTTCTTGGAGCTATTTTGATTTTTTGGTCATGTGTTTTATACTTTTCCACGGATGGAGGCGTTTTAGCCTCTTGGTCCACTCTTTGGAGATGAATTTGGCACTTTCTCCACACATGATCCACTTGAGTTTTTGAAGCCCCCACGCTCCGTTTGCGGGCTAGTTGTTTCCTCGGGGGTGGGTTCTAGGAGCCTTACTAGGGTCTTCCCTGCTCCAGATCCACTTGTGCTACGAGACCCCTTTTGCGCATTAGGCTGCTTGTTTTTACAGCCGGGGTGGGTTCAAAGAGCCTTACTGGGTTTTTACCCTGCTCCCGATCCACTTGCATTGTGAGACCCCCTCAGCGCTTAGAGCTGCTTGCTTTTACAGCCGGGGTGGGTTCAACAAGCCTTATTGGGTTTTTACCCTGCTCCCGATCCACTTGCATTGTGAGACCCCTCAGCGCTTAAAGCTGCTTGTTTTTACAGCGGGGTGGGTTCAAAGAGCCTTACTGGGTTTTTACCCAGCTCCCGATCCACTTGCATTGTGAAACCCCCTCAGCGCTTAAAGCTGCTTGTTTTTACAGCCGGGGTGGGTTCAAAGAGCCTTACTAGGTTTTTACCCTGCTCCCGATCCACTTGCCTTGTGAGACCCCCTCAGCGCTTAGCGCTGCTTGTTTTTACAGCCGGGGTGGGTTCAAAGAGCCTTACTGGGTTTTTACCCAGCTCCCGATCCACTTGCATTATGAAACCCCCTCAGCGCTTGAAGCTGCTTGTTTTTACAGCCGGAGTGGGTTCAAAGAGCCTTACTAGGTTTTTACCCTGCTTCCGATCCACTTGCGTTGTGAGACCCCCTCAGCGCTTAAGGCTGCCTGTTTTTACAGCTGGAATGGGTTCAAAAAGAGAGCCTTACTAGAATGTTCCCTGCTCCCGATCCACTTGTGTTGTGAAACCCCTTCAGTGCTTGTGTTGTACTATTTCGCTGCTGGGGTGGGTTCTAAGGGCTTAGCTGGGAACTTCCCCTGCCCACGATCCACTTGCGTACCCCAGTGCGCTTATCTTGCATACAAAAAATCCGAGGGGGTGGGTTCCGGAGCCTTACTAGGAGCTTACCCTGCTCCTGATCCACTTGTTGTGAGACCCCCCCTTCTGCATGCATGGAGGTGGATACTTGAGGCTTACTAGTACATGTTTCTGCTCAAGTTCCTCTCTCCTTTTCAGTTTTGTTATACCCCTAGAGCTCCCACCTGTATTGATGTTCTCTGGTGGATTCTGAGCGCCTGGGTCTTCTATAACTGTATTTTCCTAGAATATTAACTAATAGACAAAAAGACCCCCCGGTATTTTAAAAAAGGCCCTTCTTGGAGTTGAATTTTTATGTTTATTTTTTGAAGTGAGGCGTTTTAGCCTCCCCTAATTATATGATTGTGTTCCATCTTCTACCTGGCCCTCGCTATAGCTTTTCCTTACAGTTATTTGCAGGGTGGGAGGGAGGGTTTTTTAGACCTGCAGCCGTCCTGCTGCTGTTCGTGGCTGACGGGGAGGAAGCATGAGAAGGGCCACCTTGCCCCCGCCAGATAAAGGCAAAATTCGGCCTGGGGGCAAGGCGGCCCTTTCTTTGAACTTCAAAAGGCCCCCGCTCAGCATCCGCAGGATGGGAAGGGGGGCCTTTGAAGTATGGAGGGCAAGGTGACAGGGGGCAGCGACTGCCGGTTGTCACCTGCCCCTCTCACCTCACCCTCCTGTCTTGGAGACGCGCTGTCTGGGTTCCCATTGTTAAGGGACCCAGCAGCCCGACCCCACCATGTGCATGCTAAGTGGGGCAGCGCCAAAAGGCACTGCCCCACCGGACTTAGCACAAACCCCCCACCTCCCAGCTTACGGCCCCGGGCCTCCCATCCGGGTGGGCCCGGGTGTATAAGCCTGGAAGTGTTTTTGTGCTGGGGAGTGGCATGCGGGTGACACGGATGGATGACAAGTGTGACAAGACAGGCAATACAGAATGGCAGTTGCAGGAATGAGGAGACTGACGACCAGGATGTGAGGTGGAAAAAACTTTGGCCACAAGCTTTATTTTAGTACCAGCCATGGTGCAAAAGAAAAACCAGCCATAACATCACATAAGGATAACAATACTATATTTTGGGGACAGAGGGAACAGGTGAGCGGGGGGCCCTAATCCCAATTAGGGGCCCGCTCGAGGCTGATCCCTGCCGCCACCCTGAGGGGATGCTGACCGGCGTCTCCCAGGTCCCCCCAAAATAAGAGATTATGAATTAAGTACAGCCTCTGGCTGCCAGGGTCCAGAAAATATTCCTGGTGAAATGTCCATACCTTCAATGGACAGGTGAACCCTGTCATTGCAGAACATGGCCTGGTTGTGTACCGAGATCCCATGTTTAATAAATTTGAGGCCTGATAAAAGGCAGAAATTGGCCATGGCTTTGTTCAGTTTGCGCCTAGAAATCTCCATGGCTTTGCTGCACTCTGCCCCATGCCACTGTTGGCGAGGGATGATTTCTGACATCATCACTTCTGTTCGAAGTCTTAGCATGCGTGCCAGGGATCTGAGGGAGGTGCCGATTTAAGCCAGAAAAACGTCCTGCCCAGCTGAGGCAAGTCATTGCCCCCGAGATGGGTGGATGATGGGGAGATAATCGGGGGGGGGAGGAAGATACCATTGGATCAAGTCTTTCCTGATGTATCTTTTGTAAGCCCCCGATTTCCAACCCCCAATCCCTTGTATGGCTTTCTCTTGCAACCCCCCCATCCAGGCTTAAGTGGCTGCTCCTATCCTGAAGGCGGGAGATCCAAACTCAGTAGGATTCCATCCTATAGCTATTATAGTCTTCCTGAGGACAGACCTCACCTGGAATCTACTGAGGGCAGACCCAATTTTGTGTGTGAATAATTGCCCCCCCCCGGCTGGGGCGCTTGTTCGTGAAGGCCCTGGTGATGCAGATGGGGCAATATTCTGTTTCCTCAATGCAGTACAGGTTGATGATCCTCCCTTTTCCTAATTGGTCAGTTTTGGACCTACACAGTTTCACAGCCCTACCTCTGATCCTGTGTTTTTGGAGGCTATCTCGCTGATCCTGAACGCCTCAGAGTAGTTGAGTGTGAAGGCAGCTCTAAATAGTGAGGTCTCGTAGGCATTGTTGCATACTGCAGGGAGGGTGTCTAGCAGAACTTTTTAATTTAGCAAAATTGAGGGGGCGCCTGGTGTCTGTCTTGACCCCTTCCATTTTGGACCAACCGTTGAGAGCATATCTGGTTAGTGCGCCGTGGGTGGGGTCGGGTGCCACCGCTAATCTAGTGTAATATGAAACTGCTGCCAGATGGGAGAGCTGTGACCGGCTGGCTGGCGGGGGCTGCCTTGGATGTGTCCATGGTGGCCCAAACCTCTTCTGGAACTGCTGTCCTCCTGGCTTCTGCCTGTGGGTTTAGTGCCTTGCAAGTGGAGAACTGAAAACGGGACAGAGCGTCAGCGGCCTTATTATCTTTGCCTACAATGTGCCGCCCAATTATTACCATGTTATTTTCCAGGGTGACTTTTTGTCATTTCTCTCAACACTTTTAGCACCAGAGGGCAGGAGGCAGCACCCTTGTTTAAAATGTGTACAACCGCCATGTTGTCTGACCGTGTGGCCAGTTCTGTGCTGGCCAACAAGTCCCCCCATAAATAGAGTGCCATCCATTATGGGGAATATCTCTAGCAGTGTGATGTTCCTGGACCAGCCCCTCCTCTGCCAGCAGGGAGGCCAGTGCTCAGCGCACCACTTGTTAGCAAAACATACCCCAAATCCTTTGCTGCCAGCCGCATCTGTGAACAAGGACCTTTTGTCTGCTCCATTCATGGTTTTGTGCCATATCACCTGGCCATTAAAATTGTTAAGAAATGATTCCCATATGGCCATGTCTAGTGTTATTTCTTTGCCCAATCTGATGTGGTGGTGTGGCTTAGTAACCCCCCCTCATTTTTAGTTCCACGTTCCTGTTAAAGATCCGGCCTTGGAACCTGATTCTGGTAGCAAAATTGAGCTTCCCAGCAAGGGACTGTATTTCCCGCAGCGTCGCCTAGTCCCTGCCTGTCATCAACCTTATTGTCTTTAGAAAGTCCTCTATTTTGTCTATGGGTAGGCAGCATTCCCTCTTGGAAGAGTCAATCTCTATGCCTAAGAATGACAGGGTGGTGGTGGGTCCTACCGTCTTCTCAGGCGCCAGTGGAACCCCTAATGCCTGCCTGGTTTCACTGAATAACTTAATGGATGAGCTGCATATGGGAGACCCTGCTGGGCCAGTGAAGAAGAAATCATCTAGATAGTGTACCGTTCTGGCTCTAGGCGTGGCCTGTTGGAGTACCCTTTGTAGGAAAGAACTGAACTGTTCAAAGTAGGCACACGCAATGGCGCAGCCCATGGGGGGGCGGCGTTTATCAAAATAGAATTTGTTGTCAAAATGGAAACACAGCCACTGGTAGGTGTTCTTGTGCACAGGCGGCAGCCTGAATGCTGACTTAGTGTCGGCTTTCGCCATGAGAGCGTGTCTACCTGACAGTTTTACTAGGTCAACCGCATCCTGCACGCAGCTATAAGAGACAGTAGCCTCAGTGGCAAGGATGCCAACATTGAAAGAGCTTCCGGGTGAGTGAGATAAATGGTGGATCGTCCTAAACTCCCCCTGCTGTTTTTTGGGCACAATGGCCAGGGGGAAGCATAAAAACTCAATGAAAGGTGGGTGTTGGAAGGGACCCTCAATCCTCCCTAGGTTTGGCTCTTTACCAATTTATTCTCTTATTATGTTGGCTAAGGAAGAGGCAGATTTTAGGTTTTTGGGTATAGTGTGAGATCCCTGGCCCTTGAATGGGATCTGAAACCCATCTTTGAAGCCCTGACCCAAGAATTATCTAGCTGCAGGGTCAGGGTAGTTCTCTAACATTTTTATTAGTTGGTCCATTTTTTTTGGTGAGGCCCCCATTTTATAACTAATACATGTTTTTACCCTCTGAGACTTTTGGGCTGGGCCTGGAGGGAGAGGCTTTTGTGCAGTCGTTGCTGCTGTGGTCACCATTGCATGTGCTGTATTGGTGCTTGTATCTGCACTCAGTGCCCTTGTTGCATGACCCTCTGTTGCAATACCAGCAGGTCCCCGGGGTGCTCCCTTTGCCCCCCCCGTGCTGCGGTTGCCAAACTGCCCTTATTCTGCCCCGCTTTTCGCCCCCTTGGGGGCGGTCTTCGAAACGGGAGTTTGTTTTTGTTGGCATTTGCACTGTCTTGTTGTGACCTATGCTAGCTATGCTGCCTGTTTCTATCCCTTCTGTTGCTTTTGCTGCTCTTGGTCATTATTATTCTGAGCAGAGCACACTGAGCGGAGTTTTCCTTTAAGACATGGGAAATATACAGTTTGGGGTCTTCCTCTTCCCAGCCTAGGTCAGGGAATCTCTGCATCTCCTTCCTGAACTCCCTGTCGTAGTTCAGCCATGATTTCTGCCCAAAGGTATTGTGGATCTCTAGGATTCTATGGTGGTAGGTAATCAATGCGGTGCCCTCTTCTGGGTTGACAGGATTTGAAAAGAGGCCTCCCAATTCTGAATATTCTTTTCCAGGGTGGGCCTCTTTTCTCTCGCTTTTTCTTCCTCTTTCTTATCCCTCTCGGAAAACACAACCTAATTCTTCATATTCCAATAGGCAACAAATATCAATGAATTGCTTCTTCCAAATCTTAATTTTGCACTCTATGTGCCATGCAATAGGCTTCTATTCCCACTTTTGCCGGCTGTGCGTCCCCCATATTTATTCATGTGTGGGCTTGGAGACACGACATCATTGCTAGGCCCAACCCATGCTTTAAGTTGGCCCTGGACATCCTCGCCCCCCAGAATCAGACTCTGTGTCCATGCTGTCACTCTTGCTGCTGGAGCTGCTTGAGTCATCCCTATGCCTCTTCATTTTCCCAGCACCCACATCCTTGAGCCATTTGAAAAAATTGTTCTAACATTGCTTTTCACAGTACCTGATTGTGCTTTTCTTTTGGTGCCGGGGTGGGTGTCTGAAGAGGCGGGCATGCTGCGGACATCACAACGCTGCTTCTTCCTTGCCGGCTGCTCCTTTTCTGCTGGCTCATCATAGCCGTTGTCCTCATACTCCAGTGCGTCTGCGTTGTCATCATTGAAACTGGTGGATGCAACTCTACCACTATTTCCTGCACCACGTCCACGCCATGGACTGCTTCTGCCGCTTTATCCTATTCCAGGAGTAGTGTTTCATTCAGGGATAAAGCATCGGTCATCTTTTCCTTCTTTGAAGTCTTGGCTGGAGCTTCTTAGCACAGAATTGTGATGCTGGCTGTTGCTGTCCTGACCCTTCTTTCCGGTTGTGGCTCTTGTCCTGATCTTCTTCTTGTAGTCTGGAACCGCAGTTTTCCCATCGAAGCAAGGTATTCAGAAAAAACCTAAAGCCAGGCATGCCGGTATGTAAACTTCCCGGGGTAGTGCTGTTTATAGGAGCCATGTTTTAGTGGCCCCCAACTACCTGCTGCGAGGTCCTGCATATGCTGTGGGCTCCAGTCGCACGAAAATGCCTGTGAGCCTGCTGGCAGAGTTGCCCCCTGATTTTAAGCGGGCCGTGTCACTGTACCAACTGGTTTTGCTCGCAAATGGCATGATTGCCAGGCAGCCATTAACTTGCCCTTCATCTGTTGCTCTGTGTCGTCTTGCTTCCAACTCGATTCTATGAAAACACTTTATGAGGCCAGGCGTGTTTTAACGCCAGTGTTTGCTTTGAATAGCATTGAAAGCCGCACACGCTTGAATTGTTTATTTTCTTAATGATGCTTGAGCGGGGATCGCCTTCTGGATAACTTCAAGGTGGGCTCAAGACTTCATAAGCTGCTGCTCAGTGCCCCCGTTCCAGTCTTCGGCATGGAATGCTGCAGCCAGGCCCGAGGCTTTATTATGGATGCCCCTCGTCCAACCACCTCCTGCCAATCTTAGATCTGGCAGTGGCAGCCTGTAAGCAGCTGGAAAATGCTGCGCAGCCTCTTTCTTTTTGGCCGGCCGCCGCAGCTGTCAGCTGTCCTCGTGGAGGCTGGAGGGGCTGGTGAAAGACACGTCTCTCCGCACCTTTTAAAAGTAATCAAAATTATTCTTCCCGCCGGATTTTTGTGTCTTGCAGTTTGCGAATGGAAATCCTGGGAAAGTCCCCCTGCCAATCTGCGATCTTGTGTACACTCGCAGCTTGCCTGCAGCCTTGATTTACTGCTTACCCTCTCCAGCTCCTTTCTTCTTTGTATCAGCCGTGAAGTTGCACTGCCGGCCGTGCTCTGGAAAGCTGGAGTGGCTCGAGTCCCGAAGAGCCTGGCGGTGTGCTGGTGAAACTCAGCCCGGAGACCTGCAGCTGTCCTGCTGCTGTTCGTGGCTGACTGGGAGGAAGCATGAGAAGGGCCACCTTGCCCCCGCCAGATAAAGGCAAAATTCGGCCTGGGGGCAAGGCGGCCCTTTCTTTGAACTTCAAAAGGCCCCCCCCCCCCCCCCCCCCCCCCCGCTCAGCATCCACAGGATGGGAAGGGGGGCCTTTGAAGTATGGAGGAAAAGGTGACAGGGGGCAGCGACTGCCTGTTGTCACCTGCCCCTCTCACCTCACCCTCCTGTCTTGGAGACGCGCTGTCTGGGTTCTCATTGTTAAGGGACCCAGCAGCCCGACCCCACCATGTGCATGCTAAGTGGGGCAGCGCCAAAAGGCACTGCCCCACCGGACTTAGCACAAACCCCTCACCTCCCAGCTTACGGCCCCGGGCCTCCCATCCGGGTGGGCCCGGGTGTAAGAGGGAAGGCGGACAAAGGTGGGGGCGGCAATTTGCTGTTCTAAACAAAGCAGAGGACGGGGGAAATGTATGCAAAGGGTGCAATTTAAGGAATATTTCAAACTACTAGCCGCATAGTGAAGCACCCCATCAAACACTAGTGGAGGTACGACAGTGGGCATCAGGGAAGCTTTAGAGGAATTAGGAGGTAGATATACGAGGGGGACAAGGAACGCAGCAGAGTGGCGTGAGGGGGAGGAGGGGGGCTGGGAGGACGCCGCTACGAGGAAGCTGGCAAGGAGGTAAGGGAGACGGGGTGTTGGTAACAGCAGAAGGGTCCAATAGAGTATAACAAAACATGGTTGTTGGGCAACTCCAAAAGGATAAAAAAGATGAAACTAAACTGGGGGTGGGACTACCGAGGAGCATTTTAGGGGGGAGCTGAGTGGAACCACCGGAGGCAAAGGGGTGGTTCAGGGAATGTTTTGCCCGGTTCAAAGTGACTTTGCACTGCCGACACAAACCCTGATTCATGGATCTGTGCAAAGTGTATTTTTGCAGGTCAAAGTCAGGGCAAATTTCATTTTCAACTGCAAAAATGTCTTTGCACTGGCTTTTCCCTGCAAAAATACATTTTGCACTGTTCCATGAATCAGGGTTTGTGTCGGCAGTGCAAAGTCACTCTGAACCGGGCAAAACATTCCCTGAATCAGGCCCTAGGTGTACAGCGCCCCTTTGCCTCCGGTGCTTCCACTCAGCTCCCCTTATGGGCATCTCCTTCCAAACACCAGCTGCAGCCAATGTTGCATCAACTGCACTTCAGGCACTTTGCAGGGTTTGCGCGCCGACCCGCGGTTTAAGTGCATTTCCTACTATGCAAGCTTCAGTGGGACATGGTTAGAAGACACAGGGAGACTGCAAGCCCTAGACCGCCCCACTGAACCCATTGCACAGTCGACCCTGCCTCCCCTCAGGGACGGCGTCAGGTCCTTTCAATCTTTTCAGTTGAAATGGGCCCCAGGATCTGGATTGCCCCCGAATGGTTGCACCTTGTTGGCAGTCTGATGGCAAACACTTTTATTCTGGACATTAAAAGTATGTAGCGAACACGCTACATTCTGTCTGCTGGCTGTGTGCCCCGTGCAAATCTGCAGCTATTAACCACATCACTGCATTCTTTTAAATTTGTATTATAATTTAAACATCCCAGGGGTGCTTCGGACCATTATTCCCAGCTGTAAGGCAAGGGGGACCCCAAACTAGTTGAAATGGGCCCCCAGACACATCTTCAGGCGCCCCTTTCCTCTGAGCCCAGGAGACTGGATATCTGTTTGGGTGCGCTTTGGCCCCTTAGGGGCATCTTTCACCCCAATTCAGAGGCTATTTCGTTTCACAAGGGTGCTAATGTTTGGGGCCACCTAAAAGCTGAGCTGGTGGCTTCCTCATAGGGCGCTTGTTGATGTTGCCCGGGCAGGCTTTTGCCCTCTGCCCGTTTTCTGCTGCTGTCGTCACGTTAATGACTGTTTAAATGTAAGTAAATAACCCACGCTGTGAGGTGAGAAATGTGACATGTTCTTGGCACACACTTTGCAATGGCATCCACGTGCCAGGCGTCACTCCAAGGTGATGCCATTGTCCTCTGCCTCAAGGTGGGGGGGGGGCATTCCAATCTGTAGGAGCTTATCCAGTCCAGGGTTCTGCTTTGAATTCTAGGACTTGTCTGAGTTTTATAATGCGAAAAGCTGAACTACGAGTCCCAGAATGCAAAGGAAACCCCGGACTGAATAAGCACCTACAGATTGGAGGGGATCGTGATGGCCACTCTGCGTGCACAGCTGTCTTCATCGGAAGCTTTTCACAGCACAGCGCACTGAGGCCGTGGGCTTATGTTCCTCTGCGCCCTCTTGCGGATCTCGTGGAAAGTCTGGGGTGTGCGATTCTACCACCGCGCTGATGAGGCCCAGCTGTTGTTTTGTCTTGATGCCCTCATATTGGACCCTGTTTGATGGGCATGGGAGACTGGATGCCATTTCCTGAAACTAAACAAGGAGCAGACTGGGATGCGGATGGTTGGTTCATCTGGTTGCAACATCACAAATGCTTTCTGGGCAGCTTCCGGCCGACGTCTACCATCATCGTCTAGCCGAATAAACAAACAAGTGCCTAAAGAGAGAGGAGTTTGACTAGAGAAGAGAGGCATACAAGGTGAGGGGGAAAGTTGTTATACCATGTTTGCATGGTCCCAGGGGGTTTCCACTGTATGCATAATTTCGCTCAGGTGTATGTTAGTTGGGCGATCTGATCCTGGTAGCCATGGAGCTTCCCTTAGTCGGGGGCCACCCAAAGCTAATTCCTTGTGGACCCATCGCTTCTCAGTTGCATCTGAAGACCATTCTTTTATAACCCTCATCTGCGCCGCTCGGAAATATGTCAAAAAATGAGGAAGACCCATCCCTCCTCAATCTGGTAGTAGCATCAGTGTAGTATGGGCTATGCATAGGGTCTTACTTTGCCACACAGAAGCTGTGACAGCCTTATGTACTTTACAAAAGAAAGCTAATGAGACCTTAATGGGTAGCGCTTGGAATAGGTAAAGTGCTCCTAATTGATCCGGCCCAACCACGAGCGTGAAAGTGGGTTCCACTTTTTAGGTTGAGATTCAATGTCCTTTAATGGGGGGGAGGGGTAATTGGCTGCATATAGACCTTTAAGGGAGGAGTGATCTTTACCTGAGTAAAGTAATTCCTTCTTGTGCGCATCCGAGCCGCGTCTGTGCCTGCAAGTTAACCAGTTCCTCGGATGATAGTGATAGATTTAAGATCTCAGATTTGTGCACATTAATTTTCAGCCTTGCAACTGCCCAGAATTCCTCAAATTCTCGTGTAGATTCTAGTATTGTGTTCGCAGCTTATAATCAGCGTATACCATTATTTTATGCCGAGTGCTGCCAAACGTAACTCCTTTTAGACTCTCCATTTGTCTAATTTTGGCCAATAACGGTTCCAGATGTAGTGCCTATAACATTGGAGAGAGGGCACCCTCCTGTTTGGTACCTCGCTGAAGGGAGATTAAAGAAGACAAATGGCCATTTATTGACAGTGTTGCAGAACGAATTTGGTAGTTTGCTCTGACCCATTTTATATAATTTGGACCAAATCCCATTTTCTCTAGCGTCAAAAAAGACTACTCCACCCGGTCCAATGCCTTTTCAGCATCTATATAAACCAGACTGCATGGATCTGTCTTTTTCTCCACCTTCTCCAGTATATGGCATACTCTGCATGCATTGTCAATGTGTTTGCCTATATTTAATAAGCCCTGTTTGGTCATTATGTATTAATGATGGTAAAATATCTACAATATGATTAGCCAATACCTTGGTGAAGATTTTGGCGTCTAAGTTAATGAGTGCAATGAGACGATATGACCCACAATTTGTCAGGTCTTTGTCAGGTTTGGGGAACAGAATTATTTTTGCTTCTTCCATAGTAGATGATATTTGCCCCGTTTGCAGAAAAGAATTGAACAGCTTAGTTAGAATGAGAGATGGGGTATTGCTGTATGTTTCATAAAACCTAGCTTGAAAGCCGCCTGGACCAGGAGACTTATTCAGTGGAAGTTCATGGATAACTCGTAACACCTCTTCGGTTGTAATAGATTTTTCCAAGTTATAGGCTTCTGTTTTCGTGAGTTTAGGGAGTTCCATTGATTTTAAGTATCTGATTTGCATAGAAGGATCTCGCTTATCGGATTTGTATAAGTTGCAATAAAATATATAAAAGTGTGTTAGGATACCAGTAGTTTCAGAGGTCGTCTCCCCTGAAGGCAATTTTATTTGTTGTATAGTCCGAGAAGCTGCTTTTTGCCGAAGTTTGGCTGCCAGGAGATCTGTTTTGTTAGCTTTTATGTAATACTTCTGTTTCAGTAATAAGAGCTTTTACAGTTTTCTTTGTGAGGTGAAGGTTTAGTGTACCGGCCGCTGCGCTGAGTACTTTCTGTATTCTGGAGCCTGTGTTAGTTTCAATTTTTTTCATACTATGCGATAATTCCGTCTCCAATTCTAATTCGCTGGCCATAAGCTGTTTACGTCTTTTGACCTCTGCAGCTATAAGGAAATCCCTCATAGTAGCTTTAAACGTATCCCAGATAGTATGGATTGAGATCTCCCCCCTTACATTTAGATCGAGGTATTCAGTGATGTGTGCAGCTATTTCATTTCTAACTGCAAGATCTTGAAGTAAAGTGAGTGGAAATTTCCAGGACCAGAGCTGCGACTTGGTAGTTGGGATATCTACTGTCACTGTAATTGGGACATGGTCTGAGAGAGTGATGGATGTGTGGTAATTTGTCTTATGCTACCCAACAATGGAGTAGAGGACCAAAACGTAGTCGATTCGGGAAAATGATCTATGTACATGAGAGTAGAAGGAGTAGCCTTTTTCCTCCCCCTTCAGAGCCAGCCAAATATCTAATAAGGATAGATTTGCAAACATGTCCTGCAGCCCGCTCAATGGGGTGGGTGGAGTACAGTGTGTTACCCTGCTTCAGTGCCGGACCGCGTCCCATGTAAGATTAAAGCCCTCTAATATTAATGTCACTTTCCATAAATAACTCCAGCAAGCCCATCACATGTTTCAAAGATCCACCCTGACCAGATACTGTCGCTACTGTTATTTTGATAGTGGATACCTTAAGAACCGCAAAAACATATCTACCCTCCCTGTGTATTTGAGTATGAAGTATTTCAAGACCCTTGCATCTTGAACGGCAATCAAGACACCTGCGGTTTTGCTTGTAGCACATTCCTGAATTATTGTGGGATAATAACGTAGGCGGAGTTTGTTTCTATCTGATTTACAAATATGGGTTTCTCGAAGTGCCACCAGGTCAGGTTGGTGCCGTCTCAGGAAAGAGTCCACCTTCCTACGTTTCTGCGGAGTGTTTAGGCCCCTTACATTCCATATCAAGCACTTGAACTATAAATGTATGTGAGGTATGGCAAAGGGCTAAAGGATATTAACACATTGTTATTATTATAAGTAAAAACGTGGCATACCTTTGCATAACAGGTAAGATTCCCACCCTCAACTGACTGCTCCCTCCTCCTCCCTGACAGCTATCAGGTAAAATGACTCCCCCCCCCCCACACCCAAAACCCCTGAGTCCCTACCCTTCCCAAAGTTTCCATGGTGTGAATCACAATATCTCACATGTTCCGGGACAAACTCACCAAACTGCGATCCACATTTAACCCCAGGAGAAAGTGCGGGAAGACCTAGTTCCCCAGAACAGATTGATTCCAAAACGCGAAAGTCGCGCTCCGTCTTGTTGCGTATCAGAAATCCGAAGATCCATGTTTGATCCATCTGGAGAAAAACAAAAGAGAGAAAAGAAAAAGTATCCAGTAACATCCAGCCAGATATAGGGCCTCATTACGACTGAGGCGGAATGGGTTAATGGGCTCCGCTAAAGGAGACGGACCCGTTAAATCCGTTCCGCCTCATTACAAGCTCCCCTCGCGGGACCCGGTATGTAACGCTTGGTCAAACCAGGCGTCCTCACCGGGTCCCACGAGGGGAAGAGGGAGCAAACAACGGGCCGCTCGTAATCGGCCCGTTGTTTGCACCCTCTCCCATTCCCATTGAGCCCTATGGGGGCTCAGATGGGAATGGGGAAGGTCTGGGCCCGGGTTGCTGGAGGGAGGAATTACCGGGCCCTCCAAACTCGGAATGGCCCGGTAATTCCCCATTCTGGGAACCCAGACCCGGACCCGATTTCGTAATTTGGCCCATAGTCTTTAAAATGATGATTTAGGAATAGGGCCTCTCAATCGTTAACACCAATCTTCTTTATGTTGTTCCCGGTGGTTCTTTTTCGGCCGTGTGCTGATTTGCCACTCTCCAACCTTGTGTTTTGCGATTCTTGTTCCAGCATTGTGTTGAGTAATTCCAGTGGCTCGTCAGTAGGGTCCTCTTCTATTTGTAGCAGGATCAGGCCTGCTTCTCAGGTCGAGATTCTGTGCTGCCTGCTATCTAAGGTGAATGCAAGGCCAAAAGGAAAGGTCCATCTGTATCTTATGCCCCTGCTTTGGAGGGCGCGCACCACATCCTGCAGCTCACAGCATTTTTGGAGGGGTATCCTAGATAGTTCTTGATATAGTTGGGTTTCGGTTCCGTTATATGAAATTGTCGCTGAGGCCCTTGCCTCTCTAAGTACGAGTTATTTTTGAAGATATGATGTGCAAGCAGCTAAAACATCACGGGGTGAGAGGCGGGTTCAGGTCTTTTTGGAACAGCCCTGTGCACCCTGTCAAGGGGTATAATAATGGGCTCTTCTCCCTGTAAGAGGTTTACAAATATCTGAGTCGTGGCTTCTTTCAGTTCTGAGACACGATTGTTTCCGGATGTCATGAACCGTCGCCTGCGCCCCTTTTGGACCTCCTGGTCCCTGATTCATAGAGCTCTGAATGCAGTAACCCTCCCAACATGGCCGTCGTATACGAAGCGTAGCTTGCCAGCCTTTACGTCCCGCTCTTCACACACTATTAAACAGACACCCCCCCGTGGCGCTGCGCGTCTCAATGCTGCTGTTCGCCGTAGCTGGACGTGTGCTGCCGGAGTTTGTTCGGGGCTATCCTCTTGAATTTCCCCTTTCCCGATTCCTTGGTTCCTCCTCCTTTCCTTAAATCCTCTAAACTTACCCAACTTCCTAGATTTTCACTGCCCACGAGTCATGGCTGCCGTGCCTCCATGCGCGGACATTGTTCCTTCCTGGTTCCATCCCGGACAGTCTGAACGAAGCACGCTGGAATCCAAAGACCCGCGCACAGCTCTTACAAATCCCGGACTGTGCGGAAGAAGTCACGAAAGAAGGTCGAAGCCAACAGGAAAGACAGGTGAGAAGGGGAGAGACTTGCGACACCGGAAGGTTCCTAATCTGGATGTTGGATCGGCGTGACCTCTTTTCTAGATCTTCATATTGAAGTTCTAAATTATGTGTTATTCTAGTTAGATCTTCTAATGCGTGATCCGTTTGTTTGCAGTCAGCATCTAGAGTTTGGATGGCCTGTTCATTCAAGTCGACACATTCAGCTAAGGATGTTATTTCTTTGCTAACTTCGGCGAGTGAGTTCCTTATATCTGCCTAAAAGCGGTAAATTGCGATTGAAAGTTTGAAGTGAATTGCGTCTGAAATTCCTCAAAGCACTTCGTAAAAGTCTTCCCTGGGAGCCGCCATGTCTGGGGGTGTTTGTTGCTGTGTGGGAAATGAAGAGTGTTTTGGGGTACAGGTGGAAGTAGAGAGAGTGCTGTTGCTAGCCCAGAGTTTTTCGAGCGATGTTGGGTATTTTTGGTGGGGCTGAGGTTGTCTAACCTGGTTCTGTTTGTCTCCGCTCCCCGACATGCGTCAGCCAATGTGCAGTCTTGATAGGATACCGCCTTGTCCTGAGGGGTAGATGCGTTGCTATGTGGCGCCCTGGGATCTTATGCCAATGAAGGTGTGTGCTAGCAGCAGACCCGGGATCCACTATGGAACCCCCTTAGATCTTAGGTGTTTCACTGGTAAGCACCTTTTCACATATATCTCAGCATGCCATACTCGGTAGCAGATCGAGCATTTATATATATATATATAATGCCTAATCGGGCCTTACAATGTGAGAATACTGCCAACTAGTGGCCGGTTGGCAATAAACAGAGATTACGGCACGTTTCTTGTGAAGTGAGTAAAGCTGTGCAGTCCCCAGGTACCACGCGTCCATACTGTGTCTCGATACTGATAGTAACCAGAAGCTAACGCAGAACTAATTATGCGGACAACACCCAAATACTCCTCCCCATCACTGGCTCAGACACCATCAACAAAATCTACCTCATCATCCAAGCTTGGATGGCACAAAATGAACTATGTCTGGATGATGAGAAGACGGAACTACTCATCATCGGTCGCAAATCAAAGCTAAACCACCTATCACAACAATATGAATCCTTCAACATTGATGGCAATACCATTAATGTTGCCAAAGAAATATAAACCTTATGCATCTATATTGACTGAACACTATCCTTAACAAGACAGGTCAATGCCATTGTCTCCTCATCGGCATATACCTCCAAACCTATCGAAGCGAGCAGACCTTTCCTCTCACATGACACCTGCATTACCCTGGCCGAAGCACTCATCCTCTCGAGCATTGACTATCCACCTCACTCTTTGCAGGATCCAATGCCAGAAACATCAGCAAACTTCAAGTTGTGCAAAATAAAGCTATCAGGGCTGCGCTAGACATACCCAGACACGAACACACCTCGTCAACAAGACGCAACATGCATTGCCTCCCAGTAAGGGAGAGAATTCAATTCAAAGTCCTATCGCTGACCCATAAATGGCTCTCAAACTATGCCCCAGCTTACCTCTGCAATCAAATTGCAACAACCCAGTCAGGCTGCCACACCAGCCCAATCTCAACGCGGAGATGTAGGAGACAGAAAGCCGGGGGATCTAGTTTCCCGGTGGTTGCTGCCCAACTTTGGAACACTCGGCCCCCATCACTAAGAATGGGCACATCCCTATAGTACTTACGAAAAACCCTGCTGTTCACTCAAGATGCCTGCTAAATCCAGCAAAATCTTCACTGCCTGTTTATCATGTATTCTTTTGCATACAATGAAAACCTTACCGATAATGTATTCTGCATGTAACCTTTGTAATATTGAAAACCTTGCCTATAATGTATTCTGCATGCCAAGATCACAGAACCTGGGGGCTCCTCACCCGTTCACACCGGACCTTTCTCTGTAACCTCTTCATTGTGTTTCCCCGATTAAGTTGTAAATTATGCTTGTAACCAATCTCGTAAGTTTTATGCGCCAAGACACCTCTGGGTTCTGTGCGCTATATAAATGTTAAAATAAATAAATAAATAATGCACTTAACACCGGAGACCGGCCGGGATTCGAACCCGTGTTGCTCTGCGTTCTTCCTGAGCTCTCCTCCCAGCCTGCAATTCATGGGTTCCTTAATTTGGTGCAATAAGACGCATTTAGAACTCTGGACTGTATAGAGTGAGGGGGATATTGGGCGAGGGGATGAAGAGGGTTACCGGCAGGGCGTGCACAGGCCTGATAACAAATGCCACCACATAACAGCATTACCACACGTGGTAATTACCACACGCAGTCATTGTGCTATGAAAGCCCCATTGTGTCCTGTGGTACTCCAAAACAGGGAATAACTGAAGGGGGTGCACGACTACGAACCATGGGAAACCTTCAAGTTCCCGCATGCTGTAACAGTATTACCGTTTGGTGGTATTTCCAGAGGAAGTATCACAATGTTCATAGTCCCTGTGTGTTTCGATCTGAACTTCTTAACTGCACTGCTTTCTGCGGTTAGTAGAGTAGGGCACCTTGCCACCTCCTCCAGTCAGAAGATTCATGTGGCCCGCCCTCGCTGCTTGGGCAAATCCTGGGAAAGGATGCTTACGGGGTGCGGCATGGCAGGGTGCAGGCAGGGTGCAGTCGGTCCTCTGCACACGGCCATCACGTTCTCACGATCTGAGCGGCGTGTTTCCTGTGTTTCTTGATCAACTTCCGGTCTCTTTCCTGTATGAGCCCCAGACTGCCTTATTCAGGAAACCCACTGCATGTACTTTTGGTAGTAATGACACCTATTTGTACAGTGCTTAGAAGTGGGAGGAGACAGGCATGAAGCGCTACACTAAGAAAATTGATATATTATTAACTATTAAATCCGGATATGGGAAAATCTAGACTACATTAAAAACAAAATGTGGACTATTTTTGCCCAGAATCAAGCTGATTCTGAATAAGAAGCTCCAGGACACCCCGCCTGCCCGGCCTACCACTGCTCTCCAGTTGTACCTTTGCGAATATAGCACATTAAGCCAAACCACACTTGATACTGGTGGAAGATGACATGTGTTAGGCAACCATGACATGAGCTTTGCAAGATTTTCCCTGTGTTCAGTCTCCAGATTTACCCTCCAAATATTTTTGATGGCAAGTGTAATGGCGCAACAGAATGAGCTTAGATTTGCCCAGCTGTATCCAGAATCCAGAGGGCCTCATCAACATATTAATGCCTTCTGGAAAATGAGAATCACCCGCAAATGCAGTCTTCACTCAGCTGCCCGTACCATATTCGGGACAGTTTTCTAAATGAAAGTGCTTCCTTTAGCAACACTCAACTGATAACTGGTTTTCACTCATTGATTTGAACATGGGTTAGGTCTCTCGCTTGGTGGTGGGTCTCAAAGGCATTCCACCGCACTTACCATGTACACCTCAAATCGAAGGTCCGTGTCCTCCCTTTAAGCTACTGCTCCAGGTCATCCGATGGAGCTGTATCTTGCTATGAACTGCAGTGAATGTGATGATATTGCACTCTTTTTCATCCTGGGAAGTCTTCCACCTTCTTCTTACAGATGTGCAGAAGTACCTTGGCTGGTTGAGACACTGTGGTTGGGATGTGTGTGCCACCGGCAGGGCACTGCACCTCTCTGAACCCATGTCATGCACATTCTGCCCCTTTCCTTTTTTTTTTTTTTTTTTTAGAACAAGCAACTCATCCCTTTTTTTGCAGTAATGCTTGTAGTAAAATTGCCTATATATTTTCAGGTTGATTTATCATGTGATTTAGTACATTACTATTTGGAATGCATATATATATGGAAGGGAGTGCTAGTTTAGCCTATGAAAGACACCTACTCAGAGTTGTATGTTCATTATAAAACCGCAGATGGAACAGGAGCAGATGCAGTCTCCACTACTCTTTAAATTATAAACTTATCCCAGCTCCCCGGCTTGACACATCATTTGATACTGTGTTGAGAGCTCATGTAGACCATGGAAAAGGAACTGAGCATTTGATATGATAAGTCATTTATAATGCACCTGTACACGAGTGTTTCTAGGAGTGACAAAACAAGGGAGGGAAGACAGAGGGAGTACAAAACAAACGATCTTACTGGGCCATGTGTCATTCAGCTTGTGCATGTGCAATAACGCAAAGTGCAGGGGGGCGTCAGAGGGGGGTAGTGCCAGGGCAAGGGAAAGGGGAAGTGCAATCAGGTCAGCATTGCTCTGAGTAAGTGCAGCAGGGCAACATGGCTCCGGGTAAGTGCAAGGAGGCAGCGGACTGTAGCGGTTACAGTTACAGCCCCTAAGTGCGCGGTAGGCCCAGAGGCAGTGCAGGGGCGACTGGTCATGGGGGAGCCTGGTACCCAGTTAGACTCTGAGGGTAGCCAAGCGAACAGTCAGCGGAGCAGACAGGTAGGCCACCAGGGGAGAGAGAGAGAGAGAAAGCAGAGGCAAAAAAAGAAGGTCTTGAGCTGCTTCCGGAACTTCAGGTGACCCGGCTCAAGTTTGAAAGGGGCAGAGAGGCCATTCCAGAGGGAGACACCTACAGAGGAGAGATATCTACCCCCCCCCACTCTCTGCTTGAAGAAGCGTCTGCCCCTCAGAGAGTTAGAGGTGGCTGAGCGAAGGGCTCGAGAAGGAAGGTGTTTTGGAAGCGAGAGTTGGATGTAGTGCGGGCCCCGGGCCCCTCAAAGCCTTGCGGATGATGCAGAGCGTCTTGAACTTGATCCTTGCAGCCACCGGGAGCCAGTGGAGAAATTCCACGGCTGGAGCCATGCAGTCCCATCCTTGCAGCCACCGGGAGCCAGTGGAGAAATTCCACGGCTGGAGCCATGCAGTCCCTGGGCTTGAGGTCAAGTCTAACAGCCCTGTTCTGGATCAATTGCAGAGTGTTAGAGAGTAGAGGAAGGTAGATTTAGAAAGAGGCTGTTGCAGTAGTCCAGCCTAGAGAGAACCAGGGCTCTGGAGACAGTGAGCTTCTGGGAGAAAGTGGGAAAAGGAAGTATACCTCTGAGGAGGTGCAGCTGGTAGTGGGCTTTCTTGGCAAGGTCCGTGATGTGAGGAGAGAAGGAGAGAGTGGAGTCGAAGATGACACCAAGGTTTTTAGCCTCACAGGAAGGCGAAGGATGAGTGCCCAAGGAGGGCGGCCAGAGTGAGAGAGGGAAAGCGGGAGCAGGGGTCCCAATGAGAAGGATCTCAGTCTTACTGGTATTAAGGCAGAGATCGTTGAAGGCGCACCACTCCTGAGTCACGAAGTTAGTCAGGAATGAGCGAAGGAGGAGAGGAGGCTGAGGGGAGCGGAAGGAGGGCTGAGTGTCATCTGCCTAACACTGAAAGTTAGAGAAGGTAGAGATCGACCAAAGGTAGTTATCCACAGAGCAGACCTGCCTGTTAAGCTGTGTTGCAGCTCGCTGTCATGCCCCCACCATCGCCACCCCTGATTGGCTGCCTGAGGCCCTATCTGTGCCTCCCAGCATCGGCTGGCAGGTGGAGCCCAACCAGCACAAAGGCCTGGCTCCAAGCCCTATCTCCCCTGTCCGGTCATGTGCGATCAGCCTGCTATATCGTCTTGAAAATATGAGACATTTCCCACGTCCCGCAGCAACAAATCCATCATCCGTTGGAATGCAGAGGCAGCTGACTCCCTCTACATGTCCCCTTCCCCAGATCCCCTCACAAACCTATACCCTCCTGGGTTATGTCGATCGTACTCTTCATCATACCTGCAGCGTTTCAATGTACCGCATATCCTGATCTTGTGGCCAAAGGTAAGGTTTGCATTTCCAGCTGCAGTAGTGACTTTTAGTCCACGGCTCACGTCTGAAGTAGTCATCAGCACCTCAAGTGCGGCTTTACCAGGCCTCTGTTGATCTCTCAATGCTCCACGCTTACTTGCGCTCACTATTCGTGCTATTTCACCTGCTTTATCATATATACTCTTAATGAACTGTTTACTCGCTCGATGAAATTAGGAATGCACGTTTTTGACATTGTGCCGCCGCCTTACGCATTTCATATCTGAAGCTGCCCCCTTGCTCACTATTCTTAGAGAGGCACAGCTCCTCCCTACTGATGAGGTCCAACCAGACCGAAACACGTGTCTGGGGATGCTGTTGGTACTCTTGTTCAGAGGAGAATTGCCTAGCATTTCGGTGCTGGACTGCCCCAGGGCAGGACAAAGACTGACATGTTTGGGATATTTCTTCTCTGTGAAAGATAGTGGGCTAAAGACTCTGGGTAAGTCTCTCATAACCAGGACTTATGTCTGGCAGAGTGACTCCCAGGACCCCCCTTGTCAATTTGCATATTTAAGTACCTTTGGGTCTCACCCTAAGTTACTATGGGAATCCAGACGTGGACCCCTTGCTCACTATTCTTAGAGAGGCACAGCTCCTCCCTACTGATGAGGTCCAACCAGACCGAAACACGTGTCTGGGGTTGCTTTTGGTACTCTTGTTCAGAGGAGAATTGCCTAGCATTTCAGTGCTGGATTGCCCCAGGGCAGGACAAAGACTGATATGTTTGGGATATTTCTTCTCTGTGAAAGATAGTGAGCTAAAGACTCTGGGTAAGTCTCTCGTAACCAGGACTAATGTCTGGCAGAGGGACTCCCAGGACCCCCCTTGTTAATTTGCTGCCCTCGGGTAAGACTTCTTCCAGACCACGTCCTCGTATTTTACTATGCAACTGTCCCCATTATTTATGCGTTTAACCTTGCTTACTCACCAAGGTGTCGTCGATTCCTTATGTTAATCTGGCACCTGTATGCGCACCATCCCAAACGCTGTTTTTTCATGACATCTTACCTGATGTAGCCCCCTGCACCATGAGGCGAGGCTTTGCTAGTATGTACGCACACAGCTATCTTGACTCCCTTGTTTGCATGCTTAAGGTAGCCCCCCGCACCATGAGGTGAGGTTTTGCCAGTCTATGTACACACACACCTATCTTGACTCCCTTGTTTGCATGCTTGAGGTAGCCCCTCGCACCATGAGGTGAGGCTTTGCCAGTCTATATACACACCCACCTATCTTGACTCCCTTGTTTGCATGCTTGAGGTATCCCCCCGCACCATGAGGTGAGGTTTTGCCAGTCTATGTACACACACACCTATCTTGACTCCCTTGTTTGCATGCTTGAGGTAGCCCTCCGCACCATGAGGTGAGGCTTTGCCAGTCTATATACACACCCACCTATCTGACTCCCTTGTTTGCATGCTTGAGGTATCCCCCGCACCATGAGGTGAGGCTTTGCCAGTCTATATACACACACATCTATCTTGACTCCCTTGTTTGCATGCTTGAGGTAGCCCCCCGCACCATGAGGTGAGGCTTTGCCAGTCTATATACACACACACCTATCTTGACTCCCTTGTTTGCATGCTTGAGGTAGCCCCCGCACCATGTGGCGAGGCTTTGCTAGTATGTACGCACACACCTATCTTGACTCTCTTGTTTGCATGCTTGAGGAAGCCCCCGCAACATGTGGTGAGGCTTGTCAGTATGTATACACACACCTTTGTGCCACATTAGCCTATCTTTCCTAAAGCTTACGAATTAACTTGTTGCTTTAATGTTGCTTTAATGCGTACGTGCGCTCCCTCCATTGATTCGCCTCCATTGTGAATTCCCCGCGTCTAGCACCTCTATTATGCCTCCTAGGACCAATCAGGCCACATATTACTATATGGCCTTACCGGTAGTCATCTTGCCCAGCTAATTATTGTGATATCACTCTGTACCACATGTCTCCAGCGGTACTGGCCACCTGTACTCAAATTGAATTTAGATGCTAGCACATCTAAGCCTAGAATGTTAGAATTCTTGATATGCATTATATATGACAACTGCACTAAATGCTAGCATACTGTCTACTCCAGACACTAGTGTTTCTGACCCCCTGTACTAAATTCGAACCTAGATACCTGTAAACAGTACCTATAGGCATAGCACTGAAATCTACCTCGATAGTCAAATTGGAACAACACCTACCTGTTAATACATAGTATACTAACATTGTTAATATATAGTATCCTTTTAGCATAAACATAAAATGAACCTTGCCTACTCTATCAAAGTCGCTCAGACCCTACTACGTACCTCTGCTATCCTTACTATCATGGCCACTACTAACAAAACAAGCCCCCCTACGGACAGAAACCTGAGACTCAGGTCTAGACTGCCCAGCATCTACGAACCTTTAAGTAACCACCCAAATAATGCCAACAGACGTACTATCACCCAGCCTAAGAACTCTCCTCCAACAGTAACGCAGGGTACCCATACCAGTGATCAAACCCCTACCAAGATTCACACAATTCAAAATACCTCTTCACCTAAAATTTGTCTAATAGCCAAACCTAACAGCTCCTTAACGCTATCAGGATCCCTCATCAATGCCAGTTCAGTAGTAGCCCATGCTACTGAAATCGCAGACATCCTAAATAATGATAACTTGGACTTATTAGTCATAACTGAGACCTGGCTACACGAGGCTGCAGGACCAACTCTAATGTTAGCAGTGCCTGACAGTTACCAAATCCTTAGAGCTGACTGACCCAATGCCAGAGGGCGTGGCCTAGCCATCATCCTCAAATCTAGCCACTTCATCAGACTGGCCGCGCCAGCCTCCTACTCATCTTACGAAGTACTCTCAGTCAAACTGCCCCTTTCTAATAACCGTACATTATCAATCCACCTGATATATAGACCCCCTGGGCCACTGGGCGCTTTTGAAGATGACCTAACTAGCATCATAGCTAACAATACCAAAGAGCACTCTCAAACTTTACTGATGGGAGATTTTAATCTCGGCTTCAATGATTCTGATAACAAACATGCAGAGTCAGTTGCAGCTTTGTTAAATGACCATGGTCTTAATCAGAAAGTCCTTTCCCCAACCCACACTAAAGGAAGAACCCTTGACTGGGTATCCGAACTGAACTGTAACATCAACATTACCAACATTATCCCACAAACATGGACAGACCATTATCTAATAACCTTCTCCGCCACACTAGATCTTCTCAGGCCTAAGACTGACAATATGGTACCCCCCCTCCTGACCAGAAGTAAGAAGGATATTACAGTTGAAAAACTTATACCTATCCTCCTCCCCGCTATCTCTGGCTCAGAAAGTAACAACCCCGACACCTTGGTAAATTCCTTTAATGATGCGATGACAAATGCACTGAACACAATTGCTCCTGCCAAACTACGCAAAGCTAAACAGGAAATGCACCTAAATGCCTGGTTCACCCCCCATCTGAAATCTTTAAAACGACAAAAAGAAAACTCCAATCTATTTGGCGCCACTCCCCCACTGAAAACAACAAAAAGAATTTAACTGAATTTGCCAAACTCTACAAAAAAGAAATAACCATAACCAAGGAGAATTCCTTTAATGATAGGATTGCGAAAGCCAACTCTAATACTAATGAGTTATTCTCCATCCTTTGCAAATTGGAATCCCCAATTCAACCGATAGACAATGCCCCTAAAAATAAGGTATGGTGCACCAACATACAAAACGCCCTATAGAACAAAATCTCCTCTCTCCAATGCAAAATTGCAACAAAAAAAAGACACGCTAACAACGGCTGATCAACAAAGTTCTCAGGCTCTGGAGACTAGAACAATCACACCCTTTAGATTCAAGACTATCTCCATAAAAGACACAGAGAAAATAATACTCTCTCTCAAACCTTCAAATTGCAAGGGCAACATTTGCCCAGCACAAATTATAAAGGACGCAGCCAGGGACCTGGCTCCCTTTATTTCTAAGCTTATAAACTCCTCCTTTAAATCAAACTCGGTACCTGCCAACCTTAAAGAATCCTGGGTCCTCCCTTTACTCAAAAAAACAAACCCTGGACCCCACCATCCCTCCAAATCACGACCGTGCCATTTTTACTTAAAATCCTAGATAAAGCTGCCTACATAGAAATCCAGGACTACCTGGAAGCAAATTACCTATTCGGCTCACAGCAATCTGGCTTCTGCCCCCTCCATGGTACGGAAACAGCTCTTCTAGACCTGAAGACACAAATAGAGGAACTAAAGGATAATGGAAAAACAGTTCTGCTTCTCCTACTGGACTTGTCGGCAGCCTTCGATCTGGTGGATCATGCAGTTTTATGCAATCACCTCAAATCTGCCGCCAACTTCACTGGAGATGCTATAGCCTGGGTCCAATCCTTCTTAGCCAACCGTACTATGCAAGTCTTCTCCACTTCCGCATCTGCTGACCCTATCAAAATAACCTGCGGTGTATCACAAGGATCCTGTGTCTCCCCTACCATGTACAATATCTTTACCAAGCCTTTGTTTGACAAGTTGGACAGACTGAGTGTCACCTACACGAATTAAGCAGATGACACCCAGATCCTCATACCCCTTTCGGGCAACTTCGAGACAGACTTAGCCTTGGTGAACAAGATTTACACCCTCATTCAGGCATGGATGGCATCTCATGGCCTCTGCCTGAATGACGATAAAACGGTGTTACTAATCCTAGGTTCTGAAGCAAACATCCAAAAACTAAGCCCAAACTACGCATCTTTCAACATTGATAATAATCCTATCAAGGGGATGTCCGTGGTTAAAACTCTTGGATTCTACTTGGACTCCTCCCTCACACTTAAAAAGCGAGTCAACTCCCTTGCCTCCTCAACAACGTACACCTGCAAACTTATCCGAGCAGCTAGACCGTACCTCTCTAGGGCCAGCTGCATCACACTAGCCAATGCTTTGATTATGTCAAGACTAGATTACTGTAATGCCCTGTACTCAGGAGCTAACAAATATGTCACGGATAAAATTCAAAGACTGCAGAACAATGCCATGAGAGTAGCATTGGACATCCATTATAGAGAGCATGTTACTAAATTTAGAAAAGAGGTCAACTGGCTGAAGATAACGGATAGAATCCTTCTCAAAACAGCTTCCCTTACATCCAAATGCCTGAATAACTTAGCTCTACCTTACCTTATGGAAAAATTACTAGGAGAACAGCCACCCGCCCTCCAAGATCTGCTACCACACTTATGCTTGAGACTCCTAGGTACTAGGAGGTACTAGCTTTCCAGTTAAAGCTGCGCAATGCTGGAATAAGTTACCACTTGACCTCAGACTTGAACAACCTTACCCGAAATTCAGACATAAGATACTCAAAGGGCAGCGCGCCGACGACACATAACTAGATCCACACCCTTTCCACTACACCCGGCCCCCACCTAACTTGCATCTGAGAACGAATTCTGCACCCTAGGTAACTTTGCATGCTTGAGCACCTAGAAGTTTGTATATGCCCTATAATCCCAAAATATATGATGTAAATTTTATAAATATGATTTGTATATATGTCCATACAGATAAACTTGTTAATGTCCCCTGACATTCTAAGGGTATCCAGTCATAATTTCGAATACAATATATTCGAAAGTAAAAATGTCGAAAATATTTAGTCGAAAAACAAAAATGTCGAAAAACAAAAATGTCGATTTTATGTGTTAATAATAAATATTTTATTAAACTTTTTTTTTAAAATAATTAAAGGTATTTCCATGGGGGGTGGGGTGATGGGGAGGATGGGGGGGGTTGGGGATAGGGGTTTGGGTGTTTTTTTTAAATAATTAATTAATTATTTAATATTATATTAACGATTTTTTTAAAATAATTAAAGGTATATCTATGGGGGGTGGGGGCTGGGGAGGAGGGGGGGGTTGGGGTAGGGGTTTGGGATGGGGGGGGGGACCCCCCCATAATAAATGTTACTATCTGGGTAAAAAAAAAAAAAAAAAAAGTGTTTTGGGTTTTCGATTTTTTTTTCGACATTTTTTTTCGAAATTATGACTTTTCCTATTATATGTATGTTTTTTCGACTTTTTTACATTCGACATTTTTTTTTCGACATTATGTTTTCGACTTTTTGACTATAAACCTATTCTAAGTTATGCTTTGTATTTTTATGCATGTTGGCATCTCTGTTGTATATACTTGTGCCAAGTACTGTAACTAAGCTTAAGACTTCTTGTGTATATTGCTGCGCCCGGCTACCCAAGGGTTTGGCGGGCAATACCAAATAAATAAACAAACAAACCTATCTTGAATCCCATGTGTGCATGCTCGAGGTAGCCCCCTGCACCATGAGGCAAGGCTATACACACACCTATCTTGACTCCTTTGTTTGCATGCCTTATGTAGCTTCCTGCACCATGAGGTGAGCCTTGTCAGTATGTATACACACACACACACCTATCTTGACTCCCTTGTTTGCATGCTTGAGGTAGCCCCCTGCAACATGAGGTGAGGCTTGTCAGTATGTACGCACACACCTATCACAACTCTCTTGTTTTCATGCTTGAAGTAGCCCCCCCGCACCATGAGGTGAGGCTTTGCCAGTATATACATACACACCTATCTTGACTCCCTTGTTTGCATGCTTGAGGTAGCCCCCTGCACCATGTGGTGAGGCTTTGCCAGTATATATACACACACACACACACCTATCTTGACTTCCATGCTTCAGGTAGCCCACTGCACCATGAGGTGAGGCTTTGCCAGTATGTATGCACATACCTATCTTGACTCCCTTGTTTGCAAGCTTGAGGTAGCCCCCTAAACCATGAGGTGAGGCTTTGCTAGTATGTACGCACACAACTAGCTTAACTCTCATGTATGCATGCTTGGGGTAGCCCCCCCGCACCATGCAGTGAGGCTTTGCCAGTCTATATACACACACCTATCTTGACTCTATTGCTTATCTGCATGCATGAAGTAGCTTCCCGCACCATGAGGCGAGTCTTTGCCAGTCTGTATACACTCACTTATCTTGACTCTCTTGTTTGCATGCTTGCGGTTGCCCCCTGCACCATGAGGTGAGACTTTACCAGTCTATATACACACACATATCGTGACTCCCTTGTCTGCATGCTTGAGGTAGCCCCCCGAACCATGAGGCGAGGCTTTGCCAGTATATATATACACACACACCTAACTTGACTCCCTTGTTTGCATGCTTGAGGTAGCTATATACACAGACACACACACCTATCTTCACTCCCTTGTTTGCATGCTTCAGGTAGCCCCCCGCACCATGAGGTGAGGCTTTGCCAGTCTATATACACACACACCTATCTTGACTCCCTTGTTTGCATGCTTGAGGTAGCCCCTGCACCATGTAAGGTGAGGCTTTGCCAGTATGTACACACGCACCTATCTTGACTCCCTTGTTTGCATGCTTGAGGTATCCCCCCTCACCATGAGGTGAGGCTTTGTCAGTCTATATACACACACACCTATCTTGACTCCCTTGTTTGCATGCTTGAGGTATCCCCCGCACCATGAGGTAAGGGTTTGCCAGTCTATATACACACACACACCTATCTTGACTCCCTTGTTTGCAAGCTTGAGGTAGCCCCCCGCACCATGAGGTGAGGCTTTGTCAGTCTATATACACACACACCTATCTTGACTCCCTTGTTTGCATGCTTGAGGTATCCACCCGCACCATGAGGTGAGGCTTTGCCATTCTATATATGCACACACCTATCTTGACTCCCTTGTTTGCATGCTTGAAGTAGCCCCCCGCACCATGAGGTGAGGCTTTGCCAGTCTATATAAACACACACCTATATTGACTCCCTTGTTTGCATGCTTGAAGCACCCCCCTGCACCATGAGGTGAGGCTTGTCAGTAGGTACGCACACACCTATTTTAACTCTCTTGTTTGTATGCTTGAGGTAGCCTCCCGCACCATGAGGCGAGGCTTTGCTAGTATGTACGCACAAACCTATCTTGACTCCCTTGTTTGCATGCTTGAGGCCGCCCCCCTCACCATGAGGTGAGGCTTTGCCAGTATGTATACACACACCTATCTTGACTCTCTTGTTTGCATGCTTGAGGTAGCCCCCCGCACCATGAGGCGAGGCTTTGCTAATATGTACACACACACCTATCTTGACTCTCTTGTTTGCATGCTTGAGGTAGCCCCCCGCACCATGAGGTGAGGCTTTGCTAGTATGTACTCACACACCTATCTTGACTCTCTTGTTTGCATGCTTGAGGTATCCCCCTGCACCATGAGGTGAGGCTTGTCAGTATGTATACACACACCTATCTTGACTCCCTTGTTTGAATGCCTTATGTAGCTTCCTGCACCATGAGGTGAGGCTCTGCCAGTCTATATACACACACACCTATCTTGAATCCCTTGTTTGCATGCTTGAGGTAGCCCCTGCACCATGAGGTGATGCTTTGCCAGTATGTACACACACACCTATCTTGACTCCCTTGTTGGCATGCTTGAGGTAGCCCCCTGCACCATGAGGTGAGGCTTTGCCAGTATGTACATACACACCTATCTTGACTCTCTTGTTTGCATGCTTGAGGTAGCCCCCGCACCATGAGGCGAGGCTTTGCCAGTATATATACACACACACCTATCTTGACTCCCTTGTTTGCATGCTTGAGGTAGCCCTCGCAACATGATGTGAGGCTTGTCAGTATGTATACACACACACGTGTAAACTATATGTGTGTTCTTTATGAACTGTACCACGTACTATGCACCTTCTGTAACTAGTGCCTCAATGCCTCTGGGTTATATGAGCAGAAATAAATGCAAAACAGAAAAAAAGAAAAAAGATAAGGTGGGCCAAAGGGGCCCAGTAGGCATTGAAGAGCCAGGTTGAGAGTTTAGAGCCCTAGGGAACACCACATGTGGAGAGAGAGGTGGTGGAGAGAAAGGACCCAAGGGGCGCCTGGGAGGGTCGGTCCAGGAGGACAACCACTTCAGAGACTGATCCATGATGCTCAGGTTCTCACAGAGTCGATTGATCACGATGGCGTGATTGACAGTGTCAAAAGCAGAGGAGAGGTCAAGGAATATGAGGGCAGAAGGGAGGCTTGAATCGAGATTAGTGAGCAGATCTTCACTGGTGTTCAGGAGAGTAATTTCTGTGCCTCTGTCTACTCTGAAGCCAGGCTGATGGTCGTCAAGAAAACCAACAGTTTCAGTGTAGAGAGTAAGCTGGGAAATGGCAGCTTTTCCTGTAGTTTGCCCAGGAAAGGAGCAATAGAGATCGGACGATAGTTTGCCGGACAAGTAGGATCGGCAGAAGGCTTTTTAATGAGGTTACCGGAATGAGGGTGTCAATGTGGTCATTGATGGTTCTGAAGGAGCAAGGGAGCACCTGTTTGGCTGAAACTTTCCTAGATCAGACTTGTCTAGAAATCTTGGCAGGTGTAGTCGGGGAGAAAGAGGAGAAGGGAGGAGAGGGAGAGGCGGCCAGAGGGGGGCTGAGAGAGGTAGAGGGAGAGGAAGAGGACAGAGAGGACAGGATTTCCTGGTTTTAAAGGTGAAGTGAGAAGCCAGAGCCGTACAGAGGATCTGGGAGGGAATAGGTGAGGTGGGGACTGCAGAAGGATTGGCCAGCTCCTTCCAGATTTTAAGGAGATTGGCTGTGTTGTTAGAGGCCGCATAGACGCAGGTTTGGATGTGGGCTCTCCTCTTGGACAGGACAGAGAGTCTGTATTGCCTTTGGAGCAGGCAGCAGGCCAGTTTGTCAGAGGATGAGGCCAGTGTGTCAGAGGATGTGCCCATTGCCCTCCACTACCTCTCAGCCACCCCACACTTGCCTTTCAAGGTGAAGTGGTTGGAGTCATACCAAGAGTTGCACTTGGAGGAAGGCTTCAGCCAGATTCTCATGACAGGGCCAAGGATGTCCAGAGTGTTGGAGATAGAAAGAAGCAGATTAGAGAGGGCTGTGTAAGAGTGTGAGTCAGCTGCAGGAGTAGGCGGAGCAGAGAAAGTAGAGGCAAAGGCATTCACAGACACATGCTTCATGGGCCGAATGACTGAGAAGGTAGGTGGTAGTGCTGGGGTGGGCTTAGCCTGGGGGACAGAGAACATCAGGTGAGAGGAGAGCAGAAAGTGTCCAGTCCAAGAGAGAGGAGTGGTGAGAGGGTTCGAGAGGGGGATGTCTGAGGAGATGAGAAAATCCAAGGTATGCCTGGCAGAGTGTGTTGGACCAGAGGGTAGAATGCAAAGAGAGATAGTGTCACAGAGTTTGGGGAAGAGCCCTGAGGAAGGGTTAAGAAGCAACCAGGTGGATGTTGAGGTCTCAGAGGAGGAGACGTTGAGAGGTAGCGGCAAGGAAAGAAGAGGAGAGGTCAGCCCACTCTGAGAGGAAGAGGACATTCTGGCCAGGTGGCCTGTAGATGGTGACCACAGTTAGAGAGAGGCCAGGAGAGATAGAGCGCCTGCAGACAAAGCATTCAAAGGAGGAGTGGGCCTGCACAGGGGCAGGAACCTACTCCAGAAAGATCAGGGCCACTCCACCTCTGTGACGGTAGGTTCTGGGTTCGGAGAGGATCCTGTAGCTAACAGGGAGGAGAGTGTCAAAACTCGTGACAGAGCTGGCCATGAACCATGGTCTCGGTGAGAGCGAGGACATCCGGGTCAAGTTCTTCGAGGAGGTGTCAGATGTCCGAGGAGTGTCTGACAGCCAGCAAAGGTTGAAAGTAGCGATGTGGATCAGGTTGCCACATTGGAAAGACTTCCGTGGAGGGGGTAGGCTTGAGATATGCCCAGAGAGGCATCGGAAGAAGGGGGTTGTGGAGGAGCCAGAGAGGTTCTAGTAGGAGTAGCAGGAGACCCTGGACCAAGACGTGTCATTCAGATAGACATTAATGATGGTCTTGGAAGAGTGGAAGGAGGCCAAGAGGACCTCCCACTGGGTGCCACCATTAATGGGAGAGGAAGAGATAGGAGAGAGGGCCGAGACCATATGAGGGCTCCATAGGTTTGGTGAGGGAATGACAAAGAGGATGTCAGTGAGAGTCTGTCTGGAGGAAGCACAGATTGTAGGTGCCAGCGATAAGGGGGGCCTGGGTTGGAGGCCAGGATATCCCTCTTGCACCTCTTCCTTCCAGACTTAGTGAGAAGGATAGGATAGGAGAAAGAGTAGCAGTTAGAGAAGATGGGAGAGATGGAAAGCACCATAGAGGGTGTGAGGAGGACGGTGCGTAAGAGAGAGGAGGGATGCACAGTCCAGCGCGGCACGGCACAGGATGTGCAGAGGGTTAGGGTTGGGGGAGTAGCACGGTAGGGAAACACAGAAAGATCAGACAGGAGCACTCAACAGTACAAGGTACTGCCAGAGGGCAGGGGAGAGCCTAATGAGATGTCGTTAACAGTACCTCAGTGCAACCAGAAACAACTTTCCACGAGGAAAAGGTCACAGCAGCAATGTAGATTGTGACTTTCCTGGGGAGATGTGAGGGAAGGCTAATAATACAATTTACTGAGATGGCTATGTGTGGTGCGGTAATGTTTGTAGTAAAGATTAGAGGGGGGGTTGGGTCAGTTTGCAGGGGTGCAGTGATAATGTATAAGTAACACAAACCCTTCATTTGTAACCTGAAGGGTTAAATATTGTGACGTTCTAGAATGATGACTCAGTGGGTTAAAGTACATGCAGCTGAAATGTGTGTGTATCACACAAGTTGGTATCACAATGTTGTCTTAATCAGCCTTCCTTGTGTATCATTTGCTTATGGGGCTCCAAAGTAAAAGAACTGTCAGCAGTTCATTATCAAATTATTAGGAATATATGCACAGCGTCTTCCCCCCACCACCGCCCACTTATTTGAGAAATGCACTTCAAACTCACTTGCGTCTCATGTGTAGCAATAGATCCCCATCTGTCCTATTTTGGGTGAAAGTTGCTCATCTAGTTACGTTTGCTAAATAAAGTCCTTTTTTAAGATTTGACAGAACCATAAACTCATACTGTTTCAGAAATGTTTGTTTTGACTAATATGCAAAGCAAGAAGTCCTTAAAGTGTTCAAGAATTATTTAGGGGTGAGCAGGGGTCACCCTGGCAGTTACACTTAAACACCAGTTTGTTTGGGCCAAAAGACTGCATTAAAAATGCTAGGGGCTAAAACTATTATATAATGCGTTGTTGCCCCCTACCCTTCTGTTTAAAGGAAAAAGACTGTGGCTGCCTAAATGAACCTGATTTGGATCGGGCTGCTGGGTTCATTCCATGACTGATCAATTGAAGTATTCGGGAAGAATCTGTCTAGGACAATACTCCAACGTCCATACAACAAAGGATAAACTTTAATAACAGATGCAAGTGTATGGTGACTGATTTTACAGTATCAAATATGAATGATGCCTTACTTTTATAGATCTACCTTCATTTGCATTTTAGGTAGAATTGTTGGCGAAGGGAGGGACACGGGTCAAGCGTGTGACATGGAAGGAAAACATGAAAGTGGATCTGTCAAAAGACAATGTTGCAACAGAAAACGTCCCTCACAGAAGGAAGAAGAACTCTACTTGAATTCAGAATCACAAACACTGTAAAGATGTCCCCTCTCTGCCAAGTCAAGGGGAAGATGCCAGAAACTGTTCAAGGTCATGCTGAAGAGTGTGTTGTATAGTGTGTGTCAACCCCTTCCCCCTCAACTGAATATAGATAACATGATAGGCAGATGAAATAGTTCGCTCTCCTATTCAACATTGTAGAAATCAGGATTAGGTTGCCTTTATTAAAAGTAAAAAGTGTACATAACACTGCACACATTTGGTTTGGGATGGCACAGGAAATGAAGGGTGCTTTAAACATCACACACACATGTCATAAGTGTATAAGGATATATTATGAATAAAGAATACAAAGTGAGAGATGCTTAATTAAATAAAAATTAGCTCCCTGAAAGAAAGGTACAGTGGCAGACAAAAAGATATTTCAAAATGGATACCCAAGTACAAAATGGTTTCCAGTCCCAAGCCAGGTGGGGAGGACTCAAGAGTTTTCAGAAAAGTAACAAAGGCTGATACATTTGGAGACAGTCTTTGGTAGCCTCTCACACTGAGATAATGAGGTTTGTCAGGATAAAAATGGAACTTGGCAAAGAGATCAGACAAGATTGAGATAAGGCCAGACAAGTAATGGAAGCCTAGATACATTCATCTATGTTCTTATGGAAGAGGGTACAACATGTGTCATGAAAACTATTCTGAGATACCAGCTGTAGTATTCTGGCACCATAAAATAAGAATAAATAAATTCATCTACGGTATTAAGCACTAAACTAACTGGGCATAACCTCAGCAACAAGATAAGAACCAGACATTGACGCATGGAGATGTTCTTGGCAGGAGTTCAGCACTGTCATAGTTGTGTCCAGCCAAGTCTAAAATAGGCATATTAGTTTTGTGCGTCAGAGAACTTTGTTGATGCCAGATATGCTAATGTGGACTTGTTGTACTATTGGGAAAGTCATCCAATGATACTGAAGGAATGCTTTCTCTCTGACTAAAATGACCTATTAGAAGCATACCATTTTACAAGGTGCTAACTAGCATACAAGTGTTGCATAATCTCAGAAAGCTATAATAATGAGCTGGAGGCAAAAATGCCGTTGAGTGTGTCCTCTCATTGAAGAAATAAAGAGACACATTTTAAAGCTCCCAGTTGTCTGATTGTTCATGTCACTGCCTGAAGGATGAGAATACATGGATGCCTGATGGAATGGGAAACAGGACCCCCTATACATATGCCTATTATTGATGAGGTGTGGGGGTGAAGGACCCCCCTGTTTAGTGTTCACAGTGAGAAGGTAAAAGAACATGCCTTTGAAGATCAGGGCCCTATATGGCCTTTCATTGGCCTCGTCGTGGGAATGCCAATCCCAGCATCACTTACAACTTGACATCGACACTGTAGGATGTATTACTGTAATGGGTACTGCTGGGCAGCCAAAGAAAACAGCGATGCATATGTCTTCTGATCCAGGAATGTGTAGAGAGATTCCTGCAGGTAGTAACAGTGAATTTCTTGATAGAGAAGCACCACCAGTGATTAAAGCTTGTGGTTTCAGAGGAGATGGTGGTAACAGAAGGTTTACTAAAACTGCTCTCTTAAGCGTTCTGTCCAACGGTGAACACGGTTTCAAAACGACCTATGCTGAGGTGATAAGAAACACACTTTATATTGTCTTTCTTGTCCCTTCTTGTCAAACGACCACCCACACAAAGATCAGGCTTGTCTCTTCCGAATGGAGACACGGTTTAGAGATTTGGTGCTCATAGGAAAATTCTTGAAAAGTTTTAAATTCAAGAGCAAGCAAATATCAGATATTTTCGTATCAGCAGTGGCTTAAAGGGAGAAGGCATCTACACAGTTATGCAAACCGCAGCAGTTTCTGAGGGTCTGGAATGGAAAGGCTTGCTGTAACATTACCTGAATGTGACTCTCTTTTTAGCATGCAAGAACCTGTCAATCAGAGGCAGTAGGTCTTTAAATTGTAGTCCAGACATTGGAAGGGGTTTGGTCCTCTGGAACTTTTTGATAGGTATGACAATTTATTGTGAGACAATTTAAACGTTCAGCCGTCCCAGGCAGATGGAGGAAATACCTTACATTATCGATCAGGCACTTCTCAGAATCAGTTGTTTTGAACGTGCAGTGAAAGTATCAGCGGAGAAATCCTGAAAGGGCAGCAAAAGAAAAGTATTACACATTGATCTGTGATACCAAGCCAAACATAAGTCATACAGAGCTGGCAAACATGTTTTTCAAATACACAGAATATGACAAAAAAGATGGACAGTTAAAGAAAGATTCATTGTATTTCTGGATAATGAAAAGAAGACTGGTCTTGGGATTGCCTTGCTCATGTGTTCTGTTTTAGAGAAACACAAATCTAGTCTTGCAGGCTTTATAGCATAGGGTTGCAACAATGGTTCAAGTGCAGCTGGAATTGTGAGAAACCTGAAGGTGTCTCTCTGACTAGTCCCCGGGGGTCTGTCATCCAGGTGGCCAGGACACAGCCATTGCTATTGGATCCAGTTCCTGGGGGTGGACCAGTGAGGGAGGATCACCTGGATGGGGGTCCTCAGGGAGTGGGACACCGACGGGTGAAAGCAGCTCCCACTTCCCTGGTCAGAGCACAAAGATGAGCAACTTGTGTCTGGTCACCAGATTTGTCCTGATTTATGGACAGAAATTCTGGATGAAGCAATGTACCCATCCCAGCAGGATTTCTAGCTTGCCAGATAAAGAAACAGAAAATAAAGTTTGATGAAACACTGGAAGAGCCTCCTGGGGACGTATTGGGAACTCCCGAAGAAGCTACTTTTCACAAGGATGTCTCTCACAGATTTGGTTGATGATTTGGTCGCAGAAATGAGCAAGTGCTTCAAGTCCGTAGAACAGATTTATAACAGATTTCCTCTATCTTGCCACTCTTAACTCTCTCTCAGCTGTCAAACACTCCTCCGACATCTGCCGCTTTCTGGAAGAACTTTAACTCAATGTCCTCGGTCTCACCGAGACATGTTTCATGGCCAGCTCTGTCACAAGCTTTGACACGCTCCTCCCTGATGGCTAAAAGATCCTCTCTGCGCCCAGGTCCAAGTGCTCCGGAGGGGGAGTAGCCCTGATCTTCCCCAAGTGGATTCCTGCCTCTGTCATCCCTACGCAGGCCTACTCCTCTTTTCCTCATCTGCAGGCTCTCTCTCTCTCTCCTAGCCATTCCCTTACAGTGGCCACTATCTAGCGGCCACCTGGTCAGATGATCTCCCTCCTCTCCGAGTGGGTGGACCTCTCCTCCTCACTGCTGGCCTCGACCACTCAACTCCTCCGTCTTGGAGACCTCAACATCCACCTGGATGCCTCATGTCCTCCCTCTGGACTCTTTCGCGACCTCTGCGACTCTCACTCACTATTCTCACTTCTGGCCCGACCCACTCTGCAGGGCACAGTCTGGATATTCTGATCTCCTCAGACCTTCCCCTTTCTGTTTCTCTCACGACTCCTCTCTCCTGGAGTGATCACTGTCTCCTCTCCTCCCACCTCACCCTCCCTACCCCTCAGGCCACGCCACTTCCATCACTGCCACCCACCTTCTCGGTCATCCGACCCATGAAGCACGTGTCAGCTGAGGCTTTCGCCGCCACCTTCTCACACCCCCCCCCTTTGGCTGATTCTCACCCTGACACAGCCCTCTCCACGCTCCACTCTGATATATGCCCCTGTCATGAAGATCTGCCTGAAGCCTAAAGCCAAGTGCAACTATTGGTACGACTCAGACCTCGTCACCCTTAAATGTAAGTGCAGGTTGGCTGAGAGGAAATGGCATGCTTCTTGTACATCCTCTGACAAACTGGCCTGCCGCCTGCTCCAAAGGAAATACAGCTCTCTGTCCTCACCAAGAAGAGAGCTCATATCCAAGCCTGCATCTCTGCAGCATCTAACAACTCAGCTGAACTCTTTAAAATCTGAAAGGAGCTGGCCAATCCTGCTGCAGTCTCTACCTCTCCTGTCCCTTCTCAGGCCCTCTTAACGGCACTGGCTTCTCACTTCATCTATAAAACTCAGGGCATCCTGTCCTCACTCTCCTCCTCATCCCTCCCTCTACTCCCTGCTCTTCCTCTGGCCATTCTGCAGCCACCTCTCCTCCCTCCTTCTCTGCCTTTCCCCTGTTCTCCGCAGACAAGGTTTCTAGACAAGTCCAATCTATGAAAGTCTCGTCAAAACAGGTTCACCCCTGTTCCTCCAAAACCATCAAGGACCACATTGACACCTTGGTTCATGCTCTGGCTGACTTTTGCAATCACTCCTTCACCACTGGAGTCTTCGCCTCCACCCGAAGCACTCCCTTGTGCACCCTCATTTTAAGAAACCCCCTGCCGATCCCTCCTGTCCGGCCAACTGTCGCCCAAACTCCTTCACTCACTTCCTGGGCAAGCTCCTGGAGAAACTGGCCATCTCCCAGCTTAATCACCACATTGAATCTGTTGGTTGTCTTCATGACCATCAGTCTGGCTTCAGAGCTGCCAGAAGCACAGAAACTGCTCTACTGAACATTCGTGAAGACCTGCTCTCAAACCTTGACTCTAACACCCCCTGTGTCCTCATCTTGCTTGATCTCTCTTCTGCCTCTGACACTGCCAACCATGCCATCCTGCTAAAGTGTCTCAGTGATAACCTAGATATCACCGGTCAGGCCCTGGTGTGGCTGACTTCCTTCCTCTCTGACCGACCCTCCCAGGTCCAACTTGGGTCCTTCCTCTCTGCTATCTTTTTCTCTACCTGTGGTGTCCCCCAGGGGCCTAACCTCTCTCCCTGGCTGTTCAACCAATACCTGGCACTCCTTGCCCACCGCATTGCCACTCTCTGCCCCAATTTTGCGTGTTATGCGGATGACACCCAGCTCCTTTTTAGGCTACTTTCGGGCCACCTCTTCTCTGTCACTCATCTCTGACTGTCTGCTATCTAGGAGTAGTGTGCCGCCAATGACCTCTGCCTTAATGCCAGTAAGAGTGAGATTCTTCCCATCGGCACACCCACTCCCTCCTTTCCTGTAACTCTCTGGCCGGCCTTTCTCTGCCCTCTTCCTGCTCCCACCTGCAAAGCTAAAAACCTGAGGGTCATCTTTGACTCCACACTCTCATTCTCCCCTCATATCTCTGACATCTCTAAGAAGTCACACTACCAGCTGCACCTCCTCAGAGGTATTCTTCCTTTCCTCTCTTTCCCCCAGAAGCTCACTGTCTCCAGAGCTCTGGTTCTCTCCAGGCTGGACTATTGCAACAGCCTCTTTCTAAATCTGCTTGCTTCTACTCTACGCCCTCTGCAACTCATCCAGAACAGGACTGCAAGACTGGTCCTTGGCCTCAACCCCAGGGATCGTATCTCTCCAGGATTGAAATCTCTCCACTGGCTCCCAGTGGCTGGGAGGATTAAATTCAAAACCCTCTGCATCGTCCACAAAGCATTCTGGGGTTTGGGGCCTAAATACCTTCAACTCTCTCTTCCTAAATATCTTCCCTCTCGAGCTCTTCGGTCATCCGCCTCAAACTCCCTCAGGGTCAGTCGCTTATCCAAGCAACGAGTCGGTGGTAGATCTCTCTCTTCGGCTGGGGCCACCCTCTGGAACAGCCTCCCTGCCTCATTTAAACGCGAGGAGAACCATCTTCAGTTCTGGAAGCACCTAATAACCTTCCTCTTTGCTTCTGCCTTTTCTCTCCCTCTCCTCTGCTGAAAACCTGGCTGATAATGTGACTGCACGGGTAACCTGGCTACCCATCTGATCTCGGGCCCAAGCCCTGCCAGTTGCGCGCTGCACTGCCTCCCTGGCACCCCCTGCACCTGGGGACTGTTTTCTGTATCCTTACAGTCCCCAAACCAGCACCTATGTCTGCACTCACCCTGCACCTGCCACCAGGTGGCTGTTCTTTATTTATTTTATGTCATTATTGAGTATCCCATGTACTGCACCCCCCCCCTGCACTGTTCTTTTTCCCCCCTTCCCTTGGTTGATCTGAATGACACCTGGCCTAGTAGGATCAGTGTCTGTCTTCCCTCTATTCCCCCTCCCTTGCCTCGTCGCGCCTTGATACACTTGTGTATAGGCACGTTATAAATGTCATATCATATCATATACAGAAATGCAAAGGGAAAATTCTCGGGTTTCCTCTTTGAGATGGCACTGGCCCAGTGCAAAAAATGGAAAGGGGCCTCACCCAATTTTTGCCTGGGGCTTCACCACACCCTGTGACAGCTCTGCTCCCAGGCTTATCACTAGTCATCCAGTTGCAGGGCCTTCTGCTTGCAGGCCCTGTAGCCAAATATCTCTCAGCTGAAACGTATTCAGGCTATTTGACCGTGGCCCGTACAGGATGACCAAGGACAGGGGATGAAGGTTAAAAATAAAATTGCAAAGTGAAGGGATTTCGTATACTCAGGAATATGTGACTGCTGAGGGCAGAAGTATTGAGCTTGCAGGATTCACATAATGTATGTTTATGTGGGACTTTGCTGTCTGTCTTGGGATCTGAGGATGGAAAGAAAGAGTGTTGTGTTGCAGCGTGTCCTGGGAACCTACGAGTGACTCGCTCAACGGACCTAATTACTGCGCGCTGACCTTAGTATTGGGCAGTAAGTCGTTGCACTCCTTGCAAGATAGACTGACCTAAAGCAGGAATCGTTCATAGAAATTGGTTTTAAGTAATATCTCAATTCTTTCTTTTTAACCTACCATACAGCAGAATGCGTGTCCACAGTTATGGCTGAAATACGATTTTCAAGACACGGCGGTGCGAGTTCACACCTTAGTTCACATGTTCAAGTCCCAGTTTTTCATCTTTCTGAGGTTGAAAAATTGTGTCCCATTAGAAAGAGTAAAATTAATATTGGTGCCGCGAAGCCAGGTAGTTAGCACTACATAAAAACAAAGCACTTTATCATTGCCTTTGCACAGTGCCTTTCACATCGGTGTGTAGGGGGGGAGAACATTTTTAACAGTTTACAAACTGGGCTGCAGTCTGGTACCGCCCAGGTTGCAGGTGGCATTTGGCACTAGTGTCGCCAGAATTGCCCTCTGAGGTTGGCCTGCTCCATGAACATATGGGCCTGGGGAAGGGGTCTCCATAAACACAAGGAGATGTATTCGACCTGTAAGGAATAAAGGCAGAAAGCAATATGCATGCACGCTCTACACCAATGTCAGAGATCTACAAATGTGTAAACCTAGCTCCATGGCATGAACCCTCTAAATTTGGTCCCATGCCTCTTCCCCCAGTTCTCCCCATTCTTCTCTCTCTGTAATATCCCTCTTTTTTGTAAAATGCTGAATTGCTTGCTGGATACGTTTGTGCCATGTAAGGCCCATACGTGCTTTGCTGGGATGTATATCTTCCATTTGCACAGTCTCCAGGCACTCTGGCAGGTCTGAAAGAGAGGCGGGGGGTGGCTGAGGTTAGATAAGAGAGGCGACAAGGGGTTGTGTTGATGCGTGCAGACAGGAAGTGTTGCGTGCTCTGCGTGCAGGTCTGTTTCTAGGTGTTGTGTGTTTAGATCATCGAGCCCTTGGTAGGATTCTGTGGCTGGGACTGTTATATATACCTTAGTTGTAGCAATGTAGTGTTCTGTTGTTTGACGTTTGTCGGGGGAGGCTATTCACTTGTGCGCGAGTGGCTTAGTTGGCATATGTGTAGTGTGTTGGATATTCACTTGTGTGCGAGTGGCTTAGTTGGCATATGTGTAGTGTTTTGGCTATTCACTTATGAGCGAGCGGCTGATTTGGCATATGTGTAGTGTGTTAGCTATTCACTTGTGTGCGAGTGGCTTATTTGGAATATGTGTAGTGTGTTGGCTATTCACTTGTGCGCGAGTGGCTTAGTTGGCATATGTGTAGTGTGCTGGCTATTCACTTGTGCGCGAGTGGCTTAGTTGGCATATGTGTAGTGTGTTGGCTATTCACTTGTGTGCGTGAGTGGCTTAGTTGGCATACGCGTAGTGTGTTGGATATTCACTTGTGCATGAGTGGCTTAGTTGGCATACGTGTAGTGTGTTGGATATTCAGTTGTGCACAAGTGGCTTAGTTGGCATACGCGTAGTGTGTTGGCTCTTCACTTTTGCGCAAGTGGCTTAGTTGGCATATGTGTGGTGTGTTGGATATTCACTTGTGCATGAGTGGCTTAGTTGGCATATGTGTAGTGTGTTGGATATTCACTTGTGTGCGAGTGGCTTAGTTGGCATATGTGTAGTGTGTTGGCTATTCGCTTGTGAGCGAGCGGCTTAGTTGGCATATGTGTAGTGTGTTGGCTATTCACTTGTGCGCGAGTGGCTTAGTTGGCATATGCATAGTGTGGGATGTTTTTACCCATGCATCCGAGCCCTACCACAAAAACTGTGCCGTACTGGCATGGACTCCCCAGAGGGTGCACAGGCAAAACATGAAGAATAGATTGCCATCCATTTTTGCCTATGTTGTAAGCACAGGAGGGCACTGCCCAAAACCACCATTGGGCTACACACACAGTAGCCTGAAAACATTGGGAATGGCAATGCTGATTGCCAAAAAAGCAACTCAGAACTGTGGGGAATTAATTTTCTTAATCCCAAAAATGGTTGCATTACCAGTACTCACCACTATCAGAAAGCTGGCGTTTTAAAACCACCAGACCTTTTTGTAAAACTGCACAAATGAAACAAAACCAGACCAAGGAAAGACTTGCTAAGAGGTGGAAGAATGTAAAACCATATTCTGAAATGACTTGAAAGAAGTAATTATTTAATGTATAGGTATAAATTGTCAGTTTGATTTGAATGTAGAATACTGGGAACAAAAAGTGACATTTAGCTGAAACCTGCCTTAGTGAAACTGGATTCTGCCTGACAACTACCCCCGACAGGAGAAACCTGTTCAGCCACTCTTCCCAGGCCTAGCTGCATCCTGCTGCCCCTTGCCAAAAGGAGTTGTCACCTTTCTGATTAGATTAGGGGTGGAGCACCTGGGAACTGGAAGGAACAGAACAATGCAACTCCCTTGACTCAGGCAAATGTTATATTGGGGGCGTCGTAAAGTGGCTTCCTCTCAGGGGAAACTGGGAGGGGCAGTGCCTCTGCTAGCAGCTGAGCTTGGGGGAAGTGGATAAACCCGTTATTCCACCCTGTGATGTGGGAAGCCTTTTTGACCAGGGCATCATTTTAAAAAGATAGATAACTCATAGTGCGGACTTGTCAGAATTATATAAGTAATATCATTATTTTTGTGATTTTTCTGTGAACATTTTGAGAGGCGTTAGGACCCTGTGGTGTATTCTGGGGGGTTGCTAGCGGAAAATAGGGTCTCACTCCAAATGTCTGCATGTTAAAAATCTGACACTTCATCAATTAATGTCCATACTCCTTGCGCACATGTGTGTAATTTTGGGTAAATGTCCGATATTGCAAAACCAGTTAAAAAGCGCAAAATGTTGTCATTTTTTAATGCAAGCCCCCAGGAAGATCAGAGGCGCACAAGCATGGACCATAAGGAATATATAATGTCCACATGTAATTTCAACAAATTGTATATCTTTGAAAAATGTATTTGAATCAAATATAGATTTGTGGGCAAACTGACCAGGGGAGGATCCTCTGACCCATAAACAGACCTCATCATGATGACAATCCATTTCCTTCCCCCAATCATGGGAGAGGGGAGAATTGGGCCAATGACAAGTAGAGAGGAGCAGGCTTAGCTGGGCCCAGGCACACACCCATTTTCAAAACACATAAAAAGAGACTGCTGGGACAGGTAGAGACATTCAATTCCATTTGCTGCGGAGCATGCTGACCGACGACTTCACATCCAGAGATACAACACTTAGACTTCCAAGCTAACCAGAGACTACAGAACTTTGAACCAAGAAGGCCCACTGCAAGCAAAAGTATTTGTCAGCAGGCCTCAAAATCATTTGCAAACTATTCCACAGCCGGGCGAGCTGTCTGAATTCTTTTGCCAAGAACTCTAGCCAGTACACAGAAAGCAGTGTTACATCCAGAATCCACTTGATCCGGACCGGAAAGCAGGGCAGTATCCAGAACCAGAGGCCGCTGAATCCAGAGAGGCTAGACCAGCAGAGCAGAGCTGACCCAGATCGCTGTGAGCAGAACCGGTGCCTGATTGACCCGCCGAGCAGACAGAACCGCAGCCGGATGTGTTGACCAGATCCGTGACGAGGCCTAGTTCAAATTTATATTGCGAGTACCTAGCAGAACTGTGCAGAACCAATCTCTTAGTTAAAATAATCTAATCCAAACTGTTAACCTAAGTAGAACAGCCTCCTAGAAATCGTGTCATCTGTCATTTGTAAAGCTGCACAACTGTCACCTGTCAATTCTGAAGCTGCAAGCTGTCACCTGTCATTTTGAGTTTTACTTTAAATCCGAAAAACTACCTTTTTTTTTCCTACTCTTTATACTTTTTCCGCAATCACGATTCACGCACTCGCGAAATTTACCGCGATTTGCGATTTTGGCTCAATTTCTCCACTTGTCAAAATAGCAGCTCCATTCTTTCTTTTGTTAAAATCTGTTTGCAACTTGGTAATAACTCATAGAGCATTGCTAAAGTGAGCCTGAACTAATACCAACACGCATCTCCCACTCAACCTGAATCTCTAGAGGGAATTAAAATCAGTTGGCACATTTTCCCATCCATTGCCATCACATTTAAAAAGAATTTTGGGCCTGTGTTCCAAACTCCTACCTGTTTCCTCTAAGCTTGCTGGGGGGGAACTGAATTTCATATTGTATTTGATTGCATTCCTGAGAACTGTGTGCTCCTCTTTCCATCTCCTTCCATTTCTTACATTGCATAGGGGAGGGGGGGTGAATTGCCAGAGAAAAAGTGATTATCTTATCTTTTGCTAAAATCATATCAAGTATTTCTGTACTGCATTTTATTCCTCATTGCTTTTCCCTTGAAATCATAAAAGTATTTTTGCTACTTTATCCATCCTATACTAACTCCTCATTGATTGTAAAGAAGTGTGCTAGTGCCAGATTACCCATTGTTGATCAACATCATATGTCTAAGTGTACTGTCAGATATTAATTTATTATAAAGTGTTATATATATATATTGTTTAAATTCTCAAATAAACCTTTTAATTTGCAAAACAAACCTACTTCTTGGCTCAGTGGGGTCAGAGGGATTCTAAGAGGGGGGTGTTATACAAGGGTGGTCATCCAGAGTACTGAACTAGACATAAAAATACATTAATAAGGCTTTTCCTCAGCATCCCAGACTAGGCATTGACTTGGCTGCAGTGTTGATTGAATATCGCTTATAGTAGTGTGTTCGCTATTCACTTGTGTGCATAAGTGGCTTAGTTGGCATAGGCGTAGTGTGTTGGATATTCACTTGTGCATGAGTGGCTTAGTTGGCATACATGTAGTGTGTTGGATATTCACTTGTGCGCGAATGGCTTAGTTGGCATATGCGTAGTGTGTTGGCTACGCACTTGTGCCTGAGTAGCTTAGTTGGCATATTTGTAGTGTGTTGGCTCTTCACTTGTGCGCGAGTGGCTTAGTTGGCATATGTATAGTGTGTTGGATATTCACTTGTGCATGAGTGGCTTAGTTGGCATATGTGTAGTGTGTTGGCTATTTACTTGTGAGCAAGCGGCTTAGTTGGCATATGTGTAGTGTGTTGGCTATTCACTTGTGTGCGAGTGGCTTAGTTGGCATATGTGTAGTGTGTTGGCTATTCACTTGTGTGCGAGTGTCTTAGTTGGCATATGTGTAGTGTGTTGGCTATTCACTTGTGCGGGAGTGGCTAAATTGACATATGCGTAGTGTGTTGGCTATTCACTTGTGCAGGAGTGGCTTAGTTGACATATGTGTAGTGGGTTGGCTATTCACTTGTGCGTGAGTGGCTTAGTTGGCATATGTGTAGTGTGCTGGCTATTCACTTGTGCGCAAGTGGCTTAGTTGGCATATGCATAGTGTGGTGGCTATTCACTTGTGTGCGTGAGTGGCTTAGTTGGCATATGCGGAGTGTGTTGGATATTCACTTGTGCATGAGTGGCTTAGTTGGCATACGTGTAGTGTGTTGGATATTCACTTGTGTGCGAGTGGCTTAGTTGGCATATGCGAAGTGTGTTGGCTATGCACTTGTGCGTGAGTGGCTTAGTTGGCATATGTATAATGTGTTGGCTCTTCACTTGTGCGCAAGTGGCTTAGTTGGCATATGTGTAGTGCATTGGCTATTCACTTGTGCATGAGTGGCTTATTTGGCACATGCGCAGTGTGTTGGATATTCACTTGTGCATGAGTGGCTTAGTTGGCATATGCATAGTGTGTTGGATATTCATGTGTGCATGAGTGGCTTAGTTGGCATATGTGTAGTGTGTTGGATATTCACTTGTGTGCGAGTGGCTTAGTTGGCATATGTGTATTGTGTTGGCTATTCACTTGTGCATGAGTGGCTTAGTTGGCATATGCATAGTGTGTTGGCTATTCACTTGTGCATGAGTGGCTTAGTTGGCATATGCGTAGTGTGTTGGCTATTCACTTGTGCATGAGTGGCTTAGTTGGCATATGTGTAGTGTGTTGGCTTCTCACTTGTTTGTGTGAGTGGCTTAGTTGGTATATGCGTAGTGTGTTGGCTATTCACTTGTGTGCGAGTGGCTTAGATGGCATATGCATAGTATGTTGGCTATTCACATGTGTGAGTGAGTGGCTTAGTTGGCATATGCGTAATGTTTTGGATATTCACTTGTGCATGAGTGGCTTAGTTGGCATATGCATAGTATGTTGGCTATTCACATGTGTGAGTGAGTGGCTTAGTTGGCATATGCGTAATGTTTTGGATATTCACTTGTGCATGAATGGCTTAGTTGGCATATGTGTAGTGTGTTGGCTATTCACTTGTGTGCGAGTGGCTTAGTTGGCATATGCGTAGTGTGTTGGCTATTCACTTGTGCGTGAGTGGCTTAGTTGGCATATGCGTAGTGTGTTGGATATTCACTTGTGCGTGAGTGGTTTAGTTGGCATATGCGTAGTGTGTTGGATATTCACTTGTGCATGAGTGGCTTAGTTGGCATATGCGTAGTGTGTTGGCTATTCACATGTGTGCGTGAGTGGATTAGTTGGCATATGCGTAATGTTTTGGATATTCACTTGTGCATGAGTGGCTTAGTTGGCATATGTGTAGTGTGTTGGCTATTCACATGAGTGCGTGAGTGGCTTAGTTGGCATATGCATAGTTTGTTGGATATTCACTTGTGCGTGAGTGGCTTAGTTGGCATATGCGTAGTGTGTTGGCTATTCACTTGTGCGCGAGTGGCTTAGTTGGCATATGCGTAGTGTGTTGGATATTCACTTGTGCGCGAGTGGCTTAGTTGGCATATGTGTAGTGTGTTGGATATTCACTTGTGCGTGAGTGGCTTAGTTGGCATATGCGGAGTGTGCTGGATATTCACTTGTGCGCGAGTGGCTTAGTTGGCATATGCATAGTGTGTTGGCTATTCACTTGTGCACAAGTGGCTTAGTTGGCATATGCGTAGTGTGTTGGCTATTCACTTGTGCGCGAGTGGCTTAGTTGGCATATGCGTAGTGTGTTGGCTATTCACTTGTGCATGAGTGGCTTAGTTGGCATATGTGTAGTGTGTTGGCTATTCACTTGTGTGCGTGAGTGGCTTAGTTGGTATATGCATTGTGTGTTGGCTATTCACTTGTGTGTGAATGGCTTAGTTGGCATATGCGTAGTGTTTTGGCTGTTCACTTGTGCGTGATTGGCTTAGTTGGCATATGCGTAGTGTGTTGGATATTCACTTGTGCATGAGCGGCTTAGTTGGCATATGCGTAGTGTGTTGGATATTCACTTGTGCATGAGTGGCTTAGTTGGCATATGCGTAGTGTGTTGGCTATTCACTTGTGCGCAAGTGGCTTAGTTGGCATATGTGTAAGTGTGTTGGCCATTCACTTGTGCATGAGTGGCTTAGTTGGCATACGCTTAGTGTGTTGGCTATTCACATGTGTGCGTGAGTGGCCTAGTTGGCATATGCGTAGTTTGTTGGATATTCACTTGTGTGCGTGAGTGGCTTAGTTGGCATGCGTAATGTGTTGGATATTCACTTGTGCATGAGTGGCTTAGTTGGCATATGCGTAGTGTGTTGGCTATTCACATGTGTGCGTGAGTGGATTAGTTGGCATATGTGTAGTGTGTTGGATATTCACTTGTGCGTGAGTGGCTTAGTTGGCATATGTGTAGTGTGTTGGATATTCACTTGTGTGCAAGTGCCTTAGTTGGCATATGTGTATTGTGTTGGCTATTCACTTGTGCATGAGTGGCTTAGTTGGCATCAGTGTAGTGTGTTGGCTATTCACTTGTGCATGAGTGGCTTAGTTGGCATATGCATAGTGTGTTGGCTATTCACTTGTGCATGAGTGGCTTAGTTGGCATATGTGTAGTGTGTTGGCTACTCACTTGTTTGTGTGAGTGGCTTAGTTGGTATATGCGTAGTGTGTTGGCTATTCACTTGTGTGCGAGTGACTTAAGTGGCATATGCATAGTATGTTGGCTATTCACATGTGTGCATGAGTGGCTTAGTTGGCATATGCCTAATGTTTTGGATATTGACTGGTGCATGAGTGGCTTAGTTGGCATATGTGTAGTGTGTTGGCTTTTCACTTGTGTGCGAGTGGCTTAGTTGGCATATGCGTAGTGTGTTGGCTATTCACTTGTGCGTGAGTGGCTTAGTTGGCATATGCGCAGTGTGTTGGATATTCACTTGTGCGTGAGTGGCTTAGTTGGCATATGCGTAGTGTGTTGGCTATTCACTTGTGCATGAGTGGCTTAGTTGGCATATGCGTAGTGTGTTGGATATTCACTTGTGCATGAGTTGCTTAGTTGGCATATATGTAGTGTGTTGGATATTCACTTGTGTGTGAGTGGCTTAGTTGGCATATGTGTAGTGTGTTGGCTATTCACTTGTGCATGAGTGGCTTAGTTGGCATATGTGTAGTGTGTTGGCTATTCACTTGTGTGCGAGTGGCTTAGTTGGCATATGCGGAGTGTGTTGGCTATTCACATGTGTGCGTGAGTGGCTTAGTTGGCATATGCATAGTTTGTTGGATATTCACTTGTGCATGAGTGGCTTAGTTGGCATATGCGTAGTGTGTTGGCTATTCACGTGTGCACGAGTGGCTTAGTTGGCATATGCGTAGTGTGTTGGATATTCACTTGTGCACGAGTGGCTTAGTTGGCATATGCGTAGTGTGTTGGATATTCACTTGTGCGCGAGTGGCTTAGTTGGCATATGTGTAGTGTGTTGGATATTCACTTGTGCGCGAGTGGCTTAGTTGGCATATGCGGAGTGTGTTGGATATTCACTTGTGCATGAGTGGCTTAGTTGGCATATACGTAGTTTGTTGTCTATTCCCTTGTGTGCGTGAGTGGCTTAGTTGGCATATGTAGTGTGTTGGATATTCACTTGTGCATGAGTGGCTTAGTTGGCATATGCGTAGTGTGTTGGCTATTAACCTGTGCGTAAGTGGCTTAGTTGGCATATGTGTAATGTTTTGGATATTCACTTGTGCATGAGTGGCTTAGTTGGCATATGCTTAGTGTGTTGGCTATTCACATGTGTGCGTGAGTGGCTTAGTTGGCATATGCGTAATGTTTTGGATATTCACTTGTGCATGAGTGGCTTAGTTGGCATATGCGTAGTGTGTTGGGTATTCACTTCTGCGCGAGTGGCTTAGTTGGCATATGCCTAGTGTGTTGGATATTCACCTGTGCGCGAGTGGCTTAGTTGGCATATGTGTATTGTGTTGGCTATTTACTTGTGCGTGAGTGGCTTAGTTGGAATATGCGTAGTGTGTTGGCTATTCACTTGTGCGTGAGTGGCTTAGTGGCATATGCGTAGTGTGTTGGCTATTCACTTGTGCGTGAGTGGCTTAGTTGGTATATGCATAGTGTGTTGGCTATTCACTTGTGTGCATGAGTGGCTTAGTTGGCATATGTGTCGTGTGTTGGCTATTCACTTGTGTGCATGAGTGGCTTAGTTGGCATATGTGTAGTGTGTTGGATATTCACTTGTGCATGAGTGGCTTAGTTGGCATATGCGTAGTGTGTTGGATATTCACTTGTGCATGAGTGGCTTAGTTGGCATATGCGTAGTGTGTTGGATATTCACTTGTGCATGAGTGGCTTAGTTGGCATATGTGTAGTGTGTTGGATATTCACTTGTGCGTGAGTGGCTTAGTTGGCTTATGCGTGGTGTGTTGGATATTCACTTGTGCATGAGTGGCTTAGTTGGCATATGCGTGGTGTGTTGGATATTCACTTGTGCGCGAATGGCTTAGTTGGCATATGTGTATTGTGTTGGCTGTTCACTTGTGCGTGAGTGGCTTAGTGGCATATGCGTAGTGTGTTGGCTATTCACTTGTGCGTGAGTGGCTTAGTTGGCATATGCGTGGTGTGTTGGCTATTCACTTGTGCGCGAGTGGCTTAGTTGGCATATGTGTATTGTGTTGGCTATTTACTTGTGCGTGAGTGGCTTAGTTGGCATATGCGTAGTGTGTTGGATATTCACTTGTGCATGAGTGGCTTAGTTGGCATATGCGTAGTGTGTTGGCTATTCACTTGTGTGCGTGAGTGGCTTAGTTGGCATATGCGTAGTGTGTTGGATATTCACTTGTGCCCGAGTGGCTTAGTTGGCATATGTGTATTGTGTTGGCTATTTACTTGTGCGTGAGTGACTTAGTTGGCATATGCGTAGTGTGTTGGCTATTCACTTGTGCGTGAGTGGCTTAGTTGGCATATGCGTGGTGTGTTGGCTATTTACTTGTGCGTGAGTGACTTAGTTGGCATATGCGTAGTGTGTTGGCTATTCACTTGTGCGTGAGTGGCTTAGTTGGCATATGCGTGGTGTGTTGTCTATTCACTTGTGCGCAAGTGGCTTAGTTGGCATATGTGTATTGTGTTGGCTATTTACTTGTGTGTGAGTGGCTTAGTTGGCATATGCGTAGTGTGTTGGATATTCACTTGTGCATGAGTGGCTTAGTTGGCATATGCGTAGTGTGTTGGCTATTCACGTGTGTGCATGAGTGGCTTAGTTGGCATATGCGTAGTGTGTTGGATATTCACTTGTGCGCGAGTGGCTTAGTTGGCATATGCGTAGTGTGTTGGATATTCACTTGTGAATGTGTGGCTTAGTTGGCATATGCGTAGTGTGTTGGATATTCACGTGTGTGCATGAGTGGCTTAGTTGGCATATGCGTAGTGTGTTGGATATTCACTTTTGCGCGAGTGGCTTAGTTGGCATATGTGTAGTGTGTTGGATATTCATTTGTGCGCGAGTGGCTTAGTTGGCATATGCGTATTGTGTTGGATATTCACTTGTGCGTGAGTGACTTAGTTGGCATATGCGTAGTGTGTTGGATATTCACTTGTGCATGAGTGGCTTAGTTGGCATATGCGTAGTGTGTTGGCTATTTACTTGTGCGTGAGTGGCTTAGTTGGCATATGCGTAGTGTGTTGGATATTCACTTGTGCATGAGTGGCTTAGTTGGCATATGCGTAGTGTGTTGGCTATTCACGTGTGTGCATGAGTGGCTTAGTTGGCATATGCGTAGTGTGTTGGATATTCACTTGTGCGCGAGTGGCTTAGTTGGCATATGCGTAGTGTGTTGGATATTCACTTGTGCATGAGTGGCTTAGTTGGCATATGCGTAGTGTGTTGGCTATTCACGTGTGTGCATGAGTGGCTTAGTTGGCATATGCGTAGTGTGTTGGATATTCACTTGTGCGCGAGTGGCTTAGTTGGCATATGCGTAGTGTGTTGGATATTCACTTGTGCGCGAGTGGCTTAGTTGGCATATTCGTAGTGTGTTGGATATTCACTTGTGCGAGAGTGCCTTAGTTGGCATATGCGTAGTGTGTTGGATATTCACTTGTGCATGAGTGGCTTAGTTGGCATATGCGTAGTGTGTTGGATATTCACTTGTGCATGAGTGGCTTAGTTGGCATATGCGTAGTGTGTTGGATATTCACTTGTGCATGAGTGGCTTAGTTGGCATATGCGTAGTGTGTTGGATATTCACTTGTGCATGAGTGGCTTAGTTGGCATATGCGTAGTGTGTTGGATATTCACTTGTGCATGAGTGGCTTAGTTGGCATATGCGTAGTGTGTTGGCTATTCACGTGTGTGCATGAGTGGCTTAGTTGGCATATGCGTAGTGTGTTGGATATTCACTTGTGCGCGAGTGGCTTAGTTGGCATATGCGTAGTGTGTTGGATATTCACTTGTGCGCGAGTGGCTTAGTTGGCATATGCGTAGTGTGTTGGATATTCACTTGTGCGCGAGTGGCTTAGTTGGCATATGCGTAGTGTGTTGGATATTCACTTGTGCATGAGTGGCTTAGTTGGCATATGCGTAGTGTGTTGGATATTCACTTGTGCATGAGTGGCTTAGTTGGCATATGCGTAGTGTGTTGGATATTCACTTGTGCATGAGTGGCTTAGTTGGCATATGCGTAGTGTGTTTGGGCACAGACGTCGCGAAGGTTGGTGCGGGGAGGCTAGTGGAGGGCCTGGTAATCAACGAAGCATCCATCCGGTGTGGCCAAGGCGGCGTCTCAGGCTTGGTTGTGGTGCCCTTTGGGCAAGGAAAGTCATTTGAATGAGATGATCTCCACACCCTGGCATCAGATGGTATTATTGGCAATGAACTGGGGGCACAGGCCGGTCCCAGGGTGGGCAGCACGGGGCGGAGTGGAAACAAGGGAGCCTCTTTCAGTGGGCACTGAATAGACAGTGGGCGAGAACAGTTTCCGAGGGGAATTCAGATTGGGGGTTCCAGAGAGGGCAGAGCCCTGGCGAGCCCCGTAAAAGCAACGCAGGATGCGACGAGGTCAAGGTGTGATATCTAAGAGCCTGTCACATGCACTGGACTGGGTATCAGAGAGCAAAACACAGCGGGGCATTTGTTTCTTTGGGCACCGCGGAGCACAACCTCAAAGGGGCACTCAGAGTGTGGCATCTGATGCCAAGATATTATCACGTAGAACGTCAGCAGTTTAGCGAGGGTTGTAAGCACTCAAGGGGCATATAATAGGCATAACATAACATGGCCTCGCATGGCATGATAAGGCATAACATGGCCTCGCATGGCATGATGAGGCATAGCATGGCCTCGCATGGCATGATGAGGCATAGCATGGCCTCGCATGGCATGATGAGGCATAACATGGCCTCGCATGGCATGATAAGTCATAGCATGGCCTCGCATGGCATGATAAGGCATAGCATGGCCTAGCATGGCTTGATGAGGCATAGCATGGCCTCTCATGGCATGATGAGGCATAACATGGCCTCGCATGGCATGATGAGGCATAGCATGGCCTCGCATGGCATGATGAGGCATAGCATGGCCTCGCATGGCATGATGAGGCATAGCATGGCCTCGCATGGCATGATGAGGCATAACATGGCCTCGTATGGCATGATAAGTCATAGCATGGCCTCGCATGGCATGATAAGGCATAGCATGGCCTAGCATGGCTTGATAAGGCATAGCATGGCCTAGCATGGCATGATAAGGCATAACAGATCATTGCAGTTGTAGCAAAGCATGAAGAGATCAAACAAGGTAAATAGCCTGGTCTCCTCCGTGCACTGCTACGACTGGCCTATGCAGCAATGCAGCCAGCGCCAGTCCCCATCCACACTTTGCCATTGACATTCTCTCTCTCTCTCTCTTTTACTCTCTATCCCCCTCTCTCTCTTACTCTCTCTCCATCTCCCTCCCTCCCCCCTCTCTCTTACTCTCTTCTCCCCTATCTCCTATCTCTCTTTTCCCTCTCTCCCTCTCTCTCCTCTCTCCCTCTCTCTTTTACTCCCTCTCTCTCGTTTATCTTTCTCTCTTCTCCCCCTCTCTCCTTTCTCTCTCTTTCCCTCCCTGTCTCTCTCTCTCTCTCTCTCTCTCTCTCTCTCCTCCTCCTTTCCCCTCCACCCCTCTCCCCCGTCACTCTCTCTCTTTTCTCTTTCTCTCTCTCCCTCCCTTCCCCTCTCTCCCTCTCCCTCTCTCTCCTCTCTCTTTTACTCCCTCTCCCTCTCTCTCGTTTCTCTTTCTCTCTTCTCCCCCTCTCCTTTCTCTCTCTTTCCCTCCCCCTCTCTCCCCCTTTCTCTCTCCCTCTCTCTATCTTTTTCTCTCTCTCCCCCCTCTCTCTCTCCCTCCCTCTCCTCCTCTCTCTCCCTCTCTCTATCTTTTTCTCCCTCTCTCCCCCTCTCTCTCTCCCTCCTTCTCTCTCTATCTTTTTCCTCTCTCTCCCTCCCTCTCCCCCTCTATCTCCTTCTCTCTATCTTTTTCTCCCTCTCTCCCCTCTCTCTCCCTCCCTCTCTCCCCTTTCTCTCCCTCTCTCTATCTTTCTCTCTCTCTCTCCCTCTCTCTCTCCCTCCTTCTCCCCCTCTCTCTCCCTCTCTCTATCTTTTCTCCCTCTCTCAAACTCTCTCTCTCCCTCCCACTCTCCCCCTCTCTCTCCCTCTCTCTATCTTTTCTCCCTCTCTCTCCCCCTCTCTCTCTCCCTCCCTCTCTCCCCCTCTCTCTCCCTCTCTCTATCTTTTTCTCTGTCTCTCCCCCTCTCTCTCTCCCTCCCTCTCTCCCCCTCTCTCTCCCTCTCTCTATCTTTTTCTCTCCTCCCCCCCCCCCCCTCTGTCTCTCCCCCACCTCTCCCTGTCTCTCGTATATAGATACATAGTGCACTGCGGGCAGAAAGTCTCTGGGAATTGGCAGATGGCCTCCTAGTGCACACAGCCGTATTCCTTGAAACCAACCGCCCCCTCATCTGTTGTTAAGGTCACTCCAAGACCTCATGCTGGATGAGAGGAGGAGCAGGCAAGATAAAAGGCGGCATGTGAATTCCTCAAAGTTTCCCAGTAGGTGGCTGTACCTTCTTCCCACCTACAGGGGGTGCCTCAGCTTCAGGAGGATTTGAAGAGATGCTTGCCGACAGAGAAAGAAAGGAGGGTGCTGGGTGCCAGGGGCGTGGGGAGGATGTAACCCCACAACACTGCACTCCTGAATATGCGGTCCCTCCAACTCCTTCATAGGCGCGCAAGCTCTAAGCACGAGCTAAATAAAGAAGCATCACCTAAGAGACTGGAACAGAGGGTTACATCAATGTGTTACCCCGGAGACTTGGACTGTGAGGGCTGCCCGTCTCTGTGAAGGCTGCCCGTGTCTGTGAAGGCTGCCTGTGTCTCTGAAGTCTGCACATGTCTGTGGAGGCTGCCCGTGCCTGTGAAGTTTGCATGCGTCTGTGTAGGCTGCCCGTGCCTGAAGCTATGGCAGGAGGGTCTGCACCAGGGTGCATCGCCCTCTTACTAGGGATCCCCAATTCTCAAAAGAATCATGGATTCCTAAGCATATGTGCGGTATTTCTTCATTTTTAGGGGGCTGTCTTGCCAGAGCTGGAGGGGCGTCAGCCATTCTGCTCCATGGGGATGCACTGGAGTAAGTGGGGCACAGCCTCACCCATCAGCAGCTTCTGGGGGGAAGGCGGGACCCGGACTGTCAATTCTACCCACATATGTAACCTTTCACATAATGTGCTATTGTTTCTAGCATGTGTTTGGGAAATGCATCGTTTTTAAATGAGTTCCAAAAGTTAAAAAATAGCCTATGATTTGGCAATGAGGGTTCATTTGTATATTGTTCATTTTCAAATAATCTAAAAATGGTTTAAATCGGGATTATTTCTAGGAAGAGCGCAGGCGCTTGAACCCAGTCTCACTGTGCTCAGCCCGGATTGGCACATGGAAAATGTGTCACAGATTGAGATGTGGGCCTTCTGTTAGCACTTTGCCCCCCACCCCGCCCCCTCATATCAGACACAATCTATGTATCCTATTTACGACTTTGTGAGGTGAGTGTGGTTTGCGTTTTCGTGGTGGACACTAGTGACTGACCAATTCACCAGAGCAGGGCACGGGGTTCCCAAAGGGCAAAGGGGAGCAGGCGTGGCCAAAGTGACAAGACTTGTCAGGAGGGTCCACGCTCCAGGGTGGGGAAGTTATCTGGGAAACCTAACGAAAGAAAAGTGTCCAACAAAGAGTTCCCCCAGTTCCTAGTAGGGCAGAGAGGTGGAAGTTCCCAACAAAGAGTTCCCCCAGTTCTTAGTAAAGCAGAGAAGTGGAAGCTCCCAACACAGAGTTCCCCCAGTTCTTAGTAAGGCAGAGAATTGGAAGTTCCCAACAAAGAGTTCCCCCAGTTCTTAGTAAAGCAGAGAAGTGGAAGCTCCCAACACAGAGTTCCCCCAGTTCTTAGTAAGGGAGAGAATTGGAAGTGTCCAACAAAGAGTTCCCCCAGTTCTTAGTAATGCAGAGAATTAGAAGTTCCCAACAAAGAGTGCCCCCAGTTCCTAGTAGGGCAGAGAGGTGGAAGTTCCCAACAAAGAGTTCCCCCAGTTCTTAGTAAGGCAGAGAAGTGGAAGTTCCCAACAAATAGATCCCCCAATTCTTAGTAAGGCAGAGAATTGGAAGTGTCCAACAAAGAGTTCACCCAGTTCTTAGTAAGGCAGAGAATTGGAAGCTCCCAACACAGAGTTCCCCCAGTTCTTAGTAAGGCAGAGAAGTAGAAGTTCCCAACAAAGAGTTCCCCCAGTTCTTAGTAAGGCAGAGAATTGGAAGCTCCCAACAAATAGATCCCCCAATTCTTAGTAAGGCAGAGAATTGGAAGTGTCCAACAAAGAGTTCACCCAGTTCTTAGTAAGGCAGAGAATTGGAAGCTCCCAACACAGAGTTCCCCCAGTTCTTAGTAAGGCAGAGAAGTGGAAGTTCCCAACAAAGAGTTCCCCCAGTTCTTAGTAAGGCAGAGAAGTGGAAGTTCCCAACAAAGAGTTCCTCCAGTTCTTAGTAAAGCAGAGAATTGGAAGTGTCCAACACAGAGTTCCCCCAGTTCTTAGCAAGGCAGAGAAGTAGAAGTATCTAACAAAGAGTTCCCCCAGTTCTTAGTAAGGCAGAGAAGTGGAAGTTCCCAACAAATAGATCCCCCAATTCTTAGTAAGGCAGAGAATTGGAAGTGTCCAACAAAGAGTTCACCCAGTTCTTAGTAAGACAGAGAATTGGAAGCTCCCAACACAGAGTTCCCCCAGTTCTTAGTAAGGCAGAGAAGTGGAAGTTCCCAACAAAGAGTTCCCCCAGTTCTTAGTAAGGCAGAGAAGTGGAAGTTCCCAACAAAGAGTTCCTCCAGTTCTTAGTAAAGCAGAGAATTGGAAGTGTCCAACACAGAGTTCCCCCAGTTCTTAGCAAGGCAGAGAAGTAGAAGTATCTAACAAAGAGTTCCCCCAGTTCTTAGTAAGGCAGAGAAGTGGAAGTTCCCAACAAATAGATCCCCCAATTCTTAGTAAGGCAGAGAATTGGAAGTGTCCAACAAAGAGTTCACCCAGTTCTTAGTAAGGCAGAGAATTGGAAGCTCCCAACACAGAGTTCCCCCAGTTCTTAGTAAGGCAGAGAAGTGGAAGTTCCCAACAAAGAGTTCCCCCAGTTCTTAGTAAGGCAGAGAAGTGGAGGTTCCCAACAAAGAGTTCCCCCAGTTCTTAGTAAGGCAGAGAATTGGAAGTGTCCAACAAAGAGTTCACCCAGTTCTTAGTAAGGCAGAGAATTGGAAGTTCCCAACAAAGAGTTCCCCCAGTTCTTAGTAAGGCAGAGAATTGGAAGTGTCCAACAAAGAGTTCACCCAGTTCTTAGTAAGGCAGAGAATTGGAAGTTCCCAACAAAGAGTTCACCCAGTTCTTAGTAAGGCAGAGAAGGGGAGTTTCCAACACAGAGTTCCCAGTAAGGCAGAGAAGTGGAAGTTCCCAACAAAGAGTTCCCCCAGTTCTTAGTAAGGCAGAGAATTGGAAGATCCCAACAAAGAGTTCACCCAGTTCTTAGTAAGGCAGAGAAGGGGAGTTTCCAACACAGAGTTCCCAGTAAGGCAGAGAAGTGGAAGTTCTCAACAAAGAGATTCCCCAGTTCTTATTAAGGCAGAGAAGTGGGGGTTCCCAACAAAGAGTTCCCCCAGAGTTTCCCCAGTTCTTAGTAAGGTAGAGAATTGGAATTGTCCAACACAGAGTTTCCCCAGTTCTTAGTAAAGCAGAGAAGTGGAAGTTCCCAACAAAGAGTTTCCCCAGTTCTCAGTAAGGCAGAAAATTGGGAGTGGCTAACTAAGAGTTCCCCCAGTTCTTAGCAAGGCAGAGAAGTGGAAGTTTCCAAAACAGAGTTCCCCCAGTTCTTAGTAAGGCAGAGAATTGGAAGTGTCCAATACAGAGTTCACCCAGTTCTTAGTAAGGCAGAGAAGTGGAAGTGCCCAACAAAGAGTTCCACCAGTTCTTAGTACGGCAGAGAATTGGAAGTGTCCAACAAAGAGTCCCCCCAGTTCTTAGTAATGCAGAGAATTGGAAGTGTCCAACAAAGAGTCCCCCCAGTTCTTAGTAATGCAGAGAATTGGAAGGTCCCAACAAAGCGTTCCCCCAGTTCTTAGTAAGGCAGAGAAGTGGAAGTGCCCAACAAAGCATTGCCCCAGTTCTTAGTAAGGCAGAAAATTGGAAGTGGCTAACAAAGAGTTCCCCCAGTTCTTAGTAATGCAGAGAATTAGAAGTTCCCAACAAAGAGTTCCCCCAGTTCCTAGTAGGGCAGAGAGGTGGAAGACCGCAACAAAGAGTTACCCCAGTTTTTAGCAAAGCAGAGAAGTGGAAGTGCCCAACAAAGAGTTCCCCAGCTTTTAGTAAGGCAGAGAAGTGGAAGTTTCCAACACAGAGTTCCCCCAGTTCTTAGCAAGGCAGAGAAGTAGAAGTATCTAACAAAGAGTTCCCCCAGTTCTTAGTAAGGCAGAGAAGTGGAAGTGTCCAACAAAGAGTTCCTCCAGTTCTTAGTAAAGCAGAGAATTGGAAGTGTCCAACACAGAGTTCCCCCAGTTCTTAGCAAGGCAGAGAAGTGGAAGCTCCCAACAAAGAGTTCCCCTAGTTCCTAGTAAGGCAGAGAAGTGGAAGCTCCCAACAAAGAGTTCCCCCAGTTCTTAGTAAAGCAGAGAAGTGGAAGTTGACAACCAAGAGTTCCCCCAGTTCTTAGTAAAGCAGAGAAGTGGAAGTTCCCAACAAAGAGTTCTTTCTGCCAGCCCTCTATTAACGCCTGCTATCGGGGTCTATCTTTCCCCAGCCTCCTGGGTCTTCTTTAAGCCAGCCCACTAGGTGCTTTAACGCACCACTATCAGGGTCTGTCTTTCCCCAGCCTCCTGGGTCTTCTTTTTACCAGCCCACTAGGTGATTTAATGAACCACTATCAGAGTCTGTCATACCCCAACCTCCTGGGTCTTCGTCCGGACACCTCGCCAGGCGCTTAAACGCCCACTATCGTGGTCTGTCTTCACTGATTCTATGTGCATTCATTGACAGTAGTTTTTACAATATTTTTTTGCCGACAGAAATCCAATGAAAAATCTCATTGAAATGGTATTTTTTCTAATTTGGGGGATACCTCCAACCTCCCACTCCCCCCATTACTATTAATACCACTCCAATGCCCCAACTACTTTTCACCCACTACCAACACCCCTTATAGATATTTAGATGAGTTTTCTTGATGGCATTTTCTTGGCAAACATTCCATCGAAAAAACTACTGTCGCTGAAAGGACCGTTTACCCCTTCACCATACTCCTGGGTCTTCTTTCTGCCAGCTCACTAGGTGCCTTAACTCCCCACTTTCAGGGTCTGTCTTTCCCCAGCCCCTGGGGTCTTCTTTCTGCCAGCCACTAGGTGTCTTAATGCCCCGTTGTCTGGGTCTGTCTTTCCCCAGCCTCCAGGGTCTTCTTTCTGCCAGATACTAGGTGTCTTAACGCCCTGCTATCAGGGTCTGTCTTTCCCCCGCCTCTGGGGTCTTCTTTCTGCCAGCCAATAGATGTCTTAATGTCCCGCTATCAGGGTCTGTCTTTGACCAGCCTCTGGGGTCTTCTTTCTGCCAGCCCTCTAGGTGCATTAACGGCCAACTTTCAGGGTCTGTCTTTCCCTAGCCTCTGGGGTCTTCTTTCCGCCAGCCACTAGGTGTCCTAATACCTCGCTGTCAGCGTCTGCCTTTCCCCAGCCCCCAGGGTCTTCTTTCTGCCAGCCACTAGGTGTCTTAATGCCATGCTATCAGGGTCTGTCTTCCCCATCCTCTGGGGTCTTCTTTCTGCCAGCCACTAGGTGTCTTAATGCCCCGCTATCAGGGTCTGTCTTTACCCAGCCTCCATGGTCTTCTTTTTGCTCGCCACTAGGTGTCTTAATGCCCGTCATCAGGGTCTGTCTTTCCCCAGCCTCCGGGGTCTTTTTTCTGACAGCCACTAGGTGTCTTAATGCTCGCTATCAGGGTCTGGCTTTCCCCAGCCTCCGGGGTCTTCTTTCTGCCAGCCAGTAGGTGTCTTAATGCCCTGCTGTCAGGGTCTGTCTTTCCCCAGCCTCAGGCGTCTTCTTTCTGCCAGCCACTAGGTATCTTAATGCCCGCTATCAGGTTCTGTCTTTCCCCAGCCTCCGGGGTCTTCTTTCTGCCAGCCACTAGGTGTCTTAATGCCCTGCTGTCAGGGTCTGCCTTTCCCCAGCCTCTGGGGTCTTCTTTCAGCCAGCCAACAGGTGCCTTAACACCCCACTTTCAGGGTCTGTCTTTCCCCAGCCTCCGGGGTCTTCTTTCTGCCAGCCACTAGGTGTCTTAACGCCACGCTGTCAGGGTCTGCCTTCCCCAGCCTCTCGGGTCTTCTTTCTGTTTGCCACTAGGTGTCTTAACACCCTGCTATAAGAGTCTGTCTTTACCCAGCCTCTGGGGTCTTCTTTCTGCCAGCCACCAGGTGTCTTAATGCCTCGCTGTCAGGGTTTGCCTTTCCCCCACTAGGTGTCTTAATGCCCCGCTATCAGGGTATGTCTTTCCCCAGCCTCCAGGGTCTACTTTCTGCCAGCCACTAGGTGTCTTAATGTCCCGCTATCGATGTCTGTCTTACCCCAGCCTCTGGGGTCTTCTTTCTGCTGCCAGCCACTAGATGTCTTAATGCCCCGCTGTCAGGGTCTGCCTTTCCCCAGCCTCTGCGGTCTTCTTTCTGTCAGTCACTAGGTGTCCTAATGCCCCATTGTCATGGTTTGTCTTTCCCCAGCCTCCGGGGTCTTCTTTCTGCCAGCCACTAGGTGTCTTGATGCCCCATTGTCATGGTTTGTCTTTCCCCAGCCTCCGGGGTCTTCTTTCTGCTCGCCACTAGTTGTCTTAATGCCCACTATGCGGGTCTGTTTTTCCCCAGCCTCCTGGGTCTTCTTTCTGCCAGCCACTAGGTGTCTTAATGCCCCACTATCAGGGTCTGTCTTTCCCCGGCCCCTGGGGTCTTCTTTCTGCCAGCCACTAGATGTCTTAATGCCCCGTTGTCAGGGTCTGTCTTTCCCCAGTCTCCGGGGTCTTCTTTCTGTCAGCCACTAGGTGTCTTAATGCCCCGCTGTCAGAGTATGTCTTTCCCCAGCCTCCGGGGTCTTCTTTCTGCCAGCTACTAGGTGTCTTAATGCCTGCTATCAGGGTCTGTCTTTCCCCAGCCTCCGGGGTCTTCTTTCTGTCAGCCACTAGGTGTCTTAACGCCTCGCTGTCAGGGTCTGTCTTTCCCCAGCCTCTGGGGTCTTCTTTCTGCTAGCCACTATGTTTCTTAATGCCCCGCTATCCGAGTCTGTCTTTTCCCAGCCTCCAGGGTCTACTTTCTGCCAACCACTAGGTGTCTTAATGCCCCGCTGTCAGGGTATGTCTTTCCCCAGTCTCCGGGGTCTTCTTTCTGCCAGCTACTAGGTGTCTTAATGCCCGCTATCAGGGTCTGTCTTTCCCCAGCCTCTGGGGTCTTCTTTCTGTCAGCCACTAGGTGTCTTAATGCCCCGCTGTCAGGGTCTGTCTTTCCCCAGCCTCTGGTGTCTTCTTTCTGTCAGCCACTAGGTGTCTTAATGCCCCGCTGTCAGGGTCTGTCTTTCCCCAGCCTCTGGGGTCTTCTTTCTGTCAGCCACTAGGTGTCTTAATGCCCGTTATCAGGGTCTGTCTTTCCCCAGCCTCCGGGGTCTTCTTTCTGCCAGCCACTAGGTGTCTTAATGCCCGCTATCAGGGTCTGTCTTTCCCCAGCCTCCGGAGTCTTCTTTCTGCCAGCAACTAGGTGTCTTAATGCCCGCTATCAGGGTCTGTCTTTCCCCAGCCTCCAGGGTCTTCTTTCTGTCAGCCACTAGGTGTCTTAATGTCCCGCTCTCAGGGTATGTCTTTCCCCAGCCTCCAGGGTCTTCTTTCTGCCAGCTACTAGGTGCCTTAATGCCCCGCTGTCAGGGTCTGTCTTTCCCCAGCCTCTGGGTTCTTCTTTCTGCCAGCCACTAGGTGTCTTAATGCCTGCTATCAGGGTCTGTCTTTCCCCAGCCTCCGGAGTCTTCTTTCTGCCAGCCACTAGGTGTCTTAATGCCCGTTATCAGGGTCTGTCTTTCCCCAGCCTCCGGAGTCTTCTTTCTGCCAGCCACTAGGTGTCTTAATGCCCGTTATCAGGGTTTGTCTTTCCCCAGCCTCCGGAGTCTTCTTTCTGCCAGCAACTAGGTGTCTTAATGCCCGCTATCAGGGTCTGTCTTTCCCCAGCCTCCAGGGTCTTCTTTCTGTCAGCCACTAGGTGTCTTAATGTCCCGCTCTCAGGGTATGTCTTTCCCCAGCCTCCAGGGTCTTCTTTCTGCCAGCTACTAGGTGTCTTAATGCCCCGCTGTCAGGGTCTGTCTTTCCCCAGCCTCCGGGGTCTTTTTTCTGCCAGTCACTAGGTGTCTTGATGCCCCGCTGTCAGGGTATGTCTTTCCCCAACCTCTGGGATCTTCTTTCTGCCAGCAACTAGGTGTCGTAATGCCCGCTATCAGGGTCTGTCTTTCCCCAGCCTCAGGGGTCTTCTTTCTGTCAGCCACTAGGTGTCTTAATGCCCCGCTGTCAGGGTATGTCTTTCACCAGCCTCCAGGGTCTTCTTTCTGCCAGCTACTAGGTGTCTTAATGGCCCGTTGTCAGGGTCTGTCTTTCCCCAGCCTCCGGGGTCTTCTTTCTGCCAGTCACAAGGTGTCTTAATGCCCTGCTGTCAGGGTCTGCCTTTCTCCAGCCTCCGGCGTCTTCTTTCTGCCAGCCACAAGGTGTCTTAATGCCCTTCTTTCAGGGCCTGCCTTTCCCCAGCCTCCGGGGTCTTCTTTCTGTTCACCACTAGGTGTCTTAATGCCCTTCTATAAGAGTCTGTCTCTACCCAGCCTCCGGGGTCTTCTTTCTGCCAGCCACTAGATGTCTTAATGCCCCGCTGTCAGGGTCTGTCTTTCCCCAGCCTCTGGGGTCTTCTTTCTGTCAGCCACTAGGAGTCTTAATGCCCCAATGTCAGGGTATGTCTTTGCCCAGCCTCCAGGGTCTTCTTTCTGCCAGCTGCTAGGTGTCTTAATGCCCGCTATCAGGGTATGTCTTTCCCCTGCCTCCGGGGTCTTCTTTCTGTCAGCCACTAGGTGTCTTAATGCCCCGCTGTCAGGGTATGTCTTTCCCCAGCCTCTGGGGTCTTCTTTCTGCCAGCCACTAGGTGTCTTAATGCCCGCTATCAGGGTCTGTCTTTCCCCAGCCTCCGGAGTCTTCTTTCTGCCAGCCACTAGGTGTCTTAATGCCCGCTATCAGGGTTTGTCTTTCCCCAGCCTCTGGGGTTTTCTTTCTGCCAGCTACTAGGTGTCTTAATGCCCGCTATCAGGGTCTGTCTTTCCCCAGCCTCCGGGGTCTTCTTTCTGCCAGCCACTAGGTGTCTTAATGCCCTGCTATCAGGGTCTGCCTTTCCCCAGCCTCCGGGGTCTTCTTTCTGCCAGCCACTAGGTGTCTTAATGCCCGCTATCAGGGTCTGTCTTTCCCCAGCCTCCGGAGTCTTCTTTCTGCCAGCCACTAGGTGTCTTAATGCCTGCTATCAGGGTTTGTCTTTCCCCAGCCTCTGGGGTCTTCTTTCTGCCAGCCACTAGGTGTCTTAATGCCCGCTATCAGGGTCTGTCTTTCCCCAGCCTCCGGGGTCTTCTTTCTGCCAGCCACTAGGTGTCTTAATGCCCTGCTATCAGGGTCTGCCTTTCCCCAGCCTCCGGGGTCTTCTTTTTGCCAGCCACTATGTGTCCTAACGCCTCGCTGTCAGGGTCTGTCTTTCCCCAGCCTCTGGGGTCTTCTTTCTGTTCGCCACCAGGTGTCTTAATGTCTCACTGTCAGGATTTGCCTTTCCCAAGCCTCCAGGGTCTTCTATTTGCCAGCCACGAGGTGTCCTAATGCCTCGCTGTCAGGGTCTGTCTTTCCCCAGCCATTGGGGTCTTCTTTCTGCCAGCCACTAGATGTCTTAATGCCCCGCTGTCAGGGTCTGTCTTTCCCCAGCCTCTGGGGTCTTCTTTCTGTCAGCCACTAGGTGTCTTAATGCCCGCTATCAGGGTCTGCCTTTCCCCAGCCTCCGGGGTCTTCTTTCTGTCAGCCACTAGGTGTCTTAATGCCCCGCTGTCAGGGTATGTCTTTCCCCAGCCTCTGAGTTCTTCCTTCTGCCAGCTACTAGGTGTCTTAATGCCCGCTATCAGGGTCTGTCTTTCCCCAGCCACCGGGGTCTTCTTTCTGTCAGCCACTAGGTGTCTTAATGCCCCGCTGTCAGGGTATGTCTTTCCTCAGTCTCCGGGGTCTTCTTTCTGCCAGCTACTAGGTGTCTTAATGCCCGCTGTCAGGGTCTGTCTTTCCCCAGCCACCGGGGTCTTCTTTCTGTCAGCCACTAGGTGTCTTAATGCCCCGCTGTCAGGGTATGTCTTTCCTCAGTCTCCGGGGTTTTCTTTCTGCCAGCTACTAGGTGTCTTAATGCCCGCTATCAAGGTCTGTCTTTCCCCAGCCTCTGGGGTCTTCTTTCTGTCAGCCACTAGGTGTCTTAATGCCCCGCTGTCAGGGTATGTCTTTCCTCAGTCTCCGGGGTTTTCTTTCTGCCAGCTACTAGGTGTCTTAATGCCCGCTATCAAGGTCTGTCTTTCCCCAGCCTCTGGGGTCTTCTTTCTGTCAGCCACTAGGTGTCTTAATGCCCGCTATCAGGGTCTGCCTTTCCCCAGCCTCCGGGGTCTTCTTTCTGTCAGCCACTAGGTGTCTTAATGCCCCGCTGTCAGGGTATGTCTTTCCCCAGCCTCTGAGTTCTTCCTTCTGCCAGCCACTAGGTGTCTTAATGCCCGCTATCAGGGTCTGTCTTTTCCCAGCCTCCGGAGTCCTCTTTCTGTCAGCCACTAGGTGTCTTAATGCCCCGCTGTCAGGGTATGTCTTTCCCCAGCCTCTGGGATCTTCTTTCTGCAGCTCCTAGGTGTCTTAATGCCCCGTTGTCATGGGTTTGTCTTTCCCCAGCCTCCGGGGTCTTCTTTCTGCCAGTCACTAGGTGTCTTGATGCCCCGCTATCAGGGTCTGTCTTTCCCCAGCCTCTGGGGTCTTCTTTCTGCCAGCCACTGGGTGTCTTAATGCCCACTATCAGGGTATGTCTTTCCCCAGCCTCCGGGGTCTTCTTTCTGCCAGCCACTAGGTGTCTTAATGCCCTGCTGTCAGGGTCTGCCTTTCTCCAGCCTCCGGCGTCTTCTTTCTGCCAGCCACTAGGTGTCTTAATGGCCTGCTACCAGGGTCTGCCGTTCCCCAGCCTCCGGGGTCTTCTTTCTGCTGCCAGCCACTAGGTGTGTTAATGCCCCGCTATCCAGGTCTGTGTTTCCCCAGCCTCTGGGGTCTTCTTTCTGCCAGCCACTAGGTGTCTTAATGCCTTGCTGTCAGGGTCTGTCTTTCCCCAGCCTCTGGGGTCTTCTTTCTGCCAGCCACTAGGTGTCTTAATGCCCCGCTATCAGGGTCTGTCTTTCCCCAGCCTCCGGGGTCTTCTTTCTGCACGCCACTAGGTGCCTTAATGCCCCGCTGTCAGGGTCTGTCTTTCCCCAGCCTCCGGGGTCTTCTTTCTGTCAGCCACTAGGTGTCTTAATGCCCGCTATCAGGGTCTGTCTTTCCCCAGCCTCCGGGTCTTCTTTCTGTCAGCCACTAGGTGCCTTAATGCCCCGCTGTCAGGGTCTGTCTTTCCCCAGCCTCCGGAGTCTTCTTTCTGCCAGCCACTAGGTGCCTTAATGCCCCGCTGTCAGGGTCTGTCTTTCCCCAGTCTCCGGGGTCTTCTTTCTGCCAGCTACTAGGTGTCTTAATGCCCGCTATCAGGGTCTGTCTTTCCCCAGCCTCCGGAGTCTTCTTTCTGCCAGCCACTAGGTGCCTTAATGCCCCGCTGTCAGGGTCTGTCTTTCCCCAGCCACCGGGGTCTTCTTTCTGTCAGCCACTAGGTGTCTTAATGGCCCGCTGTCAGGGTATGTCTTTCCTCAGTCTCCGGGGTCTTCTTTCTGCCAGCTACTAGGTGTCTTAATGCCCGCTATCAAGGTCTGTCTTTCCCCAGCCTCCGGGGTCTTCTTTCTGTCAGCCACTAGGTGTCTTAATGCCCCGCTGTCAGGGTATGTCTTTCCCCAGTCTCCGGGGTCTTCTTTCTGCCAGCCACTAGGTGTCTTAATGCCCGCTATCAGGGTCTGTCTTTCCCCAGCCTCCGGAGTCTTCTTTCTGCCAGCCACTAGGTGTCTTAATGCCCGCTATCAGGGTCTGTCTTTCCCCAGCCTCCGGGGTCTTCTTTCTGTCAGCCATTAGGTGTCTTAATGCCCCGCTGTCAGGGTATGTCTTTCCCCAGCCTCCGGGGTCTTCTTTCTGCCAGCTACTAGGTGTCTTAATGCCCCGCTATCAGGGTCTGTCTTTCCCCAGCCTCTGGGGTCTTCTTTCTGCCAACCACTAGGTGTCCTAATGCCCCGCTGTCAGGGTCTGTCTTTGCCCAGCCTCCGGGGTCTTCTTTCTGCCAGCCACTAGGTGTCGTAATGCCCCGCTGTAAGGGTCTGTCTTTGCCCAGCCTCCAGGGTCTTCTTTCTGCTCGCCACTGGGTGTCTTAATGCCTCGCTGTCAGGGTCTGTCTTTGCCTCATGAGCTTCTCTGCCAGGCTCCTGTCTCCAGCTCCTCCTCCTAACGCCACCACCAACTGGCGGAACCATGAGGCTTTTATAAGGCTTTGCTCCTCCTTCCAGCCTCTCTCTGGTGTAATGGGACTCAGATGTGTTATAGTGGATGGGGATTGGCTTTCGGCTAGACTCTGGTTATGGATTGCAGCCCAGCTGTGGGACTTGGGACTCCCACGTCCCGCCCCAGGTTTTCTTGACAAAACGTGGACCCGTCTTCCAGTCTCCCTGTGTTAAGTGAACTCAGGCAGGGCCAGCCTTAAGGGCAGCAGCGCCCTGGGCAAAATAGCGCCCCCCCCCTCGCCCATGCACGCCCCTGGTTAATAGGAGGCGGAAGGGGCGGAGCCAGGCTGGCCATGTCAGCCAGCCCACATCATTGTGTGGGTGGACCGCCCATCCGGTCCGTGTGTACCGGATGCGACGCTATGCTTGGGCATGGGAGGGGCGGTATCCAGGGTTCGGAAGTTGCCGCGTTGTAATTAATAAAGCAAGTCGTACTATCGAGCGGCTCCGCGTCTGTTCCTTAAAGCGTGAGCGTTCCAGGCCCGTGAGGCCTCGACAATGGCGACGAGGGGAACACCCTCCATTTACATGACAGCAGGGCCTGCCGTCGGGCAGTGAAGCGTGTCGGCGCGCCCCTACGAAAAGAAGGCACCCGGCTACGTATCGCGGCCCGGACAGAAACGCCGCCCTGCTTTCACAAGAGCCCCGAGAAAGTCGGCCACAGGCGCCTCGGAGGAAAACACCACATATCTCCTGGATGCATGGTCGCACGCGGCTGTGAAGATCCTGCAGGGAGATCCTCAGCTGCATACGTTTGAGGAGGCCCCGCCAAGATTACATGGCACAGAATCAGCTGATACGGCACATCCTGCGAGGGAACACGAAAGGTTTGTACCCTCACGTCGTAATGATCCAGCGGTTCAAAACACGCTGAGGCCAATTGTGAACTACGTTCGCACGTGAGACACACGTGTTTTCAAACAAGACATTACAATTGTTTCAGCAGTAAATCATCACAGCCAGAACACCAAAAAGGTCCCCAATTTCCAGTGAAACTACACACTGTTATTGTGCAGACATGTCTGACCCAGCGCTTGCGACTGCATCGTCCTCAGGAGGGGCTGACAACACTCAAGGAATTGACCTACCACAACCACAGGCCACCGGCTGATCTTAGCAAGTGATGCACATGCCCAACCTAGGACCGCGCTGGACCACATGGCTGCGCGATTTCAAATTATAGGCCGGAGCCATAGGATTAACAGATGACGAGAGACTCAAAAATACACTCTTCATGGTGGTGGGACCGGCAGTAAGAGACATTGCAGGTGAACTTTTGAACGTAGACACTGTGACATACCAGGAACTTCATGCCAAGCTGTCGGAATATTTCGCCCCGCACACAATTGTCGATTATGAACGCCATATCTTTCACACGACAAGACAAGAAAAGGGAGAGTCCATCGACAACTTTGTCATGCGTCTCCGCATTAAGCTCAAACATTGTGAATTCCAACGAAGAGGCGCGCTGATCGCAAGTCATCGTCAGCTGTCTCTCTCAACCGTTCTGGAAACAATTGTTGCAGAAGCAGAGATCTCTCGAAGAAATCCTGGCACTGGCCCGCATGGAGGCGGCAGTAGACTCACAATTAGATAACTTGGGGAAAGTCTCCATCCAACAACACATAGAAAACGTTGACACGGTAAACAAACTGTATGCGAACCCCCCCAAGGAAATAAACGCCCTGAAGCCACAGGCTACAAGTGCGGCTATGAATACCCGCACACAGGAGACTGCCCAGCACTGGGACAACAGTGCGCCGCCTGCGGGGGCATGGACCATTACAGGGCCATGTGCAAAAACGCACCAGGGCCATCCCCGAACAGACATTGACCCCAAGAAAGGAGAAAATACACACGTCAAAGCCCCATAAGAGCAAGAGGGGACTCTGACCGCCCAAGCTACAAGAGGGAAGAAAAGGACCGAAGAAACACCCACTCTCGCGAGGAGCGACGACCTCAGGAAGAGGTGAGGTGCCCTCAAATAAGACGTTTCGTTAGATACATTAAAATGAGGTCCCCTACCAGCAGCGAATCCCCCTCGTCGGAGGAGGACCAGAGAAAAAGGGATATGTGTGGGCCCTCAATGATAACACCGTGGCCACGCAACACAGCCACACCCTCATCCTACACGTCAATAACACCCCGATGAAATTCCTAATTGACACAGGAGCGACGGTCAATATTATCAGCGAACAAGAACTCAAGTCGCTCACACCGATACCCAAAATTAAACCAGCCACGGTGGACATATATCCATATGGAGCCACGACACCCCTGCCCTGCATAGGCACAATCACTGCATGGTGTACTCATAAAGAACACTCAGCCAAGATTCCCTTACACATCTTGAAAACTGAAGCCAATAGTGGATGCATACTGAGCTTTTCCACGGCAGTGGACATGGGCCTGGTACACATCCTATACCAGCTGATGGCCCACAAGTACTTTTCCAAACCGGACACCATTGAACAATCATTCCCTAATCTCTTCCGTGGACTTGGAAAACTAAAAGGGAGAAAAGTTTGTCTTCACATCAACCCACTCATCAAACCAGTGGCACAACATTATCCAGGCATTCCCATCAACATACAAAAGCAGGTGGAGGACGAGCTGGACAAACTGATCAAAATGAACGTCATAAAACCGGTCTCTGGCCCCACACACTGGGTGTCGCCCATTGTCCCCGTTCCCAAGAAATCTCCGGCCGGATCCATACGCCTGTGTGTTGACATGCGCAGGGCCAATGTGGCCATTGAAAGGGAGAGGCATCAGGCACCAAGAATCACGGACATGATTCACCTCCTCCATGGGGCGAAACATTTTTCAAAATTAGACTTGACCAAAGGTTATCATCAGATAGAAATTTCACATTTGTTACCCACCTGGGCCTTTTTCAATATAAAAGACTCAGTTTCGGCATCTCATCGGCCGCCGAGATATTCTAAGAGGAGATACACAAAGTAATCCGCCATGTTCCAAACTGTCTGAATTACTCGGACGATGTGCTGGTATATGGAAAAACTCAAGAAGAGCACGACCTGGCACTACATAGAGTGTGCCAAGCCCTTCAAGATGCAGGATTCACTCTTAACAAGACAAAATGTGAATTCTCAAAAGGGTCCTTAAGATTCTTCGGTCACATCTTTTCAGAAAACGGGATGAGACCGGACCCAGACAAATTCAAGGCACTCAACTCTGCCACACCACCTGAAAACCTCACTGATCTACGCTCATTCCAAGGACTTGCCAGTTATTGCGCAAGACATCTGAAGGACTATGCGACTGTGAGCAACCCTCTGCGTCTACTCACATGCAAAGACACACTGTTCATTTGGTCCCTGGAGTGCCAAAAGGCTTTTGAAACCATCCGAAATGCCATCTCACAGGCCGGGGACATGGCGTATTTTGATGCATGTCGGGACACTGAAGTCATCGTCGACGCCAGCCCGGTGGGACTGGGCGCTATACTCACCCAAAAGGACCCTGCAGACCCTCACAACATATACAGAGTGGCATATGCCAGCAGGAGTCTCACTGCCACAGAAAGGGCATACTCGCAAGCAGAAAAAGAAAGTTTGCGGGTGGTTTGGACCTGCGAGTATTTTCATCTGTTCCTGTTCGGCAAGGAGTTCACAACAATCATAGACCACCAGGCACTACTTACCATATATGGCGACCCAAAGGCTAGAATGCTGCAGAGAATTGCCCGATGGGGCCTACGCCTACAGGAGTATAAGTTCACAGTGCGGCATCGCCCAGGAAAGGACGAGAACTACTTGTCTCGTCATCCGCGGCATCCACGGAGACAAGCCCTTCTATCACGGACGCCTACATACATTACGTGGTTCACCACCCTCAACCGCTGCCAGTGGGGTGGACAGAGCTCACCACTCAATCTGAATGTGACCCAGCCCTCCAAATCGTGCGACACTGTCTCCAGAACAAGACGATGCTCATGAGACAACAAGCAAAGTCAGAGGCAGAAACCACTTAAGAAAACGTCAAATGGCTCGATCAAGTGAGAGACGAATTGACAGTAGTGGATGACCACATACTACTGAAAGGATGCAAGGTGGTCATGTCGAAATAGAAAATATATCGGGCCTCCTATTGTAATAAATATATTTAATGTTGGCCTACGCCAAGCTGCTCGAAAGTCGCTTGCGAAAGAAATCTGTGTTGCAAGGTCCTGACCTTAAATCCATGTAGGCCACCATTTTAGGTCAAACTGCCATTTTAGGATTTGTTGTGTAAAAGTCACCCTGTGAGCTAAAATGGTGGACGATGTCATTGCAGAATACAACATGGCCGTCTTGACCTCTGTACATAGCTAATGTGTAATCTGCCTGCAGGCCACTTATTGAGGTTATGAACTGAGACCTTGTCCTTCACTGACCTATGTGTAGAAGGATTACTCGTGCAATGAAAACTAATCCACGAGCATATGTTGAGACAATGTATTCAAATACTGAACAAAGAACAACTGTTTAACTACATTGTATTAATGTTTAAGAAGGCCTGCATGGAAAACTTTAGAATTCACAGCTATTGCATACGCTTGTTGATACATGTATTAAAGGCAAACCAGTTATATGTGGTTATTTGAGACTTGGCACAAACCCTAGTTCGGTGATATATTAAAAGGAATATTAATCCGGAGTGGGGCTGGGCATCGCGCCCACAAAATGTATAAAAAGCAAATGCATTCTAATGTATAGCGTCTCTCACTGAACACACTGATCCACGCTGGAGTTCGTTTTGTTGTACTGAGGGCCGATAGCTATCTGATTTTGCACTGTTTTTGTAATTGAATTCAGTATAGAATAAAGTACTTTTTATGTTCCTTTGTGACCCGTGTTCGGCGTATTTCCTTTTGGGGTACTCAGCCTCGATATTCTTTTTCTGTTTTCACAGTTGGCGCCCGAATAGGGACCCTCAAGATTGATGCCGGATTGTTGAAGGTTGACACACGCTATCGGACTGGGATCGGAGGGTGTGACATAAAGGGGCCCCTGGATGAGACGCGACACCTCAGCAGCGCTGCACAACCCGATCCCTGGACGATTAGCTTGTGGTCTGAGACGGCATCTTGACAAGGGTCCACTTATCGAGGCGGGCAGATTTGCCGAAATCACCATACACGAGGTAAGATTAGTTAGGTAAGATTCTTAGAAGTACAGATCGGTCCTCCTTAGGTTTGGTCAGGTGAGTCGTGACCCGATTCTTAATTTAACCCTGACAATTTGAATGTTGGCGCATTGTATCTGCAGACACAATTATTGACCAGGTAACACCAAGAATTTGAGATATGGCTGGGAAATTGTCTACCTGCTTTAGGGCATTATTCCGCAGTGATAGACAATCATTGGATTTTAGACGTCCCGCACCACAGAAGGGGTCGCCGGCATGTACTATGTACTGTAAGTACGGCATTGGAAGTATAGTATTTAATGATATTTGGCACAGACAAACCAGACATGCCTCCGAACTTCAGTAGCCAATCAATGGTAGTTTTGAGATCCCTCGCATTGAATATTTGGAGTCAGTCTTGTTAAAGAAAAAGGCTAGACCTGCAGTATTTGATGTTTTTTTAGAATTGGAAAAAAGAAGCGTTGCAACAACTTAAAGGTAGAGAGAAACATGCACGTCATCATAAAAGGAACGCTGAAAAAACATTGTTATATGACCAAAACAAACGGTCTGAGGCGACTAAAAATATGGATAGGGCTTTCTCATTTGGAATTCAGAAAATCTATCCTTCTAAAGATCTTCATATTTCTGATGAGTTTATTGACAAAATATTAAATGAACGAAGGCCTGGTGCCTCTGCGCCACCTCCGTATGTTCCTCTTCCCACTGCTGTACCTCTTCCTGCTGTTATTCCTGCTCTTCCTAATCAACCTGTTGTTCCTACTCCTCCGGTTTTTGTCCCTCCACCTGCTCCTCTGCCTCTCTTAATCACACCAGTTATAGTACCTCCATCGAATCTGCCTGCTTCCTTTCTTCTGAGTGGTCCTGAGCCGCTTGTAATCGATCGAGGTATGGGAACAAAAGTTGTCACTCGCAATACTGTACCGCCGGAGAAGAAACGTGAGTTAATTGCATGGGCTAAGCATTGTATGGAGAAGGATGATCAAGCTAGTGTTTTTGCCACACTTTGTAATACAGATAATTTTCCTGAGAAAAATGTTTTTATTGAAGGTTTAGGGATTCAGTTATGTATAATGTGGGGAAGATTAAATAATGCGGATGTTCCGCAAGGGTTAAGGGATCGAAATACTCTAGCGCTTTCTAGAGACACTGTGGAGAAGGTAAATGAGCATGTCGAGAGGTTATTTGGGTATAGAAAGGAGTTAGAAAAGTTACAGAATGAGGATGATGAGAATATGTATGTACAGAAACGGTTCCTTCCGTGTCGTAAACCGATATCGGAGGAAGTGGAAATGTGTAAGAAAGACACGATTAGATGGATTTCAGACATATCGATAACGCCAGTTGAGGTACATTACACATATAGTCAATATACGTTGGAAATGCAGAGGAAAGTGATACAGGTAATGATAGAATACCTGCAGGATGAATGTGTAAAAAGGAAGATTAGTTGTCCCACAGAGTTATTGAGCATTTATAAGAGAGCTTTTTCGCTTGACACTTCTTCGACTGCTTTAGCGCTCGACTTGGCTCTGTTGCTTAGTAAGCGTTCAGAGTCGCCTATTTCTCAGTTGCCTATGAGAGAGGTTCTTCTGACATTTGTCCCGAAGGTTGAGGTTGAGGCCGATCCTGTAAATAATATAGTCGCTGTGAACATTCCCGCACATTATGCATCACAGTTTGTTCACGTCCCGTTTTCACGGCAGGAAGTGAACACCATTAGACAGTCTATTCCTGACATTAGGAAAAATCCGACAGGGTTCTATAAAGAGATGGAATCTGTTTTGCAATCCTCAGTGTTCACCTTAGGTGACATTGATTTGTTGTTTCCTGTACTCCTGCCCGTAGATTTATGGAAAGAAGTTAGAACTATTGACGATGTACCCTGGTTGGGAGATACATGGGTGAATATAACTAGACTCGATGGGGAAAGGCCAGCTGGCGAAAGACCACAACAGGTGATATTAACTCTGCCTGATAGAATCATTGCTAAATTAAAAACCATAATTCCCGAAAAGAGAATTATTTGAGACAAGCTTACTGCCTGTGTCCAAGGAAAGTCTGAAGGTGCTACCGAGTTCTTTAATCGGTTCAAACAGGTATTCTCGGATTTCAGCAGACAAGACTTAGGCACAGAGTCTGGGAAAAGATTATTTGTGGACAAATGTGTACGTGGATTACTGCCTGACATCCAGTCACAGATTATGTCTTCTGAGAGCGCTTGGCAGGCGAAATCACAATCAGAAGTACTGCACATGGCTCAGTACTATGAGAACCGTGTCAATAATGAAAAAGATAGGATTGAAAAACGGAAAGGCGATTTAAAATCTAAAGTGCTATTGCAGCAAATTGTTAGGGGCCCCAGAGGGGGTAATTCTCAGGTTAGAGGTCAGTATGTCCTGCAGGGGAATGTGCCCTTGGGTCCTGTGAATATTAATCAGTGTGTTTATTGTCGTTGAGAGGGTCATTGGTGAGCACAATGCCCCGTCCTTCAACAAAGGTCGAATAATACATTTGGTAATATGGGTAGGCGATCCAGAGGTCGCCCGGGCGCAGGGGGCCCTGGTAGAGGTCAGTTTACACAGGACCCTCAACAACCTTTTTCGCAGGACAATCAGACTCCGAGTGCGGACACTAGGAATATATTTGATCATCCTTCCGCTGCATATTTATCTGAAGAGCTTCCTTTTGATGATATTCTGTTTCGTTAGGATTGCCCGAAGCAGGGTTTGGAACCTACACCTATTCCCGTCAATCAGAACGGTCCCTACGTTGAAATGGTGGTGGGAAATAGGAGACATCAGTTTTTGATAGACACTGGAGCACAGAAGTGTTCCATTGATCATTCACGGGTTCCAAACATTCCACTGTCAGGGCAAACCAATGTTTCTGTAGGGTTTTCCGGTACACCAGTTGTTTGTCCGGTTTCTATGCCGGTACCTATTTCTTTGGGTCCCTTTATGGACCAGTGTCCTTTTCTGTTGACTTCGGATTGCGGAGAGAACTTGCTAGGGTTGAATTTGTTAAAAGAATTAAATGCAGTGATTTATTGTTCTTCTGATGGAGTGCGCTTGACGATTTCACCACAGCAATTTTCTGCCTCGCGATTTTTGACTAGACCTTTGCCTCCAGAATTCATTGATGTACCAGAGAGCTTGTGGGCTGTCAACGACAATGATGTTGGTGTTTTACCGATCGAGCCTGTTAAGATAGTTTTGAAACATGGAATTGAGTTGCCACGCATTCCCCAGTATAAGATTTCGGTTGAGGGCGAGTGAGCTTTGAAATGTATTGTTTCCGATTTTGTGTATCGCGGTGTGATTGAAGAAATTTCAGGAAGTTTGTGTAATAGTCCGATTTTACCCATGTACAAGAAAGGCGATAATGTAATTCCATTCCGTTTTATAATTGATTTACGTGCCATTAATAAAGTTGTGGCACCACAATTTCCAATTGTGCCTGATGTAACGACGATCCTAACCATGATTCCAGCTACAGCTACTTACTTTAGTGTTGTGGACTTAAAGAATGCGTTCTTTAGTATTCCTATAAACAAGGATAGTAGATATTTGTTGGCGTTCACCTTAGGGGGACGCTCGTTTACATTTACTCGTGCACCTCAAGGGTACACAGAGAGTCCTAGTATTTATAGTAGGGCTTTGAAAGAACAACTTGATATCCTTGAATTGCCCTCTACCTGTACTTTGCTTCAGTACGTTGACGATTTGCTTCTAGCTGCTGACTCTGAGAGTGCCTGTAAGGAGGGCACTGTGTTATTACTTATTCATCTAGCTAAGCATGGTCACAAAGCTTCACTTAAAAAATGTCAATATTGTTGTCAAGAGGTCGCCTATTTAGGCTATCTCCTGTCAAAGGAGGGGAGAAGATTGACACCTGAAAGAATAAAACACATTTCTGGCATGTCTGTCCCAAATACACAGAAGGAAGTTCGGGCCTTGATAGGTATGGCTTCTTACTGTAGGTTGTGGATCCCGAATTTCTCACTAGTGATCAAACCGGTGGTCGCTTTGACAAATAAGGGCATTTCTTCGCCATTGCCGTGGAACACGGTACACCAGCAGTCGTTTGACTTGCTTAAGACTGCATTATGCTCTGCACCAGTTTTGGGCATACCAAACTATGAAAAGGCCTTTGTATTGTTTGTGCATGAATGTGATGGATGTGCTTTGGTTGTATTAACGCAGGAACATGGAGGGAAGAATAGGCCGTGCGGTTACTATTCTTCCTCCCTTGATCCTGTAGCATGCGCTTTGCCAAGATGTTTGCGCGCTGTCGCTGCCGCGTCTGTAAAACAGAGTGAGGGAATGGTCTTAGGCCATGATCTAACCCTGATGGTGCCTCACTCTGTAGATGTTCTATTGAACCGAACTCGAACGCAACACCTCACTTCTGCACGGTTGACAAGATATGAATTGATCTTGTTTGCTCCTCACATTCAAATTAAGAGGTGTTGTGTCCTTAATCCAGCTGAACTCCTACTTTTTCCGCAAGATACTATACTTGCAGCGATGAAGAGTCACATGATTGTTTGTATACGACCGAACAAGAAACAAAGGGCAGAATTGATTTGAAAGATACTCCTTTGGATAATCCGCAAGGAGAGCTGTTTTGTGACGGCTCCTGCTTTAAACCTCTGGATGGCACATCCACAGCCGCTCATGCAATCACTACATTGAACACGGTTGTGGAAACTAAGAGAATTACGCATAATTCTGCGCATGCCGCAGAGATTATAGCATTGACCCGAGCTTGTGAACTCTCCGAAGGGCTTGCAGTAAATATATATACTGATAGTCAGTATGCCTTTAGGGTGGTTTACAACTTTGGGAGACTTTGGTCAGAAAGAGGGTTCCTAACTTCGCATGGCACCAAGTTTCAACATGGCTCCCTAATAGTGCAACTACTCTCAGCGCTTGCGCTCTCTCCTCAGTTAGCAGTTATGAAATGTGCATCACATCGAAAGATTGTGGATGATATTGGAAAAGAGAATGCTTTCGCTGATCAGATAGCTAGACAAACTGCCACAGATATTTTCACAGAGATGTATGTTCCAAGGGAGACTGTAGATGCCTATGTAATGGATGAGGGTGTTGGGTCTATATGGGATACCCAAGCTGATGCCATGATGGAAGAGTCTAAGAGGTGGGCTGAAGGCTTGGGAAAACTTGATGATGATGAGTGTTGGGTCGAAGGAAAATGGCTGTTACCTGACGCCTATGTCATGATGATGGTTGTAATGGCACACAGCCCTATACATGTTTGTGCCCAGCAGGTTACGAAAATGTTAGAAAAAGTTTGGGCAAATGACAAGATTTCGGAAATTGCCCAGCACTACGTCCAGAACTGCATGATTTGCCTACAACACAATGTGGGAAAGGGGACATCAACTCCAAGGGGAAGTTTTGGCCCACCTTCTGTCCCCTTCGAAGTTATTCACTTTGATTTCATTGAAATGGAACGATGCAACAATTTAAAGTAAGTCCTTGTGGTCATTTGTGCCTTTAGTAAATGGGTTGAGGCTTTCCCTGTTAAAGATGCTACAGCCATGACCACTGTGAAAACCATGTTAAAGGAGTACTTCCCCCGGTTCGGTTTGCCGAGAGTTATCTGGTCGGACAATGGTCCACATTTTGTCGCCGCTGTAATCCTACAGATATGTACAGCGTTACGAATTGACAAACGGCTCCATTCGGCCAGACATCCTCAGAGCACCGGACTAGTAGAAAGACACAACGGTATCATCAAAAACAAGCTCGCTAAGACATGTGCCAGCACCAAACTAAAATGGCCGGACGCCGTACCGATCGTGTTACTAGCCATGCGTACAACCCCTCAAACTAAGACTGGGCTCTCTCCATTTGAGGTGGTAATGGGGAGACCTGCCAATATCTGGAATCTTCCAAAATGCCGAAATTTAAAGAATGTTGAAAATGAACTACTTTCAGATTATTGTAGCCAATTGACTAAAAACCTGTATTTGATTTACCACCAGGTACGAGAAGCTTTACCTGTACGATATGAGGGCCCGGGCCACGGCATATGACCTGGGAGTTGGGTGCTCGTCAAATCATTTGTGCACACCTCCTGCCTCGCGCCTCGCTGGCGTGGGCCATTCCAGGTCCTGTTGGTCACCCAGACAGCGGTGCGGGTAGCTGGACGAAAGAACTGGATCCAAGCGTCACACATCAAGAAACTTCCTCGCCCTGTGCCACACGCTACAGAAGAAACTGAACCCCTCGCTGATATTGCAACCAATGATCCCAAAGCAGTAAGCAGCACTGAGAGTGTGTCGGAGAATATCTCTGAGCCCAGAATCTGGGTAAATCTCTTGTAACCAGGACTAATGTCTGGCAGAGGGACTCCCAGGACCCCCCTTGTTAATTTGCATATTTAAGTAACTTTGGGTCTCACCCTAAGTTACTAGGGGAATCCAGACGTGGACCCCTTGCTCACTATTCTTAGAGAGGCACAGATCCACCCTACTGATGAGGTCCAACCAGACCGAAACACGTGTCTGGGGTTTTCTGTTGGTACTCTTGTTCAGAGGAGAATTGCCTAGCATTTCGGTGCTGGACTGCCCCAGGGCAGGACAAAGACTGATATGTTTGGGATATTTCTACTGTGTGAAAGATAGTGAGCTAAAGACTCTGGGTAAGTCTCTCATAACCAGGACTAATGTCTGGCAGAGGGACTCCCAGGACCCCCCTTGTTAATTTGCATATTTAAGTAACTTTGGGTCTCACCCTAAGTTACTAGGGGAATCCAGACGTGGACCCCTTGCTCACTATTCTTAGAGAGGCACAGATCCACCCTACTGATGAGGTCCAACCAGACCGAAACACGTGTCTGGGGTTTTCTGTTGTTACTCTTGTTCAGAGGAGAATTGCCTAGCATTTCGGTGCTGGACTGCCCCAGGGCAGGACAAAGACTGATATGTTTGGGATATTTCTTCTCTGTGAAAGATAGTGAGCTAAAGACTCTGGGTAAGTCTCTTGTAACCAGGACTAATGTCTGGCAGAGGGACTCCCAGGACCCCCCTTGTTAATTGGCTTGGGGAAGCTGTCATTTCGTCTCTACACTCTCCGCAAATTTTGCACGCGGAAACGGCTGTTTCAAATTCAGCCTCTTCACTTGCCTCGACACGTTGCTTCCAGCAGGAAGTGACGACATATTGTTTCCGGATCAATCAGTACCAGGAAAAGTACGATACAACTTGCGACCACGAAGATAGACTTACGGCATGGTTCGGCTGTATATTCGGAGAAGGAAAAGAGTCATCGAGGGCTTGCTTTTGCCCAAATTTGAGAAAGGGGATTCTGTTGGCTAGGGTTGTGGAAGGACTAAGAAATCGCGCGACCGTGGGGTGGCCAGCAACGAACATTGGGGTTTCCATCTGAAGACTACAATGCCTGCTACCGCCACCGCTCGTATTGCACTCGTAAATAAGGGGGTGACCAACCGGGACCATGGACAAAATGCCTGGGCCCCGAAAACGTATTGCTGTATTCTTGTAATGATATTTGGTTTTTTTTATAGTTGCTGCCTTAGGATTATGGTACCTCATATGAGGAAACTCATTCTTTAGAACTTATGTTGCCTACTGAAAGTGCACCCATTGTTCCTACTCCCTTTGTACATTTGCACACTTTATCCCCTCTGGATTACCAGCACAGACAAAGTTACCATAATAACACTCTACTACATGAATGCTACACATGCCATTTTTAATAAATCCAACTGCTGGGTCTGCTCACATTTACCACAACACGGGGATAAGGGGCTAGGTTGGTATAGTCATCCCTTACCATTGACAACTGCCTGCTATGATTCTCTTAGAGCACTGTTCTTTGGCCGATGGAATGATAGCATCTCAGGGAACTTTGATGGCACCAATTTGAATAGTTTTGAGAAACGTGTTTTGACTCCCCTGGGATGATCGCTTTTTGCAAATAGGAGTAAAACGAATGTTGCTTCTATTAGGCCTTCTGACAAACTGTCTCGTCCTTTCCAATCTTTGATTTCTTTTAAAATGGCTCCGATAGGCAATAAGGATGCCATGCCCCCGTTTTACACTGTTAACCATAGCCCCGATTCAGTTTATTTTTGCATACAGAGGAATGGAACTCAGTCAATGGGAAAATGTTTAGGTTGTGCCAACGTTGCAAATTTGACTGGAGAGAACAGACCTTTGTATGTAGGCGAACCTATCTACTTTGTCTGCGGTAATGTAGCATTCCCATGGTTGCCCAGGGATTGGCAGGGAACCTGTTATTTAGGGATCCTGTTACCTGGGGTGTTCAGAGCTAGTACAAAAGAAGTTTTGAAGGCTCGTCCACGGCGGGATGAGAATGGTGACACCCCTGCACAAGTATTGGGAGATGTAGCAAAATCAGTTGTGCCATTTTGAGGGCAGATAACGAATTCAGATGATATCAGAAAACTAGCCAGAGTACTGGAGAGAACCATCAACCGGACCACGGACATACTCTATAACATGACATTAGAACAAAAGGCGATAAGATTAGTAGCACTTCAAAATCGAATGTCATTAGATGTCATTCTAGCTGAGTGTGGTGGAGTATGCAAATTAGTGGGGTCCGCTTTCTGTGTTTTCGTACCAGATTCCTCCCCAACTATCTTCAAGGCAATACAAAATCTGCACGTCCTTAGTTCTGAAGTGCATGTTCCCGAGGGAAACTGGGATCTAAGCGTTTGGTTCTGGGACTTCTTGCGGTCTTGGGTTTGGAAGGTGCTGTCGGTCTTATTGATTATTTTGGGAATACTATTGTTTCTTTGTTGTTGTATTCAGTGTCTGCCTGGTATGTGTTCGATACAAGGGGGATGTTGCGCACAAGCGATAGGTTCGACAGGACATAAAGTATATGCCCCAGATAAGACTGCCAAAGAATACGTATTGAAGGATATTTTAGCAAAAGACCTAATGGCAATAGATATTTCTGATAGTGATTCAGGGTGCATGAACAATGATGCATGGAGTTATTTTCAAGGAAATCCAAAGTAGTTTTTAGCACTTGGCATAGGCCAAAAGGAGGGTTTGTCGAAATAGAAAGTATATCGTGACTCCTATTGTAATAAATATATTTAATATTGGCCTACGCCAAGCTGCTCGAAAGTCTCTTGCGAAAGAAATCTGTGTTGCAAGGTCCTGACCTTAAATCCATGTAGGCCGCCATTTTAGGTCAAACCGCCATTTTAGGATTCGTTGTGTAAAAGTCACCCTGTGAGCTAAAATGGTGGATGATGTCATTGCAGAATACAACATGGCCGTCTTGACCTCTGTACATAGCTAATGTGTAATCTGCCTGCAGGCCACTTATTGAGGTTATGAACTGAGACCTTGTCCTTCACTGACCTATGTGTAGAAGGATTACTCGTGCAGTGAAAACTAATCCACGGGCATATGTTGAGACAATGTATTCAAATACTGAACAAAGAACATCTGTTTAACTACATTGTATTAATGTTTAAGAAGGCCTGCATGGAAACCTTTAGAATACACAGCTATTGCATACGCTTGTTGATACATGTATTAAAGGCAAACCAGTTATATGCGGTTATTTGAGACTTGCCACGAACCCTAGATCAGTGATATATTAAAAGGAATATTAACCCGAAGTGGGGCTGGGCATCGCGCCCACAAAATGTATAAAAAGCGAATGCATTCTAATGTACAGCGTCTCTCACTGAACACACTGAACCACACTGGAGTTCGTTGTGTTGTACTGAGGGCCGATAGCTATCTGATTTTGCACTGTTTTTGTAATTGAATTCAGTATAGAATAAAGTACTTTGTATGTTCCTTTGTGACCCGTGTTCGGCGTATTTCCTTTCGGGGTACTCAGCCTCGATATTCTTTTTCTGTTTTCACAGTTGGCGTCCGAATAGGGACCCTCAAGATTGATGCCGGATTGTTGAAGGTTGACACACGCTATCGGACTGGGATTGGACGGTGTGACATAAAGGGGCCCCTGGATGAGACGCGACACCTCAGCAGCGCTGCACAACCCGATCCCTGGACGATTAGCTTGTGGTCTGAGACGGCATCTTGACAAGGGTCCACTTATCGAGGCGGGCAGATTTGCCGAAATCACCATACACGAGGTAAGATTAGTTAGGTAAGATTCTTAGAAGTACTTTTTGTAATTGAATTCAGTATAGAATAAAGTACTTTGTGTGTTCCTTTGTGACCCGTGTTCGGTGTATTTCCTTTTGGGGTACTCAGCCTTGATATTCTTTTTCTGTTTTCACAGTCATTCCGAGAACTCTCAGGGACAAAACGGAACACCTAGCGCATGAAGGTCACCAAGGGGTGGTTGCGACGAAGCACCTGCTCAGACCGAAGGTTTGGTTCCCACACTTGGACAGACTGGTGGAAAACATAGTAGGTGGGTGTCGCGTCTGCTCACAAGTATCACCACCACCACACCCGAACCCATTGCAAATGTCACCGCTACCAAAACAAGTATGGGAAGAACTCGCCGTAGACCTATTTGGACCATGCGCAAATAGTGGAAAGCAACTCAATGTCATGCATCATCCGAGCGCTTGACCGAATGTTGTCGGCTTACGGAATCCCCAAGGTCATCAAGTCGGATAACGGTCCCTCATTCGTAAGCCACGACTTCCAGAACTTTGCCAAATACATGGGTTTCCAACATCGCAAGATAACCCCACGCTGGCCACAGGCAAACGGCATGATTGAAAGATTCATGGCCAGCATCAAGAGAACCCTCCAAATTGCTCATGTACAAAACAAATTATTCGAGCAGGCCCTAAATCAACTGCTCAGAGAATATAGGCACACCCCACATAGCACGACAGGGATATGTCCTGCGGACCTCATGTTCAGGAGACCAATCGCAACAAGGTTACCCGAAGACCCCTGACCATGAGAACTGATGGCACTTGAGCAGAAGGCAAGGGTAAATGATGGCGAAAGGAAAGCAAAAATGAAAGAAGTCACCGACTGCAAAAGAAGAGCTCGCGAAAACCTCATACAGCCTGGAGATGAGGTCTGGTTCCGACAACCAAAAACTTGCAAAGAAGAAGCTACGTACGCCCCCACCCCCTGGTGGTAACGCAAAAGAAGGGCACGATGGTGACGGCTCAGAGGCAGGACAACTGTGACCCGGAATATATCGCACTTCAAGCGAGTGACGGCTAACTGGGGAGAAGAGTGGGAAAGGAACAGGAACAGGGACAGTGACGAAGACAGAACCAGGGATGAACCCTACTTGGGCGATGGGGAACAGTCAGAGGGTGAACGAAACATCATGAAGCAGACCATCGAGGAGTCAATACCAAGCAGGATGAGACGACCACAACGGAGCCGTATGAAGCCACTACGCCTCACAGAAGAAAGGGGGTAAGAAGCGAGAATGGACTCACACGCTAAAAAGGGGGGAGATGTCAGCCAGCCCACATCGTTGTGTGGGTGGACCGCCGTTGGGGTCCGTGCTTACAGGATGCTACGTTATGCTGGGGCGTGGGAGGGGGCGGGTTCCTGGGTTCGGCAGTTGCCGCGTTGTAATTAATAAAGCAAGTCATACTATCGAGCGGCTCCGCGTCTGTTCCTTTAAGCGCGAGCGTTCCAAGCCCGTGAGGCCTCGACAGGCCACTTTCTTTTTTTTTTAACTTCCTCGCTTTGCTGAGGAGGTTAAATAGGGCGCGTTAGCACCCCATTGTTATTGAATGATCCCGCCGCTGCGGGTGATTCAATGGCAATGAGGCGCCTGCTACTACGTCAGCTCGGGGGACCCCTTGAAAGACCCCCCCCCCGAGCCTGCATGGTGGGTGGCTAATGGCACCTTTTCTTATGAAAAGTGCCTGCGGCAGAGGGGCGCATTTAAATGCACCTGCTGCCGGGGGCTTATTTTACAGTAAAAGGCTGCCTGCCATGCCTTCTCCCACAACTCCAGCTCGGGGGAGTCCTTAAAAGACTCCCCCGAGCTGTCGTGTCGCCCAGGGCGGTCGTCCGGCTCGCCTCCCCCCTTAGGCCGGCTCTGAACTCAGGTACGTAGTCTTGTTAGTGGGATCCTTGGTGTCCTAGTTTTCTGGACCTGGTTTGGTCTCTAGTGTCTAGCTGGGCCTCGAGCCGGATCCACCAACATGGAGTTTGCAATTTCCTCTTGAAGTCCTTGACATCCGGTCCCACCCCTGAGGATGGCTTCCAGTTCTGAGGTGGCACTCGGGCTGGTTACTCGCTACCTGTGGGTGGTCTTCTCTCTGGTGGTCACACTCTGGCCCCGCCCTTGGCGTGGACCCCCTGACTCTGCACGCTCCTCATTGCACAGGAGTGATGGCCTTGTGGGAGAATGTGCCTGGGCTAGCACGGGTCACTCTTTCCGGCTACTTTTAGAAGAGGCGTCTACATCTACATTCCGGAGCCACGGGGCAGATGCTCTTTGATGTCCTTAAAGATGTAGGGGCCTCCACAGCTGCAATGTGACGTGCCCCAGCCTCCTACACGTGGCATGGGGTAGTAGCCAGGAGATCCTCACCATGTCACAGCCAAGCCAGCATTACATTGCTTGTGGTGACACTGGACTCCCATGGCAACCCAACAAAACACCAAGTTGGTCAGGCAGGAGACTTTGTCACATGTCACACATCATGAATGTGCATGCAAACAAAATCTGAGTGTGAAAATGCTGAGGATAGTCGTGCAGACAAACCACTGCACACGTTTCATGTGCAGACACACCACTGCACACGTTTTTCGGGCTGACACACCACTGCACAAGTGACACACCACAGCACACGTGACACACCACTGCGCACATTTCACGTGCAAACACGCAGTTGCACACGTTTCTTGTGCAGACACACCACTGCACGTGTTTCTCGTGCAGACACCACTACACACGTTTCTTGTGCAGACACCACTGCACACGTTTCTTGTGCAGACTCAAAACTACACACGGTTCTCATGCAGACACACAGCTGCACACGTGACACACCACTGCACACACTGCACACGTTGCTCGTGCAGACACACGACTGCACTCGTTTCTCATGCAGACACACCATAGCACACGGTTCTCGTGCAGATACACAGCTGCACACGTGACACACCACTGCACACACTGCACTTGTTTCTCATGCAGACACACCGCTGCACACGTTTCTCGTGCAGACACACGACTGAATACGTTTCTCGTGCAAGTACACCACTGCACACGTTTCTCGTGCAGACACACAGCTCCACACGTGACACACCACTGCACGTTTCTCGTGCAGACACACCACTGCACACTTTTCTCATGCTGACACCACTACACAGGTTTCTCGTGCAGACACACCACTGCACGCGTTTCTCGTGCAGACACACAGCTGCACACGTGACACACCACTGCACACACTGCACACGTTTTTCGTGCAGACACACCACTGCACACATTTCGCATGTAGACGCACCAGTCACACTCTTGCTCCGTAAACATGTGCTGAAACAGAGCTTTCAAATCATGATCTGTAAGTGCTGGTAATATTAGCACATGCCATTTTCTATTGATGCATAGTGTACAAATGCAAGCCTACAAGTTCCAGAATGCCATGCGTTGTGAACCTAAAAGCCAAGACTGGTTACATTTTGTAAACCTGCCCTGGGGCAACTTGAGATCCTGCCCAATATCCTGCGCTAATTTCAAGACTTGCACATCCCCAGAAGAGCGTGTGTAGTAAACATACATGCTAGGGGTTGGGAGTGCCGCTGAGCGTGTGTAGTAAACATACATGCTAGGGGTTGGGAGTTCCACTGAGCGTGTGTAATAAGCATACATGCTAGGGGTTGGGAGTGCCGTAAACATACATGCTAGAGATTGGGAGTGCCACTGAGCGTGTGTAGTAAACATACATGCTAGTGGTTGGGAGTGCCGCTGAGCGTGTGTAGTAAACATACATGCTAGAGGTTGGGAGTGCTGCTGAGCGTGTGTAGTAAACATACATGCTAGGGCTTGGGAGTGCCACTGAGCGTGTGTAGTAAACATACATGCTAGAGGTTGGGAGTGCTGCTGAGCGTGTGTAGTAAACATACATGCTAGGGCTTGGGAGTGCCACTGAGCGTGTGTAGTAAACATACATGCTAGAGGTTGGGAGTGCTGCGGAGCGTGTGTAGTAAACATACATGCTAGAGGTTGGGAATGCCGTAAACATACATGCTAGAGGTTGGGAGTGCCGTAAACCTACATGCAAGAGGTTGGGAGTGCCGCTGAGCGTGTGTAGTAAAGATACATGCTAGGGGTTGGGAATGCCGTAAACATACATGCTAGAGGTTGGGAGTGCCGTAAACCTACATGCAAGAGGTTGGGAGTGCCGCTGAGCATGTGTAGTAAAGATACATGCTAGGGGTTGGGAATGCCGTAAACATACATGCTAGAGGTTGGGAGTGCCGTAAACCTACATGCAAGAGGTTGGGAGTGCCGCTGAGCGTGTGTAGTAAAGATACATGCTAGGGGTTGGGAATGCCGTAAACATACATGCTAGAGGTTGGGAGTGCCGTAAACCTACATGCAAGAGGTTGGGAGTGCCGCTGAGCGTGTGTAGTAAAGATACATGCTAGGTGTTGGGAGTGCTGCTTCACAAACATTTGTTGCGCTTAATGTATGGCTAGGCGGAGACCTTAAAGGGCAGGCTGTTTAAAAAGGAACAACCAGACATGGACTAAGGGGGAAATATACAAGTTCCAGGTCTGGGGCCTTCCCCTGGGGTCCATAGGTGCTTTCTGGGTAATGACTGGACTGAGTGAAACTCTAGGTTTAGGGAGAGGTAACCAAGAGGTCCGATCATCCTTAAACGAATGCAGTTGACGTGCTCCTGAAAGGCATTTTCCTGAATGTTGGGTGCCCAGCGACCAGGCAAGACTGCCTTATCGCAGAAAGTTCAGAAAGTTGCGCTTTTGTGGAGCACTTGCTGAGGAACTTTAACAGCAGACATAGCTGCACCCAGAGAGTAAGTACCAATAAGTAGGCAAGGATTAAACACAAGTAGTGGTGCGACACCATTGAGCTGGCTGGGCTTTAGTCCTCCCCCCACCCCTCCTGGACATTTTGGGCTATGTTGACTCGACCTGACTGACGTACAGAGCTGTTGCTGGACAGAACAGGACACATGTTAAAAGGCACCTGTGTTTTGCTGTTAACAAAGGCCCAGCAATTACTAATGTAAAACATTGCACAGTTAGAACCTGCATTCAAATTCATAATTCTTTAGGCAATTGAAATCGTGATGTGGGTTTAGTACTTGCATGCCAGGGAAGTGATTGGAAGGGTAGAGAGAGGACAGGAGATCGCTTATTCTCACAGCAGTCCCTAAGTGGGTGCTTTCAGACTTAAAGGAGAGAGCTAACTGCTTGTAACATTGAAGCTCCAATAGAATAGTCTCATAAGAATGCATAAAGAAGTTAGATGCCCCCACACAAATAGGTCTGCCCCTCCCCCACTGCCCGTGAAGTTAGCACCTCTCCCAACACTTGAAGGATTAGCACCCCCACCCGAAATGTAGGTTTCACTGTGCCCCTGAACACAAGCACACACACCACTCACCATACACACACATGCACACCCATCCAACCATACATTTAAATGTGTACCGTTTCACCATACAGGAACACCCAGGCAGCTACCCATACATGTAAGTGTGCACTCTTTCACCATACACTACCACAGGCAGCCACCTATGCATTTAAGTGTGCCCCCTTTCACCATACACTACCACAGGCAGCCACCTATGCATTTAAGTGTGCCCCCTTTCACCATACACTACCACAGGCAGCCACCTATGCATTTAAGTGTGCCCCCTTTCACCATACACTACCACAGGCAGCCACCTATGCATTTAAGTGTGCCCCCTTTCACCATACACTACCACAGGCAGCCACCTATGCATTTAAGTGTGCCCCCTTTCACCATACACTACCACAGGCAGCCACCTATGCATTTAAGTGTGCCCCCTTTCACCATACACTACCAAAGGCAGCCACCTATGCATTTAAGTGTGCCCCCTTTCACCATACACTACCACAGGCAGCCACCTATGCATTCAAGTGTGCACCCTTGCACCATACACTCACACAGGCAGTCACCTATAGATTTAAGTGTGCACACTTTCATCATTTAGGCACACTCAGGCAGCCAGGAGCAAAGATTAGGTGAAGACCCAACCATACAGCCGCTCTCTGGAGTCCCAAATTGGGTTCTATAGTAATTTGTAGTTCTGCTCAATGTGAATCCTTTAGTTCCAATTCTTAATGAAATATGAAAGTCAAATGGTGGTCTTCCATCAAGTGAAAAGTATTTATTTTATACAAAGAGGTGGCAATTAGCCACCAGAATATTCTTCATGAGGAAGAAATTGCCATTAATCATTCTATCCGTAGACTTCTATTGTGCCAATGCATTTCGGAATATAACATCCTTCATCAGGGCAAGTCTAAAAGGTGATTTTCACATGCAATTATATCAACCATTTCGTAGTTATTACACAATTAAACAAATTTCCATATTTCAACAACACAAATATATCAACGTTAACAGTCATCATCCACATAATTGAAAAAGTAAAACAACACATACCGGGCCATGTAATGAGCCGGAACAGAAGGTAGATCCAAAAAAATAAACAAGAAAAACAAATCAATATGCAGGTAAATCAAGACATCTTGTAACTAAAAATGGAGGTAATCGGGTCTTTACCTGATTTCGGTGAGTAATGGCGGAAACTATTTTCCGGAGTGCAAGCTGCTTCCACCAAGTGCGGAAAGCAGGTGCTGTAAACGGTAAGAGAAAAACTCTATGAAAGACTTATACTAGGTGTGCCTAATCACTAATAGTAAACTCGGGTGGTAGCTTACCCTATGTGGAGAACGAAGCGGAGGAGTTCTCCCTGTGCTTACTGAAAGCAGACTGTCTTCGTTGCTTCGGCACGTTGCCGAGCAACCTGAATTTTGTAGGACACGTGATTGAGGGCTGAGTGCCTTCCTTGTTTAGACACGTTGCCGAGCAACACGGCATGTGATCACGGCTCCATGACAAATGTCAGGAACCTGTTCGATGAATAGCCTATACTCAATATTGCTTACTTAGTGGCCCTCCTGGGGTAGAGGCGAAAAAAGTCAACACCTTAAAAAACGTGATATGTGGATAGTAGTCCATAGACATAGAGAAAATACTAAGAAAGATTACTGAAAACTATAATGGGCGTTCCTAACTAGGATGGATGGAACAAGGACTGTACCATATATGGAAACAAATGTTTACATGCCGCTAGTGGTGTCGTCTAGACAGACGGCACCTTGGGTCCTGGAAGAGCTCCAGGATGCGCAGCATGGAGAACATTTAATTCATGTAAATCATTACTTTTTCAAATACATACAAGTATTGGTGTCAATTTAAACCAAACGATGTTAGATATCACAAACAATCAGGTAAAACACAATTAAAGTGAACGCAATTAGAGAAAACAGTGGTAGTTGATCTCCTCGTTTAACCCATTGGGTGCCAGACTTCCCAGTTTGTCAATCCAATAAGTCTCTCTGCGATTCAAGCGTTGGCCTAAATCTTCGTGAGGGCTATTTTTGGTGAGTGCTTCCAAAATCACAAATCTTATTTGTGACACATTATGCCCACTGGAGATCCAATGCCGAGCTACGGCTGAGTTAATGTTTGCATTACGTATGCATGATCGATGCTCTCCCCATCTCAACTTGGCTGTTCGTGTCGACTGTCCAACATAGAATTTCCCACAAGGGCATTTAATACCATAAATGATATTGCTACTGTCACATGTGGCAAAAGTCTTGAGCAAAATCTTCTGCCCCGTCCTTGGATGGTTAATGGAGTTTCCTTTTATAACAAAATCACAGTTAACACACTGTAAACATGGAAAAGTCCCAGTTCGCTGTGTCGTTGGTTTTCTCGCTGTTGGTTTTGTTTGTACCAGTTCATCTCTTAAATTCCTACTTCGTTGGTATGCAAAAATTGGTTTTTCACTAAAGATATCTTGAACTCGGGTATCATTTTTGAAAATCTCCCAATGTTTCATAATAGTTTTCTTAATCTTTATGCTTTGTGTAGAGAACTTAGATACGAATACCGGTGACTTCAATTCTCTTTTTCTTTTAGAATTCTGTTCTAATAAAAGGGTCTCCCGAGATAAAGCATCAACTCTGTTTGATGCCTGATCAAGTTCATCCTGCTTGTATCCTCGAGCCAGAAATTTCTCTTTCATTTCCATCTGTTGTGTCCTGTAGTCTTCAGGATCACTGACTATTTTCTTGACTCTCAGTAGTTGGCTATATGGCAGGTTCTTCAATAAACTCGGCTGGTGGAAGCTGAGGCGATGCAAGAGATTGTTTCGATCTGTCGTTTTCCGAAATAGTGAAGTGCTGTAGCATGCAGATTTCTTGTGAACTTGTACATCAAGGAATGTTATAATTTCGTATGAGAACTCTCTGGTAAACTGTATCCTCTGGTCGATATTGTTCAGATACATGAAGAAAGTTTCAAAAGACTCTTTTGTACCTTTCCAAATCCCAAAAATATCATCTATGTATCTCGTCCATAGACGAATGTCATTCTTCCATTCTTGTTTGTTTAACACATGGTCAGTTTCAAATTTGTGCATGAAGCTGTTAGCATATGAGGGTGCCATAGTAGCTCCCATCGAGGTCCCTGCTACCTGTAGAAAAAATTGATTTCCATACTGAAAATAGGAGTTCTCAGCAATAAATTGTAATAATGCCAGTATAAATTCCTTTTGGGCACGTATCTCAGGTGCTTTCAGTAGCAACCATTCTACTGCTTCCATCCCCAGATCATGGGGTATGGAGGTGTATAAACTTTTCACGTCTATAGTGAACATCAGATCTTCAGGCGCAGGTGTCAATAAGTTCAGTTTCTGCAGGAAATGGGTGGTATCCCTTGTGTAAGTGCTAGTTTTTTGTATCAAGGGCTGTAGGAAAAAATCTATATAAACTCCTAAGGGTTGGTTAATACTCTCTATCCCTGCAACAATTGGTCTACCAGGTGGTTTCATGGCGTCTTTATGGATCTTCGGTAATGTATAAAAGTTGGGGATCCTTGGGTGTTCATTCAAGAGAAATTTCTGTGTATGCTCGTTAATCCAATCCAATTCAAATGCCTTCGTTAGGAGGCTCTTCAGATTCTGCTTGATCGAGAGGGTGGGGTCATGATCCAAACTTGCATATGTGGTCTGGTCTTGAAGCTGTCTTCTACATTCAGCGTCGTAGTCACAAAAATTCTGAATAACCAGGGCCCCTCCCTTATCTGCAGGGCGAAAGGTAATGCTCTTATCACTAAATAGATCTCTAATCAATCTCATCTCGTGTGGTTTCAAATTCCTATATCTAGGATTTCTGTAGCTTATACGTTCGAGGTCCCGGGTAACTAATCTCTGAAATATTTCTATGGATGGTACTGTAATTGGTGGAACGAATCCGCTTTTAACTCTAAATTCTTGAAAATCTGGAATCTCGGTCGGATTCTCATGGGTCTCTAGTTCATTGAAGAAGACTTTCAGTTTGAGTTTGCGAACAAACTTATAAAGTTCTATCTTTGTGTCAAACAAGGTGGTACCGTAAGTCGGTACGAAGCTTAAACCTTTCTGTAGAGTCTCCTCTTCTGCCTTGTTAAGTCTCCTATCTGAAATGTTAACCACTAACTTTTCTTGTGTTGTAATCTCGTTAAGGGTTTGTTTCTTGCGTTGTCTCCTCCCCCTGCGGGTTCTTTTCGACGAGCGCCTAAAAAAGATACAGCGGGTGGGGCTCGCGTGGAAGGGCTTGTTGTCTGTGCGAGGTTCTCTATGTTTTGTTCTGCTGGAATATCGAATTCTCTTTGGGCTTCTGAGTCGGAACTGGAGGTGTTGTCGGATGTGTATTTAAATGATTTCTTCGGTGCAGTTTGGCTGTATTTGTCCATCCAGGTATATACCTCGTCATTAATGTAATCATAGGTATCTCTTCTAAATTTCTTGATCTTCTTTTGCTCTAATTCAGACTTGTAGTCCTCAAGTTTAGTATTGACCTCTAGTAGTATGTTATCATAATCTTCTCTTCCAAGTGTATCAACTAATTCTTTCTCTATTTCCTCAATTTCCGTCCTCAGGGTTGTTAGATTCTTTGATAACTCTTGGATAGTTAGCAAGATCAGATCCAATGAACATTTATTGAGTATAGATTCCCACCTTCGGACAAATTCTCTGCTCTCTTTGCACAAAGTCGGTCGGAGCTGTATGCGAAGCCCCCTTGGGATGCGTTGGTTTTTGAAATATCTTCCAAGGGTTATTGCGTGTAATTTTCTGTTTATCTCTTTACGTATAAGATACTCCAATTGTTTGATCGGTTGGCCGGATCTTTTGGTGTAGAACCATGTGCACCAATTGACGTTTCGCTAATGAGTTCAAGAATGGCTGATGCTTCCTCAGTCGAGAAACCTAAAGTTTCTGCACATTTACTAGATAGACCTTCGATGTCCTCGAATGACATATTCAATGTATAAGGTAATCTCCTTTGTAATTGTGTGCCGCCACTGCTGTGTGTCTCCCAATGGAGGGAAGGAAAAGAAGCAGGAAGCAAAATTGAGTGGGCACCACGGGGATTTCACGTCTTTCTGGTGTTAACATGGGTCTGTACTGAGATTAATCTTTATTAGAAGGTTAAATCCTGTATGCAGGAGCTGGCTGAATAAGACCTGGAGACACCCAGGCCCAAAATTACAACAAGGAGCAAAGATTAGGTGAAGACCCAACCATACAGCCGCTCTCTGGAGTCCCAAATTGGGTTCTATAGTAATTTGTAGTTCTGCTCAATGTGAATCCTTTAGTTCCAATTCTTAATGAAATATGAAAGTCAAATGGTGGTCTTCCATCAAGTGAAAAGTATTTATTTTATACAAAGAGGTGGCAATTAGCCACCAGAATATTCTTCATGAGGAAGAAATTGCCATTAATCATTCTATCCGTAGACTTCTATTGTGCCAATGCATTTCGGAATATAACATCCTTCATCAGGGCAAGTCTAAAAGGTGATTTTCACATGCAATTATATCAACCATTTCGTAGTTATTACACAATTAAACAAATTTCCATATTTCAACAACACAAATATATCAACGTTAACAGTCATCATCCACATAATTGAAAAAGTAAAACAACACATACCGGGCCATGTAATGAGCCGGAACAGAAGGTAGATCCAAAAAAATAAACAAGAAAAACAAATCAATATGCAGGTAAATCAAGACATCTTGTAACTAAAAATGGAGGTAATCGGGTCTTTACCTGATTTCGGTGAGTAATGGCGGAAACTATTTTCCGGAGTGCAAGCTGCTTCCACCAAGTGCGGAAAGCAGGTGCTGTAAACGGTAAGAGAAAAACTCTATGAAAGACTTATACTAGGTGTGCCTAATCACTAATAGTAAACTCGGGTGGTAGCTTACCCTATGTGGAGAACGAAGCGGAGGAGTTCTCCCTGTGCTTACTGAAAGCAGACTGTCTTCGTTGCTTCGGCGCGTTGCCGAGCAACCTGAATTTTGTAGGACACGTGATTGAGGGCTGAGTGCCTTCCTTGTTTAGACACGTTGCCGAGCAACACGGCATGTGATCACGGCTCCATGACAAATGTCAGGAACCTGTTCGATGAATAGCCTATACTCAATATTGCTTACTTAGTGGCCCTCCTGGGGTAGAGGCGAAAAAAGTCAACACCTTAAAAAACGTGATATGTGGATAGTAGTCCATAGACATAGAGAAAATACTAAGAAAGATTACTGAAAACTATAATGGGCGTTCCTAACTAGGATGGATGGAACAAGGACTGTACCATATATGGAAACAAATGTTTACATGCCGCTAGTGGTGTCGTCTAGACAGACGGCACCTTGGGTCCTGGAAGAGCTCCAGGATGCGCAGCATGGAGAACATTTAATTCATGTAAATCATTACTTTTTCAAATACATACAAGTATTGGTGTCAATTTAAACCAAACGATGTTAGATATCACAAACAATCAGGTAAAACACAATTAAAGTGAACGCAATTAGAGAAAACAGTGGTAGTTGATCTCCTCGTTTAACCCATTGGGTGCCAGACTTCCCAGTTTGTCAATCCAATAAGTCTCTCTGCGATTCAAGCGTTGGCCTAAATCTTCGTGAGGGCTATTTTTGGTGAGTGCTTCCAAAATCACAAATCTTATTTGTGACACATTATGCCCACTGGAGATCCAATGCCGAGCTACGGCTGAGTTAATGTTTGCATTACGTATGCATGATCGATGCTCTCCCCATCTCAACTTGGCTGTTCGTGTCGACTGTCCAACATAGAATTTCCCACAAGGGCATTTAATACCATAAATGATATTGCTACTGTCACATGTGGCAAAAGTCTTGAGCAAAATCTTCTGCCCCGTCCTTGGATGGTTAATGGAGTTTCCTTTTATAACAAAATCACAGTTAACACACTGTAAACATGGAAAAGTCCCAGTTCGCTGTGTCGTTGGTTTTCTCGCTGTTGGTTTTGTTTGTACCAGTTCATCTCTTAAATTCCTACTTCGTTGGTATGCAAAAATTGGTTTTTCACTAAAGATATCTTGAACTCGGGTATCATTTTTGAAAATCTCCCAATGTTTCATAATAGTTTTCTTAATCTTTATGCTTTGTGTAGAGAACTTAGATACGAATACCGGTGACTTCAATTCTCTTTTTCTTTTAGAATTCTGTTCTAATAAAAGGGTCTCCCGAGATAAAGCATCAACTCTGTTTGATGCCTGATCAAGTTCATCCTGCTTGTATCCTCGAGCCAGAAATTTCTCTTTCATTTCCATCTGTTGTGTCCTGTAGTCTTCAGGATCACTGACTATTTTCTTGACTCTCAGTAGTTGGCTATATGGCAGGTTCTTCAATAAACTCGGCTGGTGGAAGCTGAGGCGATGCAAGAGATTGTTTCGATCTGTCGTTTTCCGAAATAGTGAAGTGCTGTAGCATGCAGATTTCTTGTGAACTTGTACATCAAGGAATGTTATAATTTCGTATGAGAACTCTCTGGTAAACTGTATCCTCTGGTCGATATTGTTCAGATACATGAAGAAAGTTTCAAAAGACTCTTTTGTACCTTTCCAAATCCCAAAAATATCATCTATGTATCTCGTCCATAGACGAATGTCATTCTTCCATTCTTGTTTGTTTAACACATGGTCAGTTTCAAATTTGTGCATGAAGCTGTTAGCATATGAGGGTGCCATAGTAGCTCCCATCGAGGTCCCTGCTACCTGTAGAAAAAATTGATTTCCATACTGAAAATAGGAGTTCTCAGCAATAAATTGTAATAATGCCAGTATAAATTCCTTTTGGGCACGTATCTCAGGTGCTTTCAGTAGCAACCATTCTACTGCTTCCATCCCCAGATCATGGGGTATGGAGGTGTATAAACTTTTCACGTCTATAGTGAACATCAGATCTTCAGGCGCAGGTGTCAATAAGTTCAGTTTCTGCAGGAAATGGGTGGTATCCCTTGTGTAAGTGCTAGTTTTTTGTATCAAGGGCTGTAGGAAAAAATCTATATAAACTCCTAAGGGTTGGTTAATACTCTCTATCCCTGCAACAATTGGTCTACCAGGTGGTTTCATGGCGTCTTTATGGATCTTCGGTAATGTATAAAAGTTGGGGATCCTTGGGTGTTCATTCAAGAGAAATTTCTGTGTATGCTCGTTAATCCAATCCAATTCAAATGCCTTCGTTAGGAGGCTCTTCAGATTCTGCTTGATCGAGAGGGTGGGGTCATGATCCAAACTTGCATATGTGGTCTGGTCTTGAAGCTGTCTTCTACATTCAGCGTCGTAGTCACAAAAATTCTGAATAACCAGGGCCCCTCCCTTATCTGCAGGGCGAAAGGTAATGCTCTTATCACTAAATAGATCTCTAATCAATCTCATCTCGTGTGGTTTCAAATTCCTATATCTAGGATTTCTGTAGCTTATACGTTCGAGGTCCCGGGTAACTAATCTCTGAAATATTTCTATGGATGGTACTGTAATTGGTGGAACGAATCCGCTTTTAACTCTAAATTCTTGAAAATCTGGAATCTCGGTCGGATTCTCATGGGTCTCTAGTTCATTGAAGAAGACTTTCAGTTTGAGTTTGCGAACAAACTTATAAAGTTCTATCTTTGTGTCAAACAAGGTGGTACCGTAAGTCGGTACGAAGCTTAAACCTTTCTGTAGAGTCTCCTCTTCTGCCTTGTTAAGTCTCCTATCTGAAATGTTAACCACTAACTTTTCTTGTGTTGTAATCTCGTTAAGGGTTTGTTTCTTGCGTTGTCTCCTCCCCCTGCGGGTTCTTTTCGACGAGCGCCTAAAAAAGATACAGCGGGTGGGGCTCGCGTGGAAGGGCTTGTTGTCTGTGCGCGGTTCTCTATGTTTTGTTCTGCTGGAATATCGAATTCTCTTTGGGCTTCTGAGTCGGAACTGGAGGTGTTGTCGGATGTGTATTTAAATGATTTCTTCGGTGCAGTTTGGCTGTATTTGTCCATCCAGGTATATACCTCGTCATTAATGTAATCATAGGTATCTCTTCTAAATTTCTTGATCTTCTTTTGCTCTAATTCAGACTTGTAGTCCTCAAGTTTAGTATTGACCTCTAGTAGTATGTTATCATAATCTTCTCTTCCAAGTGTATCAACTAATTCTTTCTCTATTTCCTCAATTTCCGTCCTCAGGGTTGTTAGATTCTTTGATAACTCTTGGATAGTTAGCAAGATCAGATCCAATGAACATTTATTGAGTATAGATTCCCACCTTCGGACAAATTCTCTGCTCTCTTTGCACAAAGTCGGTCGGAGCTGTATGCGAAGCCCCCTTGGGATGCGTTGGTTTTTGAAATATCTTCCAAGGGTTATTGCGTGTAATTTTCTGTTTATCTCTTTACGTATAAGATACTCCAATTGTTTGATCCGTTTGGCCGGATCTTTTGGTGTAGAACCATGTGCACCAATTGACGTTTCGCTAATGAGTTCAAGAATGGCTGATGCTTCCTCAGTCGAGAAACCTAAAGTTTCTGCACATTTACTAGATAGACCTTCGATGTCCTCGAATGACATATTCAATGTATAAGGTAATCTCCTTTGTAATTGTGTGCCGCCACTGCTGTGTGTCTCCCAATGGAGGGAAGGAAAAGAAGCAGGAAGCAAAATTGAGTGGGCACCACGGGGATTTCACGTCTTTCTGGTGTTAACATGGGTCTGTACTGAGATTAATCTTTATTAGAAGGTTAAATCCTGTATGCAGGAGCTGGCTGAATAAGACCTGGAGACACCCAGGCCCAAAATTACAACAAGGAGCAAAGATTAGGTGAAGACCCAACCATACAGCCGCTCTCTGGAGTCCCAAATTGGGTTCTATAGTAATTTGTAGTTCTGCTCAATGTGAATCCTTTAGTTCCAATTCTTAATGAAATATGAAAGTCAAATGGTGGTCTTCCATCAAGTGAAAAGTATTTATTTTATACAAAGAGGTGGCAATTAGCCACCAGAATATTCTTCATGAGGAAGAAATTGCCATTAATCATTCTATCCGTAGACTTCTATTGTGCCAATGCATTTCGGAATATAACATCCTTCATCAGGGCAAGTCTAAAAGGTGATTTTCACATGCAATTATATCAGCCATTTCGTAGTTATTACACAATTAAACAAATTTCCATATTTCAACAACACAAATATATCAACGTTAACAGTCATCATCCACATAATTGAAAAAGTAAAACAACACATACCGGGCCATGTAATGAGCCGGAACAGAAGGTAGATCCAAAAAAATAAACAAGAAAAACAAATCAATATGCAGGTAAATCAAGACATCTTGTAACTAAAAATGGAGGTAATCGGGTCTTTACCTGATTTCGGTGAGTAATGGCGGAAACTATTTTCCGGAGTGCAAGCTGCTTCCTTCTACAGAAAGGTTTAAGCTTCGTACCGACTTACGGTACCACCTTGTTTGACACAAAGATAGAACTTTATAAGTTTGTTCGCAAACTCAAACTGAAAGTCTTCTTCAATGAACTAGAGACTCATGAGAATCCGACCGAGATTCCAGATTTTCAAGAATTTAGAGTTAAAAGCGGATTCGTTCCACCAATTACAGTACCATCCATAGAAATATTTCAGAGATTAGTTACCCGGGACCTCGAACGTATAAGCTACAGAAATCCTAGATATAGGAATTTGAAACCACACGAGATGAGATTGATTAGAGATCTATTTAGTGATAAGAGCATTACCTTTCGCCCTGCAGATAAGGGAGGGGCCCTGGTTATTCAGAATTTTTGTGACTACGACGCTGAATGTAGAAGACAGCTTCAAGACCAGACCACATATGCAAGTTTGGATCATGACCCCACCCTCTCGATTAAGCAGAATCTGAAGAGCCTCCTAACGAAGGCATTTGAATTGGATTGGATTAACGAGCATACACAGAAATTTCTCTTGAATGAACACCCAAGGATCCCCAACTTTTATACATTACCGAAGATCCATAAAGACGCCATGAAACCACCTGGTAGACCAATTGTTGCAGGGATAGAGAGTATTAACCAACCCTTAGGAGTTTATATAGATTTTTTCCTACAGCCCTTGATACAAAAAACTAGCACTTACACAAGGGATACCACCCATTTCCTGCAGAAACTGAACTTATTGACACCTGCGCCTGAAGATCTGATGTTCACTATAGACGTGAAAAGTTTATACACCTCCATACCCCATGATCTGGGGATGGAAGCAGTAGAATGGTTGCTACTGAAAGCACCTGAGATACGTGCCCAAAAGGAATTTATACTGGCATTATTACAATTTATTGCTGAGAACTCCTATTTTCAGTATGGAAATCAATTTTTTCTACAGGTAGCAGGGACCTCGATGGGAGCTACTATGGCACCCTCATATGCTAACAGCTTCATGTCCAAATTTGAAACTGACCATGTGTTAAACAAACAAGAATGGAAGAATGACATTCGTCTATGGACGAGATACATAGATGATATTTTTGGGATTTGGAAAGGTACAAAAGAGTCTTTTGAAACTTTCTTCATGTATCTGAACAATATCGACCAGAGGATACAGTTTACCAGAGAGTTCTCATACGAAATTATAACATTCCTTGATGTACAAGTTCACAAGAAATCTGCATGCTACAGCACTTCACTATTTCGGAAAACGACAGATTGAAACAATCTCTTGCATCGCCTCAGCTTCCACCAGCCGAGTTTATTGAAGAACCTGCCATATAGCCAACTACTGAGAGTCAAGAAAATAGTCAGTGATCCTGAAGACTACAGGACACAACAGATGGAAATGAAAGAGAAATTTCTGGCTCGAGGATACAAGCAGGATGAACTTGATCAGGCATCAAACAGAGTTGATGCTTTATCTCGGGAGACCCTTTTATTAGAACAGAATTCTAAAAGAAAAAGAGAATTGAAGTCACCGGTATTCGTATCTAAGTTCTCTACACAAAGCATAAAGATTAAGAAAACTATTATGAAACATTGGGAGATTTTCAAAAATGATACCCGAGTTCAAGACATCTTTAGTGAAAAACCAATTTTTGCATACCAACGAAGTAGGAATTTAAGAGATGAACTGGTACAAACAAAACCAACAGCGAGAAAACCAACGACACAGCGAACTGGGACTTTTCCATGTTTACAGTGTGTTAACTGTGATTTTGTTATAAAAGGAAACTCCATTAACCATCCAAGGACGGGGCAGAAGATTTTGCTCAAGACTTTTGCCACATGTGACAGTAGCAATATCATTTATGGTATTAAATGCCCTTGTGGGAAATTCTATGTTGGACAGTCGACACGAACAGCCAAGTTGAGATGGGGAGAGCATCGATCATGCATACGTAATGCAAACATTAACTCAGCCGTAGCTCGGCATTGGATCTCCAGTGGGCATAATGTGTCACAAATAAGATTTGTGATTTTGGAAGCACTCACCAAAAATAGCCCTCACGAAGATTTAGGCCAATGCTTGAATCGCAGAGAGACTTATTGGATTGACAAACTGGGAAGTCTGGCACCCAATGGGTTAAACGAGGAGATCAACTACCACTGTTTTCTCTAATTGCGTTCACTTTAATTGTGTTTTACCTGATTGTTTGTGATATCTAACATCGTTTGGTTTAAATTGACACCAATACTTGTATGTATTTGAAAAAGTAATGATTTACATGAATTAAATGTTCTCCATGCTGCGCATCCTGGAGCTCTTCCAGGACCCAAGGTGCCGTCTGTCTAGACGACACCACTAGCGGCATGTAAACATTTGTTTCCATATATGGTACAGTCCTTGTTCCATCCATCCTAGTTAGGAACGCCCATTATAGTTTTCAGTAATCTTTCTTAGTATTTTCTCTATGTCTATGGACTACTATCCACATATCACGTTTTTTAAGGTGTTGACTTTTTTCGCCTCTACCCCAGGAGGGCCACTAAGTAAGCAATATTGAGTATAGGCTATTCATCGAACAGGTTCCTGACATTTGTCATGGAGCCGTGATCACATGCCGTGTTGCTCGGCAACGTGTCTAAACAAGGAAGGCACTCAGCCCTCAATCACGTGTCCTACAAAATTCAGGTTGCTCGGCAACGCGCCGAAGCAACGAAGACAGTCTGCTTTCAGTAAGCACAGGGAGAACTCCTCCGCTTCGTTCTCCACATAGGGTAAGCTACCACCCGAGTTTACTATTAGTCATTAGGCACACCTAGTATAAGTCTTTCATAGAGTTTTTCTCTTACCGTTTACAGCACCTGCTTTCCGCACTTGGTGGAAGCAGCTTGCACTCCGGAAAATAGTTTCCGCCATTACTCACCGAAATCAGGTAAAGACCCGATTACCTCCATTTTTAGTTACAAGATGTCTTGATTTACCTGCATATTGATTTGTTTTTCTTGTTTATTTTTTTGGATCTACCTTCTGTTCCGGCTCATTACATGGCCCGGTATGTGTTGTTTTACTTTTTCAATTATGTGGATGATGACTGTTAACGTTGATATATTTGTGTTGTTGAAATATGGAAATTTGTTTAATTGTGTAATAACTACGAAATGGTTGATATAATTGCATGTGAAAATCACCTTTTAGACTTGCCCTGATGAAGGATGTTATATTCCGAAATGCATTGGCACAATAGAAGTCTACGGATAGAATGATTAATGGCAATTTCTTCCTCATGAAGAATATTCTGGTGGCTAATTGCCACCTCTTTGTATAAAATAAATACTTTTCACTTGATGGAAGACCACCATTTGACTTTCATATTTCATTAAGAATTGGAACTAAAGGATTCACATTGAGCAGAACTACAAATTACTATAGAACCCAATTTGGGACTCCAGAGAGCGGCTGTATGGTTGGGTCTTCACCTAATCTTTGCTCCTTGTTGTAATTTTGGGCCTGGGTGTCTCCAGGTCTTATTCAGCCAGCTCCTGCATACAGGATTTAACCTTCTAATAAAGATTAATCTCAGTACAGACCCATGTTAACACCAGAAAGACGTGAAATCCCCGTGGTGCCCACTCAATTTTGCTTCCTACACTCAGGCAGCCACCCATAAAGTTAAGTGTGCACCCTCTCACCATCCACTCACACAGGCAGCCACCTATACATTTAAGTTTGCACCCTTTACTATGCACTCACACACCCAGCCACCCATACATTTAATTGTGCACCCTTTCAACATCCACAGACGCAGGCGGCCTCCTATACTTTTTAAGTGTCCACCCTTTCACCATACACTCACACAGGCAGCCACCTATGCATGTAAGTGTGCACCCTTTCACCATACAGGCACACCAGGTAACCACCCATACATTTAAAAATGTGCACCCTTTCACCATACACTCGACCCAAACACCCAGCCACCCATACCTTTAAGTGTGCACCTTTTCACCACACACGCACGCATCATGGAGTTGAAGGGGAGCCCTATTACTTCAAAAATAAATAGTTTCTTTTTGAAGTCACTCTGACTTCATAAAGAAATGATTTCCGTTAAGGACCGAAATATAATGGAAATAATTTCTTTATGAAGGCAAAGTGACTTCAAAAGGAAATTATTTATTTTTGAAGTCATGGAGCTCCCCCACCCCATGACATGGATGGCCCCAGCCTAGAGGGTTCCATGTCATGGGGTTGGGAGAGCCCTCGGAATTCAAAAAGAAATGGTTTATTTTGTAGTCACTCTGCCTTCATGAAGAAATTATTTAAAAAAGAAATTTCACCAGTAAGTTTCTCTCCTGAGAAAGTGGGTACTTGAGTGCTGACCTCACTAGTGAGAGAAAATTCTCCCCTTATGAGGAAACTCAGGAGGCAGGGGAACCAATCATTGCCAGGGACCCCTTATTTTCCTGCCTAATTCTATTCCAGGTGAAGTAGCTTCTGGAGATTTGAAAAAGAACAATTTGAGTGCATAAGCCTTTCTAATCCAGGTGAAGTAGCTTCTGGAGATTTGAAAAGAACACCATGAGTGCATAAGCCAACACCAATGTCAACAGAGTGACAGTCTGGGTGGTGGCGCTGCTCTCTTGAGTACAAACATCAACGGAACTTCCACTATAAAGGGCGTTCTCTACTAGTGATAGCAGAGATATGGTTCTGCAAGTACGGGAGGGGAGGCACTGCCATGGTTTCAGAGGCAGCCCATGGTGTGGGCGTGGATGCGCTGTTTCATGGGTGGGGCAGTGAAAGCTCCTCGCTGCGGCGGCACGCACGCCTAGGCGCTGGGTGATATTACAGAAACTTTGCACCGGTGTTAGTGGATTTAGGACTTGTGCAAAAATGATTGCACACTGAAAATCATAACCTTTAAGTGAATTCTTGCAGCAGGAGAATGTTTGCCCCAGTGCCATACAGCAAACACGTAGTGAAGTCATCTTCCTGCCACTCGATTGCATAGTGCTAATTGGTTTCTTTCTGGAATAAACATCAAGGGAAACGGTCAGGCGGAGTTTGCAAGAGGCCTGTGCGTGACTGCACCTCACCGAGCCAAAGCCCGGGCAGGGCGTGACGTGGGTCCGGGCCTGCAGTGTTTGAAACTTAGCCAGGCCAGGAGACGGGGCGCTGTCTTGGGGGTAAGAGGAGGCCATACCACGAGCAGAATCCCCCACTCCTCTCCAGACACGCTGAGTCTGCAGGTCTGAACCTTCAATGCCTGGGTGTAGTGAGCAAAAGAGACACGGGGCCAATGGCACACATTAACGCCACGCTGGCACTGCAGGGCGCTGGTAGGTGGGCACACTTTCCCTTTGGTGTTATTTCAATGCAATTCATCGCCCTGCACCCATACCTCTCCCTTCAGAAGGTTCACTTTTTGCTCGACCACCGCTACCAACTTTGAGCCCCGGGAGCCTCTGGGGACCCCCGGTTTAGCCTCGCCAGTGAGCGCACCCACAGTTCTAGCCCTCCTTCCCCACTCTCTGCAAGCAGTCAAGTCCTCATATTGTGCTCTTTGCGTCTCTCCTGGGGGGCTGAGGGGCAAAGACTGCAGGTGAGAGGCTCCTTGGTTGATGCGGCCCACTCTGGTTCTCAGGCCTCAGCCTCATATGGGATGGGCACAAGTGACCGACTAGCACCCTTCCTGCGCAAAACCACCTGCCCGGTAAGAGCCATTCAACTCCTAACCTGGCCTGCTGCTACTGAATCCCCATTCCTCACTCCACTCCAGGCTTTCCTGCCTACCAGGATGCCCTCTCGGTACTCACTGAGGCTCTGGGCGCTGCTAAAGCCAGCCTCATTCCGGCCTCCGCTCTCAATTGCATAACCTCTCCACTACCTTCCAAACCATGCTACCCTCATGCCCTATTTAGCTGCTCCTTCCTCTTCCCAGCACTTTAACCTCACTCCCATACTCGCCCTCGCCCCTTCTCCCCACCTCCTCAGGCCTCCAGTGCATCTTGCCTCTGCCCCTTCTCTCAGGCCCCACCTGCACAGATGGCTGCCACGTGCTCAGTGTTGCATGTCACCCCTCCTCGGAGCATGGTAGCTCCTAGGATTTGCATAATGGTCACATGGTGGTAACCATGGGCCCAAGCTAATAAAAAGGACAAACTGCTTCCGGCTCGTCAGTCAACCAACAGCTGACAGTGTGTTTGTTGGAAGCACCATGCTGGTGCACACCGCATGGAGGGGCCCTGCATCTGGACGGTGCCCACTGTTCGTGTGGTGCAGTGTGATCACTGCTATCGGTGCAACCCCGGCCTGGGTGCCCCCCAGAGCCGGGGCTGCGGTGAGCTGGGTGCCCCCAGCCCACGTGATCCAGGGTAAGCAGGGGTACCCCTGCCGTGTGTATGCTGCGTGGATGCATTTATTGGGGGGAACTGTCACTTCTTAGGAGGGGTGGGGCTTTGGGAAGGGGGGGCAGAGGCAGGCGGTCATCCCAGGCTAGATTGCGCAGCACAGTGTATCTCTATATAGAACCCAATCCTGGTGATTTGCATACAAGCAAAGAGCATTATGGGAACAACACAATGTCCACAATTTTAAATGTTGAAGATGTCTTCATCAACAAAACCTTTCAAGCAGATAATGGACTCTTCTGTTATGATTGGTCCCAATGTTCACCCTAATAAAGGGATGTCTGTAAAATGGCAGAAATATATACCAGTTACAACACCTGCGAAACTGCTTGTGAGGCTTCCGTAGTTTCTGGCTTTGTGTGTGTTCTGAACGGCTTCATGAGGCGCAGAGTAAGGGTGGGTTGTGTAGCGAGCTCCGTTCCGGCCCATTTCCTGCACTGGGTGAACCTCTTTACTCCATCAAACGTTTCGCGCCTTTTATGAGGGGTCCGGCATCTCCCTCCTCACTGGTATTTTTCTTGTTCGCCTCAAGGTGGCAGTGCTCAACCAATTCTCAAACATCCCTCTATATAGAGTACAACAAAGCGATGAACGAATAGCCTGTCTCTCTCGCCCCCCCCCCCCCACTATCCTGAGCTCCTGGGGCAGGAGGACTTCAGAAGGATGAGCGGCTACATGGAAACAAGTGGACTCTGAACCCCGTAAAAAGCCCTGACCATATGTCTCTATTCTCACTACCGTCCCCCTCCGCCCTCCCCCTCCTTTACCTCTCCTCTTCCTAAGACACTGTGGTCCACTCCCCTCTCCTCCTAGTCCTCTCTAACCTTGGTAGCCAAAACGGCCCCCCACCTCCCTAATGCACCTGTTTCTCCCGGCCAGAGAATTAAGATCTAGGATAGCCGCCCCAAGGCTCTGCACTCAGCCATCTTCTCTTTGATCTCTGCACCCTCTAATTCACCAGGCTCGCCTCTTCCTTTGGGGGTCTCCTGCCAACCCTCTGAAGTGTCCTGCCTTCACTCCTGACCCCTCCTGGAAGTCCTGACTGTCTCACCGCATCCGCCGACGCTCATCTCCTCTAAGACCGAAGTCCGCGAACTCGTTGACAGGGCACCCCATCCCTACTCTCCTTGCCAATACCCCCCACACCCCATCCATTTTCCTCAAACCTGACCCCCCCCCGCCCCCTCCCTCCCACCGACGCTTCCAGTCTTGGGTTCTTTTGAAGCTCCAACAATCCATCACCCCTGTTGCCTCTTCCCTTCCTGATTTACTTTTTATTAAATGAGTTCGTTTATTACAAACTTTTTCCTTAATCCATTACATAGTCCACTGTACTAGGGTCTACTTGCAGAGCATTTGGCAGACTTGCCCTCTTCCTGCCAATCCTTACGCAGAGGCTCTCATGCCCACCCTGGTACAGAGTTGTCTCAACTACTGCCCAAAGCCTTATCTCGGGTCTCCCACACTTCTGGTGTACCCCATGGGAAATCGCTCAACTTTGCAACTCACACAATCTGCCTCTCCCCTCCCCCTCCCCCCGTTCTTCAGGCCATTGCAGGATGACGTCGCATGCATGCACGACCAGTCCCTTTTCACGTTTCTCCTACATATGTTCAAATCCATTCATAGAGGTAGCGTCCAGCCCCACCCCACCTGGCTTCTCCTATCTTCTGCTGCCCCCTACCTCACACGCTTGGACCAGCAGCCACCCATCCCTTGCCCACCTTAGGAGCCTTCTCGAATCCACCCCTTCTCCCTCCATCACCAACTCCACCGGAGCTCCCTCTGCACACGCAGCACCAGCACGCCTGCATGCAGGGCACTCACTGGGCAGTGCGCACGCTGCATCTCCTTCGCACTCAAAGCACCCCACATTATCCAGACCCTCCCCCACCCCGCAAACGCGCCGCACTGACTCACGATGACCCCCTGCCTGAACTCTTCTCCCCAGCCACCAGTGCACGTAGACTGCAATGCCTTGGCTGCCCCCCGTGTTGGTCTTTTCGCCGCTTCCTGGTCCATCTCACCTCTGACCTCGCCTGGTCCTTCCTCCATTGCACAAGTCCCATTGTAATGCGCCCACACCCAGGCCTCCCCTGGCTACAGTGTGTCCCTGTGCATGTGTTTCTTGGCGAAACACCTGCTCCTCCTCAATAACATTGAACACAATACATACAATGTAATGTCGAACGCTATAAACATTACTGTGGGTGAACACACCTCACAAATCAGGAACGGGAACACCCCTATGTCCACACGACTGTTGGTTATATTGGCGTAATGGTGTGCTCTAAGTTGTGAATACTTGTGTCATTTTATTTATTTATTTATTTATTTTTTGTATTTGTTGGTAGCGCCCAGACCCGGCGGTATCACGGCGCTACGGTACAGTGTTAGGACTCGACGGTCATAGTGAGGTACATGTTGTACCGCTGTTTCCCAACACTGCTGCTAGCACTGATTTGCGTGTTGGTTTGCCCCTACTGCGTACGTACTGGTGGAGCGCGGAGCCAGCCTGGGGGAAGTAAAGGGGTCCCGTGCACAGCAACAGGCATAGAGTGAAGCCTTGTGCATGCATTATGTCTCCCAGGCATCAAGCAGACACAGTTATGCATCGGATTCGGTGCTCAGAGATTACATAAATGCAAATCCTTGTTGTCCGAGACCTGGCAGCAGGGCAAGATGGGCCTTCAAAAGAGGTCCCTGGCAGCGGGGGGAGCCCAGGACGCCCAAAGCACTTTTCATTCAATGTGTGCCGACAGAGTTTTATTGCAGCACCTTCAAGGCTGCCTGCTTCATCTACAAAGTTCTAATGTCCAAGACGCCATTTTACGTCGCTGAACAGATCACCTTCTCGGGAGGTCAACACAGCTCCAGGAGCCAGAGTTGAATCTAAGAAGAGCAAGGAGGAGAAGACCCGAATACAGGCTTTCTCCTGCTATGATCCCACTCTCCGGAACAACCTTCCTGCTAACAGCAGGCTAGCCTGTGCCCTACTGCGATTCAGGAAAGCTCTGAGCACCCTACTCTTCAAGGAACACTTCCCCCACACACGAGGACCATTGGCTGACACAAGGATCCCCTTGACCCCACTATCTTCCCCTCCCCTTATTGTTGCTTTCTTGCTGGGGTTCACACCAGGTAAATCACCTTCATATATACGTGCTTGTGTCAGCGATTGAGTTAAACCAAGTTGTGTATGAGCGCGCTCTCATGCAAGCTCAGCCAGCACTCGTTCTTCCTCTGGCCAGAGAGGTGGAGAGTGGGTGTCCGCTCAAAGATTTGAATCCAAAAGGATCAAATGCCATAGGAACGAGTCAATTTGACCTAAAACAAAAAGGTTCGAATTTTTCTTTTTTTAAAAAAAAATGTTGGGTTTCCGTTTTGGAAAAAAAGTGGTTTTTACCACAAAAAAGGGGGTTTGGGGAAGGACCCCTCCCCCCAAAAAAATGTAAAAAAAAATCGACCCTTTTGTTTTAGGTCCTTTTGATTCGACCCTTTTGTCATTCGATCCTTTGCATTCGAATCTTTGTCCTATAATCGATGGAGTGTTGTGTCACAGAATCAGCCATCCTGCCACCAAAGCCACTCCCGAGTAATCAGCCATCCTGCCACCAAAGCCACCCCCTGAGTAATCAGCGAGACCCAGTAAAAGGGTCTATGCACTTTAAATCAAGTTGCTCCAGCATAAAATGTACCAGGAAGTTGGTGATGGGCCTGGCAGGCAGAATGTTCTCCTTCTCCAGCAAAATCCCAAAGTGCAAGCAAGGCTTGCCTGAGCTCCCCTGCTCTGAAATACAGATCATTTAGCATTGATGGCCGCCACAGTGGTGGGCAAGAGTGGTTATGGCCTCCCAGCAGGAGCCAAGGCAGGCCTGAGTAAAGTGGGGCTTCCGGGCGAAGCCTCAGCCAGTACTGGGTTCTTATATGATGTGGCATTTATAACACGCCTGCACACAAGTGTTTCTAGGCGCGATGAGGCAAGGAGGGGTAAAAACAACGCTCTTACTAGGCCTTGTGTCATTCTGATCGCGCAAGTGCAGGGAAGAGGGAAGAGGAGTCGTGCTGGGGGAGGGGAATAAAGAAGTGTAGGTAACTGGATAAGTGCAGCCAGCGGGTGGCTCATAAGTGCAGAGAGAAGGGACTCTAGGGTTGCAGATACAGGCCCTTAAGTGCTGGGGGAGCCCGGAGGCAGTGCAAGGGCAACTGGACATGCAGGAGCCTGGGCCGAGATCAGACGGTGACCAGGTGACCAGCGCACAGAGCAGTCAGGTACATCTGCAGGGGAAAGGACGAGAGAATGCAGAAGAGAAAACGGAAGGTCTTGAGTTGCTTCCAGAACTGGAGGTGATTCTGCTCAAGTTTGAGAGAGAAAGGAGGCTGTTCCAGAGGGAGGCCCCAGCCGAGGAGATAGATCTGCTCCCAGCGTTCTGCTTGGAGAAGCATCTGACCCTCAGCTCAGCTCAGTTGGAGGTGGATGAGCTGAGAGCTCGAGAAGGTAGTTGTTTCGTAAGAGAAATTTGGAGGTATAGCAGTCCGAGGCCCCAGAAAGGCTTGTGGATGATGCAGAGGGTCTAGAAATTCATCCTTGCAGTCACGGGGAGCCAGTGAAGAGATTTCAGAGCTGGAGAGATATGATCTGTGGGATTGAGGCCAAGGACAAGTCTCGCAGTGCTGTTCTGGATAAGTTGTAAAGGTCGAAGAGTAGAGGCAGGAAGATTTAAAAAGAGGATGTTGCAATAGTCCAGCCTAGAGAGGACCAGAGCTCTGGAGACAGTGAGCTTCTGGGGGACAGTGAGAAAAGGAAGAATACCTCTGAAGAGGTGCAGCTGATAGTTTAACTTCTTAGAGATGTCAGAGATGTGAGAAGAGAAGGAGAGGGTGGAGTTGAAGATGACACCAATGTTCTTAGCCTCACAGGAAGAGGGCCAAGCGTGGGTGGTCAGAGCGAGAGAGGAAAGGAGGGAGCAGGTGTCCCAATGAGGAGGATCTCAGTCTTACTGGCATTGAGGCAGAGATTGTTGGAGGCACACCATTCCTGATTTGCGGCCAGCTAATCTGATATGAGAGAAGAAGCAGAGGTGGCTGATGGGAGCCTGAAAGAGAGCTGGGTGTCATCTATATTACCCTGAAAATTGGAGCAGAAGGTAGCGATGTGGTGGGCAAGAGGTGCCAGGTAGTGGTTGGGAAGCCAGAAAGTCAGTGAGCGAGGTTAGACCCCTGGGGAACACCGCAGGTAGAGAGAGAGAGAGAGAGAGAGACAGAGCGAGGGAGAGAGAGAGAGAGAGAGAGAGAGAGAGAAGAGAGGAAAGAACCCAGTTGGAACTGACAGGATAGGTCTGTGAGAAAGGAGGTAAACCAGGCCAGGGCCTGATGAGTAATACCAAGGTTGTCGCAGAGGCTATTGAGCAGGATGGCATGGTAGACTGTGCCAAAAGCAGAGGATAGATGAAGGAGAATGAGGACAGAGGGGGATTGGAGTCAGGATTGGAGAGCAGGTCTTCACAGGTGTTCCTTAGAGCAGTTTCTATGCTTCTGGCCGCTCTGAAGCCAGTCTGGTGGTCATGGAGACAACCAACAGATTCATAGTGAAGATTAAGCTGGGAGATGGCCAGCTTTTCCAAGAGTTTGCCCAGGAAAGGAGTGCTTAAGGGGAAGGTGAAAGTTCAAGAGGTGAAGGAATGTTTGCAGAAATTGGCCAAGGCTGGAGCAACAAGCCTTTTTACGGGGGTGCTAATGGTATTTTTTAAAGGGAATCAGCACCACGCATATCCTGCATGGCAATTTCCTTTAACAGAAACCTTTACAAATCAATATGACCAGCGCTAGTCAAAGTAGAAGGACATTAATCATTTTGCAATAGTAAACCCAGCATGAAGCCAAGCATTTTCCTCCTCATTCAGACTTGTGGGGTGTAATCAAAGACCCCTAAACCAAGAGAACTGAAGAGCCATATGGAAAAGGCATACCTGCCATTACCAAAGGGAAAGCAGCATTTTAATTCACAAAGGCAGAAGCAATTCAAAGGTCCCTTTCATATAAAAAACAGGATTTTTCAACACTGACACCACAATGGCTTTACATGCGTGTTTGCAAGTTAAAGCAAGACATGAGAAAAATGTTCCTCTGTAAACAAGATTTAATGCATATTATGCTTCATATGCAAAATACCGGCAACAAGGGAAAAGAAACGTTTTATGAGTCATATAAAGATTTCATTTGAACCCAAGGCAGGCCCTTTTGCCTTGTTGGTGGGCAAATTTCACAAAGAACTCCCCCATTGCAAGCCTGGCCTTCACACCCCCCCCGCTATTTACAACTGCATTAAATTATGTCTTGCTAAGGGTGTCCAGCATGATGTTTCCCTACACCTTCTATCTCCAAGGGCTGTTCTGAGCAGGCCAAATGCTCTGGCTGGTGCATGTCCGGAACGTAAGGGAAGGTGTGAACACAGAGGCTGCAATCAAGTCTGAACTTACAGTAAAATAAGAAGCTTTTCAGATCAAAAGATGGTCCCCTTAAGATAGGAAGACAGGATGCCAGCTGTCTGCAGTGGGGGATCTCTGTGTAGAAAATGCATCCCCCATTTACGATCTTCACCCTACATTTGAAACAACAGAGAGACTAATAAAAAAAACTGGCCCAGAGAGACAAATGGTTTGAAGGAAGCAGAGCTCCTATTTGAAATAACCTAAATGTTTACCATTCTTTTAAAAGGACTATTATAACTTCAGCTTTTTTATCAGCAACCACAGGTTGCACTGATTATGTATGTTTAATGTTTTAGGTAATTTTCAGGTGATTTTGGTGATATAAAATTCATTCTGTGACTCAGGGAACTGTAAAGGCCATCTAAAATGGGTTTCTGCCTGATCTGAAAATTGAGAGTTGGCGAACTGGTGAAGGGTAAAATTTGAAATATGCATAATAAGTTGCATGTTCCTAATGATTAAGCTTTTTGTAAAAAAAAAAAGCAGAAAAATGCCGATCAGCTTTGCAACATGGTGCAGACCCAGTTTTTGCCAAAAATTTGACATGAGAACACATGGGGATTACAAATGGGAATTTCAATATGTCTGCTCCAGACTCCTAAACCAATCCTTAGAAATGGGCTGGATTTGGGAAGAGAGAAAAGGGTAACTGTCCAATTCTATTTGCAAAAACTCTTGCAGGGGACGCCTCAAGACTGTAACATTGATGGTGCCATCGCTGCTATATAAAGTTGATGCATTTTGAGGAAGGGCTGCTGAGACGTACCATCTGACAGCTGTGTCTGGGTGGAGATGTCTATTGGTAGGGAGGCCTAAAGAAGCTGCCTGAACTCTATGGTGAACACCTGGGGATCATCCTTGAGAGTGAATTGACCAGATCCCTGCGCTGTCCTTCCAGAGGGACCTGACATGCAGCTGGCTATCCTGAACTTTAAACAGAGGTTTACTATGCAGGTAGAATTGAACCCCTTGTATCCAAAAGGTGGGGGAGCTGCTCGCCTTAAACCCTTTCCCTTTATAGCAGGCAGGGGGGGGAGCAAAACTGTAGATCCTTAGCCTATTTAACTAATAAATATTAATTGTATTAATTCCCCTTGGCACAACGGTACAATGTCCTTTTGTTCTTGGAATAATTTTTCACAGGGGTTTTTACTGAGATTTATTTTTTTTGAAAAAACCCATAGAATCTTTTAGAAAATCAGGGGGTTGGACGGGGAACCCCCCAAAAGAAATCATGGTAAAAAAACCTGCAATAAAATATCCCGCAATGAAATGACATGGAAACGGCAGAACACCACTACTAATTTTTGTTGAAATTTGAAATTAACAAAATTCATTTCCAGTGTGCGCTGAAAAATATAGACTGTAATTTAAATGGCCAATCATTTTGTTCAGCTTCCCCAACACAGGCCTTTAAGTGGGGGGCGGAGAGGTCTAAAATCCAAAATTCTTCAATCATTCTAATTTTTCAGTCAGACTTCCTCAACACAGACCAAAGTGGTGGGGGCGGTCTGGAAAACAAACTGCTAAATCACCCTGTGTTTATTTTAAAGCAAAAGTGTGGGTGAAATAATAATTGCCATATGCATGTGCACACATTTGTAAAACTAAACTGCTAGACTTTTGGGCACGCAGGAAAATCGAAATTGCACAGCATTGAACATTTTATTTATTTGTTTGTTGATTGATTAGTTTAATTATTTCTTGAAGTGAAATTTGTAGAAAGTAAAGGATTGTGATTTGTGCTCTTTTCAACTCACTTGTGTGATTTATTTATGTTGAGAGAAGTTTATTGTGTTGTGCCACATGGATAAAGAGGGGTTTGAAATGTTTGTGCGATTCAAATAAACATAAATATATTTCCTGTGCACCGGCCTGGTTCTTGGCTCATTGGTAGCTCAGGGGGACGGACACAAGGGGCGTGATATGAGGCTGAGATAGGGCTGTATAAAAGAACTGACATCAACGGTTTATTGTGTGACACTAATCTTGGGGAGGGAAGGAACTTAACGTATTGAGAGTGGTCTCTCAATAAACCGTTACACTCTATTGAATTTCCAACCTAGCAGGGCCAGCTGAAGGTGATCGAGGGCCCATTTCAATGGTCTGCTTGGCCCCCCTCCCTCAACACCTGGGATCAACCATGACTGCACGTTAGACATGGCAAGGCCGGATGAAGATCTATCATGACTGGTGGGGGCCAAGTTCAACAAGACGTTTGGGGGCCCTTCCTTGCCTTAATGTTGCAAAAAACAGTCCATCAAAAGAACGCAGTGGGGTAGCTAATTGCGGCAGATTATCGCAGGGCAAGCTGCCAGCTGGGAGCTGAGACACCAAATGTTTGTTGCATCTTTTTGTGTTGGTGTGCGTCCTGATGCCTGCAGGCTTCGGCGTGAGATAAAACAGTAAATAAAATGAATAAATAAATAAATAAATAAATGGCACTAATGACAGAGAACTGAGTAGAAAGGCAATGAGGTGCTAAAAAGATTGCCATATTCCCTGAGAGGTAGGTGACTGCCTGAGGACGTCACTAATGGCTATCCGTAACATATGCGTCCTGCATGTTTAATGTCTGGAAGTAAATGACTATGTTTCAGTGTCGTGCGACTGACTAAATGGTGCATCTCCTCTGCCAGCCCCACCCCCCCGAGCTACATTTGAAAAATGTGTAATGCCCTGATGCTGTCCCTTCAAACTTGAACCGCATGTGCGCACAACAAATTGACAGTAGGTGGAGGAGGGAATGAAGTCACTCTCAAGTTGGTCACGAACATGATTCGTGACCAACCAATAGGGCTGATTCTGGGCCTTAAGGCATGGGTGGATTCCAATGGGACAGTCCATCCCTTAGCTATTCTCATATCTTACACATTAGGGGCAGGCTACATGTTGGCGCACCTTACGCCATCGCTCAAGGAGAACCCTTTGATCTATTCTGCAAGCCTGCTAGCTCCACCCAAGGTCAAGAGACGCCAACACAGAGGTAGATCATTTGCGACCAATGCCGCCAAGACTTGAAATGTACTTCCTAAAATGGGGGTCTGCAAGCTCCCTGTGTATCGCCAGATGCTTTGGACTACAATTGCCATTATCCCTTACCGTTGAATAAGCTGGCTAGGCCTGATAGCAGTTGCAGTCCTACTCTTCTAGGGAGTGAAAAGTTGCAGACCCTGCCCTACAATATTCTAATTATGGACCCCGAGACAGACCGAGGTGTGGCCTGCTTGTATGGGTCAATTCTAGTTTAAATTGGAAGGTTGTATCCAGGGATACTAGGCCTCGTTCCGAGTCCGGTGGTAACCCTGCCGGTGCTACCGGTGGGGTGCCGCCAGACCCGTAATAATTTACTGATGCCTGACTTCCCAGTACCACCGGGCGAATACAAGTCCGGCGGCCGGGATGTCAGGCGCCGGTACATTTGTAAATCCCCTTTCTCATAGAATCTTATGGGACAGGGAATCTGTGGGAGTGGGGACACAGGAGCACCGGCACCGTTAACAACGGTGCCGGTGCGTCAGTGACAAGTGTGGCTACCATGGCCGCTGCGCCCTGCAGGGTCAGACCTGTTGATCACAGCAGCTCCGGCAGGCAGACCTGTAGTATGCCGGTCCAGAAACAAGGGTGCCAGTGAGCTTACCGGCACCCTTGTTCCCAGACCGGCAAACAGGTAATGAGGCCCACCGACTCTATTGACTTGCAATACCCTGTAGCCTCAACCCCAAGGGTCAGTATTGTTTATTATTTACCATCTACAATCGACCAAACTCATTGAGCCTCATACGGGTTAGACGGTAATTACGCTATAAATCTGCGTAAAACGAATTATCGTTACCGCCACTTGGTCAGGTGGAATTACTGCCTGATTACAAGTGGTGGTAGCGGTGTAATTCCCCATTGCCTTTGGGTCCATTGGACCCAATGGGGCTTTTTTTGTGGAATTAATGCAGCGGAATTACCCCTGCAGTAATTCCACCAATTCTGCTGATTTTTTGGCATTGAGTGGCAAGATGTGCCTCCAGGTTTTTGCTGGAGGTGAATCTTCCACTCAAAACACAAACTCATAATCTGGCATAGTGGTAAAATTGATGGTAACTCAGTTACCACCAATTTGACCATTTACCGCCATACTCGTAATGCGGCCCATTGTCTGTTATCATGGGTTGGGGCAGACTGGAATATTGCGCATGTTGTGGTCGCAGGGAATAGAACCACTCCTGTGCCTTGGAGGGCTGTGGGAGGATCAGGGTAAAGCTTGGGGAATACCATCTTTGGTTGCCCCTCGACCAAATAGGGCCCATTGCCTCTCACTAGAAACATCTCGAGCTAAGAGCATGCAATGGGCGTTATATTAATGACCAACCAGCCGGGAGTACTTATTTGGCCCAAAGGGTTCCTCTCTTATTGATTATGTTCTTATTTTGGCCAGAGACTTGCATGATCATGCCATGGCACATGGGCATGATCTGCCTTACCAGGCGATTTCTGTCGCGGGTCACTCTCGTAGATCTGGGTAAAGCTAATGGACCAGGATATTAAACCTGGGCTTTATGAAGAAGTCTTGCCACACATTGAAAATGTCTGCTGGGAGTGGACCCGGGATTTGGATGTAGGAGGGGCCCTTGAGAGGATGGTTGGCTGTATCACCCCCTTTGTTACATGTTCGGAGATGCTTTGGTTTGATCATGAATGTATACAGGCTAAGACGGCTTTGGTTGCAAGCCAGTCCTCGGGTCCTCCTGTAAATAAGATGCTGGTCCGCACGAGTAGAGCTAATTAGAAAAAGATAACCAAAAGGAAAACAGATGTGTCCTTGCAATGGCTTGTGAGAGAAGGGCATCGCGTGAGCTTCTGGAAGCTGGTCTGCGGTTCTGAAGTTATTGGGGATGCAAGATTGCAATGTAATGTCACGGCAGGTGCATGGCGCAATCGTTGAATGGAGGGGGCTTTGATCCAGGACTGCCAGGTAACACGGGGACTCAATCCTGTAATGACAGCCCACTGGAAGACGAGGGGCTATCTATCGGTGTAGAAGACGTTGTAGTAGCCTACAGGGGTGGGGGCGTCTGTGCCAGATAGGATTCCAGTGGAGCGTTTCAAAGATGAACCGTTCATTTGGCCCTCTGTCTCATGGAAGCTTTTCTCCAAGTGTACAAATGCAAAAACTGTACCAACATTGTGGAGATTAGCTGGAAATGTACCCATTTATAAAAAATGTGGTCAATTATCACTCTATATCCCTCTTAGACAATACTGGAAGATCTTTGCGGAAATCCTTCTAAAACCTACAGGCCTGGGTTGATGACGATAAAATTGTTCACCGACGACTTCAGGCTGGGTTACAGAAAGGAAAGGGCACGGTCGACCAAAGCGTTTTATTTCTCCTTCATCAAAAGTACACCGTCCCGAAGAAGATGAGACTTTATGCCATCTTTGTGGATTTAAAGACAGCATTTGATGGTGTACCTCGGGATTTGCTTTGGGAAAATGCCCAAGTCGCTCATCTTGGCTGTTCGGTCATTATATGCCGAGAACAAAGCAGTGGTTTGATGTGGGTTGGCAGGTGAAGTCACGAGCCAATTTGAAAAGGGGTAAGACAGGGGTGAGTGTTGGCCCCTCTCTTGTTTTGTGTTGATGGTGAAGAGGTTGTTGCTTCCCTGCTGGCGGACTGTCTAGACCCTCCTAAAATGGGTTTGGAAAGATTCCCCACACTTTTCTTTGGGGATGAGGCCATCCTGCTGTCTACATCGCCACCGGGACTGAGAGTTACTTTAGCGTCATTTGCAAGGAGGTGTGAGGATTTGAAGCTGACCATTAATATCGATGAAACCAAGGCCATGGTCTTCAAGCCGAAATGTTCTAAACGTCAGAGGATTGATATTAGGCTGGTAGGCCATGGCCTGGAACAGGTTAGCTTTTATGATTATTTGGGAAACAGATTTCATGGGAATGGTATGTGGATATCCCAGGTGGATAAAGCATGCCTAACTCTAGAGAGGAAGGGTGGTGGGGGTTCAGAGGTTTCATAATCTACATGGCCGAGGTCCTCTAACTCCTGCACTAGAGTTATATCAAAACAGGCCGTTACTCCTGCCTCTTACGGGGCGGAACTCTGGGGCTTCTCAAACGTATCGGATTTAACTAAGGTAGAGAATGTATTTCTGAAGAGCTTGCTTTTGCTAGCCCAGGGCTCGCCCAACACCCTTATTCATCTGGAGGTAGATCTCTGCCCCATTGGCGATCTACTTCTCATGAAACCAGTCTTGTATTGGATTTGACTTTGGAGCAAGTGAGGGGTCTGGCTATTGCCCTTGTTGGGATGGAAATGAGTCTATCCCACACCCTAGCACTACCAAATAAGGTGAACCACATATGAGGCAATATAACATACAAGGGGGAGCCCTATGCATCATCAGATACCACACAAAGACCCCACAGCGCATAGAGGTATGGGCTCAGCACTCACAATGACCACACTCCGCAACTCCATATTGTATTAGGCATAGAAAGAACAAACTGTGCTGCTCATGTTCCGAGTTCACACAGGGTTACAAAGCCTCATTTCTGCACAACATGCTGGCTCCTCTTGAGTCCTGTTCCCACGAAGTCCATTTTCCTCTCGTCCCCAGTCTTGAGAATAGTTAGTATCACCTCAAGGAATGTGCCCTGCGAAGAGCGTGAGACAGCACCAGGCTCTGCGCTGCGTCCATTCATCTCCACTAACCTGCCATCAGGCCCCTCCTAACCCCCACCCAGCCAGGCCAGAGCCACCCTGACACCACTAACTCGACCCCCACACCTTTGAATTCTTGATAAGTCCAAGACCCCCAGGTCCCATCCTCCGTAAAGTGTCCAGCAAAGATCTAAAACCAAAGCAGCCGTATTTCCTTCTAGAAACAACACACGTCCTCTGTAACATGAGGTACGAGGACGGGTAAATCAAAAATCAAACCCCAGGGGGAGACATTGGGTGCGAGAACTGTGGTATCAGTGAAGCCCTGAATGGTCAGCACGACTGTATTTTATCCTCCCCTCTCCCTGGCACCATTTCCCGTGCTAGCCCAGGTGCCTGCCAGAATTAATGAATAGCCCGTCTCAGTTGTTTAAATAGGAACTTTGTAGTTTATGCTTGCCCTGACCTTCACCGCGAGGATGAGTCCAGCTAATCCACGACGAGCCAGATCGACGGGCAAGAACCAGCCAATTACTGCTTTGCATCCCCTATGGAGCAGGCCCATGTGTAGGGGGCCTCCAATCAGTGGCCCGGATTCTACCCTATGTTGTGACCTTTTTTGAAGTTATAAGCCATTGTTTGCTAATGTAAGATCAGAGCGCTCTCGAGCAGCAGAGTTATTTGCCTCCACTTGTATTGTGTACGAGTAAACCTTGTTATCTGTGCCAACCTATCTCTTGGCTTATTTCCCTAGAAGGTTGTATTTACTCTGGAGTGTGCGTATAGAGGGACTTACCCTTTATGTCGAAAGCAAGAAGAAACTGTTTGGCATTTTGCATTGTTTGGCCCGCGACTTGGTGTTCTGAGAACTCATTATTTGAAGCCAACACTGAGGGGGGCGGGTGTGAGAACCATTAGAGAAGTTTTAAGCCGCTGCAAATCAGGGGCGTTGCTTGGACTGAAAACGATCTGGGCGTACACTAATGTCGGGAATCGGGGCTAGCTAGCCTTTTGGTTGTAGCGCCTGAGCTTCTATCCAAGACTTTAACCCAAAGATCCAGGCCAGTAGCACCCCAAGTCCTCCCCTCGTGAAGCCTCTGCTGCAAATGCCCTGAAACCCTGGCTACCATTGGTATGGTAGCAACATTTATCCACAGCGCCTGGCTCTGGAGACAAAGGAACTTTAGTGGCCTCGTGTGCAAATATAATGGATGGTTTTTGATCATATGTGCCCCCCAGGCTTGCGAGCTTCTCCCCCTTGCGGGTGCTATAGATTTGGTAGTGTCAGGTTTTATGTTTTTATATTGTTTGTTTGTTTTGTTTGTTTATTTGTTTATTACATTTATAAAGCGCACTAGACCCAAGAGTAGCAGGGCGCAGAAGGATATGCGAGGCTTGCAAGTGTTACATAATGTACAGGCAATATACAAAAGTCACATTAAACAGGAAATAATACAATATATGCAATAGTACAATATACAGGATTTAGGTTACATGTCGAGGCAGAGTTATTTACATGTTAATAACTAGGGATGTACATAATTAACAATCTAACAGCAGGTCATATTAACGTACCAAAGCTTCAGAAGAGAGCTAATTTTCTGTTAGGTTGAGGTACGTAATGAGGTTCTTTCTGAAGAAGGAGTAGGGTAGGTCGGCTCTCAACTGGTGTGGCAGGGAATTCCAAAGTTTAGCGGCCTTCACAGGGAAACTGTTACCGCCAATCTTAGAGGATTTAAATCTCTGTACTACCAAACAATTAGTATTAATGGTTCTAGACAGTCTGCTGGAAGTTCTTCTGGATATTGTGTCAATTAGGTAGCTCGGTGCCACATTGTGTAATGCTTTATGTGTCAAAGAGGCGATTTTTAGTTGAATTTTGTTGTGGGTAGATATCCATTTATGGTGGCGTCTGATAGCAGAGATATGCACTCTTTTGTTGATGCCTAGTGCAGCTCTAATGGCATTGTTTTGTAGTATTTGGAGTTTCTGGATAATGGATTTGTTACCACTACTGTAGAGGGCGTTGCAGTAATCTAATCTTGATAGAATTAGTGCTCTGGCCAGTATGAGGCAGCTGTCATTAGAAAGGAAGGGCCTACCTGCTCTGATCAGTTTACAGGTATAGGCTATGGTGGAACCCAGGGCGTTTAGTTGTTTAGTAAAGGACATTGTTGCATCCAGGTAGAAACCAAGAGTTTTTGCCTCCTTGGAGACAATAGTATTGTTACCGTCAATGGTGAAAGAGGCATATTCATGCCCTAGTTTGGAGATGTTGGAGGGGGAGCCAAGGATGATCAGCTCTGTCTTATCATCATTCAAGCATAAGCCGTGAGTGGACATCCATGCCTGAATGATGAGATAGATTCTATTCACCAACGCCAGGTCCCTGACATGATCCCCAGAAAGAGGGAGGAGAATCTGAGTGTCATCTGCGTAGTTAGTGTAGGTGACACCCAGAAGGTCCAGATCATCGAACAGTGGCTTGGTGAATATATTGTAGAGGGTAGGGGACACACACGATCCCTGAGGGACCTCACACATGATAGGGGTGGGATCTGCAGCTGCAGAAGGTGAGAATACTCTGCTAGTTCTGTCGCTCAAGAAAGATTCTATCCACTTAACAGCGCCTAAGGAGAAATGGGCTGATGTCTCAAGATGCCTACAGAGGACCTTGTGATCAACCAAGTCAAATGCAGCTGAGAGGTCAAGTAGCAACAGTAATGCTGTTTTCCCTTGATCTCTCAGCTTGTTGATCAGAGTCTTCAGGTCTATAAGTGCAGTTTTCGTCCCGTGTAATGGTCGGAATCCTGATTGTCGGACCCCTAGGAGTTTGTACTGTTCGAGGTGTTTTTGGATCTGCACATAAGCAATTTTATCCAGAATTTTGAGTAAAATGGTACCGTTGTGATAGGGCGGTAGTTGGTAGCGATAAGTGGGTCTAATGTTTGCTTCTAGAGAAGCGGAAGCACCCATGATTGTTTGAGATTAGCTGGGACGGTACCGGAGGCAAAGGAGGCATTCATCAATTTGGAGATGAAGGGGGAGAGGTCTCTTGCAGCCTCTTTTATGATGTACGCTGGGCAAATATCTCCTTTACAATTGGACGGTTTGAGAGAAAGGATAGTTTTTTCACTTCAAGGATAGTTGGTTTAGTGAAGCAGAATATGGTATTGGGATCTGGAATATTTACATTAGGTGGTGGTTAGTCGGTTGAGATAAGTTCAGAGAGTCTTTCTTATTTTTTATTTTAGTTTGGAGAGTGTTGATTTTATTGGTTAGTGCTTTTTGAATCTCTGAACACGAATTCTTATCTTTAATTCAGATATCAGGTGGAGAGATAGGAGACTCAAGTTCTTTCAAGATTGTGAATAATTCTTTCATGCTAGAGTTGGACTTGGCTATACGTTCATTGTAGTAATTTCATTTTGCCTGGCAAATTTCTTTTTTATAGTGTGAAGCAGTAGACACTAGCTTCTTTTTGTTCTCATGGGAGGGGCAGAGGCGCCAGTCAGTTTCGCATTTTCTTTTTAATAGTCGCAGGTCCTTTAGTTGTGGAGTGAACCACTTATTGAGGTGTAGTTTAGCTTGACTAGCTCTCAGTTTGAGAGGGGCGACTTTGTCCAAGGTGGAGAGCATGATCTTATTGTATTCTTGGACCATAGTGCTGGGGTCTAGGTTGTCTGACAGAGAATTTAGGGTAGGTAGAATATTAGGGATCACACTGTCCACTGTTATATTCTTTTGTGATCTGGTTAGACATGGAGGCACTTCTTGGGGAGCTATGAGTTTCTGTCTGGTAGTGGAGAGTGTCATGGACACGAGGAAATGGTCAGTCCAAGATAAGGGAGAAATAGAGGTAATAGTGGCTGAGCCATTGTGGTCAGCAACCCAATCCAAGGTTCTACCCTTGGTATGGGTGGGAGCGTTCCCCTTTTGTGTTAATCCTAGAGCATTGAGGGAGTTTGCTATTTGCAAGGCTTGATTGTCAGAGGGATCATTCAGGCCTAAATTAAAATCACCACGCAACAGTACTTGCGAAGTGGGTTTGAGATTCCTAGCAATTAGGTTATGCAAGTCCTCTTCAAAGGTGCCAATAGGACCAGGGGGTCTGTAAACTACATGCATGGTGAGTGATTGTGAGTTCTTTATTGGTATCTTGATGGACAGGGATTCACATGATTGAGGGTCAAGTGGGGCTATTGGTCTCAGCGACAAGCTCTCTCTGGATATGATAGCTATTCCACCACCTCGGGAGCCATCTCTGTCTTGTCTGAGAATAGTGTATCATTCTGGAATGGCTAGCGTGAGTGCCGGTCCTGCGCCCTTGTGTAACCATGATTCGGTTATGACTAGGAAGTCTAGGCTGTCTTCTGTGATTGGGTCGGCTACGTCAATAGCATGGGCCACCAGTGACCTGGCATTAAGTAGAGCTCCTTTGGGAGGTAGATTTTCTACTTTAGTTGTGGTTAGACAAGTGGAAGGGCTATTGGGGGCTGATGGCTTGGAGATGAGTAAGGGAGTCGGGATAACAGAAGTACTACAGGTGGGTAGGGTGGTGGGCCCTTTAGCATTAGTGGTTGTCATAGTATGGTGATAATTCGTTTTTCTGTTGGAGGGTGGTAGCGATCTGGTAAGAGGCTTGTGGATTTTAGGGAGTCTACTACGTAGTTTATGATTTCTGATGACCGTGGAACTAGGGATCATAGTGTATTCTCCTGAGAACTGGTGGTTAGAATGGGCAAGATTACTGGGTTTAGGTGCCATGTTAATGGAGGTATGAAGGAGGGATTTCTTCACGACTAGGAGGGTAGCCTCAGGGTAGGCTACCAAACTGGTGAGCAGTTGCAGGGTGATGAGTACCATAGGTAAGTGTGGGATACGGCGGCCTGGCAAATTAGTGGTAAGAAGTGGGTCGCAATGGGCCAATGGGTCGCAGTGGGCCAATTCAACTTTAGCTAAATGGGCCTGAGGCGCAATATACACGATACACAGAATATTCGAGGACAGGTCGGTATAGGCAGATTCAATTTCAGCTATGTGGGCCTATAGCACGGTCTGCACGGACACAGACTACTCAAGGACAGAATGATAGGGCTATAGCAGTCCAGGTCAATGATGCTGAATAGCAATGCGGCGCTCGGGCTAAACGGACGCTAAATGGACATGATGGTTATGGGCTACTCAGAGGCAAAGTAATGAATGCAATGGTATCATGGCAAGCAAGTCCGTATGGTACAAAACATGAGGCGGTGCACACAAAGCTGAGACAGTACTTTTACAGAGTGAATACAAGCCGTCTAGGCTACAGGGAGAGCAAACTGTACAGTACCACGTTAAGCTAGTTAGTGCACCCCAATGGCATATCAGTGCAGGACACAAAGGCATGCAGTCCGAATGATATATAGATCATGTAGCAGTATATACATAATTTAGGTGATACGTTACAGTCACACGCAAATTGCATGTTGATGGTATGCAATACAGGCTGAATATAAGTCTGATGACGGTACGCCCAGGGTTGGAAAGGGGGTAGCGCACATGCAATATGTGTAGGCTTGATATGGTGAAGCAAGTGGGCGAGCGAGTCGAGATAGGCTCTCTAGTGCATTAGTGGCAATAGACTTAACGAGTTCAGATGAGTGGCGGCAGATTACTCGAGTAGGGAGTACTGTATAGGTTAACTGTTCAAGGGGATGAGGAGAGAGCATGAAGAAATGTGGATGTTAAAGGTCAGGCATCGTATGATGGCGATTGTCGAAATAGAAAGTATACCGTGCCTCCTATTGTAATAAATATATTTAATATTGGCCTACGCCAAGCTGCTCGAAAGTCACTTGCGAAAAAAATCTGTGTTGCAAGGTCCTGACCTTAAATCCATGTAGGCCGCCATTTTAGGTCAAGCCGCCATTTTAGGATTTGTTGTGTAAAAGTCACCCTGTGAGCTAAAATGGTGGACGATGTCATTCCAGAATACAACATGGCCGTCTTGACCTCTGTACATAGCTAATATGTAATTTGCCTGCAGGTCACTTGTTGAGGTCATGAACTGAGACCTTGTCCTTCACTGACCTATGTGTAGAAGGATTACTCGTACAATGAAAACTAATCCACAAGCTTATGTTGAGACAATGTATTCAAATACTGAACGGAGAACATCTGTTTAACTACATTGTATTAATGTTTAAGAAAGCCTGCATGGAAAACTTTACAATACACAGTTATTGCATACGCTTGTTGATACATGTATTAAAGGCAAACCACCTATATGCAGTTATTTGAGACTTGGCACGAACCCTAGATAGGTGATGTATTAAAAGGAATATTTACCCGAAGTGGGGCTGGGCATCGCGCCCACTAAAATGTATAAAAAGCGAAAGCATTCTAATGTACAGGGTCTCTCACTGAACACACTGAACCACGCTGGAGTTCGTAGTGTTGTACTGAGGGCCGATAGCTATCCGATTTTGCTCTGTTTTTGTAACTGGATTCAGTATAAAATAAAGTACTTTGTATGTTCCTTTATAACCCGTGTTCGGTGCATTTCCTTTTGGGGTACTCAGCCTCAATATTCTTTTTCTGTTTTCACAGCGATAATAGCGAGGAGTTTGTGCCACTGTGCTTCCGGACAACGAGGTGGTAAGGAAGGGGAAACGTACTCACGTGGATCCACAAAAACGTTTCCAGCAGGGAGACCGGCCAACGGCACGCACGGCCGCGGACAGACGCAGACAGACCCTTTGAATTGCATCCCTTAGATTGAAGCGGCCGGCTTTCGCCTCCGGTTTGCAGTGCCGGGGTAAATATTGGCTCACGGCCAATCAGCTGTTTGGCGCAGGGAGCGTGGCTCAGATGCTCTTGGTGGGGAGCGTGGCGGCCATCTTCGAATGGCTGTTGCCGATAATGCCACGAGATGGGGGGTCCTGCCACGAAGCTCGATGAGTGTAGATGCGGGTAATGGCACATCGGCAAAGAAGGTGATAAGAAGTGAAGAAGGCGTTAGTGCCTTACTTCATGTGCTGGTGCTCGGATGCACCCGCAAGTGGCATGCTGCACGGATGTGCGCACGTACCTCATAGATAATGCCACGAGATGGGGGGCACCAGCCCAGCCCAGGATGGCTGATGAATTGTATTTTAACCTGTAAACATGAATGGCTGTTGTGCCAAAGGAAGTGAAAGAGAAGTAAAGTGAAATATTCCGGTTAGAGCAGCTCTGCCTGGGTTCAAGCGATTCCTGAACACCACGCCCACGAGTTGACCTTCCGTAAATGGTGAGGGGGATAGCTCGAGCAGCGTGTTTGACTTGACGACGCCTACCCACTGCACTCCACCCCCTTCTATACAATCATTCTACCCACTGCACTCCTCCTTCTATACAATCATTCTACCCACTGCACTCCACCCCACCTCTATACAATCATTCTATCCACTGCACTCCACCCCACTTCCATACAATCATTCTACCCACTGCACTCCACCCACCTTCTATACAATCATTCTACCCACTGCACTCCACCCCACTTCCATACAATCATTCTAACCACTGCACTCCACCCCCTTCTATACAATCATTCTACCCACTGCACTCCACCCCCTTCTATACAATCATTCTACCCACTGCACTTCACCCCCTTCTATACAATCATTCTACCCACTGCACTTCACCCCACTTCTATACAATCATTCTATCCACTGTACTCCACCCACCTTCTATACAATCATTCTACCCACTGCACTCCACCCCACTTCCATACAATCATTCTACCCACTGCACTCCACCCCCTTCTATACAATTATTCTACCCACTGCACTCCACCCCCTTCTATACAATCATTCTACCCACTGCACTTCACCCCACTTCTATACAATCATTCTATCCACTGTACTCCACCCACCTTCTATACAATCATTCTACCCACTGCACTCCACCCCTTCTATACAATTATTCTACCCACTGCACTCCTCCTTCTATACAATCATGCTACCCACTGCACTCCACCCCACTTCTATACAATCATTCTATCCACTGCACTCCACCCCACTTCCATACAATCATTCTACCCACTGCACTCCACCCCCTTCTATACAATCATTCTACCCACTGCACTTCACCCCACTTCTATACAATCATTCTATCCACTGTACTCCACCCGCCTTCTATACAATAATTCTACCCACTGCACTCCACCCCCTTCTTTACAATCATTCTACCCACTGCGCTCCACCCCCTTCTATACAATCATTCTACCCACTGCACTCCACCCCACTTCTATACAATCATTCTACCCACTGCACTCCACCCCCTTCTATACAATTATTCTACCCACTGCACTCCACCCCCTTCTATACAATAATTCTACCCACTGCACTCCACCCCACGTCTATACAATCATTCTACCCACTGCACTCCACCCCACTTCTATACAATCATTCTATCCACTGCACTCCATCCCACTTCTATACAATCATTCTATCCATTGCACTCCACCCCCTTCTATACAATCATTCTACCCACTGCACTCCACCACCTTCTATACAATCATTCTACCCACTGCACTCCACCCCACTTCTATAAATCATTCTATCCACTGCACTCCACCCCCTTCTATACAATCATTCTACCCACTGCACTCCACCCCCTTCTATACAATCATTCTACCCACTGCACTCCACCCCACTTCTATACAATCATTCTATCCACTGCAATCCACCCATCATTCTACCCACTGCACTCCACTCCTTCTATACAATCATTCTACCCACTGCACTCGACCCCCTTCTATGCAATCATTCTACCTACTGCACTCCACCCCCTTCTATACACTCATTCTAACCACTGCACTCCACCCCCTTCTATACAATCATTCTACCCACTGAACTCCACTTCTATACAAGCATTCTACCAACTGCACTCCACCCCGTCTATACAATCATTCTACCCACTGCACTCCACCCCCTTCTATACAATCATTCTACCTACTGCACTCCACCCCACCTCTATACAATCATTCTACCCACTGCACTCCACCCCCTTCTATACAGTCATTCTACCCACTGCACTCCACCCCACTTCTATACAATCATTCTATCCACTGCAATCCACCCCACTTCTATACAATCATTCTACCCACTGCACTCCACCCCTTCTATACAATCATTCTATCCACTGCACTCCACCCCACTTCTATACAATCATTCTATCCACTGCACTCCACCCCACTTCTATACAATCATTTTACCCACTGCACACCACCCCTTCTATACAATCATTCTACCCACTGCACTCCACCCCCTTCTATACAATCATTCTACCCACTGCACTCCACCCCCTTCTATACAATCATTCTATCCACGGCCCTCCACCCAACTTCTATACAATCATTCTACCCACTGCACTCCACCCCCTTCTATACAATCATTCTACCCACTGCACTCCATCCCCTTCTATACAATCATTTTATCCACTGCACTCGATCCCCTTCTATACAATCATTCTACCCACTACTGCACTCCACCCCACTTCTATACAATCATTCTACCCACTACTGCACTCCACCCTTGTCCTCTCACTTGCAATCAGTCGAGCAGACTTACCTTGCAGTTCATATGCACCCCTTCACTGAGTCCTAAATCCTAGACACATGTGTCTTATGGGCACCCCTACAAATAAGGGGTGTATTGGCCACTTTTACTCGCTAATAGTGGGCAAATACTCCCAAAAAATAAACGTAGGGAGTAAAAATACTCCCACCAAAAATGGGAAACAGACCCATTGGAGCCCGTCCCCCAGCGTTCCCCACAAAGCTCCATGGCTATGTTTGGGCCAGTAGCAAACCTAGTGCTGCAGGAAGACAGTGCCCACACAGGAAGACACTGCCCACACAGGAAGACACTGCCCACAAAGCTCCACGGCTATGTTTGGGCCAGTAGCAAACCTAGTGCTGCAGGAAGCCAGTGCCCACACAGGAAGACAGTGCCCACACAGGAAGACAGTGCCCACACAGGAAGACACTTCCCACACAGGAAGACATTGACCACACAGCTCCATGGCCATGTTTGGGCCAGTAGCAAATGTAGTGCCGCAGGAAGACACTGCCCACACAGGAAGACACTGCCCACACAGCTCCATGGCTATGTTTGGCAGGAAGACACTGCTATTGGACCTGCCTGGTCTGCAGAGGTAGAAAAGGTGCCTTTAATGTGAATGAATAACTTGGTGCATAGAAACGTTTCTTACAAGACATTTCCGCTTTACAGGCAAAACATTTTACTCGCTTATTAAAAACTCCCAGAATGGGACGTCTTGTTTTACTCCCTAAAAAATAATTTTACTCCCACTTCAAAATCATATCTGGCGCCCTGCTTATCGGGGTTCCTCAAAAATATGTGGCCCTGCGTAGCTCACAGCAAAGGGTCAACATAACTATCCTACCCCTGCCCTACCCCCACGCACCCTCTCCACCTCGCGCCCCTCTGGTCCTGGGTGTGTAAAACATGTTTGTCTTTCACGCTTCAAAAACCACCAATACAAAAAAGACACAAAATAACACATCTCAATAAGAAGTGATAGCATAGCTCAGTGGGCTCAGCGCCTGTTGTAGAGAGGTGGAAAAGCTGGAGATCACGTGTTTCAATGGATAGGTTTTATGTTACAGGGCCTATGGTGGTTGTCATGCACGGCAGCCGCGGCCGCTGGCGGCTGTGGAGACGCTGGCGCTGGAGCGGCCATTGTTAAGGCCGCTACGCAGCTGCACGTTCTCCAGCCGCAGTCTAGCTGCTGCCGCGGCCGCTGGCGGTGGTGGAGACGCTGGTGCGGAGCGGCCATTGCTACGGCCGCTACGCAGCTGCTCGTTCTCCCGCCGCGGTCTAGCTCTCCGCCGTCGGATCAGCGGCGCACTTTATTACGAGCGCCAACCCGGAAGCCCGCGCGTTGCAACCTATTCGCGTTAGGCTTCCGGGTTGGTACGCTCTAGTGTCTTTCTCCGTGCTTCTGTTCCTCTCTCGTTCTCTCTCCTGAGAACGTTCCGCTTTGCCATTTCATCCTCTTCCTTACCTCTCCGGCTCCCCTTCTCTCTGCAGTCCTTCTGTTTTGACAATCAACTAGGCATCAGCAGTTTTCCTGTTCTTTTCTACCTGTCGAGTTCCATCACCCCCATCCTACCTTCGTTCTGGAAGGAAGTTCGTTCCGTGTGGAATCCTTCACATCATTGCTGACCTGGCATCCTGTTATCCGATCCCATCGGAAGGGGTTTTTTGTGCCTTGTGGCTTTTTCCCCTTCATTGGTCTGCCCCGGTTCGAGGGCCCCCCTAGGCCCCGAGTCAGAGGGGCAGGGTGGCTTCCTCTCGAGGCAGACCCCATCTGCATTCCCGAGAAGAGGCCCTGAGAAGAAGGAGATTTGGACTCCAAACAGAAGAAGAGACAGCAGGTGAGCAGGAGGGCATAAGGGTCACGGTGGATAGTGGTGAGGAGTCGAGTAAACCAGAGAGCCATTGTGACAGTTTGCAACGCCTAGAAAGAAGTATGGCCTCCCCCGAGCAAATACAAGATTTAGTAGCCGCGGTTCAGGCCATGAATATGGAACTACAGAATGTAAAGGCAGACAATGCAGTTATGAGACATATGATCTCTAATCGAGAAGCTAGAGATTCCGACTTACCGCCGATGACCTTGTCCACAGGCAAATACGACGGCACCCCAAAGCGCTTAAAGGAATTCTTGGAAGCATGTTCCGTTTACTTTGCATTCAGACCACTGATGTTCTCTAACGATCAAGCTAAGGTGGGGTACATGATTTCTAATATGACGGGAAACGCCTTGGCTTGGGCCACCCCATTTGTGACCAACAATAACCCTATTATCAGAGATTATGGGGGTTTTGTGACCTTATTGCGCCAGCAGTTCGAACAACCAGAGATCACACATGTGGCTGCAGAGGAACTTTTGGATGTGCAACAGGGTACCAAGGACCTGCAGACTTACATCTCCACCTTTAAACGGTTGGCCTCTGAGGCAGGTTGGCCAGAAAGGGCCCAGTATACAATATTCCGTCGAGGATTGAAGGAGGAGATAAAGGATGAGCTGGCCCGCATAGCCCGTCCTACTACCCTGTCGGACTTATTCTCCATAGTAACACAGATTGACTACCGCCTTAGCGAACGCAAGGCAGAACGGAAGAAACAAAGGGTGTCCGTCACCCCACTACCTAGTGCCTACCCTATGCCCTCACTGTCTCACTCCAGTAACAAGGAGGAACCCATGCAAGTTGGGTCCGCACGGTCCCCGTTGACCCCCGAAGAAAGAAGACGCCAGAGGGAAGCGGGCCTCTGCATGTATTGTGGTTCCGGTTCCCACTTACTGCGAAGTTGTACTGAAGTCCCACCAAGACGCTCGGGAAACGACCGACCTCGGAACTGAAGGGGACGAGTAACCGAGGTTCGACCACAAGTCCCTATGTTACGGTGACCGTAGCGTCTCATTCCACCACCATGGACTCTCGCCTTATGGCTGTTCCCATCCGGTTGGAAACCCCGACAAAAGTCTTCAACACTATGGCGCTTTTGGATTGTGGCGCCGCAGGGGTATTTATGGACACTGAGTGGGCACATAAACAAGGTCTCCCACTGCAGAAACTGGAAGAAGTCCAGAAGGAGTTGATGGCTCTCCTCTGTCATCGGGCCCATCACCCATTCCACTATTTTTCTGAAGGCGTGCATTCTCCAACATTCAGAACAGCTACAGTTCGACTTAATTCGAGCAGCCCATTTTCCGGTTATCCTCGGAATCCCTTGGTTAAGGAGGCACAACCCGCTAATCGACTGGGCTCAGAACACCCTGGCTTTTACATCCTCGTATTGTAAACAGTACTGTTTACTCCATACCTCAGAAGAGTTTGTACGAGTCCTAAACCCCCAACAAGAAGGAGTGCATGAAGTTTGCAAGATTCCCTCAGAATTGGTTAAGTTCAAAGAAGTTTTCAAAGACAATCCGGTCTTGGATCTCCCTCCACACCGTCCGGAAGACTGCGCCATCGAGCTGGTACCAGATGCCCTGGCTCCGTTTAGTCGCATGTTTTCACTATCTCTATTAGAGAAGAAGGCGCTTCGGATTTACTTGGACTCTCATCTGACCAATGGCCTTATTCGACCCTCCAAATCACCGGCTGGGGCATCTTTATTTTTCATACCAAAAAAGGATTCCTCGGAATTAAGGCCATGCATCGACTATCGGGGTCTAAATAAGGTCACGGTGCGTGACCGTTATCCAATGCCTTTGATAGCCGACATACTGGAAGCTGTACAGGGTTCAACCGTCTTCTCAAAGTTAGATCTCCGGAGTGCTTACCACCTTCTCCGGATTAGAGATGGAGACGAATGGAAGACGGCCTTTCGGACGCCTTTTGGCCTTTTTGAATATCGAGTAATGCCATTCGGCTTGGTTAACGCTCCGGCAATATTCCAACGTTTCATGGATCGCTTGTTTTCTGACCTATTATTCATCAATGTCATAGTCTACCTCGATGACATCTTGGTTTTTTCGGAATCCACCTCAGCACATGCGTCGCATCTTCAGACAGTGTTTCATCGACTACAATCCCAACACCTATTAGTCAAACCCGAGAAGTGTTTTTTTTACGTATCTTCTGTTCCTTACTTGGGTTATATCTTATCCCATGAAGGCATAACCATGGATCCCAGGAAGGTGTCTGCCATCTTGGACTGGCCCGCACCCAGGTCTTTGAAGGATGTCCAACGATTCTTGGGACTAGCCAACTTCTACAGAAAGTTTATTGAACATTTTTCGCAGATAGTGCTGCCCATTACTTCACTACTCAAGAAGGAGGCTAAACCGTTTCTATGGTCGGAAACGGCCAATCAAGCCTTTATTGGTTTAAAGAGGAGATTCTGTTCCGCACCTATACTATCCCAACCTGATCAGAATCAGCCCTTTATAGTAGAGGCTGATGCTTCCGCAAGCGCATTAGGAGCAGTACTTCTGCAACTCAAAGAAGGACTGGAACATCCTATCGCATACCTTTCTATGACTCTATCCACCAGTCAACAGAATTATTCAGTCATTGAAAAGGAACTTCTAGCGCTCAAGGCGGCATGTGAAGAGTGGAGACATCTGCTACAAGGCGGTTCACACCCATTCACTTTACGTACAGATCATAAGAACCTAAAGATCCTTCGAAACATGGAATGCGTCAACTCCAGGCAGGTTCGTTGGGCTCATTTCTTCAGCCAATATGACTTTTCTATAACCTATATTCCAGGCACTCAAAACGGTTTGGCTGACGCCCTGTCAAGATGTCAGATTTCCGAGAATCACTCTTCTTCATTTAGTCACATGATGTTTCCCCGAAACCGAATAGTGGGGATAATCTCGTCATTCCTTCAAGAAGTTAAGACAGCAACCCAACCAAATTTAGCAACCACTGTGCCGGGTGGCTTACAACCTCAACTTCGCTGGTCTGAAGGCCTTTTACTGGTGGGGCAGCGTTTGTACATTCCCTCTAGACCCCTACAACTGAAAGTACTGGAATGGGGTCACAACCATGTTACCGCCGGACATAGGGGCGTCAAGGGTACTATGGAGTTGCTCTCTCGCTCTTTCTTCTGGCCTTCTCTTTCTCACGACGTAATACAACACTGTAAGTCGTGTATGGTATGCGCCCAAAACAAGTACTCCACTCACAAGCCCTATGGGTTGTTGATGCAACCAGAATTGCCAAGCCAGCCATGGTCCCAAATATCCACAGACTTCATAGTAGACCTGCCCCGATCCCAGGGGCGGACATGTCTTATGGTTACCATTGATTCATTTACCAAGCTGGCCCATTTCTCAGCGCTAAAAGGAGTACCATCCGCTACAGAAATGGCTGAAGTATTCCTTAGAGACATATTCAGGCTCCACGGGTTACCTGATAAGATTATCTCGGACCGGGGCTCTCAATATACCTCTCGATTTTGGGGCGCACTATGTCAACGGTTAGGGATAGAGAGGGCCTTGTCATCCGGTTTCCATCCTCAGACTAATGGCCAGACAGAACACCTTAATGCCTCCCTGGAACAATACCTCCGATGTTATGTCAACAAGTATCAGGACAATTGGGTGAGTCTTCTGCCCACCGCCGAATACGCATATAACAACGCTGTTCACTCGGCGACGGGACTCAGCCCTTTCTTTTGTTCGTATGGTTTCCACCCTCGAGGTATATTACGATTTTCACTTCACCCTCAAATATACCCACCATCGAATCCACCTTAGATCAAATAACCTCTGCCCACACTACCGCTCAACAAAGTTTGATATCTACCAGACGCCGGTATAAGGAGGTGGCTGATAGAAGACGTTTATCCGGTCCTGATTGGAGGGAGGGAGAGCAGGTCTGGTTGTCCACCAGATATCTGCCGAGATGGGTACACCCAACCAAACTAACCCCCCGGTTTATCGGACCTTTCAAAATAATCAAGAAGATTAACCCAGTGGCTTATAGATTACAACTTCCCAAGTCCATGTCTCGGATACACCCAGTCTTTCACTCCTCCCTCTTCCGGCTAGTCGATTCAAGCACTCCTGTCAGAAAGGCTACCGGGATAGCGAGTCATCCCCAGGCCATACCCGAAGAATACGAGGTATCTGCCATATTAGATTCCAGATATCGTAGAGGCAGATTGGAATACCTTGTGTCATGGAAGAACTATCCCAGTTCGGAGGATTCTTGGGAACCCAGGTCATATGTACATGCTCCTAGACTGTTAAAATGTTTTCACCGAACACATCCGGGGAAACCCGGAGGGGCAGGATCTGGAGGGGGGCATACTGTCATGCACGGCAGCCGCGGCCGCTGGCGGCTGTGGAGACGCTGGCGCTGGAGCGGCCATTGTTAAGGCCGCTACGCAGCTGCACGTTCTCCAGCCGCAGTCTAGCTGCTGCCGCGGCCGCTGGCGGTGGTGGAGACGCTGGTGTGGAGCGGCCATTGCTACGGCCGCTACGCAGCTGCTCGTTCTCCCGCCGCGGTCTAGCTCTCCGCCGTCGGATCAGCGGCGCACTTTATTACGAGCGCCAACCCGGAAGCCCGCGCGTTGCAACCTATTCGCGTTAGGCTTCCGGGTTGGTACGCTCTAGTGTCTTTCTCCGTGCTTCTGTTCCTCTCTCGTTCTCTCTCCTGAGAACGTTCCGCTTTGCCATTTCATCCTCTTCCTTACCTCTCCGGCTCCCCTTCTCTCTGCAGTCCTTCTGTTTTGACAATCAACTAGGCATCAGCAGTTTTCCTGTTCTTTTCTACCTGTCGAGTTCCATCACCCCCATCCTACCTTCGTTCTGGAAGGAAGTTCGTTCCGTGTGGAATCCTTCACATCATTGCTGACCTGGCATCCTGTTATCCGATCCCATCGGAAGGGGTTTTTTGTGCCTTGTGGCTTTTTCCCCTTCATTGGTCTGCCCCGGTTCGGGGGCCCCCCTACGCCCCGAGTCAGAGGGGCAGGGTGGCTTCCTCTCGAGGCAGACCCCATCTGCATTCCCGAGAAGAGGCCCTGAGAAGAAGGAGATTTGGACTCCAAACAGAAGAAGAGACAGCAGGTGAGCAGGAGGGCATAAGGGTCACGGTGGATAGTGGTGAGGAGTCGAGTAAACCAGAGAGCCATTGTGACAGTGGTAGGCAATGCTTTAACCACCAGCTCCTTGAATGAAGGGTCGCCCTGCTGCCAATGTCTCTGTACTCAGAGCTTCATGCTGAGTGATGGCTATTTACCTGGAAACAGTCCTGCCCTCCTGCTGTTTCTGAGTACAGAGACATCAAGCAGCCCATGTGGCCGAAGCGAAGCACTGCAGGCAACACAGGCTCCTTGCAGGTGTCAGTGCTTCCGAAGTGCTGACACCTGCAGGCAGCATGTGTAACTGCAATGCTTAAGCTACACAGGTTGCCTGACTGAGGTGTCGGCGTTGCTGGGGCTATTCGGGGATGGCCCCCGGCAGGGCCCACGGCTCGGCAGACCTTTTTGGAGACTGCCGGGGTTCAGCCGCAGCTAGCCCCGGCCCACTTAAAGCCCTGCACAGGCATACTGTGGAGCACAAAAAAGCAAATGGCAGTCAGTTCCTGTGCCAGGAGAGAAACAGCCCTTTCAAGCACACATGGTAAAGACACATAGTAGCAACATGCATCACATGGCAAGCATCAGAAAGCTAGGTCTGGCAGAGACATGTCTGGGTGTCCTGGAACCCGCCTCTGTGTGAGGGACACCGGGGCCAAGAGGGCATCTGCGTTTGCAGGTCAGGGTGGCAGGGCGCTTTTGCAAAGCTTTACCGATAGGGAGGTGAGCTTACACCTGTCAAGGGATTCGCAACAGAGCCAACCGGTTTAGGAATGCCAGCAGAAGGGCACAGGGATAACTTGTAACTTGAAGGCCCGGTCATTAACAACAAACAGAAGACCCGCAGAAACAGGCACACCCCTGAAACAGGACACCAATGTACCTGTCGATGGCCCAATGTCACACAGCGGCTTTGACCAATCACAAACCAGCAGTAGAACATCAGACAATAAAAGCATGACCTCAGTGGATAGTGGATGAGTCAATTAGGAACTGCCTTGGAGCAAAAGCCTATGCTGGAAACAGCAAGCTGTCCCCTGCTCTGGGTTCCCTTTGTGTGGGAAGAAGGGGCCCCTCAAGGTCCCGCTGAATGCACCCACCTCTTACGAAAGTGACAACTGGTAACCAGACATCCACCTGCCGGCTCCGGGTCTGGGCAGTCCGGGCTCCAGTTCCATAGAGAAGCCAGGGAGGAGACCTTCGAAAGTCTGGGTGACCTGGAAGTGATCCTTGAGCAATTCAGAGGGGCACGTGGGAGGGACACACACAGTGGAGCAGGCGAGAGGAACCAGTTGAGATTGACCTCCATGGTGCAAAGGGTGCGTGGACGGAGATGGTCTTATGAATGAGACCGGGAAGTTTATCACGGGCTCCCCATGACGTCTGCGCCGCAACCTCTGCGCTCTATCTCACCGCTGTGTGATAAGGGCAAGGAAGGTGTGTGCTTTCCCAAGGAGGTGAGATAGAGCGGCTCAGCGGTGGGTAGGCTAGAGAACCCAAGAAAGAATTCACCGTCGTGCTCCATCCACCAGTGGGTCAAACGTCGACTTGGGATCCATTCTGCCCGATGGACCAAACATGACCGGGGAAGAGCAGTCGCACACCAATGACCAAACAAGCCCCAAAAGGGAAGGGGTACGCACGAGTTTGAGGAAGACCCAGAGAGATGGCGCGAAGAGCTTTAGATAATGGGGGGGGAGACCGCCGGTCAATGTACAGTGCAGAGACGGAGAAGATGAGGGCCGCAGGGAAGAGATGAGAATGGGGCGGTCCAGGCAGAGAGAAACATAAGGCCACACTGGTTGAGGGGAGGGGGCTTTCCAAAGAGAAGTAGGGCATATATTTACCACATTCCAACACTTGCTTGGCCCATGTACACCGCGGCCATCTGTGAGCTACACATAGACTGCCTCCTGGACATCAGGATCTGGGATCTGTCTCTAAATTCCCGAATTCCGTGGAGAGATCAGAAGAACCAGCTCAAACAGGCCAAGTAGTGGCACCAGAAGAGGTGCCTGGACATCTAAAGGGGAACCCAGGGGCAGGCTTTTTACTGGGGCCAAAGGAGTGGAGTACAGCAGAAGGCGAAGTGTTCCTGGGACGACTCCATCTAATCCCACCTCCAGGAAGGAGATGCAAGAGGAGGCTGTCAGGGGTTCCTGGTGTCCGAAGTGCGCTGCAGCCCAACTCGGGTCAGTGCCCGCCTGACCCTAAAATAATAGGGAGATCCAATCACAGCCCCGCACCCTCCTCAATGGCCGCCGCATGCTTCTCAATGCTGCGAGAACCCAACAACCTAAGCAAGAAGAGGGAAAGAGGCAGCAAAGAGCAGATGGCTGAGAGCCCTCGGATAACCCAACTGGAGAAACCACAGGAAACGCCTTGCACTCCCTCACTCAATGCCACCCAGGCTGTGCCCAGCCCCACACACGCGATTGCCAAGAATGCCAGCACCGCCTTGGCCTTCTGACCCATTACCTTCAGGGAAGCGAGCCACTGATCTTCTGAGCTCCATCGCCTCTGGAATTGAGGATGTGGGTTTGGTGCAGTTTGGTCAGTTGCCAGCAGCGGTCACCACTCGCAGGAGAAAGCTCCTTACACTGCTCACTGGTGGCAACCTTTCACTCTGCTCACCAGTGTCGGCTCCTTACCCTCTCCACTTGCTCCTGAAGCTCAGGTGCTCTCGCTGTGCCCACCAGTAGGCATTGCCTGCACACTGGGTGCTCTTCATACTGCTCAGGTGCCATCCTCTAACACGTGCTACTCACCCGATACAGATTTTGACACTGCCCACCAATCCCAGCTCCTCACACTGCCTACCTGTGCCCGCCGCTCCTCATGGCATCTTGTCAGACTGCCCACCAGTGCCTGCTTCCCATGTTGCCCACCAGTGTACATCAGTTGGTGAGAAGGTAGCTTGTACCCTACGCCCTCTCAGCCTCTAGACTCTGTTCAGGAACGCAGGGAATAGATCACGCCTGCTCGCTGCCCTCTAAAACTGATATGGAGTGCTGCCAACCTCTTCGAGGACCCAATGTTCCTTAGGAAACCCCAGCCTATGCAAATTTCCCCGTGCAGTGGAAGCCCCTCCGCTGTGTTTATTGAACACGCCTTCATGACCGTACCCAACTGCATGAAGCAGCACGCAAGTCATGTTCCTCACCGTATCTTCAGCCATGTAACACGTTTCCGGACTCGAAGTCACGTGATGTCTGACATCAGTCATCACATACAAGGCCATTGAGCAGGTGTGTTCTGAAAATGTTTGCTCGATTGTCATCAAACATGGAACGTCGAATCGCCCTAAGAGCAGGTGGCAAAGTGTAAAGCTGGCAAACAGACCAGGGGGCAAATCATAATTTGATATTTACATCAGAGCTTTTATGGAAAATGTGGCAAAAATAAAACATTTATTTAAAGTTAAGAAAGACGATCAACCGTGCTAGAAGATCCTTTCAATTTTGATTGGTTCTTCCCGGCACTGGTCAAGGCCGGCCTCCAAATTAGCCTTCAATGGCCTTCTATTCGGTCTCTTCCGATTGGTCCTTTCTGAGATTATGCTCACTCTTTACCACTGCTACAGCCCCCACGCCGGCCTTGGTGACCGCACATGGCAGAAGTTACAACCAGCTCCCAACTATTCAGCCCACCTTGTTATCCTCCTGAAGAAAGCAGACCACCCAAATCAAGCGATGAAGACTCTAAAATGGCCGCCGATGAACCAGCGCATTGGCTCTGAGATCCTGCACTGCCTCCTGAAGGTCTCGACAGCCTCCTAACCTCAGCAGTTGGTGTCTTCAAGAGAGGTATGACTGTGGCTGTTTTATGACATGCTGGGACGATAACAGGTGCGAGAGCTAGGTTGAGTAAAGAAGGCGGCGTCGCGTGTGGAGGGGACAGGTGCAAGCTCCTTACACATTTGTATTGCACCAGGGACACTTGGTGCACAGGATGGGTTGGCACATCCAAGGATGGGTAGATGTTCCGTGAGGGATAGGCGAAGCAGAGAGAAGAGTGGAAAATGCGCCTCGTGATTGTAGTGGAGAAGTAGGAGGCAACATCATGAGTGGACAGCGGGAGGAAAATGGAGGCTCCTGTATAGTTAGCGAGGGTGTGAGCAGAGAGAGGAAACATGATGCTGCATCAAAATCTGTCCTGAGGGTCAGCAGAGAGCCCTTGTAGCCAGCGAGAAGAGTGGGGCTTTGGACTTTGCGCCAACGACATCAACAGTAATGCGTTGGTGTCCACAGCAGCTGAATCGTGGGTGAGATTCAAGGTTCATGGCCCAAACAAGGGGGTAAAGGAGCGGGCAGGGTAGTGATCATTGAATGGTGTAAGCAGAGCAGAACTGAATTTGCTAACAGTGAGTTTGAGTGAGCAAATGGAGGAGAACGAGATGAGGCGAGGTGCAGACTTGATTGAGGGGGGGACAATGGAGCCGGGCTTGGATGTACATTTGCTGATAGATGAGCGAGGGTCAGGAATAAAGTGGATGAAGCGAAAGAGAGGGTGGTCAGGGGAGAAGACCCCCGGGTGGGAGATAGGAGCAAGAGATTGAAAGAGTTGCCTTTGGTGTGGTTGGACGGTTAAGTGGGTTGTCTAGTGAGTTGTGTCAAGATGGAGCGTTTGGACCTAAGACATATAGGAGAGGTTGTGGTCACCCAGGATAATAGCAGGGACATCAGCTGGGAGCGTTTCAAGCCAGAGGTCAAGGTCAGAGAAGTAGAGGTTGAGGACGCAGTTGGGTGATGGCTGAGGAGAACACTAAAAGGGGTGGGAGCTAGGGCAGGACTGAGATATGCTCAAAAGAGGAGGTAGGGAAATCAGAGAGGGGGATGGGTGCCGATCATGAGACCAGAGCCACCGCCTTATTTGGAGAGACGCTCGGCAGAGTGAAAGGGGCACAGCTGGTTTGAAGGGCTGCCAGGTTTCGGTGATAGGTATCACAGAGACTTTGGGGTGGTGGGAATTGAAGTTATTTGTAGGAAAGGAGGTTTTCTGCAGAGAGAGTGGGAATTTCCGAGTTGTTGGAGTAGATGATGGGAGTTGGGTGGGGTAGATGAGCTTGGTATGGTGGGATGGGACAGAGAGGGGCAGACTGAGTGGCGTTTGGGAGGTGAGTGAATATTGGGATGGTTACACCGGGGAAGAGGATCTGGGGGAGTGGAAGGAGATAGGAGTGGTTTGAGCCCACTGGAGAGGGATGGGGAAGGATGGTCAGAACGAGCAGCTGGATTGGCAGGAGTATGGCAGAAAAGGAGGGATGGAAAGGGTGTAGGGGGCACTTCGGGTTCATAGGTGACTGAGAAATGCATCATCATAATCAATACAGGTTATTCAGATAAAAAAATACATAAACCAGCTTAAAAACAGCAATACACAAATCTTACAACAGTACTCAAAGCAATTAAAAACAAAAACAATGTGCAGACACAGTTCATACATGTTAAAAAACCATTCCATCACTATAAAATGCATGTAGTCTCATTTATCAAAGAGTTCCTTCCGCCGATACCAGACTTTTCTTAAATAGTCCCTTGCCACTTGGATAGTATCTCAGGGCTGGTCTGGCTTGAGTAAAGCCTAGAGTTTTAAGCAGAGGTACAATAGTCCTCTTCCTAATGTGATAAACAGGACATGGTATTTCATGTTTTGCCAGACTAGTAGTAAAAGTTTTCATCATGCGTGTTAAGGTGGCTTTTGGATTAGACCAAACCGCCAACCAATGTGACAGCGGGGCCATTTGCCATTCATTGCCGAATTAGGTAAACCAAGCAATTGTTTAAAGAAAACTTTTTCTATTGTTTCAATTGGGGTAACTTTCTCCATGCCCCACAGAGCCACCCCTTAATTGTTTGCGCCCTTTGTTTGGGCTCTATATACCTCCAAAATCATTTTGATCGGTTGCCCGAACAGATATTCTTAAACGAGTCAGGCCACCTAGGGCCCGCCTCATTTTAGAGCACTGCTTGTCTATGAGAGAGACCCCCCGCCAGTTTTCACTTAAGGTGACTACAAGACAATCAAATGTATTTACTCTAGGTATTATTGCGCCACAGCTCCACATTTTACGTAACTTGAACGGTCTGCCATCTCCACTTGAACAGACCATTACGGCAGATTGTTTACAATTTACTGCTAACTTAAGGTTTGACATAAATGTGGTGTAAGCCTCTATTAGATGCCGTAGGGCAATAGGGGTGCGGGCAATCAAAACCGTGTCGTCCGCGTAGGCCAACACTAGCAGCGGGAATCCAACGAGCCTGAGGAAATCAGCATTGCTTTCCACCAGTGCCCGATAAAGGCCATTATATAAAGGGCGAAAAACACAGGAGCTGCCAAACACTGCTGGCACACTCCTGAGACCACCTCCAAGAAGCCTGTGCATGGTCCTTGCTCACCATATCTCACACAGGCAGTGGTGTTCTCGTGAAAAATCTTCAACACCTTCACCAACTCCTCTAGGCAGCCCATGGACCCAAGCACCCTCCACAGCATTGCTCTATCAACTTTATCAAACACTGTGCTCAGGTCCGTGAACGCCAAGTAGAGTGGCTCACCCCTCCTAAAAATTGAGCATGCTCCCACCAGATACAAATTAAGGGCTTGATCTCGGGTCCCCAAACCTGGATGGAAGCCGTACTGGATATTTACAAGGACCTCACTGTCAGAAATGCACTGTTTCAGATGTTCTAGGAGTGCACGTCCAAAGATCTTAAAGTAGGTGTCTAGTAAAGAAATTGGCCTACAAGATAACGGCTTCCCAGATCACCCTTTTTAAAAATAGGATATAATATCGCTTTACTCCAAGATTGTGGATATTCCCCCAAATGAAGATAGGAATTAGAAGAGTTAGTAAAGGGGCCCACAATTCTATTTCCTCCCTGAATAGATCTGCTGGAATTGCGTCGTGGCCCGGCACCCGGTTGTGCAATTGAGATGCCAGGCAAGGGGCTGGGAAACGTGCCCCTACCCCGAGCATGTCCACAGACCTGGCGATGGTACTGTCTACAGGTGGGACCTATGTGAATGCATATTGTCACACAGGTGACTTGGTGAAGGTCCAGTGGTGGTCTGTTTAGTATTCACCTCTCTTTTCCCCTGGAGATTCCTCTCTGGAGATGCACATGGCAGACCTCCCATGCAGTGATATGTATACACTCCCTTGGATCTGTTCAGTTCTCTTGTCTGGAAGTAATGGAATAATGACAGCGTGATGCATCAGAGGAAAGGACTCGGATGGCATGTAGATTGCATGTTGACCATCAGCAATTGGGTGGGCATCAAGAAACTAAGCTGTATGCCGGCGCTTTTGCTAGTGGCATGGATTCAAAGTGTTGCCATCCTCCATTGTGAGGTGCCCGGTCATAATGCTGAATGCCAGTGAATCAGGAGCCAACACTACACAGCTGGCATCCAAGCAGATGTGCTTCACCAGATCTAAGCTACTGTTCCTGACTCTGACTCTGCAGTGCTCGCCGCTCTGCGGTGCCAGCAGAATGCAGCCCCCGGGCCTGAGCCACGGTGGTGGCGGAAGTCCAGGGCATCAGTGTCTTCACTGGACGCTTGATACCATTTCCATGCCGGCTGAATTGGGTAAGTGCAGCAGTGTTTGTTAGCTCCTCTGAGCCCCCGAATGGTTCCTGGTGTTGTTTTTTCACTTTCTCACTTTCTTTCCCCATTGCTTGGGGTCGTTGTCTCCCGTGTCCCTGCCTCCCTCCTCCCGCTCCTGATCCTCCATCCCGCCCGCCTCCCAACCCGGCAACCACCTCTGATTGGCCTCCCCTCCCCTTATCACTATTCATCCTAGGGCAGCCTCTGGCTAAGGGCCACAGGCAAAGGGTGGCTCCTACTGGTGGCTCCCTTGTTGGTGTCTGCAGGTGTCCACTGGAGACGCCAGCCGCCAACTCTCTCCTTTCGACCCCCTGCCCAACCCCCCCCTCCGCTCACTAGCTATAAACCTCTGCTGTTCCACTTGCATAAACCACCTGCCTCTGTTACCATTGTGAAACCTAGGCCTTTTTTCTCCCTCTTTAGGAATCTCAAACTTAGGTGGCTTTCATTTGCGTGTATCTGTACCACCTCCACAATTGCATTGTGAAACCTAGGCCTTTTTCCCCCTCTTTAGGTATCTCAAACTTAGGTGGCTTTAATTTGCGTGTAACTGTACCATCTCTAAAACTGCATTGTGAAACCTAGGCCTTTTTTCTCCCTCTTTAGGAATCTCAAACTTAGGTATGTCCTCTTTCCTATCTTAATATGTCCTGTGCCTTTCTTGCACTCGCCTCCTGAGTGCCGTCGTCTTGTCCCACTTTCCTGCGCACTGGCCTGTCGCTGTCTTGCCTGTCTGTCCACCCCTGGTACCCCATCCTCTCCCACCTACTCTATGGTGCTTTCTGTCTCCCCTATCTTTTCTAACTGTTTTTCTATTGACTATTCTGCTCTCCTCACTAAGTCTGGTAGGAAAAAGTTTAAAAAGGACATCCTGGTCTCCAACCCAGGCCTCCGTATCGCTGACACCTACATCAGTGCCTCCTCCAAGGAAACTCTCACAGACATCCTCTTTTTCGTGCCTTCACCAGATCTATGGACCCCTCATATGGTCTCTGTTCTCTCTCCTTTCTCCTCTTCTCCCATTAATGGTGGTACTCGTTGGGATGCCCTCCTGGCCTCCTTCCTATCCTCTAAAGTCATCATTTATGTCTATTCTAATGGGCCCGTCTTGGTCCAAGGCCCTCAGGCCAACCTTCATCTCTTTGATAGACGCTTTCCGCGCCTCATCAACTTCCTTTCTTCTGCTGTCCCCTTCCTCCTTTCCTTGGCTACCTTGCCTCCCCCCCCACTCTCTGCCCCCTCTCGGTCACTTTCTACACTTCCGCAGGGTGTACCCCTGATCTGTACCCTCCCTGGAAGTCCTTCAAGGAGGGCAACCTTCTCCACATTGCCACTCTTAACTCCCGCTCTGCTGTCAAACACTCCTCTGATATCTGCCGCCTTCTTGAAGAACTTGACCTCGATGTCCTCGGTCTCACTGAGACATGGTTCACGGCCAGCTCTGTCACCAGCTTTGACACACTCCTACCTGAAGGCTACAAGATCCTCTCCGCTCCCAGGCCCAACCGCTCTGGTGGGGACGTAGCCCTTATCTTCCTGGAGTGGATTCCTGCCTCTGTCAATCCTACGCAGGCCTACTCCTCTTTTGAATGCCTCGTCTGCCGGCTCTCTCTCTTGCCTAGCCATTCCCTTACCGTGGCTACTATCTATCGGCCACCTGGTCAGGTCTCTTCCTTCCTCTCTGAGTGGGCGGATCTCTCCTCCTCACTCCTGGCCTCAACCACGCAACTCCTCCTCCTCGGAGACTTCAACATCCACCTGGATAACTCCTGTCCTCCCACTGTACTCTTTCGTGACCTCTGCGACTCTCTCTCACTCACCATTCTCTCCTCCGGCCCGACTCATTCTGCATGGCACACTCTCGATGTTCTGATCTCTTCAGACCTTCCCTTCTCTGTCACTCTCTCCACTCCTCTCTCCTGGAGTGACCACTTTCTCCTATCCCCCCACCTCACCCTCCCTACCCCACAGGCCAAGCCACCTCCGTCACTGCCACCCACCTTCTCGGTCATCCGACCCATGAAGCGCGTGTCAGTTGAGGCTTTCACCGCCACTTTCTCACCCCCTCTTCCCCCTCTGGCTGACTGTCACCCTGACACAGCCCTCTCCACACTCCACTCTTCTATTTCTGATACTCTGGATATCCTTTCCCCTGTCACGAGAATCTGCCTGAAGCCCAAAGCTAAGTGTAACCCCTGGTATGACTCTGACATCGTCACCCTAAAACGCAAGTGTAGTGTTGCCGAGAGAAAATGGCATGCCTCAAGTTTATCCTCTGACAAACTGGCCTGCTGCCTGCTATAAAGTCAATACCGGCTCTCCGTTCTCTCCAAGAAAAGAGCCCATATCCAAGTCCGCGTCTCTGTGGCATCTAACAACTCGGCTGAACTCTTTAAAATCTGCAAGGAACTGGCCAATCCTGCTGCAGTCTCTACCTCTCCTATCCCTTCCCAGGCCCTCTGCACAGCACTGGCTTCCCACTTCATCTGTAAAACTCAGGACATCCTATCCTCACTCTCCTCCTCTCCCCTCCCTCCCGCTATTCCCTGCACTTCCTCTGTCCCCACTGCAACCACCCCTCCCCCCTCCTTCTCTGCCTTTCCCCTTTTCTCTCCAGACGAGGTTTCTAGACAAGTCCGATCAATGAAAGTCTCGTCGAAACAGGTTCACCCCTGTTCCTCCAAAACCATCAAGGATCACATCGACTCCCTGGCTCCTGCCCTGGCGGAGTTCTGCAACCACTCCTTCGCCACTGGTGTCTTCCCTTCCCCCCTGAAGCACTCCCTTGTGCACCCTCTTCTTAAGAAACCCTCTGCCGACCCCTCCTGCCCGGATAACTATCGCCCAATCTCCATCACTCCCTTCCTGGGCAAGCTCCTGGAGAAACTGGCTATCTCCCAGCTCAATCTCCACACTGAATCTGTTGGTTGTCTTCATGACCATCAATGTGGCTTCAGAGCTGCCAGAAGCACGGAAACTGCTCTCCTGAACATCCGTGAAGACCTGCTCTCCAACCTCGACTCTAACACCCCTTGCGCTCTTATCTTGCTTGATGACTCCTCTGCCTTTGACACTGTCAACCATGCCATCCTGCTCAACTGTCTCTGTGATAACCTGGGTATCACTGGTCAGGCTCTGGCGTGGCTGACTTCTTTCCTCTCCGACTGACCATCCCAGTTCCAACTTTGGTCCTTCCTCTCCGACATCTTTTTCTCTACCTGTGGTGTCCCCCAGGGATCTAACCTCTCTCCCTGGCTGTTCACCCAGTATCTGGCACTCCTGGCCCACCGCATCGCCGCTCTCTGCCCCAACTTTCAGTGCTATGCAGATGATACCCAGCTCATTTTGAGGCTACCCTCGGCCTCCTCCTCCCCTTCTCTCATCTCTGAATGTGTGTCTGCCATCCAGGAGTGGTGTGCCGCCAATGACCTCTGCCTTAATACCAGCAAGACTGAGATTCTACTCATTAGCACACCCGCTCCCTCCTTCCCTACAGCTCTCTGGCCGGCCTCTCTTGGCCCTCCTCCCACTCCCACCAGCAAGGCTAAAAACCTCAGGGTCATCTTCGACTCTGCTCTCTCCTTCTCCCCTCACATCTCTGACGTCTCTAAAAAGTCACATTACCAGCTGCACATCCTCAGAGGTATTCTTCCTTTCCTCTCCTTCCCCCAGAGCCCTGGTCCTATCTAAGCTGGACTATTGCAACAGCCTCTATCTAAATCTGCCTACCTCCACTCTCCGCCCTCTACAAATTATTCATAACAGGACTGCGAGACTTGTCCTTGGCCTCAAGCCCAGGGACCGTATCTCTCCAGAACTGAAATCTCTGCACTGGCTCCCAGTGGCTGCAAGGATTAAGTTCAAAACCCTCTGCATTGTACACAAGCCCTTCTGGGGTCTGGGGCCGCAATACCTTCAACTCTCTCTCCCTAAATATCTTCCTTCTCGAGCTCTTCGCTCATCTGCCTTCAACTCTCTCAGGGTCAGTCGCTTCTCCAAGCAACGAGTTGGTGGCAGATCACTCTCTTCGGCAAGGGCCTCTCTCTGGAACAGCCTTCCTGCCTCCCTGAAACTCGAGGAGAACCATCTCCGGTTCCGGAAACACCTCAAAACTTTTCTCTTTGCTTCTACTTTCTCCCCACTCCTCCCCTGCTGAATACCTGACTGAAACTGCACTGGTTACCTGGCCACCATTTCTGATCTCTGGCCCAGGCCCCGTCAATTGCCCACCTGCACTGCCTCTTTGGCAACCCCTGCACTTGGGGACCGTTTTCAGTATCCCTTCAGTCCCCCTACCAGCACTTATGTCTGCACTTCCTTGCACTTGCCACTGGCTGGCTGTTTTATTTGTCTTATTTATCCTATTTATGTCTATTCATTCCGCTTTCCCATGTACTGCACTTCCCCTCTCCCTTCCCCCCTGCACTTCTCCCCCCACCCCCTTCCATGCACTCAGGGGAGTTGCTAGGTCTGGAAAAGACCCGGGGCTAGGCTGATGTCGGAACTGTTGGGACTGGGGGCTAGCTAGTCTTTTGGCTGTAGCTCCTGAGATTCTATCCGGGGCTACAACCAAAAGATCAGGGGCTATAGCCCCCTTAGCCCCCCCCTAGCAACGCCCCTGCATGCACTTAAGCGATCTGAATGACACCTGGCCTAGTAGGATCATTGTCTGTCCTCCCTCTGTTCCCCCCTTGCCACGCCGTGCCTTGAAACACTTGTGTATAGGCGCGTTATAAACGCCATATCATATATCATGTCATATCATATCATACCGGAGGAGCGGCATCTAAGGTCCTCAGTGGGACCCACCGGGGCTTCCGCTTCAAGGTGCTACTGCGCTATAGACAGGACCCACAGGGATCTATGCCAGACAGGACAGCAGGCTCTGCAGAGGCGCTTCCCAACACTGCACCATAGGCAGAAGCCACAGGGATGTATGCCAGGCAGGCCTGCAGGCTCTGCAGAGGCGCTTCCCAACACTGCACCATACACAGAAGACACAGGGATGTATGCCAGGCAGGCCTGCAGGCTTGCAGAGGCGCTTTCCAACACTGCACCATATACAGAAGACACAGGGATCTAGGGGCCCGCAGGCTCTGCAGAGGCACGTCTCACCACTGCACCATAGACAGAAGCCACAGGGTTCTATGCCAGACAGGACAGGAGGCTCTGCAAAGGTGCTTCTCATCTCTGCTCCATAGACAGAAGCCACAGGGATCTATGCCAGGGAGTTCCACAGGCTCTGCAGAGAGGCGTCTCACCACTGCACCATAGACAGAAGCCACAGGGATCTATGCCATGCAGCCCTGCAGGCTATGCAGAGGCACTTCTCACCACTGCACCATAGACAGAAGCCACCACAGGGCTTTATGCCAGCCAGGCCCGCAGGCTCTGCAGAGGCGCTTCTCACCACTGCACCATAGACAGAAGTCATACAGATCTATGCCAGGTAGGCTTGCACGCTCTGCAGAGGTGCTTCTCACCACTGCACCATAGATAGAAGCCACCACAGGGCTCTATGCCAGACAGGCCTGCAGGCTCTGCAGAGGGGCTTCTCGCCACTGCACCATAGACAGAAAACACAGGGCTCTATGCCAGGCAGGCCCGCAGGCTCTGCAGAGGTGCTTCTCACTCGTGCACCATAGACAGAAAGCACAGGGATATATGCCAGGCAGGCCTGCAGGCTCTGGAGAGGCGCATCTCACCACTGCACCATAGACAGAAGCCACAGGGTTCTATGCCAGTCAGGACAGCAGGCTCTGCAGAGGCGCTTCCCAACACTCCACCATAGACAGAAGCCACAGGGATCTGTGCTAGGCAGGCCTGCAGGCTCTGCAGAGGTGCTTCTCACCACTGCACCATAGACAGAAGTCACAGGGCTCTATGCCAGGCAGGCCTGCAGGCTCTGCAGAGGCGCTTCCCAACACTGCACCATAGACAGAAGCCACAGGGATCTATGCCAGGCAGGCCTGCAGGCTCTGCAGAGGTGCTTCTCACCACTGCACCATAGACAGAAGCCACGGGTATCTATGCCAGACAGGACAGCAGGCTCTGCAGAGGCGCTTCCCAACACTGCACTATAGACAGAAGCCACAGGGATGTATGCCAAGCAGGCCCGTAGGCTCTTTAGAGGCGCTTCTCATCACTTCACCATAGACAGAAAACACAGGGCTCTATGCCAGGGAGGCCTGCAGGCTCTGCAGAGGCACTTCTCACCACTGCACCATAGACAGAAGCCACCACAGGGCTCCGTGCCAGGCAGGCCCGCAGGCTCTGCAGAGGTGCTTCTCACCACTGCACCACAGACAGAAGCCACAGGTATCTATGCCAGGCAGGCTTGCAGGCTCTGCAGAGGCGCTTCTCACCCCTGCACCATAGACAGAAGCCACCACAGGGCTCTATGCCAGGCAGGCCCGCTGGCTCTGCAGAGGTGCTTCTCACCACTGCACCATAGACAGAAGCCACAGGGCTCTATGCTAGGCAGGCCTGCAGGCTCTGCAGAGGCACTTCTCACCACTGCACCATAAACAGGAGCCACAGGGATCTAGGCCAGGCAGGTCCGTAGGCTCTGCAGAAGCGCTTCTCACCCTCACTACTGCACCATAGACAGAAGCCACAGGGAACTATGCCAGGCAGGCCCGCAGGCTCTGCAGAGGCGCTTCTCACCACTGCACCATAGACAGGAGCCACATGGATCTATGCCAGGCAGACCCACAGGCTCTGCAGAGGCGCTTCCCACCACTGCACCATAGACAGGAGCCACAGGGATCTGTGCTAGGCAGGCCTGCAGGCTCTGCAGAGGTGCTTCTCACCACTGCACCACAGACAGAAGACACAGGATCTAGGCCAGGCAGGCCTGCAGGCTCTGCAGAGGTGCTTCTCACAACTGCACCATAGACAGAAGCCACAGGGTTCTATGCCAGACAGGACAGGAGGCTCTGCAGAGGTGCTTCTCACCTCTGCACCATAGACAGAAGCCACAGGGATCTATGCCAGGGAGTTCCACAGGCTCTGCAGAGAGGCGTCTCACCACTGCACCATAGACAGAAGCCACAGGGCTCTATGCCAGGCAGGCCTGCAGGCTCTGCAGAGGCGCTTCTCATCAATGCACCACAGACAGAAGCCACCACAGGGCTCTATACCAGGCAGGCCTGTAGGCTCTGCAGAGGCACTTTGCACCACTGCACCACAGACAGAAGCCACCACAGGGCTCTATGCCAGGCAGGCCTGCAGGCTCTGCAGAGGCGCTTCTCATCACTGCACCACAGACAGAAGCCACCACAGGGCTCTATGCCAGGCAGGCCCGTAGGCTCTTTAGAGGCGCTTCTCATCACTTCACCATAGACAGAAAACACAGGGCTCTATGCCAGGGAGGCCTGCAGGCTCTGCAGAGGCACTTCTCACCACTGCACCATAGACAGAAGCCACCACAGGGCTCCGTGCCAGGCAGGCCCGCAGGCTCTGCAGAGGTGCTTCTCACCACTGCACCACAGACAGAAGCCACAGGTATCTATGCCAGGCAGGCTTGCAGGCTCTGCAGAGGCGCTTCTCACCCCTGCACCATAGACAGAAGCCACCACAGGGCTCTATGCCAGGCAGGCCCGCTGGCTCTGCAGAGGTGCTTCTCACCACTGCACCATAGACAGAAGCCACAGGGCTCTATGCTAGGCAGGCCTGCAGGCTCTGCAGAGGCACTTCTCACCACTGCACCATAAACAGGAGCCACAGGGATCTAGGCCAGGCAGGTCCGTAGGCTCTGCAGAAGCGCTTCTCACCCTCACTACTGCACCATAGACAGAAGCCACAGGGAACTATGCCAGGCAGGCCCGCAGGCTCTGCAGAGGCGCTTCTCACCACTGCACCATAGACAGGAGCCACATGGATCTATGCCAGGCAGACCCACAGGCTCTGCAGAGGCGCTTCTCACCACTGCACCATAGACAGGAGCCACAGGGATCTATGCCAGGCAGGCCCGCAGGCTCTGCAGAGGTGCTTCTCACCACTGCACCATAGACAGAAGCCACAGGGATCTGTGCTAGGCAGGCCTGCAGGCTCTGCAGAGGTGCTTCTCACCACTGCACCACAGACAGAAGACACAGGATCTAGGCCAGGCAGGCCTGCAGGCTCTGCAGAGGTGCTTCTCACAACTGCACCATAGACAGAAGCCACAGGGTTCTATGCCAGACAGGACAGGAGGCTCTGCAGAGGTGCTTCTCACCTCTGCACCATAGACAGAAGCCACAGGGATCTATGCCAGGGAGTTCCACAGGCTCTGCAGAGAGGCGTCTCACCACTGCACCATAGACAGAAGCCACAGGGCTCTATGCCAGGCAGGCCTGCAGGCTCTGCAGAGGCGCTTCTCATCAATGCACCACAGACAGAAGCCACCACAGGGCTCTATACCAGGCAGGCCTGTAGGCTCTGCAGAGGCACTTTGCACCACTGCACCACAGACAGAAGCCACCACAGGGCTCTATGCCAGGCAGGCCTGCAGGCTCTGCAGAGGCGCTTCTCATCACTGCACCACAGACAGAAGCCACCACAGGGCTCTATGCCAGGCAGGCTTGCAGGCTCTGCAGAGGCGCTTCGCACCACTGCGCCACAGACAGACGCCACCACAGGTCTCTATGCCAGGCAGGCCTGCAGGCTCTGCAGAGGTGCTTCTCATCACTTCACCCCAGACAGAAGCCACCACAGGGCTCTATGCCAGGCAGGCCTGCAGGCTCTGCAGAGGCGCTTCTCATCACTGCACCACAGACAGAAGCCACCACAGTGCTCTATGCCAGGCTGGCCCGCAGGCTCTGCAGAGGTGCTTCTCACCCCTGCACCATAGACAGGAGCCACAGGGATCTATGCCAGGTAGGCCCGCAGGCTCTACAGAGGCGCTTCTCACCCCTGCACCATGCACAGGGTTCGGGGGGGGGGGCTAAAGACGCCACGGCCGAGATCATGCAGGCCGGAATCTCCTCAAGGAACTGAAAAAAGTGCAGCTGGTGATTTGCATAAAAGCGAAGGGCATTTTGGGAAGATAAGAATGACCACATAATTGAGCAGGAATCGCACTCCAACAAGACACATTTAGCCGGAGCGCAGCTCTGCCTTGTTCCGGCTCAATTCCTCCCCTGCTAAGCACGCTGTGGTGGGGCTGGCAGTAACAGTAACAATGAACAGCAATAGCGCCAATACACAGGGCCGTTAGGCTAGCGCCCTGTACATAAATACCATTATGTAAAGTATCAGAGGTTAAGATGGCGCACAATGGATGCATCACACTGCCCCCTGCTGGCTGGTGAGTGGAGAAAAAACAGCCAAAAGTGTACCATCCGACAACCACATAGGACTGGCCAAGTCCCAAAAAAACACGCACTTCCTGCGTGTAAGGCATTGCATAGTGCCATTCTGGGCCAGGTTAGTCTGGACCAGGGCAGGCTGGGGGTAGCAGTTCCTGATGTGAAATCGGGGAAGAGGATGTTTTTCCTGCGAGAAACTAACAGTACATTTCCATCATATTCGTTTACGAATTCTGAATAACAGGTGCCATGTTCATGGGCAGTTCCTCATCTCAGAGCGACCCATGGACACGCTTAGGGGGAGGGGGGGGGGGTGAAGCTTTTATTTTGTTATAGAAAAGTAGAAAAGAAAGTGTAAGTGAAGAAGGGACTAAGAAATGGGGTGGGGGGGCAGGCTCGGAGAGCCAGTAATTAATTTATCTATGGGGTAGTTATAATGTGCCTATACAGCAAATGGTGTTTCAAGGCATAACAAGACAGAGGCAGGAGGGGGCCGGGGACAGATGAGGACACCCAAATACGGTCTTACTGGGCCTTGTGTCCTTCAGCTTCAAAACTGCAGGATGTTGAAGCTGCTTACTGGGGTGTATATGAGCACTTTCATTTAAAGCGAGCAGCATCCACGTTGCATCCCGCAACGTGGAAGCTGCTCGCTTTAGTGTAAAGGAAAGCGTTCATATACAACACAGGTGTATGGACACTTCCATTTACACCAAACAAGGCTTCTTGTGGCACACCTCCAGTTTAACGGCACCAAAAGGGTACCGTGAATGTGTGCTAGCTTAGCGCACATATTAAACTGGAGGAGTGCCACAAGAATAGGCTTCCAAAAAGCCAGTTTACGAATGTGGCGGTTACTAGGTTGGTTTCCAACCCATCGTAGCAACCGCCACATGTATTCCGAAAGTGGCGCATTCTTTCTGACTTTGGAAGCATGTGCCACCTTCAGAATAGGTCTTAAGTACCGAAAAGGTTGTTAAGCCTTTTAACGTCCTTTTCGGTACTTAACACCTACATGAGAATCGGGCCCTAATTCTCTTTTCTAGGCAAAAGGCCCAATCATTTAAAAGTCTTTCCCTTATTCTTGGAGCATGAGTGTTCTCAGTGGCAGAAGGGGGGTCACTAGGGTCTAGTGTCCAACCGACAGTGGGCCTCATTACAACACCGGCGATAGCCGTGCCGATATTTCCAGCACCCAGGAATGGGCAATTACCAGGCCATTAAGGCCTGCTGGACCCGGTAATTGCCCATTCCTGGGCACCGGAATAAAATGCTCCCCATTCCCATTTGAGCCCGATAGGGCTCAATGGGAATGGGGAAGCCGGATGCACCGGCACCATTCTGAATGGTGCCGGTGCATCCGGCATGCTTTGCTCGTGGGTGCTAGTCCGCCTGGCAGGCCAGACCTGGCGGGAGGGAAGGCACCCGCGAGCAGAACTCGTAATTTGCCAGTACGGTAACAACAGTACCAGCAAGCTTACCGGTACCGTTGTTACTGTACCGGCAAACTTGGAATAAAGCCCAGTGTCAGGATAGGTTCTTAAGTAGCAAAAGTCAGAGTTCCTAAGGAAGACTGTTCAAACAGGTTAGTCTTTTACTTTAGAGTTAGTAGATGGTCCAGGGGCTTCACAGAAGACAACCTAGGAGGATTCCAACAGTGGGCCTGGGTAAACTGGACGAGAGGACTCCCAATCACAAAAAACACCCCAAAGCTACACAGGAATGCCCGGAGACTTAAGGTAAGTAAATACCCAAGCCAGCACAGTACCTCAGCACAAAAGAAGATTTGACACAGGAGGACTTCAGGATCTGCAGCCAAAAACATGGTCAGTGGATTCCTTGTCGTGGTGACTGAAAACAGCCCCTTGGAAGGGACTTTGCAACAGGGATCAACGGGGAAGGCTCTAGGCAAGGTTTTCCTTGCGGCTGGATGCAGCTTTGTGGATTCAGAGCCTTTTCAGGAGCACAGAAGACAGAATATCGCTGGTTGGATTCTCATTGTTACAAAGGTTCAGCACTCTGGTGAGGGGACTGTGCGCACTTGATTGTTTTTTTTTTAGATCCAGCAGGATGTACACAAAGTTTCATCGGGATTTGGAATTCAGAAAACCGTGCACCGCACAATGGTTTGAGGTCCCAGGGTATTGGGGTATTGCAGCCCCGCAAGGTCGCAGCAACGCGTGGGGTGGCTCAAAGTGCAGGTCTTCTTGAGACTAGTGGGTGTCGCCAAGCTCTGGGTCGGGGTAATTGTTTTCTAAGTCCCCAGGTTGATTGGAAGGAAGGACTACAGCAGGCTCCAGTTACACAGCAGGCTCTCCGGTCGCTGTAAATCGTCTCAGCCGCGTTTCCTTCATCATCCTCTTCAGTTTTGGTTCCAGTGGTCGACTTGTTTTCAGCTTCAAGGTTTAGAGTATTTAGAGGAAACTACAGCAAACTTCTGCGTTCTCTCCCTGCATTTTACCACAAGGGGTGGTCTGGTTGTTCAATCAGGGCAGCCAGCCCCCACTGGGATTTGGCCCCATTCAGGCAAGGAGGAAGACAAAGGCCTGTGGAGTTTTGAACTCCTCCCTCGCTTCCTGCCCTCATAGACAGACTGGAGCCTGGGCTAGGAGTCCATGGCACTCCCCCATAGATAACGATCACACAAAGGTATTTCCCACCCTAAATGTCAGGGGAAGGAACAAGAAAGGACCAGAAACACTAAAATGGCGAACAAAGATGACAGGGGCCATTTTGGTAAAATAAGCTCCCTTAGGTGCCTGTACTGCAGCTGTGAACACAGCCCGCGGTAAAGGTGCACAAAATGAATACAAGGTATCACTGCCACCAGCCATTGAAGGTAAGCTTCTCCCTGTAACAGAATTGCTGCAGTTTTAGTGTGAAAGGGGATACATTGTATCTCCCCAGCACTCCACATAAGGTGGGGGGTGCTGGTCTCACCGAAGAAAATGTCAAAGGGGTCCACAGATCCTTTCTACCCTTGGTAACCGTAGTTCTCTCAAGGTTAGCCAGAGAAAGTTAAAAAAGGGGAGCCCCTAAGGGAACCAAGCAACAATAGATCGTATGTGCCAAAAGTTGTCAAAGAGGATAACATTAAAAAGACACTATGGAGAGTCTAAAAAATGACACCCATAAAAAGAGTAAAAGACTGTGTGAGTGTGGAAAAAGAACGAAGTGCAGGGGGTAGACTAATCAGAAGGAACCAGGCAGTCAGTCACAATGTGACAGAGGGGGGGCATTAGTAGGGGAGGGGGAGAGGGAAGGGTAAAGGAGGGTCTTGAAAAGCTTCTGGAACTTAAGGAGATCCGGCTCAAGTCTGTGAGGGGCAGGGAGGCCATACAAGAAGAGGCCCACTCTCTGCTTGGAAAAGCATCTGATCTGCAGAGAATTGGAGCTAGAAGACCGAAGGGCTCTAGCGGGGAGGTATTTAGGGAGAGAGAGTTGGATGTAGCGGTGTCCCAGGCCCAGAAAGCCTTGAGGATGATGCAGAGGGTCTTGAACTTGATCCTCTCAGCAACCGGGAGCCTTTGGAGAGATTTTAGGGCTGGAGAGATGTGGTCCCTGGGCTTGAGGCCAAGAATAAGTCTCACAGTCCTATTCTGGATCAGTTGAAGGGGGCAAAAGGAGGTTTAGTCCGAATGAGAAAGAGGCTGTTGCAGTAGTCCAGCCTGGAGCGGACCAGAGCCCTGGACACATTGAGTTTCTGGGGGAAGGTGAGGAAAGGGGGAATGCCCCTAAGGAGGTGCAGCTGAAAGTGGGCCTTCCTGGCGAGGTCCGTGAAGTGAGGAGAGAAGGTGAGAGAGGAGTCGAAGATGACACCAAGGTTTTTTGCCTCATAGGAGGGTGAGGGGAGGGGCCAACGGAGGGCGGCCAGAGAGTAGGAGAGAAGGTGGAGATCAAATGGGCTAGAGGGCAACGTAGATGTTGAGTCAAAGCAAAAGGATAGAGCCCTAAAGGACACCACAGGTGGAGAGTGTGATGGAGGAGAGGCCCGTTGAACCTGGGAAGGTCCGTCAGAGAGGAAAGAGGTCAACCAGTCCAGCCAAGACAAGGAGCGAGCTCAGGACTGTAGAGGAAGTAAGATAAGGAGGGAGGTCAGGACTGGAGAGGGAGTAAGAGAAGGAGGGAGGGAACACAAAACCAGAGGTGGAGAAAGATAAGAAGGAAGCTCAGGAAAGATGAGGAAGTAGGAGAAGTAGGGAGTTCAGGACTGAAGAGGGCTTAAGATAAAGAGGGAGAAGCTCAGGATTGGAGAAGGAGTAAGAGACAGAGGGAGCTAAGGCCCAGAGAGCGAGTAAGAGAAGCCAGCACCACAATACCAGAGACGGAGTAAGATCAGAAGGAAGCTCTGGAAAGATGAGGGAGTAAGAGAAGAAGGGGGTTCAGAACTGAAGAGGGAGTAAGAGGAGGAGGAAGCTCGGGACTGGAGAGAGAGTAGGAGTAGTAGGGAGTTCAGGACTGAAGAGGAAGTAAGAGGAGGAGGGAGCTTAAAATCAGAGAAAGAGAAAGAAAAGGAGGAATCTCAGGGCTGGCAAAGGAGTAAGAGAAGGAGAGAGTTCCGGAACAGAGAGTAAATAAGAGAAGGAGGAAGGTCAGGACTGAAGAGGGAGTAGATGAAGTAGGGAGCTCAGGAAAAGACAGGGAGTAAGAGAAGGGGGAAGCTCAGGTATGGCATGGGAGTAAGGGAAAGAGGGAGCTCAGGACCAGAGAAGCAGTAAGAAAAGGAGGATGAAGGAAAGTCTCACGCTAAGAGAAAGTCCCCGCCTAACCCCTTGGGCAGCCCTAGTGACGTAAAGTCCTAGGCTACCATGGCGGAGCGGCCCAGGTGATGATCATCTGCTGGCCCCCTGCATTCCTCCGACACGGAGAAGAGAGGGGGCAGAGCAGAGAGTGCGCTGTGGGTGCAACGTTGACAATTGCGGCATCCCCATGGCAACACTGATGCCACCTGAAGCAATAATGGCTGGGGCATGCAGTGGTGATGGTGGGTACACCCCTCCCCCCAGATTATGGGACTGGCCAGAAAATGAGAAGTGGCTGCGGGTTGCGGCTTGTTTGGGGTTGCATCGGGTTGCCCCCAGACTATTGGGTCACCAAATGGACTGGATGGTGCAGAATTGGGGAAGAGAATGCAGGGAAGTTATGCCCCATGTGCTGGCGGGGGCCAGCAGACAACTGTGGGGATCATGCCCTATTTTATTTGGAGACAGAACCAATAAGGTACTGAAAAGGGGTGGCTGACTGCAGCAGTCACCCCTAGGTGACATGATGTATTTTATGTAATTTCAGGCCATTGTGTGTTGTTTCTGTATTTATGTAAATATTTAAGTACATGTTTATAGTTATTAAACTGTATAGTGTATAGAAGTGTTTAAGTGTGGGCACTGTTGGATGTCAAGTAGGGGAAGGTGAATGGCATTAGCGAGAAGGGCTGGCGTGAGGCAGGCAAGGAAGGAAAGCGGCAGCCTGCCTGAGGCTGGCTTGTGGGTGGGGCCATCCACAGAGGCCATTCTCTAGCCTCCCCCTCTGTGGGTGGTACCAGGGGACGGGCGGTCTCCCTGTGACCCCTCTAAGGAAGGGTGGGCTGTTGGGGCAGATCCCTTTTAGAAAGAACTCATGCCAGGGGGAACTTAGAAGTGGCTTATTAAATAGATGGACATATATGTTTAATAGGAAGGTTTTTTCATATACAAAGATGGGCTGCTGCTGGAACTCCTTGGCGTCGGCGTCCTACGCAAGTATAAGGTAATAACTTGGGGTGTAGCCCGTCTCCTGTTAACATCGATTTTATTTTCAAGGTGCAACGCGCCTCCCATCAGCTGCCCTGCCTACACTCCCTCACCAGCGGTCCTCCTTCTAGCATGCCGGTGATCCCACCGTGCGTCAGTCCGCATGAGACAGCGATCCCGCTGTTCTCCAACTCCCACGTGACCCTCCTCCGGCCCATTCTTGACACTCCACCCAGCCCTATGGTGGCCCAGATGGAACATCTTTCATTTGTGTTGCTCTGTTTCTCAATGTAAGGTCCAGACTCTTTGGGACCAGGTGCTATGGGCAGGGCCGGTCTTAGGATTTGCTGCTCCCTGGGAGGCAAAAGAGGGATGAGCCCCCTAATAAGTATATGTAATGACAACAGTAACATCACAGAAATTGAGACTTGAATACTCGAGGGGATCAAGGGAAATGACATTAATACAAGGACTTGCCGGAGGTGAGCCAAGAGACAAATACACTGTGTGATGTCCAGTATATGAATGGTCACTGTCTTTGCCCATGAGGCAATATTATAAGTCAGGCACTTTTCTGATTAGCGGTCACTGTGAGCTAAATCACCTCTAGGCACTTCTGAGTTTGGCAATAAGCAGAGGCGGCTGGTGGAGCTTTTGATTGGAGGGACGGAGCCATCTATGTATAGGTGGGTGGCACTGGGAGAAGCGAGGGAGCCCGATGCAACCCAGAGGGGCTTCAACATTGGTGAATTTAACAGCACACGTCCTGTGAAAAATTGGGTGAATACCCACACTGTTTTGTAGAGTAACACATGAAAAGACCCAATACAAGTCAGTTCACCAACAGTGCACAGGAGCATTTTCCAACTAATTGTCATGATATCTTTGCCTTCAATATGCCCTATTATTCTTCCAGTGTAAAACACGTTGCTGCCTGTGCCTATACATGTCCCTGCTGGCTGGTTGCACAAATAAATGCCAGTATTCCCACATATCAACATATTCATCTTGGCTTTAGCCATTGTAACAGTTGACAATAAATACATATAATTGGTTATTTATAACACACTTAATACCCAGAGATTTCTAAGCACGGACCCGGAGATCAAACCTGTGTTGCTGCGTTGTCTTGTTTCCAAGGCGAGCGCGTTGCCCCTGAGCTATCCTCCCAAGACAAGGAACTATAAGGAAACATGTCCAGGCTAGCTCTGCCAATATATGCCAGTATTTCCACATAAGTACATACTCCTGCTAGCTTTGTCCAGAATGCCAGTAAAAAATGCCATGTCACTGAAAACCCTGAAAACATGGTCATATTGGCTGCAGCAATGTAGGCCAATATAGGCAAGTACACCCACATAGGAACACTCATCATGTTGGTTTTGCCCACAATGCCAGGAAAGAAAACAGCATCCCACTGTGAAAAAAATATGTCTGTACTGGCTGCACCAAAATAGGCCAGTATTCCATGTAAGAACATTACTCATGTTGGCTATGCCCATAATGCCAGTGAAATACCATTCCACTGTAAGAAAACATCTGTGCTGTCTGTCCCCAATGTAAACTCTCCCAGGTGCTGCTATTTGGCTCGGGTATTGTAGAGGGTTGAGAGGTAACAGCACAGTCTTGCTGGGTCAGAAAGAAGAATTGGCTTAATACCTGCAAGAAGCCCCATACGATGAATGTCACTTGGCATTTTGACATTTATAGAGCGCTATACTCCAAAGTAATACATGTGACAGGTGGTTCTTGTGGTTCATGCATGAGTGCGGGCACCTGGGAGGTGGCACAGGATGCCCATACATGGGCGGCCATGACGATGGGAAAAGGAACTGGGATACTCACTAACTGTTACTGATTAAGTTCCTTGTGGGTCATGGATGATACTGCACATTCACCCCCTTCTCCCAGCAGGTCTGACGCACACCACTCGGGTGTGCTGCACTATAGCCACACTGTGCACAGTGAGACACCTCCTGGCCCCCACAGATAGATGAAGGTGTTTTGCTAGGTCTGGAAAAGATCCAGCGCTACGCCAATGTCGGGCTCGGGGATAGCTAGCCATTTGGTTGTAGACTCTGAGCTTCTATCTAGGGCTACAACCAAAGGACCCAGGGCTATAGCCCCCCAACCCCCGGCCTCCTAGCACCGCCTCTGTTCAGATGAATAGTTAACCTATTCTCTCCTGGAAACTGAATACTTTGTCCTGCAGCAGCGAACAGGGGCCGTGCCATAGGCTGCTTCCCGCGGAGAGCAGAGAGAGAGCCTACAAGGTGACCTGTTATCAGCGCTCTTTGATTGGAGGCTGTGCCTATCCACACCTCCACCCTTTCACCTGGTGGCTGATAGCAGTGAATTCCGACAAGGAACTGCTGGTCTAACCTTGAACTTCCCAATACAAAGGCATTGCTCTGAAGGAATAGCCAAGAAGGTCAAAGAAGCAAGATGGGGGCATTGTCCCGGGCGATCCAATTGCTCGCTTGCTGAGCAAAGGTGCGGAAGCCCTGAAAGGGCAATGGGGGAGGGAGGGGGAAAGGTCTCAGTCCAACTAAAATAATCCAGTGGGTTAATGTATTGGCAATGACCAACTACACTCCATTGGTTGATGCTTGACCAACTAACTCCCTTCTGGATCCTTTCCCTGTGTCTCAGCTCAAGTAGGAGTTGTCCACATGTCACTGAGGATCCCACCATCATGAGGCGATCATAGTTCTCCGACATTGTTAGTGCCATGATTTCTTTTAACATTGCATCCTTGCCTTGTTCTCCAGGGGTATCGTAGACTTTAAAAACCATGAGCTTGGTGCGTCCATCTAGGAATTGAATACCTCCAATAATACCGAGAAGAACATATAGTGTATCTGTCTCTAACTCTGTCTTTTCTATGGTATATTGATCTAAAACACGAATCAAAAGACCTCTTTGATGCCTTTACAGCGGGCCTGGAAAAGCAGCACTTTGAATAGTAGACCTGCCATGGAACAGTCTAGTAGAGGTCAGCCAGGGTTCCTCCATGACGATAATATCCAAGGTCTGTAGGAAACCAGGAGTGATGGCCTCTCCATGAAGTGAGCGTGTCCTCATTAATTCCAAGGGCCACACTCAACAAGGACGCGGGGCTAGGACCTAACTTCCCCATTAAGGTGACTCATTGTCCCCATTCTTGAAGGAGATTGCAGCACGTCTCTGGCGACGCGACGTTCACCGTGGTTGCAACATCCAGTGATCAGCTTTTTCATTTTTTTTCCCCACGTACAGGGTACATGTGCTTATATCAGCGGAAGAACTCCGACCCTTGTTTGGCCAATCCGAACGTACAAGGTGGCAGTCATAACCCAACATCGACGACGCGCCAGTATGAGTCACAAATGACCTATCATGAGTAAAGATCGAAGATATATGATTGTTGTACTCATTGTGATGTGTTCACACTTATCAACAATTATAATGTCATCACTAGTGATTGATCTTAATCGAGGTATTGCATTAAGTAATTGCTTTATGTAGTGCCTAATTGATCATAAGCTTTTGTAAACACCAAAATATCAATCATGATAGAGTTGATCGCATGTATCACTACACAATGAAGCTTCCCGTACTAAGAAATCATTATTGTTATAGTGTGGTTGCTGTTGCGTACTTATTTTAACAATTTGCGGTTTGTTTTACAGGCTATTAATAATAATTTGGCAATTCCCAGGTGGTGTGGCCTAATAGAATAAGCTACCCAACCCAACGTAATTAGGAGATAGTGCTTCAGTTCGGTCAATTTCAGAATGAATTTGTTGAAGATGCTTTTAGTGTATAGTGCATTCAGCACTATCATTTCCAAATGACAAAGGGGCAAGGGAGATGTTTTTATAGGACTAGCATCAAGGGTGGCTCACTCCGAGAGGGGTATTTGATTGTCAGCCGGTACTAGCAATACGGGGGAGAAAGTGGTTGGAGGCATTAAAACCAGCTGGGTCAGCATTAATTCTGCTAGCAATTGCAGGATAACACTGTTTGATAAGTACGGTGAACAGCTGGATCTGGAAAATAGATCTGTTCTCTGAAGCTGTTTGCCCATCCCCAGGGCTGAGAGGAGGTATTCTGCTGGATTGAGAGCTGGCACAGACTCTACTACAACTGGAAGGATATGACATGTCCCATATTCCTCACTCCAGGAGTGGCCTTGGCAGACATGGTCGATCATGGAGCAAAGTTGCATATTGTAAAGGGAACAGGGACGAGCAACCAACATTGAGCCTTGTCTTTCAGGGGTCTACAGAGGAAGGTAGGGCTTTTCTGGACCATGAGACCTTTGAGAGACATGCAGGTGGTTAGAAGGACCTGGACTAGACACCTCCTGCAACTTATAAGACATCCAGTTGGTTGTCATGGATTCCTAGGGTTTCCTTGTTGGGGTGCTGGGCACAGTGACCACATTTCCCCCCGGGGACTCCATTCCCCTTTGTGGACTGGTTTTCTTTGCTCCTCAGGGCTTTTTTCTGTAGGGGCCCATATATTTATTTACACGCTCATGCAGTGACTGATAAGTATGATGCTTTTGTCTTGTAAATTACCATCAGTCAGTATCTCCAGTGCTGTGCTTGGTTCCAGGTGGGAGCTAATATTAGCATGGATAATTTGGGTCTCCAACAATTCTATCAAACTTGAGCAGAGGCAATGCCAGGTTTCCAATAAATTGTATTCATTAACATCAAGTTACCAGAGTCAGTAGATCAGTGGCCAATGTGTTCTGCATAAATAATACGGCCCAGGATCATGTTGCAAGGCTGGGTGGGACCGGCTCTTCACTCTCATGTTCTTCTGGTGCTTGTGCAATATCTTCCATGTCATCCAAACGGATGGAGAGTGTTTCACTTGGCACTGGTGCGCCAGTTCATGAAGCGTACCTCAGTGCTTTAAATACTGAGGAACAATAGAAATTAAATCCCAACATGGATTTTAGCCATCAGGGGCTGAAAGTGTTGGGACCCAACAGTTGACACTCCAACTTCAAAAGATACCGTTTTGCCAATGAGTCAAAGAGAATATGCACCGCTTCAGCTCTCCTGTGTGCTTTAAATACCGAGGCAAAGTAGAAAGTTAATTCCAACATGGATTTCTGCCATCAGGGGCTCCAGGGGCTGAAGCCCAACAGTTGCTACTCCAACAGATACTGAGTCGCCACTTATTCATGGTGGATATGTATATTTTTCCAATTCATAAATACATCATCAATATATCTCAACCCAAGCAAACTCTTTCGTTAAATTCATCCGATGACAGTATTTTATTTGCACCAACATTTGTATAAAAACGTTTGAGTAACCCTGAGCCAATCGTACCCCATTGACGTTCCATTAACGTCTAGAAATAAAATGGTTATTAAGTTATTAAGTATTGTATTAAGTAGTGTAACAATAAGAGTTTTAAAGAATCAATTGTTGGAAATGGTTCCTGTATTCATTGTAAGTGCCTCCCATCCCAGCCCGGCCACATACTAACAATGTGTCACGACTGTGCCAGGGCACCCATCGTGGACTTTTTGGGACTCACTCATCTACATAATACTCCCTGGACAATGCCTATTCCTATTTTTGTCTTTGCTTTCATTTTGCAACACTTTGTAACTTTCTTATTTAATTTCACAAACTACATGTCCCATAATGCACCTTGTGGCAGTTCCCATTCACTGGCTGTTCCTATGCAGCAGTCTTAGAACTGCAATCCCCAGAAGCCTTAGAGATCAGTGCAGGTTTCACTTTCCCAGGACCAGATAGGGAGGAGGCCAATTACCTTAAGGTGTTCTGCACCAGGTGCTGCTAATTAGCCTGCTTCAGCACAGAGCAGGTCAGTATTTAAGCAGCTGCCTGCAGGAAAACCGGTTTCTTGAATTGAGCTCGCCTCCAGCCCTTTGTTGCCTTGATCCTTGGATTTCTGCTCTGTCCTGTTTCCAGAACCTGCTCCTGTTCCAACGCCCTGCGCTCCCTGCCTTGCAGCCCTGATACTCTTCCTTCACACCCCTGCCTTTTGCCCTGGACCTCTGTGCTTCCTACACTGCAGCCCAGCTCCCCTGCTTGCAGGCCTAAGTTCCCTGTCTACAGCCTCTTGCGCTCTAACACTAATTATCTTTTTCCCTACCTGCTGTTTCCTTATTATCAGTCTTCAGTCCTGCCCTTTTATCCCACTTCAGAGCTACAATGTCCTTGTTATGAGTCTTCAGTCCTGCCCTTGTTTTCCCACTTCAGAGCTACAATGTCCTTGTTATGAGTCTTCAGTCCTGCCCTTTTATCCCACTTCAGAGCTACAATATCCTTGTTATCAGTCTTCAGTCCTGCCCTTGTTTTCCCACTTCAGAGCTACAATGTCCTTGTTATCAGTCTTCAGTCCTGCCCTTGTTTTCCCACTTCAGAGCTACAATGTCCTTGTTATCAGTCTTCAGTCCTGCCCTTGTTTTCCCACTTCAGAGCTACAATGTCCTTGTTATCAGTCTTCAGTCCTGCCCTTGTTTTCCCACTTCAGAGCTACAGTTTCCTTGTTTTCTCACTGCAGTCCTACTCTTGTTGTTCAAGACCAGAGTTACTGTTCCTTGTTACCAGTCTGCAGTTTCTAGTCTCCTTACCCCTGCATGTAGATTCTAGTTTTCTTGCTTTTCTTCGTTCTTCCGATTCTTTGTCCTGAACCTTGCTCTCTTTGACTTCCTTTTGCCCTGGAAATGTATGTTTCAGTTCTTGTCTTCACGTGTGCCTTGTGTAATTCCTTTGGTCAGAGTTTGGCTGCTGGGTTTCCTGATACGATCGAACTGTATGAGCTTGGTGTGTTGTTGTACGGTCATAGTAAATGCCATAGTGGCATGGGTAATGAGACCAGAATTTAGGAGTTTGCCATCAACTCTTTCAACCTTCTGGTCCCCTTCCTTTTCAAGGCGTTCAATTCCCATCTGATTAGCACAAACGATGTCCATGAAGCATCCACCCGCCCCACAGTCGATTAGAGCCAAGACCTCGACATTCTTTTGATTGATGAGCAGTTGAACGGCGTCCACCATCAGACAGATGTCTTCGGTTGAGACTATAGAAGTGACTGACATGGAGACATAGGGACAAGAGAGCCCCCCTCGGAAGCTTGTCCCTGCTAATTCCGAGTACGGCTGTTTCCCGACCGACGAGGTGGGACTTCTGGACAGTCTCTTAGAAGATGCTTGTCAGATCCACAATACATGCAAAGACTGTTCTCCTTATGTTGTTTATGTCCTTACGTCGTTTATGTTCTTCTGGGGTAAGTGGGCCTCTGGTGGTTCCGATCTGCATAGGCTCTTCCTTAAATTGTCGAGGTGAGGAGGGAGAGGGGGCAGACAAGTCCGGATATAACCGAGGGCTGCGGGCGGTTCTTCCTCCGCTCAGAACGTCTTTCAGAGAGCCGAAAGAACAGCGGAGAGTAATTCAGTGGTAATTCAGTGAATGTTGCAGGTCGAGGAGAACGGGCTAGTTCATGCTTCAAATCCTCTCGGAGACCTCATCTGAATATCATGTATTGAGCAGTTTCTGGCCAGCCAGTCTCTGCGGGAATCCGCTTAAACAAAGAGATGCATGTCAAAAGGTCCAAAGAACCCTGACGCAGGTCTAAACTTGTGTGGACTCTTGTCTCTCGATGCCTCCTTGAATTGGGCTGTGAAGGCACTGTAATCCTGAAGAAGGGGACTAGCACTGGTCACCAATGGGGTTGTCCATGCCAATGCGTTCCCAGTCGGATTGGATATAAGAAACCCAATGCAGGACTGATCGTAGGCGAATGTTTGAGGACAAAAAGTGAAATGCATAACACATGCCTCCATGAAATCCTTAAACCTGCGGGGAGATCCGTCAAACTTTCCGGATGTCAAAGGCATCGGAGGGAGCTCTGTTCATTGTTGGTCTCTGCTGGCTACCATTTGGCAGAGAGTGGCGTTCTCTGTCTTAAGGGCTTGGACCTCCTGCGAGAGGCCCTGCACAGCGTTTACCAATTCCTGTAACTGCTCAGCAATAGCCATCGTGGTATTCGTTTGCCAGTGCAAACTGTCAGGTTTGCCTTTCTCCTCTTGAGTATCACTTAAATATATCTCCCCCTTCCCCTCACCTGTGTCTTCGGAAGAAGTGCCCTGCAGCCTCCCTTCTTGTTCCGGTCTTTCTATTTTTTCCTGAAGAGATACGGCCTCCCTCGGGTAGAAGCCACACTGCCGCCTTAATAGATAAGGTGGACAAAGGACCCCCGCCCGAGAGTGCCTGCAAGAGGAAAAAGCCAATGGCAGAAAAAAACCTCTTGTGATCCGTGTTGATTAGTATCCTTGATCCAGTAGTTCACAGCAGTAAGGTATCCTTGGGACCGGTTGTGGCGAGTGTGGCTATGTAGCAGGCAGAATCCAGCAAAGGAAATGACAAGGTCTTTAGTCGATTCACTATTCCTCACTGATTGGCTCACTTCCCTTTCTTGTTTGAGAATGGTAACGTAAACCAGGGAGACAGAATGTTGGCCTACCACCCACAAGCCAGGTAGGAAGTGTTCCGTAGCGGAACAAAGGAGTACCGCTGATAATGGAGCCGAAGCGGAAGCAAGAAGTGCACCGCGACTTTGGACAGATTGAAGGTAAGACAGTAGAATGTGAGGAAATATAGCAACAGTAACGGAAGAGGTAGAGTACCCCGAAGGGTAGAAAGGGATAGGCAAGATCCCACTGCGAGAGAGAAAAGGAAAAGAAATAGGTGGGTAGAGCAGGACAGGAGAATGACTTCGGAAAGGACCGCTGAGAACCGCAGGAGCAGGAGAGCACGGAAGACCCATACGAGCACAGGCAGAAGGTAGTGACTAAAAGGAATGGGACGAGACTGAAAAAAGGAACAAGAGAAGAAACGAAAGCAAGCAAACCAGAAGCGCTTAAACCCAGAAGCAAAAACAGAAGGGTTGCAACGCGCACCAATGGTGGTGGGCTAGTAGCAGCAGGACCATCTTAAGCACTTTTGGGGCCCCCCTCCACCAAACCAAAGGAATTAAGAATACTCGTTGAGCAACCCACCCCTGCACCCGTCGCGCTCACAACCGATAGGTTGATGTGCTGTCTCGCAGCATAATAAGCAGGTTTACTCCCTTTAAGTCCCCTTAGCCTCTTCATTCTTGCTCTAATCAGAATGATAAACAAGTAGAATTTGAAGACCAACATTAGCAGTCTACGAATAGGTTTACTGTTCTAGTACATACAGGATACTTTTTATCAATAGAATCCAGGAAGGTATGCAGCCTGTAGTACTAATGCAGGACCACGTGTAAAAGGTACCTGTAACCCATAATAGACAGAGAACTCACATTAGCTACCTCACAGAATGCAAACTCGCTCATGCATGGATAGAGGAGACCAACTGGAAGGAAGGAGAAAGCTACACATACAGTAGCATGGATAGTGGATGCAGATTAGAAGCCACCAGGAAGGTGTCCTTATCCAGACAGACTGAGATTAGAAGTGGGATATCATTTTCAAATAGTGTTGCCATAGAGATCAAAGGAACAAATACCTGTGGTGTGCGATATAAATATGCTCACTATTAAAGTGGAAGCAACACTCTAGCCAGTGAAACCATGAATAAGACTTTTATGAAGATCATACCCTGAGAAGGAAATCACACTGAAGGTCTGACAATTTTGAAAGCTTTAGGGACTGGCAATATTGAGAGATTCGTTAATACAAGATTAAATGAGATGCCCAGGATCACACATTGGTTAAGGGGTGAAGCTGGGATTTGTGCCAACTCTGCAATTCCTGCATTTGAACACTTTTCCAGTTCTTACAATGCACTAAAACAATCTCATTTTATAAAAGCAGGTTTGGAAAGTACACAAATCACATTACCAAACATGACCATTTTTAAACAAGATATTATAGAAGGGTATTTATGCAAAATGGGAATGATTCTAGCTTCATTCTCTCCATCATCAAGGGAAGTATATAATTTCCAGCACACCAATCGTTGTCATTTAACAAATTTAATTTGGGTTTGTCTTTTGTATTTGAAAGTTTTAAATACTTCCAAAACAATGGCTTGTTACATTTTCATTTATAAACCTGCATAAAAACCTTTGACTTTTACCAAAAAGCTAACCTTTTTTTGTGTCAAACACGCAGACCTTAAACTATGCTTGCCTGAGGCCTGCAACATCTGGTTCACTTTCTTCCAGTCAAATGGCCTCCATAAGAAGAGAGATCAAGTAATGGGCTAAACGATACCAGCAGCATGCAAGAAAGCAAACCTCACAGGAGACAACACAGTAATGTAAGATATATTAGTTAGATGATTTGACCAGGATCACTGTATAGTCTGCTGGCAAATCAAGGATACAGCCATGAATGCCTACGTTCCATAGTCTTGAAATTGGATACTTATTCACCTGTAGGACTAACAGTTTATGCCATCGACGGAGGTGATTGCCTATGTTTTACAACACCCCATCTGAACAAACCAATTTCTAGACCTTCACCATATGGATGACGTGTCCATTTTTATAGCAACCCCTATCTAGTGCAGGTACATTGCTGATAATAGCAGATGTTGTTCTGCAAAACCAAGTACATATGCAGGCAGGTTTATCCAACATGGGAATAACTCAGCCAGCCTTGCTGGAATGTGATATTCTAATTTTTAATTTTTTTATTTACTTGATTTTTTAACCTAAAAGGTTTTTACAAGAGTGATCCATGAACTGTGTCGTCGATAACGTTATTTTAAAAATTTGAATCCATAAACTATGTCGTAGACGGTATTGTTTTAAAATTTAGAATGAAGTCTAACATTTTTGCAGCAGCCATCACACAGGTGGTCTTCCCTCCTCCAATAAGCCGAGACCACCATAGTTCTTCCTCGTGTATGTAAGACAAGGCAAGGATGTTTTCCAGGTAGGGTTTTCTGATGTGATTGACCACTGGGCATGTGAGTAGAAGATGTCGGATCATTTCCACCGCTGCCTGGTTGTTACAAAATCTGCATGTATTGGATGCTGACTGGTTTCTGATCTTTAGGATTTTGTTTGTGTGTAAAAGATTCAATCGAGCTCTCAGAAATAGTTTTCTGAGCTTCCTGTTTGGATATTTTGCCAGGAATGCTTGGGGCTCGTGGAGCTTCTTTGCCTGTGGTGGAAGGTGGGACACAAGTTTGTATTTTGCAGCTGAATCCAACGTAGTAATCCAGTCTTGCTCGTATAGCCTTTTTTTGTGTTTTTGTTGGATTCTCTGAAAGTTCCTTTTTTGTGCTTTGGATCTCCTCTAGTTTTTATTCCTGGGTTTTTATCCATTTGTTTAAATGAGGACTTTGGGCACCTATATGTTCTTCAAGTATGGCGTTCAAAAGTTTTGGACGGTCATCTGGGAGGATTTTCCTATATAGCATCAGAGCATTGCGTTTGATCACTCCCTTCAACGAACGTTGGCTTAGTCTCGTCTTATAAGCACAATTGGAGTTTACTTGGGGAAGAAGAGGACCTTTCTCCAGAAGTAACTTTCCAATTCTGTCCAAATCTGGGTTGGCAGGAATGGCATTGCTTCAGCTCCATAGCAGATGGCGGGGACAACCTTTGCTTTATAAAAGTTTAGGAGCGGGACAAGAGAAAAGCAGCCAAATTTCTTATCTACAGCCAGTGCCCGGGTAGTTAAACTTCTGATTTGTGTGCGTAGTGCAGTTTGCATACCCTTTTCCTGGGTTGAATTGTCCAACATCACTCCCATTTGAATTCGGTTACACTCTCGATTGGCGCACCGTCAATTTTCCATTTGAATTTTTCCGAATTTCCTCCACGTTTGCCAAGGGTTCATATTTTAGTCTTGCTCTTGTTGATTTCCAGATGGTTGTTGGCGATGTATTGGGCACAATTTGACAGTTGTGTCTGGAGACCGATTGCTGTTTGATCAAGTAGCATGATATCATCTGCATAGAGCAATCTTGAGATTTTACTTTTGCCTAGCTGTGGAGGGAAGAATCGCACATACTTTTCCGAGTCTTTAAAGTCTCCCATGTAAGACAGGAAAAGAGCTGCAGCCAAAGGGCATCCCTGTTTAACTCCATGATTTGTTGGTATTGGTGCTGATAATAGACCTTGATTGTTTAGTCGAACCTGCATTCTAGTGTTCTTACGTAGTGATATTATCGGTATTCTAATATTGCATATAAACACATATCTCTTCAATGGGTGCTTCACACACTGAGCTAACTTCTGAACCATTGTGTCACTCAATTGATCAATATGTATTTCACCTTTGCCTACTGCACGTGATCAACACAATTCCCACAGGAAGGAAAGAATGTTACAGAGTTGTGCCTTAAGGAACACACAAACTACGTATACTACAGTGAACACAGAAAACAATACATGATGCATTGGTCAAGGCTGAAGTGTGCTATTTAAGTCTGGTGAACAATAGAATCTTACTTCTTCAGATCAGGCAACCCTGTGGGGCTCTCTCCAAGGTGGGTGCCCTGGGCAAGTGCCCCGTTTACCCTCCCATAAAAACGTCTCTGAGTAGCAGGAACCGGAAGTGTTCTCACTGTGCTTTCCTCCTCTGCCAATCGGCATTAGATTTTCATGCAGGAGTAAAACCAGTGGATTCCTATAGAACATGCCGGTGTTTAGCACCTGCCCAATGCAGGCGGATATCATAGGAATGCAATGTAAACGCTACGCCTGCCGTGCATGAAAGGCACTTTGACAGTGTTTGCGAAACGGAATGCAAAAACAAGGCATAAAGACGACTTCACATGTGTTAACTCCATTTTGAAAATGAAGACCATTGCCCGGACGGGACGCAACCGCACGTAAGTCCTAAGGTTGGTGCTCTCGTCTATGAAATTTGTACTTAATATATAATGAGCCCCATTGTGTTACATCGTGTTTACGGGATGTTTACAGGATGTTTACAGGATAAGCTGGGGTACTTTACGAGTGATTAAAAGGGATTAGAATACCCTTGCCATTTTTCCACACCACTGTGATCTCTGTATTTATGCGCGGTTCATGCTTTAGAATTACTACTGGTGGCTCGAGTAGCAATCTGGCAGGAAACTGGCAGGAATCTGGCAGGAATCTGGCAGGAATCTGGTAGGAATCTGGCAGGAATCTGGCAGGAATCTCAATATAAAGCAGTGATTGAGCAATGTCACACAAAATGCATGTTTTGCCGCATTTCATTGGGCTAACTGGAAGTATTATGCAGAGGTAGAATAATCCATAGGCGTTGGAGGCCCCATTGATGTCTTCATCACATGATGCTGAGGGAAACGGGTAGCAAAGCAACGTACTCTCTACAGTTCCTTACGACACCGAAGAGCGCGGGAACGCCAGTGCTTACAGAGGCATAGGGCCTCATTACGACTCAGGCGGTAAGGGTTTTACGGCGGCGTAAACAGCGCCGACCCTTACCGCCTGATTCCGAGGTCCCTTAGCGCCATGGAGGTTTTAACACCTGCTTTTAGCAGGTGTTAAAATCCATGGCGCTAAGGGACCTTGATGTTAATTACGCCACCGTAATTTACGGTGGCGTAATTAACGCCTTCCCCACTCCCATTATGCCCTATGGGGCAAAAATGGGAATGGGGAAGGGTAAATGGGGATTGGGGACTTACCGCCCCGCCAACCTCGGAATGGGGCGGTAAGTCCGCCAACCACCATGGTGTAAACATAGTTTACGCCATGGTGGTAAAGGTACGACCCAGGCGGTAACTTACCGCCTGGGTCGTAATGAGGCCCATAGTCTAAAAGACGGAGGTCTATCACAGATGCAGCTTCTGTGGCACGGTTTGAACCCAGGCCTAGCAAGACCATCACATTAACACACCCAGAAGCAGCCAACCCCACAGCACCACCTCTTGCTACCACCTGTTGGACACTACTGTTCAGGACCCATGATGGATGAGGGCACTGGGCATTGACAATTTATTTTATTTAATTTATTTCCATTTATAAAGCGCACAAACTGCCCTCGAGGCGCTGTTACAGAATATTCACTTGGATACAGGTTGAACATAGGTACAGTATTTTAGGTGCAGGTTCAACGGTTAGTTCCATACAGTACGCATGTTCCATGGTTACAGGGGAACAGCGGAGCGGGTGCGGTCTACTTGAATAGTTTGGTTTTCAGTGCCTTTCTAAAAGCCATGAGGGAAGTTTATGTTCTAAGTTTGAATGGAGATTTGGGGTGTTTAACGTCAAGTGGTTGGCACCCATTTCGGGTATGAGGCACGCTGAGATAACCACTGATATTGTGCCATCAAATATATTAGATTTTCCAAATTTGATGCAAACCAGGAAACCATTGTGAAGCTTGAGGCAAACTGAGGTCACATGGGCCGAATAACGCCGGACAACATGCTTGGTATCGGCCACATTGCAAACCAGCCAGGGAACCGCAGCAGCTGCATTGAAATGACTACACTGCCCCGACACTACACCAAGGCTGCAATACACGTCTTGAGACTCTGTGGGGGGAAGATGCAAAGCACGCCCGGCCCCCCAATTGTGTGTTGAAAGAACCTCTGTCGTTTCAGGAACTTACTGGGGTCGCTTTGAGACGGGTACACCCCCTTTTGGCGCGGCCGTTTCGCCGCGGGCCGGTTCGGCGCGGCCAGTTCGCCGCAGCGGCCAGTTCGCCGCGCCCATTTCGGCGCGGGAGCCTTTCTGGCGCCGCCGATTTGGCGCGAGGGACGTTTGGACGTGGCTGACATTGCAGCCACATCTAAACTCCCTCACGCCAAATTTTAAAGCATAATTATTTTCAAATGCAGCAGGTTGACAGGAACTGTGCCTGACAACGTGTTGCATTTGAAAATAATTTGGGGTCAAGTGACTGGCGTGAAGTGTAGTATTTTTCATTGTGATTTTCCCAAATGCTTTATCATTATTTTTTTTTATTGGACTATTCAATTATGCGAGTTAAATATGCAACTTTTGCTGCCTCAGGCACGCACAAGGCCAGTTTGGTCTTGTGGTTAAGTTCCAAGCCTCACAATCTTGCAGGCCATGGTTCGTGGCTGGGATAAAGCTTTTAATTTTATTCTATTTGAAAAAAAAAAATTGATATTTTGCAAATAGAATAAAATTAAAAGCTTTATCCCAGCCACGAACCATGGCCTGCAAGATTGTGAGGCTTGGAACTTATCCACAAAACCAAACTGGCCTTGTGCCTGAGGCAGCAAAAGTTACATATTTAACCCCCATGATTGAACAGTCTAATAAAAAAAAAATAATGATAAAGCATTTGGGCAATTCACAATAAAAAAGAACCCTCTGCCCACTACCACCCCCTCCTCCCACCACCTGCCCACTACCACCTCCCACCACCTGCCAGCTACCACCCCTGCCCACTACCACCTCCCCCTTCCCACCCCCTGCCCACTACCACCTCCCCCTTCCCACCCCCTGCCCACTACCACCTCCCCCTCCAACTCCTGCCAGCTACCACCTCTAACCCCCTGCCAGCTACCACCTCTCTCCTCCACCCCCTGCCCACTACCACCTCCCACCACCTGCCAGCTACCACCTCGCTCCTCCACCCCCTGCCCACTACCACCTCCCACCACCTGCCAGCTACCACCCCCTCCTCCCACCACCTGCCCACTACCACCTCCCACCACCTGCCAGCTACCACCCCTGCCCACTACCACCTCCCCCTTCCCCCCCCCTGCCCACTACCACCTCCCCCTTCCCACCCCCTGCCCACTACCACCTCCCCCTCCAACTCCTGCCAGCTACCACCTCTAACCCCCTGCCAGCTACCACCTCTCTCCTCCACCCCCTGCCCACTACCACCTCCCACCACCTGCCAGCTACCACCTCGCTCCTCCACCCCCTGCCCACTACCACCTCCCACCACCTGCCAGCTACCACCTCTAGCCCCCTGCCAGCTACCACCCCTCTCCTCCCAAATTTGCTGGAGGTAGTGGCCTTGCATTAAGTTCTCTACCCCAGAGTCTTGCAGGCCATGGTTTGTGGATAAACTGAACCTTTCGTCAATTTGTGGGTCTTGGAACTTAACCACAAGACCAAGCTGGCCTTGTCCCTGGACAGCAAAAGTTATATATTTAACTCCCATGATTGAAGAATTGATAAATAATAATAATAATAATAAAGCATTTATATTAAATTCACAATACATTTAAAAATACCGAACCGGCAGAATCTCCCCAAACCCCTATGATAATCTCCCCAAACCCCCCCACCCCGCGCCTAAACAGAATCTCCACAAACCCCTATGCGAATCTCCCCCAACCCAACACCCCCACCCCGCGCCAAAACATCCCCGCGGCCAAACGTTGCAGCGCCGAATTGGGCGCGCCAAAATGGCTCCTGCGCCGAATCGGCCCGCGCCGAACTGGCCGCGCCTAATCGTCCTGCTCCAAGCTGTCTCGTCAACAGTGACATGTGAAAAGGATTTGCGTTGTTAGCCTTCCCCTTGCAGGCAGCTAAACGTGTGAAATGTCGTGTGTGAGTGTTATTATGTGAATTGCTTGTTTATGGTCCTTCAGATAAGGTAGCCATCACAGGCCTGCATTCCATGAACACTCTTCCTCTGCAAGGTACTGGGTGAGTGCCGCCTGTGCTCGCCCACAACCATGGATCCACCAGAAAAAGAGCAGGGGGCACTAGCTTCACGTTCCGAGCCTCTGGAAGGCCCCCCTCCGTACATACAAGATGAGCCGTCTTTCCTAGTCTTTAGAAAAAAATGGAAAACTGTACCGTTCAACAAATATGTGTAAGACTTTTCCTGCCTATCATGTCATAACTGTGCCGTATTGCTTGCCACTAAGTATGTACTAGCGCTGTGATACCTTTCGGGTCTGGGCCTGGGCGCTATCAACAAATGAACTAAATTAAATAAATAATGTTTACACAGCCTGCTCCGTGCATGGTGGATTCAACGTGGCTGGTGATGCAGCGTCTGGACCGGTCGCTGCTTGATATTTCTATAAACTTAACCTGCCCGCTAAACCTACACAATGACTTCAGGCACTATACAGTTTGACAAGAAAGCTCTAGAGTGTATAAAATGGCAGTGGAGAGCTAAGAACGTGGCACGAGGAACAGAGCCAAAAGCTGGACACCCCACTCAAGAGGAACAGTTCTCTCACCCCTACCTAGAAAAGACATATTCAAAGACTTCAAGCGTTGCTGAGAACGTGTATGTCCAGGCTACAAGGTCAGAACAGAGGAAAAGCACTGAGCCACCCCACCGCCAGCCCCTGCCCCCCTCAGGCTTTAAACCAGTGGTCTTCAAACTTTTTTGGCCAGGGCCCCCCTGAGCAAAATTTGGGCAGGTCGGGACCCCCCAGAAATGCCAAATGGACAGTATATATTGCGCGCCGTCACCTGCTCCCATCAAAGTCGCTGGGCTCCCTCATCCCACTCCTACCCAGTCGCTGGTCTCTCCCCACCCCATCACACACCCTGGGCTCTCCCCACTCTGCTCCCACCACTATCCCATGCTTCCCGCCCATTGTGCTCCCACCATAATCCCTGGGTTCCCCCATCCCGTTCCCAACAGTCTGAGGGCAAGTGGCGGCTGGTGATTTCTTTTTTTTTTTTAAGTGGAGGGCATAACTATTTCTGCCAAAAATGCAATAGCGACCGAGCATAGTGAGGGAGCTCGAACCAATAAGGGGAGGTTAGGGGGGGTTTCCCCCTGTGAATTTTTTTAAATAATGGGTTAAAATGTTGCATTGTAGAGCATACTTTGAACAAAAAATGGGTAAATAGCCAAACAGTTTGCAATTGGTGCTGGGAGTCCAGGGGGCAGGCATTGATATTGATATTTATATTTTATTTCTATCGCGCTCGTACACAAGTGTTTCAGAGCACAAGGCAAGGGAGGGGAACAGAGGAGAAGAAAACAGCCATCTTACTAGGCCCAGTGACATTGAGAACGCACAAGTGCGAGGGGGAGGGGAAAAGTGCATTGAAGGGGGGAGAAGTGGAAAGTGCGAAGCAGAGGAGAAACAGATAAATAAACATTGGCCTGCGTGTGGGTGCTGAAACGGCCTGCTCTGGCTGCTCTGTCCGTATGTGCAAGGAGGCGCAGGAGCTCCCCCTCAGACATACAGACATGCAGTGCCCCAGCCAGCATTTCCAATGAGCTATGCAATGCTGGCGAAGCAAAACGCCCCAGCACTTGCATGGCTCAGTGAGCATGTGCGGCTGGGGAACTAAACTGAACTGTCAAAGGGAAACAGTGTTTCCCTTTGACAGTTCAGCCAGCCCAGGAGCACTCCATTAGCTGGATAAAGCAGCTGAGGGAGTGCTCACTGTTTCACTGGGCTGGCTCCTTAGCTCCTCCATAATGGGTGAGGGGCCACTGGGTGGGCGCCTCTTGCCATTATGGATGAGCCGCCAGGCTCGGACAGGCCTATAGGGCAATGCCTGTACCAAAAATGTAAAATGCTAGTTTGGGCCAATCAAAATGGGCCACCATTTTGGCCAATGTGGACCAGTTTGATGAGTTACTTAACTATGCAGTTAGTAATGTTGACCGTTGTTGCTGAATATATCACAATTTACTTACATTTTAACACAAAGCACCCCCTTGGGTACTATTGAAACAGTGGGCTTCATTAGAACTCTGGCGGTAGCTGTGCTGGTAAAACCGGCACGGCTGCCGCTGGAGTTGCATCCGCGTCCGGCACCCGCGAATGGGCAATTACCAGGTCATGCCGAGTTAGGCGGACATAATTGACCTTTCGTGGGTGCCGGTACCGGTAGATCCCCATTCCCATTGAGCCCCATAGGGCTCAATGGGAATGGGGGGCTCGGATGCACCGGCAACGTTCGTAACGGTGCCGGTGCAGCCAACGAACTGTGCTCGCGGGTGCCGCACGGCCTACCAGGTCAGACCTGGTGGGCTGGCAGGCACACGCAAGCACAACTCTTACTATGGCGGTACGGTAGCAACGGTGCCAGTGCTTACCAGCACCGTTGTTACCATACAGCCATAGTTGTAATGATGCCCAGTCTGTGACTAAAGGAATGAATATCCATTTACAACTGTGGGTCACTTTTTCATTGTTGCCTGAGACAGTTTCATGCTTCAGCCCGACCATGTGAGCCACCCCTATCATTTCTATGAATCTAAAAAAAAAAAAAGTTTTTTTTTTTTTTTTAAATTCATGCTGAGATCTCAGGGCCCCCCAGGGATGCACCCGCGGACCCCTAGGGGGTCGCGACCCACAGTTTGAATACCGCTGCTTTAAACACACAAAGGTTGATTTCCCTTGAGGAGTTAGGTAAGAGCGTGAAGGGAGACAAGATGTGCGCCTAATTGTGTGGACCGCTCTGCGTGTACAAACACTTTGCTTTTTGTCTCATAGAGCCAGGTGAAGTACCTGAAGTACCTCTTTGCCTCTCACGCTGCTCTGGACGTTTTCGGACTTGTGCTGCACTCGTTGCCTTCAACGTGTGTAAATAGTCGTTCTACGGTTTTATCTGCAGAGGCCCCGCCCGTTTGGCCACGAAGTAGTTAAATTCAACAGCCCGCGCGCACCAGTGCACGCGCTCCAGGTGAAGTACCTGAAGTACCTCTTTGCCTCTCACGCTGCTCTGGACGTTTTCGGACTTGTGCTGCACTCGTTGCCTTCAACTTGTGTAAATAGCCGTTATACGGCTTTATCTGCAGAGGCCCCGCCCCTTTGGTCAGGAAGTAGTTAAATTCAACAGCCCGCGCGCACCAGCGCACGTGCCCCAGGCGAAGTACCTGAAGTACCTTTTTGCCTCTCATGCTGCTCTGGACGTTTTTGGACTTGTGCTGCATTTGTTGCCTTCAACGGTATATATCACCGCCACAACACGATTGGAGACTTTTGTTTGGACCCTCTTTACCTATAACTACTTATAGTGTTTTCTTTTTCCCATTTTAGTGTGTAAATAGCCGTTATACGGCTTTATCTGCAGAGGCCCCGCCCCTTTGGGCAGGAAGTAGTTAAATTCAACAGACCGCACGCACCAGCGTGAGTGCACCAGGCGAAGTATCTGAAGTACCTCTTTGCCTCTTCGCCGCTGAGTTGCGGGGGTGCGGCGCTGAGGTGCTTCGGGTGCTGGCGTCTCATGCTTTGACTGTAGTATGCAATTGCGATCTTCCAAGCACAGTCTGTTACAGCCCCTTGCAGATCTCCATTTGGCACGAGGGGGAGGCATGTCGGCGCCTAGTGGGTGCACGCGTGTAGCCACACCCTTGTCTTCCTCTCCGGCTCCTCGCACAGCCAGGACAGTGCTGAAATCAGCTGGCAAAGTCCTAAAGGACAATGACATCTGCGCCTTTTACAAGGACATTATGGGGAGGGGCCTGGCAATTACTAAACCACCGACAACAACGCAACTTTCTAAGGTGGTGGAGAATGCTTACAAGTGTATGAGTGCAACAACAACAACATTGGAAATAAAGGCGCCGATGGACACGAAATGTGAGCGTTTAAACCGGGCGGAGAGGTGTAAGTTGTCCTCTTCTTCCATATCTGTTGTGAATAATATGAGTGAGTCTGACTTGTCTACTGATGCTTAAACGTTACCTAACAATCCGTCTGTAAGTGCCAGTATCATGTTAAAAGCGCTTCCTCCCACTGCAAAACTAAGGGCCTCATTACGAGGTGGGCGGTAAGGGATTATTGGCACCGGTGCCGGTAATCCCTTACCGCCCTACTACGAGTTCCCTTTGCGGGTCCACCCTTAATGCCTGGTTTTTCCAGGCGTTAAGGACGGGACCCGCAAAGGGACTCTGGAGCTAATAACGGTACCGCAATTTGCGGTACCGTTATTAGCGCTTTCCCCATTCCCATTGAGCCCTATGGGGGCTCAAATGGGTATGGGGAAGGGCCAGGGTGAATGGGGAATTACCGGTCCTGCCAACTTTGGAATGGACTGGTAATTGGTCCATTCACCAGGGCGGAGTCGGAAGGGTTTTGGAAGCAGCCATGGCGCTTATAGCGCCATGGCTATTCTCCTACCTTGAAATGAGGCCCTAAATGTAACTATGGAATTGGATGAGAAGAGTATACAGGATATACCAGTAACTGACCTCGAAGATGAGGGGTCTGGGTTCTCTGACACACGTTACCTGATAATTTGTCAGCGTCACCAGTCCTTTTCAAAACACCTGAACCCAATTACACAAGCTCGCCTATAAGTGTGTCCTTTATGTACCCCACTCCAAGGAGACCCACATCTCCCCCAAATAAAAGGAGCATAGCACAATCAGGTTCGCAGAATGAGCGGTTGCTGGAAACCACTTTGCAAGCCATGAACTTTGCTATACAAACACAAGGGAAATTGTTTGAGACACTTGACATCAAACTAGCAAAACAGGCTGTTTTGTTGGAGCGCACGCACACTTGGCAAGATAACATTGGGATGGCGATTGGTGCCAACTCACACACGTTATGCACACCAAGACAAAAAAAGACATCCATGTTATCAGTAGCTGTGCAAACGTCTGTAATAACGCAGAAATTAGATGCTGTTATTCCTCACATTGAAGGGATTATGGTTGAAACCTTATCAAGCGTGAGAGCTTCGCCCGACAGCGAACCCGTGAGCACTTCTGAAGCGAATCTGGCGGTCCCTATAACACATCTATAAAAATATATTTTTTTAAAGTTTATACCATTGTCACTCACGCTAGTGGGAAAATAAATAAAAACGCGGTCAGTGGGGAGTTACCTAAAAATCAGAGTGCACCCAAAATTGTAACAAATTCACGCTCCAAGCAACTTTTTAAGGCACTCACGCTTCCTAAGAAAAAATATAAACCACAGATGCATGTTAAATCTACGCAGTTTAATACTCCACCTCAGTCCGTAGAGTATGCACCCTTGGATGCACTGATTAAGGAAGTGAACCTTCATAATGCTTTAAACCAACAGAAAGTAAGTGGGGGGGGGGTTCCATTAGGGTCCTCCAACATGCCCAAAGCTAATTTGACAGATATGAAAAATGAAGACGCCATTCAGTCATATAGACACGAAATTAGAACGGCAGTTGATGCATATATGTCTGGTCATTGCTTGCCAATATCATTACGGCCAGGTGATCCGCCCACGATAAGGTCATCCGCACCCAGTAGAGTTATTGAGCAGTATCCAAGGTTGGAGTTATATCAAAACTCTTTAAAATATGTGGATCCTCTGCAAAATAGAGGGGGTGGCACACAATTGAACACGCCTCAAGTTCAACCGCTTGACACCAGGGTCTTACTTGAAAGAAAAATCAAGATGAAGTACGCTAACTGGGTATAAAGTCATCGTGCAAAGATGTATCCAAATGATGGCGCTGTTATGCTGAGTACCCTGGCAACAAAGAACACTGCAACAATGTGGACCATAGTTCATTGTGCCACAGGGCCCCCACAAGTTGCGGTTCAATCAAATGCAGTGACTGAACAATCTTGGAAACAGTATTTTTCTGACCTATACTCAGCCCCCCAGGGTGCCAAAAGTTTTGACGCTTCTGTTTTGGATGGCTATTTTCATCTTGACTTTGATTATGAAGACATACTGTCATGAATTAAAACAGCATCCAATTCTAAAGCAGCTGGACCAGAAGGTCTTTCAAATTGTACCTTAAAGCTCCATCCTGAGTTGTGGGCATCGATATTACACACCATTTTTTCAGCAATTAATGCAGCTCAAGCCCTCCCAAAAATATGGACGCACTCTATCACTGTACCAATATTCAAGAAGGGTGATCGGCAAGCTCCTACTAGCTATCGTCCGATCTCTCTTCTTGATGTTCCAGGGAAAATCTTTGGCAGATTGCTCTTAAGGAAATTCAATTTATGGACCACCCAAGCACAAGTAAGAGGCAGTTATCAATCTGGCTTTGCATCTGGGTTAGGGACAATCCCAAAGATACTATGCTTACATTTGATTAAAATGCATTACGCCGCCCGAGGACCGCCGCTTTATTTAGCGCTCATTGATTTCCGGGCAGCGTTCGATTCTATTGATCGGGCTCTACTTCACAAGAAACTCAAAAGGCATAGTTGCCCAAATTCTCTATTAACCCTTGTGATGCTACTGCATTCCAAGACAACAATGGAGGTACGTCTAACCTTTGAAGGGATCCTCTCCACATCCATTGTGACTATGAGAGGATTGAACAGGGCTGCCCGTTGGCCTCAGGCTTATTTAATTTCTTCATATTTGATATGGGAGACATTTTTACCAACATCTGCTGTGACCCCCCCCGAAATTGGGCAATGACAAAATCAGATATCTACTCTATGCAGATGCTTTAGTACTGATGTCCCAAACACCATATGTTCTACAGCAAATGTTAGACAAGCTGGATCACTATACTATAGCCAACCACTTAAAAATAAATCCAACTAAATCACAAGTCTTAGTCTGTCATGACACTCTGAAGCACAAGAAAAAGAGCTGCGTTTGGACAATTCAGGGCAAGACGCTTGGAGTGGAGGAACAATAGACATATCTAGGTTTCGTGTTTACGAACTCCATTACATCAAAAGTAGAGAACTGGGAGCTGCAATGCAGACTACAAACCTTGACTTCCCAGACTAAGATTCTTGCTGCCAGATTTGGCAAATTTACATTTAAGCATATACTCTCTTTCTATCAAATGAAGGTAGTCCCAATACTCCTATATGGAGTTGAGGCCGGAAGTCCACCAAATCGATTACATTGGGTTAAAATAGAGGCCAAATATTGGAGGCAAGTGCTACAACTACCTAATTGTACCCCGCTGCAAAACGATAGGTTTTGAGTTGGGCTTATTATCCCTGCACCCGCAGGTTCTGTGGAAAATGTGTGCGCTCTCGCGGAAGTGTTTGTTAGGCCTCAATGCATTTAATGTATTAGGCACAGTAGCACAGCTTTTGCTTTCAAATCCAACTGGATTCCCCAGCAAGTGGTGCACACTACTATATAATGAGATGGCTGAGGCTGCTGTAAGCATTGAGAGGCTGGCGACCGATCCAGATTTAGCACAAAAAAAGGTCTTTGAATATGATTGGATCAGGAATTTAGTAGCCTGTCAAACATATAAGGACTTTGATGTCTCAGTATTTGGGTTAAAAAGACACAGAGTGATGGCTGAATACTTAATTAAATGTCCCTCGCCTCATATACGACGGCGATATATGAGGTTCCGACTTAATTTATGGCACACGCGCAAAGTATTGCAGAGGAGAAACCTAATGATGCCAAATCAGAATTATTGCCGACATTGCTGAGACAAACGACAAAAAGAAACTCTTCAACAGCTGATAGTTGCATGCCCTTGTGTAAATCTGCTCCGCGTGGCATTATTCCGGAATGTTCTCAGACTATTCTCTGACTTGGATGAGAGCGCAATTTGGAAACTAGTTTTTACAAGCCCAAGATTGGCCGTAAAGGTTGCGATTGCGCACTTCCTCAGAGCCACTGTCCCCGATTTAGAGTCCCTACAATAGTACAACCCGCAAAGGAGAACATATGTGTTCAGGGAATTGAGACGCAATTACAATAGACGGCAGTCAGATATATTTTTATGCAACAATGTTTTCTTTGATCTGTTTTAACAATGAATTACTGATGATCAGTTTGTATGATTGACTTTGAGGTTTAGTGCGTTATTCACTAGTGTTGACTGTTGCTCATGTGATGTTTCGTTGAAGAGAAACTACATGTAAAAAAAAAAGTAACCATAATGTAACTTTGTATAATGCTCTTTTCTTTCCCCTTATCTGTTGTGTTTTGTTTATGTTGAAATGTTAAAGATTTGAAAAGTTGTTTTTAACAACTAACCAAATAAAAAAAAATAATAATAAAATAAACAAAGCAATACACGGGGACACAGGAGGAGAAAGCGATTAGCTGTTAAATATGCACCCGCCAGCGTTCCGCCCGCGTTCCTCCCGCGCGCTCCTCCCGCGCGCTCCTCCCGCGTTCCTCCGGCGCTCCTCCAGCGATCCTCCCGCGTTCCTCCAGCGTTCCTCCCACGCTCCTCCTGGCTACATGGATGTATATTCCATTATTAGTTTTTTAACCGTATCAGGAACGCAAAGCATAGCCGATTTTGGGAGGTATTTTTCTGCGTGGAAAATCTCAGTCGGTGTGAATTCACAACGTGCATGATTGCGCCCTGAACAATGCACACTCGTGACATGCACATAGATAGCGGCTAAAGCTTTTGCAAGCCTGAAAGAACATTAAAAGGTATCGTTAATAAACAGCAGGGTGCGATACCTGGATGACGATTTCGCCGACATTGCAAAGCAAGGAAAGGAACTCACAGCTTCCATCCTTGGCCGGTATGTCAGGTAGGGCTGGCTGCCCGTGTGCACCGCCTCGCCTTCCCAAAGTCCCACGCGTCTGGTCTCAAAGTGCAGCCTGGAAGCCCTTCTCTGCAACATTCCCCACTGGCTGGTGGGTGCGACGCAGCACTGATAAGGATTTCAGTAGAAAGTGCGTCACTAAGCACACATCTCTCTCGTGACAGCACGCAGCGTGGAGACATCTCCTCTTCCCGGGTCAGAGGGCAGTTTAGGGCTACATGTGATCTTTAGTTGGAAGAGGTTTTTGCAGTTCTTTTGGCAGGCTTGCACTGGCAGCAGTGTTAGTGTTTAGGGGTACACGTAGCCCCCGCCCCTCCAATGAACAAAGCACAGACAGGACAATCCAGCCAGGATCAAGTGTAATCCAATGAGAGATTGACAGCTGAATTCCGACCCAGAAACCGAAGCCAGCCGAACGAAAACCTAATCACTACCCTGGGGTGACCCTATGGAGAGCGAAAAGCAATTTGCCCTCTCCCTTACGGTCCTCTGTGGATCCCATACCTCTCCTTCACGGTCAACTGTGGATCCCATACCTCTCCTTCACGGTCCTCTGTGGATCCCATACCTCTCCTTCACGGTCAACTGTGGATCCCATACCTCTCCTTCACGGTTAACTGTGGATCCCATACCTCTCCTTCACGGTCCTCTGTGGATCCCATAGCTCTCCTTCACGGTCCTCTGTGGATCCCATACCTCTCCTTCACAGTCCTCTGTGGATCCCATACCTCTCATCCTTCACGGTCCTCTGTGGATCCCATACCTCTCCTCCTTCACGGTCCTCTGTGGATCCCATACCTCTCCTTCACAGTCCTCTGTGGATCCCATACCTCTCCTCCTTCACGGTCCTCTGTGGATCCCATACCTCTCCTTCACGGTCCTTTGTGGATCCCATAGCTCTCCTTCTTCACAGTCTTCTGTGGATCCCATACCTGTCCTTCATGGTCCTCTGTGGATCCCATACCTGTCCTTCATGGTCCTCTGTGGATCCCATACCTCTCCTTCATGGCCCTCTGTGTATCCCATACCTCTCCTTCACAGTCCTCTGTGGATCCTTTACCTCTCCTTCATGGCTCTCTGTGGATCCCATACATGTCCTTCATGGTCCTCTGTGGATCCCATACCTCTCCTTCACGGTCCTCTGCAGATCCCATACCTCTCCTTCTTCACAGCCTTCTGTGGATCCCATACCTCTCCTTCGTGGTCCCCTGTGGATCCCATACCTCTCCTTCACAGTCCTCTGTGGATCCTTTACCTCTCCTTCACAGTCCTCTGTGGATCCCATACCTGTCCTTCATGGTCCTCTGTGGATCCCATACCTGTCCTTCATGGTCCTCTATGGATCCCATACCTGTCCTTCATGGCCCTCTGTGGATCCCATACCTGTCCTTCACAGTCCTCTGCAGATCCCATACCTCTCCTTCTTCACAGTCTTCTGTGGATCCCATACCTCTCCTTCACAGTCCTCTGTGGATCCTTTACCTCTCCTTCTTCACAGTCTTCTGTGGATCCCATACCTCTCCTTCATGGTCCTCTGTGGATCCCATACCTCTCTTTAGGGAGGTGAATGCAAGTGATTACTGCAAGCACAAGCAAGCAAAGTGAGCCAGCCTGAAAGCCCTCCCAAGGGTTCAGAGATGAATTCCCTGCAGAGAAATTAGAGATTAACGCAGGGAATTCCACAATGAAAACCTTCAGGATAAATTGCAGAAAAGTCGTTCGATTCCAGAACAGTTCATTAGGGAAGACATTAAATATTGCAATACTTGAGATGCCAAATTACACAAGGACAATTCCACCCTGGAGGAGTCCATCAGAAGATTTTGCGTCCGATTTAAAGAATGATTCATGTCAGACAAATATAAATGTGTCCCATATCAACACTGCAGCAGTGCCGCACACAGTGTGCACTACCACACTGGGGAATGTTTCGGTAAAAAATTACATGCCGTGTGTGGTGGAGCTGTAAAAAGGTGGCAGTAATTCCGTCATCGCCACTTATTCCACTCTGCCAAACTCTGCGTTTGGCCATGAAGTGGAGGTAAATCCTCCACTTTACAGTCGGAAAATCGGAAAAATTGGGGTGATTGCCGCCAGCGGTAAACCCGCTGAAATCCCCATAAATTCCTATAAAAATGTGGATTTGCACCTCCTACCACCACTTGTAATCCTGGGGTAAACCCATGGACCAAGCAGCGGTAACAGTAGTTCTACTTGGCGGTAGTTCGGCAGTAATTCTGCCAAACTACCACCAAACTAAAGGGGGCCATTACCTTTAAGTTAAAAAGGGCTTAGAAGATCAGGATCTGAAAAGGACACTTTAATTTAATGTCAAGTGTACGTGTGCGATGAAAGCTACCCTTGCTACGTACTTTTTTTGAAGTAAGGCTGTAAAAGATGCCACTCCATTAATGTTGTTCCTGTAGGAATGTGAGCTGAAGGAATGTGAGCTGATCATTAGTCATTGCAGATTGAACTCCTGAAGGAATGTGAGCTGATCGTTACTCATTGCAGATTGAGCTCCTGAAGGAATGTGAGCTGATCGTTAGTCATTGCAGATTGAACTCCTGGAGGAATGTGAGCTGATCGTTAGTCATTGCAGATTGAACTCCTGGAGGAATGTGAGCTGACAGTTAGTCATTGCAGATTGAAATCCTGAGGGAATGTGAGATGACAGTTAGTCATTGCAGATTGAAATCCTGAAGGAATGTGAGCTGATCATTAGTCATTGCAGATTGAACTCCTGAAGGAATGTGAGCTGAAGGAATGTGAGCTGATCATTAGTCATTGCAGATTGAACTCCTGAAGGAATGTGAGCTGATCGTTAGTCATTGCAGATTGAACTCCTGGAGGAATGTGAGCTGACAGTTAGTCATTGCAGATTGAAATCCTGAGGGAATGTGAGATGACAGTTAGTCATTGCAGATTGAAATCCTGTGTGAGCCGATAGTCATTGCAGATTGAACTCCTGAAGGAATGTGAGCCGATCGTCATTGCAGATTTAAATCCTGAAGGAATGTGAGCCGATTGTCATTGCAGATTGAACTCCTGAAGGAATGTGAGCTGATCGTTAGTCATTGCAGATTGAACTCCTGGAGGAATGTGAGCTGACAGTTAGTCATTGCAGATTGAAATCCTGAGGGAATGTGAGATGACAGTTAGTCATTGCAGATTGAAATCCTGAAGGAATGTGAGCTGACCATTAGTCATTGCAGATTGAACTCCTGAAGGAATGTGAGCTGAAGGAATGTGAGCTGATCATTAGTCATTGCAGATTGAACTCCTGAAGGAATGTGAGCTGATCGTTAGTCATTGCAGATTGAACTCCTGGAGGAATGTGAGCTGACAGTTAGTCATTGCAGATTGAAATCCTGAGGGAATGTGAGATGACAGTTAGTCATTGCAGATTGAAATCCTGTGTGAGCCGATAGTCATTGCAGATTGAACTCCTGAAGGAATGTGAGCCGATCGTCATTGCAGATTTAAATCCTGAAGGAATGTGAGCCGATTGTCATTGCAGATTGAACTCCTGAAGGAAGGTGAGCCGATCGTCATTGCAGATTGAACTCCTGAAGGAAGGTGAGCCGATCGTCATTGCAGATTGAACTCCTGAAGGAATGTGAGCCGATTGTCATTGCAGATTGAACTCCTGAAGGAATGTGAGCCGATCGTCATTGCAGATTTAAATCCTGAAGGAATGTGAGCCGATCGTCATTGCAGATTGAACTCCTGAAGGAAGGTGAGCCGATCGTCATTGCAGATTGAACTCCTGAAGGAATGTGAGCCGATCGTCATTGCAGATTGAACTCCTGAAGGAATGTGAGCCGATTGTCATTGCAGATTGAACTCCTGAAGGAATGTGAGCCGATCGTCATTGCAGATTGAACTCCTGAAGGAATGTGAGCCGATCGTCATTGCAGATTGAACTCCTGAAGGAATGTGAGCCGATCGTCATTGCAGATTGAACTCCTGAAGGAATGTGAGCTGATCGTTAGTCATTGCAGATTGAACTCCTGAAGGAATGTGAGCTGATCGTTAGTCATTGCAGATTGAACTCCTGAAGGAATGTGAGCTGAAGGAATGTGAGCTGATCATTAGTCATTGCAGATTGAACTCCTGAAGGAATGTGAGCCAATCGTCATTGCAGATTTAAATCCTGAAGGAATGTGAGCCGATCGTCATTGCAGATTGAACTCCTGAAGGAATGTGAGCTGATCGTTAGTCATTGCAGATTGAAATCCTGAGGAATGTGAGCTGATAATTAGTCATTGCAGATTGAACTCCTGAAGGAATGTGAGCTGATAGTCATTGCAGATTGAAATCCTGAGGAATGTGAGCTGATAGTTCGTCATTGCAGATTGAAATTAGTTTTAGACAGTGAACAGGTTTCAGGCCTGGCATCCCTGCAGTGATATGCTCCAGGCTACAGTGATGCTCGATAGGGCATTTTTGTGTATCGCGCTGTGCTGAGAATAATTGCCTTCAGTGTTTACAAATGGCTGCAAGTTCTAACAGGGTGTCTGCTTGAAAGAACGTAGCTTTTAAATGATACTGCAAATGGGGAGGAAGGATAGCTCAGGGGCAACGCGTTTGTCTTGGAAGCAAGAGTGCGCAACACAGGTTTGAATCCACCACTCGCTGGTATTAAGCGCGTTAGTAAAGAACAGTTATCATTATAAATGTATTTAGTTAGGCTCTAGCTCATCATCAGGGCCTTGTTTATTTTTAATATCCCTCCCTCCCCTCTAGAGGGTTAAACTTTCAGTTCACTGGTGCTCCCAGTAAATAAGCACTACTGGTGACAGCGTCTTTCTCAAGATATAGGAGTCAGAGCTTTGCCGAGAGCCTGGTGATGATGCGTCAGCGGTCTGATGGCGCCTTTCTCATTCAGAAAGTTACGGTTTATGGTTTATTCTGCTCAGAGACTAAATTCATAATATATAATGTTTGCTCTCATGACACAGGAGAGCATCAAGTTTCATGTTTAAACATGTGCTAAACAATTTATGTTGCATGCATAATTCGCACCACGTGTGGTTTGCACAGTCCTGCAATGTTGAAGCTTTCTTTGGCTGTAAGAACTGTTTCCTTGTATTGGTCCATACCCTCAGATGAACTCAACTTTATTGATGGTGCTTCAATGGAGTGTACTGTCTTGCCTGTACAGCAAGTCTCCATAGTAGCAATCTTGTCTTACTAGTTACCTGAATTATAATTATTATAGTTGGTTATTTATAAACCCAGAGGTATCTAAACGCAGACCCGGGATCGAACCAGTGTTGCTCCACCGTCTTGCTTCCAAGGTGAGCATGTTGCGCCTGAGCTATCCTCCGGAGACTATTATGTTATGGTCTTTTGGTACATACTTATTTAAATGTTTTGTGATCTGGTACTTGTCTTTTTTATTTCCTGCATTTTCTTTTTTTATGGTTCCAATTGGCCAATTTACGATTTCTTTTTCAATATCCGTCATTGGCTACTTCTTAAATTCTAATCTGGGCTGGCTAAGGAGTTACCATCCGTATTGCAGTAGTTTCTGCCTTCTAATCCAAACCTTGTGCTTGTATAATGTTAACTGCAGTTATTTGGCATGGTACATCTGATTCGTATACACAAGAGCCGTGGCCACCCGCAAATGCCGCCCAACCAGAACCCCAAGATTCTGAAATCCAATGTCTAGACCTTGAGCGGGACAGTAAATTATATCGACCAGGACAACAAGACCCCAGTTTTAAGTCATCAACCTACAAACGTAGATACTTGCAACTTGGCTGTAGATGGGAACTGCAGTGCGCCCTTAGATGTCTTCATTTACAAGAAATCGAATTGTGAATTTACTTCCCATAAGTCTCACACACCATTGCCTGATTTTGGAGACCAGTCTTTTTCATTTAAAATACTGTGCATTGAATTTATTTAGTCTCCAGTACATGACTCTTGGACTCGTCTAGACTACTTTATGCAAAACTTTCATACAGGCTTTGAATAAAATTAAATTAATGCTATTATTCCTGTGGACCGCTGCGTCATCGGATTGGGGTGAGTTTCCTTAAAACTTAATTCTTGAAGATTGACTTTCCAATGCTAACTGAAGACTTTACTAATGATTATTCCTTCAGGATTAATGAATCAGATGGTTTGGGGTTTTCACTCATTAGGCATGGTAATAATGGGTCATAATAAGAGTCTCCAAGAGCAATGATTTGGGCAAAAACTTCATGATATTAAGACACTAGAATATACCCTAATGATGATCTGAATTAATCTATCTAACCATGACGATGGCAGAATTTAATAAAAACGCGGCCTATTGGACCTCTGGCACACTGTCATAAATACATGCAAATCATTATTGTTGGATCAACAATTCTGCTTTTTTTATTGGTTCTAAATTGGAAATATAAATGGAAAGGAATGCAATTGAAGCTGAGGGTTTCGCAGACTATTGCAGCAAACTATATACACCTGAAGAAGCACCAGCAATGGACAGGTTGCACGCCACTGGGAATTCTAATATTCAACATAACTTGGATAACCCCTTTACAGATACTTGTTTTGCTAAACAGGATAATACAGGCTATTAATGGTCTTCCTGTGGACATATCTCACATGCCAGATGGGGTCCCTGCGGAAGGTTTCTGTCAATTGTTAAAGTTTACAGGCCCATTTCTCAGATTCATTGTGAACGGAAAAATGTATATTAAATGGGATCAATGTGATTACTGCGAAGTGCGAAATAAAGAAACCGAAAATGTTGAATTCGAAAATCACGCCACGCAGTGATCACACAGACCACTTTCTCCTGCTTCCTGTATCCTCCCGCCCGTTCTTCCCTACCTACTTTTTTTGGCGGCACACTTCTGTGTCTGCCGCTAACTCCCTTCTATCCCTACGCCGTCTGCTGCTGTCTCCTCTCTATCCCTACACTGTCTGCTGCTGACTCCCCTCTATCCCTACGGCGTCTGCTGCTGACTCCCCTCTATCCCTACGTCGTCTGCTGCTGACTCCCCTCTATCCCTACGGCGTCTGCTGCTGACTCCCCTCTATCCCTACACCGTCTGCTGCTGACTCCCCTCTATCCCTACGCCGTCTGCCGCTAAGTCCCCTCTATCCCTGCAGCATGAAATACCTTCCACTAGCGTGGGTCGGTGCTGGCACTGCAGGGTCCTTTCTTCTTTTTTTCTCTTTTTTTAAAACTTTATTATCCCCTGGTGTCAATGTCATGGAAGCAAGGGACACCCACACAACCCATGAAACCCATAATGCCCGAACAAGGGGGTCCTCGCAACTGCCACTCCCCTTTTTTTCCCATGCCGAATGCGCAGTAAATACACATTCTGTATTTCTTTTTCTATTTTTTCGGCTGGCACGTATTAAATGATCAGCTAGCAGATTAGAAACGCGTATGCCTTCGCTGATCAAAATTGTGCAAACTGCCTAGATTCTTGGACCAATATCCACAATCAACAGCGGGCCTCTGCGGCACGTCAAGGCGATGGCGCGCCCCTTGTCGATGACTTGGGCTGTTGCTATGGAAGTGGAAAAAGCTTGTGATCGAGTTAGTTGGGAATCATCTAATGTCAGCTCTGCAATTTGCAGGTTTAATTTGGTATTTCCTTTCCATGACTAAGTTACTCTATAATAACTCCCGGGCTCGGGAGGATAGCGCAAGGGCAACACGCTTGCCTTGGAAGCAAGACGACAGAGCAACACAGGCTCGATCCCCAGGTCCATGCTTAGAAACCTCTGGGTATTAAGTGAGTTATAAATAACCTATCATAACCTACTAGCGTGTGCCTTTACTACTTGACTTATGTCTTTCAATTTAGATTTACTCAGTGGCACCCACCAGGAGCTGGCCACCCCCCATTGTGTTACTTATAGGTATAGAATAATGTTCAAAGTGCATAAGAACCACCTCTTATTTAAAGAGACTAAAGCAGAGGGTTATATAAAGTAGGGGTTTAGCCTACGCTGGTGATATGCTTTTAAAGCTAGAGTATTCCTCTAGCACCCTCCATCAGGCAATAGTCATAGGTGTGAGAATACCACTCGACGTTGGGAAGTCAGAAACTCTAAATGCTTCTTAATGTATTATGCAACCAATGAGAGTTCTGCGTGTGGGGCTGAAATGGTAATCACATACCATCTGCTTTATAAGCAATGTAGAGGTCATGACCTCTCTTAAATAGAAACAATTCTAGATGCAATGTTTATTGCCCTTTGTATATCGTGGTTGGGAGGACAGCGTTCTCTATAGGAATAATAATTCCTATCATGCTTACTCACTTCATTGCTGGCGGTGTGATGGCAAATGGTTCGACACATAGTTCCCCTCTACAGATAAAATCTTATCTTGTTGCGCCTTGAAACACTTCTTTATAGGCGCGTTATAAATGCCATAGCATATATGACCAGTCACTCTCTCCTTCCACGGGTGGGCAGGATCCCAGCCCAACATTCCAGCTACAGGACAGCTGCCCCCAGCCCAGCCGCAGCGTCTGATGCCTGGAATCCCCGGCCTTCACAGGGTTAATTGATCGAGGCTGCACTACGCCCAACGCCACTACGAGGAACTGCTTCCCGCTTCCCCTACTGCTGCCGTGAAGCTTTGTTCCCTTATTTTGATAAATTCGTTTGTGCGGCGCCATTACACACGTGGTATTACACGTAGTGTTCATTACAATGGCCGCCACCTCTTCCTGATATTTGGTTGCCTAGCAACCCCAAACGAACCGCATTGGTCCGTGAACAGCTCTTCACCAATGGTGCTCTGCCCGAACGCATTAGCCTGGCCCACGCCTCCAAATGCACTTGCTTAAATGCACCTGCCTCTCTTTGCCTGTCCATGTCCGCCGGGGCCGCCAGACCGCATACCTCTAGGTTACTATCAGGCTTCATGTAAGTACTTTAACGCTTACATTCCTTCAAGTTCAACACACATACTACCCTAACTTGATCACTGAGCATTTTTGTGACTTGCCCAACCCCTTGCGCTAGCCACCGTAATATCCATTGCGCTTGAAGGACTGCAGCGACGCCCCACCTATCGAGGTACTTCCTTCACCCCCTTCAGCAGAACCTATTCTGCTATTACTATACCCTCGTGATGCTAACACTACCTACTGCTCACACGTGTGTCCTGCTCAATCACGGTACCTTCAACATATCCTATGCATTCCAACTATGTATATCGCTGTACTCTGCTACTACACACTGTTACAACTGTGTATGTTATTTTAAATTCAGGCGTTAGCTATGTTACAACTGTGCCTAATTGTGCTTAGAACTTAGGTGCTACCCTTTGCATTTTCAGGCCAAGTGTGATCTCTCGAATCTAGGTGTTACCTCCATTGTACTGAGCCTAACTATGTCTATGAACCTAGCTACTACCCTGACATTTCAGGCCTAGCATGATATTCGAACCTAGATGCAAACCTCGAGTGCCCACCCTTTTTGCCTAGACCTGTTTCGCAGTTAGTCAAGTAGTATTCTAATGTTGAAACAGCCTATCCCTGCAATATGATAATTTACTTGAAATAGCCTATTTTTGGACTACCATAGCAAAGGTGAAATAGCCTACTACTGCATTGTGTTAATTTAGTCAAACTAACCCGCTTTCACATTGCGCCAGCCATTTGTTTTTACATATGCGGCTTATGGTGCCTACCTGCCTGAACTTAGCCCACAACTTCCTAACCTTGCATAGTCCAATAGCCTATGCTACCTTATGGTTAACTCACCACCCCTGATTGTGTTGTGCCTTATGGTCGCTAATAGACCATCATCTGTCCTATGTTAAGCCGGATGGTCGCTAATAGACCACATTTGGACCTGTGCTGTGCCTCATGGTCGCTATTAGACCACATCTGATTGACTTGTGTTATGCCTTATGGTCGCTTACAGACCACATCTGATTGTGTAATGCCTTATGGTTGCTAATAGACCACATTGACTGACTTGTGTTGTGCCTCTTGGTCGATTACAGGCCACACTTGATTGTGCTGTGCCTTATGGTCGCACAGTACTGACTCCTAACATGCTCCTAGAGTACCACATATTTGAAATTCTCAACTCCTGCCTACTAGCAACGTGACCCACACCATGTATTGGTGCCTAACTACCCTCCTCCACCTATTGTACATTTATACTAGACGCTGGACCAGTCAACCTGACCCACATACCAACCAAGACACCTATACCAGCACACGATTGGTTACTATTACCTTCACTTCGTGGCCTAGCACCATGACATCTGCAAACCCGTACCTGGATAATCCAGCACTCTGGATACGTCACTTTGCCACCAGACCAACTCCAAACCAACCTTGTACTACTACTAAAAGAAACCTCAGATTAAATTCCAGAACCATCCCACCCACTTCTCCATGCTCGCACCACCCTGGCATTTTAATCAGAAATTCTAGATTAAGAACCCGACTATGGGCTAAAAAAACCAACTGTACACCTACAGTAGCATCAAACATTTGCATACATCTCATACATCATCCAGACCACTTAGAGCAGCACAAGCTAACACTATGTCCATACCGAGATTCAAACTCCATAATTCGGGTGGAGTTAGCTTCCCTGTACAAGCCTTTACACTATGGAACACACTCCCTGCGCTCCTTAGGTCAGAACCCTCATTTAACCCATTCAAACGCAACACGAAGCGGTGGCTTCACAACATGGACTCTATGACAGCCTAACCTTCCAGATCCCAGAACGACTGACGGCTGACGGAACACCTTGTAATGAATGTATTTATTTTAGACCATGCTTGTATGTATCTGTAATACTAAGTATGTAACCATTCTGTAACTGTAACGTAACCCTTGTTTACTGCACTCAATTGTAACTGTAACCAGATCTGACCTACGCGCCCGTATGCCCCCGGGCCTGGCTGCGCTTTATAAATAAAATAAATACAAATACAAATATCTAAGTTCCTTTGCATAAAACAAAGACCTAGATTGCCTGGGAAAGATGGAAGTTGAACATATTAGAGGGTGGTGTCAAGTTCCTCCACTTTAGATAATGTGTTTTCCGGCCACGCTAGGTATATACTGGCTAGGCGATGTGCTTCATGAGCATAGAGCGGCTGCTCTTGTGTTAAGTATAAGAAAAAGGACACTCAATTCAAATAAGATTGATATATTGTACAGACCAGTGCAGGGTTAAAATATTGCTTTCCCATCTGGTGTACAGAGCTTTACTAATGTAATATTAAATACATGAATAATAACAGAAGCAAAGCATTGATGGATTTACTGCTATGGTCTAATAACTCTGTCCACATGTGTGCTTCCCCGATATTCTCAACCACATGGTTGAATAGGGGTATGATATGATATGATATGGCATTTATAATGCGCCTATACGCAAGTGTTTCAAGGCGCGACGAGGCCTGGGAGGGGAAACAGAGGGAAGACAGACAACGATCTTACTAGGCCGGGTGTCATTCAGATCGCGCAGGGGAAGGGGGAGGGGGAAAAGTGCAGGGGGAAAGGGGACGGGGTAGTGCAGTACATGGGATTGACAGTAAAGATATAAATGGAATAAATAAAAGCAATAATTCACACGTGCGGCCAGCTGGTGGCAAGTGCAAGGGTAAGTGCAGACATCAGGTGTCAAGTGCTGGTAGGGGACTCTAGGGATATAGAATACAGTCCCCAAGTGCGGGGGTTGTCAGGGCGGCAGTCCAGGGGTGCAACTGGCGGGGAGGGGACCTGGGCCCGAGATCAGAGGGTGGCCAGGTGACCAGTATGTACACAATTGGAAAGACATATAGGAAAATAGAGGCTATGCCATTTTCAACCCATACAGGATAAATGTGGTCTTCCTGGTGGGGGGTTTATAAGATATAAACATGTTAAACCCTTTGTTAATAGGCTACTAAGAAAAGTAAGTGGTGGATGGACTGCTTCTAATTATGAGATAATTAATCAACGCCCCTCTACGTAATACAACAAACCCAGATTCCTTCATTTATTACTGATGCTGAATCTAGTTATGTTGACAAAATAAACATTATTTCAAGAATGATTTTGGAAACAGACATGTCAAAATCCACATGGAAGCTCATTTGGAAAAATACACTTAACACCTGTGTCTCAGCTAATGTGACACACTCTTCTAGGATGATTAATAGAGTTTGTATAATACCAGTGACAATGGAAAATGGAGATTATAAATGTTGAACATGCAAAACCTCACCAGGATCCCTTACACACATAATTGTCAAATGTGATTCAGTGATTACATTTTGGGATGCATTATGGTGTTGTATTCACGATATTTGTGATGTTTAAACGGCAATTTCACACATGGATCTTATTGAAAATGGCAAGATTATATGTTCAGAGCAAATAATATATGAATTACATCATGAAATACAACATTAAGAATGCATATATAGAATATAGTAAAAACAGATAAAGATACTTTATAAATAAATCAGAAAATACACAGTAAATTTATTTCTATCTCTTATCGTCATAGCAGCAAATACTCAAGGGCCCAGCATACCCATGGATCTTATACCAACTCAATCATCATACTATATAATAAAAGGCCAGGTGTATGTTTGTCGGAAGCTGTCCTTCCTGCTTCGACTGTTATCATCACTAGAGGGAGCTGTTGCCTTACGCATACAACAATAGGACTTCTAGTTCATCTTGCTGGCAAACAAAATGTGAATTTTTACAATGATAACACACAATTAGTGGAAGATAAGGCCCAAGACAGGGATACCACTTTAACAGCATACTTCAAGTTCCGTACACTAAGAAAATATATACCTTTTTAAAAAAGACATGTAACGGAAATTTATTTGATTAAGCACTATTTCTCTAACAAAAGAAGTTACTTTTTTGATGTACCTACATGTTATGTAATTATTTGTTGTAATATTTCTTGATATGTATTATGACAATAATAATATATATGTATGTTTTAAACTTATTTGACTTCAATTTACTTTATTTTATGATCTCATGTTTACTTTGAATCATGCTGAACGTAAATTGTATTACTCTCACTTCCCCCAACATTATATATTTTAGTCCAAAATACGTAAGAGGAATCCAAGACAATGAGGAGCCGATACAACAATTAGCCGTATGTACTATGTTGAACTTTCCACAGATTCTGTGAGATCTTGCTCCTCCACGTAAAAGAGAGCAAGATCCTTTACAAAAAAATGACATAAATTACATTAAAATACACTGAATATTATATTTCCACTCTGGAAATATATTCCTTTACACACATTAGCCCGTGTACACAGGCTTTTCTACTAGTATATAAATATGTTCCTATAAAATGTCTACAATTTAAAATCATCCATAAAAGTTTTAAAAACATTGTTGTAACAGATACCATCTACAGAAGAATAACATGTGCATATTGTTATATCGTCACATTTACAGCAAATCATGTGTTCCTTGTTGAATGACATTGTCTTTACTGCTAATGGCAACTAGTGGGAACATAAACATGTTGCACATTTTCTAGCATGACTGTTATGAATTAAAGAAGGATAACTTATGAGTAATTAGTGTCAGTCTTTAGTGGAGGCCTCTGAGGGATCTAATTGTGCAAAGGTCTATAACTGATTCCATTTCGATGCTTCAATCACCACTTTCTTAGAAATTGTTTTATTTGAATCAACATTGTCGAAAAGCTTGCATAGTCCAGTTTAATAAAACACTGTTTCACATAAAAAATCCACTAAATAGAATTTACTTGATCCGAGGATAATAAACACTTTCAAGATCATTCTATTAAAAGAAGCATTTTCATTAGTCCAAACGGACAACCATAAAAGTGCAGGGCGTAGTTCAATCTAAAAGCCACTGGGGTTAAATGCAATTCACAACGTACTATCTCTTCAGCTGTCGCAGTCACTACTGCAAGCTGAGCTTTTCAAACATATGCTCTATGTTCACCAGTAGCTCCAAAGAGCGAAAAGCCCAAACAGCAACCCCACAGCTTACTAGACACACAGCTTTACCCCCAAAATAGGAATGAAAGCAAAAGGTACCATCATTCACCTGTCTCTCACGAGTGGATACATATTTAACATGTGGAAACCTTGACCTTGATTCAGAAAATGTAATTCCTAAATCATTTAAACAAGGAATCCTTTCCAGAGAAAAAACAACAACATAAAACACTGTTTTTTTTTCAAAACCCCAATGGTAGAGATATTAATGTCCATATTACTCGATCTTATTACTTGATCTCAATACTCAATCTCATTACTCGATCTCATTACTCGATCTCATAAAACTTGCATATCCATTGAGAAACATTTGTAATGCCAACCGTCTCGCTACCAATACAACATTGTGAGCTTAACCTACACAAGAAATAAGTCTATGGCCTACCCTTGTAACATCTGAAGTTTGAAAATGTAAACACTAATTCAAACCATTCATATACAAGTTAAAAAGAAGAAGAGAAATCACCCAACCCTTTATTTGGAAATCATCAGTATGTATTCTTTTGTGCCCGTAGGTAACAAGGGCCTCTGATCCTGTATATAATTACACCAAGAAAATTGGTAGTTCAAAGTCAAAAGCGAGATTAATTGTTTCCATAGCAGATTATGATCTAGCTGTGATGTTAGTATTCATATGTATGTGAGACGTATAGGAAATATACATTGTGTACATGTATAAACTGCAAAGTTCTTATGGGTTTAATTTACTAAGCTAAATAAGCAGCTAAAATAAGACTACATTCACTAAGCTCAAAAGAATTGTGTCAGTAGAACTTTGGCATACGTGTAACTAACACTACTTTTATTAGTTTATTAAATCAGCCACACATATATATTTGTATTGGGTTTATTTACTAAGCTCCAAAAAACAGTGTAAGTAGAACTTGAGTCATTTGTTGGTGTAAGTGTAACTTACACTATTATTTAGCTAAGTTACCCCTATGACATGCCCCTTGTACATATACAAACAGACATCAATGTTACACCTCATATTAATGTGAGTTTTCATACATACCACCAGCCACTCATACACCACCTATAAGCTATATATTCACAAGCAAGACAGGTACACAATGAAGAACACTGATATGCCTTACACTGCACACACTTTGGCACACAATCTAATGACACACACTTTTACAACACATGCTCTTATGACACAAGATCTTACACAAACAAACATATGTCATATATTATTACACCAGGTTCTCTTATATCATGTACTCTTGCATCACATAGTCTTACACCATACACTCTTACACCATTTATTCTTACACCATACACTCTTACACCATTTACTCTTACACCATACACTCTTACACCATACACTCTTACACCATACACTCTTACACCATACACTCTTACACCACATGCTCTTATTCCACCCATGCTTACAGCAACCGGTTGTATGACAAATGCTCTTACGACACACACCGTTATGACATGTACTCTTACACCACATGTTCTTACATGCCATGTTCTCTTATGCTACATGTGCTTCCAGCATATGCTCTAACGTCACAAACTCTTACCCCAAATGCTCTTACAGCATGTACACTCATGCCACACACTTGCTGGTCATGCTTTCCACACCTCACACTTATGCCGCACACTCTTATTGTACACGTAAATGTAAAAGATGTACATTTTGTACATGTTCACTACAAGTCGCATACAAATTCACATTTAAAGCGAGGGTTCACTGACATGTCAGTTTTCATATGTTTAAGACACTTACTGAAGATGTAAATTTCAAACATGTATGAAATGTCAAACTCCTGTACACCTTCTACATATATAAAAACTCACATCAAAGTTAGCTCTTACTTTAATGTGAGCTGTCATAATTATAGGAGGTATACAAGACGAGAGCAGAATTAATGCACATTTACTATATGAATTGTACACGTGCCTGTAAATTGAACAAATAACACTTTTGGAGTTAAGGTTAAGGTCATATCATATCATATCATATCATATCAAGGTTGCTCTGACAAAAAGTAAAATATAAAGCCAGTACAAATAACACTGTCAAGGTACAATCTCTCATTAGATAGCACAAAAAATTTGTCAATGAAGCTCAGAGAATAAACACTCCCTCAATCGCTAAACAGATTCCACCTTAAAACTCACTTCAAATAGGTAACATCAATACCATAGTTCATGATCTGGCACCAAATTATAGCATGTCTCACAGAACTGCCAAACTCCAGAAGAACCCTGGAGACCTGGCACCAAACCACACATGTAGCATGCCACAGAGAACCATCAACCTTTCAGAAGATCCCTGGGGACCTGGCACCAAACCACACACGTAGCACGCCTCAAAGAACTATTAACCTTCAGAAGAATCCTGGGGCCCTGGCACCAAACCACACACGTAGCATGCCTCAAAGAACTATCAACCTCCATAAGTACCCTGGAGACCTGGCATCAAATCACACATGTAGCACGCTTCAAAGATCTATCAACCACCAGAAGAACCATGAAGATCTGGCATCAAACCACACACGTAGCACGCCTCAAAGAACTATCAACCTCCAGAAGAACCCTGGAGATCTAGGACCAAACCACACACTCAGCACGCCTCAAAGAACTAGCAACCTCCAGAAGAACCCTGGAGACCTGGCACCAAACCACACATGTAGCACAGTAGCACACCTTAAAGAACTATCAACCTCCAGAAGAACCCTAGAGACCTGGCACCAAACCACACACGTAGCATGCCTCAAAGAACTATCAGCCTCCAGAATAACCCTGGGGACCTGCCTCCAAACCACACACGTAGCACATCTCAAAGAAATATCAACTTCCATAAGAACTCTGGAGACATGGCACCAAACCACACACATAGCACACCTCAACGAACTATCAACCTCCAGAAGAACCATGGAGACATGGCACCAAACCACACAGGTAGCATGCCTCAAAGAACTATCAACCCTCAGAAGAACCCTGGAGATCTGGCACCAAACCACACACGCAACATGCCTCAAAGAACTATCATCCTTCTAAAGAAGCCCAGAGACTTGGCAGGCACCTCACTTATAGCATGTCTCACAGAACTAACAACCTCCACAGGAAGCCTGGAGATCTGGTACCAAACCACACACATAGCAAGTCTCACAAAACTAACAACTTCCAGAAAAAGCTTGGACACCAGGCACTGTACTACACACATACCATGCCTCAAAGAACTGACAACATCTAGAAGAACGCTGGAGACATGGCACTAAGCTGCACACATAGCATGTCACACAGAACTAACAATCTCCAGAATATGTATGGAGACCTGGTACCAAACCACACACATAGCAAGTCTCACAAAACTAACAACTTCCAGAAAAAGCCTGGACACTAGGCACTGTACCACACACATAGCATGCCTCAAAGAACTGACAACATCTAGAATAATGCTGGAGACCTGGCACTAAGCTGCACACATAGCATGTAACACAGAACTAAGGACCTCCAGAAGAAGTCTGGAGACCTGACAGTGAATAATGCACATAGCATGTTACACAGACCTAAGAAGTCTGGAGACCTGGTACCAAACTACACACATGTCTCACAAAACTAACAACCTCCAGAAAAAGCCTAGACACCAGGCACTGTACCACACATAGCATGTCTCACAGAACTAACAACCTTCAGAAGAACCCTGGATATCTGGCACTAAACTGAACATAGAGCATGTCTCGCAGAGGTGAGAACCTCCAGAAGGAGCCTGGAGACCTGACACTTAACCATGCACACATAACAAGTCCGAGATAACTAGTAGAAGCATGGAGTCCACACATAGTATATTTCTCACAAATAACAAGCTCCATATCAGGCAAGGAACTGCAAACTTAGCATGTCTCATGGAGCAAACATGCCAGAAAAAAACGTTGAGCATCTCAAGATCAGACACTGAACGGCACACATAACATGTGATTGTCAGGGATGGCACTCTATTAAGAGTGGCACAGGACACCCAGAAAGGGTTTGGGTGGTTGTGCCAAAATAAAGTGGACAGATAAGTACACACACAGCAGAAAGGAAAGAGAACGAAGAGTAGGCAAGAGTAGCAAGAAAAAAGGTACAGAATGAATTCCCTCTTGGGGTGTATGCAGATATAGGAAAAGAGTATTCCACGAACCTAGGAAATACTCTAGCCTTCTGCACAGTTTGCTATAACAGAGGCCCACGCTGTTTGCTCATAGCTTGGAACAGCAGCTATGGGTGTCTGTAATGTAGAAGCGAGACAAGGGAAGGGGCAGAGGTTGACTGATGGGATCCAACAGACAAGCTCTGTACAAAAGGGTCTACAAACAGTACAAGAGAAGATACTTACAGACAAATCCAGGAAAAGGAGGTTGATAGCAAACTAGCAGAAGGAAATGAAGGGAAAGTCGTGTAACAGGATAGTATAGCAGAGGACAGTAAGGAACAAGGTTGAGAGCTCAGAGGAGCAGGAAAGCAATGAGCAAGCCCACAGGAGCAGGGCTGTAAGGTAGAGAGCCCAGAGGAAAAGGGCTTAGGGTAGCAGAGTAAAGCAGGCTGCACGGCAAGGAACCCAGAAGGGCCGGGCAGCAAGGAGTGGGCCCTGAGGGGCAGGGCCGCTGACCGAAGAAGGTTGCAGAGGACTGTAGAGGGCTGCTAGGCCGAGAACCCAGCGGAAAAAGGTAGGTAGTAGGCAGCGGAGCATGATAAGCTGCAAGCAGGGAGCCCAGAGGACAAGGGCTGTAGGCAGCCGGAGTGAGGCAGGCTGCAGAGCAGGGAGCCCAGAGGATAACGGCTGAGGCTGGAAAGCAGCAGAGCGTGATCAGCTGCAATGTAGAGAGCCCGGCAGGGCAAGGGCGGAGGCTGGAAGGCAGCAGAGCGTGATCGGCTGCAATGTGGAGAGCCCGGCAGGGCAAGGGCGGAGGCTGGAAGACAGCAGAGGGTGATCGGCTGCAATGTGGAGAGCTCGGAAGAGCAGGGCTGAGGCAGGGAGCCCAAAAGGCTAGGGCTGTAGGCAGCAGGGTGTAGCAGGCTGCAAGGCAGGACGCCCAGAAGAGCAGGGCTGAGGCAGGGAGCCCAAAAGGCTACGGCTGTAGGCAGCAGGGTGTAGCAGACTGCAAGGCAGGAGCCCACCAGGGCACTGGAACAAAGAGCAGGTGAAATCAGGAAACAGTATACAAAGTTTGTAGCTCGAAGCAAAAAGGTGCCGGAAGGACTGTCAATGCAAGAGACTGAGCTCTCGCAGGCAGCAGCCTTTATACTGCCCAGCCCAGCACAGAGGCAGGCTAATTGGTTGCACCTGGCTCAGCACACCTGCAGACAATCCGCCACCTCCCTCTCTGTTCCTGAGCTGGTGGAAGCAGAGCAAATCCCTAGGGCTTCTGGGGATTGTAGTTCTGATGAAGAAAAATAGGAATAGCCAGGAATAGATGGTTATAGCCAAGTGCATTATGGTAAGTGTAGTTTTCTGGGAAAAATAAAAAAGCACCAAAGTCTTGCAAATGGGAAATAAAGTCCAAATAGAGAATAGCGGTTGATCCAAGAGTTTTCTGTAGATAAATGAATAACAATTTGCCCACATTGATCGCCAATGTATGCGCCCATGGCGCAGGCTTGACAGTATGCCCCTCTCCAGGCCCCTCTCCAGGCTCCCTGAAGACTGACCAGCAGGAAGAAGGTCTGTCACACCGTGAAAAAATCTTATTCCGAAAAGGCACATCATGAAGCACCAAAAACTGTTTAAGGTTGTAAGGTGGGAGTCTTGAAAGGTGGAGACGGTATCAATGTGCTGAACCTTTGCGGTAGAAATCAGAAAAGACAAGGTCTTTGGAGCACAAAACCCAACAAAGTGTTCATGAATAGAGGAACTGTGAATGTCTGTTGCAGGTTCCATGGCAAAGCTTGCTTTGAAAGGCAACAGTAAGGTGGTGAAAGGTGGAGCCAGAGGCACAGCAGAGTTGGTTGCTTTAGGAAAGTTTTCCAAGGCATCAGACACAGCAATGGCAGAGTCAAGATTAGCCGCAGAAACATCAGGAGTCACAGTGGCGGGTTCTCCATGATTTGTAGGAGTTTCAGAAGCCACCGCAGCAGAGAGATCATGAATGGCTGTGGATAGTTCCGATGCTGTAGCAACTGGGAGAGTGGGTGCCATAGAAGAACCAGCGGACAGTGACGCACCTGAGACAGAGTAGAGTAGAGTCTGGTAGTCTTAGTGCTGCAGAGGCGCCAGCAAGAACAACCGGAGCTGTAGTCCCAAAAGAAAAGTTGTTATCTGATTTAGCAACAGGTTCTGTCCTTGCAGGTAGAGAGGAAGGGGGTACTTCTGCTGCGAAAAGAGTGATGTGAGATGCTGCAACAGTAGCAGATTTAGAAGTGTTAGCAGGAGGAGCAGCAGAGATTGGGCTAGCAGATGCAGTAACAGGTAATAAGACAGATGTGGGGTCATGAATGGGTAGGCGTTCTGAAGGCTGATCTTCAAAGTCTGGTGTGCTCATATTACTTGGTGGGTCTGGGGTATAGACCGATGGAAAGGCTGGATTCCAGGCAGGTACCGGGTATTGTTCAAGATTGGAATCATGGTCTAGAGTACCAGAACCTGAGTTACTGTGGTTGGAAAGTGAAAGAGCTGTGTCAGACTTTAGAAGGGATGCATATGCTAAGTGTAGGTCTTCCATCTGCTTGGTATAAATCTGTATCCTTTTCTGCGTGGCAATTCCAGGCCTTACCATGTCGATCTCTAAAGACAATATTTCGGGTGTAGGACATTGTGTCATAAGGTCTGGAATATTGTGTCCCTTCATAGAATTTTTACTATGTAAATAAACAAAGTCATCATAGAGATCTTCGGTCTTTCTTTTAAGGCATAGGAGTTTTTCTTGTAGCAGGTATGTATCATTAGCCTGATCTAAAGCTTCAGAAACTGGTGTGGCAGAAAATTCGGTTGTAGCAATGGGAAGACTGACCTTAAGGTTATTGTGGTTGGTAGATACTGGGAAAGTATTAAGACCACCGATAGTGAGTATTGGTCTTTTGTACCCAGGACTAGGTGAACTAACCTCAGGATACATAATGCCGTGCCCTGTCAAATGAGGGTTTCCAGTAGACTGGGGAGCTTGCCAAGCAGATCTTGAACATATCACTCTAGCAACAGCGTACTCTGGTTTAGAGACCCCCACAATGAGTGCAATATCCTTGGCTGTAACAGTGTTAGAAAAATTATCAGACGCAGGAGTGTCTTTCACTGTTTGGGCTAACAAGATCTGTAAGAATTAATTATCTTGCTGTAGCTCTTCAACCGATAAGGACTGCGGATCATAGTCGCAAATGTCATAATAGTTATACATGGAAGAAGGGTCAGCAAGCCAGTGAGTGTAGTACCGTGCGTGTAAATCTTTGTTTACTAAGGCGAGGCTGTTCTTTAGACTAAGGTTCTTGTTTGCTGTCTTTAGGGAAAGTATAGATTTTTGCAAAGGTTTCTTAACCCAAAAGGAAAGCATCCTTGGTCTGTGTGTGCCTTTCCTGCCTGTGGAACAAGACATTTTTTGCTCTTGCATTCTGTCAGGGATGGCACTCTATTAAGAGTGGCACAGGACACCCAGAAAGGGTTTGGGTGGTTGTGCCAAAATAAAGTGGACAGATAAGTACACACACAGCAGAAAGGAAAGAGAATGAAGAGTAGGCAAGAGTAGCAAGGAAAAAGGTACAGAATGATTTCCCTCTTGGGGTTTATGCAGATATAGGAAAAGAGTATTCCACGAACCTAGGAAATACTCTAGCCTTCTGCACAGTTTGCTATAACAGAGGCCCACACTGTTTGCTCATAGCTTGGAACAGCAGCTATGGGTGTCTGTAATGTAGAAGGGAGACAAGGGAAGGGGCAGAGGTTGACTGATGGGAACCAACAGACAAGCTCTGTTCAAAAGGGTCTACAAACACTACAAGAGAAGATACTTACAGACAAATCCAGGAAAAGGAGGTTGATAGCAAACTAGCAGAAGGAAATGAAGGGAAAGTCCTGTAACAGGATAGTATAGCAGAGGACAGTAAGGAACAAGGTTGAGAGCTCAGAGGAGCAGGAAAGCAATGAGCAAGCCCACAGGAGCAAGGCTGTAAGGTAGAGAGCCCAGAGGAAAATGGCTTAGGGTAGCAGAGTAAAGCAGGCTGCACGGCAAGGAACCCAGAAGGGCCGGGCAGCAAGGAGTGGGCCCTGAGGGGCAGGGCCGCTGACCGAAGAAGGTTGCAGAGGACTGTAGAGGGCTGCTAGGCCGAGAACCCAGCGGAAAAAGGTAGGTAGTAGGCAGCGGAGCGTGATAAACTGCAAGCAGGGAGCCCAGAGGACAAGGGCTGTAGGCAGCCGGAGTGAGGCAGGCTGCAGAGCAGGGAGCCCAGAGGATAAGGGCTGAGGCTGGAAAGCAGCAGACCGTGATCAGCTGCAATGTAGAGAGCTCGGCAGGGCAAGGGCGGAGGCTGGAAGGCAGCAGAGCGTGATCGGCTGCAATGTGGAGAGCCCGGCAGGGCAAGGGCGGAGGCTGGAAGGCAGCAGAGGGTGATTGGCTGCAATGTGGAGAGCCCGGAAGAGCAGGGCTGAGGCAGGGAGCCCAAAAGGCTAGGGCTGTAGGCAGCAGGGTGTAGCAGGCTGCAAGGCAGGACGCCCAGAGGAGCAGGGCTGAGGCAGGGAGCCCAAAAGGCTAGGGCTGTAGGCAGCAGGGTGTAGCAGACTGCAAGGCAGGAGCCCACCAGGGCACTGGTACAAAGAGCAGGTGAAATCAGGAAACGGCATACAAAGTTTGTAGCTCGAAGCAAAAAGGTGCCGGAAGGACTCTCAATGCAAGAGACTGAGCTCTCGCAGGCAGCAGCCTTTATACTGCCCAGCCCAGCACAGAGGCAGGCTAATTGGTTGCACCTGGCTCAGCACACCTGCAGACAATCGGCCACCTCCCTCTCTGTTCCTGAGCTGGTGGAAGCATAGCAAATCCCCAGGGCTTCTGGGGATTGTAGTTCTGATGAAGAAAAATAGGAATAGCCAGGAATAGATGGTTATAGCCAAGTGCATTATGGTAAGTGTAGTTTTCTGGGAAAAATAAAAAAGCACCAAAGTCTTGCAAATGGGAAATAAAGTCCAAATAGAGAATAGCGGTTAATCCAAGAGTTGTCTGTAGATAAATGAATAACAATTTGTCCATATTGATCGCCAATGTATGTGCCCATGGCGCAGGCATGACAGTGATACACAACTCCCAACTCCCAGAACACAGCTAACAAACTCCCCATACAAAAAATATTGATTGTATCCAGACCAGGTGTGAACCTCACACATACCACCTCACACAACTAACAACCACCAGATGAAACCTGCAAAGTCTGGAGACCAAAAAGCGAAAAGCAAACTTTGAACACCTTAAACAACTAACTATGTCCAGAAGAAACCTCTAGAGCCTGGAGAACAGGTAGCGAAAAGCAAATTTAGCACACCTTACACAATTAACAACATACAGAAGAAACCTCCAGTGACTGGAGACAAGGCAGCGAAAAGCAAACGTAAAACACATTTCACAACTAACAATGTCCAGAAGAAACCACTAGAGCCTGGAGACCAGGTGGCAAACTGCAAACATAGCACACTTAACACAACAAACAGCACCCAGACGAAACTTCCAGAACCTGGAGACAAGGAAGTGAATAACAAACCTAGCACCCCTCACACAATTTACAATACCAGGAAAGAAGCCTCCAGAGCCTGGAGACCAAAACAACTAAAAGCCAACTTAGCACACCTTAGACAACTAACACCACCCAGAAGAAACCCCTAGAGTGTGGAGACCAGGCAACAAAAAAAAACTTAGCACACCTTACACAACTAACAACATCCAGAAAAACCCTCCAAATCCTGGAGACCAGGTAGCAAAAGGTAAACTTGGCACTTTTCACACAACTAACAACATCCAGAAGAACCCTCCAAATCCTGGAGACAAGGCAGCAAAAAGAATACTTAGCACTTCTCACACAACCAACAACATCCAGAAGAACCCTCCAAATCCTAGAGACAAGGCAGCAAAAAGCAAATTTAGCACTCCTCACACAACCAACAACATCCATAAAAACTCTCAAAATCCTGGAGACAAGGCGACAAAAAACATACTTAGTACTCCTCAAACAACAAACAACATTTAGAAGAACCCTTCAAATCCTGGAGACAAGGTAGCAAAAAGCAAATTTAGCACTCTCCACACAACCAACAACATCCAGAAGAACCCTCCAAATCCTGGAGACAAAGCAGCAAAAAGCAAACTTAGCACTACCCACATAACCAACAACATCCAGAAGAACCCTCCAAATCCTGGAGAAAAGGCAGCAAAAAGCACACTTAGCACTCCTCACACAACCAACAACATCCAGAAGAACCCTCTAAATCCTAGAGACAGGGAAGCAAAAAGCAAACTTAGCACTCCTCCCACAGCCAACAACGTCCAGAAAAATTGTACAAGGTCTGGAGACCAGGCAGCGAACAAATCAGACTTAACACCCCTCCCACAATTAACAACGTCTAAAAGAAATCTCCAAAGCCTGGAGACCAAGCGGTAGAAAGCAAACTTATCACATCTTACACAACTATCAGCGTCCAGAGGAAACCTGCAAGTCCTGAGACCAGACAGCGAAAAAAGAAAATGTAGCACTCCTACACAACTAACAATGTCCAGAAGTAGTCTCCAGGCAGTAAAAATAACCTTACACAACTAACACGCAGAAGGAACCTCCAGTACCTTTACTACAAGCTTGATAAACATCCAACATGTTTTACGCAGAATGCAACTCAATGAGCAACCAAGATTTTACCCGGCCCGAGACATGTCACCCTCTGCAAAAGACAGCACATGCATGTGTTCTGGGTCTGGTGACAAGCCTCGGCTCCCTAGGGGTGCCCTGCATTCCCCATCAAGTCATTCGGTGCTCTCCTGTAGCCTCTGGCCCAAACGGGGCCCTTATTTATTTATTTATTTATTTTAATTCTTCTAACGCGCCACATGCCTGCAGGCCTCAGGGCACACATACAAAGACGTAGCAGCAAAGACAGGAGGACAGAGGACAGTTATCAGGGGGCCAGATCAAGGAAGACAAAAATCTATCCCGGTGCACGATTGAAGAGGTAAGTCGGCCTTTTTTCTGAATACTTGGAGGACCTCAACTGTTCTCAGATCTGGCGGGAGACCATTCTGGGCTGCAGGGGCCTTAACCTCGAAGTATTTGCAGCCAAATTTCACCAGCTCGAACCGAGACTGTAAGAGCAGGGATTGATCCTGAGACCGGAGGGTGCGGGAGGTCTGGTAGGCCCTGAAAAGGTCCAAGAGGTATGAGGGTGCCACAAGGTTCCTGCATTTAGGAGTGATGGTAAGTAGTTTGTGGGTGATCCGCTGCTTGACCGGCAGTCAGTGAAGATTCTGTCTTGCAGTGGAGATGAGATTGCGGGTGGTAAGGCCATGAATCGTATGTACTGCCCCATTCTGGATAACCTCTAGGGATGCAATGTTGGCCTTGGAGGTTACAGTAGCCCAAGCGGGAGTTAATTAGGGCCGAGGCCAACAAGGCTCTATTGCTGAGGGAGACAAACGGGTGAATGTGATTGCGTGATTTTGGTACTATAACAGCAAGAGGCCCGAATATGTGTCACCTGGCATTTCATTTTGAGCTCGGCGTCGTGCACGACGCCCAATGTCGTCACACTCTTAGCTACAGTGGTTTTGCTGTTAGCGATGGTAAAGCTTTGGTAGTTAGGGGCCAGGTTTTCTAGTTTATGAGCTGAAGCAACAATCAGAAGCTCAATTGTGTCTGTATTCATTGCAAGGGAGTTAGAAGACATCCAGCCCGGATGATATTGTATATGGAGTTAATGGCCAGGGAGTCCTGGGTGTACGAACCCGAGAGCTCCAGGACAACCTTGGTATCATCAGCATAGTTGGTATATTTGACACCCAGGTCGTTGAGAAGCGTCTGGAGTGGCATGAGGTAAATGTTGAAAAGAGTGGGCGAGATGCAAGAGCCCTGAGGGACCCCACAGGTGATGGCTGCTGGAGTGGAACTGGCATTATTGACGGCCACTCTGGCCTTCCGGGGTCTGTGGAAGGATGCGACCCACTGTGCTGCTATGCTGGAACCGGAAGCCCGGGCCCTAAGCCTGGCCACCAACAAGGAGTGTTCTACCAGGTTGAAGGCCACAGAGAGATCCAAAAGCATCAACAGTGTTGGGTGGCGCATATCCACAACATTGGATACGTTTGACTTGAGATCTCGCATGGCTGTCACGTTGCCGTGTCTTGCTCTGAAGCCAGATTGTCTTGGGCCTAGGATATTGGTGTTTTCGATGTATCCCTGAAGTTGAAGATATGCCACACGATCCAAGATCTTGAGGAGGAAGGGCACATTTGTCATAGGGCGATAGTCTTTGGCAGAGCGAGGACCGAGGTTGCTCTTCTTTCACGGGGGCGTGATCCAGGCCTCCTTCCGGGGAAGAGGGACATGGCCCTGAGTGAGGGAAAGGTTCACCGGTCGCGTTACCCACTGGGCTCGGGTATCTAGGCATGCTATAGAGATGCTGGGGCGACAACTATGGCCTAAGCATGCCTTTCAGGTAGGGGCTTATACACAAGGTTAGGGAGGCAAAGCAATAGAATAGAAATAAACACAATGGGCCTCATTCCGAGTATGGCGGTAAGGGATAGCGGCCACCGCTAATGAGAGCGGTGGCGGTAATCCCTTACCGCCATACTCCGAGTTCCCTTAGCGCCATGGTGGTTTTAACACCTGCTTTTAGCAGGCGTTAAAAACCATGGCGCTAAGGGACCTTGATGTTAATTACGCCACCGTAATTTACGGTGGCGTAATTGACGCCTTCCCCACTCCCATTATGCCCTATGGGGCAAGAATGGGAATGGGGAAGGGTAAATGGGGATTGGGGAATTACCGCCCCGCCAACCTTGGAATGGGGCGGTAATTCCGCCAACCACCAAGGCGCTGCTGGTCCGGGTACGGCGTCAACCAAGGCGTTAATAGCGCCATTGGTTAGCACCGTACTCGGAATGAGGCCCAATGGCCCTCATTGCGACTCCGGCGTTAACCAATGGCGCTAGTAGCGTCATGGTTAATGCCAGTAACTTACCGATTCCACCAATGGTAAAGGGGGAATTACCACCCCATTCCAAGGTTGGCGAGGCGGTAATTCCCCATTTACCATTGGCCCTTCCCCATTCCCATTTTTGCCCATAGGGCTCAATGGGACTGGGGAAGGCGATAATTACAGTACTGCAAATTGCGGTACCGTAATTATCTCGAAAGTCCCTTTGCGGGTCCCTACTTTAACGGCTGGTCCAGTCCAGCCATTAAGGTCGGGAGCCGCAAAGGGACCTCGTAATCAGGCGTTAAGGGTTTAATGGCGCTGACACCTTTTACGGCGCTGTTAACCCCTTGACGCCAGGGTCGTAATGAGGGCCAATGTATCACAAAGTCTTTTATTATGAAGTTCCTCACTGAATCATATGTCTCCACCATGTGAGACACATAGGGCCTCATTACGACCCAGGCGGTAAGTTACCGCCTGGGCCGTGACTTTACCACCATGGCGTAAACTATGTTTACGCCATGGTGGTTGGCGGACTTACCGCCCCATTCCGACCTTGGCGGGGCGGTAAGTCCCCAATCCCCATTTACCCTTCCCCATTCCCATTTTTGCCCCATAGGGCATAATGGGAGTGGGGAAGGCGTTAATTACGCCACCGTAAATTACGGTGGCGTAATTAACTCCATGGTCCCTTAGCGCCATGGATTTTAACACCTGCTAAAAGCAGGTGTTAAATCCGCCATGGCGCTAAGGGACCTCGTACTCAGGCGGTAAGGGTCGGCGCTGTTTACGCTGCCGCAAACCCCTTACCGCCTGGGTCGTAATGAGGCCCATAGACCTCTGGGCCAATGGGCAATGGGCAGGCCTCCCAAGTCAGCAAAAATGGACTTATCAGAGAAGGACTCCACGAGGGGATTCGCTGAAGGGAAGACAGAGGTGTCGTTTGGAAGAAGGGAAAACAGAATAAGGCACCAGTGCCGGGGCCAGACAGGGCAGGGGGTGGAAAGAAAGAACCCCGACTGCACCAGCAGCATGTGAGCTCTGCACTTCCCGTGGGGCCCGACAGGAGGGTGGATTGGAGCAGGATTTACCTGGAGCCCGGCTGCTGCGTCCTACATGAGGCAGTGAAGCGAGGCGGTTCCTCGCAGGCGTGCCCAGGTGGGCAGGGCCTGGAAGGAATCCAACAGAAATGCTTCCTGCTCGCCACCACGGAGAAAAAAGATTGGCGCACCTCCAAAGAGTAAGTAGACAAGGGGCTCATGAGCTCTGAGACAAATTGTATACATTAAGCACACCGCCAGCGAGGAAATCACAGGGCTGATATAACCCATTGAAGTGGAACACCGCCAGCGAGGAAATCACAGGGCTGATATGGCCCATTGAAGTGGAACACCGCCAGCGAGGAAATCACAGGGCTGATATAACCCATTGAAGTGGAACACCGCCAGCGAGGAAATCACAGGGCTGATATAACCCATTTAAGTGGAACACCGCCAGAGAGGAAATCACAGGGCTGATATGGCCCATTGAAGTGGAACACCGCCAGAGAGGAAACCACAGGGCTGATATGGCCAATTGAAGTGGAACACCGCCAGAGAGGAAACCACAGGGCTGATATGGCCCATTGAAGTGGAACACCGCCAGCGAGGAAATCACAGGGCTGATATAACCCATTTAAGTGGAACACCGCCACAGAGGAAACCACAGGGCTGATATGGCCAATTGAAGTGGAACACCGCCAGAGAGGAAACCACAGGACTGATATGGCCCATTGAAGTGGAACACCGCCAGCGAGGAAATCACAGGGCTGATATAACCCATTTAAGTGGAACACCGCCACAGAGGAAACCACAGGGCTGATATGGCCCATTGAAGTGGAACACCGCCAGAGAGGAAACCACAGGGCTGATATGGCCCATTGAAGTGGAACACCGCCATAGAGGAAACCACAGGGCTGATATGGCCCATTGAAGTGGAACACCGCCACAGAGGAAATCACAGGGCTGATATGGCCCATTGAAGTGGAACACCGCCAGCGAGGAAATCACAGGGCTGATATGGCCCATTGAAGTGGAACACCTCTGTGGTGGCTGCCTAATTGAGGCCCAGAGCAGAAAGCAGCACTGTGGTGAGGTCCAGAGCAGAAAGCAGCCCTGCAGTGAGGCCCAGAGCAGAAAGCAGCACTGCTGTGAGGCCCAGAGCAGAAAGCAGCACTGCGGTGAGGCCCAGAACAGAAAGCAGTACTGTGGTGATGCCCAGAGCAGAAAGCAGCACTGCAGTGAGGCCCAGAGCAGAAAGCAGCCCTGCGGTGAAACCCAGAGCAGAAATAACCAAGGGAGTGAACCAAAGATTGGAGGTCACATATTTCAGCCGTGACGTATCGCCCCAATTTGAAGAGTTGACACCTTAGAGTTTCTCATTGATAAATGTGCAGGGCGTGTTTGTGGGTGGGGGTGGGGAGGGAGATGGCGGCCCAGCAGGTGCCAGGGACAGACGGTGCAGAAAGCCAGAGTGGCGATAACCAGAGGAAAAAGGAAATCTATCATGAGTGGCATGTGGGCGCCAGGCGTGGCCCCCAGGCCCGGTCCTGCTATCAGTCTACCCACTCATTATCTCAGAAGCGGGTTCAGAGTCCAGCCTTGGCCGCTACTGCTGTGGGAAGCAGACCCCCTCCCAAGGCCGCGGGGCATTATTGTGTCAATAAAGAGACACGCAGGTGCCAGTGGGCCCTGGTTCAGGGGACGCAGCAGGGCACTGCAGCTGGATCTGAGCAGTAACGGGCCCTCTGCAGAGAACTGCTTACAAGCTGCAGGTCACATGTTTAAATCCTGGGAAGATGGCTCAGTAGGTTTCTCCTTCAGTTAATGACGCTGCGATCTGTGTAAACCTGCAGGTCACATGCTTGAATCCTGGTAAGATAGCTCAGTCGGTTTCTAGACCGTGTAAAATAGCTCTGCCGAATTCTCATTAAGTTAATAACGCTGATATCTGTGTAAACCTGCAGGTCACAAGTGTGAATCCTGGTAAGATGGCTCAGCTGGTTTCTCATTAGGTTAATGACGCTGAGATCTGTACAAACCTGCAGGTCACAAGTGTGAATCCTGGCAAGATAGCTCAGTCGGTTTCCATGCTGCATGCAGCATGGCTGAAGAAAATCAATGAGTTAGGAGCTGGCTGGCAAGGGCTGGGGTCATGTTGCAAGGCTTGGGCTTAAGTTCTGGAAATATAACTCAGTGGCTAATGGGCTTGGAGAATGATTTGGGTGTACCTTGCAGGTCACAGTTTCTAAGCCCAGCAATGCTGACTCAGCCTTGTGCTCTCATGATGTGGGTACATTAAGTAATGTTATATTTGGATACTTTTATTGCTGGTTATTTACGCTGATAGGAAATCGCAAAAACGATTCTATTTTAGGACAGTAGGTTCCAATGTCCAATCATGCATTCACTCACCTTAAGAACGCTCCTTAATGGCCTCTCTGGCAGCTAATCACAGCAGGGGCCACTACATGAAAGCCCGTATCATTAGTCCTTCTTCTTTGTTGCTCGTCGCAGATGTTAAGTACTATATACATTCACCTTGAATCAGAGTTACATATTATCGTATTCATTTGATCTATCGAGGTTGGGATTTTGCGGTCGGTCCGTACACTGTCATCATGTCCGCCTGTTGGGGTTGTTGTGTAGCTCGAATATTTGCAGCACGTGTCGCGTGCTCTCTTTTCTGTGCTGCCGGCTGTGTACGCCTCTTTGGGGGCAGGGAGCGGCTCCAACAGTCCCCGGTCTTGGATGGATCGCTCAGGGGCAACGCCCTCGCCTTAGAAGCAAGATAACGCAGAGCAACACAGGTTCAATTCCCCGGGGCCGCGTTTAGAAACCTCCGGATTGATCTGTGGCCTGGGGGCACTCTCCCATTGGCACAAGGGCCGATTCTAAACGTTGTGTAGAAAGCTGACATTTTCCCCTCCAGTTTCCACCACCATTCTGAGGTGGGCTACATTTTCCCCTCCAGTTTCCAACACCACCATTCTGAGGTGGGCAGACATTTTCCCCTGAAGTTCCAGCACCATCATTCTGAGGTGGGCAACATTTTCCCCTCCAGTTTCCAGCACTACCATTCTAAGGTGGGCGACATTTTCCCCTCCAGTTTACAGCACCACCATTCTGAGGTGGGTGACATTTTCCCCTCCAGTTTCCAGCACCATCATTCTGAGGTGGGCGACATTTTCCCCTCCAGTTTCCAGCACCATCATTCTAAGGTGGGCGACATTTTCCCCTCCAGTTTCCAGCACCACCATTCTGAGGTGGGCGACATTTTCCCCTCCAGTTTCCAGCACCACCATTCTGAGGTGGGCGACATTTTCCCCCCCAGTTTCCAGCACCACCATTCTGAGGTGGGTGACATTTTCCCCTCCAGTTTACAGCACTACCATTCTAAGGTGGGCGACATTTTCCCCTCCAGTTTACAGCGCCACCATTCTGAGGTGGGTGACATTTTCCCCTCCATTTTCCAGCGCCATCATTCTGAGGTGGGCGACATTTTCCCCTCCAGTTTCCAGCACCATCATTCTGAGGTGGGCAACATTTTCCCCTCCAGTATCCAGCACTACCATTCTAAGGTGGGCGACATTTTCCCCTCCAGTTTACAGTACCACGATTCTGAGGTGGGTGACATTTTCCCCTCCAGTTTCCAACACCACCATTCTGAGGTGGGCAGACATTTTCCCCTCCAGTTCCAGCACCATCATTCTGAGGTGGGCGACATTTTCCCCTCCAGTTTCCAGCACCATCATTCTGAGGTGGGCAACATTTTCCCCTCCAGTTTCCAGCACTACCATTCTAAGGTGGGCGACATTTTCCCCTCCAGTTTACAGCACCACCATTCTGAGGTGGGTGACATTTTCCCCTCCAGTTTCCAGCACCATCATTCTGAGGTGGGCAACATTTTCCCCTCCAGTTTCCAGCACCATCCTTCTGAGGTGGGCGACATTTTCCCCTCCAGTTTCCAGCACCATCATTCTGAGGTGGGCAACATTTTCCCCTCCAGTTTCCAGCACTACCATTCTAAGGTGGGCGACATTTTCCCCTGCAGTTTATAGCACCACCATTCTGAGGTGGGTGCAATTTTCCCCTCCAGTTTCCAGCACCAACATTCTGAGGTGGGCAACATTTTCCCCTCCAGTTTCCAGCACCACCATTCTGAGGTGGGTGACATGTTCTCCTCCAGTTTACAGCACCACGGTTCTGAAATGGGTGACATTTTCCCCTCCAGTTTACAGCACCACCATTCTGAGGTGGGCGATATTTTCCCCTCCAGTTTCCAGCACCACCATTCTGAGGTGGGCAACATTTTTCCCTCCAGTTTCCAGCACCACCATTCTGAGGTGAGCAACATTTTTCCCTGCAGTTTCCAGCACCATCATTCTGAGGCGGGCAGAAAGATTGGGGAGTTGTTCTACCCAGCAGCAAAAGCTGCTAAAAATCCCTCGTTTTGGGCACAGCGTGTGCAGCAGTATCATTGTGAGCATTTATTAAAAGGCTGCCACTTTTCTAATTTAGGATTAGGAAAGTGTCCTTAAGCTTTCAATAAATTAGAAAAGTGTAGCAAAAGTGCAGTCTGGAAATGCCCCAATTGACAAGGGGAAATGTGTGCCTTAGATGTTAACACAGGTGTCAAGATTGGCAAGGTGACTTGCTTCCCATTCTCGCCTCCAGTTTTCAGCACCACTATACTGAAGTGTGCGGAAAGATTGGCAGGGAGACATGCTTCCCATTCTGGCCTCCAGTTTTCAGCACCACTATACTGAAGTGGGTGGAAAGACTGGCAGGTAGATGTGCTTCCATTTCTCACCTCCAGTTTTCAGCACCACTATACTGAAGTGGGTGGAAAGATTGGCAGGGAGACGCGCTTCCCATTCTCGCCTCCAGTTTTCAGCACCACTTTACTGAAGTGGGCTGAAAGACTGGCAGGGAGACGTGCTTCCAATTCTCGCTTCCAGTTTTCAACACCACTATACTGAAGTGGGCGGAAAGATTGGCAGGGAGACGCGCTTCCCATTCTCGCATCCAATTTTCAGCACCACTATACTGAAGTGGGCAGAAAGATTGGCTGGGAGACGTGCTTCCCATTCTCGCCTCCAGTTTTCAGCACCACTTTACTGAAGTAGGTGGAAAGACTGGCAGGGAGACCTGCTTCCCAGTCTCGCCTCCAGTTTTCAGCACCACTTTACTGAAGTAGGCGGAAAGACTAGCAGGGAGACGTGCTTCCGATTCTCGCCTCCAGTTTTCAGCACCATTATACTGAAGTGGACGGAAAGATTGGCAGGGAGACGTGCTTCGCATTCACGTCTCCAAGTTTTCAGCACCACTATACTGAAGTGGGCGGAAAGATTGGCTGGGAGACGTGCTTCCCATTCTCGTCTCCAGTTTTCAACACCTCTATACTGAAGTGGGTTGAAAGATTGGCTGGGAGACGTGCTTCCCATTCTCGCTTCCAGTTTTCAGCACCACTGTACTGAAGTGGGCAGAAAGATTGGCAGGGAGACATGCTTCCCATTCTCGCCTCCAGTTTTCAGCACCATTATACTGAAGTGGGCGGAAAGATTGGCAGGGAGACGTGTTTCCGATTCTCGCCTCCAGTTTTCAGCACCACTATGCTGAAGTGGGCAGAAAGATTGGTAGGGAGACATGCTTCCCATTCACGTCTCCAAGTATTCAGCACCACTATACTGAAGTGGGCGGAAAGATTGGTAGGGAGACGTGCTTCCGATTCTCGCTTCCAGTTTTCAGCACCACTATACTGAAGTGGGCGGAAAGATTGACAGGGAGACGTGCTTCCGATTCTCGCCTCCAGCTTTCAGCACCACTATACTGAAGTGGGCGAAAAGACAGGCAGGGAGACGCGGTTCCCATTCACGTCTCCAAGTTTTCAGCACCACTATGCTGAAGTGGGCGGAAAGATTGGCTGGGAGATGTGCTTCCCATTCTCGCTTCCAGTTTTCAGCACCACTGTACTGAAGTGGGCGGAAAGATTGGCAGGGAGACATGCTTCCCATTCTCACCTCCAGTTTTCAGCACCGTTATACTGAAGTGGGTGGAAAGATTGGCAGGGAGACGTGCTTCCGATTCTCGCCTCCAGTTTTCAGCACCACTATGCTGAAGTGGGCAGAAAGATTGGTAGGGAGACGTGCTTCCCATTCACGTCTCCAAGTTTTCAGCACCACTATACTGAAGTGGGCGGAAAGATTGGCAGGGAGACGTGCTTCCGATTCTCGCCTCCAGTTTTCAGCACCACTATGCTGAAGTGGGCAGAAAGATTGGTAGGGAGACGTGCTTCCCATTCACGTCTCCAAGTTTTCAGCACCACTTTACTGAAGTAGGCGGAAAGACTAGCAGGGAGACGTGCTTCCGATTCTCGCCTCCAGTTTTCAGCACCATTATACTGAAGTGGACGGAAAGATTGGCAGGGAGACGTGCTTCGCATTCACGTCTCCAAGTTTTCAGCACCACTATACTGAAGTGGGCGGAAAGATTGGCTGGGAGACGTGCTTCCCATTCTCGTCTCCAGTTTTCAACACCTCTATACTGAAGTGGGTTGAAAGATTGGCTGGGAGACGTGCTTCCCATTCTCGCTTCCAGTTTTCAGCACCACTGTACTGAAGTGGGCAGAAAGATTGGCAGGGAGACATGCTTCCCATTCTCGCCTCCAGTTTTGAGCACCATTATACTGAAGTGGGCGGAAAGATTGGCAGGGAGACGTGTTTCCGATTCTCGCCTCCAGTTTTCAGCACCACTATGCTGAAGTGGGCAGAAAGATTGGTAGGGAGACATGCTTCCCATTCACGTCTCCAAGTATTCAGCACCACTATACTGAAGTGGGCGGAAAGATTGGTAGGGAGACGTGCTTCCGATTCTCGCTTCCAGTTTTCAGCACCACTATACTGAAGTGGGCGGAAAGATTGACAGGGAGACGTGCTTCCGATTCTCGCCTCCAGCTTTCAGCACCACTATACTGAAGTGGGCGAAAAGACAGGCAGGGAGACGCGGTTCCCATTCACGTCTCCAAGTTTTCAGCACCACTATGCTGAAGTGGGCGGAAAGACTGGCAGGGAGACGTGCTTCCCATTCTCGCCTCCAGTTTTCAGCACCACTATACTGAAGTGGGCGGAAAGATTGGCAGGGAGACGTGCTTCCGATTCTCGCCTCCAGTTTTCAGCACCACTATACTGAAGTGGGTGGAAAGATTGGCTGGGAGACGTGCTTCCCATTCTCGCCTCCAGTTTTCAGCACCACTATACTGAAGTGGGCGGAAAGATTGGCAAGGAGACGTGCTTCCCATTCCTGTCTCCAGGTTTTCAGCATCACTATACTGAAGTGGGCGGAAAGATTGGCTGGGAGACGCGCTTCCCATTCTCGCCTCCAGTTTTCAGCACCACTATGCTGAAGTGGGTGGAAAGATTGGCAGGGAGACGTGCTTCCGATTCTCGGCTCCAGTTTTCAGCACCACTATGCTGAAGTGGGCGCAAACATTGGCAGGGAGACGTGCTTCCAATTCACATCTCCAAGTTTTCAGCACCACTATACTGAAGAGGGCGGAAAGATTGGCTGGGAGACGCGCTTCCCATTCTCGCCTCCAGTTTTCAGCACCACTATGCTGAAGTGGGTGGAAAGATTGGCAGGGAGACGTGCTTCCGATTCTCGGCTCCAGTTTTCAGCACCATTATACTGAAGTGGGCGGAAAGATTGGCTGGGAGACGTGCTTCCCATTCTCGCCTCCAGTTTTCAGCACCATTATACTGAAGTGGGCGGAAAGATTGGCAAGGAGACGTGCTTCCCATTCCTGTCTCCAGGTTTTCAGCATCACTATACTGAAGTGGGCGGAAAGATTGGTAGGGAGACGTGCTTCCGATTCTCGCTTCCAGTTTTCAGCACCACTATACTGAAGTGGGCGGAAAGATTGACAGGGAGACGTGCTTCCGATTCTCGCTTCCAGTTTTCAGCACCACTATACTGAAGTGGGCGAAAAGACAGGCAGGGAGACGCGGTTCCCATTCACGTCTCCAAGTTTTCAGCACCACTATGCTGAAGTGGGCGGAAAGACTGGCAGGGAGACGTGCTTCCCATTCTCGCCTCCAGTTTTCAGCACCACTATACTGAAGTGGGTGGAAAGATTGGCTGGGAGACGTGCTTCCCATTCTCGCCTCCAGTTTTCAGCACCACTATACTGAAGTGGGCGGAAAGATTGGCAAGGAGACGTGCTTCCCATTCCTGTCTCCAGGTTTTCAGCATCACTATACTGAAGTGGGCGGAAAGATTGGCTGGGAGACGCGCTTCCCATTCTCGCCTCCAGTTTTCAGCACCACTATGCTGAAGTGGGTGGAAAGATTGGCAGGGAGACGTGCTTCCGATTCTCGGCTCCAGTTTTCAGCACCACTATGCTGAAGTGGGCGCAAACATTGGCAGGGAGACGTGCTTCCAATTCACATCTCCAAGTTTTCAGCACCACTATACTGAAGTGGGCGGAAAGATTGGTAGGGAGACGTGCTTCCGATTCTCGCTTCCAGTTTTCAGCACCACTATACTGAAGTGGGCGGAAAGATTGGCAGGGAGACGTGCTTCCGATTCTCGCCTCCAGCTTTCAGCACCACTATGCTGAAGTGGGCGGAAAGATTGGCAGGGAGACGTGCTTCCGATTCTCGCCTCCAGTTTTCAGCACCACTATACTGAAGTGGGTGGAAAGATTGGCTGGGAGACGTGCTTCCCATTCTCGCCTCCAGTTTTCAGCACCACTATACTGAAGTGGGCGGAAAGATTGGCAAGGAGACGTGCTTCCCATTCCTGTCTCCAGGTTTTCAGCATCACTATACTGAAGTGGGCGGAAAGATTGGCTGGGAGACGCGCTTCCCATTCTCGCCTCCAGTTTTCAGCACCACTATGCTGAAGTGGGCGCAAACATTGGCAGGGAGACGTGCTTCCAATTCACATCTCCAAGTTTTCAGCACCACTATACTGAAGAGGGCGGAAATATTGGCAGGGAGACGTGCTTCCGATTCTCGCCTCCAGCTTTCAGCACCACTATACTGAAGTGGGCGCAAACATTGGCAGGGAGACGTGCTTCCAATTCACATCTCCAAGTTTTCAGCACCACTATACTGAAGAGGGCGGAAAGATTGGCAGGGAGACATGCTTCCCATTCTCGCCTCCAGCTTTCAGCACCGCTATAGTGAAGTGGGCAGAAAGATTGGCAGGGTGACTTGCTTCCCATTCTCGCCTCCAGTTTTCAGCACCACTATACTGAAGTGGGTGGAAAGACTGGCAGGTAGATGTGCTTCCATTTCTCACCTCCAGTTTTCAGCACCACTATACTGAAGTGGGTGGAAAGATTGGCTGGGAGACGTGCTTCCCATTCTCGCCTTCAGTTTTCAGCACCACTAAACTGAAGTGTGCGGAATGATTGGCAGGGAGACGCGCTGCCCATTCTCGCCTCCAGTTTTCAGCACCACTATACTGAAGTGGGTGGAAAGATTGGCTGGGAGACGTGCTTCCCATTCTCGCCTTCAGTTTTTAGCACCACTATACTGAAGTGTGCGGAATGATTGGCGGGGAGACGTGCTTCCCATTCTCGCCTTCAGTTTTCAGCACCACTAAACTGAAGTGTGCGGAATGATTGGCAGGGAGACGCGCTGCCCATTCCCGCCTCCAGTTTTCAGCACCACTATACTGAAGTGGGCTGAAAGATTGGCTGGGAGACATGCTTCCCATTCTCGCCTCCAATTTTCAAGACCGCTATGATGAAGTGGGTGGAAAGATTGGCAGGGAGATGTGCTTCCCATTCACGTCTCCAAGTTTTCAGCACCACTATGCTGAAGTGGGTGGAAAGATTGGCAGGGAGACGCGCTTTCCATTCTCGCCTTCAGTTTTTAGCACCACTATACTGAAGTGGGCAGAAAGACTGGCAGGGAGAAGTGCTTCCGATTCTCGCCTCCACTTTTCAGCACCACTATACTGAAGTGGGTGGAAAGATTGGTAGGGAGACGTGCTTCCGATTCTCGCCTCCAGTTTTCAGCACCACTATGCTGAAGTGGGTGGAAAGATTGGCAGGGAGACGTGCTTCCCATTCACGTCTCCAAGTTTTCAGCACCACTATGCTGAAGTGGGCCGAAAGATTGGCAGGGAGACATGGTTCCCATTATCGCCTCCAGTTTTCAGCACCACTATACTGAAGTGGGCGGAAAGATTGGCAAGGTGACTTGCTTCTCATTCTCGCCTCCAGTTTCCAGCACCACTATACTGAAGTGGGCGGAAAGATTGGCAGGGAGACGTGCTTCCCATTCTCGTCTCCAGTTTTCAGCACCACTATACTGAAGTGGGCTGAAAGATTGGCTGGGAGACGTGCTTCCCATTCTCGTCTCCAGTTTTCAACACCACTATACTGAAGTGGGTTGAAAGATTGGCTGGGAGATGTGCTTCCCATTCTCGCTTCCAGTTTTCAGCACCACTGTACTGAAGTGGGCGGAAAGATTGGCAGGGAGACATGCTTCCCATTCTCACCTCCAGTTTTCAGCACCGTTATACTGAAGTGGGTGGAAAGATTGGCAGGGAGACGTGCTTCCGATTCTCGCCTCCAGTTTTCAGCACCACTATGCTGAAGTGGGCAGAAAGATTGGTAGGGAGACGTGCTTCCCATTCACGTCTCCAAGTTTTCAGCACCACTATACTGAAGTGGGCGGAAAGATTGGTAGGGAGACGTGCTTCCGATTCTCGCCTCCAGTTTTCAGCACCACTATACTGAAGTGGGCGGAAAGATTGGCAGGGAGACGTGTTCCCATTCTCGTTTCCAGTTTTCAGCACCACTTTACTGAAGTGGGCGGAAAGATTGGCAGGCAGACGTGCTTCCCATTCTCGCCTCCAGTTTTCAGCACCACTATACTGAAGTGGGTGGAAAGATTGGCTGGGAGACGTGCTTCCCATTCTCGGCTCCAATTTTCAGCACCACTATGCTGAAATGGGCGCAAAGATTGGCAGGGAGACGTGCTTCCAATTCACATCTCCAAGTTTTCAGCACCACTATACTGAAGAGGGCGGAAAGATTGGCAGGGAGACGTGCTTCAGATTCTCGCCTCCAGTTTTCAGCACCACTATACTGATGTGGGCGGAAAGATTGGCAGGGAGACATGCTTCCCATTCTCGCCTCCAGCTTTCAGCACCGCTATACTGAAGTGGGCAGAAAGATTTGCAGGGTGACTTGCTTCCCATTATCGCCTCCAGTTTTCAGCACCACTATACTGAGGTGTGCGGAAAGATTGGCAGGGAGACGTGCTTACCATTCTCGCCTTCAGTTTTCAGCACCACTAAACTGAAGTGGGTGGAAAGATTGGCTGGGAGACGTGCTTCCCATTCTCGCCTCCAGTTTTCAGCACCATTATACTGAAGTGGGCGAAAAGAAAGGCAGGGAGACATGGTTCCCATTCACGTCTCCAAGTTTTCAGCACCACTATGCTGAAGTGGGCGGAAAGATTGGCCGGGGGACGTGCTTCCCATTCTCACCTCCAGTTTTCAGCACCACTCTACTGAAGTGGGTGGAAAGATTGGCTGGGAGACGTGCTTCCCATTCTCGCTTCCAGTTTTCAGCACCACTATACTGAAGTGGGTGGAAAGATTGGCTGGGAGACGTGCTTCCCATTCTCGCCTCCAGTTTTCAGCACCATATGCTGAAGTGGGCGCAAAGATTGGCAGGGAGACGTGCTTCCAATTCACATATCCAAGTTTTCAGCACCACTATACTGAAGAGGGCGGAAAGATTGGCAGGGAGACGTGCTTCCGATTCTCGCCTCCATTATTCAGCACCACTATACTGATGTGGGCGGAAAGATTGGTAGGGAGACATGCTTCCCATTCTCGCCTCCAGCTTTCAGCACCGCTATACTGAAGTGGGCAGAAAGATTGGCAGGGTGACTTGCTTCCCATTCTCGCCTCCAGTTTTCAGCACCACTATACTGAAGAGGGCGGAAAGATTGGCTGGGAGACGCGCTTCCCATTTCCGCCTCCAGTTTTCAGCACCACTATGCTGAAGAGGGCGGAAAGATTGGCTGGGAGACGTGCGTCCCAGCTGTAAAGGCAGATAAAATCGAGCATTTCTAAAACGTCTGACACTGCACTTATTTACGAAAGTGACCTTAACCCTTCAGCAAATAAAAAAAGTGGTGCTGCACACTGAGAAGTACCTTCATTATAAAGGTAAAAGTGTGCAGTAGAAGTTAACGACATCTCAGAGGTGCTGTATTTCACCTGCAAAACCAGGGCTTTTGGGAGGAGAATCCCCTTGCTGTGGCTGCCCTGCATTCCTGATGGTTGCTAGGGCTGTTGTTAAGCCGTAAACCAGGCTTTAATGCCAGACCTCCACAGTCTCACTTTGACAGAATACAGTGCGTTCAAGAAAAGTGTTCTTCCTTTATAAAAGAACACACTTCTATTTTTGCATGCACCTCAGAACCGAGCCCTTAGCAATGGCAACCCCTGTTATGGTCTAAGAAGCATTATGGTAACACGTACCAGCTTAGGATCCACACTCTGCTCGAGCTATTTTGGCCACATTTATAACTGTGCACACCTGTTTAGTGACCATGGTGATAAGTGTTACCATCTTAGGATCAGCACTCGGCTTGGGCGGGAGTTCCTCTCAAATCGAGTGATCTTGGCCTCAAATATAACTGTACACATCTTCTCCCTATATAGAAAGCAGATCATCTGTTAGTTTGGTCCTTATACAATTCCACACCGTTCCACCAAACTGCACCAAATTGTGCATAGTTACCTGTTAGGACCCTCCAGACATTACTAGATAATTGGGCTCCCCATCCTTTTCCCAGGATTTTAGTCCCTTTACACATGAGACTGTTGCCTGAAATCGGCGAAACATCAATGAGGTCGTAGAAAGACCACTTTTTTTTTTGAAAATTGGTTTTATTGTTTTTCAAAAGAGATATTACAGTTTTCAGTACAGACATATACATCACGAGTCTGGCGGTAACCCCTAAATGCGGCAGTAGCACTATTACCGTCGCATTTAAGGGTCCGCCAGATCATGGCTTTGGCGGATTTCCCCCCAGCAGTGAGCTGGTGGGAAATCTGCAGCAAAATTGCTGATTTTCGGCGCGATTACCGCCGGCGTGAAATCCGCCATCGGTAATAGCGCGAATTGGGCCCAATGGGGAATGAGGAATTCCCGAATGGGCCCAATGGGGAAAGGGCAATAACCCTTCCGCCAAGGCCATGATCCGGCGCTAATAGCGCCGGGGGTTTGGCAGTAGGGCTAATAGCACCAGCGTTACCGCCCAACTCGTGATGAGGCCGATAATAAGGCAACGTAAGGGAAAGGGAAAGGGAAGACGGAAAAAGGAAAAGAGGAAGATGAGAAGAGGAGAAAGAAAAAAGAAAAAGGGTGAACGAAGAAAGAACTTCTATCAAGATTCTTAATATAGGTTAACTGAAAAGATATGTTGCATTATGGTTATTCAAAATATCAAATATCCCCAACTTGTCCGTCTCACCCTCCCCCCACCCTGCAACCCATCAGTCTGCGGACGGCCTCAATGATTTTCATAGTCCGGCAAAGGAGTTCTTAGGCGAAATCGTGAGTTAAGAAAACAGCTCTGCATATGATGTTCAGGTTTGGCATTAACATTGTGGGCAGTTCATTGGAATGGCATTCAGTTGCGTCATGTTGCACACTTGGGGCCTCATTACGACTCAGGCGGTAAGGGTTTTACGGCGGCGTAAACAGCGCCGACCCTTACCGCCTGAGTACGAGGACCCTTAGCGCCATGGCGGACTTAACACCTGCTTTTAGCAGGTGTTAAAATCCATGGCGCTAAGGGACCATGAAGTTAATTACGCCACCGTAATTTACGGTGGCGTAATTAACGCCTTCCCCACTCCCATTATGCCCTATGGGGCAAAAATGGGAATGGGGAAGGGTAAATGGGGATTGGGGACTTACTGCCCCGCCAAGGTCGGAATGGGGCGGTAAGTCCGCCAACCACCATGGCGTAAACGTAGTTTACGCCATGGTGGTAAAGTCACGGCCCAGGCGGTAACTTACTGCCTGGGCCGTAATGAGGCCCTTGGTGTGTTAATGATGTACTTGGCTCGAAACTTAGTCCATTCATTATCAATGGAAGTGCGGTCACCGTGAATGGCTGCTGTTAGTTTGTCCATATTGAAAATATTGCGGGAGACTTTGATCCACTCGGTTTTTGTTGCTAGAGTTGTTCTTTTCCACACAGTTGTGAGGCAGGCCCTCGCCACCAGCAAGAGCCCATGTATCATTTTGGGTACCTTAATTGTTCCTTCTTCCGTCTATACCAGGCTAAATAGGATCATGAGTGGTTGCTTCTCCCTCTCTTCCCCTTCCAGCTCTTTGATCCAGCTGAGAACTTCATCCCAATATGCTTGGACCGCCCTACATCCCCACCACATATGCCAGTAGTCTGCTTTCTAGCCACAGCCCCGCCAACAGAATGGGCTTACATCCTGATACATCCTAGCTAATCTAAGTGGGTCGTACTGCCATCTATATAATAGCTTAATCCCATCTAACTTGTACTGACAGGAGATGGAGGTTTTCGAAGTCCTTCTGCATATCTTAAGCCATGTCTCTGGGGAGAGGTGTCTTCCGAGGTCCGCTTCCCATTTATATTTCAGTGTGGCTGAGGGGGTTGTGTCGATTTGAACTATTGCTGTGTACATTGCACTTATGAGGCCCTTGGTGCCTAAGCGAGTGTCTAGAAATGTTTCAAACTGAGTGAGGTCTCTTTGTAGGGCTTCCTTCCAGACCTCTCGGGTCATGACACCTTTCAACTTCAGGTACTGGAACACCGACAGTGGGCCCAGGCCTAGGGCCTCCTCAAGTTCTTGGATTGTGATGAATGTCTTGTTTCTCCATAGTTGCCCCGCCCTTTCAAGCCGTGCCTCGTACCTTGATTGGAAACTGCCTGGGTCGGGGATGTCATCCCGAACCCCTGCTACCCATAAGTGTGATAGGGGGGAGGGCCATGTCGTAATCCCTTTCATTCCTTTATTTGGTTTCCATATGGACCATATAGTCCCGAGAATGGGATGGTTCTTGATGCTATTCCGTAAGAGGGGTCCCGGTACCCATAACCATTCTCCCACGGTAAACGGTTGGAGATGGTAGTTGTCTAGAACTATCCATTGGGGATCTTTTTGCTGTCTAACGTGTGGAATTAGCACTCGCAGTTGAGCTGCCCTGTAGTAGAGCTTTATGCCTGGGAGGCCTACCCCACCATTGTCTTTCCGCAGGTGAAGTAAAGCACCGGGGACTCTGGGTTTTTTGTTCTGCCATAAAAATGTGTGTAGGGCTCTTTTAATGGTTACAATGTATTCCTTGGGTAGTTGGATAGGTAGCATCTAGAATAGGTAGAGCAACTTCAGCAGAATTCCCATTTTAATGGTGTTCAAGCGGTCCATCCATGAGATGGTGAGCCTCGTCCATCTTTTGATATCGTCTTGAATTGTATGTAATATTGGGGGGAAGTTGGCTTCATATAGGTCACCTAGATCTCGGGTCAACTTGATTCCCAAGTAACACAGCGTGGTGAGGCTGACCTTCATCCCTAGGGGTGCGAATCACCCCACTTCATTGCCCCTGCTCTTATCGATCGGGAGGAGGACCGATTTGCCTGTGTTCATTTTCAGGTCAGCCAATTGGCCATATTCTTCAATTATCTCCATAGCTGCTGGAATTGAATTTAGGGGGTTAGTTGTGTGCAGGCGAATGTCATCAGCATATAGGAAAGTTTGTATTCCTAGTCTCCTACTTTAAGTCCCTCTACCCTTTTGTCGAGCCTCAGTTTCTGCGCCAGCGGTTCGAGGGATAAAACAAATAGTACGGCGGATAGGGGGCAGCCCTGCCTGGTCCCCCTCTCCAGTGCAAACCACCTTGAATAGCCACCGTTCACTGCCAAAGATGTCTTGGGGGCTGAATATATTGCTTTGATTGCGCATTGAAGTTTAGGTCCAAGACCTATCCAGATTAAAACCCTTTCCAGGAACTACCACTCGACTCTGTCGAAAGCCTTTTCAGCATCTAATGACAAGAGAGTTGGGTCGTCGCTCCTCCCCTGTGCCTCATGTATCAAATGTAATGTTTTCCTCATCGTGTCTGCTCCCTGTCTTCCCATTACAAAGCTGACGTGGTCTGTGTGTATTAAATTTGGTAGATGTGTCTCTAGTCTGGCCGCGATTACTCTCGCATATATTTTGACGTCTATGTTGAGGTGTGAGATGGGGCGATACGAGCCGCAGTGTTTTGGTCCTCTATCTTCTTTTGGGATGACTGTGAGTGGGGCCTGGGTAAATGATGGGGGCGCCCAGCCCGTCTCAAAGATATCGTTGAATAGGGTCAGAAGGAAGGGGGTGAGAAACGCAGTGAATGTTTTGTAGAAACCGGGGGTGAAGCCATCATCCCCTGGTGCCTTTCCTGTCTTGAGACGTTTGATGGCGTTGGAGACCTCATCTCCAGTAACCAGCGCATCAAGCACCTCAGCCTCGGGGTGCGACAGAGCAGGGAGACCCGTCTCTTTGAGATAAGCGCCAACACTCCCTGGTGGGAGAGGTGGGTCACTGGTGTATAAGTCTTCCTAGTATCTATAAGGGTACCATCTGTGCTCTCTATCGTGTCTACCCATCTTTCTGCTCTCTGTGCACAAAGCCTAGCCGCAAGGAGGGCATCTGCTTTGTCTCCCTTCTCGTAATATTTCTGTTTCAGGTATTGTAGGGTCTGGGCCACATTAGCTATCCCCAGCGCTTTGAGATCCTCGCTAAGTTCCCTGGCTTTAGCGAGTTGTATAGATCTACTTTGTGGGGATGTCTGTATTAGGATCTCCACTAGCTCAAGTTTCATTCTGATGTTGGTTTCTATTAGATTGCGTTGTCTCTTTTTACTGGCACCTTCTCTAATAAGGATCCCTTCACTTACTCCTGTGCGACCTCAACCTAGGGCTTAACGACCCCAAGGACCACCCGGCGAAATCCCTCAAGAAAGCCCTGTCCAACCTCGGCTTCACACACTCCATCTCTGGGCCCACTCATGTAAAAGGGCGCACCCTCGACTGGATTAGTCATAACAACTGCTCCATTCTCATCACTGCCAACACCCCCATCCCTTGGTCGTACCACCACTACATTCAATTCACCCTCGTAACCAGGAAAGTGGCCCTCGCCCCCCCCCCCACCGTGCCTAGCAACCTACGCCAGGAGCTCTCGCCTTCTCACGGCTGAGAATCTAGCACCCTACCTCCTCAACCCTGCCCTCCAGGCCCCCTCCTCTAACAATCCCGAAACCTTAGCTGACACCTTTAAGGACATCATCACGTCAGCCGTTGACACTATTGCTCCACTGACCCTAAAAAACGCAAACATGCCAACTCATGGTTCTCCAAAGAACTTCGTGAACAACGTGCGCAAAAAAGGGCGGCCCTTTCCGCCTGGAAAGCCAGCCCCTCTGAGGCCACCAAACTGAAGTTCAAAACAATCTCCAAATCCTATAAGACTAACATTACCCTAGCGAAGGCCGCCTCCTTCAATACCAGGATCGCTGAAGCCAAGTCAGGGTCCAAAGAATTATTCACCATCTTTAGGGAACTCGAAAAACCATCTGCCCCCCCTCCATCAATCATCAAAGATGACAAGTGGTGCAACAGCATTCAGTCGGCCATGCTCGACAAGCTCAACACCCTCCAAACAAAAATCCGCGCCACCAAAAAGCCCTCTCCAACCTCATAGCCAAATTGCACGCTGAGACACCCGTCAGGACCAGCGCCTCCCCGCTATTTGAATTCAAAGATGTCACCGAGCAAGTGGTCATTACCCTGCTCAACTCCATCAAACCCTCCAATTGCAAGGGCGACGCCTGCCCAGCTAGTCTCATCAAAGACTCAGCACCCATCTTAGCCCCCTTCCTCACAGCTTTTATCAATTCCTCCTTCTAGTCAGGCCACGTCCCATCCGGACTCAAGGAAGCTTGGGTGCGCCCGCTCCTTAAAAAACCCTCTCTGGACCCCGCAGTCCCTGGTAACTACAGACCGATTACCACTGTACCCTTCCTCCTCAAAATCCTGGACAAAGTAGCTTACCTGCAAATCCAGAAGTTCCTAGAGGATAACCAGCTCCTAGGCCTGCGGCAATCTGCACTCTGCCCACGGCACGGCACCGAGACGGCCCTCCTAGACCTTAAGAATCAAATGGACGATCTTAGAGATGCAGGCAAACCTGCCCTCCTATTGCTCCTTGATCTATCCGCGGCCTTTGATCTCGTGGACCACAACACCTTGTGCCACCATCTAGCCACCCAAGCCAACTTCTCCCCGAAAGCCTGTCAATGGATCACCTCCTTCCTCAAAGAAAGGGCCATGAAAGTCTTCTCGGAGTCTGCATCCGCCACCCCGAGCCTCCTCACTTGCGGTGTTCCCCAGGGGTCCTGTATAGCTCCAACGCTCTACAACCTCTTCACAAGGCCCCTGTTCTGCATCCTGGACTCCCTCGGCATATCCTACACCAATTACGCGGATGACACACAGGTACTCATCCCACTCACGGGCGATTACCTAGCCGACACCAACACCCTCACCACTATCTACTCCACCATCCAGTCGTGGATGGCAGAAAATTGGCTCTGCCTCAACAGTGACAAAACTGAACTCCTCCTCATCGGATCACTGTTCACACTGGGCAACCTTGGAGACCAGTACTCATCCTTCACCATTGACAACATTCCTATCAAGGTCTCAAACTATGTAAAGACCCTCAGAGTCTATCTCGACTCTGACCTCTCAATGGATAGACAGGTCAATGCTATCGCCACCTCCTCAGCCTACTACGCTAAAATCCTCAACGCGGCTAGACCCTTCCTGGCCCGCCACAATTGTCTCACCATTGCCAGGGGAATTATTGGGTCAAGGCTAGATTATTGCAATGCCCTCCTCGCTGGTACCTCCAGCAAAAACATTGCCAAACCGCAGCTAGCTCAAAACACTGCATTGAGGGCAGCCACAGGTACCGCCAGAAGAGACAACATCTCTGAAATCAGAAGGCAAGCCCATTGGCTCCCTGTCAAACAGAGAATTGTCTTCAAAACGCTTGCCCTCACCCACAAATGCCTCCACGACCTCACTCCGCCCTACCTGACCGACAGAATCACCAGGCATACGGCCACCAGACACTTAAGATCACACTATGTCAACACGATTGTCACACCCACCTCACGAAAGGTGCGAGCTGGAGGCTCCAGCTTCCCCACCCAAGCAACCACGCACTGGAACGCCCTGCCACCTCACCTAAGACGGATTGAATCACACCTAGCCTTCTGCAAGGCTATTAAAACGAAACTCTTTGTCTGAAAATATATCCATCATGAGGTGGTTCAACAGTTCCTTGCATTTTGTGCCGTTTAACAATGCTTTGCATGTTTGTTCCTTTACCTGCAACCACAAGCCCACTGGTCACCCCCTGTAAATTGAATCTTCGCATTTTCTGTAACAGCGCCTCGATGCCTTATGGGCTGCAAGCTCGCTTTATAAGTGCAAATAAATTAAATAAAATAAATTTGCCGCTTCCCGTACATTCACTTTCGTGACTTCACCTGTATCATTGGTTATGAAGAATTGTTTGATTACATTTTCTAGTTCCTCCCTGAAAGCGAAGTCAGACCATAGCGATTAATTGCATCTCCACTTTGTGTTGCGAGGGGTAAGGCCGTCCCAGTCCAGGTCCACCACGACCATATCATGGTCAGACCATGCAATGGGGTGTATGTCTGCGGTCTGGAGTATTTTCATTAGGCCTTCAGAGAGGAATACATAATCTATCCGTGTAAGCATATCCCGGGAGGATAGCTCAGCGGCAGCGTGCGCGTCTTGGAAGCAAGACGACACGAAGCAACAACAGGTTCGATCCCCGGGTCCGCGCTTAGAAACCTCTGGGTGTTTAAGTGCGATATAAATACGTAACTAAGACAAAAAGATACAACACAATTACACAACTAAGAAAAACAAACAATTCCTGTAACAGCGCCTCGATGCCTGTGGGCTGTGTGAGCGCTTTATAAATGTTAAATAAATTTAAAAAAAAAAAAAATGGGGGATGGAGCGGAAGGTGAATCCTTTGTCCGCTGGATGTAGGTGGCGCCAGCTATCTGAAAGACCGTATAGGGCAAAGGTAGTTTTGATGGCTGCATGCTCTTGTGTCTGAGGAGATTGGGAGGTGTCACGTGCGGTTTGCCTATCCATGGTGCTATTCATCCATGTTTTGAAATCGCCCCCAAGTATCGTGTGACCTTGTGCTCTGTTAAACAACCATTCAGTCGTTTTGAAGAGGAATCTCTTTTGACCTCGGTTAGGTGCATACATTGTGGCTAGGGTTATAACTGTGTCCTTGATGGATCCCACTACTGCTAGAGCTCTACCCTCTGTGTCGGACCAGGAATTTAGGATCTTCATGCGGAGGCCCTTTCGGATCAGGATCCCAACCCTGGCCTTTTTAAGGACACCCGAGCCCCAGAAAGTGTGCCCCACCAGGCTGCTGGGGATCCCTCTCTCGTCCCCTTTCTGGTATTTCGTTTCCTGTAGGAACATGATATCGATATTGGACCTCTTAAGTACTCTCGCCACCATAGAGCGTTTTGTGGGGGAATTTAGGTCTTCCACATTGAGTGTGCATATACGTAATTTTTGACTTCTAAGTGTTGTCGCCATTGCTATTTTCAGGTGTAGAATAGCCCAATAAGTGCGTCTGCCTCAATATCTTTGCTCTGGATTCCAGCCGTGTGTCTGAGTTCTTGCGGATGCGCCGGATCATGTATGGCCCTGGTAGTGCCGCTACACATTCCCGCTGCTCTGCGGTCAACAATTTCAAAGATGCCTCCTTCACCCTCCTACCCTCATACAGTTCTGTCCCATTTTTCCTTTTGGGTTGCCCTTCCCCACCCTTCCCACCCCCCAAACCGCACGGCGTCCGATTCAGCTGGGTTATATTCACCCGGTCGTTCTCGGACAACCAACGGGAACCGTACATCGAACGGTCCCAACTATATGTTAATATAACTTAACAATGAGCCCACTACTCCCCCTCCTGCATTTCAAGAACATGCTAATGAACTGAACTATGTTTCAAACTTGGGATCTTGCTTTTGTGAGCCCGATATCGGGCTCTCGTTAAGTCGCCACATGGGCGATCGTTGGTACTATGTTAGCTTTCATCACTTTCCTTGTCCCTCCTTCCCCAGATGTCCTGCAGTCCCCGGTCTCCTCCCCCCTCCTAGATGCCAATTGAAGTGCATTGGCTTTTATCGTGCAGGTGTGACCTTACCCTTGACCAGATATTGGGTGCGTTATCTGCGTCGGTTGAAGCGGGGTAAGTGGGATGCCAGTTTCACCTTCGTCTGTTGCCATTTGGTGAGTGTTCATTCGTAGTTTTCAATGACCTTCAGTCAGCCAAATGTCCGTCTTTGGGTACACACATGGAGAAGCAACTGAAGGATCAAGGCGAGTTTAGTGTTCGGCGTCCGGGGAGGTGTTCATCCGCCTATATTTCCTAGAGCCGAGCATCTTCTTTCTCTGTGGGCCCTTAGTGTGCCATTCCTTAGCCTCTGGCCTTTTCCCGCTCTGGGTTGGTTCCTCTTCATGGGTCCCCAGCAGGTCGACGATACAGCTCCGAATGTCCTTTTGGGAGATCAGTTTTATGGTGTTGCCCTCCCACTCGAAAGTGAGCGAGAAGGGGTATCCCCAGCGGTATCTCACATCTTTTTCCTTTAGCATTTTGCTGAGTGGGAGACATTTTCTCCTCATTGCCAATGCGAGGGAGGATAGGTCCTGATAGATGGAGACGTTTGCCGTGCCCAGCAGGACTTGTGGGGTATGTCTAGCCTTTTCCAGGACCCTGACTTTGTCTGCATAGTTATGAAATCGGGCAAGCACCGTTCTTGGACCTCCTGGCTTTCCACTGGCTCTGTGGACACAGTCAATTTTGGGCTTGTCAACCGAGTCATCATTGAATAACGATTTCATTATGGTGTGCAGAGTTCTCTTCAGGTCTGTCTCAGTCTCGCCTTCATTTTCTGGAATGCCAAAAATGGGTATATTATTGCGCCGCTCCCTATTTTCTAGGTCATCAATCTTTAGGCGAAACACTTCCTCTCTGGCTTCAAGTTTAGCAATGCGTATGTCCATTTGGGTCTCTAGAGTGTTCAGGGATTACTGATTATGCTCAACCTCTTCAAGTCTATCCTCTATTTTATCTATCCGCTGGGTGATTTGATCAATCTTGCCACCAATATCTGCTCTCATACTCCTCATCTCAGTGAGGATATCGGCAACATCCGCTTTGGTGGAGACTGCCTCGGATTTCTGTGACGTCATTGTCACGGCCCCAGGTGAGCGATAGCTGTCTTGTGATGGTGAGAACTGGTATGGGGCCAATCTCTCTTTGACGTTCATATGGCGGGTTTATGTGGTAATTGGGCAAGTGGGCCCTTTTGGGATATGAGTGGAGGATGGGTGGTGGGGTCCGTCCCTGCCGCCAAGACCACCCTGTTGGATGTGACTCACCGGTTAAAGGGTGTTGTTCGCTTGAAGAGCCCAGAGTGTTGAGGGGACGAGGCTTATGCTGCACATTGATTTCTAGGAGGGCACACTCCGTGCCTTGCAGGGGCTCACCCCACTGTTTGATTGATGGGGGCGTAGTAAGAGTGGTGGATCTGAGAAGGGCACATGCCCTGCAGCGCAGGGGCCCAGCTCTCAGCGGGACCTTTTCGAGTGGTGAGTCTAATCCTCATGGGGTGGTCCCAACACTCTCCAGTGATGCCCAGCTTGGTGTGGATTCTGGTCTGCTGTTTGCTCCCAATCTTGAGGATTGCTGGGCTCTCTCAGTCTTCGTCTGTTGCGTTGCCTCCGTTGTTGGCACAGCTTCTGTTTTGGTCCAGGAGTGCTTTATGCATTACCACAAATAGCGGGCTTCGGGGCACAATCAGGGAGCGCCTGCTTAATGCCGTTGCCTCCGCTCGCATTCTCCGAGGGCCTGTCTGGCACGGGTTCCTTGCTCCCACCGTGGTCTGCCGTGGTCCCCTGAGAGGGGGAAGGTGGTGGGAACTTTCCGTGGTCGTCACCCCCCAAGACCGCAACAGGGTACCCTGTGGGTGTTGTTTTGAGAGTCTGTTTGGGGGGTTGGTCCCACCGTTGAGATGGATCGCTGGGCCATGCGAGGTGCGCAGGCCAGGCCCAGGAAGCACTGTCCCGTGATGGGCCTGCGCGTGGCTGCCCTCCAGAGGGGTCTGGGCTAGTGCCTCCGCGCCACAGGGATGAGTGATGCACGTCCGGGGCCCCGCCGAGCCCAGGGCCCAGGCGGGCAGGCGGGATCAGGATGCAGCGTATTGGAGAAGGGCTCCGAGGCGGAGGGGCGCTCTACAGCTGGGGACCCGATGATGGTAGTGAGCAGAGGGGGGCCTCCCGCTGGCAGAGCTCCGCTCAGTCCGTTCCTCCCTCGGGCTGACTGCGGTTGCCTTTCGGTGCCCGGGGGGTCCGGGCCGCAGCGTGCTACAGTGGTAGCCTCGCGCCTGTCATTCGTGAAAAGCGCTCCCTGTGCAGGACGACGAAAAGGTAGGGAGGCTTGTTCTTGCGAGGCCGTGGATGTGTTCATGTGAGCCAGGCATGCCGCTCGTAGACAGGATGTTGGGGGGGGATCACTGTCACACGGCAGGGAGCGGCAATGGCAGGCCCCGTTTGAATTCGGCTGCGCAGGTTCTCCTCTCAGCTCCACAAGTCTATATCTCGTCGATAACACCTCAGTTTTTTGTCAGATTTTTTCTCAGGGGGTGCAGTGGATCTTGGGGCATCGGTTCCAATCAATCACCTACCGAGGGGGAGGGTCCAATAGTGGGGGCTCATACCACTTTGGTGGAACTCAATGCAGAGCTCACGCGGAGGAGCTTGTCATCCGTGCGCCCCCTGGTGGCCAGTCGAAGGACCACTTTTTAAGCGTCTCGATGGGAGGTACACAACTCAAAGACCTTGAAAACCATGTTTCAAGGCCCTAGGATGCACCGTTTCTGAGATATATGCACCGCAACACACTGCACAGCGCCAGGGTGAGGCAACAGGTGCGGCGAGCGCACAGAAGGGTACAGTATGCTGCAGCACGCCGGCTCTCACCCCCATCCACCTCTGTACCAAATGCACCCATTCTCAGTGCAGTTTACAGATAAGTGAGTCGGGACAGCAACCTACAGGATCATTGATTTTCAACGATTGATGAGTGTGTTATCCTGTCTATCTATAGAACCCGTGCGGAGTATGGGTCCTTTCTGCTAGTCAATAAAATTGGTCTTATAAAAAGTTCACCTGCCTTTCTTTTGTTTTGTGCACCTATTTAAAGGAACAGGGAACAGATATCTACTAGTTCCTCTCTGGGAAGTTACCAACGGGTTTTGGGCAACGCTGCCAGGCATCCCCAAGCAAGGCCGGGTAACTGCTGCCCCATGGCAGCAGGCCCAGGAGAGGGGCAGCAGCCCTCCCCAATGCTCAGCTCCCCTTTCCTCCAACCCAGGAGACACGCAGTCTCAGTGCTACAAAGCGCAGGAAGGGTGAGGTATGAAAAAACACATCACCCTTCCATAATAACAAAGGGGTTCTAAGCATCCAGGGGATGCAAGGGGAGCCAGGCAGGGGAACAACAAAGATTACCCCCCCCCCCCTCGGGGGCTCAGACCGCCGGCTGCATGCCGGCCTGGGGGGCAGGTTCAAAGCCCCCACAGATACACTACAAAGACCCAGGGACTACACTGGGTCATATATGAATGCTGCTTCTAGCCCAGACAAGGACAGACTGTTTGTGGACCCTGCACGGGGACCCAAACATTCTAGGACGTTTTCTGTGCACTCAGCGTCTTCCTCTATCTTTTTCTTTTCCGCATCCCCTCCCACTCCTGAAAAAGGGATAAGAACAACAGAAGGAAAGACAGGACACTGTACGGTGGCCACAACAAGTCGTGGGACAAAGGAAGGCGGCACGGGCCTGAGGGGGTAACCTAAGGACCCTGTGCCCAAAAGTACTATATTATTACGATATGCGATTATTGTTTATGCTCCATAACCATATCTGTAGCTATAAAAACCTACGGCCTTTTATTGCCAGCACTTGACAAATGCTGTGGTGTAATATTTAATGGGGAGGGAAGGGGGTCGGCAAGACATGACAAACACATCCCTACACAACAAATGTAAGTTTGCCTGCATTTGGGTCCAGCAGTTATCCTTGCTCCTCACATCTTCCATGCGGCCTTTGCACAGTGCAGCGTACACTCACGTACCAGCCTCAGAGAATGTTTCGCCTCGTCTGCTTCAGGCCCATCCTTCCAGTTCATTTTGCTGATGCAATGACCCAAGGTGCTGCTGTAGGCCCTTGGCCCGACGGAGGAGAGTAGTTCCACCTTACAGTTTGCTGAGCAACCTCTGCAGCCTTACATGTCACAGCCCATTCCCACCTTTGGGGTTAGGTTCACAAAACCCCGGCCTCCCGGGTAATGAAACCACCTGTACATCAATTTTAACCCGTAAACGCGCGCCAGATACCTCTGAGTTAGGAGCGCTATATAGATAAATAAATAATAAATGCTCTTGGCATGGCTATTCAGTGGCAGGTCTTTAGCGGTGTGCAGTGCCATGTGCCCAGTTTTCTACTGATGTTACCATCCGGGCATCCTTTGGGAGATTTCTCTAACTTGCAGTTCGCTGGTTCACATGTTAATATGTTAGTTCAGTGGGCTTGTGTGGATATTTCTCTAACCTGCAGTTCGCTGGTTCAGATGTTAATATGTTAGTTCAGTGGGCTTGTGTGCCTGCTGTTGAGCTCTGCATTTAACCGTGAAGATCATAGCCTTAAAGGTGAGGCCGACTTGCCTATCCGAGGTCGATAGGATGGCAGGGTAAGGGCGCAAGTGCAATCCACTCGGTGCAGCTACCGACTCATTTAGGTACTGAGCACTTCATTTTACAGGTCAGTGTACACAAATATTAGTGAAATAATTTCCCCTTTACATACCCACCACACCCAACTGAGCCCATACCAACCCTCACGTTCCTCCCCCAATACAAACCCCAAACCTGGGTACTGGCTTTCCGCCACTCCACCCCCCACCACTGTGTTTTACAGCAGTACTACAAAGGCTGAAAGAAAAGCAGGGAAAGGAAATGCATCCTAAACAAGCCCCATTACTTTGGGCTGATGTCCCCCTTTCCCCCCACCGCATACAACTTATAGCTCCATACATCCGCCCCTTTCCAATCACCCACTATTCGCTTCTCTTAAGGGACATGCCAAAAACGATAGCAATCCTCTGCCCCAGTCCACCCATTACCCAGTGGGCTGGTTTGGGAATGGGCGTCAAGTCCGGAGCAGGCTATTAAAATAAAAAAACTCAAACCCAGACCCAGCAAGATAGTTTAGCAAGATGTGACACCGAGGGCCCGATTCTGAGGGGCATGCAACAATAGGAAAGTGTTCTTTCATGAAGGAGGAACACTTTCCTTAAAAGCACCATATGCAGTTAAAGGAAGCATGTGGCACAGGCACACAAAAGCCTCGGCTTTTGCATGTGCCTGATGTATGGCTTGACTACCTTGGCGGAGCCCTGCTTTTGCATGTGCCTGATGTATGGCTTGACTACCCTGGCAGAGCCCTGCTTTTGCATGTGCCTGATGTATGGATTGACTACCCTGGCAGAGCCCTGCTTTTGCATGTGCCTGATGTATGGCTTCTCTTGCGTGTGCCTGATGCATGGCTTGACTACCCTGGCAGAGCCCTGCTTTTGCATGTGCCTGATGTATGGCTTGACTACCCTGGCGGAGCCCTGCTTTTGCATATGCCTGATGCATGGCTTAACTACCCTGGCGGAGCCCTGCTTTTGCATATGCCTGATGCATGGCTTCGCTACCCTGGCGGAGCCCTGCTTTTGCATGTGCCTGATGTATGGATTGACTACCCTGGCAGAGCCCTGCTTTTGCATGTGCCTGATGTATGGCTTCTCTTGCATGTGTCTGATGCATGGCTTGACTACCCTGGCAGAGCCCTGCTTTTGCATGTGCCTGATGTATGGCTTGACTACCCTGGCGGAGCCCTGCTTTTGCATGTAAAAAAATAACAGTTAAAATACTACTCCTTTTCGGTGTCATTCACCGCCACTGGACATGTTGTCCCTTTCTAAAAATAGCAGCGCCTAGACCGCAGCACCACTTTTCTAAATTCCTGAAAGCTTGAGGACACTTCTGCAAATTAGAAAAGTGGCAGTTCTCAAAGAAATGCGTGTACTGCCATCGATGCACGTGTTTCTCCCGCAACAAGAGCTGTTTAGCTGTTTAGCTGTTTTTGCTGCGGGAAAGCACAGCATCTCCCCTCCAATTCTTCCACCCACCTCGGAATGGTGGTTATGAAAACAGGAGGGGAGAGTGTCTAAAGGTCACGTGGAAAGCAGGCCTTATGCCCTCAGGCTGATGAATAAACTGGACACTCGCCTTCACACCTAGAACCCAGTTCAGCAATCTTCAAAAGCATCAGGTGCGCCATTTTAGAGCCTTTGTTGATGTCTAAATCCTTTTGCTCTAGGGGCCTCATTACAAGGTTGGAGGTAGTCATGGCGCTATTAGCGCCATGACTACCTCCAATACCGGTACCGGCATCGGTCTCGTTCAATGGGGACTTACCGGTCTATTCCGACCTTTGCGGGACCGGTAAATCCCCATTGAAAAAGCCATTCCCCATTCCCATTTCAGCCCCCATAGGGCTCAATGGGAATGGGGAGGGAGCTAATAACGGTACCGCAAATTGCAGTACCGTTATTAGCTCTGAAGTCCCTTAACGGGTCCCTTCCATAACGCCTGGTAAAACCAGGCGTTAAGGAAGGGACCCGCTAAGGGACTTCGTAGTAGGGCGGTAAGGGATTACCGGCACCGGTGCCCTTACCGGTGCCGGTAATCCCTTACCGCCAACCTCGTAATGAGGCCCTAGGTGGTGCTGAGAGAGTAGTAAAAAGGGATATGATCTCATTCCCTTAAATAAACCTCAGTGGACCCAAGGATGGTGGACAATAATAAGCCTATTTTCCAACTTGGGCACAGGAGCTCAGCTACAAGACCTTCGGGAGAAGCCCGACTTGGCCCCAGCTCAGCTTTTCAGCACAGGTGAGGGGCAGAAACCACTATCCCGGATATGAGAATGTTCGTATAATACGAGAACATTCGGTAATCCCTGAAGTACACTTGTACAGTACACTTGCGCTTAGACTGGAATAACAAGAGTATGACTGCAGTGAGAAAACAAGGAAACTGAAGTGGGATGACAAGGGGAGAACTGAAGACACATAACAAGGAAACTGTCGCTCTAAAGTGGGATCACAAGGGCAAAACTGAAGACACATAACAAGGAAACTGTAGCTCTGAAGTGGGATGACGAGGGCAGAACTGAAGACACATAACAAGGAAACTGTAGCTCTGAAGTTGGATGACGAGGGCAGAACTGAAGACACATATTAAGGAAACTGTAGCTCTGAAGTGGGATGACAAGGGCAGAACTGAAGACACGTAACAAGGAACCTGTACCTCTGAAGTGGGATGACAAGGGCAGAACTGAAGACACGTAACAAGAAACCTGTAGCTCTGAAGTGGGATGACGAGGGCAGAACTGAAGACAGGTAACAAGGAAACTGTAGCTCTGAAGTGGGATGATAGGGCAGAACTGAAGACACATAACAAGGAACCTGTAGCTCTGAAGTGGGATGACGAGGGCAGAACTGAAGACACATAACAAGGAAACTGTAGCTCCGAAGTGGGATAACAAGGGCAGGACTGAAGACAGGTAACAAGGAACCTGTAGCTCTGAAGTGGGATGACAAGGGCAGGAAACTGTAGCTCTGAAGTGGGATGACAAGGGCAGAACTGAAGACACATAACAAGGCAACTGTAGCTCTGATGTGGGATAACAAGGGCAGAACTGAAGACACATAACAAGGAAACTGTAGCTCTGAAGTGGGATTACAAGGGCAGAACTGAAGACACATAACAAGGAAACTGTAGCTCTGAAGTGGGATTACAAGTGCAGAACTGAAGACACATGACAAGGAAACTGTAGCTCTGAAGTGGGATAACATGGGCAGAACTGAAGACACATAACAAGGAAACTGTAGCTCTGAAGTGGGATAACACGGGCAGAACTGAAGAGTGATGGCAAGGAAACTGTAGCTCTGAAGTGGGATTACAAGGGCAGAATTGAAGACACATACCAAGGAAACTGTAGCTCTGAAATGGGATTACAAGGGCAAAACTGAAGACACATAACAAGGAAACTGTAGCTCTGAAGTGGGATGACGAGGGCAGAACTGAAGACACATAACAAGGAAACTGTAGCTCTGAAGTTGGATGACGAGGGCAGAACTGAAGATACATAACAAGGAAACTGTAGCTCTGAAGTGGGATGACAAGGGCAGAACTGAAGACACGTAACAAGGAACCTGTACCTCTGAAGTGGGATGACAAGGGCAGAACTGAAGACACGTAACAAGAAACCTGTAGCTCTGAAGTGGGATGACGAGGGCAGAACTGAAGACAGGTAACAAGGAAACTGTAGCTCTGAAGTGGGATGACGAGGGCAGAACTGAAGACACATAACAAGGAACCTGTAGCTCTGAAGTGGGATGACGAGGGTAGAACTGAAGACACATAACAAGGAAACTGTAGCTCCGAAGTGGGATAACAAAGGCAGGACTGAAGACAGGTAACAAGGAACCTGTAGCTCTGAAGTGGGTTGACAAGGGCAGGAAACTGTAGCTCTGAAGTGGGATGACAAGGGCAGAACTGAAGACACATAACAAGGAAACTGTAGCTCTGAAGTGGGATGACAAGGGCAGAACTGAAGACACATAACAAGGCAACTGTAGCTCTGATGTGGGATAACAAGGGCAGAACTGAAGACACATAACAAGGAAACTGTAGCTCTGAAGTGGGATTACAAGGGCAGAACTGAAGACACATAACAAGGAAACTGTAGCTCTGAAGTGGGATTACAAGGGCAGAACTGAAGACACATGACAAGGAAACTGTAGCTCTGAAGTGGGATAACACGGGCAGAACTGAAGACACATAACAAGGAAACTGTAGCTCTGAAGTGGGATAACACGGGCAGAAATGAAGAGTGATGGCAAGGAAACTGTAGCTCTGAAGTGGGATTACAAGGGCAGAATTGAAGACACATAACAAGGAAACTGTAGCTCTGAAATGGGATTACAAGGGCAAAACTGAAGACACAAAGCAAGGAAACTGTAGCTCTGAAGTGGGATGACGAGGGCAGAACTGAAGACACATAACAAGGAAACTGTAGCTCTGAAGTTGGATGACGAGGGCAGAACTGAAGATACATAACAAGGAAACTGTAGCTCTGAAGTGGGATGACAAGGGCAGAACTGAAGACACGTAACAAGGAACCTGTACCTCTGAAGTGGGATGACAAGGGCAGAACTGAAGACACGTAACAAGAAACCTGTAGCTCTGAAGTGGGATGACGAGGGCAGAACTGAAGACAGGTAACAAGGAAACTGTAGCTCTGAAGTGGGATGACGAGGGCAGAACTGAAGACACATAACAAGGAACCTGTAGCTCTGAAGTGGGATGACGAGGGCAGAACTGAAGACACATAACAAGGAAACTGTAGCTCCGAAGTGGGATAACAAGGGCAGGACTGAAGACAGGTAACAAGGAACCTGTAGCTCTGAAGTGGGATGACAAGGGCAGGAAACTGTAGCTCTGAAGTGGGATGACAAGGGCAGAACTGAAGACACATAACAAGGAAACTGTAGCTCTGAAGTGGGATGACAAGGGCAGAACTGAAGACACATAACAAGGCAACTGTAGCTCTGATGTGGGATAACAAGGGCAGAACTGAAGACACATAACAAGGAAACTGTAGCTCTGAAGTGGGATAACACGGGCAGAACTGAAGAGTGATGGCAAGGAAACTGTAGCTCTGAAGTGGGATTACAAGGGCAGAACTGAAGACTGATAGCAAGGAAACTGTAGCTCCGAAGTGGGATTACAATGGCAGGACTGAAGACTGATAGCAAGGAAACTGTAGCTCCGAAGTGGGATTACAAGGGCAGGACTGAAGACTGATAGCAAGGAAACTGTAGCTCTGAAGTGGGATTACAAGGGCAGAACTGAAGACTGATAGCAAGGAAACTGTAGCTCTGAAATGGGATTACAAGGGCAGGACTGAAGACTGATAGCAAGGAAACTGTAGCTCCGAAGTGGGATTACAAGGGCAGGACTGAAGACTGATAGCAAGGAAACTGTAGCTCCGAAGTGGGATTACAAGGGCAGGACTGAAGACTGATAGCAAGGAAACTGTAGCTCTGAAGTGGGATTACAAGGGCAGAACTGAAGACTGATAGCAAGGAAACTGTAGCTCTGAAATGGGATTACAAGGGCAGGACTGAAGACTGATAGCAAGGAAACTGTAGCTCCGAAGTGGGATTACAAGGGCAGGACTGAAGACTGATAGCAAGGAAACTGTAGCTCCGAAGTGGGATAACAAAGGCAGGACTGAAGACAGGTAACAAGGAACCTGTAGCTCTGAAGTGGGATGACAAGGGCAGGAAACTGTAGCTCTGAAGTGGGATGACAAGGGCAGAACTGAAGACACATAACAAGGAAACTGTAGCTCTGAAGTGGGATGACAAGGGCAGAACTGAAGACACATAACAAGGCAACTGTAGCTCTGATGTGGGATAACAAGGGCAGAACTGAAGACACATAACAAGGAAACTGTAGCTCTGAAGTGGGATTACAAGGGCAGAACTGAAGACACATAACAAGGAAACTGTAGCTCTGAAGTGGGATTACAAGGGCAGAACTGAAGACACATGACAAGGAAACTGTAGCTCTGAAGTGGGATAACACGGGCAGAACTGAAGACACATAACAAGGAAACTGTAGCTCTGAAGTGGGATAACACGGGCAGAAATGAAGAGTGATGGCAAGGAAACTGTAGCTCTGAAGTGGGATTACAAGGGCAGAATTGAAGACACATAACAAGGAAACTGTAGCTCTGAAATGGGATTACAAGGGCAAAACTGAAGACACATAACAAGGAAACTGTAGCTCTGAAGTGGGATGACGAGGGCAGAACTGAAGACACATAACAAGGAAACTGTAGCTCTGAAGTTGGATGACGAGGGCAGAACTGAAGATACATAACAAGGAAACTGTAGCTCTGAAGTGGGATGACAAGGGCAGAACTGAAGACACGTAACAAGGAACCTGTACCTCTGAAGTGGGATGACAAGGGCAGAACTGAAGACACGTAACAAGAAACCTGTAGCTCTGAAGTGGGATGACGAGGGCAGAACTGAAGACAGGTAACAAGGAAACTGTAGCTCTGAAGTGGGATGACGAGGGCAGAACTGAAGACACATAACAAGGAACCTGTAGCTCTGAAGTGGGATGACGAGGGCAGAACTGAAGACACATAACAAGGAAACTGTAGCTCCGAAGTGGGATAACAAGGGCAGGACTGAAGACAGGTAACAAGGAACCTGTAGCTCTGAAGTGGGATGACAAGGGCAGGAAACTGTAGCTCTGAAGTGGGATGACAAGGGCAGAACTGAAGACACATAACAAGGAAACTGTAGCTCTGAAGTGGGATGACAAGGGCAGAACTGAAGACACATAACAAGGCAACTGTAGCTCTGATGTGGGATAACAAGGGCAGAACCGAAGACACATAACAAGGAAACTGTAGCTCTGAAGTGGGATTACAAGGGCAGAACTGAAGACACATGACCAGGAAACTGTAGCTCTGAAGTGGGATAACACGGGCAGAACTGAAGACACATAACAAGGAAACTGTAGCTCTGAAGTGGGATAACACGGGCAGAACTGAAGAGTGATGGCAAGGAAACTGTAGCTCTGAAGTGGGATTACAAGGGCAGAACTGAAGACTGATAGCAAGGAAACTGTAGCTCTGAAGTGGGATTACAATGGCAGGACTGAAGACTGATAGCAAGGAAACTGTAGCTCCGAAGTGGGATTACAAGGGCAGGACTGAAGACTGATAGCAAGGAAACTGTAGCTCTGAAGTGGGATTACAAGGGCAGAACTGAAGACTGATAGCAAGGAAACTGTAGCTCTGAAATGGGATTACAAGGGCAGGACTGAAGACTGATAGCAAGGAAATTGTAGCTCCGAAGTGGGATTACAAGGGCAGGACTGAAGACTGATAGCAAGGAAACTGTAGCTCCGAAGTGGGATTACAAGGGCAGGACTGAAGACTGATAGCAAGGAAACTGTAGCTCTGAAGTGGGATTACAAGGGCAGGACTGAAGACTGATAGCAAGGAAACTGTAGCTCTGAAGTGGGATTACAAGGGCAGGACTGAAGACTGATAGCAAGGAAACTGTAGCTCTGAAGTGGGATAACAAGGGCAGGACTGAAGACAAATAGCACTGGCAATGGGCACAGAACAAGTAACTGCAGGTAGGGAACAAGATAATTAGTGTTAGAGAGCAAGGGACTGCAGACAGGGAACATAGGACTGCAAGCAGGGGAGCTGGGCTGCAGTGTAGGAAGCACAGGGGTCCAGGGCAAACGACAGGAGTGTGAAGGCAGAGCAGCAGGGCTGCGAGGCAGGGAGCACAGGGCGCTGGATCAGGAGCAGGTTCTTGAAACAACAGGACACAGAAGAAATCCAAGGATCAAAGCAAGAAAGGCTTGGAACCAAGCTCAATGCAAGGGACCTGTGCTGCTGCAGGCACCTGCTTAAATACTAACCTGCCCTGTGCTGAAGCAGGCTAATTAGCAGCACCTGGAGCAGCACACCTGAAGGTAATTGGCCTCCTCCCTCTCTGGTCCTGGGAAAGTGAAAGCCACACTGATCTGCAAGGCATCTGGGTATTGTAGTTTTAAGACTGCTGCATAGGAATAGCCAGGGAATGGGAACTGCCACAAGGTGCATTATGGGGCTTGTAATAAGGAATTTCCAAAGTCTTGCAAATGGAAAGTAAAGACAAACATATGAATAGGTATTGTCCAGGGAGGATTATGGAGATGAATGAGTCCCAAATAGTCCACGATGGTTGCCAATTGGTGCCCCAGTTGCACAGTCGTGATATATACTAAGCAGAGAAGTGTTGGAATACAGTAATTTTGGATTCTGAAAACGATATTAAAGAATCAAATAGACAATATAATTATGACAGTGAATTAGAATTGGTGGGACAGATATATATTCATGTGTGCTATTTACAAGCCCAACTCACAATATTGTGCATATCTTTGCGGTACACCACCTCACTATGCTCTACTCCCTATAGATTATACTCACCATAGCTACACATTTGAAAATGGGACAGAGCATGACCCAACACAACTCAGAACTATGCATTTAGTTCCACTAGAAGGTGTCTTAATATAGAGATAGCCCTATCGGTTCCACATCCCTATGGCATGTCTAATCACCGAAATACGTGTTTCTAATCATCTAACTTAAAAACAATAGATGGACTTGTGCATTATGAAACTGATATCCATTGTTTATCTTGCCAATTTTTGTTCCTTTTTGTGTTTTTTTTAATGCACGTATACAAATTTTAAACCATCAGACGAAAACCCCCATTCTGGAATTCTGTTTGATTGGGCTATGAAAATTAGAATTCTATCAATTACTGATATTTCTTGGCAAATGGTAATGGAAATGCCCCAAGTTGCCAAAAAGAAGTTAAGACATTTGAAAAGGATAAAGAATAATGAGGTTTGGGATTCTATGCCTACCTCTCTCTATATGGGAGTAACATGTAATAGCTTGGATAAACTACCAAAATATCTGGCAAGATTTCCATCTAGACTACATCGTAATAAGTTTTTGAGGTTTCGTCTTAACGCATACAAAACAAAGGAGATGATGTGGCTGCGACATTACAAAGACACAACGGACCATCTATGCAGGTTCTGCAAAACTGCATCAGAATCGTTAATACATCTGACAATTGAATGTAGTAATGTATCCATCCATCGGTCATTTTTCTGAAACGATTTGCACCGGAATATGATCAGATGGAAGATTGGTGGTATACTTTAATATCTGGAAACAATGTTTCATTAACCTGCGTTCTGGTTGGCTTTCTTGAAATGATTTTGGAGTCAGAACCACTTGTAGGATAACAAACTAAACAAGTGCCATTTTAGATGGTAAAAAGAGCTTAGACGCTCTTAGACTGCTTCATGAGAAAGTGATATGTTGTTATGTGTTTGTAACTAAAGATTTTTATATATAACTAATTGTTACAATAAAAATATTTATACAAAATATTTGTCTCAACAATCTGTCTCCGTCCTGAAATGCGGTATGTTTGGGTGTATTGCACTTTTATATTTTTTCTTAAATTCTCTATTTGTGCCCAATTCCAATTGTATGCATTGACACTGTGTAACCATGAAAACATCTATCGTTATTGTTCTATTGCAATAGTTTGGAGAAATACTACTATGTTATTCTATTGTAAACAGCCTTGCAAAACGACCAGGAGGTCGAAACACGTGTCAGCTGTACTATTGCACTAACGCGTGGTATAAACCACACTTCAGACATCACAAAACTGTGTCATGTTACATATTGTTCTTATCTCTTCATTCTCAATCAGAGCACGAGTTGCCCGCCCCGATTTTCAATTTTTCAATATAATTATGACCACTGTTATCCAATGGTGACACATGGTTAGACCTCTCACTTCAAATAAGAACTAAATATAAATTAGAATCCTGGAGAACCCAATGTTTCCTAAGTCAAGAGGAATACACAATTCTGAAACTGGCCGGCCAATGACAGCAGTACTTAGTTTTCTTTCAAAAACTCATAAAAGTGGATATCACATTCCTTCAGGTAGGCTAATTTGTAATGTTTTCTTATCTTTTATTGCTTGTAACGAGAGTAGAAAAACACTTTATAACAGGAGGGTGCCAGTATTGGCCATAGCATTTTTTTAAAATAGTGCAGTGATATTGGTGTAGGGATTGATTTTGATTTGTTCGGTGGGTATAGTTCAAAGTGCCAAGTTTTTAGTGGTTTGCAGAACTGGAGGATCAGTGGGGGGATTTTGAACCTCTGCTCGGATTGGCTTCCAGATGTTGGGACGTGGCACAAGAAGGACTGCTTGTGAGTCTTCTCTTTCCGTGCTAGCTTAGACTCCAGCATTTTGAAAGCTTTGCACATGTGGCGCCAATTACATCTCATATAGGTGCTACAACTGACCCCTAGCAGAATATACAGACACACTTATTTTCCCATTTGTGGCCAAATTACCATTCTATACAAGTTAAGGCATGGACATCTCGAAGAAACTGAGTGAATTTCAGTGTAAGTGTCCATATGCATTGACAACATTGACTATTTAATCAGATCATACCTGCATTGAGAACACATTCCATTCGAGAGATGTTGAATATTTTCTCACATAAAGAGCAGCCTTGTATTATGACCAAAATGCTCAAATGTACTCTCAAGAACAACATGCTTTTATTTAACAGAAAATGCTACAAACAATGCCAGGGTACAGCAATGGGGGCTTTCTATGCCCCTTCCTCATATGCAAACCTGTATTCTGGTACTTTGAATAGATTTATTTACCTACAATGAATTGAATAATAATGTGACATCATGGATGCAGTATATTGACGATAATAGGATCATTTGGGACAGTACATTACAACATATCACAACCTTTGAATAGGAAATATCCGAATATGATTTTTACAATAAACACCCTCAAATCCTCCATAACATTTGGAGAATTATATCAAAGAGGCAACGTAAGATCAACAACAGTTTATGCCAGAAACCCTCAGCTCAAAATCTGTGTTACATGTAGAAAATGTGGACGCAGTCCTGAAATTATATCAGACGCCCCTACAAAAGAAATCATTAATCTAAAAAGGAAGGCGAGGAAACAATCTTTCAAACAAAACAAAACAAAAAAACGTGTCCCAGTTTAAATAAAAAAGAATACAACCAAAAAGAATTGGATATTGAAAATAAACAAGTGTCAACACTACCTTGAGAGCAAAGAAAAGGCAAGCCACATGAAATACATTAATCATTCATCACAGAAGATAGCCGTGACAGCTACAAATTGCAACATACTGCAAATACACATTGGGACGTCTCAAAATTAGACACAGATTTGATATATTGGCTGATCAAATATTAATCACATTAAGGCAAGTGGTATCATTACAAAATAAACCAATCATAGTTTCTTGCAAACCACAAGGCACCTGCTGCCATCTGGTTCCTTTAAATGTGGTACTTCCATATCAAGCAGCCAAACTGAAGTGCAAAGAAGCCCAACAACTCAATCAACTGCAGATCTATTTATTTTGGTAATGCTGTTGCTCGAATATGTAACAAATTCTGCGTAGGAAGCATGAAGTGAGAATCCAAAAGCGCATCGCTGGACATGTGAGATCTATTAAAACGAAGGTGCCCGCTTTCCGCTTGGATATCTCTGGCGCTCAGCGATCTTAGATTACCATGTGAATTGCATAATGCGTTTTAGCACAGAATGAAGTTTGGGAAGCCCCCGATGTAAATGGATCTGCATAGTGTGATGTACGGAACAGGGTCCCAAGTCTGATTCAGAGGTTAATGTGTTTTTCTGAGAATGTTCTTCTATACGTATTGATCACATTCTCACAAAGAATTGGACAACATTCTCTTTCCTTTAAACACATATTGAGAGAACATAAGACACAACCTTTCTTTGATGTAATAGGGGTTTGTATTACCATCTTTCTCTATACATACAATTGTTTTTTTTATTTTTCTTCAAAGTGATGTTTCGTGGACTAGATGGGTAAAATAGGCAGAAGAAATGTAATTTAGCATTTCCATTTAATACAAACTTCTAGATAATCTTCCAGAAAAAAATAAATTCCAATCAATCGACTTTATTATTCACTCTTTGTTGTGCTTTTCGTTAGCGACCACAGTCGCGTGTTCATAGATCTAATAGAAATACTATTAGTCTAGAGCACCATATGTTTGGCGTCTATTGAGGTTGCAGCATACCACTCACCCCGAGTTAAAGCTCATTTGAGGAAATATCCTGTTCTTGCTCCCACTACAAGGGTCTGCACCTGCATAGAGAGTATGTATAATGCCCCTCTACACCCACTGCAAGAGTCTGGATCGCTATTGAGAGTATGCATAATGGCCCTATGCTCCCACTGCAAGCGTCTGGGTCTGCAGCGAGAGAATTTATAATGCCCCTTTGCTCTCACTGCAATGGTTAGTATCTATATAGAGAGTCTATATAATTCCCCTCCGCTACCACTGCATGGGTCTTGATCTGCATAGAGAGTATGCATAATGCCCCTCTGAACTCACTGCAAGGGTCTGGATTGCTATAGAGAGTACACATAATGGCCCTATGCTCCCACTGCAAGGGTCTGGATCTGTATACAGAGTGTGAATAATTCCCCACTGCTCCCACTGCTATGGTCTTGATCTGCATAGAGAGTATGTTTAATGCCCTATGCTCCCACTGCATGGGTCTCGATCTGCACAGAGAGTATGTATAATGCCCCTCTGCACCTACTGCAAGAGTCTGTATCGCTATAGAGAGTACGCATAATGGTCCTATGCTCCCACTGCAAGGGTCTGGATCTGTATACAGACTGTGAATAATTCCCCACTGTTCCTACTTCATGGGTCTGGATCTGTACAGAGAGTATGTATAATGACCCATGCTCACACTGCAAGGGTCCAGATCGGTATACAGAGTATGTATAATGGCCCTCTTGTCCCACTGCAGGGGCCTGGATCTGTGTATAGAGTATATATGATTGCTCCATGCTCCCAAAGGGCAGGGATTAGGTTGCTTGCAAAATGCACTTAACGACTTATTATATCACAGTGTTCAGCCTGGTGTGAATGGAGTGCCTGTATAAAGACCTTATCCTCCCACGGTATGGGGCCTGGTCTCTATGCAGGGTCTGTATGAAGGCTCTATGCCCCACTGCACAGGGCCTGGTGGTTATGCAGAGTCTGTATGAAGGCTCTATACCCCACTGCACAGGGCCTGGTGGCTATGCAGGGTCTGTATGAAGGTTCTATGCTCCCACTGCACAGGGCCTTGTGTATGCAGAGTCTGTATGAAGGCTCTATGCTCCCACTGTGCAGGGCCTGGTGTGTATGCAGAGTCGGTATGAAGGCGCTATGCTGCCGCTTCACAGGGCCTGGTGTGAATGCAGAGTCTGTATGAAGGCGCTATGCTCCCTCTGTACAGGGCCTGGTGGTTATGCAGAGTCTGTATGAAGGCTCTATGCTACCACTGCCCAGGGCCTGTTGGTTATGCAGAGTCTTTATGAAGCATCTATGCTATCACCGCACAGGGCCTTGTGTGTATGCAGAGTCTGAATGAAGGCTCTATGCTCCCACTGCACAGGGCCTGGTGGTTATGCAGAGTCTCTGTGAAGTCTATATGCTCCCACTGTACAGGGCGTGGTGGTTATGCAGAGTCTGCATGAAGGCTCTATGCCCCACTGCACAGGGCCTGGTGGTTATGTAGAGTCTGTATGAAGGCTCTATGCCCCACTGCACAGGCCCTGGTGGTTATGCAGAGTCTGTATGAAGGCTCTATTCTCCCACTGCACAGGGCCTGGCGTGTATGCTGAGTCTGTATGAAGCCTCTGTGTTCCCACTGCACTGGGCCTGCTGTGTATGCAGAGTCTCTATGAAGGTGTTATGCTCCCACTGCACAGGGCCTGGTGTGTATGCAGAGTCTGTACGAAGCCTCTGTATTCCCAGTGCACAGGGCCTGGTGGTTATGCAGAGTCTGTATGAAGGCTCTATGCTCCCACTGCACAGGGCCTGGTGGCTATGCAGGGTCTGTATGAAGGCTCTATGCTCCCACTACACAGGGCCTGCTGGTTATGCAGAGTCTGTATGAAGGCTCTAAGCTCCCACTGCACAGGGCCTGATGGCTATGCAGACTCTGCATGAAGGCTCTATGCTCCTACTGCACAGGGCCTGGTGGTGAGTCTGTATGAAGGCTCTATGCTCCCACTGCACAGGGCCTGGTGGTTGTGCAGAGTCTGTATGAAGGCTCTATGCTCCCACTGCACAGGGCCTGGTGGTTATGCAGGGTCTGTATGAAGGCTCTATGCTCCCACTGCACAGGGCCTTGTGTGTATGCAGAGTCTGTATGAAGGCTCTATGCTCCCACTGTGCAGGGCCTGGTGTGTATGCAGAGTTGGTATGAAGGCGTTATGCTGCCGCTTCACAGGGCCTGGTATGAATGCAGAGTCTGCATGAAGGCGCTATGCTCCCTCTGTACAGGGCCTGGTGGTTATGCAGAGTCTGTATGAAGGCTCTATGCTACCACTGCACAGGGCCTGTTGGTTATGCAGAGTCTTTATGAAGCATCTATGCTATCACCGCACAGGGCCTTGTGTGTATGCAGAGTCTGAATGAAGGCTCTATGCTCCCACTGCACAGGGCCTGGTGGTTATGCAGAGACTCTATGAAGTCTATATGCTCCCACTGTACAGGGCGTGGTGGTTATGCAGAGTCTGCATGAAGGCTCTATGCCCCACTGCACAGGGCCTGGTGGTTATGTAGAGTCTGTATGAAGGCTCTATGCCCCACTGCACAGGCCCTGGTGGTTATGCAGAGTCTGTATGAAGGCTCTATTCTCCCACTGCACAGGGCCTGGCGTGTATGCTGAGTCTGTATGAAGCCTCTGTGTTCCCACTGCACTGGGCCTGCTGTGTATGCAGAGTCTCTATGAAGGTGTTATGCTCCCACTGCACAGGGCCTGGTGTGTATGCAGAGTCTGTACGAAGCCTCTGTATTCCCAGTGCACAGGGCCTGGTGGTTATGCAGAGTCTGTATGAAGGCTCTATGCTCCCACTGCACAGGGCCTGGTGGCTATGCAGGGTCTGTATGAAGGCTCTATGCTCCCACTACACAGGGCCTGCTGGTTATGCAGAGTCTGTATGAAGGCTCTAAGCTCCCACTGCACAGGGCCTGATGGCTATGCAGACTCTGCATGAAGGCTCTATGCTCCTACTGCACAGGGCCTGGTGGTGAGTCTGTATGAAGGCTCTATGCTCCCACTGCACAGGGCCTGGTGGTTGTGCAGAGTCTGTATGAAGGCTCTATGCTCCCACTGCACAGGGCCTGGTGGTTATGCAGGGTCTGTATGAAGGCTCTATGCTCCCACTGCACAGGGCCTTGTGTGTATGCAGAGTCTGTATGAAGGCTCTATGCTCCCACTGTGCAGGGCCTGGTGTGTATGCAGAGTCGGTATGAAGGCGTTATGATGCCGCTTCACAGGGCCTGGTGTGAATGCAGAGTCTGTATGAAGGCGCTATGCTCCCTCTGTACAGGGCCTGGTGGTTATGCAGAGTCTGTATGAAGGCTCTATGCTACCACTGCACAGGGCCTGTTGGTTATGCAGAGTCTTTATGAAGCATCTATGCTACCACCGCACAGGACCTGGTGGTTATGTAGAGTCTGTATGAAGGCTCTATGCCCCACTGCACAGGGCCTGGTGGTTATGCAGAGTCTGTATGAAGGCTCTATTCTCCCACTGCACAGGGCCTGGCGTGTATGCTGAGTCTGTATGAAGCCTCTGTGTTCCCACTGCACAGGGCCTGCTGTGTATGCAGAGTCTCTATGAAGGTGTTATGCTCCCACTGCACAGGGCCTGGTGTGTATGCAGAGTCTGTACGAAGCCTCTGTATTCCCAGTGCACAGGGCCTGGTGGTTATGCAGAGTCTGTATGAAGGCTCTATGCTCCCACTGCACAGGGCCTGGTGGCTATGCAGGGTCTGTATGAAGGCTCTATGCTCCCACTACACAGGGCCTGCTGGTTATGCAGAGTCTGTATGAAGGCTCTAAGCTCCCACTGCACAGGGCCTGATGGCTATGCAGACTCTGCATGAAGGCTCTATGCTCCTACTGCACAGGGCCTGGTGGTGAGTCTGTATGAAGGCTCTATGCTCCCACTGCACAGGGCCTGGTGGTTGTGCAGAGTCTGTATGAAGGCTCTATGCTCCCACTGCACAGGGCCTGGTGGTTATGCAGGGTCTGTATGAAGGCTCTATGCTCCCACTGCACAGGGCCTTGTGTGTATGCAGAGTCTGTATGAAGGCTCTATGCTCCCACTGTGCAGGGCCTGGTGTGTATGCAGAGTTGGTATGAAGGCGTTATGCTGCCGCTTCACAGGGCCTGGTATGAATGCAGAGTCTGCATGAAGGCGCTATGCTCCCTCTGTACAGGGCCTGGTGGTTATGCAGAGTCTGTATGAAGGCTCTATGCTACCACTGCACAGGGCCTGTTGGTTATGCAGAGTCTTTATGAAGCATCTATGCTATCACCGCACAGGGCCTTGTGTGTATGCAGAGTCTGAATGAAGGCTCTATGCTCCCACTGCACAGGGCCTGGTGGTTATGCAGAGACTCTATGAAGTCTATATGCTCCCACTGTACAGGGCGTGGTGGTTATGCAGAGTCTGCATGAAGGCTCTATGCCCCACTGCACAGGGCCTGGTGGTTATGTAGAGTCTGTATGAAGGCTCTATGCCCCACTGCACAGGCCCTGGTGGTTATGCAGAGTCTGTATGAAGGCTCTATTCTCCCACTGCACAGGGCCTGGCGTGTATGCTGAGTCTGTATGAAGCCTCTGTGTTCCCACTGCACTGGGCCTGCTGTGTATGCAGAGTCTCTATGAAGGTGTTATGCTCCCACTGCACAGGGCCTGGTGTGTATGCAGAGTCTGTACGAAGCCTCTGTATTCCCAGTGCACAGGGCCTGGTGGTTATGCAGAGTCTGTATGAAGGCTCTATGCTCCCACTGCACAGGGCCTGGTGGCTATGCAGGGTCTGTATGAAGGCTCTATGCTCCCACTACACAGGGCCTGCTGGTTATGCAGAGTCTGTATGAAGGCTCTAAGCTCCCACTGCACAGGGCCTGATGGCTATGCAGACTCTGCATGAAGGCTCTATGCTCCTACTGCACAGGGCCTGGTGGTGAGTCTGTATGAAGGCTCTATGCTCCCACTGCACAGGGCCTGGTGGTTGTGCAGAGTCTGTATGAAGGCTCTATGCTCCCACTGCACAGGGCCTGGTGGTTATGCAGGGTCTGTATGAAGGCTCTATGCTCCCACTGCACAGGGCCTTGTGTGTATGCAGAGTCTGTATGAAGGCTCTATGCTCCCACTGTGCAGGGCCTGGTGTGTATGCAGAGTCGGTATGAAGGCGTTATGCTGCCGCTTCACAGGGCCTGGTGTGAATGCAGAGTCTGTATGAAGGCGCTATGCTCCCTCTGTACAGGGCCTGGTGGTTATGCAGAGTCTGTATGAAGGCTCTATGCTACCACTGCACAGGGCCTGTTGGTTATGCAGAGTCTTTATGAAGCATCTATGCTACCACCGCACAGGACCTGGTGGTTATGTAGAGTCTGTATGAAGGCTCTATGCCCCACTGCACAGGGCCTGGTGGTTATGCAGAGTCTGTATGAAGGCTCTATTCTCCCACTGCACAGGGCCTGGCGTGTATGCTGAGTCTGTATGAAGCCTCTGTGTTCCCACTGCACAGGGCCTGCTGTGTATGCAGAGTCTCTATGAAGGTGTTATGCTCCCACTGCACAGGGCCTGGTGTATATGCAGAGTCTGTACGAAGCCTCTGTATTCCCAGTGCACAGGGCCTGGTGGTTATGCAGAGTCTGTATGAAGGCTCTATGCTCCCACTGCACAGGGTCTGGTGGCTATGCAGGGTCTGTATGAAGGCTCTATGCTCCCACTGCACAGGGCCTGGTGGTTATGCAGTGTCTGTATGAAGGCTCTATGCTCCCACTGCACAGGGCCTGGTGGTTATGCAGAGTCTGCATGAAGGATCTATGCTCCTACTGCACAGGGCCTGGTGGTTGTGCAGAGTCTGTATGAAGGCTCTATGCTCCCACTGCACAGGGCCTGGTGGTTGTGCATAGTCTGTATGAAGGCTCTATGCTCCCACTGCACAGGGCCTGGTGGTTATGCAGAGTCTGCATGAAGGCTCTATGCTCCCACTGTACCGGGGCTGGTCGGTATGCAGAGTCTGTATGAAGGCTCCATGCTCCCACTGCACAGGGCCTGGTGGTTATGCAGTCTGTATGCAGGCTCTATGCTCCCACTGCACAGGGCCTGGTGGTTATGCAGAGTCTGCATGAAGGCTCTATGCTCCCACTGTACTGGGGCTGGTTGTTATGCAGAGTCTGTATGAAGGCTCTATGATCCCAATGCACAGGGCCTGGTGGTTATGTAGAGTCTGTATGAAGGCTCTATGCCCCACTGCACAGGCCCTGGTGGTTATACAGAGTCTGTATGAAGGCTCTATTCTCCCACTGCACAGGGCCTGGCGTGTATGCTGAGTCTGTATGAAGCCTCTGTGTTCCCACTGCACTGGCCTGCTGTGTATGCAGAGTCTCTATGAAGGTGTTATGCTCCCACTGCACAGGGCCTGGTGTGTATGCAGAGTCTGTACAAAGCCTCTGTATTCCCACTGCACAGGGCCTGGTGGTTATGCAGAGTCTGTATGAAGGCTCTATGCTCCCACTGCACAGGGCCTGGTGGTTATGCAGAGTCTGCATGAAGGCTCTATGCTCCCACTTTACCGGGGCTGGTCGTTATGCAGAGTCTGTATGAAGGCTCTATGCTCCTAATGCACAGGGCCTGGTGGTTGTGCAGGGTCTGCATGAAGGCTATATGCTCCCACTGCACAGGGCCTGGTGGTTATGCAGAGTCTGTATGAAGGTTCTATGCTCCCACTGTACAGGGCCTGGTGATTATGTAGAGTCTGTATGAACTATCCTCCCACTGCACAGGGCCTGGTGGTTATGCATAGTCTGTATGAAGGCTTTATGCTCCCAGTGCACAGGGCCTGGTGGTTATGCAGAGTCTGCATGAAGGCTCTATGCTCCCACAGTACCGGGGCTGGTCGTATGCAGAGTCTGCATGAAGGCTCTATGCTCCCACTGTACCGGGGCTGGTCGTTATGCAGAGTCTGTATGAAGGCTCTATGCTCCCACTGTACCGGGGCTGGTCGTTATGCAGAGTCTGCATGAAGGCTCTATGCTCCCACAGTACCGGGGCTGGTCGTATGCAGAGTCTGCATGAAGGCTCTATGCTCCCACTGTACCGGGGCTGGTCGTTATGCAGAGTCTGTATGAAGGCTCTATGCTCCCACTGTACCGGGGCTGGTCGTTATGCAGAGTCTGCTTGAAGGCTCTATGCTCCCACAGTACCGGGGCTGGTCGTATGCAGAGTCTGCATGAAGGCTCTATGCTCCCACTGTACCGGGGCTGGTCGTTATGCAGAATCTGCATGAAGGCTCTATGCTCCCACAGTTGTTATATTACCTCGATGTGACCATGAACACATAACAAACCCCAAAAAGGTGAAACTCCATTTGGTGCCCAGAGGTTGGTTACAGACTGACCACGTGAAGCCCATTGGCTTTTTTACATTTTTGCAAAACCTTATTACGTTTGTCTTTGCACAGTTGATAATTCATTTGCATAAGTGTACCCCCTCAATCACACTAGCAAGCCTTTGCAAACCCACCGGTCGCCGATCTAGTAGGACCACATCGTCCCCATAGGTTCAATACCAAACCGGCAAATCAGGGGCCAAGTCCTAAAAAATAAAGTGGGGGGACTCTTTAACATACAAAGTGGGGTGTGACATCACCAAAGATTAGCATATCAAGGTGACATATGCACTTTTCATTCAATTGGCTTCCCATAACCATATAAAATGCACAGGATAAATGGCATTTGCCTTTCATAAAAACAACACCCATCAAAAACGAACAGAGGATATTTTCTTATAATAGTGTTTGAAAATGTTAAACGGTGTATGTTCTAAAATCCAAGAATCAATACCAATGTTTGCCCTGGAACTCCCAGTCCCGAAATATGTATTTCAACTTTAGTTGTATTGCGCTTTTTATCAGGTTATGTGGTGCAGTGGTGCAGTGGTGCAGTGTCTGGCCTGTGTACCTGGCGACTCCGGTTTGAATCCCCAGGTCGGTTTAAATTCAAAGCCAGTCAAAGGTTTTCACCCTCTGAAAAAAGTGGTTGGATGCGTTCACCCGCATGTACCCTCGACTTGAGCCCTACCACCTATCCTTGGCGGGACACAACTCACAGTTCTCAGGCATTCACCCAGATCGGACCGATACAGATTGAAAAGACAAGGAGCAAACACACAACCCTGCCTCAGCCCCCTGTGTGTGTGAAACTCGTGTGACAAGCCCCCGCCTGTTCAATCTAACCTGCAACACCATATCTCTGTGCATATATATCAGAATCCTGCAACACTGTATCTCTGTGCATATAGATCAGAATCCTGCAACACCGTATCTCTGTGCATATAGATCGGAAACCTGCAACACCGTATCTCTGTGCATATAGATCGGAATCCTGCAACACCGTATCTCTGTGCATATAGATCCGAAACCTGCAACACCGTATCTCTGTGCATATAGATCGGAATCCTGCAACACTGTATCTCTGCGCATATAGATCCGAAACCTGCAACACTGTATCTCTGTGCATATAGATCGGAATCCTGCAACACTGTATCTCTGCGCATATAGATCCGAAACCTGCAACACTGTATCTCTGTGCATATAGATCCGAAACCTGCAACACCGTATCTCTGTGCATATAGATCGGAATCCTGCAACACTGTATCTCTGTGCATATAGATCCGAAACCTGCAACACTGTATCTCTGTGCATATAGATCGGAATCCTGCAACACCATATCGCTGTGCATATAGATCGGAATCGCCAATCAAGACTCCAGGATATCCCAGCAACAAAGCTTAGACTGTGAGTTTGATGCCTTCCTAATTATCCGCTCTACCTGGGCAACGATGAAATCCAAAACCCACGGACTGTTAGTACTGAGCACCAACAGGGCTATGGGTGAATGCCTATAAATATATTGAAAATGCTTACCTCAGGTTTCCTCCGCGGTGGGATCATCCTGACAATGTACGAGGCTGTTAATCAGTACCCAAAGGTTGTGAGAAGCCTTACTCAGAACAAAGCGCAGCATACTTTTCCCCTCCCACTGCTGCTGGTGGTGTCAGTGGGATCTGCACCAAAGATTGTTTCAGCTTCCGGGTCTGTTCCCTATTGGCGGTTCCATCCAACGATCCTTTCACAACTTTACGCATTTCTCTACGCAGTACATTTTTCTTGTCTTGCACAATTTAGTCAAAAGGATGAGTGCCAACCACCTTCCCTTTGGTCCCCTGTTTTGGGGCACCCACAAATTTATCAAGACGGGGACTAAACCCCCCTGACCTCCCAGCCAAGACTTCTGTTTTCTTAGAAAAAGTGGTGGGATTTACCAGGCTGCGCAAGCGCGTTCAGTACTTTTCGACCCTCCCCCGATCTTCCCAATTCGGTTACACCCATTTCCCCGTATGCAGTTAGAGAAATTAGGCTGCATGTCGTGCTTGACCCCAAAATCAAATCTGGCCAAAAAGGGGTTATGGTCCCTTAATGGGGTTGTAGTGATCTGTAATTCTTTACACAAACTTGTAAAAGACTCCGACAACACCAAATAATCAATGCCAGAGGAGTTGCGGGCGTTCCTTCTGGTACACTTGGGTGGAAGGTCCTCTTCCGCACTGCCATTGGCTACAAGGCCCTACTGCGGTGAACCGTATACCGGCTGCATTGAAATCGCCACCATCAAAACATGTTCACTATAGAAAATCTCACACACTTCCGTGAGTTTTAACATAAATGGATAAAAATTGGAACACAAGGGGTTACTATATATGTCAATCAGCCAAAGCGGGGCTCCACTCAAATTCATTAGAATGCCAGAGTTCACATCCGATATTGCCTTCGATTCTATAAGGAGAGAGTTTTGAACTGCTATGATGGGACCACCCGATGACCTCCCCCCATCCCCTTTCTACCTAATTGCTGGAAGATCGTGCAGTCATCGAAGTAAACTGGTCTAGTTAACCAGACCTCTTGGAAAAACCGAACGGCCGCTACAGCCCCAACCCTCTTTCGCTCACCTTATTAACACCACCACCTGCGAGCGATTGGGTGATCCACACCCAGCGTTCACAGGTGCCCTTCTTAACAAGAGCACAGACTCCCCTCATCTCCATAGTGGAGCTACTGTTGGATGCCACATCGCAAATAATCCTTAGGAGCCTGTGTTGATCTGGTTGGTACTCCCTGTAATAAGTAGAGGCACGGTCTTCAAATACCTTACCCTTCAGAAATGCTAGTGGATGCAAATAATACCCAGGTAACTGCCCTGAGTCAGGTTCTGACATGACTAGATTTACAACATTGATTTCAGCTCTACCCCTACGCTGGCCATAATGAGAATCAATATCCGTACGCTGGCCATAATGAGAATCAATATCCGTACGCTGGCCATAATGTGAATCAATATTTGTACGCTGGCCATAATGAGAATCAATATCCCTACACTGGCCATAATGAGAATCAATATCAGAACGCTGGCCATAATGAGAATCAATGTCCCTACGCTGGCCATAATGAGAATCAATATCCCTACACTGGCCATAATGAGAATCAATATCAGTACGCTGGCATAATGAGAATCAATGTCCCTACGCTGGCCATAATGGGAATCAATATCCCTACACTGGCCATAATGAGAATCAATATCAGTACGCTGGCCATAATGAGAATCAATATCCTTACGCTGGCCATAATGAGAATCAATATCCCTATGCAGGCCATAATTAGAATCAATGTCCCTACGCTGGCCATAATGAGAATCAATATCCCTACACTGGCCATAATGAGAATCAATATCCTTACGCTGGCCATAATGAGAATCAATGTCCCTACGCAGGCCATAATGAGAATCAATGTCCCTACGCAGGCCATAATGAGAATCAATGTCCCTACGCTGGCCATAATGGGAATCAATATCCCTACACTGGCCATAATAAGAATCAATATCAGTACGCTGGCCATAATGAGAATCAATGTCCCTACGCTGGCCATAATGGCAATCAATATCCCTACACTGGCCATAATGAGAATCAATATTAGTGCGCTGGCCATAATGAGAATCAATATTCTTACGCTGGCCATAATGAGAATCAATATCCCTATGCAGGCCATAATGAGAATCGATGTCCCTAAGCTGGCCATAATGAGAATCAATATCACTACACTGGCCATAATGAGAATCAATATCAGTACGCTGGCCATGAGAATCAATATCCTTACGCTGGCCATAATGAGAATCAATATCCCTACGTAGGCCATAATGAGAATCAATGTCCCTACGCAGGCCATAATGAGAATCAATATCCTTGCAACTGGTCAGACGGAGTTGGGGAATCTCCTTTCCTCGGGCTCAGTGGGACATCCTCCACTAATGCAAACACCTGCTCCAAGACCAGACATTTTCCCTCTTCAAAACGGGCTGATTCGGAGGGTGCCATTAAACCCCGATCGATCCACTTCACCCTCTATGTGGTTAAGGAATGACCCCCTGAGAATTTACATCTGGGCTCTGGAAGACTGTTTGCAGTTTCCCTGACTGGCGATAACATCCCACTTCGCTTCATCCCATCATCCTCCTCAACCTCAGTATTCTCCCTGAACTTTCTTTGGTGTTCCTCCCACACCCCTCCATCAGGGCCAATAGGCTGCCTACTAAGAACCTTATTGACAGCTTGACAGCTAGGGCCCACCGGATACCTCCGACCAGCCGCCTGAGAAATAGCGGACCATTGGACTTTTTCCAGGCCGCTCCCGAGGCTTTCCATTCTTACCAAATCCATTATTCCTGGTGGACTCCGCCCCCCTCCCACCCCCCGGCCAGCAGCCACAATCCCCTCAGTTTGAAGGCCCGCTTCCCTGACCAAGGCTTTGGTAGACGACTCCCCTGGTAACTCAAAACACTTGATTTTCCCTACCTGGCTCTCTTACCAAAACCCTTTGATATTTCACCCGCTCTCAGTTGATGAAAGAGGTTAGCCCATTGTATAGCCTTAGTTGGTTTTTAGGCCGGGGCTTCCTTCTGTGTACCCGCCTCTCCCGTCCCATTACTTTATTATAATAACGTTAACTTGAGTTAAGTGAGTATTGATTGTGTCCACCTCTGACACCCTACTTGCCCATACAGGGACCCCCTCTTCCCCCCCTTGCATTATCCCTATTCTCGACCCTCTCTGGAGGCGCTGCTACTTCGGACATTTGTAATGATGTGATCAAAGCAGCGAGCGCTCAACCCGCTGAGCTATCTTACCGGCATGTAAGTGCCTTAAACATTTTCTGGAGCCTGAATATTTGCTCTTCCTTTTTTCCTACTAACAACTTATCAGGAATTGTTTCCTTTGAACACCCCCTTAGCCTAACTCCTGGACCCGGCGTACAGCTTCCAGGTGGCCCACTCTATATAACCAGTTGTTCAGCTTCCCCCAGCGTAGTGGTAGATACAGACGGCGGACTGATAATGGGGGCACGTAGCCATTCTAGCCACTTTTTACAGTCCCCCTGTGGACCCTGCAGACCAGGTTTTATTTCACTTAGCTGAAGAGTGTGTGAATGTAGCTCCAGTGGTAAGTCATTTAGGGGGGCAAAAGAGCGGAGGAGCATGTTCAAAGCTGATTATCTCCGGTGCTGTTAGGCCGACTTGTTTGTCAAGTTAAGCCTTGCAGCGGGGAGCTTGACCCAAACTTTGTGACTGCCTGACCGGATGGTCCGCCTCTCTACCTGAGTAACTGGCCTGGTGCTTAGTAAGAAAAGACAGCACTATCTGCCTCTCCACCTGAGTAACTGGCCTGGTGCTTAGTAAGAAAAGACAGCACTATCTGCCTCTCCACCTGAGTAACTGGCCTGGTGCTCAGTAAGAAAAGACAGCACTATCTGCCTCTCCACCTGAGTAACTGGCCTGGTGCTTAGTAAGAAAAGACAGCACTATCTGCCTCTCCACCTGAGTAACTGGCCTGGTGCTCAGTAAGAAAAGACAGCACCTTCCGCCTCTCCACCTGAGTAACTGGCCTGATGCTTAGTAAGAAAGGACAGCACTATCTGCCTCACCACCTGAGTAACTGGCCTGATGCTTAGTAAGAAAGGACAGCACTATCTGCCTCTCCACCTGAGTAACTGGCCTGGTGCTCAGTAAGAAAAGACAGCACCTTCCGCCTCTCCACCTGAGTAACTGGCCTGATGCTTAGTAAGAAAGGACAGCACTATCTGCCTCTCCACCTGAGTAACTGGCCTGGTGCTCAGTAAGAAAAGACAGCACCTTCCGCCTCTCCACCTGAGTAACTGGCCTGATGCTTAGTAAGAAAGGACAGCACTATCTGCCTCTCCACCTGAGTAACTGGCCTGATGCTTAGTAAGAAAGGACAGCACTATCTGCCTCTCCACCTGAGTAACTGGTCTGATGCTTAGTAAGAAAGGACAGCACTATCTGCCTCTCCACCTGAGTAGCTGGCCTGATGCTTAGTAAGAAAGGACAGCACTATCTGCCTCTCCACCTGAGTAACTGGCCTGATGCTTAGTAAGAAAAGACAGCACCATACGCTTCTCCACCTGAATACGACTTAAAGGACATGGCGGAAGCAGAAGCCATTGCCCTCTTTAATTCCATTAAACCCACTTACTGCAAAGGGGATGCCTGTCCTGCACAGCTCATCAAAGACTGTGCCCCCACCCTGGCCCCCTTCCTTACAACATTCATTAATGCATCCTTCCAGTCTGGCCATGTCCCAACTGGACTTAAGGAATCTTGGGCACACCCTCTCCTGAAAAAGCCCTCACTTGATCCTAAGGTCCCAGGGAACTATAGACCCATTACCACAGTCCCGTTTTTTATTAAAAATCCTGGACAAAGCAGACTACTTGTAATTCAAAAATTCATTGAGGCTAACCGACTTCTCGGCCTCCGGCAGTCTGGTTTCCGTCCAGGACACTGTACCGAAACTGCATTGTTAGACCTAAAAAACCAAATGGATGACTTCAGAGATGTAGGCAAACCTGCACTCCTGTTGCTCCTTGATTTATCCGCACTGTTCGACCTGGTGGACCATAAGAAACTTTGTCACCATCTCTCCACTGCAGCGAACTTCTCCCCCAAGGCACGTGCTTGGATCACCTTGTTTCTTCAAGAAAGGGTTATGAAAGTCTTCTCTGACTCAGCCTGTGCCCACCCAAGTGACATTAAATGCGGAGTCCCACAAGGGTCCTGCATAGCGCATACTTTCTATAACCTTTCCACGAGGCCGCTGTTCAACATCCTGGACGCCCTGGGCATCTCATACACTAACTATGCCGATGATACGCAGGTGCTCATCCCTCTCACTGGTGATTACAAGTCCGACATGAACACCCTCAATGCCATATACTGAACCATCCAATCCTGGATGGCAGAAAACTGGTTATACCTTAATAGTGAGAAAAGCAAACTTCTGCTGATTGGATCTGCGGACACCCTGGGTAGATTGGACAAGCAATACAGTTCCTTCCTGATTGACAATACTCACATCAAGGTCTCCCAATCTGTCAAGACCCTGGGTGAATTTCTGGACTCTAACCTCACCATGAACAGGCAGGTTAATGCCATCACTTCTACCTCAGCATATCATTCTAAATTGCTTAATGCAGCGAGAACCTTCCTCTCAGAACAGAACTGTCTCACCATTGCAAGAGCAATAATTGGTTCCCGACTGGACTACTGTAATGCCCTTTTTGTAGGGACCTCAGGCAGTAATATGTCCAAGCTCCAAATAGTACAAAATAATGCACTTAGGGCTGCTACTGAGATTTCAAGAAAGGACCATATTTCCGAGGCCAGGAAACAGGTTCACTGGCTTTTAAGAAAGCACCATATTTCCGAGGCCAGGAAACAGGTACACTGGCTTCCCATCAAAGAGATGATCATCTTTAAAACGCTTGCTCTTGCGCACAAATGTGTCCATAACCGGGCACCTACCTACCTTGTGCAAAGGATTTCCAAACCTATCTCTGCTAGACCCATGAGAACGGCCTATACCAATCTAATTGCTACCCCTAAAACACGTAGAGTTCGTGCAGGAGGCACTAGCTTCCCCACCATTGCTGCAACCCATTGGAACTCTCTACCCACTCACATCAGGCGGATTGATCCACACCTAGCATTTCCTAAAGCAATAAAGACGAGGCTATTCGTATAACATAGTAATGAATGTTCCCGCTGTTGCTCCAGTAAGAGACATTAAAGCTGAAAATGCCAAAATATGCATGTTACCTTACCTAGTGTTAGGTAATCGCATTTGTCATTGCTTTCCTGTAAGCAATGTTTGTGCAGGTTTCCTAAGGAAACCCCTATGTTCAGAATGCCTGCTGTATGTAACCCTGAGCAGCAACGTTGTACCAAGCAGTCTAAATTGTAACCAAGACAATCTTATGCAACAGCGCCTCGATGCCAATGGGCTGTAGTGCGCTTTACAAATTAAAATAAATAAATAAAAAGTAACTGGTCTGATGCTCAGTAAGAAAACACAGCACCATCTGCCTCTCCACCTGAGTAACTGGTGTGATGCTCAGTAAGAAAAGACAGCATCACTCACCTCTCCACCTGAGTAAATGGCTGATTGCTCAGTAAGAAAAGACAGCACTGTCCACCTCTCCACCTGAGTAACTGACCTGATGCTCAGTAAGAACAGACAGCACCATCCATCTCTCCACCTGAGTAACTGGCCTGGTGCTTAGTAAGAAAAGACGGCACCATCCGCCTCTCCACCTGAGTAACTGGCATCGTTCTCAGTAAGAAAAGATAGCACTGTCCGCCTCTCCACCTGAGTAACTGACCTGATGCTCAGTAAGAAAAGACAGCACCATCCGCCTCTCCACCTGAGTAACTGACCTGATGCTCAGTAAGAAAAGACAGCACTGTCCGCCTCTCCACCTAAGTAACTAGCCTTGTGCTCAGTAGGAAAAGACAGCACCATCCGCCTCTCCATCTGAGTAACTGACCTGATGCTCAGTAAGAAAAGACAGCATCACTCACCTCTCCACCTGAGTAATTGGCCTTGTGCTCAGTAAGAAAAGACAGCGCTATCCACCTCTCCACCTGAGTAACTGGTCTGATGCTCAGTAAGAAAAGACAGCACCATCCGCCTCTCCACCTGAGTAACTGGCCTCATGCTCAGTAAGAAAAGACAGCACTGTCCGCCTCTCCACCTGAGTAACTGGTCTGATGCTCAGTAAGAAAACACAGAATCACTCACCTCTCCACCTGAGTAACTGGCCTTGTTCTCAGTAAGAAAAGACAGCATCACTCACCTCTCCACCTGAGTAACTGGCCTTGGGCTCAGTAAGAAAAGACAGCACTGTCCGCCTCTCCACCTGAGTAACTGGCCTTGTGCTCAGTAACAAAAGACAGCACTGTCCGCCTCTCCACCTGAGTAACTGGCCTGATGCCCAGTAAGAAAAGACAGCACTATCCACCTTTCCACCTGAGTAACTGGTCTGATGCTCAGTAAGAAAGGACAGCACTATCTGCCTCTCCACCTGAGTAACGGGCCTGGTGCTCAGTAAGAAAAGACAGCACCATCCGCCTCTCCACCTAAGTAAATGACCTGATGCTCAGTAAGAAAAGACAGCATCACTCACCTCTCCACCTGAGTAACTGGCCTTGTGCTCAGTAAGAAAAGACAGCACTGTCCGCCTCTCCACCTGAGTAACTGGCCTTGTGCTCAGTAAGAAAAGACAGCACTGTCCGCCTCTCCACCTGAGTAACTGGCCTTGTGCTCAGTAAGAAAAGACAGCACTGTCCGCCTCTCCACCTGAGTAACTGGCCTGATGCTCAGTAAGAAAAGACAGCACTCTCCACCTTTCCACCTGAGTAACTGGTCAGATGCTCAGTAAGAAAGGACAGCACTATCTGCCTCTCCACCTGAGTAACTGGTCTGATGCTCAGTAAGAAAAGACAGCACCATCCGCCTCTCCACCTGAGTAACTGGCCTAATGCTCAGTAAGAAAAGACAGCACTGTCCGCCTCTCCACCTGAGTAACTGGTCTGATGCTCAGTGAGAAAAGACAGCACCATCCGCCTCTCCACCTGAGTAACTGGCATCGTTCTCAGTAAGAAAAGACAGCACTGTCCGCCTCTCCACCTGAGTAACTAGCCTGATGCTCAGTAAGAAAAGACAGCACCATCCGACTCTCAGCCTCAGTAACTGGCCTGATGCTCAGTAAGAAAAGACAGCACCATCCGCCTCTCCACCTGAGTAACTGGTCTGATGCTCAGTAAGAAAAGATAGCACTGTCCGTCTCTCCACCTGAGTAACTAGCCTGATGCTCAGTAAGAAAAGACAGCACCATCCGACTCTCAGCCTCAGTAACTGGCCTGATGCTCAGTAAGAAAGGACAGCACTATCTGCCTCTCCACCTGAGTAACTGGTCTGATGCTCAGTAAGAAAAGACAGCACCATCCGCCTCTCCACCTGAGTAACTAGCCTGATGCTCAGTAAGAAAAGACAGCACTGTCCGCCTCTCCACCTGAGTAACTGGTCTGATGCTCAGTAACAAAAGACAGCACCATCCGCCTCTCCACCTGAGTAACTGGCATCGTTCTCAGTAAGAAAAGACAGCACTGTCCGCCTCTCCACCTGAGTAACTGACCTGATGCTCAGTAAGAAAAGACAGCACCATCCATCTCTCCACCTGAGTAACTGGCCTGGTGCTCAGTAAGAAAAGACAGCACCATCCGCCTCTCCACCTGAGTAACTGGCATCGTTCTCAGTAAGAAAAGACAGCACTGTCCGCCTCTCCACCTGAGTAACTGACCTGATGCTCAGTAAGAAAAGAGAGCACCATCCGCTTCTCCACCTGAGTAACTGACCTGATGCTCAGTAAGAAAAGACAGCACTGTCCGCCTCTCCACCTGAGTAACTGGCATGATGCTCAGTAAGAAAAGACAGCATCACTCACCTCTCCACCTGAGTAACTGGCCTTGTGCTCAGTAAGAAAAGACAGCACTGTCCGCCTCTCCACCTGAGTAACTGACCTGATGCTCAGTAAGAAAAGACAGCATCACTCACCTCTCCACCTGAGTAACTGGCCTGATGCCCAGTAAGAAAAGACAGCAACATCTGCCTCTCTACCTGAGTAACTGGTCTGATGCTCAGTAAGAAAAGACAGCACCATCTGCCTCTCCACCTGAGTAACTGGCCTGATGCTCAGTAAGAAAAGACAGCACTGTCCGCCTCTCCACCTGAGTAACTGGTCTGATGCTCAGTAAGAAAAGACAGCACCATCCACCTCTCCACCTGAGTAACTGGCATTGTTCTCAGTTAGAAAAGACAGCACTGTCTGCCTCTCCACCTGAGTAACTAGCCTGATGCTCAGTAAGAAAAGACAGCACCATCCGCCTCTCCACCTGAGTAACTGGTCTGATGCTCAGTAAGAAAGGACAGCACTATCTGCTTCTCCACCTGAGTAACTGGTCTGATGCTCAGTAAGAAAAGACAGCACTGTCTGCCTCTCCACCTGAGTAACTGGTCTGATGCTCAGTAAGAAAGGACAGCACTGTCCGCCTCTCCACCTGAGTAATGGGCCTGGTGCTCAGTAAGAAAAGACAGCACCATCCGCCACTCCACCTGAGTAACTGGCCTGATGCTCAGTAAGAAAGAACTGCACTATTTGCCTCTCCACTTGAGTAACTAGCCTTGTGCTCAGTAAGAAAAGACAGCACCACCTGCCTCTCCACCTGAGTACCTGGTCTGATGCTCAGTAAGAAAAGACAGCACTATCCGCCTTTCCACCTGAGTAACTGGTCTGATGCTCAGTAAGAAAAGACCGCACTATCTGCCTCTCCACCTGAGTAACTGGTCTGATGCTCATTAAGAAAGGACAGCACTGTCCACCTCTCCACCTGAGTAACTGGCCTGATGCTCAGTAAGAAAGGACAGCACTGTCCGCCTCTCCACCTGAGTAACGGGCCTGGTGCTCAGTAAGAAAGGACAGCACTGTCCGCCTCTCCACCTGAGTAATGGGCCTGGTGCTCAGTAAGAAAAGACAGCACCATCCGCCTCTCTACCTGAGTAACTGGCCTGATGCTCAGTAAGAAAGGACAGCACTGTCCGCCTCTCCACCTGAGTAACTAGCCTTGTGCTCAGTAAGAAAAGACAGCACCATCCGCCTCTCCACCTGAGTAACTGGTCTGATGCTCAGTAAGAAAAGACAGCACCATCCGCCTCTCTACATGAGTAACTGGCCTGATGCTCAGTAAGAAAGGACAGCACTATCTGCCTCTCTACCCGAGTAACGGGCCTGGTGCTCAGTAAGAAAAGACAGCACCATCCGCCTCTCTACCTGAGTAACGGGCCTGGTGCTCAGTAAGAAAAGACAGCACCATCCGCCTCTCTACCTGAGTAACTGGCCTGATGCTCAGTAAGAAAGGACAGCACTGTCTGACTCTCTACCTGAGTAACGGGCCTGGTGCTCAGTAAGAAAAGACAGCACCATCCGCCTCTCTACCTGAGTAACTGGTCTGATGCTCAGTAAGAAAAGACAGCATCATCCGCCTCTCTACCTGAGTAACTGGCCTGATGCTCTGTAATAAAGGACATCACTATCTGCCTCTCTACCTGAGTAACGGGCCTGGTGCTCAGTAAGAAAAGACAGCACCATCCGCCTCTCTACCTGAGTAACTGGCCTGATGCTCTGTAAGAAAGGACATCACTATCTGCCTCTCTACCTGAGTAACGGGCCTGGTGCTCAGTAAGAAAAAACAGCACCTTCCGCCTCTCCACCTGAGGAACTGGTCTGGTGATCAGTAAGAAAAGACAGCACCATCCGCATCTCTACCTGAGTAACTGGCCTGGTGCTCAGTAAGAAAAGACAGCAGCATCCGCCTCTCCACCTGAGTAACTGGCATCGTTCTCAGTAAGAAAAGACAGCACTGTCCGCCTCTCCACCTGAGTAACTGACCTGATGCTCAGTAAGAACAGACAGCACCATCCATCTATCCACCTGAGTAACTGGCCTGGTGCTTAGTAAGAAAAGACGGCACCATCCGCCTCTCCACCTGAGTAACTGGCATCGTTCTCAGTAAGAAAAGACAGCACTGTCCGCCTCTCCACCTGAGTAACTGACCTGATGCTCAGTAAGAAAAGACAGCACCATCCGCCTCTCCACCTGAGTAACTGACCTGATGCTCAGTAAGAAAAGTCAGCACTGTCCGCCTCTCCACCTAAGTAACTAGCCTTGTGCTCAGTAGGAAAAGACAGCACCATCCGCCTCTCCATCTGAGTAACTGACCTGATGCTCAGTAAGAAAAGACAGCATCACTCACCTCTCCACCTGAGTAATTGGCCTTGTGCTCAGTAAGAAAAGACAGCGCTGTCTACCTCTCCACCTGAGTAACTGGTCTGATGCTCAGTAAGAAAAGACAGCACCATCCGCCTCTCCACCTGAGTAACTGGCCTCATGCTCAGTAAGAAAAGACAGCACTGTCCGCCTCTCCACCTGAGTAACTGGTCTGATGCTCAGTAAGAAAACACAGAATCACTCACCTCTCCACCTGAGTAACTGGCCTTGTTCTCAGTAAGAAAAGACAGCATCACTCACCTCTCCACCTGAGTAACTGGCCTTGTGCTCAGTAAGAAAAGACAGCACTGTCCGCCTCTCCACCTGAGTAACTGGCCTTGTGCTCAGTAAGAAAAGACAGCACTGTCTGCCTCTCCACCTGAGTAACTGGCCTGATGCTCAGTAAGAAAAGACAGCACTATCCACCTTTCCACCTGAGTAACTGGTCTGATGCTCAGTAAGAAAGGACAGCACTATCTGCCTCTCCACCTGAGTAACTGGTCGTCTGATGCTCAGTAAGAAAAGACAGCACCATCTGCCTCTCCACCTGAGTAACTGGCCTGATGCTCAGTAAGAAAAGACAGCACCATCCGCCTCTCCACCTAAGTAACTGACCTGATGCTCAGTAAGAAAAGACAGCATCACTCACCTCTCCACCTGAGTAACTGGCCTTGTGCTCAGTAAGAAAAGACAGCACTGTCCGCCTCTCCACCTGAGTAACTGGCCTTGTGCTCAGTAAGAAAAGACAGCACTGTCCGCCTCTCCACCTGAGTAACTGGCCTTGTGCTCAGTAAGAAAAGACAGCACTGTCCGCCTCTCCACCTGAGTAACTGGCCTGATGCTCAGTAAGAAAAGACAGCACTCTCCACCTTTCCACCTGAGTAACTGGTCTGATGCTCAGTAAGAAAGGACAGCACTACCTGCCTCTCCACCTGAGTAACTGGTCTGATGCTCAGTAAGAAAAGACAGCACCATCCGCCTCTCCACCTGAGTAACTGGCCTAATGCTCAGTAAGAAAAGACAGCACTGTCCGCCTCTCCACCTGAGTAACTGGTCTGATGCTCAGTAAGAAAAGACAGCACCATCCGCCTCTCCACCTGAGTAACTGGCATCGTTCTCAGTAAGAAAAGACAGCACTGTCCGCCTCTCCACCTGAGTAACTAGCCTGATGCTCAGTAAGAAAAGACAGCACCATCCGCCTCTCAGCCTCAGTAACTGGCCTGATGCTCAGTAAGAAAAGACAGCACCATCCGCCTCTCCACCTGAGTAACTGGTCTGATGCTCAGTAAGAAAAGACAGCACTGTCCGCCTCTCCACCTGAGTAACTGGTCTGATGCTCAGTAAGAAAACACAGAATCACTCACCTCTCCACCTGAGTAACTGGCCTTGTTCTCAGTAAGAAAAGACAGCATCACTCACCTCTCCACCTGAGTAACTGGCCTTGTGCTCAGTAAGAAAAGACAGCACTGTCCGCCTCTCCACCTGAGTAACTGGCCTGATGCTCAGTAAGAAAAGACAGCACTATCCACCTTTCCACCTGAGTAACTGGTCTGATGCTCAGTAAGAAAGGACAGCACTATCCACCTTTCCACCTGAGTAACTGGTCGTCTGATGCTCAGTAAGAAAAGACAGCACCATCTGCCTCTCCACCTGAGTAACTGGCCTGATGCTCAGTAAGAAAAGACAGCACCATCCGCCTCTCCACCTAAGTAACTGACCTGATGCTCAGTAAGAAAAGACAGCATCACTCACCTCTCCACCTGAGTAACTGGCCTTGTGCTCAGTAAGAAAAGACAGCACTGTCCGCCTCTCCACCTGAGTAACTGGCCTTGTGCTCAGTAAGAAAAGACAGCACTGTCCGCCTCTCCACCTGAGTAACTGGCCTTGTGCTCAGTAAGAAAAGACAGCACTGTCCGCCTCTCCACCTGAGTAACTGGCCTGATGCTCAGTAAGAAAAGACAGCACTCTCCACCTTTCCACCTGAGTAACTGGTCTGATGCTCAGTAAGAAAGGACAGCACTACCTGCCTCTCCACCTGAGTAACTGGTCTGATGCTCAGTAAGAAAAGACAGCACCATCCGCCTCTCCACCTGAGTAACTGGCCTAATGCTCAGTAAGAAAAGACAGCACTGTCCGCCTCTCCACCTGAGTAACTGGTCTGATGCTCAGTAAGAAAAGACAGCACCATCCGCCTCTCCACCTGAGTAACTGGCATCGTTCTCAGTAAGAAAAGACAGCACTGTCCGCCTCTCCACCTGAGTAACTAGCCTGATGCTCAGTAAGAAAAGACAGCACCATCCGCCTCTCAGCCTCAGTAACTGGCCTGATGCTCAGTAAGAAAAGACAGCACCATCCGCCTCTCCACCTGAGTAACTGGTCTGATGCTCAGTAAGAAAAGACAGCACTGTCCGCCTCTCCACCTGAGTAACTGGTCTGATGCTCAGTAAGAAAACACAGAATCACTCACCTCTCCACCTGAGTAACTGGCCTTGTTCTCAGTAAGAAAAGACAGCATCACTCACCTCTCCACCTGAGTAACTGGCCTTGTGCTCAGTAAGAAAAGACAGCACTGTCCGCCTCTCCACCTGAGTAACTGGCCTGATGCTCAGTAAGAAAAGACAGCACTATCCACCTTTCCACCTGAGTAACTGGTCTGATGCTCAGTAAGAAAGGACAGCACTATCCACCTTTCCACCTGAGTAACTGGTCGTCTGATGCTCAGTAAGAAAAGACAGCACCATCTGCCTCTCCACCTGAGTAACTGGCCTGATGCTCAGTAAGAAAAGACAGCACCATCCGCCTCTCCACCTAAGTAACTGACCTGATGCTCAGTAAGAAAAGACAGCATCACTCACCTCTCCACCTGAGTAACTGGCCTTGTGCTCAGTAAGAAAAGACAGCACTGTCCGTCTCTCCACCTGAGTAACTGGCCTTGTGCTCAGTAAGAAAAGACAGCACTGTCCGCCTCTCCACCTGAGTAACTGGCCTTGTGCTCAGTAAGAAAAGACAGCACTGTCCGCCTCTCCACCTGAGTAACTGGCCTGATGCTCAGTAAGAAAAGACAGCACTCTCCACCTTTCCACCTGAGTAACTGGTCTGATGCTCAGTAAGAAAGGACAGAACTACCTGCCTCTCCACCTGAGTAACTGGTCTGATGCTCAGTAAGAAAAGACAGCACCATCCGCCTCTCCACCTGAGTAACTGGCCTAATGCTCAGTAAGAAAAGACAGCACTGTCCGCCTCTCCACCTGAGTAACTGGTCTGATGCTCAGTAAGAAAAGACAGCACCATCCGCCTCTCCACCTGAGTAACTGGCATCGTTCTCAGTAAGAAAAGACAGCACTGTCCGCCTCTCCACCTGAGTAACTAGCCTGATGCTCAGTAAGAAAAGACAGCACCATCCGCCTCTCAGCCTCAGTAACTGGCCTGATGCTCAGTAAGAAAAGACAGCACCATCCGCCTCTCCACCTGAGTAACTGGTCTGATGCTCAGTAAGAAAAGACAGCACTGTCCGCCTCTCCACCTGAGTAACTGGCCTGATGCTCAGTAAGAAAAGACAGCATTATCCACCTTTCCACCTGAGTAACTGGTCTGATGCTCAGTAAGAAAGGACAGCACTATCTGCCTCTCCACCTGAGTAACTGGTCTGATGCTCAGTAAGAAAAGACAGCACCATCCGCCTCTCCACCTGAGTAACTGGCCTGATGCTCAGTAAGAAAAGACAGCACTGTCCGCCTCTCCACCTGAGTAACTGGCATCGTTCTCAGTAAGAAAAGACAGCACTGTCCGCCTCTCCACCTGAGTAACTGACCTGATGCTCAGTAAGAAAAGACAGCACCATCCACCTCTCCACCTGAGTAACTGGCCTGGTGCTCAGTAAGAAAAGACAGCACCATCCGCCTCTCCACCTGAGTAACTGGCATCGTTCTCAGTAAGAAAAGACAGCACTGTCCGCCTCTCCACCTGAGTAACTGGCCTGGTGCTCAGTAAGAAAAGACAGCACTATCCGCCTCTCCACCTGAGTAACTGGCATCGTTCTCAGTAAGAAAAGACAGCACTGTCCGCCTCTCCACCTGAGTAACTGACCTGATGCTCAGTAAGAAAAGACAGCACCATCCGCCTCTCCACCTGAGTAACTGACCTGATGCTCAGTAAGAAAAGACAGCACTGTCCGCCTCTCCACCTGAGTAACTGGCATGATGCTCAGTAAGAAAAGACAGCATCACTCACCTCTCCACCTGAGTAACTGGCCTTGTGCTCAGTAAGAAAAGACAGCACTGTCCGCCTCTCCACCTGAGTAACTGACCTGATGCTCAGTAAGAAAAGACAGCACCATCCACCTCTCCACCTGAGTAACTGGCCTGGTGCTCAGTAAGAAAAGACAGCACCATCCGCCTCTCCACCTGAGTAACTGGCATCGTTCTCAGTAAGAAAAGACAGCACTGTCCGCCTCTCCACCTGAGTAACTGGCCTGGTGCTCAGTAAGAAAAGACAGCACTATCCGCCTCTCCACCTGAGTAACTGGCATCGTTCTCAGTAAGAAAAGACAGCACTGTCCGCCTCTCCACCTGAGTAACTGACCTGATGCTCAGTAAGAAAAGACAGCACCATCTGCCTCTCCACCTGAGTAACTGACCTGATGCTCAGTAAGAAAAGACAGCACTGTCCGCCTCTCCACCTGAGTAACTGGCATGATGCTCAGTAAGAAAAGACAGCACCATCCGCCTCTCCACCTGAGTAACTGACCTGATGCTCAGTAAGAAAAGACAGCACTGTCCGCCTCTCCACCTGAGTAACTGGTCTGATGCTTAGTAAGAAAAGACAGCACCATCCGCCTCTCCACCTGAGTAACTGGCATTGTTCTCAGTAAGAAAAGACAGCACTGTCTGCCTCTCCACCTGAGTAACTGACCTGATGCTCAGTAAGAAAAGACAGCACCATCCGCCTCTCCACCTGAGTAACTGACCTGATGCTCAGTAGGAAAAGACAGCACTGTCCGCCTCTCCACCTGAGTAACTGGCATGATGCTCAGTAAGAAAAGACAGCATCACTCACCTCTCCACCTGAGTAACTGGCCTTGTGCTCAGTAAGAAAAGACAGCACCATCCGCCTCTCCACCTGAGTAACTGGCATCGTTCTCAGTAAGAAAAGACAGCACCATCCGCCTCTCCACCTGAGTAACTGACCTGATGCTCAGTAAGAAAAGACAGCACCATCCATCTCTCCACCTGAGTAACTGGCCTGGTGCTCAGTAAGAAAAGACAGCACCATCCGCCTCTCCACCTGAGTAACTGGCATCGTTCTCAGTAAGAAAAGACAGCACTGTCCGCCTCTCCACCTGAGTAACTGACCTGATGCTCAGTAAGAAAAGAGAGCACCATCCGCTTCTCCACCTGAGTAACTGACCTGATGCTCAGTAAGAAAAGACAGCACTGTCCGCCTCTCCACCTGAGTAACTGGCATGATGCTCAGTAAGAAAAGACAGCATCACTCACCTCTCCACCTGAGTAACTGGTCTGATGCTCAGTAAGAAAGGACAGCACTATCTGCCTCTCCACCTGAGTAACTGGTCTGATGCTCAGTAAGAAAAGACAGCACCATCCGCCTCTCCACCTGAGTAACTGGCCTGATGCTCAGTAAGAAAAGACAGCACTGTCCGCCTCTCCACCTGAGTAACTGGCATCGTTCTCAGTAAGAAAAGACAGCACTGTCCGCCTCTCCACCTGAGTAACTGACCTGATGCTCAGTAAGAAAAGACAGCACCATCCACCTCTCCACCTGAGTAACTGGCCTGGTGCTCAGTAAGAAAAGACAGCACCATCCGCCTCTCCACCTGAGTAACTGGCATCGTTCTCAGTAAGAAAAGACAGCACTGTCCGCCTCTCCACCTGAGTAACTGGCCTGGTGCTCAGTAAGAAAAGACAGCACTATCCGCCTCTCCACCTGAGTAACTGGCATCGTTCTCAGTAAGAAAAGACAGCACTGTCCGCCTCTCCACCTGAGTAACTGACCTGATGCTCAGTAAGAAAAGACAGCACCATCCGCCTCTCCACCTGAGTAACTGACCTGATGCTCAGTAAGAAAAGACAGCACTGTCCGCCTCTCCACCTGAGTAACTGGCATGATGCTCAGTAAGAAAAGACAGCATCACTCACCTCTCCACCTGAGTAACTGGCCTTGTGCTCAGTAAGAAAAGACAGCACTGTCCGCCTCTCCACCTGAGTAACTGACCTGATGCTCAGTAAGAAAAGACAGCACCATCCACCTCTCCACCTGAGTAACTGGCCTGGTGCTCAGTAAGAAAAGACAGCACCATCCGCCTCTCCACCTGAGTAACTGGCATCGTTCTCAGTAAGAAAAGACAGCACTGTCCGCCTCTCCACCTGAGTAACTGGCCTGGTGCTCAGTAAGAAAAGACAGCACTATCCGCCTCTCCACCTGAGTAACTGGCATCGTTCTCAGTAAGAAAAGACAGCACTGTCCGCCTCTCCACCTGAGTAACTGACCTGATGCTCAGTAAGAAAAGACAGCACCATCCGCCTCTCCACCTGAGTAACTGACCTGATGCTCAGTAAGAAAAGACAGCACTGTCCGCCTCTCCACCTGAGTAACTGGCATGATGCTCAGTAAGAAAAGACAGCACCATCCGCCTCTCCACCTGAGTAACTGACCTGATGCTCAGTAAGAAAAGACAGCACTGTCCGCCTCTCCACCTGAGTAACTGGTCTGATGCTCAGTAAGAAAAGACAGCACCATCCGCCTCTCCACCTGAGTAACTGGCATTGTTCTCAGTAAGAAAAGACAGCACTGTCTGCCTCTCCACCTGAGTAACTGACCTGATGCTCAGTAAGAAAAGACAGCACCATCCGCCTCTCCACCTGAGTAACTGACCTGATGCTCAGTAGGAAAAGACAGCACTGTCCGCCTCTCCACCTGAGTAACTGGCATGATGCTCAGTAAGAAAAGACAGCATCACTCACCTCTCCACCTGAGTAACTGGCCTTGTGCTCAGTAAGAAAAGACAGCACCATCCGCCTCTCCACCTGAGTAACTGGCATCGTTCTCAGTAAGAAAAGACAGCACCATCCGCCTCTCCACCTGAGTAACTGACCTGATGCTCAGTAAGAAAAGACAGCACCATCCATCTCTCCACCTGAGTAACTGGCCTGGTGCTCAGTAAGAAAAGACAGCACCATCCGCCTCTCCACCTGAGTAACTGGCATCGTTCTCAGTAAGAAAAGACAGCACTGTCCGCCTCTCCACCTGAGTAACTGACCTGATGCTCAGTAAGAAAAGAGAGCACCATCCGCTTCTCCACCTGAGTAACTGACCTGATGCTCAGTAAGAAAAGACAGCACTGTCCGCCTCTCCACCTGAGTAACTGGCATGATGCTCAGTAAGAAAAGACAGCATCACTCACCTCTCCACCTGAGTAACTGGCCTTGTGCTCAGTAAGAAAAGACAGCACTGTCCGCCTCTCCACCTGAGTAACTGACCTGATGCTCAGTAAGAAAAGACAGCATCACTCACCTCTCCACCTGAGTAACTGGCCTGATGCCCAGTAAGAAAAGACAGCAACATCTGCCTCTCTACCTGAGTAACTGGTCTGATGCTCAGTAAGAAAAGACAGCACCATCTGCCTCTCCACCTGAGTAACTGGCCTGATGCTCAGTAAGAAAAGACAGCACTGTCCGCCTCTCCACCTGAGTAACTGGTCTGATGCTCAGTAAGAAAAGACAGCACCATCCACCTCTCCACCTGAGTAACTGGCATTGTTCTCAGTTAGAAAAGACAGCACTGTCTGCCTCTCCACCTGAGTAACTAGCCTGATGCTCAGTAAGAAAAGACAGCACCATCCGCCTCTCCACCTGAGTAACTGGTCTGATGCTCAGTAAGAAAGGACAGCACTATCTGCTTCTCCACCTGAGTAACTGGTCTGATGCTCAGTAAGAAAAGACAGCACTGTCTGCCTCTCCACCTGAGTAACTGGTCTGATGCTCAGTAAGAAAGGACAGCACTGTCCGCCTCTCCACCTGAGTAATGGGCCTGGTGCTCAGTAAGAAAAGACAGCACCATCCGCCACTCCACCTGAGTAACTGGCCTGATGCTCAGTAAGAAAGGACTGCACTATTTGCCTCTCCACCTGAGTAACTAGCCTTGTGCTCAGTAAGAAAAGACAGCACCACCTGCCTCTCCACCTGAGTACCTGGTCTGATGCTCAGTAAGAAAAGACAGCACTATCCGCCTTTCCACCTGAGTAACTGGTCTGATGCTCAGTAAGAAAAGACAGCACTATCTGCCTCTCCACCTGAGTAACTGGTCTGATGCTCATTAAGAAAGGACAGCACTGTCCACCTCTCCACCTGAGTAACTGGCCTGATGCTCAGTAAGAAAGGACAGCACTGTCCGCCTCTCCACCTGAGTAACGGGCCTGGTGCTCAGTAAGAAAGGACAGCACTGTCCGCCTCTCCACCTGAGTAACGGGCCTGGTGCTCAGTAAGAAAAGACAGCACCATCCGCCTCTCTACCTGAGTAACTGGCCTGATGCTCAGTAAGAAAGGACAGCACTGTCCGCCTCTCCACCTGAGTAACTAGCCTTGTGCTCAGTAAGAAAAGACAGCACCATCCGCCTCTCCACCTGAGTAACTGGTCTGATGCTCAGTAAGAAAAGACAGCACCATCCGCCTCTCTACATGAGTAACTGGCCTGATGCTCAGTAAGAAAGGACAGCACTATCTGCCTCTCTACCCGAGTAACGGGCCTGGTGCTCAGTAAGAAAAGACAGCACCATCCGCCTCTCTACCTGAGTAACGGGCCTGGTGCTCAGTAAGAAAAGACAGCACCATCCGCCTCTCTACCTGAGTAACTGGCCTGATGCTCAGTAAGAAAGGACAGCACTGTCTGACTCTCTACCTGAGTAACGGGCCTGGTGCTCAGTAAGAAAAGACAGCACCATCCGCCTCTCTACCTGAGTAACTGGTCTGATGCTCAGTAAGAAAAGACAGCACCATCCGCCTCTCTACCTGAGTAACTGGCCTGATGCTCTGTAATAAAGGACATCACTATCTGCCTCTCTACCTGAGTAACGGGCCTGGTGCTCAGTAAGAAAAGACAGCACCATCCGCCTCTCTACCTGAGTAACTGGCCTGATGCTCTGTAAGAAAGGACATCACTATCTGCCTCTCTACCTGAGTAACGGGCCTGGTGCTCAGTAAGAAAAAACAGCACCTTCCGCCTCTCCACCTGAGGAACTGGTCTGGTGATCAGTAAGAAAAGACAGCACCATTCGCATCTCTACCTGAGTAACTGGCCTGGTGCTCAGTAAGAAAAGACAGCAGCATCCGCCTCTCCACCTGAGTAACTGGCATCGTTCTCAGTAAGAAAAGACAGCACTGTCCGCCTCTCCACCTGAGTAACTGACCTGATGCTCAGTAAGAACAGACAGCACCATCCATCTATCCACCTGAGTAACTGGCCTGGTGCTTAGTAAGAAAAGACGGCACCATCCGCCTCTCCACCTGAGTAACTGGCATCGTTCTCAGTAAGAAAAGACAGCACTGTCCGCCTCTCCACCTGAGTAACTGACCTGATGCTCAGTAAGAAAAGACAGCACCATCCGCCTCTCCACCTGAGTAACTGACCTGATGCTCAGTAAGAAAAGTCAGCACTGTCCGCCTCTCCACCTAAGTAACTAGCCTTGTGCTCAGTAGGAAAAGACAGCACCATCCGCCTCTCCATCTGAGTAACTGACCTGATGCTCAGTAAGAAAAGACAGCATCACTCACCTCTCCACCTGAGTAATTGGCCTTGTGCTCAGTAAGAAAAGACAGCGCTGTCTACCTCTCCACCTGAGTAACTGGTCTGATGCTCAGTAAGAAAAGACAGCACCATCCGCCTCTCCACCTGAGTAACTGGCCTCATGCTCAGTAAGAAAAGACAGCACTGTCCGCCTCTCCACCTGAGTAACTGGTCTGATGCTCAGTAAGAAAACACAGAATCACTCACCTCTCCACCTGAGTAACTGGCCTTGTTCTCAGTAAGAAAAGACAGCATCACTCACCTCTCCACCTGAGTAACTGGCATGATGCTCAGTAAGAAAAGACAGCATCACTCACCTCTCCACCTGAGTAACTGGCCTTGTGCTCAGTAAGAAAAGACAGCACCATCCGCCTCTCCACCTGAGTAACTGGCATCGTTCTCAGTAAGAAAAGACAGCACCATCCGCCTCTCCACCTGAGTAACTGACCTGATGCTCAGTAAGAAAAGACAGCACCATCCATCTCTCCACCTGAGTAACTGGCCTGGTGCTCAGTAAGAAAAGACAGCACCATCCGCCTCTCCACCTGAGTAACTGGCATCGTTCTCAGTAAGAAAAGACAGCACTGTCCGCCTCTCCACCTGAGTAACTGACCTGATGCTCAGTAAGAAAAGAGAGCACCATCCGCTTCTCCACCTGAGTAACTGACCTGATGCTCAGTAAGAAAAGACAGCACTGTCCGCCTCTCCACCTGAGTAACTGGCATGATGCTCAGTAAGAAAAGACAGCATCACTCACCTCTCCACCTGAGTAACTGGCCTTGTGCTCAGTAAGAAAAGACAGCACTGTCCGCCTCTCCACCTGAGTAACTGACCTGATGCTCAGTAAGAAAAGACAGCATCACTCACCTCTCCACCTGAGTAACTGGCCTGATGCCCAGTAAGAAAAGATAGCAACATCTGCCTCTCTACCTGAGTAACTGGTCTGATGCTCAGTAAGAAAAGACAGCACCATCTGCCTCTCCACCTGAGTAACTGGCCTGATGCTCAGTAAGAAAAGACAGCACTGTCCGCCTCTCCACCTGAGTAACTGGTCTGATGCTCAGTAAGAAAAGACAGCACCATCCACCTCTCCACCTGAGTAACTGGCATTGTTCTCAGTTAGAAAAGACAGCACTGTCTGCCTCTCCACCTGAGTAACTAGCCTGATGCTCAGTAAGAAAAGACAGCACCATCCGCCTCTCCACCTGAGTAACTGGTCTGATGCTCAGTAAGAAAGGACAGCACTATCTGCTTCTCCACCTGAGTAACTGGTCTGATGCTCAGTAAGAAAAGACAGCACTGTCTGCCTCTCCACCTGAGTAACTGGTCTGATGCTCAGTAAGAAAGGACAGCACTGTCCGCCTCTCCACCTGAGTAATGGGCCTGGTGCTCAGTAAGAAAAGACAGCACCATCCGCCACTCCACCTGAGTAACTGGCCTGATGCTCAGTAAGAAAGGACTGCACTATTTGCCTCTCCACCTGAGTAACTAGCCTTGTGCTCAGTAAGAAAAGACAGCACCACCTGCCTCTCCACCTGAGTACCTGGTCTGATGCTCAGTAAGAAAAGACAGCACTATCCGCCTTTCCACCTGAGTAACTGGTCTGATGCTCAGTAAGAAAAGACAGCACTATCTGCCTCTCCACCTGAGTAACTGGTCTGATGCTCATTAAGAAAGGACAGCACTGTCCACCTCTCCACCTGAGTAACTGGCCTGATGCTCAGTAAGAAAGGACAGCACTGTCCGCCTCTCCACCTGAGTAACGGGCCTGGTGCTCAGTAAGAAAGGACAGCACTGTCCGCCTCTCCACCTGAGTAACGGGCCTGGTGCTCAGTAAGAAAAGACAGCACCATCCGCCTCTCTACCTGAGTAACTGGCCTGATGCTCAGTAAGAAAGGACAGCACTGTCCGCCTCTCCATCTGAGTAACTAGCCTTGTGCTCAGTAAGAAAAGACAGCACCATCCGCCTCTCCACCTGAGTAACTGGTCTGATGCTCAGTAAGAAAAGACAGCACCATCCGCCTCTCTACATGAGTAACTGGCCTGATGCTCAGTAAGAAAGGACAGCACTATCTGCCTCTCTACCCGAGTAACGGGCCTGGTGCTCAGTAAGAAAAGACAGCACCATCCGCCTCTCTACCTGAGTAACGGGCCTGGTGCTCAGTAAGAAAAGACAGCACCATCCGCCTCTCTACTTGAGTAACTGGCCTGATGCTCAGTAAGAAAGGACAGCACTGTCTGACTCTCTACCTGAGTAACGGGCCTGGTGCTCAGTAAGAAAAGACAGCACCATCCGCCTCTCTACCTGAGTAACTGGTCTGATGCTCAGTAAGAAAAGACAGCACCATCCGCCTCTCTACCTGAGTAACTCGCCTGATGCTCTGTAATAAAGGACATCACTATCTGCCTCTCTACCTGAGTAACGGGCCTGGTGCTCAGTAAGAAAAGACAGCACCATCCGCCTCTCTACCTGAGTAACTGGCCTGATGCTCTGTAAGAAAGGACATCACTATCTGCCTCTCTACCTGAGTAACGGGCCTGGTGCTCAGTAAGAAAAAACAGCACCTTCCGCCTCTCCACCTGAGGAACTGGTCTGGTGATCAGTAAGAAAAGACAGCACCATCCGCATCTCTACCTGAGTAACTGGCCTGGTGCTCAGTAAGAAAAGACAGCAGCATCCGCCTCTCCACCTGAGTAACTGGCATCGTTCTCAGTAAGAAAAGACAGCACTGTCCGCCTCTCCACCTGAGTAACTGACCTGATGCTCAGTAAGAACAGACAGCACCATCCATCTATCCACCTGATTAACTGGCCTGGTGCTTAGTAAGAAAAGACGGCACCATCCGCCTCTCCACCTGAGTAACTGGCATCGTTCTCAGTAAGAAAAGACAGCACTGTCCGCCTCTCCACCTGAGTAACTGACCTGATGCTCAGTAAGAAAAGACAGCACCATCCGCCTCTCCACCTGAGTAACTGACCTGATGCTCAGTAAGAAAAGTCAGCACTGTCCGCCTCTCCACCTAAGTAACTAGCCTTGTGCTCAGTAGGAAAAGACAGCACCATCCGCCTCTCCATCTGAGTAACTGACCTGATGCTCAGTAAGAAAAGACAGCATCACTCACCTCTCCACCTGAGTAATTGGCCTTGTGCTCAGTAAGAAAAGACAGCGCTGTCTACCTCTCCACCTGAGTAACTGGTCTGATGCTCAGTAAGAAAAGACAGCACCATCCGCCTCTCCACCTGAGTAACTGGCCTCATGCTCAGTAAGAAAAGACAGCACTGTCCGCCTCTCCACCTGAGTAACTGGTCTGATGCTCAGTAAGAAAACACAGAATCACTCACCTCTCCACCTGAGTAACTGGCCTTGTTCTCAGTAAGAAAAGACAGCATCACTCACCTCTCCACCTGAGTAACTGGCCTTGTGCTCAGTAAGAAAAGACAGCAGTGTCCGCCTCTCCACCTGAGTAACTGGCCTTGTGCTCAGTAAGAAAAGACAGCACTGTCTGCCTCTCCACCTGAGTAACTGGCCTGATGCTCAGTAAGAAAAGACAGCACTATCCACCTTTCCACCTGAGTAACTGGTCTGATGCTCAGTAAGAAAGGACAGCACTATCTGCCTCTCCACCTGAGTAACTGGTCGTCTGATGCTCAGTAAGAAAAGACAGCACCATCTGCCTCTCCACCTGAGTAACTGGCCTGATGCTCAGTAAGAAAAGACAGCACCATCCGCCTCTCCACCTAAGTAACTGACCTGATGCTCAGTAAGAAAAGACAGCATCACTCACCTCTCCACCTGAGTAACTGGCCTTGTGCTCAGTAAGAAAAGACAGCACTGTCCGCCTCTCCACCTGAGTAACTGGCCTTGTGCTCAGTAAGAAAAGACAGCACTGTCCGCCTCTCCACCTGAGTAACTGGCCTTGTGCTCAGTAAGAAAAGACAGCACTGTCCGCCTCTCCACCTGAGTAACTGGCCTGATGCTCAGTAAGAAAAGACAGCACTCTCCACCTTTCCACCTGAGTAACTGGTCTGATGCTCAGTAAGAAAGGACAGCACTACCTGCCTCTCCACCTGAGTAACTGGTCTGATGCTCAGTAAGAAAAGACAGCACCATCCGCCTCTCCACCTGAGTAACTGGCCTAATGCTCAGTAAGAAAAGACAGCACTGTCCGCCTCTCCACCTGAGTAACTGGTCTGATGCTCAGTAAGAAAAGACAGCACCATCCGCCTCTCCACCTGAGTAACTGGCATCGTTCTCAGTAAGAAAAGACAGCACTGTCCGCCTCTCCACCTGAGTAACTAGCCTGATGCTCAGTAAGAAAAGACAGCACCATCCGCCTCTCAGCCTCAGTAACTGGCCTGATGCTCAGTAAGAAAAGACAGCACCATCCGCCTCTCCACCTGAGTAACTGGTCTGATGCTCAGTAAGAAAAGACAGCACTGTCCGCCTCTCCACCTGAGTAACTGGTCTGATGCTCAGTAAGAAAACACAGAATCACTCACCTCTCCACCTGAGTAACTGGCCTTGTTCTCAGTAAGAAAAGACAGCATCACTCACCTCTCCACCTGAGTAACTGGCCTTGTGCTCAGTAAGAAAAGACAGCACTGTCCGCCTCTCCACCTGAGTAACTGGCCTGATGCTCAGTAAGAAAAGACAGCACTATCCACCTTTCCACCTGAGTAACTGGTCTGATGCTCAGTAAGAAAGGACAGCACTATCTGCCTCTCCACCTGAGTAACTGGTCGTCTGATGCTCAGTAAGAAAAGACAGCACCATCTGCCTCTCCACCTGAGTAACTGGCCTGATGCTCAGTAAGAAAAGACAGCACCATCCGCCTCTCCACCTAAGTAACTGACCTGATGCTCAGTAAGAAAAGACAGCATCACTCACCTCTCCACCTGAGTAACTGGCCTTGTGCTCAGTAAGAAAAGACAGCACTGTCCGTCTCTCCACCTGAGTAACTGGCCTTGTGCTCAGTAAGAAAAGACAGCACTGTCCGCCTCTCCACCTGAGTAACTGGCCTTGTGCTCAGTAAGAAAAGACAGCACTGTCCGCCTCTCCACCTGAGTAACTGGCCTGATGCTCAGTAAGAAAAGACAGCACTCTCCACCTTTCCACCTGAGTAACTGGTCTGATGCTCAGTAAGAAAGGACAGAACTACCTGCCTCTCCACCTGAGTAACTGGTCTGATGCTCAGTAAGAAAAGACAGCACCATCCGCCTCTCCACCTGAGTAACTGGCCTAATGCTCAGTAAGAAAAGACAGCACTGTCCGCCTCTCCACCTGAGTAACTGGTCTGATGCTCAGTAAGAAAAGACAGCACCATCCGCCTCTCCACCTGAGTAACTGGCATCGTTCTCAGTAAGAAAAGACAGCACTGTCCGCCTCTCCACCTGAGTAACTAGCCTGATGCTCAGTAAGAAAAGACAGCACCATCCGCCTCTCAGCCTCAGTAACTGGCCTGATGCTCAGTAAGAAAAGACAGCACCATCCGCCTCTCCACCTGAGTAACTGGTCTGATGCTCAGTAAGAAAAGACAGCACTGTCCGCCTCTCCACCTGAGTAACTGGCCTGATGCTCAGTAAGAAAAGACAGCATTATCCACCTTTCCACCTGAGTAACTGGTCTGATGCTCAGTAAGAAAGGACAGCACTATCTGCCTCTCCACCTGAGTAACTGGTCTGATGCTCAGTAAGAAAAGACAGCACCATCCACCTCTCCACCTGAGTAACTGGCCTGATGCTCAGTAAGAAAAGACAGCACTGTCCGCCTCTCCACCTGAGTAACTGGCATCGTTCTCAGTAAGAAAAGACAGCACTGTCCGCCTCTCCACCTGAGTAACTGACCTGATGCTCAGTAAGAAAAGACAGCACCATCCACCTCTCCACCTGAGTAACTGGCCTGGTGCTCAGTAAGAAAAGACAGCACCATCCGCCTCTCCACTTGAGTAACTGGCATCGTTCTCAGTAAGAAAAGACAGCACTGTCCGCCTCTCCACCTGAGTAACTGGCCTGGTGCTCAGTAAGAAAAGACAGCACTATCCGCCTCTCCACCTGAGTAACTGGCATCGTTCTCAGTAAGAAAAGACAGCACTGTCCGCCTCTCCACCTGAGTAACTGACCTGATGCTCAGTAAGAAAAGACAGCACCATCCGCCTCTCCACCTGAGTAACTGACCTGATGCTCAGTAAGAAAAGACAGCACTGTCCGCCTCTCCACCTGAGTAACTGGCATGATGCTCAGTAAGAAAAGACAGCATCACTCACCTCTCCACCTGAGTAACTGGCCTTGTGCTCAGTAAGAAAAGACAGCACTGTCCGCCTCTCCACCTGAGTAACTGACCTGATGCTCAGTAAGAAAAGACAGCACCATCCACCTCTCCACCTGAGTAACTGGCCTGGTGCTCAGTAAGAAAAGACAGCACCATCCGCCTCTCCACCTGAGTAACTGGCATCGTTCTCAGTAAGAAAAGACAGCACTGTCCGCCTCTCCACCTGAGTAACTGGCCTGGTGCTCAGTAAGAAAAGACAGCACTATCCGCCTCTCCACCTGAGTAACTGGCATCGTTCTCAGTAAGAAAAGACAGCACTGTCCGCCTCTCCACCTGAGTAACTGACCTGATGCTCAGTAAGAAAAGACAGCACCATCCGCCTCTCCACCTGAGTAACTGACCTGATGCTCAGTAAGAAAAGACAGCACTGTCCGCCTCTCCACCTGAGTAACTGGCATGATGCTCAGTAAGAAAAGACAGCACCATCCGCCTCTCCACCTGAGTAACTGACCTGATGCTCAGTAAGAAAAGACAGCACTGTCCGCCTCTCCACCTGAGTAACTGGTCTGATGCTCAGTAAGAAAAGACAGCACCATCCGCCTCTCCACCTGAGTAACTGGCATTGTTCTCAGTAAGAAAAGACAGCACTGTCTGCCTCTCCACCTGAGTAACTGACCTGATGCTCAGTAAGAAAAGACAGCACCATCCGCCTCTCCACCTGAGTAACTGACCTGATGCTCAGTAGGAAAAGACAGCACTGTCCGCCTCTCCACCTGAGTAACTGGCATGATGCTCAGTAAGAAAAGACAGCATCACTCACCTCTCCACCTGAGTAACTGGCCTTGTGCTCAGTAAGAAAAGACAGCACTTTCCGGCTCTCCACCTGTGTAACTGACCTGCTGCTCAGTAAGAAAAGACAGCATCACTCACCTCTCCACCTGAGTAACTGGCCTGATGCTCAGTAAGAAAAGACAGCACCATCTGCCTCTCTACCTGAGTAACTGGCCTGATGCTCAGAAAGAAAAGACAGCACTATCCACCTTTCCACCTGAGTACCTGGTCTGATGCTCAGTAAGAAAGGACAGCACTATCTGCCTCTCCACCTGAGTAACTGGTCTGATGCTCAGTAAGAAAAGACAGCACCATCCGCCTCTCCACCTGAGTAACTGGCCTGATGCTCAGTAAGAAAAGACAGCACTGTCCGCCTCTCCACCTGAGTAACTGGTCTGATGCTCAGTAAGAAAAGACAGCACCATCCGCCTCTCCACCTGAGTAACTGGCATTGTTCTCAGTAAGAAAAGACAGCACTGTCTGCCTCTCCACCTGAGTAACTAGCCTGATGCTCAGTAAGAAAAGACAGCACCATCCGCCTCTCAGCCTCAGTAACTGGCCTGATGCTCAGTAAGAAAAGACAGCACCATCCGCCTCTCCACCTGATTAACTGGTCTGATGCTCAGTAAGAAAGGACAGCACTATCTGCTTCTCCACCTGAGTAACTGGTCTGATGCTCAGTAAGAAAAGACAGCACTGTCCGCCTCTCCACCTGAGTAACGGGCCTGGTGCTCAGTAAGAAAAGACAGCACAATCCGCCTCTCCACCTAAGTAAATGACCTGATGCTCAGTAAGAAAAGACAGCATCACTCACCTCTCCACCCGAGTAACTGGCCTTGTGCTCAGTAAGAAAAGACAGCACTGTCCGCCTCTCCACCTGAGTAACTGGTCTGATGCTCAGTAAGAAAAGACAGCACCATCCGCCTCTCCACCTGAGTAACTGGCATCGTTCTCAGTAAGAAAAGACAGCACTGTCCGCCTCTCCACCTGAGTAACTAGCCTGATGCTCAGTAAGAAAAGACAGCACCATCCGCCTCTCAGCCTCAGTAACTGGCCTGATGCTCAGTAAGAAAAGACAGCACCATCCGCCTCTCCACCTGAGTAACTGGTCTGATGCTCAGTAAGAAAAGACAGCACTGTCCGCCTCTCCACCTGAGTAACTGGTCTGATGCTCAGTAACAAAAGACAGCACCATCCGCCTCTCCACCTGAGTAAATGGCATCGTTCTCAGTAAGAAAAGACAGCACTGTCCGCCTCTCCACCTGAGTAACTGACCTGATGCTCAGTAAGAAAAGACAGCACCATCCACCTCTCCACCTGAGTAACTGGCCTGGTGCTCAGTAAGAAAAGACAGCACCATCCGCCTCTCCACCTGAGTAACTGGCATCGTTCTCAGTAAGAAAAGACAGCACTGTCCGCCTCTCCACCTGAGGAACTGACCTGATGCTCAGTAAGAAAAGAAAGCACCATCCGCCTCTCCACCTGAGTAACTGACCTGATGCTCAGTAAGAAAAGACAGCACTGTCCGCCTCTCCACCTGAGTAACTGGCATGATGCTCAGTAAGAAAAGACAGCACCATCCGCCTCTCCACCTGAGTAACTGGCATCGTTCTCAGTAAGAAAAGACAGCACTGTCCGCCTCTCCACCTGAGTAACTAGCCTGATGCTCAGTAAGAAAAGACAGCACCATCCGCCTCTCAGCCTCAGTAACTGGCCTGATGCTCAGTAAGAAAAGACAGCACCATCCGCCTCTCCACCTGAGTAACTGGTCTGATGCTCAGTAAGAAAAGACAGCACTGTCCGCCTCTCCACCTGAGTAACTGGCCTGATGCTCAGTAAGAAAAGACAGCATTATCCACCTTTCCACCTGAGTAACTGGTCTGATGCTCAGTAAGAAAGGACAGCACTATCTGCTTCTCCACCTGAGTAACTGGTCTGATGCTCAGTAAGAAAAGACAGCACCATCCGCCTCTCCACCTGAGTAACTGGCCTGATATTCAGGAAGAAAAGACAGCACTGTCCGCCTCTCCACCTGAGTAACTGGCATCGTTCTCAGTAAGAAAAGACAGCACTGTCCGCCTCTCCACCTGAGTAACTGACCTGATGCTCAGTAAGAAAAGACAGCACCATCCACCTCTCCACCTGAGTAACTGGCCTGGTGCTCAGTAAGAAAAGACAGCACCATCCGCCTCTCCACCTGAGTAACTGGCATCGTTCTCAGTAAGAAAAGACAGCACTGTCCGCCTCTCCACCTGAGTAACTGACCTGATGCTCAGTAAGAAAAGACAGCACCATCCACCTCTCCACCTGAGTAACTGGCCTGGTGCTCAGTAAGAAAATACAGCACCATCCGCCTCTCCACATGAGTAACTGGCATCGTTCTCAGTAAGAAAAGACAGCACTGTCCGCCTCTCCACCTGAGTAACTGACCTGATGCTCAGTAAGAAAAGACATCACCATCCGCCTCTCCACCTGAGTAACTGACCTGATGCTCAGTAAGAAAAGACAGCACTGTCCGCCTCTCCACCTGAGTAACTGGCATGATGCTCAGAAAGAAAAGACAGCATCACTCACCTCTCCACCTGAGTAACTGGCCTTGTGCTCAGTAAGAAAAGACAGCATCACTCACCTCTCCACCTGAGTAACTGGCCTGATGCTCAGTAGGAAAAGACAGCACTGTCCGCCTCTCCACCTGAGTAACTGGTCTGATGCTCAGTAAGAAAAGACAGCACCATCCGCCTCTCCACCTGAGTAACTGGCATTGTTCTCAGTAAGAAAAGACAGCACTGTCTGCCTCTCCACCTGAGTAACTGGCATCGTTCTCAGTAAGAAAAGACAGCACTGTCCGCCTCTCCACCTGAGTAACTGGCCTGGTGCTCAGTAAGAAAAGACAGCACTATCCGCCTCTCCACCTGAGTAACTGGCATCGTTCTCAGTAAGAAAAGACAGCACTGTCCGCCTCTCCACCTGAGTAACTGACCTGATGCTCAGTAAGAAAAGACAGCACCATCCGCCTCTCCACCTGAGTAACTGACCTGATGCTCAGTAAGAAAAGACAGCACTGTCCGCCTCTCCACCTGAGTAACTGGCATGATGCTCAGTAAGAAAAGACAGCATCACTCACCTCTCCACCTGAGTAACTGGCCTTGTGCTCAGTAAGAAAAGACAGCACTGTCCGCCTCTCCACCTGAGTAACTGACCTGATGCTCAGTAAGAAAAGACAGCACCATCCACCTCTCCACCTGAGTAACTGGCCTGGTGCTCAGTAAGAAAAGACAGCACCATCCGCCTCTCCACCTGAGTAACTGGCATCGTTCTCAGTAAGAAAAGACAGCACTGTCCGCCTCTCCACCTGAGTAACTGGCCTGGTGCTCAGTAAGAAAAGACAGCACTATCCGCCTCTCCACCTGAGTAACTGGCATCGTTCTCAGTAAGAAAAGACAGCACTGTCCGCCTCTCCACCTGAGTAACTGACCTGATGCTCAGTAAGAAAAGACAGCACCATCCGCCTCTCCACCTGAGTAACTGACCTGATGCTCAGTAAGAAAAGACAGCACTGTCCGCCTCTCCACCTGAGTAACTGGCATGATGCTCAGTAAGAAAAGACAGCACCATCCGCCTCTCCACCTGAGTAACTGACCTGATGCTCAGTAAGAAAAGACAGCACTGTCCGCCTCTCCACCTGAGTAACTGGTCTGATGCTCAGTAAGAAAAGACAGCACCATCCGCCTCTCCACCTGAGTAACTGGCATTGTTCTCAGTAAGAAAAGACAGCACTGTCTGCCTCTCCACCTGAGTAACTGACCTGATGCTCAGTAAGAAAAGACAACACCATCCGCCTCTCCACCTGAGTAACTGACCTGATGCTCAGTAGGAAAAGACAGCACTGTCCGCCTCTCCACCTGAGTAACTGGCATGATGCTCAGTAAGAAAAGACAGCATCACTCACCTCTCCACCTGAGTAACTGGCCTTGTGCTCAGTAAGAAAAGACAGCACTTTCCGCCTCTCCACCTGTGTAACTGACCTGCTGCTCAGTAAGAAAAGACAGCATCACTCACCTCTCCACCTGAGTAACTGGCCTGATGCTCAGTAAGAAAAGACAGCACCATCTGCCTCTCTACCTGAGTAACTGGCCTGATGCTCAGAAAGAAAAGACAGCACTATCCACCTTTCCACCTGAGTACCTGGTCTGATGCTCAGTAAGAAAGGACAGCACTATCTGCCTCTCCACCTGAGTAACTGGTCTGATGCTCAGTAAGAAAAGACAGCACCATCCGCCTCTCCACCTGAGTAACTGGCCTGATGCTCAGTAAGAAAAGACAGCACTGTCCGCCTCTCCACCTGAGTAACTGGTCTGATGCTCAGTAAGAAAAGACAGCACCATCCGCCTCTCCACCTGAGTAACTGGCATTGTTCTCAGTAAGAAAAGACAGCACTGTCTGCCTCTCCACCTGAGTAACTAGCCTGATGCTCAGTAAGAAAAGACAGCACCATCCGCCTCTCAGCCTCAGTAACTGGCCTGATGCTCAGTAAGAAAAGACAGCACCATCCGCCTCTCCACCTGATTAACTGGTCTGATGCTCAGTAAGAAAGGACAGCACTATCTGCTTCTCCACCTGAGTAACTGGTCTGATGCTCAGTAAGAAAAGACAGCACTGTCCGCCTCTCCACCTGAGTAACGGGCCTGGTGCTCAGTAAGAAAAGACAGCACAATCCGCCTCTCCACCTAAGTAAATGACCTGATGCTCAGTAAGAAAAGACAGCATCACTCACCTCTCCACCCGAGTAACTGGCCTTGTGCTCAGTAAGAAAAGACAGCACTGTCCGCCTCTTCACCTGAGTAACTGGTCTGATGCTCAGTAAGAAAAGACAGCACCATCCGCCTCTCCACCTGAGTAACTGGCATCGTTCTCAGTAAGAAAAGACAGCACTGTCCGCCTCTCCACCTGAGTAACTAGCCTGATGCTCAGTAAGAAAAGACAGCACCATCCGCCTCTCAGCCTCAGTAACTGGCCTGATGCTCAGTAAGAAAAGACAGCACCATCCGCCTCTCCACCTGAGTAACTGGTCTGATGCTCAGTAAGAAAAGACAGCACTGTCCGCCTCTCCACCTGAGTAACTGGTCTGATGCTCAGTAACAAAAGACAGCACCATCCGCCTCTCCACCTGAGTAACTGGCATCGTTCTCAGTAAGAAAAGACAGCACTGTCCGCCTCTCCACCTGAGTAACTGACCTGATGCTCAGTAAGAAAAGACAGCACCATCCACCTCTCCACCTGAGTAACTGGCCTGGTGCTCAGTAAGAAAAGACAGCACCATCCGCCTCTCCACCTGAGTAACTGGCATCGTTCTCAGTAAGAAAAGACAGCACTGTCCGCCTCTCCACCTGAGGAACTGACCTGATGCTCAGTAAGAAAAGACAGCACCATCCGCCTCTCCACCTGAGTAACTGGCATCGTTCTCAGTAAGAAAAGACAGCACTGTCCGCCTCTCCACCTGAGTAACTAGCCTGATGCTCAGTAAGAAAAGACAGCACCATCCGCCTCTCAGCCTCAGTAACTGGCCTGATGCTCAGTAAGAAAAGACAGCACCATCCGCCTCTCCACCTGAGTAACTGGTCTGATGCTCAGTAAGAAAAGACAGCACTGTCCGCCTCTCCACCTGAGTAACTGGCCTGATGCTCAGTAAGAAAAGACAGCATTATCCACCTTTCCACCTGAGTAACTGGTCTGATGCTCAGTAAGAAAGGACAGCACTATCTGCTTCTCCACCTGAGTAACTGGTCTGATGCTCAGTAAGAAAAGACAGCACCATCCGCCTCTCCACCTGAGTAACTGGCCTGATATTCAGGAAGAAAAGACAGCACTGTCCGCCTCTCCACCTGAGTAACTGGCATCGTTCTCAGTAAGAAAAGACAGCACTGTCCGCCTCTCCACCTGAGTAACTGACCTGATGCTCAGTAAGAAAAGACAGCACCATCCACCTCTCCACCTGAGTAACTGGCCTGGTGCTCAGTAAGAAAAGACAGCACCATCCGCCTCTCCACCTGAGTAACTGGCATCGTTCTCAGTAAGAAAAGACAGCACTGTCCGCCTCTCCACCTGAGTAACTGACCTGATGCTCAGTAAGAAAAGACAGCACCATCCACCTCTCCACCTGAGTAACTGGCCTGGTGCTCAGTAAGAAAATACAGCACCATCCGCCTCTCCACATGAGTAACTGGCATCGTTCTCAGTAAGAAAAGACAGCACTGTCCGCCTCTCCACCTGAGTAACTGACCTGATGCTCAGTAAGAAAAGACATCACCATCCGCCTCTCCACCTGAGTAACTGACCTGATGCTCAGTAAGAAAAGACAGCACTGTCCGCCTCTCCACCTGAGTAACTGGCATGATGCTCAGTAAGAAAAGACAGCATCACTCACCTCTCCACCTGAGTAACTGGCCTTGTGCTCAGTAAGAAAAGACAGCATCACTCACCTCTCCACCTGAGTAACTGGCCTGATGCTCAGTAGGAAAAGACAGCACTGTCCGCCTCTCCACCTGAGTAACTGACCTGATGCTCAGTAAGAAAAGACATCACCATCCGCCTCTCCACATGAGTAACTGGCATCGTTCTCAGTAAGAAAAGACAGCACTGTCCGCCTCTCCACCTGAGTAACTGGTCTGATGCTCAGTAAGAAAAGACAGCACCATCCGCCTCTCCACCTGAGTAACTGGCATTGTTCTCAGTAAGAAAAGACAGCACTGTCTGCCTCTCCACCTGAGTAACTAGCCTGATGCTCAGTAAGAAAAGACAGCACCATCCGCCTCTCAGCCTCAGTAACTGGCCTGATGCTCAGTAAGAAAAGACAGCACCATCCGCCTCTCCACCTGATTAACTGGTCTGATGCTCAGTAAGAAAGGACAGCACTATCTGCTTCTCCACCTGAGTAACTGGTCTGATGCTCAGTAAGAAAAGACAGCACTGTCCGCCTCTCCACCTGAGTAACGGGCCTGGTGCTCAGTAAGAAAAGACAGCACCATCCGCCTCTCCACCTAAGTAAATGACCTGATGCTCAGTAAGAAAAGACAGCATCACTCACCTCTCCACCCGAGTAACTGGCCTTGTGCTCAGTAAGAAAAGACAGCACTGTCCGCCTCTCCACCTGAGTAACTGGTCTGATGCTCAGTAAGAAAAGACAGCACCATCCGCCTCTCCACCTGAGTAACTGGCATCGTTCTCAGTAAGAAAAGACAGCACTGTCCGCCTCTCCACCTGAGTAACTAGCCTGATGCTCAGTAAGAAAAGACAGCACCATCCGCCTCTCAGCCTCAGTAACTGGCCTGATGCTCAGTAAGAAAAGACAGCACCATCCGCCTCTCCACCTGAGTAACTGGTCTGATGCTCAGTAAGAAAAGACAGCACTGTCCGCCTCTCCACCTGAGTAACTGGTCTGATGCTCAGTAACAAAAGACAGCACCATCCGCCTCTCCACCTGAGTAACTGGCATCATTCTCAGTAAGAAAAGACAGCACTGTCCGCCTCTCCACCTGAGTAACTGACCTGATGCTCAGTAAGAAAAGACAGCACCATCCACCTCTCCACCTGAGTAACTGGCCTGGTGCTCAGTAAGAAAAGACAGCACCATCCGCCTCTCCACCTGAGTAACTGGCATCGTTCTCAGTAAGAAAAGACAGCACTGTCCGCCTCTCCACCTGAGTAACTGACCTGATGCTCAGTAAGAAAAGACAGCACCATCCGCCTCTCCACCTGAGTAACTGACCTGATGCTCAGTAAGAAAAGACAGCACTGTCCGCCTCTCCACCTGAGTAACTGGCATGATGCTCAGTAAGAAAAGACAGCACCATCCGCCTCTCCACCTGAGTAACTGGCATCGTTCTCAGTAAGAAAAGACAGCACTGTCCGCCTCTCCACCTGAGTAACTAGCCTGATGCTCAGTAAGAAAAGACAGCACCATCCGCCTCTCAGCCTCAGTAACTGGCCTGATGCTCAGTAAGAAAAGACAGCACCATCCGCCTCTCCACCTGAGTAACTGGTCTGATGCTCAGTAAGAAAAGACAGCACTGTCCGCCTCTCCACCTGAGTAACTGGCCTGGTGCTCAGTAAGAAAAGACAGCATTATCCACCTTTCCACCTGAGTAACTGGTCTGATGCTCAGTAAGAAAGGACAGCACTATCTGCTTCTCCACCTGAGTAACTGGTCTGATGCTCAGTAAGAAAAGACAGCACCATCCGCCTCTCCACCTGAGTAACTGGCCTGATGCTCAGTAAGAAAAGACAGCACTGTCCGCCTCTCCACCTGAGTAACTGGCATCGTTCTCAGTAAGAAAAGACAGCACTGTCCGCCTCTCCACCTGAGTAACTGACCTGATGCTCAGTAAGAAAAGACAGCACCATCCACCTCTCCACCTGAGTAACTGGCCTGGTGCTCAGTAAGAAAATACAGCACCATCCGCCTCTCCACATGAGTAACTGGCATCGTTCTCAGTAAGAAAAGACAGCACTGTCCGCCTCTCCACCTGAGTAACTGACCTGATGCTCAGTAAGAAAAGACATCACCATCCGCCTCTCCACCTGAGTAACTGACCTGATGCTCAGTAAGAAAAGACAGCACTGTCCGCCTCTCCACCTGAGTAACTGGCATGATGCTCAGTAAGAAAAGACAGCATCACTCACCTCTCCACCTGAGTAACTGGCCTTGTGCTCAGTAAGAAAAGACAGCATCACTCACCTCTCCACCTGAGTAACTGGCCTGATGCTCAGTAAGAAAAGACAGCACCATCTGCCTCTCTACCTGAGTAACTGGCCTTGTGCTCAGTAAGAAAAGACAGCACTTTCCGCCTCTCCACCTGAGTAACTGACCTGATGATCAGTAAGAAAAGACAGCATCACTCACCTCTCCACCTGAGTAACTGGCCTGATGCTCAGTAAGAAAAGACAGCACCATCTGCCTCTCTACCTGAGTAACTGGCCTTGTGCTCAGTAAGAAAAGACAGCACTGTCCGCCTCTCCACCTGAGTAACTGGCCTGATGCTCAGTAAGAAAAGACAGCACTATCCACCTTTCCACCTGAGTAACTGGTCTGATGCTCAGTAAGAAAGGACAGCACTATCTGCCTCTCCACCTGAGTAACTGGTCTGATGCTCAGTAAGAAAAGACAGCACCATCCGCCTCTCCACCTGAGTAACTGGCCTGATGCTCAGTAAGAAAAGACAGCACTGTCCGCCTCTCCACCTGAGTAACTGGTCTGATGCTCAGTAAGAAAAGACAGCACCATCCGCCTCTCCACCTGAGTAACTGGCATTGTTCTCAGTAAGAAAAGACAGCACTGTCTGCCTCTCCACCTGAGTAACTAGCCTGATGCTCAGTAAGAAAAGACAGCACCATCCGCCTCTCAGCCTCAGTAACTGGCCTGATGCTCAGTAAGAAAAGACAGCACTGTCCGCCTCTCCACCTGAGTAACTGACCTGATGCACAGTAAGAAAAGACAGCACCATCCGCCTCTCCACCTGAGTAACTGACTTGATGCTCAGTAAGAAAAGACAGCACTGTCCGCCTCTCCACCTGAGTAACTGGCATGATGCTCAGTAAGAAAAGACAGCATCACTCACCTCTCCAACTGAGTAACTGGCCTTGTGCTCAGTAAGAAAAGACAGCACTTTCCGCCTCTCCACCTGAGTAACTGACCTGATGCTCAGTAAGAAAAGACAGCATCACTCACCTCTCCACCTGAGTAACTGGCCTGATGCTCAGTAAGAAAAGACAGCACCATCTGCCTCTCTACCTGAGTAACTGGCCTTGTGCTCAGTAAGAAAAGACAGCACTGTCCGCCTCTCCACCTGAGTAACTGGCCTGATGCTCAGAAAGAAAAGACAGCACTATCCACCTTTCCACCTGAGTAACTGGTCTGATGCTCAGTAAGAAAGGACAGCACTATCTGCCTCTCCACCTGAGTAACTGGTCTGATGCTCAGTAAGAAAAGACAGCACCATCCGCCTCTCCACCTGAGTAACTGGCCTGATGCTCAGTAAGAAAAGACAGCACTGTCCGCCTCTCCACCTGAGTAACTGGTCTGATGCTCAGTAAGAAAAGACAGCACCATCCGCCTCTCCACCTGAGTAACTGGCATTGTTCTCAGTAAGAAAAGACAGCACTGTCTGCCTCTCCACCTGAGTAACTAGCCTGATGCTCAGTAAGAAAAGACAGCACCATCCGCCTCTCTGCCTCAGTAACTGGCCTGATGCTCAGTAAGAAAAGACAGCACCATCCGCCTCTCCACCTGATTAACTGGTCTGATGCTCAGTAAGAAAGGACAGCACTATCTGCTTCTCCACCTGAGTAACTGGTCTGATGCTCAGTAAGAAAAGACAGCACTGTCCGCCTCTCCACCTGAGTAACGGGCCTGGTGCTCAGTAAGAAAAGACAGCACCATCCGCCTCTCCACCTAAGTAAATGACCTGATGCTCAGTAAGAAAAGACAGCATCACTCACCTCTCCACCTGAGTAACTGGCCTTGTGCTCAGTAAGAAAAGACAGCACTGTCCGCCTCTCCACCTGAGTAACTGGCCTTGTGCTCAGTAAGAAAAGACAGCACTGTCCGCCTCTCCACCTGAGTAACTGGCCTTGTGCTCAGTAAGAAAAGACAGCACTGTCCGCCTCTCCACCTGAGTAACTGGCCTGATGCTCAGTAAGAAAAGACAGCACCATCCGCCTCTCCACCTGAGTAACTGGCATTGTTCTCAGTAAGAAAAGACAGCACTGTCTGCCTCTCCACCTGAGTAACTAGCCTGATGCTCAGTAAGAAAAGACAGCACCATCCGCCTCTCCACCTGATTAACTGGTCTGATGCTCAGTAAGAAAGGACAGCACTATCTGCTTCTCCACCTGAGTAACTGGTCTGATGCTCAGTAAGAAAAGACAGCACTGTCCGCCTCTCCACCTGAGTAACTGACCTGATGCTCAGTAAGAAAAGACAGCACCATCCGCCTCTCCACCTGAGTAACTGACCTGATGCTCAGTAAGAAAAGACAGCACTGTCTGCCTCTCCACCTGAGTAACTGGCATGATGCTCAGTAAGAAAAGACAGCATCACTCACCTCTCCACCTGAGTAACTGGCCTTGTGCTCAGTAAGAAAAGACAGCACTTTCCGCCTCTCCACCTGAGTAACTGACCTGATGCTCAGTAAGAAAAGACAGCATCACTCACCTCTCCACCTGAGTAACTGGCCTGATGCTCAGTAAGAAAAGACAGCACCATTTGCCTCTCTACCTGAGTAACTGGCCTTGTGCTCAGTAAGAAAAGACAGCACTGTCCGCCTCTCCACCTGAGTAACTGGCCTGATGCTCAGTAAGAAAAGACAGCACTATCCACCTTTCCACCTGAGTAACTGGTCTGATGCTCAGTAAGAAAGGACAGCACTATCTGCCTCTCCACCTGAGTAACTGGTCTGATGCTCAGTAAGAAAAGACAGCACCATCCGCCTCTCCACCTGAGTAACTGGCCTGATGCTCAGTAAGAAAAGACAGCACTGTCCGCCTCTCCACCTGAGTAACTCGTCTGATGCTCAGTAAGAAAAGACAGCACCATCCGCCTCTCCACCTGAGTAACTGGCATTGTTCTCAGTAAGAAAAGACAGCACTGTCTGCCTCTCCACCTGAGTAACTAGCCTGATGCTCAGTAAGAAAAGACAGCACCATCCGCCTCTCAGCCTCAGTAACTGGCCTGATGCTCAGTAAGAAAAGACAGCACTGTCCGCCTCTCCACCTGAGTAACTGACCTGATGCACAGTAAGAAAAGACAGCACCATCCGCCTCTCCACCTGAGTAACTGACTTGATGCTCAGTAAGAAAAGACAGCACTGTCCGCCTCTCCACCTGAGTAACTGGCATGATGCTCAGTAAGAAAAGACAGCATCACTCACCTCTCCACCTGAGTAACTGGCCTTGTGCTCAGTAAGAAAAGACAGCACTTTCCGCCTCTCCACCTGAGTAACTGACCTGATGCTCAGTAAGAAAAGACAGCATCACTCACCTCTCCACCTGAGTAACTGGCCTGATGCTCAGTAAGAAAAGACAGCACCATCTGCCTCTCTACCTGAGTAACTGGCCTTGTGCTCAGTAAGAAAAGACAGCACTGTCCGCCTCTCCACCTGAGTAACTGGCCTGATGCTCAGAAAGAAAAGACAGCACTATCCACCTTTCCACCTGAGTAACTGGTCTGATGCTCAGTAAGAATGGACAGCACTATCTGCCTCTCCACCTGAGTAACTGGTCTGATGCTCAGTAAGAAAAGACAGCACCATCCGCCTCTCCACCTGAGTAACTGGCCTGATGCTCAGTAAGAAAAGACAGCACTGTCCGCCTCTCCACCTGAGTAACTGGTCTGATGCTCAGTAAGAAAAGACAGCACCAACCGCCTCTCCACCTGAGTAACTGGCATTGTTCTCAGTAAGAAAAGACAGCACTGTCTGCCTCTCCACCTGAGTAACTAGCCTGATGCTCAGTAAGAAAAGACAGCACCATCCGCCTCTCAGCCTCAGTAACTGGCCTGATGCTCAGTAAGAAAAGACAGCACCATCCGCCTCTCCACCTGATTAACTGGTCTGATGCTCAGTAAGAAAGGACAGCACTATCTGCTTCTCCACCTGAGTAACTGGTCTGATGCTCAGTAAGAAAAGACAGCACTGTCCGCCTCTCCACCTGAGTAACGGGCCTGGTGCTCAGTAAGAAAAGACAGCACCATCCGCCTCTCCACCTAAGTAAATGACCTGATGCTCAGTAAGAAAAGACAGCATCACTCACCTCTCCACCTGAGTAACTGGCCTTGTGCTCAGTAAGAAAAGACAGCACTGTCCGCCTCTCCACCTGAGTAACTGGCCTTGTGCTCAGTAAGAAAAGACAGCACTGTCCGCCTCTCCACCTGAGTAACTGGCCTTGTGCTCAGTAAGAAAAGACAGCACTGTCCGCCTCTCCACCTGAGTAACTGGCCTGATGCTCAGTAAGAAAAGACAGCACTCTCCACCTTTCCACCTGACTAACTGGTCTGATGCTCAGTAAGAAAGGACAGCACTATCTGCCTCTCCACCTGAGTGACTGGTCTGATGCTCAGTAAGAAAAGACAGCACCATCCACCTCTCCACCTGAGTAACTGGCCTAATGCTCAGTAAGAAAAGACAGCACTTTCCGCCTCTCCACCTGAGTAACTGACCTGATGCTCAGTAAGAAAAGACAGCATCACTCACCTCTCCACCTGAGTAACTGGCCTGATGCTCAGTAAGAAAAGACAGCACCATCTGCCTCTCTACCTGAGTAACTGGCCTTGTGCTCAGTAAGATAAGACAGCACTGTCCGCCTCTCCACCTGAGTAACTGGCCTGATGCTCAGTAAGAAAAGACAGCACTATCCACCTTTCCACCTGAGTAACTGGTCTGATGCTCAGTAAGAAAGGACAGCACTATCTGCCTCTCCACCTGAGTAACTGGTCTGATGCTCAGTAAGAAAAGACAGCACCATCCGCCTCTCCACCTGAGTAACTGGCCTGATGCTCAGTAAGAAAAGACAGCACTGTCCGCCTCTCCACCTGAGTAACTGGTCTGATGCTCAGTAAGAAAAGACAGCACCATCCGCCTCTCCACCTGAGTAACTGGCATTGTTCTCAGTAAGAAAAGACAGCACTGTCTGCCTCTCCACCTGAGTAACTAGCCTGATGCTCAGTAAGAAAAGACAGCACCATCCGCCTCTCAGCCTCAGTAACTGGCCTGATGCTCAGTAAGAAAAGACAGCACTGTCCGCCTCTCCACCTGAGTAACTGACCTGATGCACAGTAAGAAAAGACAGCACCATCCGCCTCTCCACCTGAGTAACTGACCTGATGCTCAGTAAGAAAAGACAGCACTGTCCGCCTCTCCACCTGAGTAACTGGCATGATGCTCAGTAAGAAAAGACAGCATCACTCACCTCTCCACCTGAGTAACTGGCCTTGTGCTCAGTAAGAAAAGACAGCACTTTCCGCCTCTCCACCTGAGTAACTGACCTGATGCTCAGTAAGAAAAGACAGCATCACTCACCTCTCCACCTGAGTAACTGGCCTGATGCTCAGTAAGAAAAGACAGCACCATCTGCCTCTCTACCTGAGTAACTGGCCTTGTGCTCAGTAAGAAAAGACAGCACTGTCCGCCTCTCCACCTGAGTAACTGGCCTGATGCTCAGAAAGAAAAGACAGCACTATCCACCTTTCCACCTGAGTAACTGGTCTGATGCTCAATAAGAAAGGACAGCACTATCTGCCTCTCCACCTGAGTAACTGGTCTGATGCTCAGTAAGAAAAGACAGCACCATCCGCCTCTCCGCCTGAGTAACTGGCCTGATGCTCAGTAAGAAAAGACAGCACTGTCCGCCTCTCCACCTGAGTAACTGGTCTGATGCTCAGTAAGAAAAGACAGCACCATCCGCCTCTCCACCTGAGTAACTGGCATTGTTCTCAGTAAGAAAAGACAGCACTGTCTGCCTCTCCACCTGAGTAACTTGCCTGATGCTCAGTAAGAAAAGACAGCACCATCCGCCTCTCAGCCTCAGTAACTGGCCTGATGCTCAGTAAGAAAAGACAGCACCATCCGCCTCTCCACCTGATTAACTGGTCTGATGCTCAGTAAGAAAGGACAGCACTATCTGCTTCTCCACCTGAGTAACTGGTCTGATGCTCAGTAAGAAAAGACAGCACTGTCCGCCTCTCCACCTGAGTAACGGGCCTGGTGCTCAGTAAGAAAAGACAGCACCATCCGCCTCTCCACCTAAGTAAATGACCTGATGCTCAGTAAGAAAAGACAGCATCACTCACCTCTCCACCTGAGTAACTGGCCTTGTGCTCAGTAAGAAAAGACAGCACTGTCCGCCTCTCCACCTGAGTAACTGGCCTTGTGCTCAGTAAGAAAAGACAGCACTGTCCGCCTCTCCACCTGAGTAACTGGCCTGATGCTCAGTAAGAAAAGACAGCACTATCCACCTTTCCACCTGAGTAACTGGTCTGATGCTCAGTAAGAAAGGACAGCACTATCTGCCTCTCCACCTGAGTAACTGGTCGTCTGATGCTCAGTAAGAAAAGACAGCACCATCTGCCTCTCCACCTGAGTAACTGGCCTGATGCTCAGTAAGAAAAGACAGCACCATCCGCCTCTCCACCTAAGTAACTGACCTGATGCTCAGTAAGAAAAGACAGCATCACTCACCTCTCCACCTGAGTAACTGGCCTTGTGCTCAGTAAGAAAAGACAGCACCGTCCGCCTCTCCACCTGAGTAACTGGCATTGTTCTCAGTAAGAAAAGACAGCACTGTCTGCCTCTCCACCTGAGTAACTAGCCTGATGCTCAGTAAGAAAAGACAGCACCATCCGCCTCTCAGCCTCAGTAACTGGCCTGATGCTCAGTAAGAAAAGACAGCACTGTCCGCCTCTCCACCTGAGTAACTGACCTGATGCACAGTAAGAAAAGATAGCATCACTCACCTCTCCACCTGAGTAACTGGCCTTGTGCTCAGTAAGAAAAGACAGCACTGTCCGCCTCTCCACCTGAGTAACTGGCCTTGTGCTCAGTAAGAAAAGACAGCACTGTCCGCCTCTCCACCTGAGTAACTGGCCTAATGCTCAGTAAGAAAAGACAGCACTATCCACCTTTCCACCTGAGTAACTGGTCTGATGCTCAGTAAGAAAGGACAGCACTATCTGCCTCTCCACCTGAGTAACTGGTCTGATGCTCAGTAAGAAAAGACAGCACCATCCGCCTCTCAGCCTCAGTAACTGGCCTGATGCTCCGCGGTCGCTTTAGGAATTTTCACTGACTGGTCTTTTCTGGCCTTTTTCTCCGTGGAGGACTCTTTACAGGGAATAGAGTTTGGAACATTAAGATTGGAATTAGTAACATGTGTTGGCGCAAGTAGACCCTGAGCCCCCACTGCCACCTTTGCAGAAGGGCCCATAATTGGAGACAGACGTCCTCTGGGACTTACTGTTAGATTAATCAGCCTGTAGTCACGTAGTGGGTGGTTCAGAACATTACATGCCCCCCACACACAAACACACTTCTTCCTCCACGACAGCGCACCTCTTATTTTCGCTTGAAAGACCACACCCTCCTTGCTTCCTGCTCACTTCCCAGATCCAGTGCCATCACAACCACTTTTGGGGCCTTGTGCATGGACATCTTTGGGGCCAAACCTCCACTGAACCAAAGGAAGGAACTGATCAAGAATATATGCTTGCGCCCCCACCCCCGTGCCCCCCCGTCGTGATCACAACCTATAGGTTGATATGCTGCCTTGCAGCATTCAAAATAAGCATGTTTACTCCCTTTCAGTCCCCTTACCCTCTTCATTCTTGCTCTAATCAGAATGATAAACAAGTAGCATTTGAAGGCCAACATTAGCAATCTACAAAGAGGTTACTGCTGTTCTAGTATAGATACAGGATCATTTTTATCGATAGCATCCAGGAAGGTATGCAGCCTCTAGTACTAATGCACGACCACGTGTAAAAGGTACATGTAACCCAGAATAGACAGAGAACTCGCATTAGCAGCCTCACAGAATGCAAAGGTGCTTAAGCACGGAGAGAGGAGCCCAATTGGGAGGAAAGAGAAAGCTACACATACCATAGCATGGATAGTGGATGCAGATTAGAAGCTACCAGGAATATCTCTGTATCCAGACACACTGAGATTAGAAGTGGGATATGGTTTTCAAATAGTGTTGCCATAGATATCAAAGGAACATGTGCCTGTGGTGTGCACTGTATCAATGCTCACTATTATAGTGGAAGCAACACTCTAGCCAGTGAAACCATGAGTGAGATCATACCGTGAGAAGGAAATCACTCTGAAGGGCTGAACATTTTGAAAGGATTAGGGACTGGCAATTTCGAGAGACTAGGCAACACAAGGTTAAATGAGATGCCCGGGCTCCCATAGTGGTTAAGGGGCGGATTTGTGCCAACTCTGCAATTTCTGCATTTGAACACTTTCTTTTCCAGTTCTTGTCATGTACTAAAACATCTCATTTTATAAAACTGACCTGGAAAGTACACAAATCACATTACAAAACACGACCATTTTTAAAAACAAAATATTATAGCGGGGTGTCCCGCCAATAGGGAATGATTCTTGCTTCATTCTCTACATCACCAAGGGAAGTACGGCATACCAATCAGTTTGATTTAACACATTTAATCTGGGAGTTTCTTTCGTATTTTAAAGCTTTCAATACTCCCAAAACAATGGCTTGTGACATTGTCATTTATAAACATGCATAAAAACCTTTGACTTTTCCAAAAAAGCAAACCGTTTTCTGTGTCAAACGAGCAGACCATAAAATATGCTTGCCCGAGGCCTGCAACACCTGGTTCACTTTCTTCCAGTCAAATGGCCTCCATAAGAAGGGAGATCAAGTAATGGGCTAAACGATGCCACTGAATGCAAGAAGGCAAACCTCACCGAAGACAGCACAGTAATGGAAGAGATATTATATGATTTGACCAGGATAACTGTATCGTCTGCTGGCAAAGCCAGGATACAAGCATGAGCGCTTTGGTTCCATAGTCTTGAAATTGGATACTTATTCACCTCTTGCACTAATAGTTTATGCTCATTGACGGAGGGATTGCCTAGGTTTTTAGAACACACCATTTGAACAAACCAATTTCATGACCTTCACCATAAGGAAGCAACCCTTACCTGGTGCAGGTCCATTGCTGATAATAGAACCTGTTGTGCTATTAAACCAAGTACATATGCAGGCAGGTTTATAAACTTCAAACATAGGAAAGACTCAGCCAGCTTTGCTGGAATGTGCTATTCTAATCTTGCATATGACTACATAGCTCTGCAATGAGTGCTTAACACACTGAGCTAACTTCTTAACGATTGTGGCCTTCAATTTATCAATATGCATTTCAGCTTTGGGCATTGCACATGATCGACATAACTGCCACAGGAAGGAAAGAATGCTACAGAGCTGTGCTGTTAAGAACACACAGACTATGCATACCACAGTGAACACAGTAGGTATTACATGATTAATTCAGGAAGGCAGGAACACCCTGCCCACTGTGCGCATCTTCACAGGTCCACACCGGTGCACCCGGGTACCCTCCCACCCAGGGAAACTTTCCCGCCAGGCTCTGCACAGTCTTCTTAGTGTATACACAGACTCACCGGGTGCCGGACACTCAGGGACTGGAGACGCTTTACAGCGCCTCTCTCCTGCCGGCTGCTTCAGGCGAGGACCAGCCTGGGGTCGCTCGAGGCCGTGACCCCTTCTCAGCCTTCTGAGCCGGGGAGGCCTAGGTCAGACTCCCCAGCCCCTCAGCTGATAGAGGGTGCCAGCCGCAGACTCCCGAGCAGAACACACATGGCCTCAGAGGTGAGTGCCGCCACAGACACCTAGAGCTTCACAGCACATCCGCCTTTCCCTGACACCAGCTGCCAGCCTGAGTGGCGAAATAAGTCTAAACAAGTCGCCCACAGCAGCTGATAACCCAAGCAATGCAGAAACACTTCCCCTGCGGTGTGACCCGCTGTCCCCCATACCACCCTCCTCGCCTGCGCGCCCCCGCGGGGGGGGGGGGGGGGGGCTGCGGGCATCCGCCTGCTCCACCGCTGCGCTCGGGCTGCGGCTTCAACTTCTCCTGGCATCGCGCTCCACCCAGGCCCCTCCCTGCCTCAAGACGAATATCTCCAAGCACTGCGGGCAACTGAAGGCGCTATGCTGCCGCTGCACAGGGCCTGGTGTGTATGCAGAGTCTGCATGAAGGGTCTATGCTCCACTGCACAGGGCCCGGTGGTTATGCAGAGTCTCTATGAAGCCTCTATGCTCCCACTTCATAGGGCCTGGTGGTTATGCAGAGTCTCTATGAAGCCTCTATGCTCCCACTTCATAGGGCCTGGTGGTTATGCAGAGTCTTTATAAAGCCTCTATGCCCCACTGCACAGGGCCTGGTGTGTATGCAGAGTCTGCATGAAGGGTCTATGCTCCACTGCACAGGGCCCGGTGGTTATGCAGAGTCTCTATGAAGCCTCTATGCTCCCACTTCATAGGGCCTGGTGGTTATGCAGAGTCTCTATAAAGCCTCTATGCCCCCCTGCACAGGGCCTGGTGGTTATGCAGTCTTGATGAAGGGTTTATGCTGCCACTGCACAGGGCCTGGTGTGAATGCAGAGTCTGCATGAAGGAAAAACAAAGAGGTGATGGCTGGAAGGTTTAGAATGAATCTTAACCACTGGCATTGCTCTGGGCAACCCTCCAGTCTTTCCCCTTCTGTAATGGCTTGGCAGGCGAAGAACGATGGTCTGGAGGGTTGCCCAGAGCAATGCCAGTGGTTAAGATTTATTCTAAACCTTCCAGCCATCAACTCTTTGTTTTGGCTTTGTCACCAGGAGTGGGACGGGTATGCTCAGACGTGGGTCCCGTGCCTGCTGGGCCTAGAGACCCAAGCTACTCCTCACTGATGAGGCCCAACAAGGCCGAAACATGTCTGGGGATGCTTGTGGTCTCGTGCAGAAGGGATGTGACCTAGCAGTTCGGGCTGGACTGCCCCTTTTGGGGTGGGGCCAAGCCTGATTTGCATATGGTCTTTCCCCTTCTGTAATGGCTTGGCAGGCGAAGAACGATGGTCTGGAGGGTTGCCCCGAGCAATGCCAGTGGTTAATATTCAGTCTAAACCTTCCAGCCATCACATCTTTGTTTTCGCTGAGTCTACTTGAAGGGCCTGTGCTCCCACTGCACAGGGCCTGGCGTGTATGCAGAGTCTGTATGAAGACGCTAAGCTCCCACTGCACAGGGCCTGGTGTGACTGCAAAGCCTGTATGAAGGCTCTATGCTCCCACTGCACAGGACATGGTGTGAATGCAAAGTCTGCATGAAGGCTCTAGGCCTCCACTGCACAGGGCTTGGCCTCTATGCAGAGTCTCTATGAAGATGCTATGCGCCCACTGCACAGAGCCTGTTGTGAATGCAGAGTCTGTATGAAGGCTCTATGTTCCCACAGTACAGGGTGTGGTGGTTATGCAGAGTCTGTATGAAGGCGCTATGCTCCCACTGCACAGGGCCTGGTGGTTATGCAGAGTCGGTATGAAGGCTCTATGCTTCCACTGTACAGGGCGTGGTGTTTATGCAGAGTCTGTATAAATGCTCTATTTTCCCAATGAACAGGGCCTGGTAGTTATGCAGAGTCTGTATGAAGGTTCTATGCTCCCATTGTACAGGGCCTGGTCTCTATGCAGAGTCTATATGAAGTCTCTATTCTCCCACTGCTCAGTGCCTGGTGTGAATGCAGAGTATGCATGAAGGCTCTATGCTCCCACTGCACAGGGCTTGGTGGTTATGCAGAGTCTGTATGAAGGCTCTATGCTCCCACTCTACATGGCCTGGTAGTTATGCAGAGTCTGTATGAAGGCGCTATGCTCCCACTGCACAGGGCCTAGTGGTTATGCAGAGTCTGTATGAAGGCGCTATGCTGCCACTGTACAGGGCCTGGTGTGAATGCAAAGTCTGTATGAAGACGCTATGCTCCCACTGCACAGGGCCTGGTGGTTATGCAGAGTCTGTATGAAGGCTCTATGCCCCCACTGTACAGGGCCTGGTGGTTATGCAGAGTCTGTATGAAGGCTCTATGCCCCCACTGTACAGGGCCTGGTGTGAATGCAGAGTCTGCATGAAGGCTCTATGCCCCCACTGTACATGGCCTGATGGTTATGCAGCGTCTCTGTGAAGCCTCTATGCTCCCACTTTACAGGGCCTGGTGGTTATGCAGAGTCTCTATGAACCCTCTATGCCCCACTGCACAGGGCTTGGCGTGTATGCAGAGTCTGTATGAACACACTATGCTCCCACTGCACAGGGCCTGGTGTTTATGGAGAGTCTGTATGAAGGTGCTATGTTCCCACTGCACAGGGCCTGGTGTGTATGGAGAGTCTGTATAAAGGTTCCCACTGCACAGGGCCTGGTGGTTATGCAAAGTCTCTATGAATGCCTCTATGCTGCCACTGCAGAGGGCCTGGTGTGTATGCAGTCTCTATGAAAGCACGATGCTCCCACTGCACAGGCCTTGGTGCGTATGCAGAGTCTGCATGAAGACTTCATGCTCCCACTGTCCAGGGCCTGGTCTCTATGCAGCGTCTATACGAAGTCTCTATGCTCCCACTGCTCAGGGCCTGGTGTGAATGCAGAGTATGCATAAAGGCTCTATGATCCCACTGCACAGGGCTTGGTGGTTATGAAGAGTCTGTATGAAGTCTCTATGCTCCCACTGTACAGGGCCTAGTAGTTATGCAGAGTCTGTATGAAGGCGCTATGTTGCCACTGTACAGGGCTTGGTTGTTATGCAGAGTCTGTATGAACCATGTACAGTCTTCTGGCACCACACCTGGGACCCTTGTCTGTGTAGAGGAGCAGATGAGTATGTAACTGATAAACTCCGCCCTCTCACCTCTGTCATATTGGAACAACAGTAGAAGAGCCCTATGTGGGACACCAGGTATTGTCCCCATGCTGCACTGAGTGTATGAGACACATTATGCACTCAACCATATCAAATGTGCCCTTGCTCTAAGATGGTAGGAGGATGTCGACATACACCAGTGGACATAGAAGATCTGGAAGTGAAAACGGATAGCTGCCGAGAGACGAAAAGACACGAGGATGCACTGAAATTATATGCAAATACTTCTTAAAGAATAAAGAGGTAACTGAAGTAACAAGAGAAGCATGTAATTAAATATGAAGAAATCATGTGCACCAAACAAAAGAGTGAGAAGCAAAGTGAATGTACATACGCAGAAATGTAAGGTTGCTAAGACCCATAGAAGCTTGCTGCAGAAGAAAACATAACGTGACTAAATCCACCATGAGAGAAAGATGGACGTCGGACTTGTGTTGAAACCAACCGTGCTACCTCAGAGACAGACCAGGGCTACAGAGTCAGGAGTTGCTGAAAAAACAGTTTAGAGTGAGGTACAAAGAGGAGTTTATTGACCTGGAATCAAGGATGCCACCTCAAGGAATAATTGCAAGGCACAAAGGGAGTCAAAGAGTATAAGCTATGTTCATAAGACATATTTCTCTTAGATTAAAACATCTGCAAGCTGAAGTCATCAAGGCCAAAAGGAGTAATAGCACCCAGCACAAGTAAATCAAATAGCAGTAAATAAGAGATTAAAATGGACAAAATCGTGGTCTCCTAACACATGACTCAGAAGTCGAAAACGCAAGTCGAAAAGAAGGGCTATTCATTAAGCTCCAGATAAAGATAATGGTGTACCTACTGTGGGGCGCATTCAAAGGCCCAAACTGAAGGCCCTTTCACATGAAAAGCAGGATTTTTCAATACTGACACAAAAAAAGCTTTTGCACATGTGGTTGCATATGAAAACTGAAGGACCCTGTGAAAAAAGAACTACCTCTCATTACCCAAGGAAAAGTAGCATTTTAATTCAAAAAGCAAGAAGAAAAATCAAAGGCCCTTTCATCAGAAAAACAGGAGTTTTAAACACGGTCATAAAAATGGTTCGGCATGTGTATTTACAGTTTAAATGTGAAAATTGTAGCACTGCTAACAGGAAAAATATCTGGGAAAAAGACATGGTGCGTGTTGACAAAAGGTTATGTATATTATGTTTTGCATACAAAATACCAGTGACATATGAAGAGCCACTTTGTATTCCATGGAAAAATGTCATCCCAAGGCAAAACCTTTTGGCTTGTAGGTGGGCAAACTTCACAAAGAAATCCTCCACTGCCAGTCTGGATGTTACATCCCCCATCTAACTGAATAAAGTGTGTCCTGCTAAAGGTGTGGAAACCCCAGTGTTCCCCAGACCTGCTGGCTCTGAAGGCAGTGATAGCAGGACAGTTCCTCTTGGCTGGAACATGACTAAAAGGTTTGAAGACTGGGGGCTACAACTTCAAAACAGGCAACCAACTTCAAAACTTCAAAGAGCAAGCTGCAAACACAATGAGAATAATAACAACTCTGGTTGCAGGCTGACCCAGCGAGACCATATGGCCTGAAGGCAGTAGAATTGCCATTTGTCCGACATGAAGATTTACAATTAATTTAAAACAAATATTATAACTTAGGCCTTTTTCCCAGCAACCATAAGGCAGATTTTATTCATTTATGTACCATTCTTTTAGGTAATTTGAAGGCCATTTTGGATATATAAAATGAATCCACCTGTGACGCAGGGAACTCTATTGGCCATCGAAGATGTGTTTATGGCTGATCTGAAAAGTTTCCAAATGTGAGAGTTGGAGAACGGGTGGAGGGTAAAATTAGGAATATGGCTAATAAAATAAATAAAATATAATCATAACTGTTATGCTTTTTATGGAAACGGCAGAAAATTGCCACATGGCTGTACAAAATGGTGCAGACCTGACTGTTGTCTTATTTAGTTCCCATGATTAGCTGAATCCGAAAATATGTATATTATGGCAGTTATTAGTAACATTATGAAAATTTGCCACGACTAGTTTTTTCCAAAAACGTGACATGAGAACAAATGGGGCTTGTAAATTAAGCTGCTATATGTCTGCCCCAGACTCTTAAGAAAATCTGTAGACAGGGCTGGATTGTGGATTGGAGAGGAAAGAGAGAAGGGTAACTGTCCAATCCTAGTTGCGAGAACTCTGGCAGGTTACTCCCCCAAGATTGTAAAATTGGCAGTGTCATCACTGCTACATAAGGGGGACTGCACTAGGAGGAAGGGACAGAGCTTCTGAAATGTACCAACAAAAGAGTGCTTCTGCAACTTATCATCTGACAGCTGCAAGGGAACACCAGAGGATACTGCTGAGAGCACATCTAGCTGAAGCTGTCTATTGCTAGGAAGGACTAAATGGTTGTGAGTGGGAGACCATCCTTGAGAGTGGAGTGTGCAGACCCCTGCCCAATCTTTCCAGAGTGTTCTGAGATGCAGCTGGCTGTCTTGAGCTTTTAACAGAGGCTTTCTATGTAGGTAGATCTGAGCCCTGGGAAACCAAAAGGTGGGTGAGTGTGCTTGCCTTAATCCTTTCCCTTCATCCTTGATAGTGGGCGGGGGTGGCAAAACTGTGTAGTCCCTTAGCCTACTTATCTAAAAGATTAATTTAATTAATTTCCCATTTGTTGGAAAACTACGGGGTGATTTTTGTTAAAATTCGAATTAACAAAGCTCACTTCCCAGTGTGCGCTGAAAAATGGTAGCCTATACTTTCATTGGGTAATCCCTTTTGTCCTGTTGAGTGCAACTTCTTTACGGAAGAGGGGAGTCTTTATTCTTAAATCAGTCCAATCGTTTTGCCCAGCTTCCCCTAACAACGGCCTTTCAGTGAAGGGGGGTCTGAAATCCAAAATTCCCCAAATCATTCAAATATTTCTGCCCGACTTCCCCAACACAGACCAAAGGAGGGGGGGGTTCTGAAAAAGAAACCGCTAAATCAAACTGTGTTTATTTTAAACCAAAAGTGTGGGTGAAATCATAATCGCCATATTTAGTTGTACCAATCTTGAAACCCTACTGCCAGCCTTTTAAGCCTGCAGGAAAATCAAAATTGCACAACACTACTTTCATAATTGTTTTGGTTATTGATCAGTTTAATTATTTCTTGAAGTGAAATATGTAGACAGCAAAGCATTGTGATTTGTGTTTTGTTTTTCTTACATAATTAATTTGTGTAACAAGAAGTTAATGGTGAGACACAAAGAAGGTGGTGTGTGTAGTTGTGTGATTTCTATTACTTTTAATTTAAATAAATGCAAATATATTTCCTGTACATCAGCTTGGTTCTTGGATCATTGGTAGCTCAGGACGAGGGACCCAAGGGGCGTGATATGCGTCTGACGTAGAGCTGAATAAAATAATCCGTTAAACAGTTTGTGGCGTAACACCTTGAGTGGGGAGGGAAGGAACTCACAGTGCTGAGGGTGGCTTCTCAATAAACCGATACAAATTGGGGGCTCATGGCTGGGATTTAGCTACCTATTTTTGACCCATGACAAGTACATTTTGATGCAATTTTATGACGGTGGAGGGAAGGTCATCTTTGTTTTGTTAAAGTGCCATGAGGACTTGACTCCTGAGTTCCAGGGACGTGTATAGGTGAACAATAAAGATTGTGTAAGAATTAATTTGTGTGAGGAAATCAAGCAGGAATAGGGTGATTTTGCCCCTGAATAAAGAAAGTTTTACTAAGATGCAAAAGGCCATTGTGAAAATAACTACTTTACAAATTGATGAAGCCAAGCAGCATCTCTTAGCTAAATTATTCCTTAATGGAGAATGGGTTGAGGGCGATGCTGGAAACTGGCAAACCAGAATTGTGCGCAAGGTTACCTCAGTAAGCAATGATATTTGGCCTGAGGTGGAATTTTGCTCAAAGCACTTGAGGCATTTTATACAACCACAACTGCTTACTTGTGAAGTACATATACAAATGGCTCAGCTAACTGCTCAGTTATATTTTCATTTGCTGTCAGTGGAAGAGCGTTGGTAAAATGTTGAGGCTAGTAGGATGAATCAGGCTGGAGACCTGTCACAGGCCCAGGATCTCATTGAACAACTCAAAAATGAGTTATAAACTAAGCAGCAAAGGTGTGTGAAACACAATTATCTGCACTGCAAAATGTATATTAAGAGTGTGTGAAACTTTTGAGCACAATGATCAGACTAGTTATAGTAGAGGGTTGTTAGATGACATTGTGGTCTTCAAGCAACAAATCCACACCTTAGAAAGGGAAAATAGTAAGTGTATCATTAAAGAAATGGACTCACAAAAGGAGATTGAGGAAATGCACAAAGGTATAAGTATTTTGAAATAACAGAAGACGCAGCTGATTCAGGAAAAATACCCCTTGAATCGTGATAACAGAGTCCTATTACAGAGGATAAATCAGTTCGAAATGGAGGTAGAAAAGTAACAGTCGGGTACTCAGGAACGGACCAGAATTAGAGAAGAAAGGAATGAGCTAGAAAGGCATGTGAGACAAATAGAAGCTGAACTATCAGAGGCAGCGAATTATAGTTATGAGAAAGAGATTAGTCTCCTGAAGGAAAAGCGCCTGGAATATGCACGCAGCATACAAGGCTCAGAGAGGGAAAATTAATCTCTTCAGCAGGAGGTGCAGCAAACAAAGGATTGGTTGCTAGCTCAGAGCAGGGTTCATGAGATTAATCAGGCCTTAGTGTCAGAATTAAAAAGTCATCTCTCCGAATACCGGAAATAAGGAGAGAGAGAATCAGGTGTGAGAGTCTCACAAATAAATTTAAGAATTACAAACAGGCTCGGAGGCACCCTGACCAATCAGGATTTGGGACAAGGCCCACTGATGAAGGTGGGATTCCCATCCCATCAATGGCCACATGCCCGTCATTTACAATCTCCCAGGTACAAATGAGAACTGACCTCATTTATGCCACTGACAAAGAACAGGGGAACATGAGGCAGTTAGACTTACCCAGGTTGAGCCCGCCTGATCCAGAAGGCCAGTCCTTGTTTTATAAGGATGAACATTCATCTATACCACACAGAAGGGAAGCAGGGGCAGCACAGTGTGTCCTGAGAAGGAATAATACGATAAGTACTTCAGACCATGAAAACTGTTATAAGGAGAAAGTCAGGGAGTTAGATTGGCTGAAGATGCGACTACAAAGAGACCACCTTGCCCGCTTTGCCAAAGGAGAAAAGCCAGACCCTCAACCTAGGAAGGGCATTCTAAAAACCTCTGTATATTCAGAGGAAAGGGGGAATTCCCCAGACTCCCTGGTAGGGGGGATAAGGAAATTAGGTTCTATCCTGGTCCTGAAAGGAACTCCTGGGAGAGTGACCCTGAGAGTTGCCTTAGGTCCAGACGAGAGGAGTTAAGACCCTGTGTTTCTGGGAGATATTCCCAGTCTCATAGAGATAGTGTGCACCTAGAACACAGGAAAGGGAGTACCAGTAGGAGCTCTGAGTAGGAAGGTGAATGGACCCAGGCACAGAAGAAGAAAAATACAGGGAAACAAAATAAAGTGTTTTGTCAAAGACCCAATGAGACAAATCAAAGCCATAAAGAGCTTCCTGACTCCATACCACAAGAATACCAAGTATTCGGTGTGGGAGCACCTCGAACTTTATGAGCAGATGATGACATCATTCCAGATTAGGAATGATGTGAAGTGTTTAGCATTTGCAAAAAAGACTTTCTCACCTGAGTACTCCCGTTTCTCTGCCGGAATGGAGAACCAGGATCATTATAAAGGGCCGCTATAAGGCAGCCATTTTGAAATAATTCAACACATAGGAACCCACAAGAGGCACCTGAGGATGGATATAACTTGCAGTGTGGGGAAGATCATGCGCCTAGGGAGTTTGGGCAGGATTTAAAGCGGGCATTTGCTCAGACTTCCTGGCGCGTAAACACCAACGGTAGGGAGTTCATAACTATATATTTCCATGCGCTCCCCAAAAACATAATGACTCATTTGGTGCGTGATTTTCACAAGCATAGGACCCTGGATTGGGTGATTGAACAGGCCAACAGGATCTGTGAACTACCCCTTCATTGGATCTGGAGACGGGGAGAGCCTAAAGGTAACCCTTCTGCCAAAAAGCAAAATGGAAGGCAGAAGGGACCTCCAAACCCGGCACAATTGAATAGCAGTCAGGCATTGGCCCAGAACAATGATCCCTCTGATCCTGCCACCTCTATAAGTCCTAGGTACAAGGGTACCAAACCAATCCTGGGGTATGTATACACTCCCCCGGCCATAGGGTGGGAACCAATCGGGTAAGTACTGCCCTGGGAAACTTCCCTCCAAACTTTCCTCAGGAGAGAAGTATCACTCCACCTCCCAATCTGAACTTTTTCCTCAGATATCCTCCAAACCAGAACTTCCAAAACAATCCTCCTCTCTCGCCCCACACCCAGGACCATATATCCCAGAACCCGAGAGAAGAGAGATTCAGGATGGAAAATTATGGGGGGGAATTTACAGTACCCAAGTTGCTCTGGGAGAAGGGACCATTAGCCTTTTCAGGAGCAGCAGAGGTATGACTTGAGACCTCCATACCACCCACACAGGGTCTCGCATCTGGAGCAACAGGTCCAGCAACTGACCAATTATCTGGGGGTCATGCTGAGAGCTCAGTACAACCCTCAACCTAACCCTACCTCCCAGTATTCTCCAGCACCCAGGGCTGATGCCTCAGAGGGGAAATGATGGGAGGAAACCTCTGACAAACCACAGGTTCCTGATGAGGGGGCCCAGGTAAAGGGGAAATGCCAAGCCCTAGAGGAAACTTCCATTCTCACTCAAACAGAACCCCTAAAAACCTCTCATCCTCTAAGTGTCTCTTGTACCCACAAAATGTTAGAACCCAAATACCAAAGGGAGAGGAGAGGCCAAAGTAGAACCCACTTTGTGGAGGAACTCCGGATTATCCCCTTTGAAAGACAATAATCCCTGGAAGAATCAGGTACGCAGACCTTCTCTTTAAAAAATGGGGGAATCCCTCCCAAAGAAAAATGGGTCCCAAAAGACCTTGAGTGGGACAGCCTAAGTGTGGGGACCGACTCAGAACCAGAAACTATTCAACCCCAAACACGTGAGTCAAACAGAATGGAAACGGAGGGGGTGTTCTCTCTCCAAACAGGTTCTGAGAACTGTCACCAGGTAACGGGGGACACCAAGGAGTGGGGGAAAAGAAGGATGCCCGTTGCGAGTTGCAAAGATTTTGTTACAGATTCCCAAACTCCAACACAGAAAACTGCTCAAGATCACACAGTGTTGAAGTTCAATATTAAGACAATTACCACCGGGCTATCAAACAACTTACACTTTCTTTGCACCTTGGTGGAAAAAGAAGGCCACTTCTATGCACCGGTTAAGGTGCAGGGTCAGTGTGAATTATCAGCTCTGGTGGATACTGGATCCAAAAGCACCCTCCTGTCCAAAAAGGCCTTTGACCAACTAAACTCAGGATGGGGGGGGAGATCCACCAAATTCCACTCACACCACTTCCCAGACAACTCATACATTTCGAAGGGACTGTGGATCTGGAAATTAAATTGGACGGCATCGGCTAAAACATCGAGTGATCGTTGTGACTGCAGAGGGCACACCTTGTTTACTGGAGAACGATCTCCTGAGGAGGGTATCACCTCTGATCGATTGTGTGAACAAGGTACTCTGGACTTAGACTAACCGCACTATCAAATTAAAAATGAGTACCAATTATGTAAGCCTGAATGGTAACTGTCACGTAATTGTTCAACGCTCTGAGAATGTAGACTTCCATTTCAAGAATAACTAAGTCCCAGACATCACTGTCATCTCTGTAGGAGAACAAACTGGTGATGGGAACACTTCTCCATTCTTGTAAATCAACCTTCCTCCCAGTTTTAAGTGGCAATCCACACTGAAAGGGATCACCCTAAAATTTTACACCAGTCAAAAATCAGAAGAAGCTTTGAGCCCCATGAAACCAGACAAGGAAGTACCTGCTCAAAGTCTGACAGACATTCATAAAAAGGGCGAGTAGATGTTTTTCCCCATTCAGGTAGATGAGGGGTCAGTGCTTGCCAGAGTATGCCTGAATAATCGAAGGAGCTTCATCAGCAAAGAATTTTTAAGGAATCTCCTAAAAGATCAGACCATTCCCACATTTACATTTATTGACAAATGGGACGGAGATCGGGAAACCCGAAATTCCAAACATTGCCTGCCTAGCAGGTGTATGCTAAAAGTTTCCATTGGCAACAAAAGCATAGAACATAATTGTTGGGTTGTGAGAGGTGTCCCTTCCGCCTTTTATCTGGGAAGTGACATTCTCAACTGATTCACAATCAATTTGGACCTAATTAATCATAAAGCCTGGTTTCGACAGGGGCGGGGGGTCACCCCATGGGCTTTGACAACACTGAACAAGCCTTCCTGTCAGCTCAATTGCTGTCTTATGCCATTGAAGTGCAAGAAGAGGTTACCATCCCAGGGCAGGTGCAACAATGTACTTTTCCCCTCAAAATTAAGTGAGGACAGAACCTCAAACATCAGGACGCATATATAAATCTAAATTCCCATCTCAAACAACGAGGTTTGTATTCAAATCCGACACATCTAGTAGACACAGAAAACAACACCATTTGAATATTGGTAGATAACAGCAACCCCCCTCGAAATATCACTTTGGGTGCAGACACCTTTATTGGAATGGCGGTTGATGGCCAACATTATTCAATTGATTTAGGTAATAAAATCATGGGACCAATCCCAAATGACTGTTTCAACATCAGCAACGGTATTCCTTCAGACATTTTTTATACTAGGCATGACGGGAATTTCCTGGTGTACTCTTCCTGCCCATACGTTGTGGAAGAGGTGACCTGTGACATTAGGAGGCAGGAGGTAGTGTTCAGTGTCAAGGCCCACTACCTCAAATTCCCTGTCCAGGTCAACATCAAAAGAGAACTCTTCTCCCAACTGGAGGATACCGCTGAAATTGCTAAGCCTGAGGTCTTCCCAGGTTTCAAGCAGATGGTCGAGGAAAGGATCAATCTTGCTGATGCCTGTGAGACCGAGGAGAAAAGACAAAAGCTAAAACAGGTCTTCCTGGAACTCCAAGATATCTTTTCAGTGGATTCATACGACTGTGGACGCACATCCATTCATTCAACCACCATTTCCACAGACCCCGAAAGGGCTCCAGTATTTGTGAAACAATACCGGTTACCTATTGTATCTATACCGGTTACCGGTTACCATTTGTGATGTCATCTTTGATGTCATGGGTGTTAGTGTTAGCAGTGCACAGTAGTGGTGCGAGTTAATAGTGGTGCGAGTTGGACCTAATATGATAGCAACCTCGTCTGTTTCCTCCACCCTCCCATTACTGTTTTTTCCTCCCCACCACCCCCCCAGCACTATCTGAAATGTTGTCAGGCCTAGTATGATAGTTGCTTGTTTTGTTCCTCCCCGCCCTTTCTGCACCCCTCTCCCTCACCTTTTGTTTTTCTCTGGCTCTACCAGAAATGTCGTCAGGCCTAGTACGATAGTCTCCTGTCTGTTTCCATTTCCTTCCCACTCTCCCCCTCCCATCCTTATCTATGTCTTAGCTCTTGCACTATCTGAAATGTCGTCAGGCCGAGTACGATAGTCTCCTGTCTGTTTCCATTTCCTTCCCACTCTCCTCCTACCCTCCCTATCTATGTCTTAGCTCTTGCACTATCTGAAATGTCGTCAGGCCGAGTACGATAGTTAATTTCACATCCTTACTGTTCATGGCCTGTAAGAATGTCGTTGTATTTTCCCTTGTTCCCTCCCTTGCCTTGAAGCGCTTTGAAACACATTGTGTATAGGCGCTATATAAATAAACGATCATATCATATCACATCATAGTTATGGTTGCTTAGCTTACCATAACTGGCAAAGTTCTGTGGTTTTTCAGTTTTACTTATAACCACAATATGGATGGGTTGTTATTAGTGCAAAGTAACTATAATATCCCTTTAACAAAGGTTTTGCACTGAATTTGACAGGTTTTGATTAGGGCAACTGAACCATAACGTCCCTTTAACAACGTTTTTTCATTGAATTTCATGGGTTTTTACCTTTACCAGTGCATGCTATTTTCCTACAACTTACTAATATCATACTTACCCCAATATAGCAACACTTCTGTCCAATTTACAATATTTCACTTTAAAGCTCTGCCATTTACCAACTTCTAGAATCATTTTTAATACTTCTATAAACTTTTTTGCAACTTTTTCCACTGTTTTTGCATCCGTCGACGCCCACAAACATCTGATGTCATCACAGACCTTCTGGACAGTGCCACGTGACCATGCGCTCGCACGCAGCTTGATGACGTGTCTGTGAAGGCGTCGGCACTCGCGATCGGGTCCATGCTTCGAGGACTTGTTGGCACTGCATTTTCCCGACTTATCTAGGAACATTCAAGGTCAAAATGTACCCTTGCACAGCTCCTACACCTATATTTACTCATTATCCATTGACAGTCTAGTATAAAGCACATACTTAGAAGAATATTAGCAAAACTGCTATTTCTCTTAAAAATGGCATCAACTATTGCCATCCCTCCTCCCCAAGAGCCACCACCACCACCAGCAGCTGGAGGACCTACACAACAAAAAAAAGTGCAGTACTTCCAAAGATAATGAAGAGGACCAAGAAGATGAGGTAGAGGAGATGCCTACCTCTAGCACCCAGAGAGAATCATTGGTGTGGCAGTCAGTTCTTTACCACTGTTGGGAGTGTACCAAAGGCTAAAGCTACCAAAGTGAAATGCACTGAGTGCATTGCACACAGTCGCAGCCAACCTGTGACAGTACTCCTACGGGACCACCTCCATGCGCCGCCACACCAAATCCAACCACTGCAATGCTCTCAGAAAGGTTGTTCCTTTCTCAGCAAGTAGTAGGCTGTCTTCCTCCACCTCATCTTCCCCAACCAATGCGATAACCACACAGCCTACTTCTGTGGTACACAATATCCCACCAGCTACTTTGCAAGCAATAAAAGAGGCTGTTGATCCATAACTCCTCTGTTGAACCAAATCTCCTCTGTGTATACAGCAACACACCACTCTGCAGGGAGAAGCAATTTTGCCGTGCGTTTGAGGCTGTAATCAAGGAGCATGAGAAACACTGCCCCCTACCTTAGAAGTAACACATGCGCAACATCTTACCCTGTCCATCTGCCCCTCCATATTAGTGCTTGGTGCCGCTTCCCTCATTTCCCTCTTCACCTTACGTTCTAACCTCTCCTGCAAACATTTTATTTTTAAAACAACAAAAGAAATGTTCATTTAGGAACCACCTTTCACAGTTAAAAAATAGAATTTAAAAAAAATCTTATAGACTCCATCTACTTTACGTTTCTCAGTAAAGTACATAGACTCAATATGTTTTTCCCAACATTTCCATTAGCATTTTGTGTTATGCTAATGGGAATGTGACGTTCATCCCCCGTTCCAGGGACCGGAACAGGGGATAACAGCCCGGCAGCCCGAGTTATCGGCCCAAGTGAAGTGTGTCTGTGTGCGCCCTGATGTCTGAGGGCTTTGGCGGGTTATAAATAAGTAAATAAATAAATAAATAAATAAATAAATAAATAAATAACAAGGGCTCCGGAACCATTATCCTCCATTGCAGCCCTGGGGGATAAATGCCATTACCACCCCTAGTTCCCAAAGCGGAAAATAGATTTGTCTTCCTACAGCGGGACACCGTAGGAAGGAAGGATTTTTTAACCTACATTTTTCACATTTTAAAGAAAACTATTTACAATTTACAAAACCACTGTTTCGGGACCAAGACGCTGCTCCTGCCGCAAATTTGATGAAAATCCATCCAGCGGTTTGAGCTGTAGGCGTGTAATTTGGGACCCCCTATAACTTTGCTCCCCCCCCTTGACGAAACCTCACCAATCTTGCCATAAACATTCGTAGCGGGCCATATACTGTCTTTGCAATGTTTGGTGAAGATTCGTCCAGGGGGAGCGAAGTTATAAGGCTCCCAGAAAGTGCTCTTCCTATGAGATGAGCAACTTAACCATAACTATATATATCTCACAGGGAGTCATTTACTTGGTGCTCGTCGGCAAAAAGAAAGAAAATAAATAAAATGTGTTTTGTTAAATGGTGAAAATGTCTTTTTATACGTGTATGCTGTGATTGTTGTCCAATCTATGCAAATCATCCGGGGAAATATGTGCGTAAAAAGTTCTGAACCTCTTTTTCTTTCTGTTATTAGAGAACTAGCCTCCTTCATTTTCAGCCTGGAGGCAAGAGGGGAGTCAGGTGGGAGCCCCAGCGACCCCGGAAAAGAAGGAAGAAAATGGGGTGCTGTGTCAAACCCTCCAACCCAGTGAGGGAAGGGGAGGCTGGAGTGCCCACTCCCTAAAAAAGGAAGAAAGGGGGTGCCGTGCCACACCCTCCAACCCAAATATGGAAGGGGAGGCTGGAGTGCCCACTCCCCAATGAAGGAAATTGCACTTAGTCAAACCCCACTCAGCCTTGCTCTTCCCCAACAAAGAGTCATGGAAGAACAGTGGTGCATGTAGGGTCAATTCAAAGGCCCCAAACTCAAGTCTGTTTCACCTGAAAAGCAGGATCTTTCAACACGGACACAAAACAGCTTTGCATGTGTGATTGCAAAGGAAAACTGAAAGGCCCTGCCAAAAATGACTACCTGTCATTACCCAAGGAAAAACAGCATTTTGATTCACAAATCAAGAAGAAAAATCAAAAGTCCCTTTCACATGAAAAACAGGATTTTTAAACACGGTCACAAAATGGCTAGGCATGTGTATTTATAGTTTAAATGTGACAACTGTACCACTGCTAACAGGAAAAATGTCAGGGAAAAAGACATGGTGCGTGTTGACAAAAAGTAATGTATGTTATGTTTCGTATACAAAATACCAGTGACATTTGAAGAGCCACTTTGTTTTCCATGGAAAAAGTCAGCCCAATGGAAACCCTTTTGTCTTGTGGGTGGGCAAACTTCACAAAGAAATCTCCCACTGCCAGTCTGGATGTTACATACTCCATCTAATTACAACTGCAATAAAGTGTGTCCTGCTAAAGGTATGGAAACCCCAGTGTTCCATAGACTTGCTGGCTCTGAAGGCAGAGATAGCAGGACAGTTCCCCTTGGCTGGAGCATGACTAAAAGGTGTGAAGACTGGGGACTACAACTTCAAACAGGCAACCAACATCAAAGATCATGCTGCAAACACAAAGAGAATAATAAAAACTCTGGTTACAGGCTGACCCAGCAAGACCACATGTCCTGAAGGCAGGAGAGTTGCCATTTGTCCCAGATGAAGATTTACAATTAATTTAAAAGATCTATTATAACTTAGGCCCTTTTCCCAGCAACCAGAAGGCATATTTTCTTCATTTATGTACCATTTGTTTAGGTATTTTCAAGGTGGTTTTGGAGATATAAAATTCACCCACCTGTGGCTCAGGGAGCTGTGATGGCCATCTAAGATGTGTTTCTGGCTAATCTGAAAATGTTCCAAATATGAGAGTTGGTGAACGGTTGGAGGGTAAAATTATGAATATGGGTAATAAATTACATATTAATAACTGTTATGCTTTTTATGGAAATGGCTGAAAATTGCCACATGGCTGTGCTAAATGGCGCCAACCTGGCTGTTGTCTTATTTAATTCCCCATGATTAGCTGAAAACATGTATATTATGGCAGTTATTAGTCAAATTCTGATGTTTTGCCACATCACTAGTTTTTGCCAAAATATTTGACATTGGAACAAATGGGGTTGGGGCCGTGGCTAGGCGCTGCTGGAGATAGTCGCTTTATCCGGAGCTCCCGTCCCAGCGTTCTTTTCACATTTATAATGGTGCCTTATTCGGTCAAATAAGGATTTAATATAACTTGCCTGCTATTAGTATCATTGCGGTCTAAGCTGCAGCTCCAGCGGTACTCGAACAAACCTCACTGAAGATGATAGATTCATCTGCGCACCTCCAGAGAGTGGGGCCTATGGCAGGGAGGTTGCGTAAGTTAACACCAAATGCGTCTAGTCAGCTGGTTGGCTGACGCGTCAGCAAATATTACGGCTAACGCCGGGAAGCACGTTTTCTTCATGACAAAGGTAACGCTGGATTTAAAGGCACACACTCCATTTTAAAGGAAGTAAATATACATTCACACAGTTTATGTGTGTTTATAAAGACATTTTTATCTCTAAATAGGAGGAATCATTTTTGGGGTGCATTCACATGAACCAGAACAAAACAAACATCTCTTCGCTTGTTTCTTTATGACTTTTACAATAACAAGTATCCATATTTGAATAATTACACCACTATTTATCTCTCATTAGAGATTTTAACGACAATACTGGATAACATGCTTGCTCTGGAGGTATAAGAATGGATTTGGTTGAAGACGGCTCCTCATAGTAACTATTTATGTACAATTTTACACAGAACAAGGCTGCACAATTCCTGTCTAGCTGATTAATAATGCTTATAACTATATACTGGGAAAACACTCTTTCACTAACAAAAGTCATCCTGTACCACATGCTTTAAGAGGCGTGATTCATATCATATATACTGTTCAAGCAGGTATACATCTGGTACCTCATTTGTGGGCTTCAACATGACCTCAAAGAAAGTGATTTCAAATGATTTACCATCAACATCCGCGAGCAATGCCCCTAAAAGGCAAAAAAGTGACTGTCCCACACCGAAAGATGACATACAGGATCCAGTCATGCACGCCATTCTAGACAAAATCAAATCACTTAAGACATTTATGGAAGCCAGAACGGCTACATTACAATTACTGGATGACAAATGGTCCTCTTTTGAGACAAGGATAAATGAAGTTGAGAGAAGAATCAGCAACACCGAAGATGTAGCAGGAAAAGTGATACAGCTTGAGAATGTGGTCACTTCTCTACAGAAACAAGAAGAGAATTTAGAAGACAGAAACAGGAGAAATCATATTCGAATTGTTAGCCTGCCAAATAATATTGAAAAAGACAACCCTACCATGTTCCTTTATTACATGCTCCCTCTGCTTTTGGATCTTCTAGCTTCTATACAGCTCAATATCCAAAGAGCTCATTGTGCTGGACCTAAAACACCATCTAGGAACTCTCAGAGAACTTTAATTTTTTGCAGTACTGGATTATACGCATGTTCTCCTCATCATGGACAAGGTGAAAGAAAACAAACTACTTATCTGGGAAGGTACAAAGATATTTTTTCACAAGATTTGTCCAATGCCACAGCAGCGAAAAGAAATGAGCTACTGGCGTTTAGACCAGCGTTGAGACAACCTAACGCCAGATATGGGATAATCCACCCAACATCTCTAAAGGTTACCCTAAATGGGCACTCCTATACCTTTCAAAATCCACAAAGTTTTATTCAAAACCATAGGAGAGATGAGATGGACACCTCTAAATCAATATCTACTTAAAGTTATTATATGCACCACCTTTTTCTGTTATCTTTTTCATATCGCTGGGATGTGGCGGAGGATAGACCCATCTGTACCTGGTTCTCCAGCCCTATCAATTTTTGACATTTTACGAACATGGATTGGAGTGGCTGTATCCAGCTAGCCACTACTTGGTAATTTACTTGCCGGTTCGAATGGAAATCAGAAAATTCCATGGTATTTTTGTTTGTCATCCCCATCTCCTTGTGTTTCTTTCCCTTCTTTGTTTCGTATTACCAATGCCGTATTGCTAGCTATAAAGTTGTATATATCGCTGTTATTACCATCAATGACGCTTAATATTACCACATGGAATGTTAAAGGTCTACACAATACCATTAAGAGGCAGAAAATCATATTGCACCTGAATAGGTCTAAGCCATCTATAGCATGTCTAAAGGAATCCAAACTTATGCAAGTAGAAGCTAACAAGTTGAAACGTTTGTGGGTAGGCCATGTGCACTCAAGTGCAGCAGATGGGAAAAGAATTGAGTTATCAGTCTCATTAACAAGCATCTCCAATGTAAAGTGTTACCCACAGAAATTGATAATGTTGGAAGATGGCTCTTAGTGAAACACCTTATTAACTTCATTTAATATGCCATCTTGAATATTTATGGTCCCAATAAACCTGTTCCTTCATTTTGAGCTCTGTTAAGGAACAGAACTCTCAAATCCCACTAAACACTCGAATAACCTCATTCTATGTGGTGATTGTAACAAGGTTCTTGATTCTCTTCTTCATAAAAAGGCCAATGTACGATTTTAAATCTACCAAATCTCATATACAATTCCAAATCTTCATCTTCGAATTAGGCCTCATTGATTCCTGGCGTATTACCCATCCATCGTCTCTAGACTATACTTTTTATTCACCTCCCCATAACTCCTTTTCGAGAATCGATTATGTCTTCAGATCTAAATCACTAGCTAATCATCTATCAGAGGCCACAATAGAGAGCATCACAATATCCGACCATGCCTCTGTTCACGTAAAATTTTCTAATTCACAGAATGTTCATTATAATAACAGATGGAGTTTCAACTCAGCACTCTTGAAAGATGAACAATTTGTGAAATGTATTCATCAACAACATCCTCACTTCTTTGATGAAAATACCTCAGCAGACACTTGAGTACATAATTATTGAGACTGCTATAAAGCAGTATTAAGAGGACACATTATGTCATATTCCGTTGCCAAGAAATTTAAAACTTAAAAATTTAAAAAGGAAGCTAAGGATAATCTTCAACTCATTAAAATTTTACAATTAGAATATATTCGGACTAATGAAGCTCTTCTCCTCCAGAATATTATCAAGCTAAGAATACAGCATAAAAATTTAGCAACTGAGTATTCTTGCACTAATCATTTGAAATACAAATCCAAGATTGATCAGTTCTTGAATAAAACAGGGAGAGCTCTTGCGTCCTATCTTAAGCCAAAAAAAGACAAATCAAAAGTCACTGTTATTACAGATGAAGATGGTACAAGAGTCATGAAAGATAAAGATATCCTGCAGGTATTTTTTAAAGTTCTATCAAAAATTTTATTCTTCTGATTCAGTACCCAATAATACAGATGCTGTAGACTTCTTTAAGCATATTCATAGTAATTCATATGAAAATCCTAATTTACAATATTTAGACTCCCCCATATGACCGATTGAAGTACACAAAGCCATTAATGATCTTAAGAAAGGTAAGGCCCCGGGCCCAGATGGTTTTTCAATGGATTACTTTGTGAGTTTCAGGGATATATTAGTCCCTATACCTAATGAACTTGTTACCTTATTTATTGCACAAGAGAAAGCAGCAGGATCCTTTTCCGAAGTAATGCTTATTGTATTGCCCAAGCCAAATAAAGACCCTAAAAGGTTCAAAACTATAGACCCATTTCTTTAATTAATACCGACTGTAAGATCTTTGCTAACCTTGTATCCAATAGACTTATCCCATATCTTCCACATTTTATCAAAAATTATCAGGTTGGTTATGTTAAAGTTAGATCATCCTCAGCTAACACCATGTTCTTTATGAATATTCTTGCGGTCATCCATAACTCCCACAATCCATATTCAGCTTTGGCCCTTGTTGCAGAGAAAGCTTTTGACAGAGTAGAATGGAACTACATGTTCGAAGCTCTCGCCTGGCACAGTGTTCCTAATTCATACATATCCATGATTAAAGTACTTTACTCCAATCCTACTACTTCAGTTTTCATTTATCCCCTTTCTCCGTCTCTATATGGGTACTCACTAAGGTTGCCCCTCTCACCCCTTTTATTTATTCTAGCTTCAGAACCGTTCCTGGAAGAAATTCGACAAGATAAAAACATAAATGGAATTCAATATTAAAACATTAAATTTAAACTGGCGGCCTAATCAGATGACATCTTACTCTTTTTGAATATATCAGATAAGTGTTTAGATCATTAACTAACATTATCACATGATTTTCTCTGGCATCAGGTTATAAACTCAAAACTGACAAATATGAGATATTACCACTCAACATTCATTGCACCAAACACCACATTTCAAGGCTTGGAAATAAATGCTCTCCAGCTGGTATCAAATATTTAGGTATTCACATTGAGCCTTCAAAGAAGAATATAATTAAAAATAACACAGCCAATATTCTAGTTAAAGTGAAAGAATTAACCAATTTGTGGTCCCTCCTTTTCTTATCCTGGTGGGGCCGACTCAAAACTGTTAAAATGATGATTTCCCCAATTATTCTATATTATCTATGCATGCTCCCAATTAATATTCCTGCTTCCTTTTTAAATCCTTGGATACCTGTATCCTCCAATTTCTCTGGGGGAAAAAGAAACAAAGGATATCATTATGTAAGCTTAAGAGGCCCAGAACAGAAGGAGGAGTAAGTTTCCCTGATTATAAAACTTACCACTCAGCCTTTGTTTTAAGACAAGTTCTGTCGTGGTTTATCCCTGCATCTCTGGATATGCCTAGTTGGTATGCTATAAAAAAGGCGATGGTCTCCCCATATACTCTAAGAGATTGCCCTTATATTAAAAACAAATAATAAACACTTCTATAGTACTAGTATTAATGTCTCCATTATGTACCTTTGAACATTTTTATTACCGCTAACTTCAAAAAGGTCTCAGTTAATTTCCCAATACAATTGGATGAACCCCCTAATAAAAATAAATAAAAGAACCATATGTTGGAGGCCATGGCTTTCTCTCGGCATCAATTATGTGGGACAATTGTTCAATCAGGGGCTTCCTTTACCTTTGATGAATTCACAGCAAAATGTAATGCACTATTGTTTCTATTCCAGCAATATGCTAGACTTTTGGAAGCTATTTTGGAAAATTATAATACTCTAATATATAATGTGACTACCTTTCCTACCTAAAGATTACTTCTATTATCTAACCCTGATGTTACAGCAGCCAGGTTCTACAAAGCAAGTTCACCTGCGCCAACGGAGGGGATTTTACTTAAATGTATAGAGGCGTGTAATCGCTTTCTCAATGACTCCCAGAGATGCTGGCCCTGTGGATGGTCCAATATTTTCCAAAACAATTGTTTCAGCTAGTCTGCATCAAACAATGTTCCTCTTTCATAATAGGGCATATGTCACTTCATTAATGCTTTTTAAAGGAGGCCTATCCCAAGATGATAAATGTTGGAGTATTCTTTGCAATCAGGGAACATTTAAACATACTGGGCCTCATTACGACCCTGGCGCTAAGGGGTTAACGGCGCCGTAAAAGGCTACGGCGCCGTTAACCCCTTAGCGCCTAATTACGAGGTCCCTTTGTGGATCCCGACCTTAACGGCTGGTCTCGACCAGCCGTTAAAGTAGGGACCTGCAAAGGGACCTTGAAGGTAATTACTGTACCGCAATTTGCGGTACCGTAACTACCGCATTCCCCATTCCCATTGAGCCCTATGGGGCAAAAATGGGAATGGGGAAGGGCCAATGGTGCATGGGGAATTACCGCCCCGCCAACCTTGGAATGGGGTGGTAATTCCCCATTGTACCATGGCGGACTCGTTACAATACCGGCAGCAACCATGGTGCTAATAGCGCCATTGGTTACCGCCGGTGTTGTAATGAGGGACACTATGTTTGAGTGTATATATGTCCAAGGTTTCTGGAAACAGGTGTGGCCAACTCTAAAACACATTTTTAAGATTCAATCAACGTTCTCCTCTACAGTTTTATTTCATGGTAGCAAAAGTATCCAAAACGCTATAAATAAGAATAACTGTTGCCTGTTTGATCGACTTTTGGTTATTGCAATTCAAACGATTACCTCTAATTGGAAGGACTTCAAGAGTGTTCATTTTAAAGTATGGTGGAATTCAGTTTGCAACATTCATAGAATGGAAAAATTATATTGCCTCGTCACCACGGCTACTGCGTGAACATGAATTGAAATGGCAATCATTCCTAGTGTTTCTTAGTAAAGCTTAGCGATAGGCAATAGGGAAAGATTATAACACTAGTTTTCACATTCATTATTGCTCCCCCCTTTGCTCCCTCGTGTTCATGATAGTCCTGTTTTGTCTAGTTTATGTATTGAAGTTCTTAATTATAAGTACCTTACATATCTGCTAGTTTATCCTAATTTCCAGCCTACTGCATTTGTGCTTATTACCTTATCTTCATTATACAGGGTTTGTGTGTTGCTTCTAATCATCCTATTTATGGGCATCTTGTGCTAATAATCCTTTGTAATGCCTATTAACACCATGCTATGAAATTCTAAGTACTGTTCAAATCTTGTATTCTTAATATTCTCAATAGAATTGTTTAAACATGAAGAAAGAACAAACAGGGCTTGTAAAGTAAGCTGCCATCTGTCTGCTCCAGACTCTTAAGCAAATCCATACAGAGGGGCTGGATTGGGGAGCAGAGAGACAGGCAACGGGCGTCCAATCCTATTTGCAAGAACTCTGGCAGGGTACTCCCCCAAAATTGTCAAATTAGTGGTGTCATTACAAGTATAGAAGGGGTACTGCACTTGGAAGAAGGGACAGTGCTACTGAAATTTACCATCAAAAGAGTCCTGCTGCAACTTACCATCTGATAGCTTCAAGGGAAGACCAGAGGAGATTGCTGAGAGTGCATCTGGGTGGAGCTGTATATTGCTAGGAAGGACAAAAAGCTGATGGGGGTCCAATGGTGGAGAGCAGGAGGCCATCCTTGAGAGTAGAGTGACCAGACCCCTGCCCTCTCTTTCCAGAGTGTCCTGAAATGCAGCTGCCTTTGCTGAACTCTAAACAGAGGCTTTCTATGTGAGTAGAACTGAGCCCCGGGAAACCAAAAGGTGGGGGAGCCTGCCTTAAATACTTTCCCTAAATAGTGGGTGGGGGGGACCAAAACTGTGTAGATCCTTAGCCTACTTAACTAAAACATAATTTAATTAATTCCACACTTGGTGGAACACTACGGGGCGATTTCTGTTGAAATTGGAAATTAACAAAGCTCACTTTCCAGTGTGTGCTGAAAATCTATAGGTTAGGGTTGTGGTGGGAATCTGGAGAAACCGGTGCTTCGTATTGGAATTCTAAGTAAACCTCTTGGTTCTTTGGGAAATCTGAAGAAAGAAGGATTCCCCATGTTTTCAGTTGCTTTCCATAACTGTTATTATTAGTGTTCAAGGTGCTCACACGTGTTTCGACCCCACAAGGGTCTTTATCAAGGCTGTGGTATTTATGTACCATACTGCAATTGACAATATTGCACAAGTCTATCAATGTGTGTGCAACATAATGGTTATGAAGTGAAACCAAGGTGGTCAGTGTTGGGTGGGTGAGGTGAGGTGAAGGAACCAAGGTTTCAGTACCCGGTGAGTACCACACGAGGTATAGTCTGAATTACATTTTGTACATTTTATACATCAAACAAACAATATTTTTAAATTGAGCATCATTTACATGTTAGCATGGTGTATCGATTGTGTGGTGCAGCAAGAAGAGCGGGTTAGCATCACGGGGGACAAGAGGAGGCAAACAAATGGAGGGTAAAGGCTTAGAATATTTAATAAATTCTACCTAAGTTGTTAGGGAGCCTGTACAATAGCCTCAAAGTACCTTGATCTCAATTAGACCTACCAAGTTATATGATCAAGTAAGCTTGGTAAGTACAGTGGGTGCCCTTAGGCTTCAGTTATTTGTTCTGCTGGATAGTATAGGTATTAAGCAAGTTGCATCTGCACCACACGGCCGCAAAAGTCATGATAGGTAGGTATTAAGCAAGTTGCATCTGCACCACACGGCCGCAAAAGTCATGATAGGTAGGTATTAAGGAAGTTGCATCTGCACACGGCCGCACAAGTCATGATAGGTAGGTATTAAGCAAGTTGCATCTGCACCACACGGCCCCACAGGTCATAATAGGTAGGTATTAAGCAAGTTGCATCTGCACCACACGGCCGCACAAGTCATGATAGGTAGGTATTAAGCAAGTTGCATTTGCAGCACAAGGCCACACATGTCATGATAGGTAGGTATTAAAGAAGTTGCATCTGCACACGGCTGCACAAGTCATGATAGGTAGGTATTAAGCAAGTTGCATCTGCACACGGCCACACAAGTCATGATAGGTAGGTATTAAAGAAGTTGCATCTGCAGCACACGGCCGCACATGTCAGGGTAGGTAGGTATTAAGGAAGTTGCATCTGCCCACGGCCGCACAAGTCATGATAGGTAGGTATTAAGCAAGTTGCATCTGCACCACACGGCCACACATGTCATGATAGGTAGGTATTAAAGAAGTTGCATCTGCAGCACACGGCCACACATGTCACGATAGGTAGGTATTAAAGAAGTTGCATTTGCAGCACAAGGCCACACAAGTCATGATAGGTAGGTATTAAGCAAGTTGCATCTGCACCACACGGCCGCACAAGTCATGATAGGTAGGTATTAAGCAAGTTGCATCTGCAGCACACGGCCACACAAGTCATGATAGGTAGGTATTAAGCAAGTTGCATCTGCACACGGCTGCACAAGTCATGATAGGTAGGTATTAAAGAAGTTGCATCTGCAGCATACGGCCGCACATGTCATGGTAGGTAGGTATTAAGGAAGTTGCATCTGCACACAGCTGCACAAGTCATGAAAGGTAGGTATTAAGCAAGTTGCATTTGCAGCACAAGGCCACACAAGTCATGATAGGTAGGTATTAAGCAAGTTGCATCTGCACCACACGGCTGCACAAGTCATGATAGGTAGGTATTAAGCAAGTTGCATCTGCACCACACGGCCACACATGTCATGATAGGTAGGTATTAAAGAAGTTGCATCTGCACACGGCCACACAAGTCATGATAGGTAGGTATTAAGCAAGTTGCATTTGCAGCACAAGGCCCAACAAGTCATGATAGGTAGGTATTAAGCAAGTTGCATCTGCACCACACGGCCGCACAAGTCACGATAGGTAGGTATTAAGCAAGTTGCATCTGCAGCACAAGGCCACACATGTCACGATAGGTAGGTATTAAAGAAGTTGCATTGGCACACAGCTGCACAAGTCATGAAAGGTAGGTATTAAGCAAGTTGCATCTGCAGCACACGGCCGCACAAGTCATGATAGGTAGGTATTAAGCAAGTTGCATCTGCAGCACACGGCCACACACGTCATGATAGGTAGGTATTAAGCAAGTTGCATCTGCAGCACACGGCCACACACGTCATGATAGGTAGGTATTAAAGAAGTTGCATCTGCACACAGCTGCACAAGTCATGAAAGGTAGGTATTAAGCAAGTTGCATCTGCACCACACGGCCGCACAAGTCATGATAGGTAGGTATTAAGGAAGTTGCATCTGCACACGGCCGCACAAGTCATGATAGGTAGGTATTAAGCAAGTTGCATCTGCACACGGCCGCACAAGTCATGATAGGTAGGTATTAAGGAAGTTGCATCTGCACACGGCCGCACAAGTCATGATAGGTAGGTATTAAGCAAGTTGCATCTGCAGCACACGGCCACACAAGTCATGATAGGTAGGTATTAAGCAAGTTGCATCTGCAGCACACGGCCACACATGTCACGATAGGTAGGTATTAAAGAAGTTGCATCTGCACACGGCTGCACAAGTCATGATAGGTAGGTATTAAGCAAGTTGCATCTGCAGCACACGGCCACACAAGTCATGATAGGTAGGTATTAAGCAAGTTGCATCTGCAGCACACGGCCACACATGTCACGATAGGTAGGTATTAAAGAAGTTGCATCTGCACACGGCCACACAAGTCATGATAGGTAGGTATTAAGGAAGTTGCATCTACACACGGCCGCACAAGTCATGATAGGTAGGTATTAAGCAAGTTGCATCTGCACAAGGCCGAACAAGTCATAATAGGTAGGTATTAAGCAAGTTGCATCTGCAGCACACGGCCACACAAGGCATGATAGGTAGGTATTAAGCAAGTTGCATCTGCACCACATGGCCGCACATGTCATGATAGGTAGGTATTAAGCAAGTTGCATCTGCAGCACACGGCCACACATGTCATGATAGGTAGGTATTAAGCAAGTTGCATTTGCAGCACAAGGCCACACAAGTCATGATAGGTAGGTATTAGGCAAGTTGCATCTGCAGCACACGGCCACACATGTCATGATAGGTAGGTATTAAGCAAGTTGCATTTGCAGCACAAGGCTGCACAAGTCATGATAGGTAGGTATTAAGCAAGTTGCATTTGCAGCACAAGGCCGCACAAGTCATGATAGGTAGGTATTAGGCAAGTTGCATCTGCAGCACACGGCCACACATGTCACGATAGGTAGGTATTAAAGAAGTTGCATCTGCACACGGCTGCACAAGTCATGATAGGTAGGTATTAAGCAAGTTGCATCTGCAGCACACGGCCGCACATGTCAGGGTAGGTAGGTATTAAGGAAGTTGCATCTGCCCACGGCCGCACAAGTCATGATAGGTAGGTATTAAGGAAGTTGCATCTGCACACGGCCGCACAAGTCATGATAGGTAGGTATTAAGCAAGTTGCATCTGCAGCACACGGCCGCACATGTCATAATAGGAAGGTATTAAGCAAGTTGCATTTGCAGCACACGGCCGCACATGTCATGATAGGTAGGTATTAGGCAAGTTACATCTGCACCACACGGCCACACAAGTCATGATAGGTAGATATTAAGCAAGTTGCATCTGCAGCACACGGCCACACACGTCATGATAGGTAGGTATTAAAGAAGTTGCATCTGCACACAGCTGCACAAGTCATGAAAGGTAGGTATTAAGCAAGTTGCATCTGCACCACACGGCCGCACAAGTCATGATAGGTAGGTATTAAGGAAGTTGCATCTGCACACGGCCGCACAAGTCATGATAGGTAGGTATTAAGCAAGTTGCATCTGCACACGGCCGCACAAGTCATGATAGGTAGGTATTAAGGAAGTTGCATCTGCACACGGCCGCACAAGTCATGATAGGTAGGTATTAAGCAAGTTGCATCTGCAGCACACGGCCACACAAGTCATGATAGGTAGGTATTAAGCAAGTTGCATCTGCACCACACGGCCGCACAAGTCATGATAGGTAGGTATTAAGGAAGTTGCATCTGCACACGGCCGCACAAGTCATGATAGGTAGGTATTAAGCAAGTTGCATCTGCAGCACACGGCCACACATGTCACGATAGGTAGGTATTAAAGAAGTTGCATCTGCACACGGCTGCACAAGTCATGATAGGTAGGTATTAAGCAAGTTGCATCTGCACACGGCCGCACAAGTCATGATAGGTAGGTATTAAGCAAGTTGCATCTTCAGCACACGGCCACACATGTCACGATAGGTAGGTATTAAAGAAGTTGCATCTGCACACGGCCACACAAGTCATGATAGGTAGGTATTAAGGAAGTTGCATCTACACACGGCCGCACAAGTCATGATAGGTAGGTATTAAGCAAGTTGCATCTGCACAAGGCCGAACAAGTCATGATAGGTAGGTATGAAGCAAGTTGCATCTGTAGCACACGGTCACACATGTCATGATAGGTAGGTATTAAGCAAGTTGCATCTGCAGCACACGGCCACACAAGGCATGATAGGTAGGTATTAAGCAAGTTGCATCTGCACCACACGGCCGCACAAGTCATGATAGGTAGGTATTAAAGAAGTTGCATCTGCACCACATGGCCGCACATGTCACGATAGGTAGGTATTAAAGAAGTTGCATCTGCACACGGCTGCACAAGTCATGATAGGTAGGTATTAAGCAAGTTGCATCTGCACACGGCCGCACAAGTCATGATAGGTAGGTATTAAGCAAGTTGCATCTTCAGCACACGGCCACACATGTCACGATAGGTAGGTATTAAAGAAGTTGCATCTGCACACGGCTGCACAAGTCATGATAGGTAGGTATTAAAGAAGTTGCATCTGCACACGGCCACACAAGTCATGATAGGTAGGTATTAAGCAAGTTGCATCTGCAGCACACGGCCACACAAGGCATGATAGGTAGGTATTAAGCAAGTTGCATCTGCACCACATGGCCGCACATGTCATGATAGGTAGGTATTAAGCAAGTTGCATCTGCAGCACACGGCCACACATGTCATGATAGGTAGGTATTAGGCAAGTTGCATCTGCAGCACACGGCCACACATGTCACGATAGGTAGGTATTAAAGAAGTTGCATCTGCACACGGCTGCACAAGTCATGATAGGTAGGTATTAAAGAAGTTGCATCTGCAGCACACGGCCGCACATGTCAGGGTAGGTAGGTATTAAGGAAGTTGCATCTGCAGCACACGGCCGCACATGTCAGGGTAGGTAGGTATTAAGGAAGTTGCATCTGCAGCACACGGCCGCACATGTCATGATAGGTAGGTATTAAGCAAGTTGCATCTGCACACGGCTGCACAAGTCATGATAGGTAGGTATTAAGCAAGTTGCATTTGCAGCACAAGGCTGCACAAGTCATGATAGGTAGGTATTAAGCAAGTTGCATTTGCAGCACACGGCCACACATGTCATGATAGGTAGGTATTAAGGAAGTTGCATCTGCACAAGGCGGCACAAGTCATGATAGGTAGGTATTAAGGAAGTTGCATCTGCACACAGCTGCACAAGTCATGAAAGGTAGTTGCATCTGCACACGGCCGCACAAGTCATGATAGGTAGGTATTAGGCAAGTTGCATCTGCAGCACACGGCCACACATGTCACGATAGGTAGGTATTAAAGAAGTTGCATCTGCACACGGCTGCACAAGTCATGATAGGTAGGTATTAAAGAAGTTGCATCTGCAGCACACGGCCGCACATGTCAGGGTAGGTAGGTATTAAGGAAGTTGCATCTGCACACGGCTGCACAAGTCATGATAGGTAGGTATTAAAGAAGTTGCATCTGCAGCACACGGCCGCACATGTCAGGGTAGGTAGGTATTAAGGAAGTTGCATCTGCACACAGCTGCACAAGTCATGATAGGTAGGTATTAAGGAAGTTGCATCTGCACACAGCTGCACAAGTCATGAAAGGTAGTTGCATCTGCACACGGCCGCACAAGTCATGATAGGTAGGTATTAGGCAAGTTGCATCTGCAGCACACGGCCACACATGTCACGATAGGTAGGTATTAAAGAAGTTGCATCTGCACACGGCTGCACAAGTCATGATAGGTAGGTATTAAAGAAGTTGCATCTGCAGCACACGGCCGCACATGTCAGGGTAGGTAGGTATTAAGGAAGTTGCATCTGCCCACGGCCGCACAAGTCATGATAGGTAGGTATTAAGGAAGTTGCATCTGCACACGGCCGCACAAGTCATGATAGGTAGGTATTAAGCAAGTTGCATCTGCAGCACACGGCCGCACATGTCATAATAGGAAGGTATTAAGCAAGTTGCATTTGCAGCACACGGCCGCACATGTCATGATAGGTAGGTATTAGGCAAGTTACGTCTGCACCACACGGCCACACAAGTCATGATAGGTAGATATTAAGCAAGTTGCATCTGCAGCACACGGCCACACACGTCATGATAGGTAGGTATTAAAGAAGTTGCATCTGCACACAGCTGCACAAGTCATGAAAGGTAGGTATTAAGCAAGTTGCATCTGCACCACACGGCCGCACAAGTCATGATAGGTAGGTATTAAGGAAGTTGCATCTGCACACGGCCGCACAAGTCATGATAGGTAGGTATTAAGCAAGTTGCATCTGCACACGGCCGCACAAGTCATGATAGGTAGGTATTAAGGAAGTTGCATCTGCACACGGCCGCACAAGTCATGATAGGTAGGTATTAAGCAAGTTGCATCTGCAGCACACGGCCACACAAGTCATGATAGGTAGGTATTAAGCAAGTTGCATCTGCAGCACACGGCCACACATGTCACGATAGGTAGGTATTAAGGAAGTTGCATCTGCACACGGCTGCACAAGTCATGATAGGTAGGTATTAAGCAAGTTGCATCTGCACACGGCCGCACAAGTCATGATAGGTAGGTATTAAGCAAGTTGCATCTGCAGCACACGGCCGCACATGTCACGATAGGTAGGTATTAAAGAAGTTGCATCTTCAGCACACGGCCACACATGTCACGATAGGTAGGTATTAAAGAAGTTGCATCTGCACACGGCCACACAAGTCATGATAGGTAGGTATTAAGGAAGTTGCATCTACACACGGCCGCACAAGTCATGATAGGTAGGTATTAAAGAAGTTGCATCTGCACACGGCCACACAAGTCATGATAGGTAGGTATTAAAGAAGTTGCATCTGCACACGGCCACACAAGTCATGATAGGTAGGTATTAAGGAAGTTGCATCTGCACAAGGCCGAACAAGTCATGATAGGTAGGTATGAAGCAAGTTGCATCTGTAGCACACGGTCACACATGTCATGATAGGTAGGTATTAAGCAAGTTGCATCTGCAGCACAGCTGCACAAGTCATGAAAGGTAGGTATTAAGCAAGTTGCATCTGCACCACATGGCCACACAAGGCATGATAGGTAGGTATTAAGCAAGTTGCATCTGCACCACATGGCCGCACATGTCATGATAGGTAGGTATTAAGCAAGTTGCATCTGCAGCACACGGCCACACATGTCATGATAGGTAGGTATTAAGCAAGTTGCATTTGCAGCACAAGGCCGCACAAGTCATGATAGGTAGGTATTAAGCAAGTTGCATCTGCAGCACACGGCCACACATGTCATGATAGGTAGGTATTAAAGAAGTTGCATCTGCAGCACACGGCCGCACAAGTCATGATAGGTAGGTATTAGGCAAGTTGCATCTGCAGCACACGGCCGCACATGTCATGATAGGTAGGTATTAAGGAAGTTGCATCTGCATACGGCCGCACAAGTCATGATAGGTAGGTATTAAGCACGTTGCATCTGCAGCACACGCCACACAAGTCATGATAGGTAGGTATTAAGGAAGTTGCATCTGCACACAGCTGCACAAGTCATGATAGGTAGGTATTAAGCAAGTTGCATTTGCAGCACAAGGCCCAACAAGTCATGATAGGTAGGTATTAAGCAAGTTGCATCTGCACCACACGGCCGCACAAGTCATGATAGGTAGGTATTAAGCAAGTTGCATCTGCACCACACGGCCGCACAAGTCATGATAGGTAGATATTAGGCAAGTAGCATCTGCAGCACACGGCCACACATGTCATGATAGGTAGGTATTAAGCAAGTTGCATCTGCACCACATGGCCGCACATGTCATGATAGGTAGGTATTAAGCAAGTTGCATCTGCAGCACACGCCACACAAGTCATGATAGGTGGGTAGTAAGCAAGTCGCATCTGCAGCACACGCCACACAAGTCATGATAGGTGGGTAGTAAGCAAGTCGTATCTGCAGCACACGGCCACACATGTCACGATAGGTAGGTATTAAGCAAGTTGCATCTGCACCACACGGCCGCACAAGTCATGATAGGTAGGTATTAAGCAAGTTGCATCTGCACCACACGGCCGCACAAGTCATGATAGGTAGATATTAGGCAAGTAGCATCTGCAGCACACGGCCACACATGTCACGATAGGTAGGTATTAAAGAAGTTGCATCTGCACACGGCTGCACAAGTCACGATAGGTAGGTATTAAAGAAGTTGCATCTGCACACGGCTGCACAAGTCATGATAGGTAGGTATTAAAGAAGTTGCATCTGCAGCACAAGGCCGCAGAAGTCAAGATAGGTAGGTATTAGGCAAGTTGCATCTGCAGCACATGGCCACACATGTCACGATAGGTAGGTATTAAGGAAGTTTCATCTGCACACCGCCGCACAAGTCATGATAGGTAGGTATTAAGCAAGTTGCATCTGCAGCACACGGCCACACAAGTCATGATAGGTAGGTATTAAGCAAGTTGCATCTGCAGCACACGCCACACAAGTCATGATAGGTGGGTAGTAAGCAAGTCGCATCTGCAGCACACGCCACACAAGTCATGATAGGTGGGTAGTAAGCAAGTCGTATCTGCAGCACACGGCTGCACAAGTCATGATAGGTAGATATTAGGCAAGTAGCATCTGCAGCACACGGCCACACATGTCACGATAGGTAGGTATTAAAGAAGTTGCATCTGCACACGGCTGCACAAGTCATGATAGGTAGGTATTAAGCAAGTTGCATCTGCAGCACACGGCCGCACAAGTCATGATAGGTAGGTATTAAGCAAGTTGCATCTGCAGCACACGGCCACACAAGTCATGATAGGTAGGAATTAAGCAAGTTGCATCTGCAGCACACGGCCGCACATGTCATAATAGGAAGGTATTAAGCAAGTTGCATTTGCAGCACACGGCCGCACATGTCATGATAGGTAGGTATTAGGCAAGTTACATCTGCACCACACGGCCACACAAGTCATGATAGGTAGGTATTAAGCAAGTTGCATCTGCAGCACACGGCCACACAAGTCATGATAGGTAGGAATTAAGCAAGTTGCATCTGCAGCACACGGCCGCACATGTCATAATAGGAAGGTATTAAGCAAGTTGCATCTGCAGCACAAGGCCACACATGTCACGATAGGTAGGTATTAAGGAAGTTTCATCTGCACACCGCCGCACAAGTCATGATAGGTAGATATTAGGCAAGTTACATCTGCACCACACGGCCACACAAGTCATGATAGGAAGATATTAAGCAAGTTGCATCTGCAGCACACGGCCACACACGTCATGATAGGTAGGTATTAAGGAAGTTGCATCTGCACAAGGGCGCACAAGTCATGATAGGTAGGTATTAAGCAAGTTGCATTTGCAGCACACGGCCACACATGTCACGATAGGTAGGTATTAGGCAAGTTGCATCTGCAGCACACGGCCACACATGTCACGATAGGTAGGTATTAGGCAAGTTGCATCTGCAGCACACGGCCACACATGTCACGATAGGTAGGTATTAAGCAAGTTGCATCTGCAGCACACGGCCACACAAGTCATGATAGGTAGGTATTAAGGAAGTTGCATCTGCAGCACACGGCAGACACGTCATGATAGGTAGGTAGTAAGCAAGTCGCATCTGCAGCACACGCCACACAAGTCATGATATGTGGGTAGTAAGCAAGTCGCATCTGCAGCACACGGCTGCACAAGTCATGATAGGTAGGAATTAGGCAAGTTGCATTTGCAGCACACGGCCACACATGTCACGATAGGTAGGTATTAAAGAAGTTGCATCTGCAGCACACAGCCGCACATGTCATGGTAGGTAGGTATTAAGCAAGTTGCATCTGCAGCACACGGCCACACAAGTCATGATAGGTAGGTATTAAGGAAGTTGCATCTGCAGCACACGGCAGACACGTCATGATAGGTAGGTAGTAAGCAAGTCGCATCTGCAGCACACGCCACACAAGTCATGATATGTGGGTAGTAAGCAAGTCGCATCTGCAGCACACGGCTGCACAAGTCATGATAGGTAGGAATTAGGCAAGTTGCATTTGCAGCACACGGCCACACATGTCACGATAGGTAGGTATTAAAGAAGTTGCATCTGCAGCACACAGCCGCACATGTCATGGTAGGTAGGTATTAAGCAAGTTGCATCTGCACCACATGGCCGCACATGTCACGATAGGTAGGTATTAAAGAAGTTGTATCTGCACACGGCTGCACAAATCATGATAGGTAGGTATTAAGCAAGTTGCATCTGCAGCACACGGCCGCACATGTCATGATAGGTAGGTATTAGGCAAGTTACATCTGCACCACACGGCCACACAAGTCATGATAGGAAGATATTAAGCAAGTTGCATCTGCAGCACACGGCCACACACGTCATGATAGGTAGGTATTAAGCACGTTGCATCTGCACCACACGGCCACACAAGTCATGATAGGTAGGTATTAAGCAAGTTGCATCTGCAGCACACGGCCACACATGTCACGATAGGTAGGTATTAAAGAAGTTGCATCTGCACACAGCTGCACAAGTCATGAAAGGTAGGTATTAAGCAAGTTGCATCTGCAGCACACGGCCACACATGTCACGATAGGTAGGTATTAAAGAAGTTGCATCTGCACACGGCAGCACACGTCATGATAGGTAGGTATTAAGGAAGTTTCATCTGCAGCACACGGCAGACACGTCATGATAGGTAGGTATTAAGCAAGTCGCATCTGCAGCACACGGCTGCACAAGTCATGATAGGTAGGTATTAAGCAAGTTGCATTTGCAGCACACGGCTGCACAAGTCATAATAGGTAGGTATTAGGCAAGTTGCATTTGCAGCACAAGGCCACACATGTCACGATAGGTAGGTATTAAAGAAGTTGCATCTGCAGCACACGGCCGCACATGTCAGGGTAGGTAGGTATTAAGCAAGTTGCATTTGCAGCACAAGGCCGCACAAGTCATAATAGGTAGGTATTAGGCAAGTTGCATTTGCAGCACAAGGCCGCACAAGTCATAATAGGTAGGTATTAGGCAAGTTGCATTTGCAGCACATGGCCGCACATGTCATGATAGGTAGGTATTAAGCAAGTTGCATCTGCACACGGCTGCACAAGTCATGATAGGTAGGTATTAAGCAAGTTGCATCTGCAGCACACGGCTGCACATGTCACGATAGGTAGGTATTAGGCAAGTTGCATCTGCAGCACACGGCCACACATGTCATGATAGGTAGGTATTAGGCAAGTTGCATCTGCAGCACACGGCCACACATGTCACGATAGGTAGGTATTAAGCAAGTTGCATCTGCAGCACACGGCTGCACATGTCACGATAGGCAGGTATTAGGCAAGTTGCATCTGCAGCACACGGCCACACATGTCATGATAGGTAGGTATTAGGCAAGTTGCATCTGCAGCACACGGCCACACATGTCATGATAGGTAGGTATTAGGCAAGTTGCATCTGCAGCACACGGCCACACATGTCACGATAGGTAGGTATTAAGGAAGTTGCATCTGCACAAGGCGGCACAAGTCATGATAGGTAGGTATTAAGGAAGTTGCATCTGCACCACACGGCCACACATGTCACGATAGGTAGGTATTAAGCAAGTTGCATCTGCAGCACACGGCCACACATGTCACGATAGGTAGGTATTAAGCAAGTTGCATCTGCACACGGCCACACAAGTCATGATAGGTAGGTATTAAGCAAGTTGCATCTGCACCACACGGCCACACAAGTCAGGGTAGGTAGGTATTAAGCAAGTTGCATCTGCAGCACACGGCCACACATGTCACGATAGGTAGGTATTAAGCAAGTTGCATCTGCACACGGCCACACAAGTCATGATAGGTAGGTATTAAGCAAGTTGCATCTGCAGCACACGGCCACACATGTCATGATAGGTAGGTATTAAGCAAGTTGCATCTGCACCACACGGCCGCACAAGTCATGATAGGTAGGTACTAAGCAAGTTGCATCTGCACCACACGGCCACACATGTCACGATAGGTAGGTATTAAAGAAGTTGCATTTGCAGCACACGCCACACAAGTCATGATAGGTAAGTATTAAGGAAGTTACATTTGCAGCACACAGCTGCACAATTCATCATACGTAGGTTTCAGGCATGTTTGAAGCAAGTTACATTTGCAGCACAAGGCTGCACAGGTCATGAAAGGTGCAGGTCGGTTGTAGGTCGTGCATCACTGGCCTTGCACATCCCGGAAAGGCCACACCATGTGTGACAGGAGGCTACATCGGCAGCACCAGGCATTAGCAGTACGAGTCAGCGGAGTGGTTTCAGGAGCGGTGGTGTTGCAGGGTTAGCAATAAGCGCGCCCGCGTAACATAAGGATGAGTAGGGCTTAGGGCAACCCCTAGGTAAGGTCGAGGCTTAAAGGGTACGGATGGGGATGTGGTGGGGCGATTTAGTGAGTGCTTAGGAGTCTGAGAGTTTGCATGTTTTGCAGGTCCAGAAATTAGACGCAAACGTTGCAGAGAGAAGCGGACCTGCCGTGACTATGTAGGCGGAGGCCATTTAAATTCGAATTTCCAACAAGTACCAGAAGGCAGCAGAAACCGTCAATGTGCAGGTAGAGACCGCAACCAGATTAAGGTTTTGGATGGTGCATGGGTCCGGGTGATCAGACAGAACATAGAAGGCATCGAGTTTGGCATTGACGATAAGGAGGAAAGGGCAGATCTAACTAAATAAAAAAATTCTTATATAGCGCAACACTAACCCAAAGGTCTCAGGGCTCCCAGATCTGAAATCCACTTTCCAGCAAGACACTGAGGGACAGCAGAGAAACAGTCAATGCGCAGGTTAAAAACACGGTGTGTCGGTGAGACCAGTATAGGCTTACCGAAGTAAAGAGACCTCATGAACACAGCGTCGGAACGCCGGGCACCAGTATAGGCTTCTAGGATAACAGAGAAGAGAGCGAAACGCACGGCGAGATACAGTCAGCCGGGAGAACTAGGGTAAGGCCCAACACTTAAGGCTGCCAGGTTTGAAATTCAACATGTATGCAACATTCAGTAATGTAGGAAGTCTGGTAAGGAGCAAGCAGTCAGAAGCGCGAAATGGCAGACGTGTGAACAAAAGCGACAGCAGCGGCTTCTGCAACCCTGATCGCGAATGATTACACAGAGAGAACATGATAAGCCACAAGTAAGAGTATGCTCAGAATTTCAAACCTGCAGCCCCACATACAGGGGGTGCGCGACGCCCTGCGGAAGCGGTCAAGAACAGTGCAGACGGCAGCAGCGAGAAGTACCTGAGGGGCCGGGTAGAGATCAGCACTGCCAGGGTGCAGTGCCCAGAGGTGATTGCAGCAGCGCTAGGTCAAAGAAGACCACAGGTGGAGGAGGTTAGGAAGGTGACTCAGCGGTGGAGTAAAATGAAGAGAGGGGTTATTCAGTCAGCGTTGTGTGGACAAGCAGCAGGAGGACGACAGGTGATGTGGGGGGGAGGATGAGAGATAGGCTGCTTGCAGCGAGGATATGAGTGCGAGCAGTGGACCGACCACAATGACGAGGGAAGGTATTTCTGAGGCCACATTTACCTGCTGGGTTAGTGCAAGTGCGCTGTGAGGACATAAGAGATGGATTAAGAAGCGTGGAGTGGGGAGTGGCTCGGCCACCCAGCCACGGCCGGACAGGCCAGACAGGGGCCTTAGAACGTGCCTTAGAACAGGCCAAAAAGCGGGCCTTAGAAACGGCCCTACAAGCAGGGGGATGGCTTCGTCTCACTGGCTCCTTCACTTGGATATCAGGATATGAGCAGCCAATCAGGCTGTGGGGAGGGTTCTGGGGCACACAAGTGAGTCTTACTGCCTCCAGCAGAGAGCGGTGGAAATCTTGAAAGTACAAGGCCTTACCTCCATCACGTTGCCAAGATGAGGATCCACTCAGCTGGGAGAAAGGCATGACAGAAGGAGAGAAGCAGACGTAGCCCTCCCGACAGCAGGGATTTTCAGACTTATCTGTGCATGGAGCCTGTATAAAGCCTGTACAGTGTGCTGGCAGTCCTGGGAACCTTGTCTCTATGCAGACTAAGCATTGCAAGCAGGCTGCATAAAGCATGTACAGTGTGATGCCAGTCCTGGGACCCCTGTCTCTATGGCGACTCATCCATGCATGCAGCCCTTATAAAGCCTGTACTGTGTACTGGCAGTCCTGGGACCCCTGTCTCTATGGCGACTCATCCATGCATGCAGCCCTTATACAGCCTGTACAGTGTACTGGCAGCCTTGGGACCCCTGTCTCTATGGCGACTCATCCTTGCATGCAGCCCGTATACAGGCTGTACAGTGTACTGGAAGCCCTGGGGCCCCTGTCTCTATGGCGACTCATCCATGCATGCAGCCCTTATAAAGCCTGTACATTGTACTAGCAGCCCTGGGACCCCTGTCTCTATGGCGACTCATCCATGCATGCAGCCCTTATAAAACCTGTACAGTGTATGGCAGCCCTGGGACCCCTGTCTCTATGGCGACTCATCCATGCATGCAGCCCTTATAAAGCCTGTACAGTGTACTGGCAGTCCTGGGACCCCTGTCTCTATGCAGACTCACCATTGCAGGCAGCCCGTATAAAGCCTGTACAGTGTACTGCAGTCCTGGGAACCCTGTCTCTATGCAGACTCACCATTGCAGGCAGCCCGTATAAAGCCTGAACAGTGTACTGGCAGTCCTGGGACCCCTGTCTCTATGGCGACTCATCCATGCATGCAGCCCTTATAAAGCCTGTACAGTGCACTGGCAGCCCTGGGGCCCCTGTCTCTATGGCGACTCATCCATGCATGCAGCCCGTATAAAGCCTGTACAGTGTACTGGCAGTCCTGGGACCCCTGTCTCTATGCAGACTCGCCATTGCAGGCAGCCCGTATAAAGCCTGTACAGTGTACTGGCAGTCCTGGGACCCCTGTCTCTATGGCGACTCATCCATGCATGCAGCCTCATAAAGCCTGTACAGTGTACTGGCAGTCCTGGGACCCCTGTCTCTATGCAGACTCACCATTGCAGGCAGCCCGTATAAAGCCTGTACAGTGTACAGGCTGGGACCCCTGTCTCTATGCAGACTCACCATTGTAGGCAGCCCGTATAAAGCCTGTACAGTGTACTGGCAGTCCTGTGACCCCTGTCTCTATGGCGACTCATCAATGCATGCAGCCCTTATAAAGCCTGTACAGTGTACTGGCAGTCCTGGGACCCCTGTCTCTATGGCGACTCATCCATGCATGCAGCCCTTATAAAGCCTTACAGTGTACTGGCAGTCCTGGGACCCCTGTCTCTATGGCGACTCATCCATGCATGCAGCCCGTATACAGCCTGTACAGTGCACTGGCAGCCCTGGGGCCCCTGTCTCTATGGCGACTGATCCATGCATGCAACCCGTATAAAGCCTGTACAGTGTACTGGCAGTCCTGGGACCCCTGTCTTTATGCAGACTCGCCATTGCAGGCAGCCCGTATAAAGCCTGTACAGTGTACTGGCAGTCCTGGGACCCCTGTCTCTATGGCGATTCATCCATGCATGCAGCCCGTATACAGCCTGTACAGTGTACCGCAGCTCTGGGGCCCCTGTCTCTATGGCGACTCATCCATGCATGCAGCCCTTATAAAGCCTGTACAGTGTACTGTCAGTCCTGGGACCCCTGTCTCTATGGCGACTCATCCATGCATGCAGCCCTTATAAAGCCTGTGCAGTGTACTGTCAGTCCTGGGACCCCTGTCTCTATGGCGACTCATCCATGCATGCAGCCCTTATAAAGCCTGCACAGTGTACTGGCAGTCCTGGGACCCATGTCTCTATGCAGACTAAGCATTGCATGCAGCCTGCCTAAAGCATGCACAGTGTGCTGGCAGTCCTGGGACCCCTGTCTCTATGGCGACTCATCCATGCATGCAGCCCTTATAAAGACTGTACAGTGTACTGGCAGTCCTGGGACCCCTGTCTCTATGGCGACTCATCCATGCATGCAGCCCGTATACAGCCTGTACAGTGCACTGGCAGCCCTGGGGCCCCTGTCTCTATGGCGACTGATCCATGCATGCAACCCGTATAAAGCCTGTACGGTGTACTGGCAGTCCTGGGACCCCTGTCTCTATGCAGACTCGCCATTGCAGGCAGCCCGTATAAAGCCTGTACAGTGTACTGGCAGTCCTGGGACCCCTGTCTCTATGGCGATTCATCCATGCATGCAGCCCGTATACAGCCTGTACAGTGTACCGGCAGCTCTGGGGCCCCTGTCTCTATGGCGACACATCCATGCATGCAGCCCGTATAAAGCCTGTACAGTGTGCTGGCAGTCCTGGGACCCATGTCTCTATGCAGACTAAGCATTGCATGCAGCCTGCCTAAAGCATGCACAGTGTGCTGGCAGTCCTGGGACCCTTGTCTGCATGCAGACTAAGCATTTCATGTAGCCTGCATAAAGCCTGTACAGTGTACTGGCAGTCCTGTGACCCCTGTCTCTATGGCGACTCATCAATGCATGCAGCCCTTATAAAGCCTGTACAGTGTGCTGGCAGTCCTGGGACCCCTGTCTCTATGGCGACTCATCCATGCATGCAGCCCTTATAAAACCTGTACTGTGTACTGGCAGTCCTGGGACCCCTGTCTCTATGGCGACTCATCCATGCATGCAGCCCTTATACAGCCTGTACAGTGTACTGGCAGCCTTGGGACCCCTGTCTCTATGGCGACTCATCCATGCATGAAGCCCGTATACAGCCTGTACAGCGTACTGGCAGCCCTGGGGCCCCTGTCTCTATGGCGACTCATCCATGCATGCAGCCCTTATAAAGCCTGTACAGCGTACTGGCAGCCCTGGGACCCCTGTCTCTATGGCGACTCATCCATGCATGCAGCCCTTATAAAACCTGTACAGTGTACTGGCAGTCCTGGGACCCCTGTCTCTATGCAGACTCACCATTGCAGGCAGCCCGTATAAAGCCTGTACAGTGTACTGGCAGTCCTGGGACCCCTGTCTCTATGCAGACTCACCATTGCAGGCAGCCCGTATAAAGCCTGTACAGTGTACTGGCAGTCCTGGGACCCCTGTCTCTATGCAGACTCACCACTGCAGGCAGCCCGTATAAAACCTGTAAAGTGTACTGGCAGTCCTGGGACCCCAGTCTCTATGCAGACTCACCACTGCAGGCAGCCCGTATAAAACCTGTACAGTGTACTGGCAGTCTCGGGACCCCTGTCTCTATGGCGACTCATCCATGCATGCAGCCCGTATACAGCCTGTACAGTGTACTGGCAGCTCTGGGGCCCCTGTTTCTATGGCGACTCATCCATGCATGCAGCCCGTATAAAGCCTGTACAGTGTGCTGGCAGTCCTGGGACCCATATCTCTATGCAGACTAAGCATTGCATGTAGCCTGCATAAAGCCTGTACAGTGTACTGGCAGTCCTGGGACCCATGCCTCTATGCAGACTCACCACTGGAGGCAGCCCGTATAAAACCTGTACAGTGTACTGGCAGTCCTGGGACCCCTGTCTCTATGCAAACTCACCACTGCAGGCAGCCCGTATAAAACCTGTACAGTGTACTGGCAGTCCTGGGACCCCTGTCTCTATGGCGACTCATCCATGCATGCAGCCCTTATAAAGCCTGCACAGTGTACTGGCAGTCCTGGGACCCCTGTCTCTATGCAGACTCACCACTGCAGGCAGCCCGTATAAAACCTGTACAGTGTACTGGCAGTCTCGGGACCCCTGTCTCTATGGCGACTCATCCATGCATGCAGCCCTTATAAAGCCTGCACAGTGTACTGGCAGTCCTGGGACCCCAGTCTCTATGTAAACTCACCACTGCAGGCAGCCCGTATAAAACCTGTACAGTGTACTGGCAGTCTCGGGACCCCTGTCTCTATGGCGACTCATCCATGCATGCAGCCCTTATAAAGCCTGTACAGTGTAGTGGCAGTCCCGGGACCCCTGTCTCTATGGCGACTCATCCATGCATGCAGCCCTTATAAAGCCTGTACAGTGTACTGGCAGTCCCGGGACCCCTGTCTCTATGCAGACTCATCATTGCAGGCAGCCCGTATAAAGCCTGTACAGTGTACTGGCAGTCCCGGGACCCCTGTCTCTATGCAGACTCACCATTGCAGGCAGCCCGTATAAAGCCTGTACAGTGTACTGGCAGTCCTGTGACCCCTGTCTCTATGGCGACTCATCCATGGATGCAACCCTTATAAAGCCTGTACAGTGTACTGGCAGTCCTGGGACCCCTGTCTCTATGGCGACTCATCCATGCATGCAGCCCTTATAAAGCCTGTACAGTGTACTGGCAGTCCTGGGACCCTTGTCTCTATGGCGACTCATCCGTGCATGCAGCCCGTATACAGCCTGTACAGTGCACTGGCAGCCCTGGGGCCCCTGTCTCTATGGCGACTCATCCATGCATGCACTCCGTATAAAGCCTGTACAGTGTACTGGCAGTCCTGGGACCCCTGTCTCTATGTAGACTCGCCATTGCAGGCAGCCCGTATAAAGCCTGTACAGTGTACTGGCAGTCCTGGGACCCCTGTCTCTATGGCGACTCATCCATGCATGCAGCCCTTATAAAGCCTGTACAGTGTACTGGCAGCCCTGGGACCCCTGTCTCTATGGCGACTCATCCATGCATGCAGCCCTTATAAAACCTGTACAGTGTACTGGCAGCCCTGGGACCCCTGTCTCTATAGCGACTCATCCATGCATGCAGCCTGCCTAAAGCATGCACAGTGTGCTGGCAGTCCTGGGACCCTTGTCTGTATGCAAACTAAGCATTTCATGTAGCCTGCATAAAGCCTGTACAGTGTACTGGCAGTCCTGGGACCCCTGTCTCTATGCAGACTCACCACTGGAGGCAGCCCGTATAAAACCTGTACAGTGTACTGGCAGTCCTGGGACCCCTGTCTCTATGCAAACTCACCACTGCAGGCAGCCCGTATAAAACCTGTACAGTGTACTGGCAGTCCTGGGAACCCTGTCTCTATGGCGACTCATCCATGCATGCAGCCCTTATAAAGCCTGTACAGTGTACTGTCAGTCCTGGGACCCCTGTCTCTATGGCGACTCATCCATGCATGCAGCCCTTATAAAGCCTGTACAGTGTACTGGCAGTCCTGGGACTTCTGTCTCTATGCAGACTCACCATTGCAAGCAGCCCGTATAAAGCCTGTACAGTGTACTGGCAGTCCTGAGACCCCTGTCTCTATGCAGACTCACCATTGCAGGCAGCCTGTATAAAGCCTGTACAGTGTACTGGCAGTCCTGGGACCCCTGTCTCTATGGCGACTCATCCATGCATGCAGCCCTTATAAAGCCTGTACAGTGTACTGGCAGTCCTGGGACCCCTGTCTCTATGGCGACTCATCCATGCATGCAGCCCTTATAAAGCCTGTACAGTGTACTGGCAGTCCTGGGACCCCTGTCTCTATGGCGACTCATCCATGCATGCAGCCCTTATAAAGCCCGTACAGTGTACTGGCAGTCATGGGACCCTTGTCTCTATGGCGACTCATCCATGCATGCAGGCCGTATAAAGCCCGTACAGTGTACTGGCAGTCCTGGGACCCCTGCCTGTCTCTATGCAGACTCACCATTGCAGGCAGCCCTTATAAAGACTGTGCAGTGTACTGGCAGTCCTGGGACCCCTGTCTCTATGCCGATTCATCCATGCATGCAGCCCGTATACAGCCTGTACAGTGTACCGGCAGCTCTGGGGCCCCTGTCTCTATGGCGACTCATCCATGCATGCAGCCCTTATAAAGCCTGTACAGTGTACTGTCAGTCCTGGGACCCCTGTCTCTATGGCGACTCATCCATGCATGCAGCCCTTATAAAGCCTGTGCAGTGTACTGTCAGTCCTGGGACCCCTGTCTCTATGGCGACTCATCCATGCATGCAGCCCTAATAAAGCCTGCACAGTGTACTGGCAGTCCTGGGACCCATGTCTCTATGCAGACTAAGCATTGCATGCAGCCTGCCTAAAGCATGCACAGTGTGCTGGCAGTCCTGGGACCCCTGTCTCTATGGCGACTCATCCATGCATGCAGCCCTTATAAAGCCTGTACAGTGTACTGGCAGTCCTGGGACCCCTGTCTCTATGGCGACTCATCCATGCATGCAGCCCGTATACAGCCTGTACAGTGCACTGGCAGCCCTGGGGCCCCTGTCTCTATGGCGACTGATCCATGCATGCAACCCGTATAAAGCCTGTACAGTGTACTGGCAGTCCTGGGACCCCTGTCTCTATGCAGACTCGCCATTGCAGGCAGCCCGTATAAAGCCTGTACAGTGTACTGGCAGTCCTGGGACCCCTGTCTCTATGGCGATTCATCCATGCATGCAGCCCGTATACAGCCTGTACAGTGTACCGGCAGCTCTGGGGCCCCTGTCTCTATGGCGACTCATCCATGCATGCAGCCCGTATAAAGCCTGTACAGTGTGCTGGCAGTCCTGGGACCCATGTCTCTATGCAGACTAAGCATTGCATGCAGCCTGCCTAAAGCATGCACAGTGTGCTGGCAGTCCTGGGACCCTTGTCTGCATACAGACTAAGCATTTCATGTAGCCTGCATAAAGCCTGTACAGTGTACTGGCAGTCCTGTGACCCCTGTCTCTATGGCGACTCATCAATGCATGCAGCCCTTATAAAGCCTGTACAGTGTGCTGGCAGTCCTGGGACCCCTGTCTCTATGGCGACTCATCCATGCATGCAGCCCTTATAAAACCTGTACTGTGTACTGGCAGTCCTGGGACCCCTGTCTCTATGGCGACTCATCCATGCATGCAGCCCTTATACAGCCTGTACAGTGTACTGGCAGCCTTGGGACCCCTGTCTCTATGGCGACTCATCCATGCATGAAGCCCGTATACAGCCTGTACAGCGTACTGGCAGCCCTGGGGCCCCTGTCTCTATGGCGACTCATCCATGCATGCAGCCCTTATAAAGCCTGTACAGCGTACTGACAGCCCTGGGACCCCTGTCTCTATGGCGACTCATCCATGCATGCAGCCCTTATAAAACCTGTACAGTGTACTGGCAGTCCTGGGACCCCTGTCTCTATGCAGACTCACCATTGCAGGCAGCCCGTATAAAGCCTGTACAGTGTACTGGCAGTCCTGGGACCCCTGTCTCTATGCAGACTCACCATTGCAGGCAGCCCGTATAAAGCCTGTACAGTGTACTGGCAGTCCTGGGACCCCTGTCTCTATGCAGACTCACCACTGCAGGCAGCCCGTATAAAACCTGTAAAGTGTACTGGCAGTCCTGGGACCCCAGTCTCTATGCAGACTCACCACTGCAGGCAGCCCGTATAAAACCTGTACAGTGTACTGGCAGTCTCGGGACCCCTGTCTCTATGGCGACTCATCCATGCATGCAGCCCGTATACAGCCTGTACAGTGTACTGGCAGCTCTGGGGCCCCTGTTTCTATGGCGACTCATCCATGCATGCAGCCTGCCTAAAGCATGCACAGTGTGCTGGCAGTCCTGGGACCCTTGTCTGTATGCAAACTAAGCATTTCATGTAGCCTGCATAAAGCCTGTACAGTGTACTGGCAGTCCTGGGACCCCTGTCTCTATGCAGACTCACCACTGGAGGCAGCCCGTATAAAACCTGTACAGTGTACTGGCAGTCCTGGGACCCCTGTCTCTATGCAAACTCACCACTGCAGGCAGCCCGTATAAAACCTGTACAGTGTACTGGCAGTCCTGGGAACCCTGTCTCTATGGCGACTCATCCATGCATGCAGCCCTTATAAAGCCTGTACAGTGTACTGTCAGTCCTGGGACCCCTGTCTCTATGGCGACTCATCCATGCATGCAGCCCTTATAAAGCCTGTACAGTGTACTGGCAGTCCTGGGACTTCTGTCTCTATGCAGACTCACCATTGCAAGCAGCCCGTATAAAGCCTGTACAGTGTACTGGCAGTCCTGAGACCCCTGTCTCTATGCAGACTCACCATTGCAGGCAGCCTGTATAAAGCCTGTACAGTGTACTGGCAGTCCTGGGACCCCTGTCTCTATGGCGACTCATCCATGCATGCAGCCCTTATAAAGCCTGTACAGTGTACTGGCAGTCCTGGGACCCCTGTCTCTATGGCGACTCATCCATGCATGCAGCCCTTATAAAGCCTGTACAGTGTACTGGCAGTCCTGGGACCCCTGTCTCTATGGCGACTCATCCATGCATGCAGCCCTTATAAAGCCCGTACAGTGTACTGGCAGTCATGGGACCCTTGTCTCTATGGCGACTCATCCATGCATGCAGGCCGTATAAAGCCCGTACAGTGTACTGGCAGTCCTGGGACCCCTGCCTGTCTCTATGCAGACTCACCATTGCAGGCAGCCCTTATAAAGACTGTGCAGTGTACTGGCAGTCCTGGGACCCCTGTCTCTATGGCGATTCATCCATGCATGCAGCCCGTATACAGCCTGTACAGTGTACCGGCAGCTCTGGGGCCCCTGTCTCTATGGCGACTCATCCATGCATGCAGCCCTTATAAAGCCTGTACAGTGTACTGTCAGTCCTGGGACCCCTGTCTCTATGGCGACTCATCCATGCATGCAGCCCTTATAAAGCCTGTGCAGTGTACTGTCAGTCCTGGGACCCCTGTCTCTATGGCGACTCATCCATGCATGCAGCCCTAATAAAGCCTGCACAGTGTACTGGCAGTCCTGGGACCCATGTCTCTATGCAGACTAAGCATTGCATGCAGCCTGCCTAAAGCATGCACAGTGTGCTGGCAGTCCTGGGACCCCTGTCTCTATGGCGACTCATCCATGCATGCAGCCCTTATAAAGCCTGTACAGTGTACTGGCAGTCCTGGGACCCCTGTCTCTATGGCGACTCATCCATGCATGCAGCCCGTATACAGCCTGTACAGTGCACTGGCAGCCCTGGGGCCCCTGTCTCTATGGCGACTGATCCATGCATGCAACCCGTATAAAGCCTGTACAGTGTACTGGCAGTCCTGGGACCCCTGTCTCTATGCAGACTCGCCATTGCAGGCAGCCCGTATAAAGCCTGTACAGTGTACTGGCAGTCCTGGGACCCCTGTCTCTATGGCGATTCATCCATGCATGCAGCCCGTATACAGCCTGTACAGTGTACCGGCAGCTCTGGGGCCCCTGTCTCTATGGCGACTCATCCATGCATGCAGCCCGTATAAAGCCTGTACAGTGTGCTGGCAGTCCTGGGACCCATGTCTCTATGCAGACTAAGCATTGCATGCAGCCTGCCTAAAGCATGCACAGTGTGCTGGCAGTCCTGGGACCCTTGTCTGCATGCAGACTAAGCATTTCATGTAGCCTGCATAAAGCCTGTACAGTGTACTGGCAGTCCTGTGACCCCTGTCTCTATGGCGACTCATCAATGCATGCAGCCCTTATAAAGCCTGTACAGTGTGCTGGCAGTCCTGGGACCCCTGTCTCTATGGCGACTCATCCATGCATGCAGCCCTTATGAAACCTGTACTGTGTACTGGCAGTCCTGGGACCCCTGTCTCTATGGCGACTCATCCATGCATGCAGCCCTTATACAGCCTGTACAGTGTACTGGCAGCCTTGGGACCCCTGTCTCTATGGCGACTCATCCATGCATGAAGCCCGTATACAGCCTGTACAGCGTACTGGCAGCCCTGGGGCCCCTGTCTCTATGGCGACTCATCCATGCATGCAGCCCTTATAAAGCCTGTACAGCGTACTGACAGCCCTGGGACCCCTGTCTCTATGGCGACTCATCCATGCATGCAGCCCTTATAAAACCTGTACAGTGTACTGGCAGTCCTGGGACCCCTGTCTCTATGCAGACTCACCATTGCAGGCAGCCCGTATAAAGCCTGTACAGTGTACTGGCAGTCCTGGGACCCCTGTCTCTATGCAGACTCACCATTGCAGGCAGCCCGTATAAAGCCTGTACAGTGTACTGGCAGTCCTGGGACCCCTGTCTCTATGCAGACTCACCACTGCAGGCAGCCCGTATAAAACCTGTAAAGTGTACTGGCAGTCCTGGGACCCCAGTCTCTATGCAGACTCACCACTGCAGGCAGCCCGTATAAAACCTGTACAGTGTACTGGCAGTCTCGGGACCCCTGTCTCTATGGCGACTCATCCATGCATGCAGCCCGTATACAGCCTGTACAGTGTACTGGCAGCTCTGGGGCCCCTGTTTCTATGGCGACTCATCCATGCATGCAGCCCGTATAAAGCCTGTACAGTGTGCTGGCAGTCCTGGGACCCATATCTCTATGCAGACTAAGCATTGCATGTAGCCTGCATAAAGCCTGTACAGTGTACTGGCAGTCCTGGGACCCATGCCTCTATGCAGACTCACCACTGGAGGCAGCCCGTATAAAACCTGTACAGTGTACTGGCAGTCCTGGGACCCCTGTCTCTATGCAAACTCACCACTGCAGGCAGCCCGTATAAAACCTGTACAGTGTACTGGCAGTCCTGGGACCCCTGTCTCTATGGCGACTCATCCATGCATGCAGCCCTTATAAAGCCTGTACAGTGTACTGTCAGTCCTGGGACCCCTGTCTCTATGGCGACTCATCCATGCATGCAGCCCTTATAAAGCCTGCACAGTGTACTGGCAGTCCTGGGACCCCTGTCTCTATGCAGACTCACCACTGCAGGCAGCCCGTATAAAACCTGTACAGTGTACTGGCAGTCTCGGGACCCCTGTCTCTATGGCGACTCATCCATGCATGCAGCCCTTATAAAGCCTGCACAGTGTACTGGCAGTCCTGGGACCCCAGTCTCTATGTAAACTCACCACTGCAGGCAGCCCGTATAAAACCTGTACAGTGTACTGGCAGTCTCGGGACCCCTGTCTCTATGGCGACTCATCCATGCATGCAGCCCTTATAAAGCCTGTACAGTGTAGTGGCAGTCCCGGGACCCCTGTCTCTATGGCGACTCATCCATGCATGCAGCCCTTATAAAGCCTGTACAGTGTACTGGCAGTCCCGGGACCCCTGTCTCTATGCAGACTCATCATTGCAGGCAGCCCGTATAAAGCCTGTACAGTGTACTGGCAGTCCTGGGACCCCTGTCTCTATGCAGACTCACCATTGCAGGCAGCCCGTATAAAGCCTGTACAGTGTACTGGCAGTCCTGTGACCCCTGTCTCTATGGCGACTCATCCATGGATGCAACCCTTATAAAGCCTGTACAGTGTACTGGCAGTCCTGGGACCCCTGTCTCTATGGCGACTCATCCATGCATGCAGCCCTTATAAAGCCTGTACAGTGTACTGGCAGTCCTGGGACCCTTGTCTCTATGGCGACTCATCCGTGCATGCAGCCCGTATACAGCCTGTACAGTGCACTGGCAGCCCTGGGGCCCCTGTCTCTATGGCGACTCATCCATGCATGCACTCCGTATAAAGCCTGTACAGTGTACTGGCAGTCCTGGGACCCCTGTCTCTATGTAGACTCGCCATTGCAGGCAGCCCGTATAAAGCCTGTACAGTGTACTGGCAGTCCTGGGACCCCTGTCTCTATGGCGACTCATCCATGCATGCAGCCCGTATACAGCCTGTACAGTGTACTGGCAGCTCTGGGGCCCCTGTCTCTATGGCGACTCATCCATGCATGCAGCCCTTATAAAGCCTGTACAGTGTACTGGCAGCCCTGGGACCCCTGTCTCTATGGCGACTCATCCATGCATGCAGCCCTTATAAAACCTGTACAGTGTACTGGCAGCCCTGGGACCCCTGTCTCTATAGCGACTCATCCATGCATGCAGCCTGCCTAAAGCATGCACAGTGTGCTGGCAGTCCTGGGACCCTTGTCTGTATGCAAACTAAGCATTTCATGTAGCCTGCATAAAGCCTGTACAGTGTACTGGCAGTCCTGGGACCCCTGTCTCTATGCAGACTCACCACTGGAGGCAGCCCGTATAAAACCTGTACAGTGTACTGGCAGTCCTGGGACCCCTGTCTCTATGCAAACTCACCACTGCAGGCAGCCCGTATAAAACCTGTACAGTGTACTGGCAGTCCTGGGAACCCTGTCTCTATGGCGACTCATCCATGCATGCAGCCCTTATAAAGCCTGTACAGTGTACTGTCAGTCCTGGGACCCCTGTCTCTATGGCGACTCATCCATGCATGCAGCCCTTACAAAGCCTGTACAGTGTACTGGCAGTCCTGGGACTTCTGTCTCTATGCAGACTCACCATTGCAAGCAGCCCGTATAAAGCCTGTACAGTGTACTGGCAGTCCTGAGACCCCTGTCTCTATGCAGACTCACCATTGCAGGCAGCCTGTATAAAGCCTGTACAGTGTACTGGCAGTCCTGGGACCCCTGTCTCTATGGCGACTCATCCATGCATGCAGCCCTTATAAAGCCTGTACAGTGTACTGGCAGTCCTGGGACCCCTGTCTCTATGGCGACTCATCCATGCATGCAGCCCTTATAAAGCCTGTACAGTGTACTGGCAGTCCTGGGACCCCTGTCTCTATGGCGACTCATCCATGCATGCAGCCCTTATAAAGCCCGTACAGTGTACTGGCAGTCATGGGACCCTTGTCTCTATGGCGACTCATCCATGCATGCAGGCCGTATAAAGCCCGTACAGTGTACTGGCAGTCCTGGGACCCCTGCCTGTCTCTATGCAGACTCACCATTGCAGGCAGCCCTTATAAAGCCTGTACAGTGTACTGGCAGTCCTGGGACCCCTGTCTCTATGCAGACTCACCATTGCAGGCAGGCCGTATAAAGCCTGTACAGTGTACTGGCAGTCCTGGGACCCCTGTCTCTATGGCGACTCATCCATGCATGCAGCCCTTATAAAGCCTGTACAGTGTACTGGCAGTCCTGGGACCCCTGTCTCTATGGCGACTCATCCATGCATGCAGCCCTTATAAAGCCTGTACAGTGTACTGGCAGTCCTGGGACCCCTGTCTCTATGGCGACTCATCCATGCATGCAGCCCTTATAAAGCCTGTACAGTGTACTGGCAGTCCTGGGACCCCTGTCTCTATGGCGACTCATCCATGCATGCAGCCCTTATAAAGCCCGTACAGTGTACTGGCAGTCATGGGACCCCTGTCTCTATGGCGACTCATCCATGCATGCAGGCCGTATAAAGCCCGTACAGTGTACTGGCAGTCCTGGGACCCCTGCCTGTCTCTATGCAGACTCACCATTGCAGGCAGCCCTTATAAAGCCTGTACAGTGTACTGGCAGTCCTGGGACCCCTGTCTCTATGCAGACTCACCATTGCAGGCAGGCCGTATAAAGCCTGTACAGTGTACTGGCAGTCCTGGGACCCCTGTCTCTATGGCGACTCATCCATGCATGCAGCCCTTATAAAGCCTGTACAGTGTACTGGCAGTCCTGGGACCCCTGTCTCTATGGCGACTCATCCATGCATGCAGCCCTTATAAAGCCTGTAAAGTGTACTGGCAGCCCTGGGGCCCCTTTCACTATAATGTTCAGCACTGCATGCATCCACTACCTCCGTATTTCTAATGCACTCGTCTCGGGTTTTTTTGCTCTTGTGATGCCCCTGCCACGGGTCCTGGGGTTCTCGCGCCCAATCAGCTGGAATCAAGCGGCAATAATGGGGGCCGGCCCTGCGCCATGCTGTGCAGCGCGCAATGCTCTCTGGTTACTCACCGGAGCCCCACTCTTCCTCGCCCCACTCCTCGCAGGCCAGTCTGCAGTGGAACTAGGCCCACAGCCCCCACCCTTCACATTCAGAGGAATTTCTTAGCCCCACCCTGGGGTGAAGCCATAAATTACCTCACCGCCTATCCACGGGCCCGTTCGTACTCATAGCGGCCACTTTTATTGCACCCCATTGTATTTTATGGTGGAGGACGTGACTGTTTGCCAAGAAACACACGCACAGGTACAGTGTGCAGCCAGGGCAGCCCCGCACGCAGGTAGACTGAGCGTGGGCAATGGGCGAAGGGGCAGGCGAGGCTAGGGGTGAGATGTAACAGCCTGCAGCCAGGCCAGTACCGCACGCAGGTAGAGTAGAGCATGGGCAATGGAAGAAGGGGCAGGGGAGGCTAGGTGAGAGGTGTAACAGCCTGCAGCCAGGGCAGCCCCACACACAGCTAGACTAGAGCATGGGCAATGGGCGAAGGGGCAGGCGAGGCTAGGGGTGAGATGTAACAGACTGCAGCCAGGCCAGTACCGCACGCAGGTAGAGTAGAGCGTGGGCAATGGAAGAAGGGACAGGTGAGGCTAGGGGAGGGGTGTAACAGCCTGCAACCAGGGCAGCCCCGCACACAGGTAGACTAGAGCATGGGCAATGGGCGAAGGAGCAGGTGAGGCTAGGGGTGAGATGTAACAGTGTACAGCCAGGGCAGCCCCACACACAGGTAGAGTAGAGCGTGGGCAATGGAAGAAGGGGCAGGTGAGGCTAGGGGTGAGATGTAATAACGTGCAGCCAGGGCAGCCCCCCAAGCAGGTAGAGTAGAGCTTGGGCAATGGAAGAAGGGGCAGGTGAGGCTAGGGGAGAGGTGTAACAGCCTGCAGCCAGGGCAGCCCCGCACGCAGGTAGACTAGAGCATGGGCAATGGGCGAAGGAGCAGGTGAGGCTAGGGGAGAGCTGTAACAGCCTGCAGCCAGGGCAGCCCCACACGCAGGTAGACTAGAGCATGGGCAATGGGCGAAGGAGCAGGTGAGGCTAGGGGTGAGATGTAACAGCCTGCAGCCAGGCCAGTCCCGCATGCAGGTAGAGTAGAGCGTGGGCAATGGAAGAAGGGACAGGTGAGGCTAGGGGAGAGGTGTAACAGCCTGCAGCCAGGGCAGCCCCGCACACAGGTAGACTAGAGCATGGGCAATGGGCGAAGGAGCAGGTGAGGCTAGGGGTGAGATGTAACAGTGTACAGCCAGGGCAGCCCCACACACAGGTAGAGTAGAGCGTGGGCAATGGAAGAAGGGGCCGGTGAGGCTAGGTGAGAGGTGTAACAGCCTGCAGCCAGGGCAGCCCCACACACAGCTAGACTAGAGCATGGGCAATGGGCGAAGGGGCAGGCGAGGCTAGGGGTGAGATGTAACAGACTGCAGCCAGGCCAGTACCGCACGCAGGTAGAGTAGAGCGTGGGCAATGGAAGAAGGGACAGGTGAGGCTAGGGGAGGGGTGTAACAGCCTGCAACCAGGGCAGCCCCGCACACAGGTAGACTAGAGCATGGGCAATGGGCGAAGGAGCAGGTGAGGCTAGGGGTGAGATGTAACAGTGTACAGCCAGGGCAGCCCCACACACAGGTAGAGTAGAGCGTGGGCAATGGAAGAAGGGGCAGGTGAGGCTAGGGGTGAGATGTAATAACGTGCAGCCAGGGCAGCCCCCCAAGCAGGTAGAGTAGAGCTTGGGCAATGGAAGAAGGGGCAGGTGAGGCTAGGGGAGAGGTGTAACAGCCTGCAGCCAGGGCAGCCCCGCACGCAGGTAGACTAGAGCATGGGCAATGGGCGAAGGAGCAGGTGAGGCTAGGGGAGAGCTGTAACAGCCTGCAGCCAGGGCAGCCCCACACGCAGGTAGACTAGAGCATGGGCAATGGGCGAAGGAGCAGGTGAGGCTAGGGGTGAGATGTAACAGCCTGCAGCCAGGCCAGTCCCGCATGCAGGTAGAGTAGAGCGTGGGCAATGGAAGAAGGGACAGGTGAGGCTAGGGGAGAGGTGTAACAGCCTGCAGCCAGGGCAGCCCCGCACACAGGTAGACTAGAGCATGGGCAATGGGCGAAGGAGCAGGTGAGGCTAGGGGTGAGATGTAACAGTGTACAGCCAGGGCAGCCCCACACACAGGTAGAGTAGAGCGTGGGCAATGGAAGAAGGGGCCGGTGAGGCTATGGGTGAGATTTAAGAACGTGCCGCCAGGGCAGCCCCGCAAGCAGGTAGACTAGAGCATGGGCAATGGAAGAAGGGACAGGTGAGGCTAGGGGAGAGGTGTAACAGCCTGCAGCCAGGGCAGCCCCGCACACAGGTAGACTAGAGCATGGGCAATGGGCGAAGGAGCAGGTGAGGCTAGGGGTGAGATGTAACAGTGTACAGCCAGGCCAGTACCGCACGCAGGTAGAGTAGAGCATGGGCAATGGAAGAAGGGGCAGGGGAGGCTAGGTGAGAGGTGTAACAGCCTGCAGCCAGGGCAGCCCCACACACAGCTAGACTAGAGCATGGGCAATGGGCGAAGGGGCAGGCGAGGCTAGGGGTGAGATGTAACAGACTGCAGCCAGGCCAGTACCGCACGCAGGTAGAGTAGAGCGTGGGCAATGGAAGAAGGGACAGGTGAGGCTAGGGGAGGGGTGTAACAGCCTGCAACCAGGGCAGCCCCGCACACAGGTAGACTAGAGCATGGGCAATGGGCGAAGGAGCAGGTGAGGCTAGGGGTGAGATGTAACAGTGTACAGCCAGGGCAGCCCCACACACAGGTAGAGTAGAGCGTGGGCAATGGAAGAAGGGGCAGGTGAGGCTAGGGGTGAGATGTAATAACGTGCAGCCAGGGCAGCCCCCCAAGCAGGTAGAGTAGAGCTTGGGCAATGGAAGAAGGGGCAGGTGAGGCTAGGGGAGAGGTGTAACAGCCTGCAGCCAGGGCAGCCCCGCACGCAGGTAGACTAGAGCATGGGCAATGGGCGAAGGAGCAGGTGAGGCTAGGGGAGAGCTGTAACAGCCTGCAGCCAGGGCAGCCCCACACGCAGGTAGACTAGAGCATGGGCAATGGGCGAAGGAGCAGGTGAGGCTAGGGGTGAGATGTAACAGCCTGCAGCCAGGCCAGTCCCGCATGCAGGTAGAGTAGAGCGTGGGCAATGGAAGAAGGGACAGGTGAGGCTAGGGGAGAGGTGTAACAGCCTGCAGCCAGGGCAGCCCCGCACACAGGTAGACTAGAGCATGGGCAATGGGCGAAGGAGCAGGTGAGGCTAGGGGTGAGATGTAACAGTGTACAGCCAGGGCAGCCCCACACACAGGTAGAGTAGAGCGTGGGCAATGGAAGAAGGGGCCGGTGAGGCTATGGGTGAGATTTAAGAACGTGCCGCCAGGGCAGCCCCGCAAGCAGGTAGACTAGAGCATGGGCAATGGGTGAAGGAGCAGGCGAGGCTAGGGGTGAGATGTAACAACGTGCAGCCAGGGAAGCCCCACACGCAGGTAGAGTACAGCGTGGGCAATTGAAGAAGGCGCAGGTGAGGCTAGGGGTGAGATGTAACAGCGTGCAGCCAGCGCAGCCCCACACGCAGGAAGAGTAGAGCATGGGCAATTGAAGAAGGGGCAAGTGATGCTAGGGGTGAGATGTAATAGCGTGCAACCAGGGCAGCCCCGCAAGCAGGTAGAGTAGAGCGTGGGCAATGGACGAAGGGGCAGGTGAGGCTAGGGGTAAGGTGTAACTGTGCAGCCAGGGCAGCCCCGCAAGCAGGTAGAGTAGAGCGTGGGCAATGGACGAAGGGGCAGGTGAGGCTAGGGGTGAGGTGTAAGAACGTGCAGCCAGGGCAGCCCCGCACGCAGGTAGAGTAGAGCATGGCTAATGGAAGAAGGGGGCAGGTGAGGCTAGGGGTGAGATGTAACAAAGTGCAGCCAGGGAAGCCCCGCAAGCAGGAAGAGTAGAGCATGGGCAATGGGCGAAGGTGCAGGTGAGGCTAGGGGAGAGATGTAACAGCATGCAGCCAGGGCAGCCCGGCAAGCAGGTATGGGCAATGGGTGAAGGAGCAGGTGGGGCTAGGGGTGAGATGTAACAGCCTGCAGCCAGGGCAGCCCCGCATGCAGGTAGACTAAAGCGTGGACAATGGAAGAAGGGGCAGGTGAGGCTAGGGGAGAGGTGTAACAGCGTGCATCCAGGGAAGCCCCGCACACAGGTAGAGTAGAGCGTGGGCAATGGAAGAAGGGAAAGGTGAGGCTAGGGATGAGATGTAACAACGTGCAGCCAGGGCAGCCCCGCAAGCAGGTAGAGTAGACCGTGGACAATGGAAGAAGGGGCAGGTGAGGCTAGGGGTGAGATGTAACAGCGTTCAGCCAGGGCAGCCCCGCATGCAGGTAGAGTAGAGCGTGGGCAATGGGCGAAGGGGCAGGGGAGGCTAGAGCTGAGATGTAACAGTGTGCAGCTAGGGCAACCCCACAAGCAAGTAGAGTAGAGCGTGGGCAATGGAAGAAGGGGCAGGTGAGGCTAGGGGTGAGATGTAACAACGTGCAGCCAGGGCAGCCCCACAAGCAGGTAGAGTACAGCGTGGGCAATGGGTGAAGGGGCAGGTGAGACTAGGGGTGAGATGTAACAGTGTGCAGCCAGGGCAGCCCGCAAGCAGGTAGAGTAGAGCGTGGACAATGGAAGAAGGGGCAGGTGAGGCTAGGGGTGAGATGTAACAACTTGCATCCAGTGCAGCCCCGCAAGCAGGAAGAGTAGAGTGTGGGCAATGGGCGAAGCGGCATGTGAGGCTAGGGCTGAGATGTAACAGCGTGCAGCCAGGGCAGCCCCGCATGCAGGTAGAGTAGAGTGGGGCAATGGGCAAAGGGGCAGGGGAGGCTAGAGATGAGATGCAACACTGTGCAGCTAGGGTGGCCCCACAAGCAGGTAGAGTAGAGCGTGTGCAATGGAAGAAGGGGCAGGTGAGGCTAGGGGTGAGATGTAATTAAGTGCAGCAATGGCAGCTCCGCAAGCAGGTAGAGTAGAGCGTCGGCAATGGAAGAAGGGGCAGGTGAGGCTAGGGGTGAGATGTAACATCCTGCAGCCAGGGCAGCCCCGCACGCAGGTAGAGCGTGGGCAATGGAAGAAGGGGCAGGTGAGGCTAGGGGTGAGATGTAACAGCCGGCAACCAGGGCAGCCCCGCACGAAGGTAGAGTAGAGCGTGGGCAATGGAAGAAGGGGCAGGTGAGGCTAGGGGTGAGATGTAACAGCGTGCAGCCAGGGCAGCCCCGCACGCAGGTAGACTAGGGCATGGGCAATGGGTGAAGGAGCAGGTGAGGCTAGGGGAGAGGTGTAACAGCCTGCAGCAAGGGCAGCCCCGCACACAGGTAGAGTAGAGTGTGGGCAATGGAAGAAGGGGCAGGTGAGGCTAGGGGGTGAGATGTAACAATGTGCAGCCAGGGCAGCCCCATGCACAGGTAGAGTAGAGTGTGGTCAATGGAAGAACGGGAAGGTGAGGCTAGGGGTGAGATGTAACAGCGTGCATCAAGAGCAACCCAGCACCCAGGTAGAGTAGAGCATGGGCAAGGGCGAAGGAGCAGGTGAGGCTAGGGGAGAGGTATAACACCCTGCAGCCAGGGCAGCCCCACACATAGGTAGACTAGAGCATGGGCAATGGGCGAAGGCGCAGGTGAGGCTAGGGGTGAGATGTAACAGTGTACAGCCAGGGCAGCCCCACACACAGGTAGAGTAGAGCGTGCGCAATGGAAGAAGGGGCTGGTGAGGCTAGGGGTGAGATGTAACAATGTGCAGCCAGGGCAGACTGTGATGCTGGAAATGCAACTGAGGGACAAGGCTTCTGAATCCTTGTCCTTTTACTGTTTTTACCGTGTGTTCTGTTATGTTTTCTGCCCCGGAGTCCATGTGGGACTCCTGGCAGTGCAGCTCTCTCTTTTGGTTTGGTGAACAGACCCATGGGATACCCTTATGGCACCCATGGGTAGGGGTACAACCCTGTGCCCCTAGTGTATGCTTTTGGGCACCTGTGGGTGACCGCAGAGCAGGGTATGGGCTGGTGGCAGCTCTGTGCTGAAATAGACAGGTGCTCCGGGTGTCCTCCATTTTGGGATACCCCGGCCCTGCCATTGGGACCTGTTGATTCCTGATAGGAAACAAGATGGCCCCTGTGGCCTCTTGCTTTCTATTGCCTGTTATCTTGTTTTCCCAAAGTCCTGGGAAGCCCTGTCTCTGTCCCTTCCCCCTGACTGGCTGTTGGGTGGAAGTTCCATGTATGGTATTGTTGTGAAGGCCCAGCTAGACTGACTGGAGCCTTCCCAGTGACTGTATGTTGTGGGTACCTCCTGTGGGTGGGACCTGGGTGAATGGAGTGTGTGACCAATATACACTCCTTGTTGTGGTTGTCTGGTTTCTGGCATGAGAGACAAAGACTGAGACAGCCCTGCCCGAAACTGGCCTGAATGCAGTGTGTAGTGTTGAATGGCTGGGTACTTGCCCCAATCCACATTCCCTGTTGTGAGTGTCTGGAAGGGAGGAGTGTGGCCTGAATGCACTGTGTGCCTGATTGGCTGACTGACTGCATGAATGCCCTGCAGTATGATTGGCTGCTGAGTGTGTGCCAGCAGCGTGGATGAGAGAGAGGATAGTATATCTGGGGACCTCTCACCACTGGAAAAGTGTTCAGAAGGGACCTTTGGTTGAGAAGCGACCATTGTGCTCCTAAGCAGCCAGGGAGCTGAGTCTCCACTCTACGAGTAACTGGAACTGCTGATCCTCGACGTCCAGCTGGAAGAAGAAGACTTGCTGTGGCATTTGCTTCGACCGATCCGAAGGCTGTCGAATTCGTCGAGGGCTGACCCGAGAGAGGACCTGGTAAGGCGCCCTCTTCCTGTGCTCCGAGGGACCATCGAGCACCGCTCCATCTTCGCCGAAGCGCCCTGGAAGACAGACCCTCGAAAGGCTGTCGACCCGAGACGGGACAGCTGAGGAGATCGAAGTGAAGCACCCGGACATCGATGCCGTCGAAGTCCATTGCCGTCGACCAGGGTTCGCAGGTTTGTGTAACCGCTGGAGGCCCGTCGAAGTTGTGTTGCCCAGCCGTGGGAACCACTTGACGCCGTGCCGCCGACGACTGGAGCTGTCCGCTCCTTTGCCTAAGAACATTCAATCGAAGGACTCTCTTGACCGCATCGTCGACCGCTTATCCTGCCGGAGAAAGTCGAGGACGACCAACGCGCCGAGGAGAAACCTGCCGGTGGGTTTCCCGCCACCCGACGACCTCAAAGACTCGGACGACTCAACGCCCTTGCTGGGCCTCCGTCTCTACAATCTTTGCGGTCCAGAACTATTGTCATCGAGGTGCCCCGCACACCTCCTCCTTGCAGGATGCCGACGCTCCGACGCCGACGAGCACCGCTCGGACGAAGCTGCCGCCTCATCGACATCGTTCTACCTCGTTTGTCGACAGATGTTCGACGCCCCGTGCATCCCGCTTGAAATGGAAGGCATTCAAGAAGGGCCGTCGATTCCCCGTCGCCGAACAGCGAGTTCCTCGACGTTTGTCGACGTCTCTTCGAGGAGCTCGACTCCACCAGGTACATTGGGGGGTAAAAACATTATAGGAGAGAATAAGACTTACAGAGCAGTATATGGACTGGGCGTGTGTTGCATCTTGTTTTACAGGTTGCCCAGGTGGGGGGATCTCCACACAGAACTGTGCCTAGTGGTAGGGGCCAGTATTCTGCCTATTGCTCAACCATCTTGTTTTCTCTCCTCTCTCTATTGCTGGTTTCACTCTATTGGTCTGTGTGACATTGTACAGTATTGTTAATGCACTGTAATGAGATCTAGGGTGGTACCACTTTAGGATTGTATATATTTGCCATTGTTGTTGTACAAAGTGAGTTATTATGATAAATGTACATAACCTTAAATATTGATTATATAAAGACTGTGTTCTAACCAATACAGAGTGTGGATATTCCTTTGTGGGGGCTTGGGGACTACACTGTACTTAAGAACCAGCCTGCATCACCTCCTGAGAAGCTAGGCCTTGATTGCTCGACCATTGCTACCGAATAGAGAATCTTGGCTGGGGTCTCCTGGGCCTCTCCTCCACCATATAGGGAGCGGAAGTACAGACACCCCCCACCGGTCGTTGAGGCCCTTCTCTCACACAGACACCCAAGCAGGTAGAAGAGAGCGTGGGCAATTGAAGAAGGGCAGGTGAGGCTAGGGGTGAGGTGTAACAGCGTGCAGCCAGGGCAGCCCCGCAAGTAGGTAGACTAGAGCATGGGCAATGGGCGAAGGAGCAGGTGAGGCTAGGGGTGAGATGTAACAACATGCAGCCAGGGCAGCCCCGCACACAGGTAGAGTAGAGCATGGGCAATGGGCGAAGGAGCAGGTGAGGCTAGGGGTGAGATGTAACAGTGTACAGCCAGGGCAGCCCCACACACAGGTAGAGTAGAGCGTGGACAATGGAAGAAGGAGCAGGTGAGGCTAGGGGTGAGATGTAACTAAGTGCAGCCAAGGCAACCCTGCTAGCAGGTAGAGTAGAACATCGGCAATGGAAGAAGGGGCACGTGAGGCTAGGGGTGATATGTAACAACGTGCAGCCAGGGCAGCCCCCCAAGCAGGTAGAGTAGAGCGTGGGCAATTGAAGAAGGGGCAGGTGAGGCTAGGGTTGAGATGTAACACCGTGCAGCCAGGGCAGACCCGCTCGCAGGTAGAGTAGAGCATGGGCAATTGAAGAAGGGGCAAGTGATGCTAGGGGTGAGATGTAACAGCGTGCAGCCAGAGCAGCCCCACAAGCAGGTAGAGTAGAGCGTGGACAATGGACGAAGGGGCAGGTGAGGCTAGGGGTGAGGTGTAACAACGTGCAGCCAGGGCAGCCCCGCAAGCAGGTAGAGTAGAGCATGGGCAATGGACGAAGGGGCAGGTGAGGCTGGGGGTGAGGTGTAACAACGTGCAGCCAGGGCAGCCCCCCAAGCAGGTAGAGTAGAGCGTGGGCAATGGACGAAGGGGCAGGTGAGGCTAGGGGTGAGGTGTAAGAACGTGCAGCCAGGGCAGCCCTGCAAGCAGGTAGAGTAGAGCGTGGGCAATGGAAGAAGGGGCAGGTGAGGCTAGGGGTGAGATGTAACAGCCTGCAGCCAGGGCAGCCCCGCATGCAGGTAGAGTAGAGCGTGGGCAATGGAAGAAGGGGCAGGTTTGGCTAGGGGTGAGATGTAACAGTGTGCAGCCAGGGCAGCCCCGCACGCAGGTAGAGTAGGGCATGGGCAATGGGCGAAGGAGCAGGTGAGGCTAGGGGAGAGGTGTAACAGCCTGCAGCCAGGGCAGCCCCGCACACAGGTAGAGTAGAGCGTGGGCAATGGAAGAAGGGGCAGGTGAGACTAGGGGATGAGATGTAACAGCGTGCAGCCAGGGCGGCCTTGCAAGCAGGTAGATTAGAGCGTGGGCAATGGAAGAAGGGGCAGGTGAGGCTAGGGATGAGATGTAACAATGTGCAGCCTGGGCAGCCCCATACGCAGGTGGAGTAGAGCGTGGACAAAGGAAGAAGGGGCATGTGAGGCTAGGGGTGAGATGTAACAGCCTGCAGCCAGGGCAGCCCCACACGTAGGTAGAGTAGAGCATGGGCAATGGAAGAACGGGAAGGTGACGCTAGGGGTGAGATGTAACAGCCTGCAGCCAGGGCAGCCCCGCATGCAGGTAGAGCAGAGCGTGGGCAATGGAAGAAGGGGCAGGTGAGGCTAGGGGTGAGATGTAACAGTGTGCAGCCAGGGCAGCCCCGCACGCAGGTAGAGTAGGGCATGGGCAATGGGCGAAGGAGCAGGTGAGGCTAGGGGAGAGGTGTAACAGCCTGCAGCCAGGGCAGCCCCGCACACAAGTAGAGTAGAGCGTGGGCAATGGAAGAAGGGGCAGGTGAGACTAGGGGATGAGATGTAACAGCGTGCAGCCAGGGCGGCCTCGCAAGCAGGTAGATTAGAGCGTGGGCAATGGAAGAAGGGGCAGGTGAGGCTAGGGATGAGATGTAACAATGTGCAGCCAGGGCAGCCCCATACGCAGGTAGAGTAGAGCGTGGACAAAGGAAGAAGGGGCATGTGAGGCTAGGGGTGAGATGTAACAGCCTGCAGCCAGGGCAGCCCCACACGTGGGTAGAGTAGAGCGTGGGCAATGGAAGAACGGGAAGGTGAGGCTAGGGGTGAGATGTAACAGCGTGCAGCAAGGGCAACCCAGCACCCAGGTAGAGTAGAGCATGGGCAATGGGCGAAGGAGCAGGTGAGGCTAGGGAAGAGGTGTAACACCCTGCAGCCACGACAGCCCCGCACGCAGGTAGACTAGAGCATGGGCAATGGGCGAAGGAGCAGGTGAGGCTAGGGGTGAGATGTAACAGTGTACAGCCAGGGCAGCCCCACACACAGGTAGAGTAGAGCATGGTCAATGGAAGAAGGGACAGGTGAGGCTAGGCGTGAGATGTAACTAAGTGCAGCCAAGGCAGCCCTGCAAGCAGGTAGAGTAGAGCGTGGGCAATGGGCAAAGGAGCAGGTGAGGCTAAGGGAGAGGTGTAACAGCCTTCAGCCAGGGCAGCCCCGCACACAGGTAGAGTAGAGCGTGGGCAATGGAAGAAGGGGCAGGTGAGACTAGGGGATGAGATGTAACAGCATGCAGCCAGGGCGGCCTCGCAAGCAGGTAGATTAGAGCGTGGGCAATGGAAGAAGGGGCAGGTGAGGCTAGGGATGAGATGTAACAATGTGCAGCCAGGGCAGCCCCACACGCAGGTAGAGTAGAGCGTGGACAAAGGAAGAAGGGGCATGTGAGGCTAGGGGTGAGATGTAACAGCCTGCAGCCAGGGCAGCCCCACACGTAGGTAGAGTAAAGCGTGAGCAATGGAAGAACGGGAAGGTGAGGCTAGGGGTGAGATGTAACAGCGTGCAGCAAGGGCAACCCAGCACCCAGGTAGAGTAGAGCATGGGCAAGGGCGAAGGAGCAGGTGAGGCTAGGGGAGAGGTGTAACACCCTGAAGCCAGGACAGCCCCGCACGTAGGTAGACTAGAGCATGGGCAATGGGCGAAGGAGCAGGTGAGGCTAGGCGTGAGATGTAACAGTGTACAGCCAGGGCAGCCCCACACACAGGTAGAGTAGAGCGTGGGCAATGGAAGAAGGGGCTGGTGAGGCTAGGGGTGAGATGTAGCAACGTGCAGCCAAGGCAGACCCCCAAGTAGGTAGAGTAGAGCGTGGGCAATTGAAGAAGGGGCAGGTGAGGCTAGGGGTGAGGTGTAACAGCGTGCAGCCAGGACAGCCCCGCAAGCAGGTCGACTAGAGCATGGGCAATGGGCTAAGGAGCAGGTGAGGCTAGGGGTGAGATGTAACAATGTGCAGCCAGGGCAGCCCCGCACACAGGTAGAATAGAGCGTGGACAATGGAAGAAGGGGCAGGTGAGGCTAGGGGTGAGATGCAACAATGTGCAGCCAGGGCAGCCCCCCAAGCAGGTAGAGTAGAGCATGGGAAATTGAAGAAGGGGCAGGTGTAGCTAGGGTTGAGTTGTAACAGCATGCAGCCAGGGCAGCCCCGCACGCAGGTAGAGTAGAGTGTGGGCAATTGAAGAAGGAGCAGGTGTGGCTAGGGGTGAGATGTAACAACATGCAGCCAGGGCAGCCCCGCAAGCAGTTAGAGTAGAGCATGGGCAATGGACGAAGGGGCAGGTGAGGCTAGGGGTGAGGTGTAACAACGTGCAGCCAGGGCAGCCCCGCAAGCAGGTAGAGTAGAGCGTGGGCAATGGATGAAGGGGCAAGTGATGCTAGGGGTGAGATGTAACAGCGTGCAGCCAGGGCAGCCCCGCAAGCAGGTAGAGTAGAGCGTGGGTAATGGACGAAGGGGCAGGTGTGGCTAGGGGTGAGATGTAACAGCATGCAGCCAGGGCAGCCCGGCAAGCAGGTAGAATAGAGCATGGGCAATCGTTAAACAAGCAGGTGGGGCTAGGGGTGAGATGTAACAGCCTGCAGCCAGGGAAGCCCCGCAAGCAGGAAGAGTAGAGCATGGGTAATAGGCGAAGGGGCAGGTGAGGCTAGGGGAGAGATGTAACAGCATGCAGCCAGGGCAGCCCCGCACGCAGGTAGACTAGGGCGTGGGCAATGGGTGAAGGGGCAAGTGAGGCTAGGGGAGAGGTGTAACAGCATGCAGCCAGGGCAGCCCCACAAGCAGGTAGAGTAGAGCACGGGCAATGGAAGAAGGGGCAGGTTAGGCTAGGGATGAGATTTAACAGCGTGCAGCCAGGGCAGCCCCGCACGCAGGTAGAGTAAAGCGTGGGCAATGGATGAAGGGGCAGGTGAGGCTAGGGGTGAGATGTAACAACGTGCAGCCAGGGCAGGCATGCAAGCAGGAAGATTAGAGTGTGGGCAATGGGCGAAGGGGCAGGTGAGGCTAGGGGTGAGATGTAACAGCGTGCAGCCAGTGCAGTCCCGCACGCAGGTAGAGTAGAGCATGGGCAATGGGCGAAGGGGCAAGGGAGGCTAGAGGTGAGATGTAACAGTGTGCAGCCAGGGCAGTCCCACAAGCAGGTAGAGTAGAGCGCGGGCAATGGAAGAAGGGGCAGGTGAGGCTAGGGGTGAGATGTAACAACATGCAGCCAGGGCAGTCCCACAAGCAGGTAGAGTAGAGCGTAGGCAACGGAAGAAGGGGCAGGTGAGACTAGGGGTGAGATGTAACAACGTGCAGCCAGAGCAGCCCCACAAGCAGGTAGGGTAGAGCGTGGGCAATGGGCGAAGGGGCAGGTGAGGCTAGGGGAGAGGTGTAACAGCGTGCAGCCAGGGCAGCCCCGCACGCAGGTAGAGTAGAGCGTGGGCAATGCGTGAAGGGGCAGAGGAGGCTAGAGGTAAGATGTAACAGTGTGCAGCCAGGGCAGCCCCACAAGCAGGTAGAGTGTGGGCAATGGAAGAAGGGGCGGGTGAGGATAGGGGTGAGATGTAACAGCGTGCAGCCAGGGCAGCCCCGCATGCAGGTAGAGTAGAGCGTGGGCAGTGGAAGAAGGGGCAGGTGAGGCTAGGGGTGAGATGTAACAACGTGCAGCCAGGGCAGCCCCACAAGCAGGTAGAGTACAGCGTGGGCAATGGGCAAAGGGGCAGGTGAGGCTAGGGGTGAGACGTAACAGCAGGCAGCCAGGGAAGCCCCGCAAGCAGGTAGAGTAGAGCATGGGCAATTGAAGAAAGGGCAGGTGAGGCTAGGGGTGAGGTGTAACAAGGTGCAGCCAGGGCAGCCCCGGAAGCAGGTAGAGTAGAGCGTGAACAATGGAAGAAGGAGCAGGTGAGGCTAGGGGTGAGATGTAACAACTTGCAAACAGGGCAGCCCCGCAAGCAGGAAGAGTAGAGTGTGGGCAATGGGCAAAGGGGCATGTGAGGCAAAGGGTGAGATGTAACAATGTGCAGCCAGGGCAGCACCGCATGCAGGTACAGTAGAGCGTGGGCAATGGGTGAAAGGGCAGGGAAGGCTAGAGCTGAGATGTGACAGTGTGCAGCTAAGGCAGCCCCACAAGCAGGTAGAGTAGAGGGTGGGCAATGGAAGAAGGGGCAGGTGAGGCTAGGGGTGAGATGTAACAGCGTGCAGCTGGGGCAGCCCCGCATGCAGGTAGAGTAGAGCGTGGGCAATGGATGAAGGGGCAGGTGAGGCTTGGGGTGAGATGTAACAACGTGCAGCCAGGGCAGCCCCACAAGCAGGTAGAGCGTGGGCAATGGGCAAAGGGGCAGGTGAGGCTAGGGGAGAGGGGTAACAGCGTGCAGCCAGGGCAGCCCTGCATGCAGGTAGAGTAGAAAGTGGGCAATGGGCGAAGGGGCAGGGGAGGCTAGAGGTGATATGTAAAAGTGTGCAGCCACGGCAGCCCCACAAGCAGGTAGAGTACAGCATTGGGAATGGGCGAAGGGGCAGGTGAGGCTAGGGGAGATGTATAACAGCGTGCAGCCAGGGCAGCCCAGCATGCAGGTAGAGTAGAGCGTGGGCAATGGAAGAAGGGGCAGGGGAGGCTAGGGGTGAGATGTAACAGTGTACAGCCAGGGCAGCCCCGCAAGCCGTTAGAGTATAGCATGGGCAATGGGCAATGGGCAGGTGAGGCTAGGGGTGAGATGTAACAACGTGCAGCCAGGGCAGCCCTGCACGCAGGTAGAGTATAGCGTGGGCAATGGGCGAAGGGGTAGGGGAGGCTAGAGTTGAGATGTAAAAGTGTGCAGCCAGGGCAGCCCCACAAGCAGGTAGAGCGTGGGCAATGGAAGAAGAGGCAGGTGAGGATAGGGGTGAGATGTAACAGCATGCAGCTAGGGCAGCCCCACACGCAGGTAGAGCAGAGTGTGGGCAATGGAAGAAGGGACAGGCGAGGCTAGAAGTGAGATGTAACATCGTGCAGACAGGGCAGCCACGCAAGCAGGTAGAGTAGAGCATGGGCAATGGAAGAAGGGGCAGGTGAGGCTAGGGGTGAGATGTAACAATGTGCAGACAGGGCAGCCCCACAAGCAGGTAGAGTAGAACGTGGGCAATGGGCGAAGGGGCAGGTGAGGCTAGGGGATGTGTGTAACAGCGTGCAGCCAGGGCAGCCCAGCATGCAGGTAGAGTAGAGCGTGGGCAATGGAAGAAGGGGCAGGGCAGACTAGGGGTGAGATGTAACAGTGTACAGCCAGGGCAGCCCCGCAAGCCGTTAGAGTAGAGCATGGGCAATGGGCAATGGGCAGGTGAGGCTAGGGGTGAGATGTAACAACGTGCAGCCAGGGCAGCCCTGCACGCAGGTAGAGTATAGCGTGGGCAATGGATGAAGGGGCGGGGCAGACTAGGGGTGAGATGTAACAGTGCGCAGCCTGGGCACCCCAGGAAAATCCAGAATAGTGTGCTCCTTAGATTATAACTCCTTCCAAACTCCCCTCTCCCACATCACTATGCTTACTCTCTACTGTACATCAACAAACAATTAGAGTGCAGCTACACCTCTCGATCAATTTCAGTCTAGCTGCTGACATAAGAACATTACTCCAGGAACACCTCATCATTCTAATAAAACGTCCGTACTTCCCACGAAAACCGGCCTAGCTGAACACATAAGGCCTAACGCAGCCAGAACACAGTATTGGTGTCTATCCTCCAGACTGCACACATTCAACTGATATCAAATACCAACACACCTAATGCTAGGCTGCGGCTACCATTAGACAATTGCATCGGCTGCACACATAATTGATGCACCCAAGCACCCCAGGACACCTCACTCTCTCGACTGACCTGGACTACGGTCCGCAAGGACGTTCAACCTACCAGCGCTTTGAGGTCATACCAATGATATATAGAGTGCTATATAAATGCCAAATAACAGAACATAACATAACATAACAGTTTGATGAAGAGCCATCTAAACCCACAAGTTGTGTTACAAACCAATCCATTTTCAGAAGATGTGTAGGTTGCCTTTCATTCTAAGATCTGTGATGGATATGCAGCTGGAACCTTAGTTTAGATATTGGGCTAGGGAATTTGGTACTTTGGACCCTTTTGAATTACGATGTATGTGTGGGGCTGGAGCACTTTTAAATGTTTTTTGATTGACATGTTGCAAACTAAAGCCTTCAGTATGAATGGATGCTTATACCCATGTTTAATCGATCTTACAATGGCATTTGACTCTGTTAGCTGTTTGCTTTTATGAATGAAGTTAAAGAATTGCTGATCTCTGAGATTTCTGCTAGAAATCATTTGAGAGTTGTATGCAGGAACTTCGATTAAAGTGAGGCTTTTAACTACATGTTTACAGGCGACTAAGGGATTCTTTTAATCTATTTATTGCAGATTTTCAGGCAAACATTTAAAAGGCGCTATCTTTTCAAACAAAACCTGACACACTAAGTGTAAATTGGCTGCTTCATGCAAATGATTTGGTGGCATGTGGCCAAACCCTTGTCGGTCTGCAGCGCCAACTTCTAGCCCTACAGCACTATACTGAGACCAATGAGCTTTTAATTAATAGCAATCAGTCTAAAGTGATGATTTAAAAACCTTAGAAAAAAGGTGACCCCTTCTTTTAAATGAACGACAGTCATTTTTACGACTGCCTTTTTTGTGACCACAGAATTGCGAAAAAGGCCATCAAAATTTGTTGGGGGGAAAGGGCAGATAAGGGGGCTGGGGGAGTCGGGAATAGTTAAAAATAGGTGGGGGAAAAAGGGCAAATCCCCCTCAAAAAACATTTATATGACCTTTTTCATAATTCTGTACTCGTAAAAAAAGCAGTCAGTAAAAATGACTGTCGATGAAAGAGCATCGAACCTTTAAAATGGACGTTAATGAATAATCATTTTGAAAAGGTTTCTGAGTTTGTGTATTTGGGGTCTAGGGTATATGAGAATGGTAAACCCCTCAATCACTTAATTCATTTGAAAGATATGTTTACGGTGCTGATAACACAAGCTGAAATGATTGACTGTCACTGTGGACGATTTTCAGTATTGCCACTTTTACCGCTCTTTAAGCGTAAAATGACCCCAGTCTTAACATATGGTGCAAACACTCTGCTGGGATGGGACGAGATGAAATGGGAACGATTAGAGGGCCTATTTTGGAAGCAAGTATTAGGCCTTCCTGTGGGTAATCCCATCACAATAATTAATTATGAGCTAGGCCTTCTCTCCATATGAGCATTGATAGTTTGAAGGTTTTATATTTGTTATTAAAGGTTTTAACAGCGAAGAAGCAATCATTATCTTATCATCTTCATTTAATTTTACACCAAAAAAAACCTGCCAGTGTTGAATGATTGGGAAAGTACCTGTTCTAAATTGCTAACCGATTATGGGGTATGTATAGAGGTGGACAATTCTGATCGATGCGAAGGCACCATGAAGCAAGCACAGACAACTGTTCTCTTTGTTTTGTTTTTTTGATTATATCAAAAGAGGGATGGAAAAAGGCCTCTCTTGCCCTAAACTAAGGTGGGATTTCCCTACCTAAAGGGAACTAAGGACAGTCTATGTCTAAAGTAAAAGTCTGTCTGTGTTAAAACCTATACTTGCCCTCACTTCTATTTCTATACAATGTGCAGGGATGTCAGCTTCAGAATCATAAGTGTTCAAATAATAGTTCCAAGTGATTTCCAGCTCTGGGTTTGAAAGGATCTCCCTTTCCCACGAATCAAGAGATTTCACAAGACACAGAGGAGTTTCCCTTCCCCAAGGCTGCACGCCTTTCAACAATTCTCTCAGTTCCAGTTCACACTGGGTTTCCTTGAGATCCACCCACAAGCTCTGTTGCAGGTATTACCATTGGCTTTCCATTGGTGGGTGTCCTCGGTCTAGGTGCAGTTGTTGAACCATGCGGTCCACCCATTACAGGTCACACAACCGATGCACCTAACTGGTTTGTCCTTCACCTGCACGCTGCCACTATTTGGTTTCTCTTTCACTTCCACGCTGCCACTGTTTGTTTTCTCCTTCACCTGTACGCTGCCACTGTTTGATTTCTCTTTCACTTGGACACTGCCACTGTTTGGTTTCTCATTCACGTGCACGCTGCCACTGTTTGATTTCTCTTTCACTTGGACACTGCCACTGTTTGGTTTCTTATTCACGTGCACGCTGCCACTGTTTGGTTTCTCCTTCACTTGCACACTGCCACTGTTTTGTTTCTCCTTCACTTGCACGCTGCCACTGTTTGGTTTCTCCTTCACTTGCACGCTGCCACTGTTTTGTTTCTCCTTCACTTGCACGCTGCCACTGTTTTGTTTCTCCTTCACTTGCACGCTGCCACTGTTTGGTTTCTCCTTCACTTGCAGGCTGCCACTGTTTAGTTTCTCCTTCACTTGCACGCTGCCACTGTTTGGTTTCTCCTTCACTTGCACGCTGCCACTGTTTGGTTTCTCCTTCACTTGCACGCTGCCACTGTTTTGTTTCTCCTTCACTTGCACGCTGCCTTTGTTCCAGCTTCACAACGGGTTTTAGATCAGGCCCATTTCACATCATCTTGATGCTTTACTTTTACTTGTTGGCCACTATGCAAAGGGTGCATAGTGACCAAGGTTTCTCTCACACCACACACTCTTGCCACTAATCATATAATGCACCTCCCCATTCTCTTGCGACTCTTGCCAATACATGTTTCTCTCACAAAACGCACGCTTGCCACTGATCATGTGTTGCACTTTTCCATTCTCTTGCGGCTCTTGCCAATACATGTTTCTCTGAAAGTTACACAATTCCATACAGTGCTTAAAGTGGGCCGGGGGACTGTGGGACTGAGTCGGGGCCCTGCCGGGGCCCCCCATCCCACACAACATTGGCGGGGCTGCGACGGGAGATGCGCCCACCAGTTTAATTTCAGGCGAGCTGACAGAAGTGCCAGCCAGGCACAGCGTCGCTGAGGCTGGCACTTCTGTCAGTCACTGTAACTTCCCTGATGACCCCTCATCTGAGGGGTCATCAGGGAAGTTACAGTTCCTTTGTTTGCCCTCGCCAGGTCACTGACCCTCAGCGAACCTGCGGGCTCCATGATCTAATATGCAGATTAGATCACGGAGCCCGCGGGTTCACAGAGGGTGAAAGGCGCCTCGGGCTCAGTGATCTCTGCTCAGAGCAGATAGATCACAGAGCCCGAGGCGTCTATCTCCGTTGGCAAAGCTTTATAAAAGATGCCTTGAATTGTATACGTTTCAAGCCATCTTTTATAAACGTAGAAATATTTCTATGTTTATAAAAGACCGCTTGAAACGTGCACAATTCAAGGCATCTTTTATAAAGCTTTGTCGATGGACAAAGCCACCTCGGGTTTTGTCCGTCCTCAACACTTTATAAAAGATGCCTTGAATTGTTTACGTTTCAAGCCGTCTTTTATAAACATAGAAATATGTTATAAATGTCTATGCTTATAAAAGGTGGCTTGAAAAGTGCACAAACCATAGTAAGGTAAGCACACAAGTGTGCATAAATTACTATGGTTTGTGCACTTTTCAAGCCACCTTTTTATAAACCTAGAAATAAGTAACATTGGTATGTTTATAAGGCTTGAAAGGTACACAAACCATAGTAGTGCGCATACAAATATATAAATGCTCACATACATTTATATATTTGTTTGCGCACCTTACAATGATTTGTGCACGTTTTAGGCCACGCCCACAATGGAAGCCACGCCCCCAAACGTGGGCCCCCCCTCAGTTTCTTACCCCACTTAAAGCACTGATTCCATAATATAGTTCACATACCTCTGGCTGATGTGTATTCTTTACAAAACATACAGCTTCTTGATTGGTTCTTTGATGACTAGACCACACATTGTGGGTTCTAGAGTCTTTTGTCTCTTTCTATTGCTTCTTCCTCGTCCCAGTACTAAAGTGGTGTGTGTATAAATGAATGTCAATGGGAAAAGAAGGATCTGATCTACAGTAGCCCACAAAGGTCTGGGGGATTGAGGGGACATTTTGAGAGGAAAAAGGGGGATACCATGTCTTATCTAAGGGTGCCTCATCTCCTTCCTCCAAGTCATCTCCATCCGCCCTCGCATATCTACCCTCAGAGTCAGAGGCCGATAGCGACAGCCTTTCCCTGGCTGCATGGGGTGAGGATATATTGGGGGAAGAAGTGAGGGTGGCCTCAGATTCCTCATATCAAATAAAAAAGAGAATTTGGGAAGCAGATTGGTTCTGCACTATTGACGTTTGTAAAACTTACGCTTTCCACCATTAGATTCCTTTAGATGGGAAAGCAATTAATAATCTACAAAACTACATGGTGAAATTTCCCGGTGCGCGACGTACAAGTTGTACCTTTTAGAGACTTATGAAATTCTTGGGGCAAGACTGCGAATCCCGAGAGAAGAAAGGACGTGGAGGTTTTGTAAAGGGCCTGAAATTGATACCTTTAAGCACCTTGGCCTTGAATGTGAGAATTTTTAAATTTTAAGGTCAACATTTTTGGGCAAACTTTTAAGCGCTTATAGCAATCATGTTGTAGATACTCTTTGGTCTATGATTTGGTGGGTCCTCAAGTAGGCCTGAAACTGAATTTGATGAGAATTCTTAAATCTGTTTTCTATAAGGATGGGGGCTCTGCTGATAAGTACACAGGCTTTATAATGTGTGTAATTTTGATTCTTTTTGATATGATAATGATATTTAGCTATGGGTTCTTAGAAACCACTGCATATTAATAATTTAAGTCATTGTGTATATCAAGGAATGATTAATTGTCATATGATTTTATGATGTAATGTTGTTGGAATGATTTGTTGTTCATGATTGTGAAAAGTTCAAATTGAACTATATCATAATAAAAAATAAACACATAATGAAATGACATATCTCTGTGAATACAGTTGTGTTTGTTTATTTATTTGTAATGCTCACTAGACCCGGAGGTATCAGGGCGCAGTGGAATAAGACGATACATAATTACTTTCAGCTTAGTGTTACGCAGTTTCATAGTAGTAGAAAAACATTTACAGATAAATCAGTGCAGTCAATGGACTGTGTAACAGTATATACATACAGTAGGAATAATGAATACAAATACAATACAGATATTACATAATTTACAAGGTTGAGGTTCAGCATATAAAGGCTTTGTAGTAACTATTGCAAAGCACGATAATGGGTAGTGCAGAGGAGAGTAGAGACACTAGAGACACTAGAATGAATTAGTGGTATTTTTCTCTAAGCCATTTAATGATGTTGTGTCTGAAGTTTAGAAAGGTTTGGTCCGCCCTCAGGACAGGGGGGGAGTTCCACCACTTTGCTGCTTTGACTGGTAAACTGCTCCCACCAGCTTTGGTCAGTTTGAACCTGGGCACAATTAGACAGCTTGTGTTTGCAGTCCTAGTGGGACGACTGGAAGTTTTTCTGTTGCTTCTCTCCATGAGGTAGTGAGGTGCAGTGTTGTTAAGGCACTTGAGTGTTAACGAGGCAGTTTTAAGAAAAATGTTGTCACTGGTGGACACTCTAAACATAGGGGGAAATCCAAATTCTCACTTTCGGTGAAATCCCTACCTTTTTTTGGAAATGAGTATCTCAAATATATAAATGAGGTAGTTAGAAATATCAACAGTTTAACCGAGAAGCAAATGTATCAAAATATCATTAGTTTTATTTAGAATTCATTTCTATTTAAAAAAAGACAACATTAAAGAAGAAGCGGAATACAAATTACAAACAGTACATATCACAAATCTACACTGGTGAACAGCCATTTATTCTGTCTCCTTACGTCTGAAATCTACACTGGTGGACAGCCATTTATTCTGTCTCCTTACGTCTGATATGTGCTCTGGTGGGCAGCCATTTATTCTGTCTCCTTATGTCTGATATGTGCTCTGGTGGGCAGCCATTTATTCTGTCTCCTTATGTCTGATATGTGCTCTGGTGGGCAGCCATTTATTCTGTCTCCTTACGTCTGATATGTGCTCTGGTGGACAGCCATTTATTCTGTCTCCTTACATCTGATATGTGCTCTTTTCTAGATAAGCCCTGTGCTGCTCTGAGGGCATTATTCTGGAGAGTTTGACTCTTGTTGATAATTAATTTATTGGCGCCAAAGTATAGGGAGTTACATTAGTCCAATTTGGACAAGATTAGGGCTCAGGCCAGAATGGTACAGCTATTCTTAAATAGGAACGGTTTGCTGGCTCTAATCAACTTACATGTGTAAGCGGAGGCAGATGCCATGGAATTGCCCTGTTTGACGAGGGTGAGGGTGGAGTCTAAGTAAAAACCTAAAGTTTGTACCTCTTTTGCAACTTTAATGATGTTGTCATCGATGTTAAAAGAGGTGTATTTGTGGCCAAGTTTGTTGAGATTGAAAGTGGTTCCCAGGATGAGGAGCTCAGTTTTGTCATCATTCAGGCATAGACCGTGACCGGCCATCCATGCCTGGATGATGAGGTCGATGTTGTTTACTAAGGCCAAATCCTTGTCATAATTCCTGGTCAGCGGCATGAGAATCTGGGTGTCATCTGCATAGTTAGTGTAGGTGACAAGAAGACGATCCAGATCATCGAAAAGGGGCTCAGTAAATATATTGTACAATGTGGGTGAGACACAGGAACCCTGTGGAACGCCACACGTGAAAAAACCCAAGTGGGTCGGAACACGTGTTGGCTTCTTAATGGGCTGTTACAAGGGCAACAAATAAGACCCTCTTATGTGTGAATGGTTTCTAACTGGGCAAACAATAAGACTCATTTGTTTATAATTAAACAAGAGACCCAATAAGGGCATCTCATATCTTTTGTTGGCTTGTTCATTCGCATTTGGAATTAGTGACAGCGCACACTCCCTACCAAACATTTCCTGTTTTCAATTTTGTGCAGGTTGGGATTATCCTGCAGCTGTACGGAGGTGCATCAGTCAGGCTCCCTCTACCCAACCTAATCCATACCCTGCTATTCCGCAGCGCCCATTACCTGGTAAATCCCACTAGAGTTTCAATCAGTTCAATATCCGGGTTGGGGCTTGCTTGGAGACGTTGGGCCCCGTTACGAGGTTGGAGGTAGCCATGGTGCTATTAGGATTTGTAATCAGGTGAAGGGGCTATTCTCATGGCTAGGTTAGATTTAGCTGTGAGAGCTATTCCTCCTCCACGTGCATCAGCCCTCGTGCATCAGCCCTATCCGCTCTCAGAAAGGTATCATTATCGGGTACTGCGAGCGTGAGGGCAGTGCCTGCTGCTTCATGTAGCCATGATTCTGATATGGCTAGAAAGTCATAGTTTTCCGTCTGAATTATATCAGCTATCTCAATGGCGTGAGCCACTAGGGACTGTATCTGTACCCATACAGCCCCCCCCCCATTTTTCTTCTTTTTCTGCACTTATCAGACTTACCCAGTCTGCTGCCTTAAACACAGCACTTGCCACTGGCTGGCTGCACTATCACTGTTTATTGCTTCCATTTTCTATTTATTTTTCTTTATTATTATTTATCTGCGCTCCTCTGCTCCGCACTTTACACTCTCCCCCTTCCATGCACTTATTCCCTTTTCCCTTTCCCATGCACTTGCACATTCTCAATGTCACTGGGCCTAGTAAGATCATTGTTTTTGTTCTCCCCTGTTCCCCTCCCTTGCCTAGTCGCGCTCTGAAACACTTGTGTACGAGCGCGATACAAATAAAATATCATATCATATCATATCTAGCATTTATTAGGGCACCCTTGAGGTCTGGGACAAGGTTGCCAGGCAATGGATTAGGTGAAGTATAATAGCTTACTTCTTTGTGTGGTATCACAGTAGGGAGCTTACTCTGATGTTGTTTTTTGTAGGTACAATCGTCGGTTTTAGGAGTGGGTGGAGTGGTAGGGATAATATTTATGGATTTAGTATTTTGTTTGTTGGGTGGGCATTTTGTCCTTGGGCTTAATTTAGTCTTGGAGTTGGCAGGTCGTTCGTAGGGTCTGGTCAGTCTGGAGCTGAGTCTGGTGTTTCTAGATGATATGTGGCAAGGTAGATTAGTTTTAGGTAAACCCTGGCTGAAGTTATCATTAGCGGGTAGTCCTAGGTCCTGGTTAATATTATGGTGATGGTCAGGTTGGGATTTCTCCTTTATTGTAATCCCTATGGGATCTCTGTTAAGAGTATCCTGCTGAGAGTTTAGTTTCAGTTTGGGTGGGGGGGGCGGTGGGTGAGTATAGCACCTATTGTGGAAGCCATGTTACTTATCATAGAATGGTAGGGCACAAATATCGTAAAATGAACTGTAATACTAGTCGATTGACCTGATGCCAGTCGGGAACATAGTAAGAGTGGATGTCGGATAGTAAAGGCATACATAGCGCAATTAGGGTCACAGGACCACGAGGTCAATTTAAGACTATAAGAAGCTAAAATGCAATAATATATAGGTGACGTCTGTATGTGCTTGATGCAATCTATTGACTTTACAGTATCTTTGTCACAAACACAGTAAGACACGGTGCAGGTGCAGAGGCAGCGGTGAGCGCCCGCATCAACATAGGCTGAGTGGAGACGTTTCTAAGTTACGCTAAGAACCACCCCAACAAGATGCAGGATGAAAACAAGTGAGTGAAGGTTAGAGAGAGTCAGAGTGGTGCAGCTGATGGTTAGGTACAGAAATAGGCATTGCATACAAAGTGTGTCGTGTGGCTGATGCACACATAGCGTGCCGCGCGCATTATTCTGATCAGTAGGGTGTAGGGAAAGAAAGCATTAAGGCACCATTCAGATACAAACAGGTGTGGTTCACAATGCAAAGCAAGACACATAGCTGCAGAGGCAATGCAGGGGGGCTATGACAAGCTATTTGGAAAAATGAAGATTTGGGTGCAGTGGTGTGTGATGGATCGAGTTTCCCAGTCAGAGCATACAGCGTGTAAAGAGCTTTGACGACATCGGGGCTATCATGGTGTAATGTACAGAAGGAGTGCATGAGAGAGTGGGGGTGCATCACTAGGCGAATGCGTGCAGAATTGGCCGTGAAGTTGAAGTGTCCCGATAGAATGCAGTTGTTATAGCGGAAGTCTCTTAAAGACATGGTCAGTGTCTATGCGCTAAGGCAGAGTGGGAATGTGGGAGGTAGGTGGCAGCCAACAGAGCGGATAGCAGTAACAGCATGCAGTAACAGCATACAGGAGGTAGCAACCAGCTACTGAGAGGAGGCGGAAATATGTGGCTTACACTGGAGAGGTGAGTTGCTTTGCAAGCGGCCGACGGCGTATCGTATCACTACTTCACACATAGTGAAGTGACATACACCTGTGAACACAGTATCACTACTACACACATAGTGAAGTGACATACACCTGTGAACACAGTATCACTACTACACAAATAGTGAAGTGACATACACCTGTGAACACAGTATCACTACTACACACAGGGCTCCAGATAAGGTGTGTAATAGGCCTTTTTACGCATGAAAATCTTGTAAATACGACAGCTTTATTATTTTCCTGTGTACATTTACCCAAGTTTAGAGCAGAGGTCAGTGCAAAGGTCAGGTTACTTGACAGACACCAAAAGGCTTCTTTTGATGTTTATTTACATGAATGTAATTGCAAGCCATGGAAACAGAATGTATTTCTCTGAAGCCTTTCAAAAAAAGAAACTGCACACTGTGATAAAAGGAATGTTTCTTTCCAGTCTTGCAAAATTGTATTTTCCAGAGTTCCTGTGCTGTGTTCATTTTTACACTTGAAATTTACACTCTAGTTATAAAAACTGTGTGTAAAATGATGACTATGCATGATCTAGTTTACATCCATTCAACCTTGCAGTCAATGTACATTACTATAAATGGTCAGTGGCATTGGAGTCTTTCCTCAAGGGCGAGTGATTGTCATTACACCAATCACAGGTGTTCTAGCCTCTCAAATCTTCAAGACTACAATTAAAACATCCAAAACCTGACTCGCCAAGAAGAGCTGTTCTAAAACAAACAAATGGAATTTACATTGGTAATAAAAAAGAAAATCAGTAAAACCTGTCCCTGTGATAATCCAGATAGGTCTTTAACTTTATGTAGCGCTTCATACATGGTTCGACCAACATCTAGGCGCTGTGATTATTATACCTCAGTTGATATTCAGTTAATCGACCTCTGAAAAATGTTAGCCAGTAAGATAGCTGAGCTGCTTGAGCACTCACTACTGCGATATGTGCATGATCTGTAGATTGCAGGTTTGAATCCTGGCAAGGCCATCTCAGCCTTTCATCCTTTCAAGGTTGATAAAGGCGTACCGGCTACGGTTTGGTGATAATAGTGATAAATATGTTCTACGTACAGCGCTTTGCCAAAGGTGCTATATGAATGATCATTTGACCATGATATTAGATATAGAATTTAGCATGGAGTTCTTGCTTCTCTGCAATGTTGTATGATAACATCGGCATACCATTAGGTAGTAATAGCTCCAGAAAATGAGGACTCATTAAACATCAAAAGACAATTCTGCCATCTAACCTCAAAACACACAATACAATTCACGTTTGCTTTACTATGTAATTGGCTACGTTTTTGTGTTTTCAGCATTTAAATACATACAGGAGAGATCAAATGGCCAGAGAAATAAATGAAAGGTGTATTATGTCAATGCAGAAAGCTTTTGCCTAGTAATGATTTCCATACAGTTTGTGCAGCGTCGGCAGGATGTCACATACGTTTTACTCTCTTGCAAAGGGGAAAAGTCATTTAGACTCTCTTAAAATCACATTTACTCTCAAAGTTCAAAAATAGGGAGTAAAATACTCCCACCTCAAAATCCTATCTGGAACACTGACTACACACATAGTGAAGTGACATACACCTGTGAACACAGTATCACTACTACACACGGAGTGAAGTGACATACACCTGTGAACACAGTATCACTACTACACACGGAGTGAAGTGACATACACCTGTGAACACAGTATCACTACTAGACAAATAGTGAAGTGACATACACCTGTGAACACAGTATCACTACTAGACAAATAGTGAAGTGACATACACCTGTGAACACAGTATCACTACTACACACGGAGTGAAGTGACATACACCTGTGAACACAGTATCACTACTACACACGGAGTGAAGTGACATTCACCTGTGAACACAGTATCACTACTACACACGGAGTGAAGTGACATACACCTGTGAACACAGTATCACTACTACACACATAGTGAAGTGACATACACCTGTGAACATAGTATCACTACTACACACGGAGTGAAGTGACATACACCTGTGAACACAGTATCACTACTACACACATAGTGAAGTGACATACACCTGTGAACATAGTATCACTACTACACACGGAGTGAAGTGACATACACCTGTGAACACAGAATCACTACTACACACATAGTGAAGTGACATACACCTGTGAACACAGTATCACTACTACACACATAGTGAAGTGACATACACCTGTGAACACAGTATCACTACTACACACGGTGTGAAGTGACATACACCTGTGAACACAGAATCACTACTACAAACATAGTGAAGTGACATACACCTGTGAACACAGTATCACTACTACATACATAGTGAAGTGACATACACCTGTGAACACAGTATCACTACTACACACAGTGAAGTGACATACACCTGTGAACACAATATCTATACACGAAATTAAGTGATGGATCCCCGTAAACACAGTATCACTACTGCACACAGAGTGACGTGACATACACCTGTGAACACAGTATCACTAAAATGCATACATTGAAATTATGCATACTTGTGAAGAAAGGGTCACTACTACACAAAAAGAAGTGATTTATCCCTGTGAACACAGTATCATTACTACACACAGACTGAAGTGATATATCCCTGTGAACACAGTATCACTACTACACACATAGCGAAGTGACATACACATATGAACACAATATCTATACACGAATTGAAGTTATGGATCACCGTAAACACAGTATCACTACTACACACAGAGTGAAGAGACATATCCCTGTGAACACAGTATCATTAATAGGCATACATTGAAATTATGCATACTTGTGAAGAAAGGGTCACTACTACACAAAAAGAAGTGATGTATCCCTGTGAACACAGTATCACTACTACACACAGAGTGAAGTGACATACCCCTTGTGAACACAGTGGACCTCATTACATGGTAGGCGCTAAGGGATTACCGGTAAGGTCACCGGTGCAGGTAATCCCTTAGCGTCCTACTACGAGGTCCCTGAGCGGGTCCCGACCTTAACGCCTGGTCTGACCAGGTGTTAAAGACGGGACCCGCTAAGGGACTTCAGAGCTAATAACGGTACCGCAAATTGCGGTACCGTTATTAGCTCCTTCTCCATTCCCATTGAGCCCTATGGGGGCTCGAATGGGAATGGGGAATGGTATTTGGCATGGAGACTTACCGGGTCCTCCAGGGTCGGAATGACCCGGTAAGTCCCCATACCGCCTACACGGACCCGGAAGGCGGTAAGGGAGTAGCCATGCCGCTAACAGCGGCATGGTTACCTCCTACCGTGTAATGAGGCCCAGTATCACTAATGTGCATACATTGAAATTATGCATACTTGTGAATAAATGGTCACCACTACACAAAAAGAAGTGATGTATCGCTGTGAAAACAGTATCACTACTACACACATAGTTAAGTGACATACACCTGTGAACACAATATAGCACCATGGCTGCCTCCAAACCCGGGTCCGGTCTGGCTGAATGGAGATTTACTGGGACATTCCGACCTATGCGGACCCGGTAAGTCCCCATTCAGTGAACCATTCCCCATTCCCATTTGAGCCCCCAGGCTAAATTGCGGGCCCGTTATTAGCTCCAAGGTCCCTTAACGGGTCCCGCTAAGAACGGCTTGTTAGACCAGCTGTTCCTGCTGGGACCCGCTAAGGGACCTCGGAATAGGGCGGTAAGGGTTTACCGGCACCGGCATCCTTACCGGTGACCGTTAACCCTTACCGCCCAACTCGTAATGACCCCCAATATCTATACACAGATTCAAGTGATGGATCCCTGTAAACACAGTAACACTACTACACACGGAGTGAAGTGACATACACCTGTGAACACAGTATCACTACTACACACATAGGGAAGTGACATACACCTGTAAACATGGTATCACTAACATGCATACATTGAAATTATGCATACTTGTGAAGAAAGGGTCACTACTACACAAAAAGAAGTGATTTATCCCTGTGAACACAGTATCATTACTACACACAGACTGTAGCAATGTATCCCTGTGAACACCGTATCACTACTCCACACATAGTGAATTGACATACACCTGTGAACAGAATATCTATACACAAATTGAAGTGATTTATCCCCATAAACACAGTATCACTACTACACACGGAGTGAAGTGATGTATCCCTGTGAACACCGTATCACTACTATTCACATAATTAAATTATGCATACTTGTGAAGAAAGGGTAACTACTACACGCAAAGAGAAGTGATTTATCCATATGAAAACCATATGACTACTACACACCTATTGAAGTGGTGTATCCCTGTGAACACAGTTTCACTACTATGCACATAATGAAATTATGCATACTAGTGAACGAAGGGACACTATTACAAAAAGTGATGTATCGCTGTGAAGCCAGGATCACTACTACACACACACACTGAAGTGATGTATCCAAGTGAACACAGTATCACCATTATATACATAGTGAAATGACATATCCCTGTGAGCACACTAACACTATTGTACACATATTGAAATGATGAATCCTGTGAGAAACCTGAAGGTGTTTTACCCGCTGGTCTCAAGGGATCTGTCATCCAGGTGGCCAGGACACGTCCATCGCAATTGGATCCAGTTCCTGGGGTGGACCAGCGGGAGAATCACCTGGATGAGGGGTCCTTCAGGGAGTGGAAGTGGGACACCGAGGGTTGAGACGTGGTACCCCTTCCCTTGTAACACCTTTTGCCCATCTTACCTTGTAGGATATTCAGTAGCTCTACCCCCACCCCTTTTCCGATAAGAACACTCTTACACCGGAACAGACAACAGACTAACACCACAGCCGTTTACCTGACATGTCTCAACACACGGGACTGGCAGAGTCAGGCAATTGACAATAACAACGCACACCTGATGGCCCTTTACCGTCCCCACAGGGATAAAAGGCAGAGCACGAGAGCACACTACAAGCAAGGCCGAACGCACAAGGAGACAGCTACACCAAACGGGCAGTTCAAACGGAGGAGAAATGCAGCAAGACCGAGAGTGATGGAGAAGGAGGAACTACTCTTGCACTTTTCGACTGAGAACCTCAATGCCTCCGAAAGGGAAATCATAAGACCGGGAATTACAGCTGGCGTGCGGAGCGGTAGATGTCAATAGTTTAGGGGTGCTGTGATGCTGGAAATGCATTGGAGGGACAGGGCCTCCATGTCCTTGTCCTGTACTCCCTTATCATGTGTGTTCTGTGTTCTTTTCTGCACAGGAGTCCAGTTGGGACTCCTGGCAGTACAGCTCTTCCTCTTTTTGGATATGGTGAACAGAGACCCTTGAGATACCCTTATGGCATCCATGGGTGGGGGTACAACCCTGTACTCCTAGTGTATGTTTCTGGGCACCTGTGTGTGGCTCACACTGCAGGGTATGAGCTGGTGGAATCTCCATTCTGAATCTGACAGGGGCTCTGAGTATTCTCCAGTTTGGGATACCCAGGCCCTGCCATTGGAATCAGTGGATTCCTGATAGAAGGCAAGATGGCCCCTGTGGCCTCTTGGTTTCTATCACCTGTTACCTTGTTTTACCCAAAGTCCTGAGAAGCCCTGACTCTGGCCCTTCCCCTGACTGGCTGTTGGGTGGGTGGAAGAACCATGTATGGTATTGTGGGAAGTCCTGGCCAGACTGTCTGGAGCCTTCCCAGTGACTGTATGTTGTGGGTACCCCCTTGGGGTGGGACATGGGTGAATGGAGTGTGTGCCCAATATGCATTCTATGTTATGGGTGTCTGGTTTCTGTGTGTGCAACATAAATAATTAGACACCCCTGCCTGAAACTGACATGAATGCAGTGTGGTGTGCTAAAAGCCTGGTTGCTTGCCCCAATCCACATTCCTTGTTATGGGTGTCTGGGTGGAAGTGAATGGCCTGAATGCACCGTGAGCCTAATTGGCTGCCTTCCTGCATGAATGCCCTTCTATCTGATTGGCTGACTGAGCTTGGCTCAGCAGTGTGAATGAGGGACAGATGTGTATATCTGGGGACCTCTCACTTCCCAATTTGTTCAGAAGCTGAAGTTGAAACTTGATATTTTATAACTGAAGGGATAGCCCCTACTGTGGAAGGAAAAAAGGGCTAAGAAACAATGTGGAACAAAGAAGAGCTCCAACCACAGATATATTTATCAACACTCTCCTAATGTTGGAGTGTCTTAATCATACTATTTTAAGGAAACTTGGACACAGAGCTTCAAAACGTAAGCTCAATAACCTTTAAATATATTGTTAAATCATCAAACCAAAACAAAGCTGAGAGGCGAGGAAATAACTTCTGCTCAGTAGTACTTAAATACAATGTATTGTTTTTTTTCAAATTCACCAACAACGAAATAAATATACACTCCAAAACTGTCTCATTCCTAAACAGAGAAATAAGGCATGAATACAACACTATTAATTGTTCGCACAGTAGGTGGGGTTAGTATCATCTAATAGTGCAGTAAAGAAAAGGAAATAGTAAACTGATGCATACTGAACAAAAAACAGATGCGGTTTTGCTTTTTGATATATTTCAAAAAATGGTTTCGTCATTCTTTGACACAATTGCGATAAATGTACTGACCAATTACTTGGTCCCCATGTTTGAACAGAGGCTAGTCAATAAGTCTAACCTAAAGATGGGTAAACCACAGGTGTAAAGAAATAAATCCAAACAGAGCGGTACCCAATCGGTATGATAAAAATAATTGCTCGTGATTCATACAGAGTCAACCAGGGAGATAGGAAAAGGAACACCGATTGCATCATCCCTCAATGCAGCCAGGTGCTAAAATTACCCCACTGCATTCAAGAAGGTGCAAATGGTCAAATCAAGGTATACAAATCAATTGAAAAGTCAGAGGACCAAAACCATCGGTCTACGCCGGGGGGAGGGGCCCCCTATCAGGTTGTACAGGTCAACGGTGCACAGATTGTGCTTGGCCTTGGGGCGTTCCGGCTGAAGAATGGAACGCCTTCGTCTGGGCCTCAGGTTTGGAGATCTCTGTATGATAACAAGAAAAAGACAAGAGAGAAAGCAGGAAAGAGGGTTGAGAACTAGAATTGGATCTCAATTTCTATTAAAAAAGCACCAAAGTGATGGCTTGATTGAATTAACATTATAAAAGGATATTGATCTATTAGTATTGACCAAATCAGTAAAAATCTGATTTGTATACAATATTGGAGCGGATGAAGTACCAACCTGTGGGTGTGTTCACCGGACTTTGCCGCGGCGGGGAGAGTTCCAGTTTTATTCTAAGAAGCTGTCAATGCCATGTAGGTGTGGTTCCACTTGTAAATGCATCTACATCTGAAAGTTCAGGCGTCCTACTGTAATCAGGACAAGTGACACAGAACGTAAAATTCTAGGAGAGAAGAGAAGGGAGAGACGAAAGAGGAATGAGAAAATCCCCATGTCACATCCTCTACATGTAGCCCACCCCTGTAGTAGGGCTTGGTATAAAGCACAATACAGTTAGTGCAAAAAAGCAGGACACCGGGCGTAGTACCTTAAGTGCCAACTTAGGTGGTGCAGGCCCTGGTGCAGTAGCAGGGTCTGGATGGACTGGTGTGCTGACGGATGGAACAGGCTGTCTGCGACTCCCTAGTATCGGAAGGCAGCTATGAGAAAGAGAGAGAGAGGAGAGCCCGGGTCAATACATATAAGGAAACAGAGGCGCGGAGCAGCCTACTGTAGAAAGAGTGTTCGGGGCGGGTTTCGCCGGATGGGTAGAAGTGCTTACCTGAGAGCGGGTGGAGGGAGACAAATACCACGTTTGTCTCCGTTATGGCCGGAGCTAATCCTGGTCTCTCGGAGGAGCTGTTCCCCGGAAATAATGTACTGCGCATGCGTGGGTAGTTAGTGAAATAAATAGAACCCCACGCATGCGTCTAGCGACAGAGGCTCCCGTTGTCATGGTAGCAAACTTGTATGCACGCACTAATGGAGGGTTGACGTGTGCGAATGGAGTCATACACGGAGAGACGCTAAGTTTTACCTTTCCAACAAAAGCTTAGAAGCACTGGAAACACATAGGGGAATGATGAGAGATACCCCATGATCTGGGAGTGTCCAGGTTCGAAAGGATGCATATTATGCATCTCAGGGGCAGATCGAGCGGCGGGCTACTACCGCTATATTTGCCCCAGAGAGACATGAAGCACTGGGCATGGCAGTAGTCAAATCACAGACTTCCTGTAGTGAGTCAAAACGAAAGAATAGACTACTATTCCTGTGAGATGACAAGGCACCTAATGGAGAGACGTGTACCACTGGACATGGCAGTGGTCAAATCACAGACTACCTTTAGTGAATCGAAACGAAAGGATAGACAGCTATTCCTGTAATATCCCGCAGGAAGCTGCTATAGAATGCATTAGGGACCATCTTACTCATCACCTGACAGACAAACGGGTTCCAGTCAATTTTATTGTTGAACTTCTGGAATTGTCCTTGACAAGGAACTACTTTACATTTAATGATGATTACTTCATACAGATCAACGGAACGGCCATGGGAGCTGCTTTTGCTCCGAGTCTGGCGGTTATCTTCATGGCCAGTTACGAAGAAAAATATGTGTTTACATCACAGAACCCATACCTGAGCCACATTTCCAACTGATGATATCATCTTTATCTGGCATGGAACACCGTCAACACTCGATGAATTTCATAAATGGTTGAACCTTCGAACTAAAGAAATTCAATTTACTATGAACTACAGCCATGAAAATATCAACTTCCTCGATCTGAGAATAGAAGTTAATGAAGATAGACTTTCTTGTAATCTATTCTGTGTTATTGTTATTGTTATTGATTGATGTCTATATCTTGGACCTTCTTTTTAATATAAAGAACTGTGTTAGCACATAACATAGTAGGCCTCATCACGAGTTGGCCAGTAACGCCAGTGCTAATAGCGCTGGCGTTATTAGCCCAACCGCCAAACCCACCGGTGCTATTAGCGCCTGATCACGGGTTAGGCGGAACGGGTATTGCCCATTCCCCATTGAGCCCATTCAGGAATTCCCCATTCCCCATTGGGCTCAATGGGGAAATTTTGCGCTTTTACTGCCGGCGGATTGCCCACCGGCGGTAAACGCACCGAAAATTGGCAAATTCTCGGCGGATTAATCAGCCAAAGCCATGATTTGGCAGACCTTTAAATGCGGCGGTAACAGCGCTACTGCCGCCTCTAAGGGCTACCGCCAAACTTGTGATGAGGCCCAGTGTGTGGACATTCCTTTGTGGGGGCTTGGGGACTACATTGTACTTAAGAACCAGCGCGCATCACCTCCTGAGAGCTAAAGCTTTGGTTGCTCGTCCATAACTACCCTATAGAGAACCTTGGCCTCGGGTGCTCTGTGCTTCTATCCTGCCATATAGAGGGCAGGAGTACAGATACCCCCTCCAGTCTTTACAGGGGCATCCTGCATTGACAACGCAGGCGGAGAGGCAAGCTGGCTACCGTGGTACTATCCTTGACTCCAGAGATCAGAGAAGCCAATGGGTACAGCACACTCGGTGAGTCAGCGGAAGCTGATAGCAAACTGTACTGTGTTGAGCCCAAGGTTGCAAGAAGCAAGAACAAAGAACTTGTGTGTTAATGAACTTTAAAGAAAGCTAGTTAAGGTCCAGGTGCAGAGGGGTCCTGCGCCACATGGGTGCTCATTCCAAAGACTCTGCCGGGACCTGTTTTGAAACTGCAAGTACCAGAAGGCCCTGGGAGAGGGTGGCATGAGGCCTCAGAGTGATACTACAGCGGTCACGTCAAATCCCTTGTACAATCAAAAGTCCCCAACCCATTGCTGTAAGTAAGAAAGCTAGGGGAAAGGAATCCCTGCATTCTGAGAAGAGTATGAGAAAAAGCATGAACTGTGTTAAAGTTGGCTATGTGAACCAGGCGAAGGGATGCCTGCAGAACGAGGCGAAGCATGATGCCCGATGTACATTGTGTTAACAAAGAGTGAACCCAACAGAGGAATGTCCACAGGGAACTGTTAAAAAAGACATTGAGACTTGTGAATGTGAAAGGCAAAAATATCTTTGAATACAAGCCATAGTGAACCCGACAGATGGAGGCTGACATTCGAGAGGAATCTGAGCCCGGAAGATGGGGACCGAGGGGTGTAGAATCATCGCCCCAAAAAGAGGCAAACAGTCAAGAGGGATCCGAGCCTGGCAGTGGGAGATCCAAGGGGCGAGGAACAATGGACCAGGGTACAAGATTACCTAAGGAACATTTGTTTGTTTGTTGTTTTGGTTAAAAGTGAAAGGCCATAGTGAACCCGACGGAGGGAGGCCCAAGTGGCAAGAGGGATCTGAGCCCGGCAGAGGGAGATCCAAGGGGCGAGGAACAATCGCCCAAGGTACAAGATTACCTACGGAACATTTGTTTGTTTGTTGTTTTGGTGCAGCAGGCCTTCTAAGGCAAGAGACTTGACCACTGAAGGTCCTGGTATCATTGAATGGAACTGAAAACCTCATGCTAGCGAGGCCCAGGCATGTGCTGTGCTCAGAAAGACCACCTTGTCCCGTGCCTAAAACGTGGGGACGGGAGTCCTAGCCCTATTTTCCTTACTTATCATTTTGTGGTTAACATTATCCCATACTCTTAGTAGTAGGGATTGGCAATAGGTTTTTCTTTAGTATAGGCACTTTTATTTGACAAGACGCCACTAGGACGGCCTTATTATTATTTGATGGTCGTAGCTTGCTCCCATCTTAGATTTAGGTTTAGATTAGGCGTTTATCCTACCCATTAAAAAGTTCAATAAACACCCTTGAACTGTGATCCCTTGTGTCTGTCTTTACTGTTGCCACCCTGAGTTCCTTACAATTCTTGCAAACACAGTGTCACTACTATACACATAATAGTGTGCTATATCCCCACGAACACAGTATCACTGCTAATTACTACCACACACGTAGTGAAGTGACGTAATCCTGTGAACACAGTATTACTACTAGCCACACATTTAAATTATGTATACATGTGAATAAGGGGTCACTACTACACAAAAAGAAGTAATGCATCAGTGTGAACACGGTACAACTACTATGCACAGATTGAATTGATGTATCCCTGTGAACACAGTATCACTATTATACACAAAGTGAAATTATGTATCCCTGGGAACACAGCATTATACATATAGTGAAGTCACACATCCTTGTGTACACAGTATCACTACTAAACACATAAAAAAGACACATCCCTGAGAACACAGTGTCACTACTAGGCACATAATGAAGTGACATATTCCAGTGAACACAGTATCACTACTAGACACTTATTGAAGTGACCTATTGCTGTGAACACAGAATCACTACTACACACCTAGTGATCTATCCCTGTGAATGCAGTATCACTACTACACACCTAGTGATCTATCCCTGTGAATGCAGAATCACTACTATGCACAAATTAAAATTATACGTATTTGTGAATAAAAGGTCCTTTCTACACACACAATGTAGCAATGTATCCCTCTGAACACAGCATCTCTACTAAACACATAATGAAGTGACATTTCTCTGTGAACACAGTATCACTAATATGCACACAATAACGTGATGTATCCTTGTGAACACAGTATCACCATATACACATAATAAAATGACATATCGCTGTGAACACAGTTTCACTACTATGCTCAGAGTGAAGTGACGTATCCCTATGAACACAGGATCACTACGATGCACATAGTGAAATTATGCATACTTGCAGATAAATGGTCCATACTACACACAAAGTGAAGTGATGTATCCCTGTGAACACAGTGTCACTACTACCCACAAAGTGAAGTGACGTATCCCTGTGAACACAGTGTAACTACTGCCCACGAAGTGAAGTGACGTATCTCTGTAAACACAGTGTCACTACTACACACGAAGTGAAGTGACGTATCCCTGTGAAAACAGTGTCACTACTACACACGAAGTGAAGTGACGTATCCCTGTGAACACAGTGTAACTACTGCCCACGAAGTGAAGTGATGTATCCCTGTAAACACAGTGTCACTACTACACACGAAGTGAAGTGACGTATCCCTGTGAACACAGTGTCACTACTACACACGAAGTGAAGTGACGTATCCCTGTGAACACAGTGTAACTACTGCCCACAAAGTGAAGTGACGTATCCCTGTAAACACAGTGTCACTACTGCACACAAAGTGAAGTGATGTATCCCTGTGAACACAGTGTCACTACTACACACGAAGTGAAGTGACGTATCCCTGTGAACACATTACACACAAAGTGAAGTGACGTATCCCTGTGAACACAGTGTCACTACTACACACAAAGTGAAGTGACGTATCCCTGTGAACACAGTGTCACTACTACCCACAAAGTGAAGTGACGTATCCCTGTGAACACAGTGTCACTACTACACACAAAGTGAAGTGATGTATCCCTGTGAACACAGTGTCACTACTACACACAAAGTGAAGTGACGTATCCCTGTGAACACAGTGTCACTACTACACACGAAGTGAAGTGACGTATCCCTGTGAACACATTACACACAAAGTGAAGTGACGTATCCCTGTGAACACAGTGTCACTACTACACACAAAGTGAAGTGACGTATCCCTGTAAACACAGTGTCACTACTACACACAAAGTGAAGTGACGTATCCCTGTGAACACAGTGTCATTACTACCCACAAAGTGAAGTGACGTATCCCTGTGAACACATTACACACAAAGTGAAGTGACGTATCCCTGTGAACACAGTGTCACTACTACACACAAAGTGAAGTGACGTATCCCTGTCAACACATTGTCGCTACTACACACAAAGTGAAGTGGCATATCCCTGTGAACACAGTGCCATTGCTATGCTGTGACGATTCATGGGATCTCATCACGTCTCCCCAGGAGGGAGCCCCTCCCTGCGAGGCTAAGGAGGTGAGCCTGCTACGCAACAATCCCCCTAGAGTGGAGGAATGCGAGACCTCACACGGAGATACTCCACTCATGGGGACAATGACTCCCTTTCAGCGATGGGACTCCCTAACCCTCTTACCTTTCAGATCATGCAATCCTCGAGGTCTTCCAAGAACCAACCCGAGAAGACTGCTGTCGGTTATTGTAATATTCCCCCTCTTACCTATAACAGACATGCCAATACCAAGATGAGGAGGAACACACAGAGCGATTATGAGTCACCTCCCAAAAGTACTCAGAAGGGGAAGATTCAAGAAGTGATGCAAACTACTCATTTTCCAAGTCTAGACAGTACTAGGAAGAGGTGGCCCCAAGGAAGCATGCAGAATACCTCATTGATACAAAAGAAGGACACTGGCACTCCGCTGGGGAGGACTGACCATAAACAGCAAGAAGGGACTTAGTGAAACGAGAACCTGGCGTGCAGCCTGTCAACCCCGGAAACTGTAAGGACTGGGACAAAGGACGAAATGGCGCCGATGAAGCAGTGTAGCATTGGAACAGTCATTGGACAGCACATTTAGAGTGTTCAACCTGCAGCACCCACCCCCCCCCCGCTTTACAAACATGGGAAAAATTTTTAGTTCAATAAGTGAAAGAAGGTGTGGATTAAAGGACGCAGAGCTTAGTATAAGGTTACCTAAAGTTTAACCCTAACCGCCAGTGCCTTATGGCAGCGGCCTGTACATAATCCCCCTAGCCCCCCTCCCCATAGTCCACTTCCTCGTGTTTCTAATGCAAAGGATTATCAACCATTTGTCCTCAATATAAAACACTGGGCTGGTCTTTCGGGATACAGGTGGGCGAATGAACACGCTGCAGCGATCAGTGTGCAATCAGCGTGCTACACGTCCCATTCCTGGCAAGATAGCTTAGTGGGCTAATGTTTCTGCTGTAGAGACCTGTGTGCAACCGGAGGATTACAGGTTCTATTCCTGGTGAGATAGCTCAGTGGGCTAATGTATCCACTGCAGAGACCTGTGTGAATCCAGAGGGTTACAGGTCCCATTCCTGGCAAGATAGCTTAATGGGCTAATGTTTCGGCTGTAGAGACCTGTGTGCAAATGGCGGGTTACAGGTTCCATTCCTGGTGATATAGCTGAGTGGGCTAATGTATCTGCTGCAGAGAGCTCTGTCAATGCAGAGGGTTACATGCTTCATTCCTGGTGAGGTAGCTCAGTGGGATAATATATCTTCTGCAGAGATTTGTGTGAATCCAGACAGGTTTCATTCCTGGTGAGATAGCTCAGTGGGCTAATGTATCCGCTGCAGAGACCTGTGGGAATCCAGAGGGTTACAGGTTTCATTCCTGGTGAGATAGCTCAGTAGGATAATGTATCCGCTGCAAAGATCTGTTTTCAACCATTGGGTTGCGGGTCCCATTCCTGGTAAGATAGCTGAGTGGGCTAATGTATCTGCTTCAAAGAACTGTGTGCAGCCAGCGTGTTACATGTTGCATTCCTGGTAAGATAGCTTAGTAGGCTAGTGTATCTGCTGCAGACCTGTGTGCAACTTGCGAGCTACAGGTTCCATTCCTGGTAAGATAGCTGAGTGGCCTAATGTTTCTGCTGCAGAGACCTGTGCGAGGCCAGCTTGTTACAGGTGCTATTTTTGGTAAAATAGCTCAGTGGGCTAATGCATCTGCTGCAGAGACCTGTGTGAAACCAACGGGTTATAGGTTCCATTGCCGATGAGATAGCTCAGTGAGCTAATGTATCTGCTGCAGAGACCTGTGTGAAAACAGCAGGTTACAAATTTCATTTCTGCTGAGATAGCTCAGTGGGCTAATGTATCCACTGCAGAGATCTGTTTGCAACCAGCGCGTTGCCAGTCCCATTCCTGGGAAGATAGATGAGTGGGCTAATGTATCTGCGGCAGACCTCTGTGCAACCGGCGGTTTACAGGTCCCATTCATGATAGGATAGCTGAGTGGGCTAATGTATCTGCTGCAGAGACCTGTGTGCAAGTAGCTTGTTACAGGTCCCAATCCTGGTAAGATAGCTCAGTAGGCAAATGCATCGTCTGCAGAAATGTGTATGCAACCAGTGAGTTGCAGGCGCCATTTGGGGTAAGATAACTTAATAGGCTAATGTATCAACAGTAGAGCCCTGTGTGAAACCTGTGGGTTACGGGTTCTATTCTTGGTGAGATAGCTTAGTGAGCTAATGTATCCGCTACAGAGACCTGTGTGCAACCAACGGATCACAGGTTCCATTCTTTGTAAAAATAGCTTATTTGGCTAATGTGTTTGCTGCAGAGACCTGAGTGCAACCAGCGGGTTGCAGTTTTCATTCCTGGTAAAATAGCTCAGTAGGATAATGTATCTGCTGTATAGACCTGTGTGCAATCAGCGGGTTAAAGGTTATATTCCTGGTATTCATGATAAGATAGCTGAGTGGGCTAATGTATCTGCTGCAGAGACCTGTGTGCAAGTAGCTTGTTACAGGTCCCAATCCTGGTAAGATAGCTCAGTAGGCAAATGCATCGTCTGCAGAAATGTGTATGCAACCAGTGAGTTGCAGGCGCCATTTGGGGTAAGATAGCTTAATAGGCTAATGTATCCACAGTAGAGCCCTGTGTGAAACCTGTGGGTTACGGGTTCTATTCTTGGTGAGATAGCTTAGTGAGCTAATGTATCCGCTACAGAGACCTGTGTGCAACCAACGGATTACAGGTTCCATTCTTTGTAAAAATAGCTTATTTGGCTAATGTGTTTGCTGCAGAGACCTGAGTGCAACCAGCGGGTTGCAGTTTCCATTCCTGGTAAAATAGCTCAGTAGGATAATGTATCTGCTCTATAGACCTGTGTGCAATCAGCGGGTTAAAGGTTATATTCCTGGTAAGATAGCTCAGTGGGCTAATGTATCCACTGCAGAAACCTGTGTGGAACCAGTAGGTTATATGTTTTAATAAATGAATATAACTGTTCCAGAGAAGTATGTGCAACCACCCATTCATGTGTTCGAATCGTGGTGAGATAACTCAGTGTGCCGAATCACAACCTGAACAGAAGGTCACAGGTTTTATTCCTGGTAAGATAGCTCAGTGGACTAGTGTGGTAGCTGCAGAGACGTGCAAGTGTCACCAGCAGGTAACACATGTGAATGCATGATTGCAGCTGGGCGAAGTCATGCGCAGAGTCAGTCTGCGTCAGTCCACTTTGTTTTTTGTTTCCAAGAGGAGCTGCAGCAACGTGTTTTTCTCCAGTGAAGCCTTTTCAACCTGTGTATTGTACTGTCACTTTAAGGCTTTAAGGCTGTGGGCTGTGCCTATAAAACTTGAAACAACGCGCGGAGCCGTGCGCGGAGTCGTGCGCAGAGTCAGTCTACGTCAGTCCACTTTGTTTTTTGTTTCCAAGAGGAGCTGCAGCAAAGTGCTTTTCTCCAGTGAAGCCTTTTCAACCTGTATATTGTACTGTCACTTTAAGGCTTTAAGACTGTGGGCTGTGCCTATAAAACTTAAAACAACATGCAGAGTCGTTCGCAGAGTAAGTCTGTGTCAGTCCGCGACAGGCTGTGCAACAGGCTGTGCTCCTGTCCTGACCGTGCAATCGGGTCACGGGGGCCCGGTAACAAGGCAGAAAACCATCCAGCAGCGCCGTATGCAAAATCCTTGGACCGCCCTTGAGGCTGACTCAGCTCCCGAAGTCTCCAAGGTAAGCGTGTCTTCGCGAGCTTGCATCTCAAACGAATCACCTGAATCCTTGTCTGACCCCATGACTTCCCCCATGGCTGGCTCAATGACTACTGTAGCAGCTCTTACTGCCGGCATGAGTTCGCCAGTCGGTGCTAAGGGTCAGACTCATTTGGAGTCCAGTAAACAGGACAATCACTTGGATCAAGTCCAAACTCAAGTGCAGGTCCTAGAGGCACCGGTAACTGTCCTGAATAAAGTTGTGAGAGCTGGGGAGATTATTGAGAAGTGGCAGTCTTGAGTGTCCAGGACGACCAGAATACTGACACTTTTCAACAGATGCGTCTACTAACATTAAAAGACTTACCTTTTGTTTCTTTCACTTCTCAAAGAACATCTCCATCTAATGCCACAATACATATGGAGACGAACCAAATTGGAGACGAACCAAATTACTTCTGAAACTGTGGACACATTTTTTTCCCCATTTGAATTTACGGATGCTGAGCTAATGGAAGCCTCCCAATGTGACGATGGAAACGAGTGCCAGCAAGAACCTGCAGTATCCACTACCCCTGTAAACATCGAAGTTCTGGCCGAGGGCCTTCCAGACGCAGATGTTGTTGTTGACAACGAGCATCGGGCTATCAGGAAAGCGGATACTCTCTTAAACGCTGCGGTAAAAAATGCTAAAGGACGTCCGAGTTCAGGCTTAATAACGATGGTGCGAATAACGCAAACATGGTCAGCACCAGTTATGACAAATCCAAACCCATATGTGCAAGGAACCCTTATTCACACTTTGGCAAACAATCCTCAATCAAGGAAGCATCTATTGATTATAAATGGATATTGGAATCCTGCAAAAAATTAGGACAACAGACTTTCTAAAGGCTATTGTTGAGCTAATAGATGTGGCCATGTTATCCTACAACAATCTGATGGTAGTCTGCTGTGGAGACCTAAATTGCTCTTGGTTTCAATTTGATGAAGCGCTACAAACTTACAGGGGACTAGCCGACGGCTCGGTGGTGGATAGAGGGCAGAGATGGCAAAAAGAATTGACCATGCGAGATCTGTTTATGCTTAATGGTGTTGTGAAAGGTGACGTGCCTCCAAAGCCAACGTGGCACCGTCAGAAATCACATAGTATACTCGACTACATCTGGGTATCTAGAAGCTTCGAAAAAAAGATCCTTGATATGCCAATTCGAAAAATGAATCAGCGATCATAGCCTCTTGCACCTCAGCTGCATGATGGCCTCCACGCCTGAGGCTGGCATGTACCAGAACGACTTAGAAACAAACTGCAAGGGCAATCGTCTCCGAATGAATCGAAACCAGATCCATGGACTTGGGATGAGACTAAAGAGTACATCGGCTATTATAGGCATTGACTATATACCATTGCTAACGGATTTTGCGTTTCCCTCAAAATGACCTGCAAATCAAGGGCACTTGCATTTGCATCAGTACAACAAGGGTGTTCACGAAGCAAAAAGGACATTACGGAAAGATCTAAGACAATTAAAAAAATGTTTGCCAAGATCAGAAATACAAGAAGCGGTAAAAGCAAGACGAGCTATGTATAGAAACTGGGCAAGATCACATGCCATTGTCAATGCTGAAGCTACTTCTGACTAAGAACACACGTGAAATCTGGCAGATCTTGAACATGGGGCTTTCAAAATGCACTCCCACGCTAACAAATACAATCTCAGGAGAGGCATGGGACATTCACTTTTCGGCGGTCTTCCATAAGTCATACATCGCATCAGCACCACTATCCATCAATGAAGACACCCAATGGGATGTGGTGATGTCGCATGATGAGATCATTGGAGCCATAAAAAAACTGAAAAATTTGCGGGCAGCTGAACCCGACCTAATTTCCAATGTCGCCCTCAAAAAACACTCAAGCGAATGGGCACTTTTCATTGGAAACATATTCTCCGAAATTGCAGAGCTAAAAAAACTGCCTGCCTCATGGACCACTGCAATAGTCGTACCAATCCATAAGCAGGGCAATTGGGACGATCCGAACAACTATCGCCCAATTGCCTTGCTGGATACGATTGGCAAAGTTTTCGCCTCAAACTTAAGATCAAAACTCGCAAATTGGGCTAAGATCGTACAGATTGCTGACACACGCCAAACTGGGTTTACGAAAGGCGTGGGAGTAGACGTAAACCTGTTAATCTTGAACATCTTGAAACTTGAAGCACTAAAGGCAAACACGAAAATGCACTTTGCCTTTGTAGATATGAAGCAGGCCTTTGATAGTGTAAATCGTGGCCTACTTTGGGGAAAATTGGCATATTGGCGTTGCCCAAATTCCATCCTCGATCCAATAATGGCCCTTCACGAGCAAACATCTATGAGAGTGCGACTAAATAACAGCGGGCTGCTCTCCAACACAATCTGGTGCCATAAAGGCGTCAAACAAGGCTGTCCGCTTGCAGCGGAACTCTTCAAACGATTCTTAGCTGATCTTCCAAATCATCTCGATCAAGTAAACTGTTTTCCGCCAATGATCAATCAAATACCAATCAAATGCATCATATATGCGGATGACCTGGTGCTGATTGACAGGACACAAATAGGTCTTCAGCGCCTTCTCTCAAGTCTGCAGGATTACATGATGGCCAATGAGCTGATAATAAATACAGCAAAAACAAAAATCATATCGGTGGGAAACTTGAAATCAAAGAGAGATAAAGCCTTGAGATGGAAAGTCACGGAAACCCAAATCGCCTCTGTCGACTCCATAAGATATTTGGGCATTGAATTCAACAACGCTATATGTGAACATCATTGGGTCAAAGAATTAAAAGCAAAAATGTTGATGCTTGCCCGACAAGCCGCGAAAATCAAAAGACAATATGGAAAGATTTCACTGGAACCAGTCTTAAGATTGTACCAAAAAGTAGTGGCAGTTATAACGTTCGGCACCGAGGCAGGGTGGAACCTAGGAGAAGATATCTGGCAAATGTTCGAAGGGCTCTTCTGGCGTTATGTACTAAAGCTGCCAAAGTCGACATCAATGACAATACTACGACACAAACTGTCTTTAAACTCGATATACAGCAGAGTGGTGTGGAACTCTATTATGTCATTGTGCAAGATGGCACAACTCAACTTGTGGTCTAGCAAGCTATTGTCTTTCTTGGAAGCCGCAGACATAAGCAATCGAGAGATTATAAATCGCACGCAATGTGCAAAAAAGAAATTCGACAATTGGGCATGGATCGTGAATCAAGAAAATCGTCAAAAAATGGAATCAACAAAATCTATGGGAGGCGACTAAAAAAAATGGAACAAGCACTCACGCTATCTACTGCTTTGTCCATCTCGGCATCACCGCGACCAATTCCTCAGGGTTCGGTTAAACACTCTAAAAACAAAATAATTACTCTGGCAAAGGAAGGATGAATCCATAAAGGACAACCTCTGCCGCTTTTGTGAGGGATGTACTGAAACCTTGAAACACATGATCATTGAATGCACTCAGTTAGCAAATCATTGCTCTTTACACCTAGGAAAGTTTGCCCCATTAGATCATAACCTGGATGAGTGGTAGTCAAGGTGAATATCTGGGAACAATATCAAACTTTTTTGTGCACTCGTGAATTACCTGGATATGATCCTGGCAGTAGCTGTACAACGCAGTGCATCATTATGAATTTGGAACTTTTTACTTTGGCCGGGCTTATAAGTGGGAAATGAATGAATTTGTTTTGATTTGGGTGACGCTGGGTATGAAGAAATGAGTGAGTAAATGTAGGGAAATGGGCCGAGCTCTGACTTCTTCTTTTTTCTATGTATGAGTGATGAATTGTCTTTTGTTTGAAACAAAAGTTGTGCACTGCGCATAAACTATAGTTTATTTCAAAAAATAAAAAAATAAAAAATAAATAAATAAATAAAAGAAAGCCTTAAATTCATCTGGTTGTGCAAGGAACACGTCACTCAAAAAGAAAAAGGACGATTTAAACGCAACACAGCCAATGCTTGCTGAGGCACATGACCCGCTGTGTTTTTCTCCTTCTCATCCCCATGTATACTCAAAGGCTAGGTCGAGAGCCTTAGAGTTATCTCATCATAGTAACGACGATCCAGCAAACTCTCATGGTGAATCGCACTAGTTCGGGGCTGCTGTTGAACGAAGTAGGAACCGCACGTTGTGCAGTGGATGCAACCATGCAAGTCAACCACACTAAGACAAGTATGCAACAAAGCAGCAAGGATTCAGAGACTGCAAATAGTACACACTCATGTCTGGCTGATAATCCTAGGTCCAAATCAAAACCCAGCCTCTCTTCTGCAGCAGCGATGCAGATATATAATAATGTACTGGCGGCCTCATCATCAGCATTACTTCCTTCCCTCGAATCCCTGCATGAGGCCTTTAAGGACCAGACATCGCTTATAATAAGCCTGAAGGAAAAGATGGAAACATTTGAAACTGTGACTACTTTTCGCCAAACTCAGTTGACACAAGAAGCAGAACATACTATAAGATGGCAAGAGCGGTTGAGTGACCTAGCCGCTCGACACCATTGTCAGAACGACACCTTGTCTGATGGGCTGCTTGAAGCAGTAAAATTGATGCGCTACTCTACTTCCATGATGGGTTCGAAAGTCGAGTCCTCACAGGTTGTAGCCATGAATATTGTTGATCCTATTGATGTGCCGTCACTACAGTCTCAACGGCTAGTTCCGGAGCCTAATTGATTCCATGAAAGGAGAAAACTTAAACCAACTCTATAAGTGAAATCTGCTATTTCAAATGAAGTCCCTGGTCCTAATGCTCAGGATGGCATTATACATTTGGAAGAGCACCAATCTGGCCCTGTAACTGTGACATATAATTCTGAGATCGAACCAACTTGCGAGACAGACTTAATCACTGAATCATTTGTCCAAGCTCCGATGCCAAATCAACAAACCAAGTGTAAATCTTCAAGTTCTACTTCTGCAAATCCGTTGGTCTCTTTTGGCATATTTGAGGAAGCGGCCAAATTGATTGTGGCAACCTTGAAGCTGGATTCAAAAACTAGTCCAAAAACAACTGCTCAACAGGAAGTGTCTTTGGCAACAGGAGTTCATGATACTAAAAGAGGCCAACAGGTAAGGAAACAACGGAAGTACATCAGAAATCTCACCCTCTCAACAAAATCAGGGTTGTTCCGCAGAATTGAGACGCCTAATCCTCATGATTTAAAAATCACTTCATCTGAGGACCACTTGATCGTGGGTCAAGGCCGCTCTTTGTTTCCGTCAAATAAAAGACAAAGAGTGGAACCAGATTCAGAAAGAACAGTGAGTGAGTCATCTGGGCCAGTGACCGACCTTTGTGATCTTTCGACCTACTCTGACGAAGCTCTTAATGTCCAACCAGTTGACCATCCTTATGTGGAATCTGATGTAACTTGTGATGGGCTTTTGCAAACCACAAAACCTGCAGTGCAGTGGGACAAGAAATCGGATAGTAAGATGAAAGAATCCGAGCGAATATCCAAAATGACTGCATTACTGAATCCTAAACAAACTAGACTCCAGAAAAACAAGCAGACCCGTTATACCTCACGCGTCCAATTATCTTCAAACTCTGGAGTAGGGGTGCTCAATTGCAAATTGAGATTACAAAATCTGCACCTGGACAATTGTGACCTAAATTTGCACCGTCGCAATGTGTTGAAACTATTCAACTGCATTCCTTCTCTCTGTACAATTACATCAGAAGATATCAGAATTTTTAAGTACACAACTGAGAAATGTTGTAATCAAGTTCTTTTACACATTATCTCAGCTTCTGTTCGTAATACCATCCTGAATGCATCTGAGGAATTGTTAGTTTTTGGTTTTGACATAACTGTTGAACCAATGTGCTCTGGGCCTAGTGTGGACGCTTTGAGTCCAAGGACTGGGACACATGAAAACCAGGAAAAAAGATGTGCTGAACTACGCAAAGCCATGTCAATGTCGGAAAACACAAGACATAGCAGTAACAGCGCCTCAAAGAAATCCATCTATTCTGAAGTCATTTCAAATAAGACAGCTGGTCGGCGTTAGCCACGACTGGCAGCGACTGCATGTATGTGTGAATTCTTATCCTGGAACACCAGAGGATTCACACATTTATGTAAGAACTTTGACGTACAGCTGGAAAAAGTCTTTATTATCTGTCTCCAGGAGACAGGGTTAGGTGAGCCACCATCAAGAGCCGGTTTTGTCACTCTATTAAATCTAGCCATTAAAAATGTAAAGGGGCGACCGTCTTCTGGTCTTCTGATGCTGAACAAAATTAACCCCTGGTGGCAGATTGCGGATTCTTTTAATCCTAATCCTTTTGTCCAAGGAGCACTGCTTCAGACCGTCGATGATGACATCTCAACAAGGAAACACATGCTTATCCTAAATGGGTACTGGAATCTCGACAAAATCAGCACAAGGACGTTTCTAAATACGATCACATCACATATTGACAAGGCCCTTTCTACATACAAGAATTTATCAATAATATGCTGTGGAGACCTAAATTGTACGTGGTTTAAACTTGACCTGGCCTCACAGCTCTTTATGCCGTTGCCAGATGACGAGGTAACTGCAAGGGGGCAACAGTGGAGTTCTGCACTCCTTAATCGTAACTGCAAAATGGTGAATGGAAATGTAACAGGAGACCAACCACCACAGTCAACCGGGTCAAATCTAAAAGCTTGGTTAATAATTGATCACTTTTGGGTATCTGGAAATTTATTTGAAAAAGACATGTCGCTTGTAGTAAGTGAAATGCCAAATAGCGACCTTGATCTTCTTCGATTATCTTGTATGGTTGAATGGACAATGAGTTGCATGAAATACGAAATTCCACTATTAGTTAACGCAGGTGGTAATCCTCTTCGGATCGGTGGTTCCCAGATTCAAACCTTAAGTCAGAGGTTCCTTCAGGATGCAGCTTTGTCGGTATACTCCATTACTCTCTGACTTTATTACTGTCAAAGCCTCTGATCATGTAATGGGAATAAAGCATACACATCTCTCATCCACGTAATTATTACAAGCAAAGCAAGAAATGCGACGTGACATCAGAGCATTGAAAAAGTCTAAAAACGTGAATATTGGTGGAATGGATATTAAAACTGCAATTCGATTGCGACAGCAGGCATATCGAAACTGGTTAATTCCTACTCTCAGGAAAGAAGAATCCCTACTCACATTCAGAAAAGCGCTAAAAACCAAACTATTCAACTAAACTATGCTCCAATACTACCCCTTACAATAAGTAAGCAGTTCCACTGTAACCACGGAACACCATCTCTGTCTGTTATCGTTAATAACAATTGTTCTCACTTTGTTCCACTGTAACCATGGAACTCCATACACCTATTGCAAATAGACATGATCTATGCCTGTAACCATTTTTGTCAGCTGGTTACCAAGTCAAATATTCTGTAACAGCGCCACGATGCCCCCGGGCCGTGGGGCACTTAACAAATCCAAATAAATAAATTAAGATCTCAAAGAACAATAATTGAGCAGGACAAAGCCAAGATCCTAATGAAGGAGTTGGTCACAAAGAATTCCCGTGAAATCTGGGCAATCTTGAACACAGTAAATTCACGCCACTCTTCCATACTGTCCAATGAAATTGAAGCTGCTAAATGGGAAGCCCATTTTGTGAACATCTTTAGCAATTCCTCAATGGAAACATCGACAGATATAGAACATGATTTGACTACATGGGATTTGCAAATTTACTTGGAAGACATTGGGCCTCATGACACGGTAGGTGGTAAGGGATTACCGGCACCGGTAAGGGCATCTGTGCTGGTAATCCCTTATCACCCTATTCCGAGGTCCCTTAGCGGGTCCCTTCCTTAACACCTGGTCTGACCAGGTGTTAGGGACGGGATCCGTTAAGGGACTTCAGAGATAATAACGGTACCGCAAATTGCGGTACCGTTATTAGCTCTATCCCCATTCCCATTGAGCCCTATGGGGGCTCGAATGGGAATGGGGAATGGTTCCTGGAATGGGGTCTTACCGGGTCCTCCAAGGTTGGAATGACCCATTAAGTCCCTATTTCGGGAATCCGGACCCAGAAGGCGGTAAAGGGGTCTCCTACCGTGTAATGAGGCCCATTGAGTTTGCAATACGGGGCCTCAAAAGATCTCATGCTGCTGGCCCCGACCTGAGAACGAACATGATGTTGAAAAAAAATGATGAGCAATGGGCAGCATTCATCGAATCATTGTTCTCACGACTGTCTTCTTCAATGTCAATCCCCGAGTCTTGGTGTGAAGCAATCATCGTGCCAATCTATAAAAAGGGCAATCGGGCTGATCTTAACAACTATCGCTCGATTGCCCTGCTGGACACTATAGGTAAAATATTTGCCTCCTTCCTACGACAAAAATTGACCGCATGGTCTAGGTGTGAACAGATCCCTGACATTCGGCAAACAGGATTTACCAAAGGTGTCGGTGTGGAAGTTAATCATTTGATACTAAATATATTAAAACTTTAAACTTTTAAGGCAAAAAGGAAAATGTATCTGGTATTTATTGATTTACGGGGAGATTTCTACAGTGTCAATCGTGGTAAATTATGGCAGAATTGGCCAACTGAAACTGCCCTCGCAATTTGGTTGAACCGATAAAAGCCTTACATTCAGAAACTGTTGTTCGGATAAGACTGAACAATCAGGGTGCCGTATCGAAGAAAATACCAACAAGAAAGGGCGTGAAACAGGGATGCCCTTTAGCAGCTGAACTTTTTAAATTGTTCATTTCTGATTTACCAGAACATCGTAAACATGTCTGTTGTTTTCCTCCAAACTTAAACAACACGGAAATTGGATGCATAATATATGCCGACGACCTTGTCCTATTGGACTTAACCCAGATTGGCTTACAACGGCAGTTAACAAATCTACAAGAATATCTGCATACCAAGGACCTAGTATTAAACACAGAAAAGACCAAGATAATGACCATCGGTGTACGTGAATCCAAGAAACAGAAAGCCTTTAAGTGGAGAATTGACGGAAAATCTTTAGGTGTAGTCAACTCAATTAGATATCTTGGCATAATGTTTAATAGGTCACTACATGAACATCATTGGAAATCGGATCTAGTGAATCGGATGATTTAATTTAGCATCCAGGGCCAACTGATAAATAAAAACTACGGGAAGTTTACTCTTGCTCCTGTTCTTACTTTCTATGTTCAAAAAGTTGTCCCTGCTATCACCTTTGGGTCGGAATCTGGGTGGAAGATCGATGCCCAGTTTTGGCAGAAGATTGAAGGTATATTCTGGCGTCGAGAGCTGAAGCTTCCTTCAAACATCTCGATGATGTATCTTACTACGATATGAACTATCACTGAATTCCTTGCATGCCTGTGTTAGGTGGAAATCCATATCGGCAATGCGAAAGATGATCTTGAATCCCTTGGCACCGGCGTTTCAGATTTTTTCTGTAAGATCAGGACCTGGGAAGTCAAGTTTGTTAGAAGAATGGCGGCAGGTGATAGATATAATTCTATCAAGCGCAGAATTGAACCTGAATGATCTGATATTGCAACCTCAATATGTAAAAAGGAAGTTTGAATCCGGGTGCTGGACCCAGAATAATGATCTGCGTCAAAAGATGTCATCTGCTTTAGACTCAGGCATCGGAGCTCACAAATTAAATGTACACTGTCGATATTTAACAAACTGTCCTTCTCGCCACCATCGTGACCAGTTTCTGAGGCTCCGTTTAAACGCCTTGAAAACAAAGGAGATGCTGTGGCTTCGTCGCATCAGTGAAGTGAAAGATAATTTGTGTCGCTTTTGTCACAATGAAATCGAATCAACTGAGCATCTACTTACTAAATGTACTTTGATTACTGCAAGTCGGATGCGACATCTGGGGGGCTTTCTCCCTGCTGTAATGATCAGCCAGGATTGTAATGTAATGGTCATATGCATCTGCTGGTCACAGTATTAAATTGAGCTGTGCCCTAGTGAATTTCATGGATTCACTACGGTTGGATGCAAACTTTTGAACTCTTGAACTTTTAGGAAAATGTGTTGTGTCGGACAAGCAGTCTTGTGGTATATTGCTCTACCTGATGTTTTAGGAATTCGTTGTAACAAAAGTTTGGTGTCTCAATGTTCGCATTTTGGGCACATCAAGCTGAAGTTTGAATACAAAAAAAAATAAAAAAAAAAATAAAAAAAATTTACAGAGAGGTGTGTGCATACTCCTGGTGAATGGTGAGCACCCTGGCAGGATACCCCAGTGCACCAGTATTGAGGCTGGAGCTTCCAGAGTGTAAACTGCAGGCCAACAGGTTCCATTTCTGGCAAGATAGAGCAGTACTAATGTTGCTCCTTGGGATAATGGACCTACTGTGGAGATCTATGTGTAACCTACTGGTGATAGGCTTAAATAGTGACAAGAAAGCGTTCAGGTTGACGATCCGAGGCGCCGGCGAGAACGCAACTTCATGGGGTCGGGGAGGGCCTACCTTCCCAGACTTATCTGGATGGAGAAAATGTACTTGTATGTTACCCCATTCCCGTTCTGTGAAAGGAATGCACTTTGTCACATGTGCCCTTCTGTGCAAGCAGGGCCTCTGCATACAATGTCAGTCACTTGCACCATGAAGTGCAAAAGAAAGGTGTAAACCCAGGCCCATTCAGTCCGTTCACTCTGGGGGCCCATTCCCTGCACGCTTCAGTCCATTCCCTCTGAGGGCCCATTCCCTGGACGCTTCAGTCTGTTACCTCTGTGGGCCCATTCCCAGCATGCTTTAGTCCATTCACTCTGGGGGCCTATTCCCTGCACGCTTCAGCACGTTCACTCTGGGGGCCCATTCCCTGCACGGTTTAGTCCGTTCACTGTGGGGGCCCATTCCCTGCATGCGTCAGTCCGTTCACTCTGGGGGCCCATTCCCTGCACGCTTCAGCCCGTTCACTCTGGGGGCCCATCCCCTGCACGCTTCAGTGCGTTCACTCTGGGGGCCCATTCCCTGCACACTTCAGCCCATTCACTTTGGGGGCCCATTCTCTGCACACTTCAGTCCATTCCCTCTGAGGGCCCATTCCCTGCACGCTTCAGTCTGTTCACTCTGTGGGCCCATTCCCAGCATGCTTTAGTCTGTTCACTATGGGGGCCCATTCCGTTCACTGTGGGGGCCTATTCCCTGCACGCTTCAGCCCGTTCACTCTGGGGGCCCATTCCCTGCACGCTTCAGTCCATTCCCTCTGTGGGCCTATTCCCAGCATGCTTTAGTCCATTCACTCTGGGGGCCCACTCCGTTCACTCTGGGGGCCTATTCCCTGCACGCTTCAGCCCGTTCACTCTGGGGGCCCATTCCCTGCACGCTTCAGCCCGTTCACTCTGGGGGCCCATCCCCTGCATGCTTCAGTCCGTTCACTCTGGGGGCCTATTCCCTGCACGCTTCAGCATGTTCACTCTGGGGGCCCATTCCCTGCACGCTTCAGCCCGTTCACTCTGGGGGCCCATCCCCTGCACGCTTTAGTCCGTTCACTCTTGGGGCCCATTCCCTGCACGCTTCAGTCCGTTCACTCTGGGGGCCCTTTCCCTGCACGCTTCAGCCGTTCACTCTGGGGACTCTGCAGTGCCCGCTGGGACATGGCCGGCAGTGTCAGCTATGGAACTTTTTGGAATCCGCAACCCACCGGGCTTTCGCTGGTGTTAAACGCAGTCGGATTCCATGGAAACCCAAAGCATGGGCTCGAGCCTGAACATGCCATGCTGGCGTAAATGTCCGGGCCTTTGTCTGACGGAGAGGAAGGAGTTTGCAGAAAAAGGCAATTCAGTTCCAGCCCCTTCTGCGCCATGCAAATACAGGAAACTATGGCACAGAAAAAACAGCACGCGCATAAGAAATTGCCATAAACCCCCAGCTGGTATTACATCCACATAAAAGCAACCCCTTTCATTGCATGCCAAGCTAGTGAACACCGTGGGTATGGACTCATCTTTACACAAGTTGGGCCTGATTTATAAAGCCTTTAGTAAACCAGGGCCTTTTCCTTGGAAGCAGACCCTGAACTGCTAGTTCATTGCAGCTGCAAGGGGGGCTTTTCGACACACACGCATGCATGGCATACCATGACCATTGCATGTCGCAGGAAAACAAAAGATACAAATGAATAGGTCCAAGAATGCTAGGCTCAGAACAACACCTCCACATGTATTATCAAACTCTGCATTGCTAAGGAAGGAATCACTCTTCAATAGTATGTTGTAGGGATAAATCTCATTTTCTTATATTAAAGTTGTGTGCAAAAAGACATAAATCCAACATTTAGAGAAATGAAGACATCAAAATGGTTTGCTAAAACAGAACAATCAGACAAAAAAATATATTTACAACACACAGTGCCAAAAAAACATTTTTTGGGACAATCTCCAAATTGTGTGTGTGTAACAAACCCGACTCCTATTAGGATTTGCCAAGAAATTCACATATTGCAGTGTACATATTCAAGTCAACATTTGTGGAAAACACATAGAACAATGGTAGGTACACAAAATTATTTTTCTTGCGTAAACAGCATTAATGTGCTGTAGTTTTGGGGGGAGTAGTGCGTCTACACCAGGTGTTTCAGCCGTTTCTAGGTGGGCTAGGTGTGCCTCATCTTTAACACGGCCTTCATCAGGACGGAGTTCTGTGTAGATTGACGTCTATGCTATGGGTTAATAGATTTCACAGGCGCTAAATTTGAGATCTGCTAGCCACATGGGCTGGTCTCTGTATGGTCCTCTCGCTGGAGGTCGAAAAATGCTGATCCGGGGTGGAATCAGTGGGAAACAGACACGGCTTGCACAGCTGTGAGGGTTGCAGCATGGGCAGCCTGTCTGCCAAAAAAGTATGAGCTGGAGCTCCTCAGGCTGCTGTGTCACAGTTGAGACTGCAGGGGCCTGACTGCAAAGCGTTGGCATGTAGCATCCATTCATACTTGAACGTCCTCTTCCCTCCTCCGCATGACATGGACACATGAAACCTGCCACACTCCCGCAGGCTGCGTGCAACAGGCCTCGCTGCCAGGAAGCAGGCCAGCATGCATTTCATGCTTGCGTGATGCATGCATCGCAGATGTGCGTGCGCCTCCTTCTCGCGTTCACTAGAACAGGCCCTGCTCCAGAGGCGTAGCCAGGATGGTCTAACAAGTGGGGCCTGAAGCTAATCTAGTTGGTCCCACCCGCAGTGACATTAAAATCTGTAAATGCCCACACAACGCTGCTGAGTGGGCATGTACCCCTCTGCCCTGCTCCCAAATGCAGGCCACCTGTTTAGAGTGATGGAGAACCTCGGACCTATCCCCCTGCTCTCAACAGCCTGTGAAGCTGCAGCAGGATGCAATGTTGCTGTGGCTACCCAAGGTTGCCCAGCTCTAGGCCTTGAGGTCCAGGAAACCTGAAGGGGTTTCATGATACCCCTCATTAATATTCAAAAGCAAAATCGTGCCTGCATTTAGAATCATGGTATGCAAATGTATCGCATGAATATTAATGAGGGATATCCTTAAAATCCAATATGGATCCAAACACACTCATTTCTGCCAAAGTTACATTTGCTCCTGAGCCAGCCATCGATCGTAAGACCTTTCCATTCACTTCTATATCTGCCATGGGGATGTCACAGTCCTCTTCATCCCCTACTACACTCACCATCATGGCATCTGGATAAATATCATCTTCCTCTTCCGCTGATGTTAATTTTGCTCCATCAACAAACTGTATAATTCTGTGTGAGCTGCTCTGTGGGGTGCATTTAAAGGCCCCAAACAGAAGTCCCATTCACATGAATGGCAGGCATTTAACACTGCAACAAAAACGGCCTGGCTTTTGCTTTTGTTTCATGTAAAGTTAAAGAGCCATGTGGAAAGGGGCCTATCTGGCATTATCAATGGACAAGCAGCAGTTTAATCTACAAAAGAAGGAGGAATCAAAGAATCCTGTGACATGGAAAACAGGATTTTTAAACATTGAAAGCAATAACAGCCTGCACATGTGTTTGCAAATAAAAACGGCTTTAAGAGCCACAATGGAAAAAAATAACACTGCTCACAGAAAAATGTCAGGAAAACAAAAGATGATGTGTGGTTTGACAAAAGCAATGTATATTATATTTCACCCACAAATCTCCAGTGACATTTGAAGAGGCACTCAGTCTTCAGGAAAAACCTGTTTCTGGCTGAGGGCAAAACTTCATAAACGAAAGCTCCACTTCCAGCTGGATGTCACATCTCCCATCTAATGACCCCGCATTAAAATTTGGTGCTGCGAAAGGCATAAAAATTCAGAAGGCTCCAGACCTGCTGACTAGGGAAGCAGGGACTTCAAGAGAAAGCCAACCTTGGCTGTAGCATGACTAAAAGGTGTGAATCCTTGTTGCAACCACTTCAAAGAGTAGACACTAACTTCAAAGAGACTCATAAAAACCTCTGGTCAGAGGCTGGCCCAGGGGAACAGATGGCTGTATGGGATGAAGCAGCCATCCCATTTGCTGAACTGGAACCCTCACAAATAATTCAAAAGACTATTTTCATTTTAGGCATTTTATGCAGCAACCATACTGTTGATTGAGTTCATTTTTATACCATTTTTCATGTAATTTCTAGGTGGTTTTGGGGATATAAAATGCATTTACCTGTGACTCTGAGAACTATAATGGCCAGTTAGACTAGGTTTCTGGCTGATCTGAACATTTTACAAATGTGAGAGTTGGTGAAAAGTTGGAAAATGAAATTAGGGATATGCTTAATAACTTACATCTTCATAACTGTTGTGCATTTTATGGAAACGACAAAAATGTGACACATGGCCATGCTACATCGTACGGATTTGGCAGTCGGCTTATCTAATTCCCCATGATCAGCTAAAATAGAAAATATGTTTAGTATGGCATTTGCATGTATAATTATGAAATTCTGATACATAACTCGTCTTTGCAGTAAAGTTGAAAGGAGAACAAAGGATGATGACAAATGGGAAAAGACAGACGTTGCTCCAAACCCCTAAACCAATCTTGACTGGGGGCGGAGAGAGAGAGGGTAACTGTCCAATCCTAGCGGCAGGGATTATTGCAGTGTACTTCCCCTAGATTGTAAAATTGGTGATATAATGTCTGCTTTATAATGGGGACTGTACTAGGACTGACACAAAAAAACCTGGGGAGACAGTAAAAGGAGGACGGAGAGAAGGCTGCTGAAACTTCCCATTTTTGAGAGTGGAGTGAGCAGACCCCTGCCCTATATTTTTTAATTTTTATTATTGATGTGATACAGTTTATAAATAGACTTTACACATGACAAATAAATTTACAGTATAAAACAATTTCAAAACAGTTTTCAAGATACACAAAAATCTTAATATTTACAATAAGTAAAAAGAAACTCAGTTGACTACATTTACATATGTTTTACAACACATATCTTCAAGATAAGCAACAGTACACCCAGATCAGATCACACTTAAAACATATGCAAGATTCACTCACTCAGATTAAAGAAAACAGAGCAAATGTAAGATCTTATTTTCCAATAACCAATGGCTAATAGCTATTTTTCATTGCTTCATGAACAATAGAGATGTAAGACCTTCCACCCTAACGTTAATTCAACTTATACAGGGAAATCAGTTCAAATGGATATTTCCAATAAACTCTCAATCAGTAACCATAAATTGTACATAGCCAGAAAAAGATTTGATATTTGTTGAGTTAATACTGCTACGCCAAAAGGCTAGTGCTGCTATGTACTCACTGTTTTGGACATATTTACCATAATGGGTCGGATATGTTGTTAATAATTTAGGACAGTTCATTAGAACATGTTTGCCTCTTTCTACTGTAGAATGGTTCTTACATAACCGGCAATAGGGTTACGAGTAAGGAATCTGATTTACTGGGCATGTATTGGCCAGCACCGGAAGATATTTTCAGTGTGTCCTGAGATGCAGCTGGCTTTCCTGAACCTAAAACAAAGGCTTGCTATGTAAGTAGTAATAACCTCAGGCCTAAATTGCATAAGCCGTAAATGTTTGCAGCAACAAAGTCATTAGAGTCCAAAGCGCTTGCAACAAATACTCCAAAGGAGAAGAAGGCCGCAGGTTACTGAAGGTCGTGGGTATGTCACATTGTGCAAAGTTCCAACAGTTCCATGCCTAATTGCATGCAAATGTATTGTGCGAAAGGTCAGCCTGAGACGTGTTTCGAGCGAAAGGCTCTTCTTCTGAGACTGAATGATAATGCAGAATTATTATCATTCAATCCAATTGGTTGAACATTTAGACACACACACAGGCCGCCACAACCCAAGTACAAGACAAATGTGGCAGTTATACATATGTCCATGATCAATTGATAAACATCAATATATATAAGGATCATTGATTAGTTAATCCAAAACAACAATGGAGAGAAAAAAGACAATTCAATTAATACACACCCAGCAGGAAACAATGCGCTATATTGGGCGCCAATGTGCCACATCAGCCAGTACACAGGTCACTTCTTAATAATTTAAATACCTTATGTCCTTTGAAATTCTTATGTGTCTTTATAGAGATAATAGTATAAACAATGGTCCGACAAATATTAGAATAAGTCATATCTGATTAATGCCCACCATCCGGGCTCACTTGAAAAGCTGAAAGAAAAGTTTCACTTATTAGTCAGGAATGTAACCTACTGGACAACCACTTAAGGTGCTTGGTCACGAAAAATTAGAAAGAAAGACATGCTCATGTCTATCTAGTCTTGTAAATTCATTTGTTATTAATAACTCAATTTCCCAACGATAATCATGAATGGAGTGAAAATGTACCTCTAAAAGCTTCGCAATTGCGGAAGATTGCCAATCTGTCAGTGTTTGTTGATTCGGAATAGTAGCAAGTAGCTACCAATTAAAGTCCCATCCAGTGCGATTTCCCAAACGCCACGTACCAGCACATATAGATAAGAAAAGGTAAGGCATCATGAGAATGAGCTCACTACAATAAATGCCAGGTATTGGAACCCACGTCTGTGCGCATATTCAATGGACCGTATGAGAAGAGTCCTACCTGGGTGGCCTCTCGGCCGATGTAATTGTCAGAGAGTTGAAGCCGCATCTAGCGGCACTGCATATACTTTCTTATTGAAAACTATCACGTTAGATTATGGCGGCAGACTATTGCTCTGGTCTCCGCCATCTTGAATGAGTATCAATGTTGTGTAATACCTAATATTCTCTATGTTTGTTTATCAATGTCACACGTATAATAACTGGGGTGATCCAGAAATTCAATCCAATTCTGAAGTATGGCTAAAGCCACAATTACTAAGATGCATAATGATATGTTGATGCCAACTGCCATCTATGTAACTTCAACTGTTCAATAAAATCCACTTGCTTTGTACATATAACACTGAAGTGACCAGAGTTGGACCAGCGTGACCCGTTTAGCAGGCAGCCCCCCACCCGTACTATTTGCATTGAACATAAAGGCATTAATAGACTGTAAGCCTGTATTCTCTGTAAGCTATGAAATCATTACGATGAGACTGAAAGTAGGTGTTACTCTGTTTCAGAAACAACTTTTCATTATCTTTAGTTTTCTTTGCTTATAGGTAAAAGGATACATCTTCGACTCTTTTGACAACCTTGGCTTGAAATAACTTCAAGTAATGCAGTTGGATGTTTCAGGTACGTCTCTCAGAGCTACTTTCTCAAGTTCTTAAAGTTTTCCTTACAGTCTCTGTTAGCACAAAAACTCCTTAATCTCTTTCAACTCTTTTTGTTATTATCTTTTTATTATCTATTATCTTCGTTCTCTTTTAACCAACACTTGTGCTTTTGTTCTCTAGTCAAATAAGTCTTTAGTATGCTGTTTACTGCTTTCTTTATGCATTAAGTTCCATCCTGTCTTTGGTACAATTACTCTTTAACTTTGCCATTGAAACTCTTCTCTTGTCCTTTTGACACTTGCACTTCCCTTCTCAGTCTTTTGTCTGCACTCTCTCTATCACTCACAGACACGTTCGTTTACTTCCAATTACTGTTGTCTGTTCCAGGCTGTAAATATCCTTTTCCCGTGAATCACTAATCAGCCGTGCATACACTCAGTGTGTTCGGCGATCTCCGCCCTTCACTGTAGCCATTCCTCTTACCTCGACAGCTACAAAGGCGACCCTCCCCTCCGCTCAGCTGTTCACTGTGAATCGGCTTCGCAGGGTGAACACCGCCCCTTACTTCAGCTTTCCACTTCAGTCGGCGGCTTCGAAGGAACGCCGCCTCTCCTCTCAGTTGTTTTCTTTAACTCGGTGACTCCGAGTAAACTCCGCCCATCACTTCTTCCGTTGTTGCGATCCGCCGATCGATCGCCTCGGGAGCCTCTTTAACAACCTCTGGACAGCTGTAGAGGTCTGCACTCCGTCTCTCCTCCTTCAAATGGTCACGACGGACCCCTGTTCTCTCACCTGTGATGGTGACCCGGCACTCAGTTGGGAAATCACTGACTCGAACTCTCATCCACAGCGTTTCAGTAGAACGCTTCAAAACATCGGGAACATAACTTGGTATAAGCGCAACGGCGCAACTTTTCTCCGCTTCTCTCTCTCTCTCTCTCTCTATATATATATATATATATATATATATATGTATATATATATATATATATATATATATATATATATATATATATATATATATATATATATATATATATATATATATATATTTCAGCTCAGGTTCCACTTCAGCCGGAGCTTTCAGTAAGCCCATCCATAACTGTCATTTTCAATCTCCTCCACCCCCGTCTCCTAGCAACGACAGAAAAAAACAAAGAAATGTCAGCACTTGAATCTCCGCCAGTGATTGGCTGTTAAAGCTGACAATTACTCCCTCCAGTTAAAAGATGTAATTAACCCTTTGACGCCCTGCTTATCCTGGTATTGACAGAGCCAGCGCCTGATTGAAGATCTCTTGAGTACTTCACATTGAATTTATCACACACGTGTACTTCACATTGGATTTATCACACACCCCCTCTTTTAGGCCCTTACGCTCGGGAAGGGTGGTGTTGCGAGATAAAAAATCAGCCTGTGCCAACAGTTTTCCAGGAAGATGCATTGTTTTGAAGGTGAAAGGTTGAAGGGAGCGAAACCATCTGAGGACTCTGGGGTTCATGTTCTTGTTGCGAGCTAACCACACTAGAGGAGCATGGTCGGTTACCAAAGTGAACTCTCGACCCAATAGGTAATATCGTAATGCCTCTATAGCCCACTTTACCGCCAGGCATTCTTTCTTGATTGTAGCGTAATGCATCTTTTGGGGAAGTAATTTCCTACTTATAAAAACCACAGGTCTTTCTGCCTCCCCTTGATTTTGAAACAGTACCGCTCCAAGGCCTGTCCCCGATGCATCTGTATGTAGAAAAAAGGAGCAGAGAAATCGGGACAATGAAGAATTGCTTTCTCCGAAAGAGCATTCTTTAGTTTGTTAAAAGCGCTCTCCGTCTCTGGTGTACGCCATTCTTTTTTTGGTGGCGCAGAGGTCTTTAAAAGATTGGTCAGAGGTGTAGCCAATGTTGAAAATGTGGTATGAACCCCTGTAATAGCCTATGAAACCTAGAAAAGCTCTCACTTGTCTGGCATTCATGGGAAATTGTAAGTTCTTTATAGCGTCTAATTTTTCCTCTTGGGGTTTAATGATACCTTGTCCAACAAAATAGCCCAAATACTTTGTATGAAAATTAGCCATAAAGGACTTTTTGGGATTTACATGAAGTCCTGAGTTATGTAATAGACGAAGTATAGTATCCAGATGTGAAAGGTGATCCTCCCATGTCTGACTAAAAACAATAACATCATCAAGATATGCTCCGACATAATCTTTGTGCCCTCGAATAATTGAGTTCATTAGCCTCTGAAACTTTTCAGGCGCTCCATGTAATCCAAAAGGCAAAACCATAAATTGAAATAAACCAGAGGGAGTGGCAAATGCGTTTTTTTCTTTTTCATTAGGATGAAGTGGTATTTGCCAATACCCTTTTGTTAGATCTATGGTTGTTAAAAATCTGTCCTTCCCGAGTTTATCAAGCAAGTCCTCAATCCTAGGATAAGCGTTGAATTTTGAGATCTCATTCAGCTTTCTGAAATCCAAGCAAAAACGAGTTGTACCATCTGTTTTGGGCACCAAAACTATGGGTGAAGACCACTAAATACTGGAGAGTTCTATCACTCCCAATTCTAACATCTCTTGGATCTCCTTATTAATTGATTCTAACTTCGCATCCGCTATTCTATAAGGTCTGATCCTAACCACCTCCCCAGGTTGGGTCTTAATATGATGGTAGGCTAATTTTGTCCTTCCTGGTAAACTGGAAAAGGTCTCTGAATATTTATCAATACGTTTTAAGAGTTCCATCTTCTGGTTCTCTGACAAATCTTTATTTATATTTAATGCCTTGATTCCTAAATCTCCTTTTAACTGTGGAAATTTCTCCATAGGTATCTCCTTAGTGTTATCATTGCTATAGTTGATACGGGGTCAGTCCATTTCTTAAGCAGATTCACGTGATGTGTTTGTGTCTGCATTTTTCGGTCGTTTTGTCTCACTTTATAAGTCAAGGGGCCCAGAACTTCTTCGATCACATATGGCCCCCTCCAAGTAGCCAACATTTTATTTTCGGAGGTTGGTAATAATACCAACACCCTGTCCCCTTTTCGAAATGTTCTCAACTGAGAATTTCGGTCGTAATAATACTCTTGCTTAATTTGATTTTTCAATACATTTTCTTGTGCAATTTTCTTTAAGTTTTCTACTCTTTCTTTAAGTTGACAGGCATACTCTGTTAATGAAATCTCCTATCCTGGGTCTTCCTCCCAACTCTCCTTCAAGATGTCGAGTAAAGTTCTCACTGGTCTCCCAAACATCAGTTCAAACGGAGAGAACCCCGTTGATGATTGGGGTGTATTGCGGAGTGTGAGTAATATCCATGGTAAGATCCGATCCCAACTCCTTTCTCCAGGTTCCATTGACTTACGCAACATTTGTTTTATCGTCTGATTATATCTCTCTACGAGACCATCAGTCTGTGGGTGATAGACAGCCGTTTTCAAATACCTTATCTTTAAAATTCCACAAATTTGCTTCATGACTGCGGACATAAAATTGGTCCCACGATCTGTGACGATTTCTTTTGCTATCCCTACTCGACTGATAAAGGGAATCAATACGTCACAGATGTTTTGAGCGCTGGTAGACTTAAGAGGGAAAGCCTCTGGATACCTAGTTGCATAATCAACGATTACTACGATGTTTTTATGTCCTCTTGATGATGGTTCCAAAGGCCCAATTACATCATCCCAATTCTACTAAAATGTTCCAAAATGATTGGCATGGGTTGGAGTGGAGCTTTTTTAACATTTGCTCAATTTTTCTTTTGACACTCAGGGCATGCCTGGCAAAATCGGGTTACTTGAGCATATAGTCCTGGCCAATAAAACCTTCCTAACATTTTCTGTATGGTTTTATCCGTTCCCAAATGTCCTTCACCAAATTGTAAGTGAGCTACTTCCATCACAGCTTGGTAGTACTTGCTAGGGACTAGTAACTGCTTTGTGGTAACTCCAGTTACATCTTTACTGATCCGGTAGTATAGCCCCTTTTCTTTAATGAAGTAGGGTCATTTCCCTGATATATCAACCCGAACACTTGACCTAGCATTCGCCAATAATTGGTCTAACTCTTGGGCCATGCGAAAACTATCGCCACCTTCATCAATTTTCCAATCTACTACTACTGGAAAAAAATGTCATTCCCCCCAGTCTTTCTTCAATCTTCTTACTGTAGCTCTGGTCTTCATTTCTTTAGTTAGGGTTATAGGAATTTCTTGATGAGCAAAAGGGATGTCTTGTAACCAACTCTTCTCAACGTTCTTTACTATCCTGGAAAGGTTTGGTACATCTGATCCAATAAGGAGTGGCTCTGGCAATACCGGCATTACAGCAGCCCTGACCTCCATTTGTTCTCCAGCCACCTTCAAATGTATTTCTTTGGTAAGGTACGATCTCACATCCCCATGGATCCAGCGAATAGGAATCTTTTTATCCGTAAGCCTCACATCACCTACCAGTTCAGTACTTACTACAGTTTGCAAGCTGCCGGTGCCCACCATGGCTCTCGTTGGTTTCCCATCAACCTCAGCCTCGCAGGTATAGGTGTAGGGTGAACTTGCAACAATTGTTGGTTCTTGGGATTCCTCTTCTTTAGGAACCTCTATGTTCCCCACATCCATTGGTTCTATCTTGACTCTTTTAGAGCACATTCTCGCCAAGTGCCCCCATTCTCCACACTCGAAGCACTGTATTCCTTTGGGAATCACACTTGGGGTTTGTATCCCGGCTGGACTTTCACTATTGGGCCGTGTTCTATTGGGTTCTCAATCTGTTTTCCTGAGCATTGAGTTAGGCCATCTTGGAGTGCCTAGGCTTTTGGTGGAGGTGTTACTTAAGCTTGTAGGCTGTTTGACATTTGACAAATAATTCATTGAACAGCCCTGACCTGCTCTTTGATAAGCAGAGGCAATGTTCACCACCTCCACCAGGCTGGGCCGATGATGTTGACGGACCCAGCATTGCATAGGAATGGGTAGGGCTTCAATGAACTGTTCCATAACAATTTTCACAGTCATTTCTTGAATCGTGGTGTTCGATGTCTGCAACCACTTATCTCCAAGCTCTTTGACACTATAAAGAAGTTGTTGGGGCGTCTCTTCCGTTTGTAACTTGACCTCACAGAACTTTAGCCTATAGGCCTCTTCATCATGACCTAAACGTTCCAGGACTACTCTATCCATATAAGTTGTCTCTCCCGTTGGATTAGCTGCCTGGTATGCACTCTGCATTTCGCCGGTCATGAGTGGCGCAATATAATGGCACCAGCTTTCATTAGGCCATTGCGCATTCCTCGCCACCCTTTCAAAATTTACAAAAAAATGGGCGGGATCTTCTCGAGCAGAATATTTTTGAAGTACTGAAGCTGGTACCTGAGAATGTCTTCGTACAGCAGTAGCCAATAATAATTGGGCTTGTTGGACTTGAATAGCTTGCTGAAAAGCTTGCTGAAAAGCTTGTCTATCAGCTTGTGCTTGCTGATTCTGTAATTGCAAGGCTTGTTGGAGAAGTTGCAGACCTTCACTCAGCGTTTTAATGAGTTCTTCCATGGTGTTCTAACTCGATCCCACTTCTGACACCAAATTTGTAAGTCTGTATTCTCTGTAAGCTATGAGACTGAAAGTAGTGTTACTCTTTTTCAGAAACAACTTTTATTAACTTTAGTTTTCTTTGCTTATAGGTAAAAGGATACGTCTTCAACTCTTTAGATGACCTTGGCTTGAAATAACTTCAGGTAATGCAGTTGGATGTTTCAGGTAAGTCTCTCAGAGCTACTTTCTCAAGTTCTTAACGTTTTCCTTACAGTCTCTGTTAGCACAAAAACTCCTTAATCTCTTTCAACTCTTTTTGTTATTATCTTTTTATTGTCTATTTTTATATTCGTTCTCTTTTAACCAACACTTGTGCTTTTGTTCTCTAATCAAATAAGTCTTTAGTATGCTGTTTAATACTTTCTTTATGCATTAAGTTCCATCTTGTCTTTGGTACAATTACTCTTTAACTTTGCCATTGAAACTCTTCTCTTTTCCTTTTGACACTTGCACTTCCCTTCTCAGTCTTTTGTCTGAACTCTCTCTATCACTCACAGACATGTTCGTTTACTTCCAATTACTGTTGTCTGTTCCAGGCTGTAAATATCCTTTTCCCGTGAATCACTAATTAGCCCGTGCATACACTCAGTGTGTTCGGCGATCTCTGCCCTTCACTGTAGCCATTCCTCTTACCTCGACAGCTATGAAGGCGCCCCTCCCCTCTGCTCAGCTGTTCACTGTGAATCGGCTTCGCTGGGAGAACATCGCCCCTTACTTCAGCTTTCCACTTCAGTCGGTGGCTTCGAAGGAACTCTGCCTGTCCTCTCAGCTGTTTTCTTTAACTCGGCGACTCCAAGTAAACTCCGCACCTCACCTCTTCTGTCGTTGCGATCCGCCGATCGATCGCCTCGGGAGCCTCTTTGATGACCTCTGGACAGCTGTAGAGGTCTGCACTCCACCTCTCCTCCTTCAAATGGTCACGATGGACCCCTGTTCTCCTACCTGTGATGGCTACCTAGCACTCAGTTGGGAAATCACTGACTCGAACTCTCACCCCCAGCGTTTCAGTAGAACGCTTCAAAACATCGGGAACATAACTTGGTATAAGCGCAACGGCGCAACTTTTCTCCGCTTCTATATATATTTCAGTTCAGGTTCCGCTTCAGCCAGAGCTTTCAGTAAGCCCATCCATAACTGTCATTTTCAATCTCCTCCACCCCCGTCTCCTAGCAACGACAGAAAAAACAAAGAAATGTCAGCACTTGAATCTCCGCCAGTGATTGGCTGTTAAAGCTGTCAATTACTCCCTCCAGTAAATAGATGTAATTAACCCTTTGACGCCTTGCTTATCTTGGTATTGACAGAGCCAGCACCTGATTGAAGATCTCTTGAGTACTTCACATTGTATTTATCACACATGAGTACTTCACATTGGATTTATCACATAGACATTTATATATGCACATGTATATGTTCACATTGTCCTTAGTCCCCAGCATAATACTCCAGAATCCACATGTATATATGATGGTCAGCAAAATATTAAGCAATATGGTAAACAATACCCAACCTAACCGCTGTCCATTAATAAATGGAGTTAAATGCATTTTAAGCATATTTGAGCTAACGTATAGGGGAGGGGAGCTTCATAAGAACACTGCAAATTCATGATCAGAATTCAAACCAGAGAGGACTGTCCTATATTGGCATATTAATCTGGCTTCCATTTGTCTTTATTTCAAAACCAGATTACCACCTCTCTGGGGCAACAAAACTTTGGCCATGCCAACAAATTTAATATCCTGCTTATTGTCCATTTGGTGAGTACCGTGACAATGGCTGGCTAGCGGGTATTTAGATTCTTGGTTGGCTATTGTTGATACGTGTTCCCTGATTCTGATTTTGAGGGGTCTAATTGTAATACCAATTTAGTGTAACCCACATACATACAAATAACGCAATACACGACAAATTTAGAATTGCAGTTAATAAATGTGTTAAAGTAGTGATTTCCCAGTGCTCCAAATTTAACAACCCTGGTTTCAAGAGCATGTATACACATCAAACAGCCCCCACATTTATGAAATCCATATTTCGTCCCATATGTAACCACATTTGGCTACTCTGGGGATTGCTCATAAAGGAGGGGCAGAGTATATTCTTCAAGGTTGTTCCCTTGCTATAGATAAGACTGGGCTTAGGTTCAATCCATTTACTCACATCCTTATCTAGCTGGAGCAGTTGCCAGTGTCTTTTGACAATCATATAGATCTTGTGGCAGTCTGAATTATATCTTGTGATGAGTCTAAGTTTGTTTGATTCGGTACATTGGTTCCGTATTTTTGGGACTAACATGTCAACTCTCTTCAGTTTGCAAACTTCATTTTCCGTATGTACAAGGTTTTGTCTTTCGTAACCTCTTGCTAAAAATCTTTCCGTAATTAGTTGACTTTCTGACTTTAAATCTTCAGCACCAGAACAATTCCTTCTAGCCTGAATGAATTCACCATTCGGTATATTGTCAATCACTCGCTTTTTGTGACAGCTCTGAGCGTGTAACACCGCATTGACTGATGTACTCTTGCAAAATCTTTTAGTTTCAAATCCATTCTCAGTCATTGAGTGTTACGCTCACCTGGTCTCTGCGGAGGCATTGGGACACGGTTGCAGCCCTCCCGGGGGTGAGGTGGCTCGGGTCCGACTTCGTCCTCTTCAGTAGAATGCTTCAAAACATCGGTGACTGGTGGTAATAGGTGATGCTGCTCAGGACTTCTCCTGCGTGGAGAATAGGAGGCATGGGTATGCCAGCTTGTACGCCTGCTCCCCTTCCAGACCCCTTCTCCCAAACCTTGGTACCCGTGGGATGCACTGTCCCTGGAAAGCTTACCTGTTGATTAGTTTTGGCGAGCACTCTGTCTTGCTGCTTCTGGCACAGGTGCTTGTATGATCTGGACCGAGTTCCTTCACTGGTCCCTTGCATGTAGTAGTCCAGTCCTGCTGTGACTAAGCCACTATACGTCAGGTAAGTGTTCCTGTTTGCCTTTGTCTGTCCTCATCTGTTTTTGTTGTATTGTAAAGTTTGTTGTCTTGTATTGCTGTCCGTTCCACTTTTGGTGTTTGCTATTTTGATTTCTTCCCTTGCAGGTGATGTTGCTGGCCCGGCAGAAGCTGTAGAGCTTGAGGCGGCAGCCGGAGGGAACGAGGAACGAAGTTGCAGTGGTACAGTAGCCGGTAAATTGTTAACTAAGGGGCGCGCAGGGTTCAAATGCATGCGGCCCTAGGCCCGTGATCAAGAACACTGGATGTCAGGAGATCAGGAGATGAGTCTGCAGATGAAGCGATGAAGCACCAGTTTCCTGGAGGTGATTATGCAGGAGAACGACTGGTTTCAAAGGTAAGTAAACTGGTCCAAGCGGCGGTGAGGGGCACGTTGCATCCATTTAACTTCGTATTCTGGTTCTCCTTCAACTATTTTGGGATCCGGTGGAGTATCGATGCGCATACCTGGTCTCAATGGTTTTAAGAGGAAAACATGAAACACCGGGTGGATCCGCATGTGGGCCGGTAATTCTAATTTCATGGCCGCAGGGTTGATCACAACCTTGATAGAGTAGGGTCCCAGATTTCTGGGACGGAACACCCGTGGTCCTTTCAGGGGGATGTTTTTGGATGCTAACCAAACCTTGTCTCTGACTTGGTAGTTGGGAGCTTCCCTTCGGTGTCGATCCGCAAACTGCTTCTCTTTCGCTTTGGCTCTGGCAAGATGTTCTGCTGCTTCCTTAAGAACCTTGGAGATGGTTTTGTGTAAGGTTGTTACAGGGAGCATTTCTAATGATTCATTTGGGTTGAAAATGCATGCCCGTGTATGTCGACCATACACTATGTAGAATGGGCTTTGTCCCGTACTGGTGTGGATGGAGTTGTTATATGCGTATTCGGCTAACCAAAGTATATCCTTCTAGGGATCCTCGGTTTGTTGCAGCATACACCTTACGTATTGCTCGAGGGTCTGGTTAGTCCATTCGGTCTGGCCATCGGTTTGGGGGTGATGGCTTGTAGATAACCAGAGGTCGATTTTGGCAATTTTACAACACCTTTTCCAGAATGCAGAGACAAACTGAGTTCCTTGGTCTGATATCAATATTGATGGGAACCCGTGTAGCTGGACAATCTGATCCAAAAACACGGTAGCAAGAGTACAAGCAGTTGTTAGACCTTTCAGGGGAATAAAGTGGGCCATTTTGGAAAACAGATCTATGACGGCTAAGATGGTATTGTATCTGTTACAGGAGGGAAGGTCTCTAATAGAATCCATTGATAGTGTATGCCAAGGTGCTGGGGGTACTTCTAAAGGATGTAGCAGACCTGGGGGACTTTAGTTTTGGAACTTGTGTTGTGCACAGGTGCCACAGGTGGCGATGAAATGGACAATGTCCTTTCGCCAAGTTGGCCACCAGTAATTTTTCTTTATTTTAGCTAAGGTTTTGGCTATTCCCGGATGCTCTTCTACTAATGAATCATGATAGTTTGCGTTATTTGATTCTGTCATTTCTTTTCCGGATGTACAATCGTCCATGTCACTATGTTAGGTTGTCCTCAATCGTATACCGGTCTTCTTTCCCTAGCCATTCCTGTTGCACTGGTGGACTCATCAGGTGTTGCAGGTCAGATTTTAAGTTGTCTAGAGTGGTGGTTGCTGCAATCATGCCTTGTATTTGTCCTTCCGGGATGATGGTCACGCGGTCTGGTGTAGTGAATGCCTCTTCTCCCTCACTCATACAAGACAGGGCATCCACTTTTCCATTGTGTACTCCGGGTCTATAGGTGATGACGAAGTCGTATTCCGCAAAGAAGAGAGTCCAGCGGGGCTGCCGTGATGATTGCGCTTTAGCGGTCTTCAGATATTGCAGATTGCAATGATCTGTGACGACGGTGACTGTATGTCTAGGACCAAGAAGATAATGTCTCCAGGCTTTGAACGCTGCCTTAATTGCTAGCAGTTCTTTATCAGTGATTGCATAATTCAATTCAGGGGCTGAAAACATTCGAGACCAGATGCCACGGGATGCAACTGACCTGTTTTGGGGTCTCGTTGTGACAGGACTGCTCCCATTGCTATGTTGGAAGCATCCGTTTTGACCACATATTTTAGTTCTGGTCGAGGATGCCGTAGAATTGGTTCTGTGGTAAATGCTTGTTTTAGTTCCTGGAAGGCTTTCTCTGCCTCTGCAGACCAATTATCAGGGTAATTCATAGAAATTCGCACAAAAGTGGCGCACGCGGCTGGCGCACAGCGTGCCCGTGCGAATGTCTGCGCCAGCCACGTGCGCTAAAATCGATTTCCGCGCACAGCGTATTCATGGATTTTCGCATCCAAAACCTGCCGTGGTGCAGCGACCCTGCAGCAGCGCCAGTTACGCCCCCAAGAACGCCCTCGCGCAAGGAAAAGCCTTCAAAATCCCCAAATAATCGCAAAGGGCTGCGCCAACCCTGGACCAGTTCACAGGGCTGGCAAACAGCAAACACCAAGCGGGGAACATGTATTTCAGTGGTTCGCGGGAAGTTCCACATGCAATTGTCCTGTGTACGTGTGCATCAGGGGTGCGTCGGAAGTAACATACGCAAAAGCAGCAGGGTACGTGTATTCCAGGGGTGCACGGGAAGTATCACAAGCAAAAGCAGCAGGGTATGTGTATTTCAGGGGTGCGCGGGAAGTATCACACGCAAAAGCAGCAGGGTACGTGTATTTCAGGGGTGCGCGGGAAGTATCACACGCAAAAGCAGCAGGGTACGGGTATCTCAGGGGTGCGCGGGAAGTATCACAGACGATTTCATCAAGGTACGTGTATTCCAGGGGTGCGCGGGAAGTATCACACGCAAAAGCAGCAGGGTACGTGTATTTCAGGGGTGCGCGGGACGTATCACACGCAAAAGCAGCAGGGTACGTGTATCTCAGGGGTGCGCGGGAAGTATCACACGTGATTCCATCAGGGTATGTGTATTCCAGGGGTCCGCGGGAAGTATCACACGCAAAAACAGCAGGGTACGTGTATTCCAGGGGTGCACGGGAAGTATCACATGCAAAAGCAGCAGGGTACGTGTATCTCAGGGGTGCGCGGGAAGTATCACACGCGATTCCATCAGGGAACGTGTATTCCAGGGGTGCGCGGGAAGCATCACACGCAAAAACAGCAGGGTGCGTGTATTTCAGGGGTGCGCGGGAAGTATCACAAGCAAAAACAGCAGGGTACGTGTATTACAGGGGTGCGCGGGGAGCACCACACGTGAATTGCACGTGTGGGTCCTCCCAGGTGTTCCCTCTAGACCATCCACGGCCCATGCAGGTGGCCCACACCACAGGGGCCTACCCTGCACATGTCCTGCAGGCACCCCATCCACCATGGCCATGCCCCCCAGCCAACCCACATGTCACCTTGCACTACTGCCCACCAACGCATGTCCCCCTGCACCCCCAGCCACCAGGGGCAGCCTCCACCAGGCCCCCACCCATGGCTCCCATCACCCCCACCCCCCAGCAGTGCAGGGGCAGCCTCCACCAGGCCCCCACTCATGTCTCCCATCACCCCCACCCCCCAGCAGTGCAGGGGCAGCCTCCACCAGGCCCCCACTCATGTCTCCCATCACCCTCAGCCACCAGCCACCAGGGGCAGCCTCCACCAGGCCCCCACTCATGTCCAACTCATTTCTCCCTGCACCTCCACCGCCCAGCCACCAGGGGCAGCCTCCACCAGGCCCCCACTCATGTCTCCCATCACCCCCACCCCCCAGCAGTGCAGGGGCAGCCTCCACCAGGCCCCCACTCATGTCCCCTATCACGGCCACCCCCCAGCAGTGCAGGGGCAGCCTCCACCAGGCCCCCACCCATGTCTCCCATCACCCCCACCCCCCTGCCACCAGGGGCAGCCTCCACCAGGCCCCCACCCATGTCTCCCATCACCCCCACCCCCCAGCAGTGTGGGGCACCCTCCACCAGGCCCCCACTCATGTCTCCCACCCACCCCCACCCCCCAGCAGTGCAGGGGCAGCCTCCACCAGGCCCCCACCCATGTGGCCCATCACCCCCACCCCCCAGCCACCAGGGGCAGCCTCCACCAGGCCCCCACCCATGTCTCCCATCACCCCCACCCCCCTGCCACCAGGAGCAACCTCCACCAGGCCCCCACCCATGTCTCCCATCACCCCCACCCCCCCAGCAGTGCAGGGGCAGCCTCCACAAGGCCCCCACCCATGTCTCCCGTCACCCCCACCCCTCAGCAGTGCAGGGGCAGCCTCCACCAGGCCCCCACCCATGTCTCCCATCACCCCCACCCCCCTGCCACCAGGGGCAGCCTCCACCAGGCCCCCACTCATGTCTCCCATCACCCCCACCCCCCAGCAGTGCAGGGGCAGCCTCCACCAGGCCCCCACTCATGTCTCCCATCACCCACACCCCCCAGCAGTGCAGGGGCAGCCTCCACCAGGCCCCCACCCATGTCTACCACCACCGCCACCCCCCAGCAGTGCAGGGACAGCCTCCACCAGGCCCCCACTCATGTCTCCCATCACCCCCACCCTCCAGCAGTGCAGGGGCAGCCTCCACCACGCCCCCACTCATGTCCCCTATCACCGCCACCCCCCAGCAGTGCAGGGGCAGCCTCCACCAGGCCCCCACTCATGGCCAACTCATGTCTCCCTGCACCCCCCAGCCACCAGGGGCAGCCTCCACCAGGCCCCCACCCATGTCTCCCATCACCCCCACCCCCCAGCAGTGCAGGGGCAGCCTCCACCAGGCCCCCACCCATGTCTCCCATCACCCCCACCCCCCTGCCACCAGGGGCAGCCTCCACCAGCCCCCACTCATGTCTCCCATCACCCCCACCCCCCTGCCACCAGGGGCAGCCTCCACCAGGCCCCCACCCATGTCTCCCATCACCCCCACCCCCCAGCAGTGCACGGGAAGCCTCCACCAGGCCCCCACCCATGTCTCCCATCACCCCCACCCCCCAGCAGTGCAGGGGCAGCCTCCACCTGGCCCCCACCCATGTCTCCCATCACCCCCACCCCCCAGCCACCAGGGGCAGCCTCCACCAGGCCCCCACCCATGTCTCTCATCACCCCCACCCCCCTGCCACCAGGGGCAGCCTCCACCAGGCCCCCACCCATGTCTCCCATCACCCCCACCCCCCAGCAGTGCAGGGGCAGCCTCCACCAGGCCCCCACTCATGTCTCCCATCACCCCCACCCCCCAGCAGTGCAGGGGCAGCCTCCACCAGGCCCCCACTCATGTCTCCCATCACCCCCACCCCCCAGCAGTGCAGGGGCAGCCTCCACCAGGCCCCCACTCATGTCTCCCATCACCCTCAGCCACCAGCCACCAGGGGCAGCCTCCACCAGGCCCCCACTCATGTCCAACTCATGTCTCCCTGCACCTCCACCGCCCAGCCACCAGGGGCAGCCTCCACCAGGCCCCCACTCATGTCTCCCATCACCCCCACCCCCCAGCAGTGCAGGGGCAGCCTCCACCAGGCCCCCACTCATGTCCCCTATCACGGCCACCCCCCAGCAGTGCAGGGGCAGCCTCCACCAGGCCCCCACCCATGTCTCCCATCACCCCCACCCCCCTGCCACCAGGAGCAACCTCCACCAGGCCCCCACCCATGTCTCCCATCACCCCCACCCCCCCAGCAGTGCAGGGGCAGCCTCCACAAGGCCCCCACCCATGTCTCCCGTCACCCCCACCCCTCAGCAGTGCAGGGGCAGCCTCCACCAGGCCCCCACCCATGTCTCCCATCACCCCCACCCCCCTGCCACCAGGGGCAGCCTCCACCAGGCCCCCACTCATGTCTCCCATCACCCCCACCCCCCAGCAGTGCAGGGGCAGCCTCCACCAGGCCCCCACTCATGTCTCCCATCACCCACACCCCCCAGCAGTGCAGGGGCAGCCTCCACCAGGCCCCCACCCATGTCTACCACCACCGCCACCCCCCAGCAGTGCAGGGACAGCCTCCACCAGGCCCCCACTCATGTCTCCCATCACCCCCACCCTCCAGCAGTGCAGGGGCAGCCTCCACCACGCCCCCACTCATGTCCCCTATCACCGCCACCCCCCAGCAGTGCAGGGGCAGCCTCCACCAGGCCCCCACTCATGGCCAACTCATGTCTCCCTGCACCCCCCAGCCACCAGGGGCAGCCTCCACCAGGCCCCCACCCATGTCTCCCATCACCCCCACCCCCCAGCAGTGCAGGGGCAGCCTCCACCAGGCCCCCACCCATGTCTCCCATCACCCCCACCCCCCTGCCACCAGGGGCAGCCTCCACCAGCCCCCACTCATGTCTCCCATCACCCCCACCCCCCTGCCACCAGGGGCAGCCTCCACCAGGCCCCCACCCATGTCTCCCATCACCCCCACCCCCCAGCAGTGCACGGGAAGCCTCCACCAGGCCCCCACCCATGTCTCCCATCACCCCCACCCCCCAGCAGTGCAGGGGCAGCCTCCACCTGGCCCCCACCCATGTCTCCCATCACCCCCACCCCCCAGCCACCAGGGGCAGCCTCCACCAGGCCCCCACCCATGTCTCTCATCACCCCCACCCCCCTGCCACCAGGGGCAGCCTCCACCAGGCCCCCACCCATGTCTCCCATCACCCCCACCCCCCAGCAGTGCAGGGGCAGCCTCCACCAGGCCCCCACTCATGTCTCCCATCACCCCACCCCCAGCAGTGCAGGGGCAGCCTCCACCAGGCCTCCTCCCATGTCTCCCATCACCCCCACCCCCCAGCACACCAGGGGCAGCCTCCAGCAGGCCCCCACCCATGTCTCCCATCACCCCCACCCCCCAGCAGTGCAGGGGCAGCCTCCACCAGGCCCCCACTCATGTCTCCCATCACCCCCACCCCCCAGCAGTTCAGGGGCAGCCTCCACCAGGCCCCCACCCATGTCTCCCATCACCCCCACCCCCCTGCCACCAGGGGCAGCCTCCACCAGGCCCCCACCCATGTCTCCCATCACCCCCACCCCCCAGCAGTGCAGGGGCAGCCTCCACCAGGACCCCACTCATGTCCAACTCATGTCTCCCTGCACCTCCACCCCCCAGCCACCAGGGGCAGCCTCCACCAGGCCCCCAGTCATGTCCCCTATCACCGCCACCCCCCAGCAGTGCAGGGGCAGCCTCCACCAGGCCCCCACTCATGTCCAACTCATGTCTCCCTGCACCCCCACCCCCCAGCCACCAGGGGCAGCCTCCACCAGGCCCCCGCCCATGTCTCCCATCACCCCCACCCCCCAGCAGTGCAGGGGCAGCCTCCACCAGGCCCCCACTCATGTCCCCTATCACCGCCAGCCCCCAGAAGTGCAGGGGCAGCCTCCACCAGGCCCCCACTCATGCCCAACTCATGTCTCCCTGCACCCCCACCCTCCAGCCACCAGGGGCAGCCTCCACCAGGCCCCCACCCATGTCTCCCATCACCCCCACCCCCCAGCAGTGCAGGGGCAGCCTCCACCAGGACCCCACCCATGTCTCCCATCACCCCCTGCCACCAGGGGCAGCCTCCACCAGGCCCCCACCCATGTCTCCCATCACCCCCACCCCCCTGCCACCAGGTGCAGCCTCCACCAGGCCCCCACCCATGTCTCCCATCACCCCCACCCCCCAGCAGTGCAGGGGCAGCCTCCACCAGGCCCCCACTCATGTCTCCCATCACCCCCACCCCCCAGCAGTGCAGGGGCAGCCTCCACCAGGCCCCCACTCATGTCCAACTCATGTCTCCCTGCACCTCCACCCCCCCAGCCACCAGGGGCAGCCTCCACCAGGCCCCCACTCATGTCTCCCATCACCCCCACCCCCCAGTAGTGCAGGGGCAGCCTCCACCAGGCCCCCATTCATGTCCCCTATCACCGCCACCCCCCAGCAGTGCAGGGGCAGCCTCCACCAGGCCCCCACCCATGTCTCCCATCACCCCCACCCCCCAGCAGTGCAGGGGCAGCCTCCACCAGGCCCCCACTCACGTCTCCCAGCCAACATGTCACCACAATGTAGATCCCTGGCCCTTATGGCCAGCCTCCAAATGGCAAACACCCACCCGAGTATTGCATCCACCCACTTAGAAATTGTAAAAACATGACAGAAGCCCAATTGCAAGTTTTGAAATGAACACATGTCCCTCACATACACCCAATGGGTGTCAGTGAATGTCAAAACCCATATCATGATATGCATGAAACCAATGAGATGATACTACACATTGAACTTTGAAGACAAAATATGTATTAAAAGCAACATAAATTGAATCAAAAATAAACACACAATAATAGAAATTTAACCAAAAAAAAAACAGCAGGCCTGTGAAAAAATGCTAAACCACAAATCATAATGCAAAGGAAAGGTGTCCAAAGTCACAAATTAAAATCGAAAACCATTGCTCCATGGCGAAATCATAATAAAAATTGAAAATCCAAAAGTCAACCATGTACAGATAACTATCCAGGGTCCATGATCCCAACCGAACAAATGAAACCTATCTAATAACACTACCTAAAAAAAATGACTATATTCAAAAATGTGGCCCATTGTCCAAAAGGTCCAAAAATAAAGCCAAACCAAAGGAAACCTAACACTAACTATATAACTATTTACAAGGGCAGCGGGCTAGTCCGACGGCTCACTTCGGGATGTTCCGGGCCAGGGCATCATCGAACTCCTGCTCAATGTCCCGGAGGCTCTCCTCCTCCATGGCCCCGAGGGTACGCAGGGCCGTCCACATGTTCCCCCCAAACTCCCTGCGGATTGCCTCGAGGCACTCGGTACGCCTCAGGGCCCTCTGCATGGAGTTCTCCGCCATGACCATCGTGAGCCGTGCCTCTTCCGCCCGCTGCCGCTCCGCATCTATGGCGTGGCCCAACCGGTGCCACACGGAAGCCACTTCCCGTCCTGGGTCCTCCTGCCCTCCGGCCGATGCCTGCCCCTCCGATGTCGAAGGCCCCGAGCCATCATGGCTCCCACCACATTGCTGCTGCTGCTGCTGCTGCTGCTGCGCCTCTGCCCGTGCACTGCCTCCTGCTGCCTGCACATCCTCCGCTGGCTGGGGTGCAGTTGTTGATGTGGCCACCCCTGCTGGACGTCCGACTCCCGACTGTGGCAGGGATGCCTCCTCCACCAGCCTGGCCGCACCGTCAGAGGCAGCTCCACAGGGAACCCAGGTGACTGATGGGTGGGAAGATGGCACGGAGGACGACTGGCGAATAGGGGGTTCAGTTGAGGAGGGGGTCGTAGCAAGCCCCATAAAACGGAGGAATCCGGCCTGGGTGACCTGTCCCAGAAGGCCGACACGGTCAACGAGCCATTCGAGATGACGTGCAGTCTCCTCATGAAAAGACTGCAGGTCACCTTACATGGCCCGTTGATGCAACGCCATACCAGTCAGGACAGGCTCAACCCGGACCCGGATAGCCACGTCCGCAGGCAGAGGAAGGCCAGTTGTCGTGAGCTCATCCCCTGCCTGAAAACGGGTCTGGACGTAGGCATCCCTGCTGGTGCAAGATGATGCAGTGACAGGATCAGGGACAGGATTGCACACAGGCACCTCCGCGGCGACCTGTGCTGCCTCCTGTCCCTGGTCCTGCACTGCACCACTAGCACCAGTTGAATCCCCACCTCCAGACCCCGTCTCTGTTGCTTGCATGGCCTCCTCCTCCACCAAACCCCCCACCAACCTGGATGACTCCGTGCCATCTTCCCCCGTTGGGCCCTGTGGGGTCCCAGCTGCCCCTTCTGCTGCCGAGGAGTCCAACTTCTACCTCCGCCTCTCGGATCTCCCCCCGGCAGCTGCGGCCTGGGACGCGGCACCGGACTCCTCACTCCCCGACGAGATCACAACCTGGGAGGGGAGCTGGGCCTTGCGTCTCCGGCTGGCGGTGCGATCCCCACCGCTGTGCTCCACAGCACCTTCTCCGCCCTCTTCATCAGTTGACGCTGCAGACAGGGAGAAATAAAACACAGGCATCAAGGCACTGCACAATGGACACATACACACATGACAGTTGCACATGAGTGGCATTGGCAAACCTCAGACATGGCATCACAATCGGCAACACACATGTCATTTCAACTTGCACACATGAGCCATACCACAGCCACATTGCAACTGCCAGCACCATCCATACACATACAACAGCATGAGCAGGCAAAGGTGAGCCAGACATCACATGCAACACAGGGAGTGCACTACACATGCACGCACACCACCACACTTGCATGCATGTGTACAGCTCAGCCAACTGTTGCAGTGTTCCGATGGGCATCCATGTCACATCTGCCAATCAGGCTTCCACATCCCGCTGTCACATGCATCCATGTTGCATCACTGTTGCACCCTTGTCAAGTACACACACATGCACATGTACACAGTGCTGATATATGCAGCTGAAAACAACATACATGCGTGACATCACGAACATGCCCACTTACATACACATTCATCCAAACATGTGTGCCCACGCAACTGCATTTGGCATGCAAGCCTACACACACAAGCACCATCCATGTCTCACACATGACAGCCCTCGCATGTGTTAGCCTCACAGGCCTGTACACCCCCACCCATACTCGGCCCCATACAAACAGATGTGCAACCGGCACACTACTGGCACATCACCACACGCACAGCTTACAATCATGATGCATGTACACTTACCGCTCGACTCCAGACGGGTCTGCCTCTCAAGGACCTGGACGTGGAGCGCTGGGGATATGCGTTCCAGGACCCTCATCTGATCTTCCGACAAGTGGCCCCGGCGCCCCTTAGCATCCGCTGCCTTCAAGAGGCGCCGGGCCTTGTTCAGGGTCCTGGACCTGAAGTCCTTGCAGCGCTTCTTGACATGTTGGAAGTCGCGGACTGCCACCCCCTCCGCGTTGATGGCAGTCACGATGTCCATCCTTCCTTGTCGGCGCGCACACTTCCGTAGAGGGCATCATACTGCCCCAGGACTTGCTCCACCAGGACACCAACTTCCCTGGCACTGAAGCTGGTGCTCCTCTGCCTCTCTGGCCAGGGGTTGTCAGTGGTGCCAGATGTTGCAGTGCCCGACATTACAACCCCTGAGGCAGGAGTGGGTGGGCAACTGGGTCCTGGGGCTGGGCTGTGGAGCGATGGAATCCCAGTCGGGAGTCTTCGGTTCCAGCAGGGGTGGTCACAGTAACAGCACCACTGGCTGATGTGCAGGTAGCAAATGGCAGGGCTGATGTGCAGGCAGCAGATGGCAGGTGGGAGCGTGCTCGGGGCTCTGGGGGGCAGTAATTCGGCCTTCTGGGCAGGAGCGTGGTCTTCCGTGGGCTTACGCGTGGGCAGCTTGATACGGAGTGATTTGGCACGTGAAAATCCTGCACGTCTGCTTGTGAATCGAGGAAAGGCCCTTAGCGCGTATGCACGTCAGCACGCATATGCGATTTCATTGGACCAAAGGCCCTTAGCGCGTAAGCGCGTCTGTGACGTGACGCGTGCGGGTGTTTCCCTCATTACACGTGATGACAGAGCACACGTGGATTTCCACCAATCGCGTGTGGAACTTCCTGCGCACCCCAGAAATACACGTACCCAGGCCAATCGCGTGTATGCTCACTTCCCTCCGATTACACGTGATGACACTCGGACGTGCAGTTTTACCACATGTGCTCGCATATGTGATTTCATTGGCCCAAAGGCCACCATGCGCAGCTGTGACATCACGCGCATGGCCGTAGAGAATGGCGCGTGCAAATGCAAAAATGAAGAGATACACGTCGGAGTGTCAAAGCGCGTAATTGGTGGAAATGTCCTCATCGCGTATGCACGTCTGTGACGTGGGTATAAAAGGTACGTGTAGAACACCATTTCCTTGTACGTGCTTTTCGTGGAGAGCGAGTGGGTGAATTCTGTACTTCTTGTCGGTTCACACGCGATTTACTTCACTGCGTTTCCAGTTCGTACTCCCTGTTACCTCTGACAGCTTTTTCTCATTTCCTCTTTTTCCTGGGCCTGTTTCCTCAAACAGCGTTCCCTTCTACTGTTGTCCTGTCTCCTCAGACAGCGTACAATTCTTCTTTTGGCGGGGGTGTTGCCAACGCGCACACGCGCATATTTTTCACGCTTTTGTTCCTGGCAGACGGTGAGTCGCGCACGTATTTAACATCTGTGCTTGCCCCGTGTGTCACGTACCCCTTTAGAGGTCATTCTAGGCTGCGTGTGACATGCATACGTTCATTCTTGTGTTTCTGGGTGCCACAGCGTAGTACAGGTTTATTTTTCCACGCACGTGGTCTAGGAGGGGTTGCGTGCACCTTACTTCGCTTTTTTGGGGTGCCTGTGCATTGCGTGACCCGTCATCTTTCCCCAGGGGTGACATACAGCCTTGCTAGAGCACTAGGGTACGATTACCATCTGGTACCCAACCCCTTTGACCCCCAATTGCCCAGGACAATAGTTCACATCGACTCCCATACGCACAATAACATCAGTGCCATGGCTGGGAGGCGACCAAGCCGTAAGGGTGGCAAAGGTGGCCAAGCCCCAAGTGGTGGCCGTGGTGGATCCAGTAGGGGACGTGGCTGTGACTTGCAGGGTGCCCCTAGCCCCCCATGTGTGGAGGAGCAGTCAGGGACACCCATGCCCCCCCCCCGGTTGAGGTTACCGTGGCTGACACCATCCATGCTCAGCCCTTGTTGGACCAGCCCACTGTGGAACCAGACCTGGCACAGGGTGACTCCATGGCTGACTTCCAGGTCAGCAGGTCTAGGCCACGTGCGCCGGTGAACGTTGGTGTCATCAGGTCACGTGGATCAGGGGCAGCTAGGTCATCTGCTGCCCTGCGTAGGCAAGCTGGGGAGGCTGCAGGGGCAGCTGCGGCTCCATCCACCCCACCTCTCACACACCCATCCAGGACAGTGTCGGTCCAAGTCCATCATGCTGACATTCCCCCTGACACCATCACACTTGAGCTAATGCCTGCACCAACTCCCATGCTGAGTGTGCAATCCCACGCTCCTGCCCCTAGTGTCCAGAGCGGCGTAGGACACTCAGGATCCCCACCACCTTCCAAGCGGAAGACGAAGAGTGCTAGTACAGTAGAGGCTGATGCCCCAGACACGGCTACACAGTCTGGCCCGTCAAGGAAGCCCAGCTTCAATGAGGCCGAACTGAATACACTTGTAGAGTATGTGTCCGCACATGACCGCGAAATGGTGATTGTTGCAGGATCCAAGATCACACCTGCACAACGTCAGGCACACTGGCAGACCATTGCGGACATCATAAGTGCCCTTGGAATCGTGAGGCGCACAGCTAATGAATGCTACAAGCGCTGGAATGACCTGAAGCGCAGGGCAAAGAATAAGCTGGCCTCAAGTCATGCCGCAACTCTAGTGACTGGAGGTGGGTCTCCAGCAGACGACATAGAACTCACTCCACATGAGCAGGTTGCTGGGACCTACGTCACGGAGGAACAGATCCAAGGCGTGGGAGAACTGGCAGATTACGAGGCATTGTCCGTTGAGTGCACATGCATATGTGTGTCATCCATGTGCATGGTGTGTGTAGGAGGGCTTCTGTTTGGGTGCCAGGGGAGGGTGTGTGTGCCTGAGTAGTTTGGGTCACCCATGTGCCTCTTCCTATACATTCTTGGCACCAGCATTTGGGTATAGCAGCATCCCTTCGGCCAACATTAGACATCCAGCCCAACACCACGCCAGTTGCCCTTGGAGTGTCATCTTGCCACAACACTGTTGCTTATTTACCTCTGTTTATTCAGGCAGATTGTCTGCATACCACCACTTTAACTCGGGATTTCTCAGTCCTATTGTCACATGTCTGACATGGCTATGGTACAGTGGACTGGCTCAGTTTCCTGGACATGATTAGTTTAGACATGTCCCTGTGCTATAGGACCATTTTTGGCTGGCAGCTGCAGGTTAAACATTTGAACCATTACAATGAAAATAATCAATTATATGAGCAAACTGGACTGAATGAACAATTGGTGACCTCCTCTCCCTCTTCACTTCATGGCTAGGGTACATGCCATCTGTGTGATGGCATGTGTATTTGACCTGCCAATCACTGGCCAATGTGTGATGCCACTGCTAGGCAGCATGCAGCAAATGTGTTCATCTTCCATCTTGGTGTCATCAATGTGTGCCATCTGCCTCCCCATCACACGCAGTGACGGTGCATGCATGGGAGTGTTTTAGTCATGTGGGACATGTGTCAATCAAGTACTGTTTCTGTAGCCTCTCAGCCCTAATTGTGTGCCATAGTGCTAATGCCTGTTTCCATTTGTTTTCTTTTATGTCTTTGCAGGGGAAGACGCACTTGATACTGCTGGGGTTGTGGAGATGGTGCAGACCCAGGAGGGGTCTGAGGGCCGACCGACGACCAGTGAGGGACGTGGTGTGTTGGTGGGTGAGAACCCACAACTGCTGCAGGTCGTGCTCTCAAGGGGTGTCTCTGGCTGCACCTCACCCGAGCTGTATTCAGGTGTCGATTCGGATGATGAGACCTACGTGCCGTCGCAGGTGAGTGTTCCTGGGAGGGATTATGTTCTGTCCGACCCACCTGCACCAGGGTTAGAACCCTCAATGGGGATGTCAGTGTTGGCAGGTACGCCTTTGGTGGGTACGGATGCAGGGTCACACTCCGTGACATCTGACCCTGTTCCTGGGCCAGCAGATCAGAGGGGGAATGCAGTCCTGCAGCCTCAGGCAGTGCCGGCACAGCAAGGCGCAGTTCGCCTTGCCCCAGACAGGTGTGGTGCCCCCCGACGTGGTGGCCGTACGCCACCTGGCAATACTGCATGGGAGCAATCCATTTACGGTATGGCAACCCAACAGGCAGCATCATCAGAGATGATGGCTCCGGCCATGGATAGGGTGGCCACTTCCATTGTCCCCCCCGAAAGGCTGATGGAGCGACTACAGCAGGCAACCGACTCCATCTGCCAGTCACACAGGGAGGACATGTTGGCGTCCGACAGGGACAGGCGGGCGGCACTGGCGACTCTGCAGGAAGCCATCTCCATAGAGTCCCAGGGCCACAGGGAAGCCCTGAGGCTGGAACTCCTTCACCTCAGGACGACTCTTGTTGAGCTTGAGGCTTCAACAAACCGAAGGACAGAACAGCAGCTGGAGCGTCTCACCCGTACGCTCTCAGCTGAGATGCAGGCAACTATTGTGGCGGTCCGGGCATCCCGTGAGTTGTTGCATGGGGACCTCCGCACACTTATCCTCCAGAACGAGACCTACCACACCCGCATGCTTGCAGCCATGGAGGAACAGACTAGGGCTTTGCGTGGGCTGCCTCCCATAGTGCCACCACCTCCTGATGCAGCTGCAGAGGGTGAGGATAGCGACAGCAGTGATACTCCCACAATAGGGTAGCCGTGTAGGCCATGAGCCCATGGAGGTGTTTTTTTTTCGCAAGATCCACACAGGAGGTTTTGGTGTGCACCCTGTCCTCGGACCTCCTGTGTGGCCTCCCCCACCTCCCTGGCCATTTTCTTTTTTTTTTTGGGACAGTGTGTTGCCTTGTGTGGCTCCCGTGGGATTACGCTGCATTGTGGCTGGGCACATGCAGGCTTGTCATGGATTTGGTTCAGATGCTTGGGTTTTTGTCACACACACCCCTCCTGCTTCCCGTTTCCATGGGCTTGCAAAGGGTGTGCCCAAGTGACATTGACGTACATGGTGACATTGGACTCCCATGAGCTGTGTGGGCAGTCTGTAGTCAATATTGTGTATACATTCATAGTGCATATTGTTGTTGTATTGTACACTGCATGGTGTATTGATATGTGCCTTTGCATCCATCTCATCCTCCATATGTGCAGGTCCATTCCTCATGTCTTCACAATGCGGTCCACCTTGGAACTGGAGTCCATGTTGTAAGCAGTGCACCTACACTCTTGCGTGGCTCTAACACTGTATACTTGGAAGTGTTCGGAGGGCTGTCATCATCAGGTGGTGAGGCTAGCTAATTTTTAGGTCTGTAATGTCATGTTTAAGGTAGGTTGGTGGTTGTGTAGGTAATTTGTATTTTTGGTAAGTATTTGGTAATGTGGGTTGTAGGTCCTGCATTACTGTGAGCATTTCATGTGTGGGCATGTTTCCATTTGGGACAGGGACACTGTAACTGGTGACACTTGGCGCATGTTGTGGGGATTAATTTCTTTCCTCTCACATTGCATGACATGCGATGGTGTGTTGTGTGGCCGTGCCAGGGAGGGCGTGGGTGACATGGCACTGTTTTCATGTAGTATTTTGCGAGTGGGTATTCATTTCTGCAGCATGGAAGTGTCTTTTCATGACACTGCATTGGTGGTGTTTGTGTAGGTAGGGATGCACACATTGTGACACTTCCACATGAACAATCTCAGGCTGCTATGGTTCTGACAGTTGACAGTCCCTTTGTTCGTCTTAATTGTCAGGTCGAGTCATCATTGCTTATCAGATGGTATGTGCCAGGCCTGTGTGCACTCCACTGGGGTGTGATTTCTATGTGAAGTAATTAGCCACCAGCTGCGTACGGGCTGCCTCACCCCGTGCCCTCTCCCCTCCCATGCGCAGCGGGCGTGCATGTGGTTGGGGATGTGGGGGCACCACCATGTCCACAGCCAGGCCATGGCGTGTTGCAACATTGTGCAGGACACAAGCTGCCACTATGATCCTGCACACTACTGGGGGCGCATATAACAGCTGCCTGCCAGAATGGTCAAGGGAGCGAAAGCGTGACTTGAGCACTCCGAATGTGCGCTCCACTATGCCCCGGGTTGCAATATGGGCTGTGTTGTATCTTACCTCTGGAGGCGTGATGGGGTTCCGAATTGGCATCATCATGTGGGTGCTCAGAGGGTAGGCACTGTCCCCTGGTGAGGAGGTGATGGGTATCATTAGTGGGGTAGTGACATAACTCTGCATCTGACATGCATGCATATGCAGTGGCATTCATACTCACCAAGCTGCCATGCATCGCCATGCCACCCAGCTTCTAGGTCCCGGCTTAGGGTAGACATTCGGTAAATGAAGCTGTCGTGGGTGGACCCTGGATAGTTGGCATATACTGAGGTGATGATTCCCTTAGCATTACATACTACCTGCACGTTGATGGAATGCCAGTGCTTGCGGTTCCTATAGATGTGCTCAGATGCCCTGGGGGGACGTAGTGCCACATGGGTGCAGTCAATGGCACCTAGCACTTTTGGGAATTGTGCCACACCGTAGAAATCGAGGGTGGCAGCCTGCCTTTCTGCAGGTGTCCTGGGCAGGTATATGTGCCTACGGACTGATGGGCGTGCAGTGATGATGTTCAAGACCTGGTGTAGGCAGCATGACTGCGTGGCCTGTGACACCCCACCCACTATGGCACTTGTCCGCTGAAATGATCCTGTGGCCAAGAAGTGCAGTACATTGAGGACCTTCTCCAGGGGGCTGAGTGCTTTGGAGCACAGGGTGGGTGATGTGAGGTCATCCTCCCACTCACTGACCAGGTCCAGTATTATGTGTGGGGGAAACCTGTACCTCCCATACACCTGGTCATCAGGCATCCCAAAAAGGCTGGTTCTGGGAGTGAAAATTCAGGCCCTCACTATCCTCCTCCTCCTCCTTTGGTAACCCACGGCCACTGCTGCTAGGAATGGTATATTCATCCTGGCGTATGAGCTTGTTGTTTGCGTGCACTTTTATGCTGCGCGGGTCGATGTACGCCTGCTTCAGGCTGGCGTACGAGCCTCAGGATTGGACCATTTATTGTTCGGCAAGTCGTAGGCGAACATGTGAATCTTCCCGCCCACCCCAGGAATACACGTAGCATGCTCTCCCAGGCCCAGTCGCGGGTAAATATTCCCGCCTGTTAGGCGGAAACCTGTGCAGTTCCCTCTGGGACCACTGCAAAAGATTTAGGACTACAGGTGTTTGGCGGTGAACCCACTTGGTAGCAGTCTGTACCACACAGATTCACTTGGTAGCTGTGGCTGAGCAGTCAGACTTCCCTCAAGAAGAGTTGAGCAATATGTGGAGTATACAAAATAGGGCAATCCTTCACAGCAAGACAAGCAAACACGCAACAAGGCTTAGGGTAAAGATATTAAGGTATTTATTTATAACGAAACATCTATGAAAAACACTATGGCACTTTCACGGCAAACAAATCAAACACAATTACTCTACGAAGAAGAAACGATCAATCCCCCTAGCAATATCTCGACAAGTCTAGGTTCTACCGGCACCACTTATTTACAGACAGAGGTGTATACCTCAACCTAGATGACACTCGAATATTAGTTAGGACGGGAGAGAAAAAGATAGGCAGGTTACGAAATCAACACAGTTCAATACTTCACGGGTAAAATGCACGGCAAGAAGGCAAGAATCACAATAGATCATAAAGTTCAGAGGCCAGGCCCACTCGGAGAGAGGCAAGGAGCTATGTCCCGAAAAAATCTCTAGTGGAGATGCATTCAAGTCTTTGTAGCAAATTGTTTATCGGCAGATTGAACCAGTTCAGAACAATAAATGAGAAAAGCTTGCAGGCGACCCAACGGAAAGGATAGGATTAAGACACCTCACTCAATCCGATCGAAAGGGAAGCCAGGCGGACACGCTACCTTGTTGTGGAGGGCAGCTCCGGCGGGGGCAGTAGTTCCTGGTGGTGGATGCACATCGGGTCTTTGCCAAGAGTAGAGAGGTTCTCGTCGACGAAGGAAAGTGAAGTCCGGTGCACCACCAGGGAAGAGACCAGCCGCGGAGTGCTCCGTCACAAGGCACCACCTTTTGGTCGCGGTACAGGGGTAGTGGCTATCCGGTTGACTGGTTGTTCCCACCAGTCAGGGGAAGAGACTCTCCGGCAGGGAGATCTCTTCTGTCGTCGGGAAGTGGTGAGTCGGCTCAGCAGGGCTCCACCGGAGGTGTCGTCGTTGCAGGTGTCATGATCTCTGCTTCCAAAAGGTCAGGGTTTTCCCAACTCCCTTGGAAGCAGATCCATAACCCAGGTTCCGAGTGCCAACCAGTCCCAATTGGGACCTTTTGGACCCAGTCCTGGCGCCAGTGGCACCAGGCTCATAAATATGCCCAATCCCAGCGCTGGAAGCGCCGGGCTCATAATGCTTGGGTGGACCTACCTGCAGCAGACCATGCTGCTTACTTGCCTGCCAGTTGAGCCTCTGATCCTCTTCTGTTTGGAACTACTTTTCCTGTTGGGTGGGGCAGGAGCCACTCCCTAGATTCAGAACACTGGAACTCTTCTAGAAAGCAGGAACTCTTTTCTTACCTAGGCGTGGCTGTGGAAGGAGACACCTAAGCACTACAGGAGGCTATTTAAACCACACCCGATGGATGAATCTTGCTTTGCGTTATTCTGCATCCTCTGCAGCAGAACGCTCATCGTGTCTTCTGCATCTGATCCTGGGCCTAAGGAAAAAGGCTTACCATCCTGAATCCAGTCTTCAGCAACACCTATAAAGACAAGAAAGAACAGGTTAGCATTACGGTCTTCAGTGACAGCTCTTCACTTACCTGGTCCTTCGGCTGTCACCAACGCCTCGCGCTGCATTCCGGCATCTGAAAGACAAAGGCTTACCTACTCTTCGTGCGCTCCGGAGGTCTTCACACTGCATTCCGGCATCTGAAAGACAAAATCTTACCAACTCTTTGCACGCTCCGGAGGCCTTTGGCGCTGCATCCCGCATCTGAAAGACAAAACAAGGTGCGTTTAAAGACATTGGGGAACTTTAATACTCACGTGCCATTACTCCTTTCCACATCTAACCCAGTGGGTATTCCGGCACCCTGCAGCCGCTCCGAACTTATACCTGCAAAATAAAAAGACAGTTAGAGCGCATCGTGAAGCAGGCAACAAGCGCTTACTTACGTGCTTCCAGGCGCTTCTATTCATCACACGGGCTCCATCTTCAACTCACTTCAGCCCGTCATCCGCCATCGCCGGAACCCTGCAAAACAAGAAACATCATTACTAAAGACTTTAAAGACATTAGAATTGCTTGAAACTTACCGTTCGTGCAGTAAATGACGGACAGCAGTCCTCTGAAGTCAAGAGGCCTGCTCCCCTTATCCAGTGAAGAAACTGGTTACAGCACCCTGCCCCGAGGCAGATGGAGAGCACGGCGTTCACTTACCTAAGGTGAGAGCGTTAACCTTTGGGGTTCTACAGGAGAAGAGAAAGGGAAGAAGAGAGAGACATTCAATAACCCAGTTCCTTAATCCCATATTTTCTATCTGCAGACATCTTACCCTTCGAGTCAGACATACAGTGCACAGAGGTCCAGCCCAAAGAGCCAGCCGTGTGTTACACATCACCTTTGAAGATACGGTATACGCCCAGTCAAGACCGGCGCCTCTACGGGAATCAGGTGAACGTTACAGAATGCAAAGCCTACCACAAAACTCCCGTCCAGGCGCTATGGAAACCTCGGATACCGACCAGCTAGCCCAGTTACTTGGGGAACTAAGGGCAGAAGTGCATGCAGCCCGTCAGGAAACGAACGCTCTAAGAAGGGAACTGATTATTTCCAAGGAGCTAACAGATGATCTCGCTAGACAATTGCTACAGTCACAAGCCGGACAGACCCCGTTACCCGCATCTGGGGGAAATCTTCCTTCTACATCCTCTATGAATCCAGTGCAGATCAACCTACCTGGGAATGTACCTCTGGCTCCGCCCGAACGATTTTCTGGTGACCCAAAGAGGTTTGCAGTATTTATCAATCAGTACCGGTTGCATTTCTTATGCCGGCCAGCAGCCTTTCCAACTGATCAAGCTAAAGTAGCTTTCGTGCTTTCGTACCTTAGTGGCAATGCGGCAGACTGGTCGATCCCTCTAGTAAATCAAGATGATCCGGTCCTCCATGATTTTCAAGCTTTTCAGCTCAGTATGGAAAAACTGTTCGCAAGACATTCACATGGGCAGGCCTTGGACAATGAGCTTCTTTCGTTGCGACAAGGTAATCAAGACCTTTTGGCTTATATTGCGTCTTTCAACAGACTGATAGTGGAAACTCAATGGCCTGAGGACAAAAGGATTACGCTGTTTTATAGAGGTCTACGTGGAGAGCTCAAAGATGTGTTAGCCCAAGTAGTGAATCCCCCACAAGATTGTTCGGACTATATAGACTTAGTCGTTCAAATAGATCACAGACTGCAGAACAGGAAGGCCGATCGTTCCAAGTTTGATGAGTTTGATGCTCGAGTATTTTCCAAACCGCCAACTCCTTCCAAAGGAGTAGACTCCGGGGAACCCATGCAAATAGGGGGTCTGAAAGGTCCTCTAACACAAAAGGAGCGGGAAAGGAGAAAACAGTTGCAATTATGCCTCTATTGCGGAAACTCAGGGCACTTTCTTCGAGACTGTCCGGTGAAACCTGCCAAGAAGGCAGTAGGAGCTGCAGTTACCAAAGTTACAAACTCTGAGAAGGGAAACAACCTCGCCCGACAAGAATAGAGGTCCTCTTGCCGAGCGTGAAAACCAGTTCCGTGACCTCGCATTTCGTGATACCTATGGTCCTCATTAGCCCTGATAATCCGGATCGATTACATGCAATTGAAGCTTACGTCGACAGCGGTGCCATCGGCAATTATGTGGATCATGAAATGGTTTTGAGGATGAATCTAACTCTTTGTCCCAGGGCTGTAAAGGACGTCATTACTACGGTGGATGGTACGGAGATAGCCTCCGGGCCAGTAACGCATACCACTCAAGAGGTGACGCTAGTAAGTCAAGATGGACACCATGAGAAGATCGTGTTCGATGTGATCAAGGCCCCTCAGTTTCAGATTATGCTAGGAATACCTTGGTTAGAGAAACACAATCCTCTGATCGATTGGCGAGCAAGAACGGTCCAGTTTCCAGAATGTGTCTCTACTTGTCACCCTCCACCTGGTGTTGCACTGGCAGCAATTTCTTCAGAGACTCCCCAGTTACCTCCCGAATACCTAGAATACCAAGATGTTTTCCGGAAGGATCAGGCTAACTCTCTACCTCCTCATAGGTTTTATGACTGCCAGATAGACCTGATACCTGGATCTACTCCTCCTTGTAGTAGAATTTATGCCCTCACCAAGCCTGAGAACCTTCACCTTCGACAATACCTGGATCAATACCTGGCAAATGGGTTTATTCGTCCTTCCAAGTCCCCTGCTTCTTCAGCTTTGTTCTTCGTTCCAAAAAAGGAAGGAGACCTTAGAACTTGTATAGATTATCGCTCCCTGAACCAGATCACCGTTAAGAATAGATATCCGTTACCTTTGATCCCTGAACTCCTGGACCAAGTCAGAAAAGCATGCATATATACAAAGCTGGATCTTAGAGGAGCTTACCACTTGGTACAAGTAAAAGAGGGCGATGAATGGAAGACGGCCTTCCGCACCAAGTATGGGCTATTTGAATATCAGGTCATGCCCTTCGGACTTTGTAATGCCCCGGCCGCCTTTCAATATTTTATGAACGATGTCCTCAGAGAGCTCATAGATGTGTGTGTTGTTGTTTACATTGACGACATCCTCGTTTATTCTTCATCAGAATCTGAACATCGGAAACACGTGAAAATGGTCCTCGAAAGATTGCGTCAACACAAACTTTTCGCTAAGTTGGAAAAATGTGTTTTCAACGTGACTGAAGTTGAATTCTTGGGATTCATATTATCACCTGGCGGAGTGCGTATGGATTCAAAGAAGGTCGATGCAGTTCTCAAATGGCCATCACCATCCTCCGTAAAAGGTGTGCAAAGCATGTTAGGCTTCGCTAACTTTTACCGCAGGTTTATCCCCGAATTCTCTCGAATAGTCCAGCCCATCACTGCCTTGTTAAAGAAAAACAAACGTTTTGAATGGTCTACCGAGGCGGAACAAGCTTTCCAGGATTTGAAGACTAAATCTCTGCACCAATCTTAAAACACACTCGCCCCAAACTCCCCTACATCTTGGAAACTGATGCTTCAAGCCTTGCCATGGGGGCAGTTCTATCACAAAAGGACCCGGTAACCAATCAGTTGCATCCCGTGGCATTTTGATCCTGCAAATTCTCGCCTCCTGAAATCAATTACACGATTACTGACAAGGAACTTCTGGCTATCAAGTCTGCCTTTAAGGCTTGGCGGCATCATCTGCTGGGGGCCCGACACACCGTTACTGTGATTACGGATCACCGAAACCTGCAATATTTGAAAACCGCAAAAGCCCAATCCTCTAGACAACTCCGTTGGGCATTATTCTTTGCCGAGTTTGACTTCATAATTACCTATCGACCTGGTACAAAGAACGGTAAAGCTGATGCCCTTTCTCGGATGGGAGTGGAAGAACACTTGATCAACCCTAAACCTGTACCAATCATTCCCGAACAAAGAATTCTGGGTGTAATCGCCACAGAATCCATAGAGGAAGTTAGGATAAAGCCAGGCAACTTGTAATTCCAGCAGACATACAGAATTGGCATCTGCAGGGAAAGGACTTTGCAGTAAAGGACAACTTATTGTATTTCCAAGAACGATTATACCTACCCAGCACAGATTTACAGAAAAAAGTAATCTCTTGTTATCACGATTCTTTAATGGAAGGACATCCCGGTATGGCCAAGACCTCAGAAAAGATCAAGCGCTACTTCTGGTGGCCGTCTTGGAAAAAAGATATCAGAGACTTTATAATGTCCTGTGGAGTATGCGCCCAAAACAAGAGTCAAAAGGAAAGACCAGCAGGCCTCTCACGCCCTATTGACATCCCACCTCGCCCTTGGCATACGCTTTCTATGGACTTCATCACCGATCTACCTCCATGCTCCGGATACAATACGATTCTAGTAATCGTGGACTTATTCTCCAAGATGGCGCATTTCATTCCGCTCAAAGGCTTGCCAACAGCAGCAACTCTGGCCCGAGAATTTCTCGAAAACATCGTCCGACTGCACGGTTTTCCTTCGGTTCTAATTTCGGATCGAGGTAGTCAATTTATTTCTCATTTTTGGCGAAGTTGCTGTCGGTCGGCTCAAATTGATGTGAGACTATCGACCAGTCACCACCCTCAGACCGACGGACAAACCGAGAGGACCAATGAAATTCTGGAACACTCGCTGCATGCTGCAACAAACTGAAAAAACTTGGAAAGACATCCTTTGGATAGCCGAATATGCCTACAATAACTCTGTCCATTCGGGAACTGGGAAAACCCCGTTTTTTCTTTTGTACGGCAGTCACCCTCGAACCTCGGAGTTGGATCCCCTCCAAGATCTTGAAACACCAGCAGTAGACTACCTGCATTCAACAATCACCCAAGCCTTTAAGGAAGCTGTTTCTCACCTTCAAAGGGCTAAAGAACAATACAAGAAAGAAGCAGATCAACATCGGAAGGAAGCCTCTCAATATCAAGTAGGGGATCAAGTCTGGTTATCCACCAAATATCTACCTCTAAAAGGGCCACGCACATTCAACCCAAGATACCTTGGTCCCTATTCCATCACTACCATAGTAAACCCAGTAGCGGTCAAGTTGGACTTGCCCCCGCATATGAAGATACATCCGGTCTTCCACGTCTCTCTATTAAAACCCGTGCAACCTCAAACCCGACTAACTAAATCTCCAAAACCTATCCTAGTTGATGGAGAACTCAAGTTTGAAGTCAAAAGCATTCTGGACTCCAAGATCTCCAAATCTAAACTATTTTACCTAATTGACTGGAAAGGCTACGGCCCCCAAGAGAGATCCTGGGAACCTGCTGAATATGTCCACGCTCCTCGCCTAATCAAAAGATTTCACCGAACATTTCCTGACAAGCCAAAACCCCCGGAGAAGCCCGGTTTGGGAGGGGCCTTGAGGGGGGGTACTGTCATGATCTCTGCTTCCAAAAGGTCAGGGTTTTCCCAACTCCCTTGGAAGCAGATCCATAACCCAGGTTCCGAGTGCCAACCAGTACCAATTGGGACCTTTTGGACCCAGTCCTGGCGCCAGTGGCACCAGGCTCATAAATATGCCCAGTCCCAGCGCTGAAAGCGCCGGGCTCATAATGCTTGGGTGGACTTACCTGCAGCAGACCATGCTGCTTACTTGCCTGCCAGTTGAGCCTCTGATCCTCTTCTGTTTGGAACTACTTTTCCTGTTGGGTGGGGCAGGAGCCACTCCCTAGATTCAGAACGCTGGAACTCTTCTAGAAAGCAGGAACTCTTTTCTTACCTAGGCGTGGCTGTGGAAGGAGACACCTAAGCACTACAGGAGGCTATTTAAACCACACCCGATGGATGAATCTTGCTTTGCGTTATCCTGCATCCTCTGCAGCAGAACGCTTATCGTGTCTTCTGCATCTGATCCTGGGCCTAAGGAAAAAGGCTTACCATCCTGAATCCAGTCTTCAGCAACACCTATAAAGACAAGAAAGAACAGGTTAGCATTACGGTCTTCAGTGACAGCTCTTCACTTACCTGGTCCATCGGCTGTCACCAACGCCTCGCGCTGCATTCCGGCATCTGAAAGACAAAGGCTTACCTACTCTTTGTGCGCTCCGGAGGTCTTCACACTGCATTCCGGCATCTGAAATACAAAAGCTTACCAACTCTTCGCACGCTCCGGAGGCCTTCGGCGCTGCATCCCGCATCTGAAAGACAAAACAAGGTGCGTTTAAAGACATTGGGGAACTTTAATACTCACGTGCCATTATTCCTTTCCACATCTAACCCAGTGGGTATTCCGGCACCCTGCAGCCGCTCCGAACTTGTACCTGCAAAATAAAAAGACAGTTAGAGCGCATCGTGAAGCAGGCAACAAGCGCTTACTTACGTGCTTCCAGGCGCTTCTATTCATCATACGGGCTCCATCTTCAACTCACTTCAGCCCGTCATCCGCCATCGCCGGAACCCTGCAAAACAAGAAACATCATTACTAAAGACTTTAAAGACATTAGAATTGCTCGAAACTTACCGTTCGTGCAGTAAACGACGGACAGCAGTCCTCTGAAGTCAAGAGGCCTGCTCCCCTTATCCAGTGAAGAAACTGGTTACAGCACCCTGCCCCGAGGCAGATGGAGAGCACGGCGTTCACTTACCTAAGGTGAGAGCGTTAACCTTTGGGGTTCTACAGGAGAAGAGAAAGGGAAGAAGAGAGAGACATTCAATAACCCAGTTCCTTAATCCCATATTTTCTATCTGCAGACAACTTACCCTTCGAGTCAGACATACAGTGCACAGAGGTCCAGCCCAAAGAGCCAGCCGTGTGTTACACATCACCTTTGAAGATACGGTATACGCCCAGTCAAGACCGGCGCCTATACGGGAATCAGGTGAGCGTTACAGCAGGTCGGCTCAGCGTTACCCTCGTCGGATTCTTAGGTCCTGTGGCGACTTCTGAAGATCCAGTCCCAAAAGCCCTGCTTTTATGCAGAAAACCCCCATTCATTCAGCCTAGCTGTCAATCAACACATGCTAAGTGGTGAGCGGGAAGGCTCACCACTTGGGCCAATCACTCCAGAGTGCGACCGGAGTTGGCAGGGCAACTCGGTCCAGGGTGCCTAAACCCCCTCCCGCACCCCTGTGGTAACCCAGACAGAATGGCACTACTTTGGAGGGTCTCTGTACAGAGCCCGCCAAAAGTGGAACAAAGGGCTCAACCTTTGGTTTAGGAGTCACAGAGACGAACACAGACGCCATTTTACAGACCGAGTTCGGGCAGAAAATACCATCCGATAAACCTATTTAAGATAAGTAGATCGGTGGTACGTTAGAGATTAACGAGAAAAAGTATCAATCTCCAACAATGGGACGAATCCCATAGGGTTAGGTTCACGGTCGAACATAACCACTAGTTTCCACTGCCACCAGCCAAAACTCGACGAGGGGGGACGGGACAGTGCCCCCTCGAGTAACAGGTCCAGGAGTAATCGAATTACCCCTACTAGTACGTCCACAATAAGATGGTTTGTACTAGTCCTGTTAGTAAATTTAGGGCTAGTAAAGCCAATGGTAACTTTACATGCCCGGGGAGACAGTAGTCAGTCCCCGTTATGGAGTCTATGGTGGAGGTCTGCTAGGACGCCCCAGTGTTACGGCACGTAGGGTGCAGTGTAACACACATAGAAAAACATATGAGACCCTATGGAGTAAAAGACCCCATAGCCCATAGAACACATTGACATTCAAAGGAATTACACACATACATTTCCAAGAGTGGGAGTAAAAGAGTCTCACTCTTGGCAGGATGGAAAAAAACAAACTCCCGAAATCCAGCAAAGCTGCTGGGGGACTCACTAGGTTAGGAAATTCAGCCTAAACAGAGAATTCTCCCTAACACTCACCCCCCCAGACTAAGGGACAGGAGGTTTTAATCCACTCCTGGATGAATCTCATACCTCTAGTCGATGACATACATCCTAGAGAGACCATCAGCATTTTGGTGGTGACACCTTGACCTATGTTCAATGGGTTTCCAGGTTTTCCTTTGTAAGCTATATGACCTACAAACTTTCCTAGGAACATCAGCCTTTTTAAGTTTATAGGGGATCTGGTTGATCAGTCCCTCAGAAGTTGTTACACGTGCTGAACCTGTGTTAGGCTTTTTCAAGGGGTCCTTATAAAGGATTCCCTTAGATCTAGAGGGGCCTCCAGAGGTCTTCCCTAGTTCTCTGTTGAGAGAAGGTTGAGTTTTAGGCCTCTTGGTTGGAGGGGATGGAGATAAGCAAGGTACATGCTTCTCCCTCCTCTGAGATCTTACCTTACCTACTTTAGGAGTTTCCCCCTTAAGTCTAGGAATAGGGTTGGAGTCTTCTGTGGAAGGTCCAACAGTCTGAAGGTTTTTGGCCTTAGACTTTTCTTTTCTGGTTTTCCACCAGCACCGAGAATTACCAGTTCTCTTAGGCCTAGTTAGGGTTCCAGTAGGTCTATCCACCTCTTCCTTAGAAGCAGGGGGAGTCACAGACTCTATAGCTGGGGGAATAATGATGGAGCTTGGTTGGGGCTCCCATTTCCCTAACATGTTAGCCTGAAATTTGCCTGGGTCAGAGGTCAACTTACCAACACCAGGGCTTGGAGTGGGGTTCTCAGTAGAGGTTCCCACAGGCTTAGAGTGGCTCCTTAAGGTGGCCTCTCTAGCCAATTTGGTTTGGTTCTGGGTCTCCATAATGGGAGGCCTGGGGGTACTGGATACTACTCCTGGAATTTTTAGATCATTCCCCAACAGGACTCTCTCAGGCACCTCAGTCTGAACACTGACAGGAATCAACACTGTCATGTCATTACACTGAATGAGGTCTGGTAGAATTGGAACCATTTGGACAGGGCCTCCAGACATCTTAGCGGGACCTTTGGGTGCCTTAGCAACATCCTCAGGCCTGAAAAGGCTTTTGTCCACTACAGTTCTGCTGGCCCCAGAGTCTCGACTGGCAGGAGTATCCTGGCCATTGACAAGAACACTGTTCACATAATAACATTTAGAGTTTTCTGGCATAGAGTCATATACACTCCTATTATGATTACTAACCAGATCCATTGACTCTACTGATACACTTGCTTGAAGGACCCCAGGTTCTTCAGCAAAGACCTCAAAGTGGGCACTAGTCATTTGGACTTCCTCCTCAGGAGTGAAGGCTAAGGAGACTGTGCTGATCCCCGTAGGTTTACCCTTACATTTTGGATCTCCTTTGATATGGTCAGTTGCCCCACAGAGATAGCATGTTCCAAATGCTCTCTGGAATGGTGGCTTGTTCTGACCTCCTTCTGGTTTGTGGCCAGAAGGTACACTAGTCGGTTGTGGTTTTCCCTGGGGTTTACCCTGGTTATTTTGTTTGGGGCCCTCTGGGGAATTTGAGTTATTAGAATTCTCTTTTGGGTCTTTTTTAGGCTGTTTTCCCTCATCCTTTTTCTGAGTTGTCCCAGAATCCTTATGAGTAGCCCGGTTGGCAACCCATAAGTCAGCAGCCTTAGCTAGCTCCCGGGAATCCAATTCCTTCGAATCAGCCAAGTGCTGTCTGAGCTCAGGAGAACAGGCATCATAAATAGACTCCAACATAAAAAGATTCCTCATACCCTCATAAGTGTTCACTTTGTAACCCTTAATCCATCCCTCTAAGTTCTTCAACCCTTCACTCACCCAGGTAGCCCAAGGGGTACCATCATGCTTTTTGAGGGTTCTAAACCTCTTAAGATACTGGGAAGGGGTCTTCCCGAATCTAGCTATTAAAGCTAGTTTCACACTTTCGTAATCCGTCTTATCCGCCTCCCCCAACTCCATTACCACATCAGTCGCAACAGGAGGGAGCCTAGAGAACAACCAGGGAAGTAAAGCATTCCCGGTGATGCCCTGGAGCCCATGATTGTATTCAAACAGTTTCAACCAATCCAACACATCCAATCTCGGTTCGTACATACCCACTAATTCCTTCGGCATCCGGGGTCTTTTGGGACTGGAGCTCCTAGAGGAACCAGAGGAGAGAGAAGCATTTTCCATAGACAACTTTTTCATCTCTAACTCGTGATTAAGTTCTATTTCCCTGAGTCTTAACTCAGCTTGCTTCTGCTCAGCCTGGGCATTCGTCCGTCTGAACTCAAGCTCTTGGTTTCGTTCAGATTGAGCCAAGAACCGTTTGTATTCTAATTCGAGCTTCATTTTTTCAAGTTCAAAATAAGCAGGGTTACTTGTGGGACCTGGTATGGGCCCCATAGTCACAGCTGGTAAGGCGGGTAGAGGAGCAGGGGAGTACCGGTAGGTTCTACCGGCACCACTTATTTACAGACAGAGGTGTATACCTCAACCTAGATGACACTCGAATATTAGTTAGGACGGGAGAGAAAAAGATAGGCAGGTTACGAAATCAACGCAGTTCAATACTTCACGGGTAAAATGCACGACAAAAAGGCAAGAATCACAATAGATCATAAAGTTCATAGGCCAGGCCCACTCGGAGAGAGGCAAGGCGCTATGTCCCGAAAAAGTCTCTAGTGGAGATGCATTCAAGTCTTTGTAGCAAATTGTTATCAGCAGATTGAACCAGTTCAGAACAATAAATGAGAAAAGCTTGGCGGCGACCCAACGGAAAGGAGAGGATTAAGACACCTCACTCAATCCGATCGAAAGGGAAGCCAGGCGGACACGGTACCTTGTTGTGGAGGGCAGCTCCGGCGGGGGCAGTTGTTCCTGGTGGTGGATGCACGTCGGGTCTTTGCCAAGAGTAGAGAGGTTCTCGTTGTCGAAGAAAAGTGAAGTCCGGTGCACCACCAGGGAAGAGACCAGCCGCGGAGTGCTCCGTCACAAGGCACCAACTTTTGGTCGCGGTACAGGGGTAGTGGCTATCCGGCTGCCGAGGTGCGCTGCACGGGCAATTCGACCACTGCGTCCTGAGGCGAATAAAAAGCAAAGGGGACTGGTTGTTCCCACCAGTCAGGGGAAGAGACTCTCCGGCATGGAGGTCTCCTCTGTCGTCGGGAAGTGGTGAGTCGGCTCAGCAGGGCTCCACCGGAGGTGTCGTCGGGCAGGTCGGCTCAGCGTTACCCTCGTCGGATTCTTAGGTCCTGTGGCGACTTCTGAAGATCCAGTCCCAAAAGCCCTGATTTTATGCAGAAAACCCCCATTCATTCAGCCGAGCTGTCAATCAACACATGCTAAGCAGTGAGCGGGGAGGCTCACCACTTGGGCCAATCACACCAGAGTGCGACCGGAGTTGGCAAGGCAACTCGGTCCAGGGTGCCTAAACCCCCTCCCACACCCCTGTGGTAACCCAGACAGAATGGCACCACTTTGGAGGGTCTCTGTACAGAGGCCCGCCAAAAGTGGAACAAAGGGCTCAAACTTTGGTTTAGGAGTCACAGAGACAAACACAGACGCCATTTTAAAACCCGAGTTCTGGCAGAAAATACCATCCGTTAAACTTATTTAAGATAAGTAGACCGGTGGTACGTTAGAAATTAACGAGGAAAAGTATCAATCTCTAACAATGGGACGAAACATAGGGTTATGTTCGGGATCGAACATAACAAGTAGTTTCCACTGCCACCAGCCAAAACTCGACAAGGGGGGACGGGACAGTGCCCCCTCGAGTAACATATCCAGGAGTAATCGAATTACCCCTACTAGTACGTCCACAATAAGATGGTTTGTACTAGTCCTGTTAGTAAATTTAGGTCTAGTAAAGCCAATGGTGACTTTACATGCCCGGCGAGACAGTAGTCAGTCCCCGGGTATGGGGTCTATGGTGGAGGTCCGCTAGGACGCCCCAGTGTTACGGCACGTAGGGTGCGGTGTAACATACATTGGGGGTCATTACGACCCAGGCGCAAATTGCGCCAACTTTACCACCATGGTGTAAACTATGTTTACACCATGGTGGATGGCGGATTTACCGCCCCATTCCAAGGTGAGTGGGGCGGTAAATCCCCATTTCCCATTTTCCCTTCCCCATTCCCATTTTTGCCCCATAGGGCATAATGGGAGTGGGGAAGGCGCTAATTACGCCACCGTAAATTACGGTGGCGTAATTAGCATCATGGCAGGTTAGCGCCATGGATTTTAACGGCTGCTAAGAGCAGCCGTTAAAATCAGAATAGGCGTTAAGGGTTAACGACGGCGTTAACCCTTAACGCCTGGGTCGTAATGAGGCCCATAGAAAAACATATGAGACCCTATGGAGTAAAAGACCCCATAGCCCATAGAACACATTGATTTCCAAAGGAATTACACACATTCATGTCCAAGAGTGGGAGGAAAAGAGTCTCACTCTTGGCAGGATGGAAAAAACAAACTCCAGAAATCCGGCAAAGCTGCTGGGGGACTCACTAGGTTAGGAAATTCAGCCTAAACAGAGAAGTCTCCCTAACACTGCCCCTGGTGGCTGGGGGGTGGGGGTGGTGGTAGACATGGGTGGGGGCCTGGTTGAGGCTGCCCCTGCACTGCTGGGGGGTGGGGGTGATAGGGGACATGAGTGGGGGCCTGGTGGAGGCTGCCCCTGGTGGCTGGGGGGTGGGGGTGCAGGGGGACATGTGTGGGAGCCTGGTGGAGGCTGCCCCTGGTGGCTGGGGGGTGGGTGTGGTGGTAGACATGGGTGGGGGCCTGGTGGAGGCTACCCCTGCACTGCTGGGGGGTGGGGGTGGTGGTAGACATGAGTGGGGGCCTGGTGTAGGCTGCCCCTGGTGGCTGGGGGGTGGGGGTGCAGGGGGACATGTGTGGGAGCCTGGTGGAGGCTGCCCCTGCACTGTTGGGGGGTGGGGGTGATAGGGGACATGAGTGGGGGCCTGGTGGAGGCTGCCCCTGGTGGCTGGGGGGTGGGGGTGGTGGTAGACATGGGTGGGGGCCTGGTGGAGGCTGCCCCTGCACTGCTGGGGGGTGGGGGTGCAGGGGGACATGTGTGGGAGCCTGGTGGAGGCTGCCCCTGGTGGCTGGGGGGTGGGGGGTGGGGGTGGTGGTAGACATAGGTGGGGGCTGCCCCTGCACTGCTGGGGGGTGGGGGTGGTGGTAGACATGAGTGGGGGCCTGGTGGAGGCTGCCCTTGTACTGCTGGGGGGTGGGGGTGGTGGTAGACATGGGTGGGGGCCTGGTGGAGGCTGCCCCTGCACTGCTGGGGGGTGGGGGTGATAAGGGACATGAGTGGGGGCCTGGTGGAGGCTGCCCCTGGTGGCTGGGGGGTGGGAGTGCAGGGGGACATGTGTGGGAGCCTGGTGGAGGCTGCCCCTGGTGGCTGGGGGGTGGGGGTGGTGGTAGACATGGGTGGGGGCCTGGTGGAGGCTTCCCCTGCACTGCTGGGGGTTGGGGGTGGTGGTAGACATGAGTGGGGGCCTGGTGGAGGCTGCCCCTGCACTGCTGGGGGGTGGGGGTGGTGGTAGACATGGGTGGGGGCCTGGTGGAGGCTGCCCCTGCACTGCTGGGGGGTGGGGGTGATGGGAGACATGTGTTGGTGATCAGTAGTGCAAGGTGACATGTGGGTTGGCCGGTGGGCATGGGCATGGTGGATGGGTTGCCTGTGGGACATGAGCAGGGGTGCAGGGTAGTACCCTGTGGTGTGGGCTGCCTGCAGGGGCCGTGGAGGGTGTAGAGGGAACACCTGGAGGACCCACATGGCCAAATCACGTGTGACATTCCCCGGCACCACCAAAATACACGTACCCTGCATAAATCGCGTGTGAATCTTCCCGCGCACCTCGGAATACACGTACCCAGGCCAATCGCGTGTAGAACTTCCCGCGCACCCCGAAGTACACGTACCCAGGCCAATCGCATGTGGAACTTCCCGCGCACCCCCACCTACCCAGGCCAATCGCGTGTGGAACTTCCCGCGCACCCCGTAGTACACGTACCCAGGCTAATCGCATGTGGAACTTCCCGCGCACCCCGAAGTACACGTACCCAGGCCAATCGCGTGTGGGACTTCCCGCGCACCCAGGAACACGCGCACATGCTATTTTTCACACAGCGGGTGTCCGTGTTTGTCGGTGCCCCTTTGCACCTCATTTGTCCTAGAGGGCCACTGTATGGCCCATTCATCATGGCTGTATATGGGTGCTTTTTGTTAGCGCACATTTTGGCGCACATTTTTTTAAGTCGCAGGGGCGCTACCACCTGCTTTCTTGTGGCGTACTTGTTTGGCCCTGTGCGCGTCTTTGACCGTGCGCTGGTTTGCCCTATTCGATTCCATGAATACGGGTTGTAGGCGAGCGTGTGGGCGTTCCGCGCACTTGCCTCCTGTACTTCCCCCGTAACGCCCATATTTTCACGCGTTGTTCCCCATTCCGAGTGTTACGCCCCGTGTTCCGCCTACTTTTGTGGTGTGCGCCGCGCTAAGTGCGATTTCGCAGTGGCCATGGCGCACACTGTTGGATGACCTGTGCGCCGGCGTGCGCGGCGCACATTTTTAGCGCACATCCAATGTTTTTCTCGCGCACGGACTTCTATGAATCGCTGTGCGCTGGTTTCCCTGCGGTTTTCGCACTTGCACTGCGATTTTCGCACTTTTCCTGCGATTCGCACGTTTTGGCACCTCTGTGCAGGAATTTTCGGCGCACATTATTTCCATGAATCAACCCCTAAATTGTTTATTTTTCCATAGTAAAGAGGTGATTGGGTGGACGATCTGGGAGAACCCGGGAATGAACCGGCGATAAAAGTTGGCGAGTCCGAGTACACTCTGTACTCCCTTTATGGATGTCAGTGAGGGCCAGTTAAGGATAGCATCTACCTTGCGCTTGTCCATGAGTATGCCCGTGGTGTGAGAATAAAGCCGAGGAATTCTACTCTGTCACATGAAAGAAGCATTTCTCCAATTTGGCATACAGCCGGTGTGGCCGCAGTTTCTCCAAAACTGCCCGGACATTGTTGACGTGGCCCTCCTTGGTGATTGAATAGATAAGAATGTGATCAATGTAGACAAGAGCGCAGACGTCCAACAGTTTGCGGAGCACGTCATTCATGAGAAATTGGAACGCTGCTGGGGCATTACATAGTTCAAAGGGCATAACCTGATATTCATAAAGACATATTTTGTGCGAAAGGTCATCTTCCACTTGTCTCCTTTTTTGACTCTTACTAGATGGTAGGCCCCTCGTAAGTCTAGTTTTGTATATATCTGAGCATTTTCTACTTGATCCAAGAGTTTGGGGATAAGTGGTAATGGGTACCGTTTTTTTACTGTGATCTGGTTAAGTGCTCTGTAGTCAATGCAAGTTCTCAGGTCTCCCTCCTTTTTAGGCACAAAAAAGAGGGGCGAGGATGGAGGGGACTTGGACAGACGAATGAAGCCATTTGCCAGATACTGATCGAGGAAGGTTTTTAGATGCTGGTTTTCCTGTTCTGTTAGGGTGTAAATTCGGCTGCAGGGAACTTGAGCTCTAGGTACCAGATCAATTTGGCAGTCATACGGTCTGTGCGGAGGTAGGGTGTTTGCTTGCTCTTTTTGAAAGACATCTTGGTAATCCAGGTATTCAGGTGGTAGGGAACTGGTGAGGCCCAGTATGGTTTCTTTCTTCGACGAACCTGTGTTGGTAAGCCCTTTTAATGAGAATCCCTTGCAATAACAGGTGTCGGCACAGTCTTGGGGAAAGGTCATAACTCGTTTACGCCAGTCAATCCTGGGATTATGGGTCTGCAGCCAGGGCATTCCCAATATCATCTGGAACTCAGGAGCGCTGATGAGATCGAAAGTGATGTCCTCTTGGTGACCGTCCTGACACAGAAGCGTGGCCTTCTCGGTGTAATGTGTCACTGGGCCGGATGATAGCTGAGATCCATCAACTGCTGTGACGTTTTCCGAAACCTGCTTCTGTCGGAGAGGAAGGCCTATCCGTGTAGCCAGATCTTGGTCCATATAATTTCCCACAGCCCCACTGTCAATGTATGCCTCCAAGGCATGTATTTTCGATGGTTGCTTGTGATTTATCAGGAGCACAGGGATGACTAGATGTGAGGTCTGTATAGGTTCCTTTTCACCGCTCGACATGTGGACCCCTACGCTTGCCGGGTGTTGGAGTTTCCCAAGTCCTGTTCTTCTTCACACTTGTTAGTTGCTCCAACTGCCTTCCTGGGTGGTTTCACTGGGTATTCTCAGAGATAGTGACCTGCCTTACCACAGTACAAAAAAAGCTGCTGCTCCTCTCCTTTTCTCCCTTTCTGCCTTGGTGAGTGGGCTCTGCAAGCCTCCGATTTGCATTGGCTCGGACTGATCGTGGGATTTGGTTTGATTCTCACAGGGTCGCACATAGGCCGACCGCCCCTCGGCCTTGGCCCGATCCATCTTCCGATCCTGCAATCTGTGATCAAGCTGCACTGTCAGGTCGATGTATTCAGCACATCTTTTCGGGGGATTTACTACTTGGGCTAATACGTCCTTAAGTTCCCCTCGCAAGCCTTGGTAAAAGAGCGTAGTTCTTTTCTCTTCTGGCCAGTTACTTTGCGCTATCAGATGATTGAAGGAAGTGATATATGTTAGTAGGTCTTTATTACCCTGCCATAGTCATAACAGTTCATTGTCCAGAACCCGCCCTTGAGTATGCCATGCAAATAGTTTCTCCATTTCACACTGGAAACATCTGAAGTCTCGAAGCAAAGGATCATCCTGGTTTACCAAGGGTATTGACCAGTCCGCTGCACTACCTCCCAAATATGAGAGTACAAATGCCACACTTGCTTGATCATTGGGGAATGCCCCAGGTCTGCACAAGAAATGTAGGCGACATTGATTCATAAAGATGACGTACTTATTCAGACTGCCTGCGAAGCGTTCTGGCGGGGCCAGGGGAACCCCCCCTGGAAGAACCACCTGTACTGGCTTGGGCTGTGGAGGAGCGGCAGGAGGGGAATACCCCTGCAGTGGGACCTGGCCTGCCTGTGCCTGGAGCATTTGCCTTGCTAGTTCATCTGTCTGCTCCCGGTTCACAATTAGATCCCTCCTTAGGGCATTGGTTTGCTGTCTTCCATAATGCCCAGGCAGAGATTCGAAGAGGCTTTGTGTTCTGTTACGCTCACGTGGTCTCTGCAGAGGCGTTGGGGCATGGTTGCAGCCCTCCCGGTTGCTTGGGTCTGACTTCGCCCTCTGTGCTCATGTGGTGACTGGAGGTAATAGGTGATGCTGCTCGGGACTGCTCCTGCGTGGAGAATAGGGGGCGTGGGTATGCCAGCTTGTGCACCTGATCCTCTTCCAGACCCCTTCTCTGCAGCTGTACAGTAGCTGGTAAATTGTTAACCAGGGGGCATGCGGGCTTCAAATGTGGCGTGGCCCTACGACGGATTTTCTAACCTTGTCTTTCTTCTTCTTCACAGGGTCCGAGTTTATGGATGTGGAGGAGGGTGGTGCTGCGGCATCGGGATCAAGAACACTGGATGTCAGGAGATGAGTCTGCAGATGAAGCGATGAAGCACCAGTTTCCTGGAGGTGAGTATGCAGGAGAACGCCTGTTTCAAAGGTAAGTAAACTAGTCCAAGTGGCGGTAAGCATCACGTTGTACGCGAGTGCACAGTAACGCGAAGCACCGGCCTTAAGGATGGAGCAGCTTACATAGCTGAGCTTCTGAAGCCATGCCCACCAGGTTCGGCCTGCCTGCCACACCCAATGAATCAGCACATGAAGACCAGGCCTAGGGAGCCACACCCGATGAGTCAGCACATGAGGATGTTCTCTGGAATAAAGGCTTTCAGCTCCTGGAAAGGTCTTGTAAAATAAGAGCAGTCTTGCACTGAAATAAAGTAAAAGCTCTCCTGCACTGAAATAACTGAACTGAAGTCTTCCTGCTCACATCTCTATATGAACCAAGCGCCAAAGACGCCAGGACTGAGTCCAGCCAGGGCCCCTGTGTTTATGGGTCCCAAAGGGACATAAGTGAGTCAAGTGACCCATTGCCCCCATCACTAGATGGTGTGGTTTTTGTGTTCTGGGGCCTGTGGCCATGACATTGAGATAGTCAAATCTAGGAAATCAACGCTAGCGTCGCTAAATGTGTGAGAGAATTGGATTAAACAAAGGCTTGCTATGTAACTAGCAATAACCCCCGCCCTAAATTGCATAAACCCTTCATTCTTGTAGCATTGCATCCAATATTCCTCCATTGAAAATTCCCCATTGAAAACCCCAATTGCCAGTGCATTTTAGTAATCTCCCCACTGAAGAATCCTTTGTTTGCCCATGTAGTTCAATCATCTCCCCACAGAAGAATCTCTTGTTTGCCTATGTATTTTAGCATAGCCCCATTGAAAAAAAACTAATTTCTCTGTGTAAAAACTTTTTGTAAGTAAATAATTGAATTGCCCCATTGGATTTCACTGGATCAGGATTGGTGGAAGTCGAAACCAGCAATCTTGTTCCCAGTGTTTTTGTTAATTGCTATAGTTATAAAGTGTTGCACAAAAGAATTAATCCCATTGTGATCTGAGAAACTAATTTGTCCCTGTGTTTAAATTGAGCCCTGATAAACACATTTTCATTTGCCACTGCATTTTCTCTTTGCATCTGGCTATCCTAACCCAAACCCGATTTCCCTGTTGTGAGCTAACCCCTTTCCCAGAGCTTACCTGTCATTTGCAGCCTCAGTAAAAAAAAACAAATTCCATTTGCATTTTCTTTTCCATTGAAATTAAGCTTCACGTTCCAAAAAACTATTTTCTGTTTCTGTTCCTCTTTCCCTATTGTGTGGTCAAAAATATTTTCTGATCAGTATTCCCTAAAAGCCCTGCCTACCTTTCTAAACATAAGGAACTGAATTCCCTGTTTTTCCATCTCTTTCACCTAATTGTGAGAAATAATTTAAAAAAAACATTCTTCCATTGCTGCTCCAAAAACGGATTTTCCCCTGCTTTGCTGGCTCCCCAAATTGTTTCTGTGGGCCCTACACCAAAACCAATTTTCCCCTGTATTCTTACCACCGGCCACTCCCTTCCATTCAAAGGAATCAAGTCCCATTGATGTATGGGGGTTGAGTGTTGCAGGGGGAGTGCTTAACGCTAGTGCTATCACTGTGTGGTACATTTTTATTTTTCTGTTCTGCCATAAGAAAAAGGAAGTAACTGTGACAGTATATCTTAACCTGGCTGTTTTGTAGAGATTATTGCATTTTGTGTTGCCACAACAATGGTGGTTGTTGTAATTGGTTGATTTTCCTTTGGCATTATATAATAAATTAATACACATTTTATTGATACACACCGGCCTGATTCCTGGTCCATTGTGACATGGGGTGTTTGTGGAGGTTAGGTGCGAGATGGGTTGGAGGTCTACTCAAAAACTATACTAAAAAGTATACTAAAAAAATAAAAAGCGCTTTATTGTGCGCTACATTCATTTCAGTGGAAGGAGTTCCCTGGCTTGCGTGTGCCGCGTAATAAACTGTGACTGCTCCTAGACTGATAATGATTTTTATTAATGCTGCAATAATTCTCAACATGTTCTTACTTCTTACACTTGGTATAGGCAACATTTTACACCATAGAAACACATTTGAACATTCCAAGGGATTCTTGCTCCCGTAACAAAAAACACAGTCAGTCCGCATTAGCCATTATTCCATTCTTCTGACAAAAACACTCTTTACGCCGACGTCCACTGCGGAATTTCTTTGTTACTTCCGGTTCTATCAGAGCCTTGTTGGTATCCCATCAGTTATACTGCTGGGATACCACCAGCGCAAATAGCGTTACCGCTACTAGGTCGGTGCAATTTGCGCTAGATCCCAAGCAGCGGTAAGGCTGTAAATTCCCATTCCCCATTGGGTCCTGTGGACCCAATGGGTTTGAGGAGTGCTATTAGCACAGGCGCAATTGGCACCACGCTAATAGTACCAAAAAATGGGTAGAAAGCAAGATTTTTACCTCCAGCTTTTTGCCCAACTCATAATAAGGCTAGCCCTTAAAGGAGGTGATAATTTTATTATTTTCTTTTTTTTTTAAATTTGGTTAGTTCAATCTCTTGAACTTTTCAAATTCACATTGTTAAAACATAAACAGCATAAAATAACATACATCATATCAAATAAGTCTTTACAGAAAATAAAAATAAAAACTATCGTTAACATAACAGCACAAATGAAAAGAAAAAGAGAAAGAGAGAAACAAAACACCTTCAAATAAGTACAATTACAATGATATGAGTGCACTACAATTTAATTTGATTTCAAAAGGAAGAAAGAACAAACATGATTTCTAAATATTTCTTATATGGATTACTTACTTAGTCGCTTTCAGTTCTGAATAGTTCATTATGAAATTGAATAGTGCCAATTTGTACAGATAAGTTGGAATTGGAAAATAGCCATTGCAAGCTTGAGTCTGATTCATGGGAAGTAATAAAGCTGTGACTCTACCAAAATGTTTTTTCCTCATGTCAGCTAAATTTGGACATTCATTAAACAATGTTGCAGGGTTTCTTTCTGAAAATGTATATTACACCATCTACAAAAGCTTTGGTCCTCTGGTATACGTTTCCTTCTTGCCAAAACCTCCCTAGTATTCCGTAGGTTACATCAGAATCGTAAATATTGACTCTGCATATGCGGGCAAGGATACTTCTGCAAATAACTTGCCAGAGATCCTAATTTCTGTGGCCAAATACAGTAATGTCAAAATCTTTCAGACGAGAGCATTCATCAATTGTGACCATCCAGTCCATTTGAAATAGCTTGATCTTCGCTCTAAAGGGGTTGTGAAATAACATATCTAGAGTAACGTTAGCGTCGGCGAGGATATTTAATGTATTTTGCAACCATGTGATGGAAAAAGCGTCATTTGTCGTCGCCAGATGGCGAGCTAACATTCCAACTACATTTGTTAGATCAAGGTTTAGCGATATTTCCTAAGTAACTCACATCTTTTCCATTGGTCTTGTGAGTGCAAAGATGTTAAACCCAATTCAAACCGAAGCATAGCTTTTGGCATACACATAGGAAGACAGAGGATTTTTTTCCAAAATTTAGATTTGCGTGCATCCCAAAATTTGCATTGTTTGGGTAGTGAAGTTTCCACACTGTACGTAAGGATGGGGATCACTGTCTGCTTGTAAAATAAAAGAATGTGTGAATAGGAAAATTTAGCGAATTTATACATTCATAACTTCGCCTGGGCAATTAGTGAGTATATTTTCTGTAGAATATCAATCTCGTCATCTTTAATTCTTAGTGAGTTAGTGATCGATAGATCCAAATACTTATACGTTTTAACCTTTTCAAGTTTTTCAGTTCCTAGATGCCATTGAAATGGTTGAGCATTTGACTTTGATTTGGTTTTGCAAACCAGGACTTGTGTTTTCAAGGTATTAATGACCAAATTATTCTTTAATGCATAAGCATTTAGTGTATTCAACATATTCTGTAGCCCACTAGGTGTTGGGGAATGTAAGCATCTGCATAGAGATATTCTGTAGCCCGCTAGGTGTTTGGGGTAGAATAATGTAAGCATCTGCATAGAGATATTCTGTAGCCCGCTAGGTGTTTGGGATAGAAGAATGTAAGCATCTGCATAGAGATATTCTGTAGCCCGCTAGGTGTTTGGGATATAATAATGTAAGCATCTGCATTGAGATATTCTGTAGCCCGCTAGGTGTTTGGGTTATAAGAATGTAAGCATCTGCATAGAGATATTCTGTAGCCCGCTAGGTGTTTGGGATATAAGAATGTAAGCATCTGAATAGAGATATTCTGTAGCCCGCTAGGTGTTTGGGATATAAGAATGTAAGCATCTGCATAGAGATATTCTGTAGCCCGCTAGGTGTTTGGGATAGAATAATGTAAGCATCTGCATAGAGATATTCTGTAGCCCGCTAGGTGTTTGGGATAGAATAATCTAAGCATCTGCATAGAGATATTCTGTAGCCCGCTAGGTGTTTGGGATAGAAGAATGTAAGCATCTGCATAGAGATATTCTGTAGCCCGCTAGGTGTTTGGGATAGAAGAATGTAAGCATCTGCATAGAGATATTCTGTAGCCCGCTAGGTGTTTGGGATGGAAGAATGTAAGCATCTGCATAGAGATATTCTGTAGCCCGCTAGGTCTTTGGGATGGAAGAATGTAAGCATCTGCATAGAGATATTCTGTAGCCCGCTAGGTCTTTGGGATGGAAGAATGTAAGCATCTGCATAGAGATATTCTGTAGCCCGCTAGGTGTTTGGGATGGAAGAATGTAAGCATCTGCATAGAGATATTCTGTAGCCCGCTAGGTGTTTGGGATGGAAGAATGTAAGCATCTGCATAGAGATATTCTGTAGCCCGCTAGGTGTTTGGGATGGAAGAATGTAAGCATCTGCATAGAGATATTCTGTAGCCCGCTGGTGTTTGGGATGGAAGAATGTAAGCATCTGCATAGAGATATTCTGTAGCCCGCTAGGTGTTTGGGATGGAAGAATGTGCGCATCTGCATAGAGATATTCTGTAGCCCGATAGGTGTTTGGGATGGAAGAATGTGCGCATCTGCATAGAGATATTCTGTAGCCCGCTAGGTGTTTGGGATGGAAGAATGTGCGCATCATCTGCATAGAGATATTCAGTAGCCCGCTAGGTGTTTGGGATAGAAGAATGTGCGCATCTGCATAGAGATATTCTGTAGCCCGCTAGGTGTTTGGGATAGAAGAATGTGCGCATCTGCATAGAGATATTCTGTAGCCCGCTAGGTGTTTGGGATAGAAGAATGTGCGCATCTGCATAGAGATATTCTGTAGCCCGCTAGGTGTTTGGGATGGAAGAATGTGCGCATCTGCATAGAGATATTCTGTAGCCCGCTAGGTGTTTGGGATGGAAGAATGTGCGCATCTGCATAGAGATATTCTGTAGCCCGCTAGGTGTTTGGGATGGAAGAATGTGCGCATCTGCATAGAGATATTCTGTAGCCCGATAGGTGTTTGGGATGGAAGAATGTGCGCATCTGCATAGAGATATTCTGTAGCCCGATAGGTGTTTGGGATGGAAGAATGTGCGCATCTGCATAGAGATATTCTGTAGCCCGATAGGTGTTTGGGATAGAAGAATGGGCGCATCTGCATAGAGATATTCTGTAGCCCGCTAGGTGTTTGGGATAGAAGAATGGGCGCATCTGCATAGAGATATTCTGTAGCCCGCTAGGTGTTTGGGATAGAAGAATGTGCGCATCTGCATAGAGATATTCTGTAGCCCGCTAGGTGTTTGGGATAGAAGAATGGGCGCATCTGCATAGAGATATTCTGTAGCCCGCTAGGTGTTTGGGATAGAAGAATGGGCGCATCTGCATAGAGATATTCTGTAGCCCGCTAGGTGTTTGGGATAGAAGAATGTGCGCATCTGCATAGAGATATGCTGTAGCCCGCTAGGTGTTTGGGATAGAAGAATGTGCGCATCTGCATAGAGATATTCTGTAGCCCGCTAGGTGTTTGGGATAGAAGAATGTGCGCATCTGCATAGAGATATTCTGTAGCCCGCTAGGTGTTTGGGATAGAAGAATGTGCGCATCTGCATAGAGATATTCTGTAGCCCGCTAGGTGTTTGGGATAGAAGAATGTGCGCATCTGCATAGAGATATTCTGTAGCCCGCTAGGTGTTTGGGATAGAAGAATGTGCGCATCTGCATAGAGATATTCTGTAGCCCGCTAGGTGTTTGGGATAGAAGAATGTGCGCATCTGCATAGAGATATTCTGTAGCCCGCTAGGTGTTTGGGATAGAAGAATGTGCGCATCTGCATAGAGATATTCTGTAGCCCGCTAGGTGTTTGGGATAGAAGAATGTGCGTATCTGCATAGAGATATTCTGTAGCCCGCTAGGTGTTTGGGATAGAAGAATGTGCGCATCTGCATAGAGATATTCTGTAGCCCGCTAGGTGGTTGGGATAGAAGAATGTGCGCATCTGCATAGAGATATTCTGTAGCCCGCTAGGTGGTTGGGATAGAAGAATGTGCGCATCTGCATAGAGATATTCTGTAGCCCGCTAGGTGTTTGGGATAGAAGAATGTGCGCATCTGCATAGAGATATTCTGTAGCCCGCTAGGTGTTTGGGACAGAAGAATGTGCGCATCTGCATAGAGATATTCTGTAGCCCGCTAGGTGTTTGGGACAGAAGAATGTGCGCATCTGCATAGAGATATTCTGTAGCCCGCTAGGTGTTTGGGACAGAAGAATGTGCGCATCTGCATAGAGATATTCTGTAGCCCGCTAGGTGTTTGGGACAGAAGAATGTAAGAATCTGCATAGAGATATTCTGTAGCCCGCTAGGTGTTTGGGACAGAAGAATGTAAGCATCTGCATAGAGATATTCTGTAGCCCGCTAGGTGTTTGGGACAGAAGAATGTAAGCATCTGCATAGAGATATTCTGTAGCCCGCTAGGTGTTTGGGACATAAGAATGTAATCATCTGCATAGAGATATTCTGTAGCCCGCTAGGTGTTTGGGACAGAAGAATGTAAGCATCTGCACAGAGATATTCTGTAGCCCGCTAGGAGTTTGGGATAGAAGAATGTAATCATCTGCACAGAGATATTCTGTAGCCCGCTAGGTGTTTGGGATAGAAGAATGTGCGCATCTGCACAGAGATATTCTGTAGCCCGCTAGGTGTTTGGGATAGAAGAATGTGCGCATCTGCATAGAGATATTCTGTAGCCCGCTAGGTGTTTGGGATAGAAGAATGTGCGCATCTGCATAGAGATATTCTGTAGCCCGCTAGGTGTTTGGGATAGAAGAATGTGCGCATCTGCATAGAGATATTCTGTAGCCCGCTAGGTGTTTGGGACAGAAGAATGTGCGCATCTGCATAGAGATATTCTGTAGCCCGCTAGGTGTAGCCCGCTAGGTGTTTGGGACAGAAGAATGTGCGCATCTGCATAGAGATATTCTGTAGCCCGCTAGGTGTTTGGGATAGAAGAATGTGCGCATCTGCATAGAGATATTCTGTAGCCCGCTAGGTGTTTGGGATAGAAGAATGTGCACATCTGCATAGAGATATTCTGTAGCCCGCTAGGTGTTTGGGATAGAAGAATGTGCGCATCAGCATAGAGATATTCTGTAGCCCGCTAGGTGTTTGGGACAGAAGAATGTGCGCATCTGCATAGAGATATTCTGTAGCCCGCTGGGTGTTTGGGACAGAAGAATGTGCGCATCTGCATAGAGATATTCTGTAGCCCGCTAGGTGTTTGGGACAGAAGAATGTGCGCATCTGCATAGAGATATTCTGTAGCCCGCTAGGTGTTTGGGACAGAAGAATGTGCGCATCTGCATAGAGATATTCTGTAGCCCGCTAGGTGTTTGGGATATAAGAATGTAAGCATCTGCATAGAGATATTCTGTAGCCCGCTAGGTGTTTGGGATAGAAGAATGTAATCATCTGCATAGAGATATTCTATAGCCCGCTAGGTGTTTGGGATAGAAGAATGTAAGCATCTGCATAGAGATATTCTGTAGCCCACTAGGTGTTTGGGATAGAATAATGTACAATAGAAGAATGTAAGCATCTGCATAGAGAAGGTACTTAATTGGTTGAGTACCTAATTTGGGGGCGTCACAGATTTTTTGTAGGAATGCACGATTAATGTCTAGAATAAACAAATTAAATAAAGTGGACGCCTAAATGCACCCCTGCTTTAAACCTCTTTGAGTGTGAATGTAAGAGGAATGTATTCCATTCAAAGTTAATCTCACTTGCATATAAGTGTTAGTATACAGCAACCCGATCAATGCTAGGAGTGTTTAAGGACAGTTATAATTCTTTAACTTTTGGTAGAGGAGAAGGCGATCGATGGAGTCAAAAGCGACTCTAAAGTCGACAAAAGCAAAGTAGATGGGTTGACCAAGTTTAGCATATTTTGCTTTAATTATGTTAAGAATCATAATTTTGGGAATTGTACCTACTCCAGATACAAAACCCGCTTTAAGGGGGTCCAACAGATGCATATTCGAAGCTCAGCGGTTAAGCTTTTTCAAGAGGAGACGCAAGAAGTTTTTCCCTGGCGCGTCTAATAGCGCTATAGGACGATAACTTTTAGGGACTTGTCAGTTCCCCTTTTTATATATCGGCACTGTTATGGAGTGTCTCCACGACTGAGGAATAGATTGAGATTCATTCACTAGAGAAAAAATATTAAAAATAGTCTGGGCCCATGCACTAGGATTCTGTTTAAACATCTGGTTAGATAAACCATCCGGACCCCAAGCACTCGACCGACATATAGATTTAATACATAGTTGTATATCGAGAAGGTCAAATTCCAAATTTAGTGGGTAGATTGAGTGTGTCCAGACTCACATTGTTTATTGGATGAGCGTAGAGATTAGAGAAATGAGAAATCCAATCAAATTCCCTAACACTGTTGGCTTGAATGAGTCCTTGCGGTCCTAGACTCGTGCTGTTAATAATGGCCCAGGTTCTTGCTGAGTTTTTGGATTGTATTAGTCTTAACATATTCTGGCCATCTTTGTGATATAACCTTGCGCGTCTAGTCCTCAACCAGTTTTTGTATCGTGTCTTAATCTTAATCAAAGTGGGACCTCTTATTTCAATGGGTAATTTCAAAGCATCTCTTTTCTCCGTTCTAAAAATGTTTTTTCTATTTTTCACTTCACTATTATAAGTGTGCAATGAAGGTTTCGAGTGTGGAGGAGCTTTCCTGTTGTCGACTAGGAAATATGGCACCATTGCATAACATGAGAGGTCTAAAGGCTCACCCTGTTTCATTGAACCTAAGCAATTTTGTAAATAAACATGGAATTCATGCAGATGTTTGTCCGAACATCATAGCCTAGTGCTTCTGGCATTTATGGTGAAATTAGTTAAAAAGTCTGCCCTATCCACCTGCCTGGTTGGAATGTTGGATAGCCATTTAGCTGTCAATTGTTCATGCTCACTGCAGTGAGTTTGTACAATACAAAAATCAACAATATACGGAAAAAAAGAAGCACTCACATAGATGTAGTCAATCAAGGCTGTGGAGATACCCCGCCTCCACGTTGGTTGGGCTGGCATGTCAGAGAAGCAAGAGCCATTGAGCATCAAAACATTCTGAAGTTTAACGAATTGTTTCCAAGCTCTCAATCTCGATTGACTTTTTGAGGTTATAGCACCCATACAATTCAAATTGAGATCACCTCCCATGATAATATGAATAATGGATTTATCTTGGGAGATCATTAACATCAAGTCATTAAGATCCTCAATGAATCGTGTCTCTGCGATGCCCACCGGGTTCCAATACAAATTGATGAGTGCGTATGGATACAGTGCGGTGGTAACTTTGACCATTTGTATGAATCCATTTGGATTGGGCCACTGTTCCATAACAGTACCTGGGGTGATTTTGATGGCAGTAAGAAGACCTGAAGTTAGACGTCCATTAACAGATTTGGAAGCGACATTCAGACAGACATCGTAACCATCCAAAATAGGGGAGACTTGTAACCACGTTTCTTGGAGCATTATTATATCATACTTCACAAGATCTCCAAACCCTTGAATCAAATGCTTGAAACCTCTCGTATTCCAACTAATTATAGCAAGTGTATTGGGTGATAAAATGGGTCCTAATTCTGGGGATAAGAGCTTGTACAAAAACAGTTTTTTAACTTCACTTGTAACATTGTTTTGCCTGTAATAAAAGCTTTAGGGGCTTTCATACTAGAGGAATTTTGTTTTGATCTTAATAGCGGATCTTGAACATCCTCTGGGGTGATGAGAAAACCAAGATTGTGGAGTGATTCTTTTGCTAACCATATTGTATTCTGGACTACTCTGGAATTTATCCAGAGTTTTACCATTGTGGCAAGGTTGTTTTTAGGGAACTCGACAAGAGCAATGTCGGTAGACATTATATCCTCTAGTTGAGGTAATAGAGGATAATAGTGTTACCACTGCATTAAAGGGCCACCACCCAAATCCTGATGATGCTCTTTGTCTCCTTCTCTACTACTATGAAGATCTGTGGTATTGCCACACATGCCTTCGAGAACTCCAAGTGTTTTGCTATCTGTAAAACCTCCTCTGGGCTCGGGTCGTCTTTTAGCCATAGCTTCTCACGTATGCAGTTATCGCTGCAATGAATCATAAACTGTTCCTGAATGTTCTCATCAAAACCATTCCCAAGCTTGCATGTGAGAGCCAAATGCCCAAGTACTGTTACATATTCCTTAACTGACTCATTACTTTGCTGCACACATGTATCAAAGTGATAGCACTTTAAAATGGCGCTCGTCTTTGGACTGAAATCTGTATCCAACTTTACCAGTGGAACCTCCAGTTCATCCATACTCTCAATATCTGCTCCCTTTTCACGTACATCTGGTAAAATCTCATAAGTACTTTGCCCTTCATGCCCAAGAAAATGCATCTACAGCGACAACTTCCAGGCCACAGCAAATCCCATTCCACAGGTTGCACGTATTTATACCAATTATTTTTTTCCATCGTGCCCACTTTACTTTTGCTGGGTCTAGGGAGGGCATGAATAAAATAGAACCTGGGAAGTTTTGCATGGCCATTTTCCCTTTTTTTACTTTGAATATTTTTAAGAACAATATTATCGTACAGGCTTCAATCTACCTTTTAGGTGCTGAAGTCATCAAGCCCAGAGTTTACATCTAATCACTAATCTCCTCTGCTGTTGGTTTTTCAGGGAGGCATAACGGGTTCCTCCAATCATCGCAATTGTTATAAAGTGCACTGAACTCCAGGTAAGTTCTCTTGACATCATTTATTATACCTTACATAAAATGTGTAATTAAACCTCCTCCTACTCTGGCCACTGACTCTCACTCTGACACAGCCCTTACCTACCTTCAACTCTCCATCTCTAAAACTCTGGACATCCCAGCCCCTGTCATGAGGATCCGTATGAAGCCTGCCTCCAAGCGCAACTCCTGGTATGACTCCGGCCTGGCCTCTCTGAAACACAAGTACATAGCAGCTGATTGGAAGTGGAAGGTTTCGAGCACATCCTCTGATGAACTAGCCTTCCGTCTGCTCCAAAGGCAATACAGACTTTCCATCTTCTCGAAGAAGAGGGCTGCATTTTAAGGCCCACTAACAACATGGCTGACATGTTCAAAATCTGCAAGGAGCTTGCAAATCCTACTGCAGTCTCTATTTCTCCTCTGCCTTCCTTGGCCCTCTGCACGGCACTGGCCTCTCACTTCATTACTAAAACTCAGGACATCCTGTCCTCACTCTCCTCTACAACTTTCCCTTCTCCCTCACCCACTTTCAGGCCACCCTTGGCCCCCTTCCCTCCTACTCTCCTCTTTCTCTCTCATATCACCTGATGAGGTCTGTAGACAAGTCCACTCTACAAAAGTCTCACCCAAACAGGTGCTCCCCTGCACCTCCAGAACTATCAAGGACAAGACTGTCTGATTTCTGCAATCACTCTTTTGCCACTGGATCCTTCCTGTTACTCATCAAGCACTCCCTTGAGAACCCTATTGTCAAAAAACCTTCTGCTGATCCTTCCTGCCCAGCTAACTACCACCCTATCTCCATTATCCCCTTCCTGGGTAAGCTCTTGGAGACGCTGGCCATGTCTCAGCTTATCCACCACACTGAATCTGTTGGTTGTCTCTACGACCACCAGTCTGGCTCCAGAGCTGCCAGAGGCACAGAAACTGCACTCCTGATTTTCAAAGGTTCAGTGCAAGCTTTGGCCCTTTGGCCCATCTGATCTCTACTTTCTCCTCTAACTTTCATTGTTACGCGGATGACACCCAGCTCCCTTTCAGGCTCCCCTCAGCCTCCTCTTCTCTCTCGCTTATTCCTGGCTGTCTATCTGTGATTCAGGATCAGTGTACCTCCAATGATATCTGCCTTAATGCCAGGAAGACAGAGATCCTTCTCATTGGGAACCCTGCTGCCACTTTCTCCCTTGTACTCTGGCTGCCCTCCTTGGGCCTTCTTGCTTTGCCTTCCTGTGAGGCAAAAAAACTTGGTGTCATCTTCAATTCCGCTCTCTCCTTTGCTCCTCACATCTCGAACCTTGTCAAGAAGTCCCACTATCAGCTGCACGTCTTCTGAGGTATTCTTCCTCTCCTCTCCTTCACCCAGATGCTCACTATCTGCAGAGCCGTGGTTCTCTTTAGGCTGGACTACTGCAACAACCTCTTTCTCAATCTGCTATCCTCTACTGTCCACCCTCTGTAACTAATCCAGAACAGGACTGTGAGACTTATCCTTGGCCTCAAGCCCAGGGACCGTATCTCTCCAACACTGAAATCTCTCCACTGGCCTCCCGTTGCTGCTAAGATCAAGTTCAAGACCCTCTGTATCGTCTACAAGGCCTTCAGCGGCCAGGGCCTGCACTACATCCAACTCTCTCTTCTAAAATACCTTCCGTCTCAAGCCCTTCACTCAACTACCTCCAACTCTCTGAGGGTCAGACGCTTCTCCAGGCAGAGAGTGGGGGGGGGCAGATCTCTCTCCTCTGCAAGTGCCTCCCTCTGGAATGGCCTCCCTGCCCCTCTCAAACTTGAGTCGGACCAACTGAGGTTCCGGAGGCAGCTCAAGACCTTCCTATTCTCCTCTGCTTTCTCTCTCTCCCTCCCCCACTGACATACCTGTCTGCCACACCGACTGGTCGCCTGGCTACCCTCTGAGCATAATGGGTACCAGGCTCCTCTATGACCAGTCTCCCCTGCACTGCCTGTGGGCCACCACACACTTAGGGGCTGTAACTGTAATCTCTACAGTCCCCTCCCTCCCTGCACTTACTCAGAGCTCAACTGCCCTGGTTGCAGTTGCACAGAGCACTGCTGCCCTGATCGTACTTACACTCCCTGACCCTCTACCTGACCCTTCTCCTTCTCCTTTCCCCCTGCACTTTGGCGCTGTCGCACTTGCACGATCTGAAAGTCACAAGGCCTAGTAAGATACTAATAAGATCATTTGTATTGTCCTCCCTTTGTCTTCCCTCCCTCGTCTTGTCGCACCTAGAAACACTTGTGTACAGGCGTGTTATAAATCACTTATCATATCATATCATATTATATCAAGCCTAGACAAACATATTCCAATAAAAGTTTTAGGCTCTTTGAACTAAGATAAAGATTACTGAATTATACAAGAGCCTTTTATTACTGAAGTTAGAAAAAAAAGGAAACAACTTTGACCCAGAATGAAAACAGAAGTTGTCAATGCTAAATTGACATTATGAAACAAATGATTGCACACGATAAGAGGCAATATTATGAGTGTCTGCTCTGTACAATTCTAGACTCCTATGGCTTTAAAAAGTAATTGCGACACAATATGTGTGTAATGTGTTACTGATGTTTGTTGAGCTCAGGAAAACTCCTGAACAGATTAAAGCTCACAGTGGGGACACTCCTTTAAGAAACACATTGATGAACCCCAAAGATCTTTCCAACTTTCGTCCGATTTCAAATCTACTGATTGTAGGTAAGTCCACATGCCGCGGACGCAGAGTGCTATGAGTCCAGTTACTGAAGTGGATTCCTGTTTCAGCACGAAAGGGCTTTGGAGACGCACCTTCCACTTTACAAACACTCAATTCAACACAGAGTGCAGACGCAGAGTGCTATGAGTGCAGGTACTGCAGTTAGGGCTGGAGCACCATTATTTCACGCAAAGGTAAGCAAATACTTACCTGATGAAATAAGCCTCAAAAATCACTATCCACGAAGTTGGGCCCGGGTAATATCTCAAGGTCTGTGGGATGTCGTATGCGCAGTCAGCATGCTTTAATGTAAAAAGTGCATCCATAACCATACACATATAGACATTCTGGTTTGTGCAGTTGGAGGAGTGCCTAATGATATGGACAATTCACAAGTCAAGATGTAATATGGCCGCAGAAGGTGAAGATCTGGAACCTCCCAAAATACAAATGGTGTGAGGAAAGGCTTAGCACCTTTAGAGATGGGGGAAATGACCGAGGTTTTTCAAGCACTCCCCACTTTGACACTTGCACAAGTACACACATTAACAGAAAACAAAGATAGACCATTAAATGAAATCAAAGACTAATTTATTGAGTTGTGTAACAGTCTTGAAAAAGAGGGAAGTAATGAAGATTTGAGATCGTTATCTAACACGTATGCCCTTTTTGAGGTCTCCTCCCCTGGTTTTCAGGAAAGGACCATTAAGAATAAAACCAAGGCATGCAATTTATTTGCACAGTCCATGATAGCTTTGGGTCTAAATGAAACATTGGGAAAAGATATGGGGAACGCCATGGAAGACTCCCCTTCAGCCTCTGCTCAACTGCCCGCCTTGCATGCTATCCTTCAATCTTTCGTGCGTCTATATGACGTAATACGAGAAGACATGAAAGCCCACTCTGCTATGAAGAAAGATACTCTGATCCTTGATCAGGACCAGAGATTCTTCAGGGTGTGTAATCCCCCAAATCAAATCGACCCGGGAGCCTGCTCCCCACATACAATGATGATCAGAAAGAAGTTACTTCAGTCATGGTCCTGTCTGGAAAGTTCCCACAGACACCTGCAAAGGATCTATCGCGGGTGTTCGTCTCTCCTGAGGAAAGGGTGACAGTTTCACCCGAGTGTCTCCAGAGAGAGTCATGGACAGGAAATTGGAGGTGGGTGGAAAGAGAAGAAATACGACCAGCAAGTCAGGCAAGTCAGGCAAGAAAGAAAGAAAGGCTCAAGGAAATTCATTCACAAGTTGAATATAGAAGCAAATGAAATCATGGTGATTCCAGGATAAATAACAACGCAGGCTCTACCAAAGGGGGATAAATCAAGACAAATTCTAAATACAAAAGAAAGAAAACAAAAAATGTTGTACACTCATCGGCTTGATACTACCATTGCTATCAAGGAAAGAGTCACAGAAGGTGGTGAGGTACCCATACAGGGAGTATATGACCAGTCTAATACTGAATTGACTGCTGTACATGAAATCAAGGTTAACGAGCAGATAGTGCAGAGTCCGAATATAAAAATAAAAACGGGGAAAAATGTCCCCTTGAAGCAAAAGAAAGACACAACAAATATGGAAAGAATATACAGAAAGGCAATATAGGTGCTAAATTTGATCAGTTGCTGCATCTGAGAAAGGATGGCCTAAAATAGGGTTTCCCAACTCCAGGCCTCGAGGGCCAGATCTATGGCGGGTTTTCAGGACACCCCTCATTAATATTCATCAGATACATTTGCATAAAATGTGCCTCATAACGAGTCAGGCAGTAGTCGTAAAGTAGTCGTAAAATTGGTGGTAACTGAGTTACCACTACGCCAAATTATGAGTTTGTGTTTTGAGTGGACGATTTACCTCAGCAAAACCCTGGATGTAAATCATCCCACTCAACACCGAAAACTCTTTGGTAATTCCGCCGCAGTGATTCCACAAAAAAAAGCTTCATTGGGTCCAACGGAACGAATATAAATGGGGAATTCCACCTGACCAAGTGGCGGTAACCGTAATTCCTCAGGGCTATTTGTTGGAGGATTTCCCTCAGATGTTCGGCCTAACTCGAAATGAGGCCCAATGATTCTAACTGTATGCAACTTTTTCCTTATAGGTGATTTTGGAAAAAGGGCCATCTGTTTTGAACAAATCTTCCTGGATCTTAACAGATCTACTCTCCTTCAGTTATTTCCATTGATCCCTTCATAACGAACCATAGTTTGCAGACAATGAGAACGTGGATTGGGTGACAGAATATCTACAGTCAAAATTCATTCACAAACTCATTTTAAATGAATTGGATATTTTTATTTCTTTTGGTATTGATATTTAAGAGTGGGATGACCAACGGGGAAAGTAAATGAACTATTGAGAAGACGGTCTAAATGTCGTCACGGAGGGAAACTGATAAGAAGAATAACATTGTAATAAAATGCTCTATAAATGATGAAGGCGATCGGAAGGGTTGTTTGTTCTCGGAGAGCAAGGAATTGGTCTTGGGTTTCTAGTGCACTTGTAACAAATCCGAAGAACTGTTGAGTCTATAATATGCCCATCTCAAGGAGTCCTGGAATTCTCATGGTTTTCCTAGTTTCTTCAATGTATTTCCAGGGAGGTTTATTTGGCCAGGATACCAGGTTTTCTCTTTCCAAGAGGTATACCACATTCTGCTCCTATTATTGATGGATACTCCTTTTTGAAAAAGGCCTCCAAGGGACTCAGCGGAAGATCCCATGGTGGCCTTCTAATAGGTGCAGAAAGTGCCTGGGGTTGTAATGCTAGGGAGTGTCATACCAGTTGTAATGCGGATTTAGCATGCGTTTGAAATGAGACGATTGCCACCTTCTTCCAATCAGCTTATAATGGAATCCCTTCTCTACTATGGAGGGTGAATTGTTCCAATCCCTTGACCTGCTCCTTGCCAAATGGTATAATGCTACTGATTCAAGTCATAATCAAATTATATTTTAATCATGGGAGATTTAAACGGTACGTGTTATGACCAGCCAAATGGGACGAACGGTGAGGGAAAAATAGGGGTGCCCTACCAGGATTATTGTAGAGGGTTAAACTGGTCTAGACTGATGGAAAGCTGGAACATTTTTAAATTCAATGGGAATGTACTTTAGGATATCCCTGGAAGACCTATGTGGAGAAAGGGACTTAGTGCCTCGATCATAGTCTATGTATTTGGTTCTAATCCCTAATGCCTTCGTGATCCAAGAAATACCCTAAGTTACCACCCACATTTAGTCCTAAAATACAAATTTCAAACAAAGGATCCTGATTCCTCTACATTGTTGGCAGACGTTGAAATCGAACAACTGAGAAACTAGAGTTCAGTGGACAGCTTGTAGAAGAGATATATTCCTTACGAAGCTGATAGGACTCAAGACAAGAGGGTATTCTCGATTGTAAATTACAGCTGGGTGACGGACACCCTACCAAGGACATTGCACAGTATTAGGCACAATTCTACAGAAATGTGATAGGGAAGTAAGTCTAATAAAAATGGGAGTTTAGAAGAGTGCTAAACAAGAGACGATGCTCTAATAGAGGAGGAGAAAGCTGTTACAGACAAAATGAAAAAATGCAATTATAAAATCGCAGGTCAACCATTTGTTAAACATGTTGGTGAACATTCTAAAAAACACAAATAGACACACTTTGATTCAGATAATTTACTGAGTTGGATTAGATCGCCGGAGGAGTTAGAAATTGAAAAGACAATTGATTCAAGAACTCAAGATGGGCTTTCCAACCTAGTCTTGAAAGAAAACCTTTCTTTTTGGGCTAAACTGCTCCCACCATTAATTCCTGAAATGATAAGGAAAGTCAGATTTCCTAGTTCATGCCACAACAGTTATCCGGTGCTCATATACAATCCGAGCTGGCCAACTACCAACTCATCACCCTCCTTGATTTCGCTAGCAAGGTTTTTGTCTCTTGGAAATTAACCTACATGGAGGAGTAGAGTAATAAAACTGGCATATTATCTCTCTTCCAAGCAGGCATTATAAATAGACTAAGGATGACGATAAATGGTCTGAACTTAACTCTTTTTGATCAAATAGGCAAGAAGCAAAGTAGGCGTCTGCTTTATTCGATTTATGTAGATCTAAGTGCTGCATTTGATTGCGTGGATTGACATCATTTATGGAAAAAACTGTATGGTTGGGGTATACCAAAGGGACTTTTAGAGATCATTTTTTTAGTTGCATTCGGATACTGAATTAAGGTTTGACTAAACTCACAAATCACTCTTTGAAGGGAAATTAAAACAGGTGTAGGTTTATGCCAGGGCTGCGTCCTAGCCCCCACATTGTTTAACTTTTACATATCAGGAGCCAGGAAAGTGACATCATTTCCTTCCTAAATTAGGAGATCAACATAGCGGAGCTCTTATTTGTGCAGATGGGATTGTGGTACTCGATTGTACGAAAGTGGGGTTACAGAGATCATTGGACCGGCTGTCCATGGATATCCATGAGAATAACTTAAAGATCAATATTTACAAAACAGCAGTCATGATAATGGATCAAAATAATTACTAGGAACTAATTGGAATATGGCGGGACAAAGCTTAAGTGTGAAACACTTTCGGACATACCTGCGGTTTTTGATTTCCAGTAAACGCGAGTCAAAGTCAGTTTGTTTTTAAAGTTCTTCAAAATACACTATATCTTCTGACAGCGCAAATGAGAAAAATTAAAACTAAATGCTGTTAATCTCTCTAGTCCTGATGCTGAACTTTTATAAGGCAAAGATCATTCCATCCATTACATATGCCTGAGAAATGATGGAGGGAATTGAAGAGAAACATTGGAGTCTTTTGGAAGGTCACATATGGAAGAAAACCTTGAATGTACCCATGGCCATCCCGATTGCTCTGCTTCGTGTTGAGTCAGGTATCTAATCTCTTCATTCAGTGGTGATGTTTAAAAACGGATGCAGACAATTTTAAACCCTGTGAGGGGATCTCTTTTTGAGGTCCTGAATGTCATCTTGAAGAAGACTAAGCTCCCCCGTCATTGTGAATTGTTTTTTCAGAAAACCTCATCTTATTAGATGAAATTGGGGCTTCTAAAGAGCTCCCAATTATTAATCCTAGAAAGGTTAAATGGCTACTAAGGATTTATGATTGGACGAAACAGAATGATCTTCTGAGTGAATGTTTATTTATTCATTTGTATAGCGCTCCTAACCCAAAGCTATCTGGGCGCAATATAAATTATGTTTAGAATATTGTAATATTATAAGGATATGTAATACTGTGACTGAATATGTAAAAAAAACTACTAGATAAACGATTTAGAGTGCTTTTACTGCAATTCGATCTGAATGTGCTTTATAAATTAGAGGTAGCAGGACCCCGTAGAGGCAAACCCAAGGCGTTAAGAAGAATTGGCCGGCGCAAACAAGAGGATAATACCGAAACCTGGAAACAAGGTTTGTCAGGAAGCAAGTGCAATTCTTAGGACATCTTTTCATGACATGGGTTGTGTGCTTCTAGATAGTTTGTGGTTCTGCATTTTGAATGGCGGTTCCATGCCGCTACAGTGTGTTTCTATCAGAGCTATATATGAGCTTTTAGGTGAAAATGGAAATGTTTATTTCTGATACTATATGTTTATTATTGTAAACCATAAATACTTAATACATTTTTTTTAAGTCCCCACATTTTCTAAGTGGCTTCATAATGGAGCCACAGCCTGAGGCTATCGGTCTTCCTAGTGGTTTTCCTGCACCCTTCTGTATATTAGGGAGGGGATGTTAAGTTGGAATACCTGGTTTGTCAACATTCAAGCATTCATATTCCTCCCGGTTTATCCACTAAGTCTTAAATCTAACAGGAGCGCCAGGATGGTGCTTGTGGGGTCTTTAACAAGTTGCGTGTAGTGTTGTGCATTATTTAGGGGGTCCAAGACCATGCCCTCATATTATACCCTCGTCATGATGACAATAGCACCCCCTGTATCTGCTGGGTGAGTCTTTAGCAACCTTAGCGCCCGATGTTCTTTATTGGAAAGATTCTTGGCTACATGTTTCGGGTGATCCCTAAGCTGATTGATCTCACTTAACACACATTTTCCTAAAGTAATGAGCTTAGCGGAAGCAGCATTTCTCCGGGGGAGTGAATGTGGAACTTTTTTTTCAAACCTGTACCACTGCTCACTTCTACTGCCATTCTATCCTGAAAGAAATCATTCTTTGAAAACATCATTTCCATTCCAGAGATAAATGAAACCAATCTATTTGATTGGTTGGTACAAAGGTCAGTCCCTTGTTAAGAAGTCATATTTTGAATGGGTCAAGGATGGGATTTGTAAGACTAAAAATCAGTAATTCCCCCATAGATTTGCTGAGGGTGTCTACTGACACCCTCAGCACCCACCCTGTGGTGGCATAAGGCAGGATCATAGGTCATATGTGCATTCCTGACAGCTGCTGGAACACAAAGTGAGAGTAGGCAGAGGTGGTGTTTTAACTGTATGACCTGTGCTACAATTTCTAATAATTGTGGGATCTAGTCAGCCTTGTGGCACTATAAACTTTAAATATAAGGCATGCCTGGTTTTGGCACCATGGCTACTAAAGTCACACAATTATACAGCCATGTAAATTTGATATTATATAAGGGTGAGCACTGTAAGCAGGGCTACAACTATAAAAAGTCATATGTATATTAGCCAACTGGATTGGATATTTCAACAAGTACCATGTGGGACAATGGCCAGCAAGCTGCCTCTTTGATCCTCCTGCGGGAAGGGCAATACCTTCCTCACAAGGCAGAGGACCCCTCCCCAGGAAGTCCCCTTGAACAAGTGCTTCAAAGGTGCCCCACTCACATAACAATTATACACTCACTTCAAACTTTGAAGTTAGCAGACATGGAATGGTGTGGAGTGTGAGCAGCCAGAGGACAGTGGTAGGTTAAAAGAGGGGTACCATCATCTTGGTTTCTGGCTGGGCTCTCTACAACCTCATGCCTCCTGAGGACAAGACGTTCTGTGTTTGATATAAATATGCAAACCCCACTTATTACAACAGACTGGATTGAACCCATTACAGGAGGCTTGCTCTGGACCTATCACCTGTGACATTTTGTTTTTGTAAGCAGGGGACCTCTAATCCCTAAATGAAGAAAGATTCACTGGACATATGTTTGAAATACAGCCTATTCCAAAGTTCTCTTCCATAGAGGTGAAGGCAGACAGCAATCGAGGCAGAGGCACACTCTGCTCCCCAACTATCCCAAGGGAACTGTAGGCGGGAAACAGCTGAGGCCTCTCTGATGTCTGTTGCACTGGAATCATGATTCTGGCCACTGGAGGTAAAGTACCCCTTTTAGGTTTGTAGCTAACTTCCTAATGTGGAAGCAGTGAACTGAAGGACTTGCCTTGTCCTGGAGACCCTAGATTGGGGCAATCAACAACCCAGAAGCAGTTCAAGATGTCTGTGAGCCACCGGCTAAACCATGCTTGACACCCCTCGGCCGGCAATGGGACAAACGGTGCTGATTTTGACAAGCTTCGAAATGCCTACTGCCATTTGAGCCATCCAGATGCCGACTCTACCCATTTCGGCGGATTGCATCGATCAATCTGAATGTGGCTCGACACCATGGGTGCAATAGATTTGCACGCTGACTTGACCTGCTAGAATCCATCAACTCGCCCGTCTCAAACACCAACTCGATCCCAGGAAAATCATTGTTTTACAGCCACTTCTACCACCGACCCAAACCGTTGGAAGCCGTTGTCTCAACCGTCTCGAAAGCCGACTTGACTCAATGGGAGCCCGCATATGGAACCGGATCTATGCTGACTTGCCACTGTGACCACACTAATCTAAATGTCTCAACATCGGTTCACCCACAACAGAAGCGCCTTTAAGCACTGCTCAATGCTGTTGGGCACCCAGTAACAGTTACTAGGATATTTTGAAAAGGCCCTGTCACACTGGCCCTTTTTAAAACACCATAAAGCCCCACTTTTATTCCTTCCAAAGACATATCCTTCAACATTGCATCCAAGTCTCTTGCCTGAACACTCCCGTTATCAACGTAGAGTTCCCTTTCAAAGTTCTGCATTCTCTGTGTTATTCTTTTGCAGGTGTGCGTCTTTTTAGTGTTTTTGATTATTTGACTGCATTGATTGTTTATCAAAACCCCTTTTGTTATAGAACCTGGATCGGACATTCTTTTCTTTTGGGAACCATTGTACTAAGGTGGTTTGTGTTGCTATCATCATTATCAGCTCACACCACTTGCGAAGATATAGCCTGCCCTCACCTGACGTAATGAAAAGCGGTGAAGGAGGTATACCTGTTGGGCTGTGCCTGTTTCACCTTTATGCTTGGGATCACTGTTGGTTTAGTGGTGGAGTGGGGCTGAGTAGGCAATTTGGCCAGTGCTCATCCCTGCACGCCTGTACATCACACTTACAGATGTACACCTTTGCATGGATGGCTTTAAAAAAGGTTTCTTCCTCTCGAGGGTCCTGAGGAGACTTGATCCCTTTCCTAGCTTCCCCGGTAGGGCCCGTAATACCATCATGTCGCTATATGGCTCCTACACCATGAATAGAACTGTAGCAGCACTTCTTTGTGGCTGCTAAATCATGAGTAGGACAGTGCCAGCACTTCTCTGGACATCGTCTACACCATTAATAGAACTGTGTCAGAACTATGAACAGCCACTACGAGATAAACTAGGCAATATCAGCACTTCGTTGAGGCCGTCCCAAAAAGTCCCAAACAGACCCAGAGGAACTGGAGTCAGTCCAAACCAGATCCAATGACGGATGGCAACATCCAGCTCTATAATCATTCAAATTAAACCGGGACAACTTACAATCATTCAAATCTTGTGACTCTCAGTGTGTTAATAAGAAACAATTGCTTAAGTACTGCAAACACGTCATCTATGATGTCATAACATCATCATGGATTGCAAAATCTACGGTGATTGGTTAGTGGGTTTAGCTACATATAGATTATGTAGGGGGTAAAACATTTCATTGGGTTACACTTATTTGATGGCTCCACCTGGACCCACCCGTATATTGATAAAAGTGAGACTACATCATATCTACAGTAAATCATTGGTTGGCCTAATATTTGATGGGCGGCATGACACTAAGGGTTTTGATAGGTTGGCTTCTTGCTAACCAACCTTGGACACTTGATAGGTTGTCAAGATATGAGCCAGACAGAGAGTATTGGGAGAGAGGCCCATGGACTGTCCTTTGTTCAATTAAAATAAGTACCCCATCCCTCTTTCTCAGGCCATGAGACTGGGCAATCTCTTTGAACTTGACCTTGCAGGCATCTCGTGTCTGTGTGAGCTGTTAGGGAGTATCGCAGGTGCTCTATCTATGTTGGCATCTAATGAATAGTCTGTGTTCTTCACTTGTAGGCCATGTGCTGAAAGACCGTGTATGAAATGTAATGACCTTCTATTTATTGAGATTTTAGGTAATATTAACGTGTGTATTGGGTTTTCTGTTTCCACCAGGGACACTCTTGAGTTATTCTGCATGGAGACTTTAGGCTTACTGTGCTACTGCAACTGGCTAACAAAGATGGGTTGTATACTTATAAAACCTTAATTAATCTGAGAGCATCCTGCTTGCGTCTTGGAAACTGCTATCTCGTACCTTTGTTCCGCTGTTCCCATCCTCCCTTATTTCCCTTTACCCTTAGCAGTAATTTTCAGCTACCATCTGAGCTCTACACGGATCTGTATTTCTCTGGATTCAGCTTTTTGAGTTTTCCCCAGCTAGTTAAAAAGCATGCTGCGGCTTCCATTTTTAAGAAGATGGCTGCCCAATTGTTCTCTTGTTTCTATTTTAGTGAGCTATATTTGTACAACGTTCATGTTGCATTCAATGTATACATTGGACATGTTAGTTTTCTTCATGTCTGTGGATGCTATGTTAATATTCTTCATGTATAAATGCATATACTACCTAGTGAAGGTGTTCGTCATAGGGAGTGCATGTTTACTTTGTGTCTGATACATGCACTTATTCTTGTTACAACATTACTTAGAATGCTTTTACCATCCTCATCCTAGATCATTTCTATATCCTGCTGGGAAAAGGGCGGTAGCTTTCTCTCAGTGAGTAACGTTTCACACCTGTGCGGTATTGGGACGGGGGCGGGGTAGAAGCTATGGATGACGTATTCATCAGCCTCCCAACAACTTCTATACTCACCTCCAACTACTGCTATACCATTGATAACACAGATACAGATGCTTCTGCATGGCTGCCACACTTTACCAGGACAATGCCAGCACTTCTCTGCACCACCGCTATACTGTTAATATAAACGTAACAGCACTTCTCTACCTGACTACTATACAATTAGTAGGACATTACCAGCATTCCCCTGCACAGCCGCTATTCTATTAGTATAACAGTACCAGCACTTCTCTGCACAGCCACTATTCTATTAGTATAAGAGTAGCAACACTTCTCTTGACAGCCACTATTCTATTAGTATAACAGTACCAACACTTCTCTGCATAGCTGCTATTCTATTAGTATAACAGTACCAGAACTTCTCTGTACAGCCACTATTCGATTAGTATAACAGTACCAGCACTTCTCTGCACTGATGCTATGCTGGAACTAAAAAATGGTAGCACTTCTCTGCACGGCTGCTTTACCATTACTAGGACAGCAGCAGCATCTCTCTAAACGGCGGGTTGAATGATGAATATGACAGTTCCAGCACTTCTCTGTACTGTACAGCCATTGTTCTATTACTATAACAGTACGAGCACTTCTCTGCACAGCCATTGTTCTATGACTATAACAGTACCAGCACTTCTCTGCACAGCCACTATTCGATTAATATAAGAGCAGCAGCACTTCTCTCCACTGATGCTATACCATCACTAGGACAGCAGCAGCATCTCTCTAAACGGCGGGTTGAATGATGAATATGACAGTTCCAGCACTTCTCTGTACAGCCATTGTTCTATTACTATAACAGTGCCAGCACTTCTCTGTACAGCCATTGTTCTATGACTATAACAATACCAGCACTTCTCTGCACAGCCATTGTTCTATGACTATAACAGTACCAGCACTTCTCTGTACAGCCATTGTTCTATGACTATAACAATACCAGCACTTCTCTGCACAGCCATTGTTCTATTATTATAACAATACCAGCACTTCTCTGCACAGCCATTGTTCTATGACTATAACAGTACTAGCATTTCTCTGCACAGCCATTGTTCTATGACTATAACAGTACTAGCACTTCTCTGCACAGCCATTGTTCTATTACTATAACAGTACCAGCACTTCTCTGCACAGCCATTGTTCTATGACTATAAAAGTACTAGCACTTCTCTGCACAGCCATTGTTCTATTACTATAACAAGTACCAGCACTTCTCTGCACAGCCATTGTTCTATGACTATAACAGTACTAGCACTTCTCTGCACAGCCATTGTTCTATGACTATAACAGTACCAGCACTTCTCTGCACAGCCATTGTTCTATGACTATAACAGTACTAGCACTTCTCTGCACAGCCATTGTTCTATTACTATAACAGTACCAGCACTTCTCTGCACAGCCATTGTTCTATGACTATAACAGTACTAGCACTTCTCTGCACAGCCATTGTTCTATTACTATAACAGTACCAGCACTTCTCTGCACAGCCATTGTTCTATTAGTATAACAGTACCAGCACTTCTCTGCACAGCCTTTGTTCTATTAGTATAACAGTCCAGTAATTCTCCATACATACGCGCACCCCGAAATTAGTTCGGAACCTCGGCTGCGAATACGCATCCCTAAATCCAACACCCGATCTCATCTCTGCGTGGTGATTTGGGTGCGCAAGTGTCAATGCGCCTGCATTTGGATGGCAGATAAAATGAGGGCTTTGCGTGGCCATTTCCCTGCCGAGAGGTTGCGTGGTGGGCTCCATTAATATGTATCATTCTGCAAAATAATGAGCGTACAATGTACTGCCTGTGGGCCGTCTCTTGTAGCGCCCACATTTTAGCTTGTTCTTCCTCATTTTATGAATTCCGCCCCCTTCCCTGCCCTCTGTGCAAGCCTTGCCCATGCTCTGTGTGGTGTCTCATGCAAGGCAACCGGCCGCTCACAGAGATGTACCAGCCTGCGTGAAGTCCACGCAAAGAACGAAACAAATGCTGCGCAGCCGATTCCATAATTCGACAAACGGGACTTTGCATGCAGATTGGATCGCAAAGTCCCTATTTTCCGCAGAGATCATTCCATGAATCGGGCCCTTAATGTATAAGCAGCTGCACTTCTTTGCACAGCTGCTATACTGTAACTACAAGAGTAGCAGCACTTCTCTACACAGCCACTATAATATTAATGTATAAGTGGCTGCACTTCTTTGCACAGCTGCTATACTATTAATATACAAGTAGCAGCATTTCTCTACACAGCGGCTACACTATTAATGTATAGGTAGCTGCACTTCTTTGCACAGCCGCGATACTGTAACTATCAGAGTAGCAACATTTCTCTACACAGCCACTATATTATTAATGTATATGTAGCTGCACTTCTTTGCACACCCGCTATACTATTAATATATAAGTAGCAGCATTTCTCTACACAGCCGCTATACTATTAATGTATAGGGAGATGCACTTCTTTGCACAGCCGCTATATCGTAACTATAAGAGTAGTAGCATTTTTCTACACAGCCGCCATGCTATTAATGTATAAGTAGCTGCACTTCTTTACACAGCTGCTATATTGTAACTATAAAAGTAGGAGCATTTCTCTACACTGCCGCTATGCTATTAATGTATAAGTAGCTGCACTTCTTTACACAGCCACTATACTATTAATATATATGTAGCAGCATTTCTCTACACAGCCGCTATACTATTAATGTATAGGTAGCTGCACTTCTTTGCACAGCCGCGATACTGTAACTATCAGAGTAGCAACATTTCTCTACACAGCCACTATATTATTAATGTATATGTAGCTGCACTTCTTTGCACACCCGCTATACTATTAATATATAAGTAGCAGCATTTCTCTACACAGCCGCTATACTATTAATGTATAGGGAGATGCACTTCTTTGCACAGCCGCTATATCGTAACTATAAGAGTAGTAGCATTTTTCTACACAGCCGCCATGCTATTAATGTATAAGTAGCTGCACTTCTTTACACAGCTGCTATATTGTAACTATAAAAGTAGGAGCATTTCTCTACACAGCTGCTACACTATTAATGTATAAGTAGCTGCACTTCTTTGCACAGCTGCTATACTGTAACTATGTAAGAGTAGCAGCATTTCTCTACACAGCCGCTATACTATTAATGTATAAGTAGCTGCACTTCTTTGCACAGCTGCTACACTATTAATGTATAAGTAGCTGCACTTCTTTGCACAGCTGCTATACTGTAACTATGTAAGAGTAGCAGCATTTCTCTACACAGCCGCTATGCAATTAATGTATAAGTAGCTGCACTTCTTTGCACAGCTGTTACATTGTAACTATAAGAGTAGCAGCATTTCTCTACACAGCCACCATGCTATTAATGTATTAGTAGCTGCACTTCTTTGCACAGCTGTTATATTGTAACTATAAGAGTAGCAGCATTTCTCTACACAGCCGCCATGCTATTAATGTATAAGTAGCTGCACTTCTTTGCACAGCCGCTATACTATTAATATATATGTAGCAGCATTTCTCTACACAGCCGCTATACTATTAATGTATAAGTAGCTGCACTTCTTTGCACAGCCGCTATACTATTAATATATATGTAGCAGCATTTCTCTACACAGCCACCATGCTATTAATGTATTAGTAGCTGCACTTCTTTGCACAGCTGTTACATTGTAACTATAAGAGTAGCAGCATTTCTCTACACAGCCGCCATGCTATTAATGTATAAGTAGCTGCACTTCTTTGCACAGCCGCTATACTATTAATATATATGTAGCAGCATTTCTCTACACAGCCGCTATACTATTAATGTATTAGTAGCTGCACTTCTTTGCACAGCCGCTATATCGTAACTATAAGAGTAGCAGCATTTCTCTACACAGCCGCCATGCTATTAATGTATAAGTAGCTGCACTTCTTTGCACAGCCGCTATACTATTAATATATATGTAGCAGCATTTCTCTACACAGCCGCTATACTATTAATGTATTAGTAGCTGCACTTCTTTGCACAGCTGTTATATTGTAACTATAAGAGTAGCAGCATTTCTCTACACAGCCGCCATGCTATTAATGTATAAGTAGCTGCACTTCTTTGCACAGCCGCTATACTATTAATATATATGTAGCAGCATTTCTCTACACAGCCGCTATACTATTAATGTATTAGTAGCTGCACTTCTTTGCACAGCTGTTATATTGTAACTATAAGAGTAGTACCATTTCTCTACACAGCCACCATGCTATTAATGTTCAAACAGCTGCACTTCTTTGCACAGCCGCTATTTATTTATTTAGTTATTTGTGCATTTGGAAAGCACTCAAAACCCATAGGCATCTAGGCGCTGGAACTTTAGGAGATTGTTTACAATTAGTGCTTCGTTAATGCAGTTACAGTTGGACACATGGAACTACAGTTAGCATAGTTACAGTTTTGTGCTTCCATCAAACAGTCACACTTAGGCGTATACGATTGCAGTTAATCAACATCATAAAGTACATTATTTCCTTGGCGGTTGGCAAATACATCAGGGTGTGGCAGACAGACTGTACAGTGACCATAGGGAAGTGTCGCTCCTCAGTTGTGTAGGGAGGGTGTTCGACAGTTTAGCTGTGATTACAGGGAAACTTGAACCACCTGCTTTCTGTCTTCCATATCTTGGCGTTGCAATACGGTTAGTATATGAGGACCGTGTTGGTCTGTTGGACTGAATTTTGCTGATCTGGTTGCTAAGGTAGGCAGTTGTGTTGTCGGTGAGACATTTATGGGTGAGGGTGAGGATTTTGAATGTAATCCTCTCTTGGACTCGGAGCCAGTGGATATCACGTCTGGTAGATGAGATGGGTTCATTGTAACTAAAAAAGAGTAGCAGCATTTCGCTACACAGCCGCTATCCAATTAATGTATAAGTAGCTGCACTTCTCTGTACAGCTGCTGTACTGTAACTATAAGAGTAGCAGCATTTCTCTACACAGCCGCTATACTATTAATGTATAAGCAGCAGCACTTCTTTGCACAGCTGTTACATTGTAACTATAAGAGTAGTACCATTTCTCTACACAGCCACCATGCTATTAATGTACAAACAGCTGCACTTCTTTGCACAGCCGCTATACTATTAATGTATAAGTAGCTGCACTTCTTTGCACAGCTGATATTTTGTAACTATAAGAGTAGCAGCATTTCTCTCCACAGCCGCTATACTATTAATGTATAAGTAGCAGCATTTTTCTACACAGCCGCTATACTATTAATGTTTAAGTATCTGTGAGACTTATCCTTGGCCTCAAGCCCAGGGACCGTATCTCTCCAACACTGAAATCTCTCCACTGGCCTCCCGTTGCTGCTAAGATCAAGTTCAAGACCCTCTGTATCGTCCACAAGGCCTTCAGCGGCCAGGGCCTGCACTACATCCAACTCTCTCTTCTAAAATACCTTCCGTCTCAAGCTCTTCACTCAACTACCTCCAACTCTCTGAGGGTCAGACGCTTCTCCAGGCAGAGAGTGGGGGGCGTAGATCTCTCTCCTCTTCAGGTGCCTCCCTCTGGAATGGCCTCCCTGCCCCTCTCAAACTTGAGTCGGACCAACTGAAGTTCCGGAAGCAGCTCAAGACCTTCCTATTCTCCTCTGCTTTCTCTCTCTCCCTCCCCCACTGACATACCTGTCTGCCACACCGACTGGTCGCCTGGCTACCCTCTGAGCATAATGGGTACCAGGCTCCTCTATGACCAGTCTCCCCTGCACTGCTTGTGGGCCACCACACATTTAGGGGCTGTAACTGTAATCTCTACAGTCCCCTCCCTCCCTGCACTTACTCAGAGCTCAACTGCCCTGGTTGCAGTTGCACAGAGCACTGCTGCCCTGATCGTACTTCCACTCCCTGACCCTCTACCTGACCCTTCTCCTTCTCCTTTCCCAATGCACTTTGGCGCTGTCGCACTTGCACGATCTGAAAGTCACAAGGCCTAGTAAGATACTAATAAGATCATTTGTATTGTCCTCCCTTTGTCTTCCCTCCCTCGTCTTGTCGCACCTAGAAACACTTGTGTACAGGCGTGTTATAAATCACTTATCATATCATATCATATTATATCAAGCCTAGACAAACATATTCCAATAAAAGTTTTAGGCTCTTTGAACTAAGATAAAGATCACTGAATTATACAAGAGCCTTTTATTACTGAAGTTAGAAAAAAAAGGAAACAACTTTGACCCGGAATGAAAACAGAAGTTGTCAATGCTAAATTGACATTATGAAACGAATGATTGCACACGATAAGAGTCAATATTATGAGTGTCTGCTCTCTACAATTCTAGACTCCTATGGCTTTAAAAAGTAATTGCGACATAATATGTGTGTAATGTGTTACTGATGTTTGTTGAGCTCAGGAAATCTCCTGAACAGATTAAAGCTCACAGTGGGGACACTCCTTTAAGAAACACATTGATGAACCCCAAAGATCTTTCCAACTTTCGTCCAATTTCAAATCTACTGATTGTAGGTAAGTCCACATGCCGCGGACGCAGAGTGCTATGAGTCCAGTTACTGAAGTGGATTCCTGTTTCAGCACGAAAGGGCTTTGGAGACGCACCTTCCACTTTACAAACACTCAATTCAACACGGAGTGCAGACGCAGAGTGCTATGAGTGCAGGTACTGCAGTTAGGGCTGGAGCACCATTATTTCACGTAAAGGTAAGCAAATCCTTACCTGATGAAATAAGCCTCAAAAATTGCTATCCACGAAGTTGGGCCCGGGTAATATCTCAAGGTCTGTGGGATGTCGTATGCGCAGTCAGCATGCTTTAATGTAAAAAGTGCATCCATAACCATACACATATAGACATTCTGGTTTGTGCAGTTGGAGGAGTGCCTAATGATATGGACAATTCACAAGTCAGGATGTAATATGGCTGCAGAGGTGAAGTCCTGGAACCTCCCAAAATACAAATGATGTGAGGAAAGGCTTAGCATCTTTAGAGGTGGGGGAAATGACCGAGTTTTTTCAAGCATTCCCCACTTTGACACTTGCACAAGTACACAAATTAACAGAAAACAAAGATAGACCATTAAATGAAATCGAAGAATAATTTATTCAGTTGTGTAACAGTCTTGAAAAAGAGGGAAGTAATGAAGATTTGAGATCGTTATCTAACACCCATGCCCTTTTTGAGGTCTCCTCCCCTGGTTTGCAGGAAAGGACCATTAGGAATAAGACCAAGGCATGCAATTTATTTGCACAGTCCATGATAGCTTTGGGTCTAAATGAAACATTGGGAAAAGATATGGGGAACGCCATGGAAGACTCCCCTTCAGCCTCTGCTCAACTGCCTGCCTTGCATGCTATCCTTCAATCTTTCGTGCGTCTATATGACGTAATACGAGAAGACATGAAAGCCCACTCTGCTATGAAGAAAGATACTCTGATCCTTGATCAGGACCAGAGATTCTTCAGGGTGTGTAATCCCCCAAATGTGCGCATCTGCATAGAGATATTCTGTAGCCCGCTAGGTGTTTGGGATAGAAGAATGTGCGCATCTGCATAGAGATATTCTGTAGCCCGCTAGGTGTTTGGGACAGAAGAATGTGCGCATCTGCCTAGAGATATTCTGTAGCCCGCTAGGTGTTTGGGACAGAAGAATGTGCGCATCTGACTAGAGATATTCTGTAGCCCGCTAGGTGTTTGGGACAGAAGAATGTAAGCATCTGCATAGAGATATTCTGTAGCCCGCTAGGTGTTTGGGACAGAAGAATGTAAGCATCTGCATAGAGATATTCTGTAGCCCGCTAGGTGTTTGGGATAGAAGAATGTAAGCATCTGCATAGAGATATTCTGTAGCCCGCTAGGTGTTTGGGACAGAAGAATGTAAGCATCTGCATAGAGATATTCTGTAGCCCGCTAGGTGTTTGGGACAGAAGAATGTAAGCATCTGCATAGAGATATTCTGTAGCCCGCTAGGTGTCTGGGACAGAAGAATGTAAGCATCTGCAAAGAGATATTCTGTAGCCCGCTAGGTGTCTGGGACAGAAGAATGTGCGCATCTGCATAGAGATATTCTGTAGCCCGCTAGGTGTCTGGGACAGAAGAATGTAAGCATCTGCATAGAGATATTCTGTAGCCCGCTAGGTGTTTGGGACAGAGGAATGTAAGCATCTGCATAGAGATATTCTGTAGCCCGCTAGGTGTTTGAGATGGAAGAATGTAAGCATCTGCATAGAGATATTCTGTAGCCCGCTAGGTGTTTGGGATAGAAGAATATAAGCATCTGCATAGAGATATTCTGTAGCCCGATAGGTGTTTGGGATGGAAGAATGTGCGCATCTGCATAGAGATATTCTGTAGCCCGCTAGGTGTTTGGGATAGAAGAACGTGCGCATCTGCATAGAGATATTCTGTAGCCCGCTAGGTGTTTGGGATAGAAGAACGTGCGCATCTGCATAGAGATATTCTGTAGCCAGCTAGGTGTTTGGGATAGAAGAACGTGCGCATCTGCATAAAGATATTCTGTAGCCCGCTAGGTGTTTGGGATAGAAGAACTTGCGCATCTGCATAGAGATATTCTGTAGCCCGCTAGGTGTTTGGGATAGAAGAACGTGCGCATCTGCATAGAGATATTCTGTAGCCCGCTAGGTGTTTGGGATAGAAGAACGTGCGCATCTGCATAGAGATATTCTGTAGCCCGCTAGGTGTTTGGGATAGAAGAACGTGCGCATCTGCATAGAGATATTCTGTAGCCCGCTAGGTGTTTGGGATAGAAGAACGTGCGCATCTGCATAGAGATATTCTGTAGCCCGCTAGGTGTTTGGGATAGAAGAACGTGCGCATCTGCATAGAGATATTCTGTTGCCCGCTAGGTGTTTGGGATAGAAGAATGTGGTATCTGCATAGAGATATTCTGTAGCCCGCTAGGTGTTTGGGATAGAAGAATGTGCGCATCTGCACAGAGATATTCTGTAGCCCGCTCGGTGTTTGGGATAGAAGAATGTGCGCATTTGCATAGAGATATTCTGTAGCCCGCTAGGTGTTTGGGACAGAAGAATGTAAGCATCTGCATAGAGATATTCTGTAGCCCGCTAGGTGTTTGGGACAGAAGAATGTAAGCATCTGCATAGAGATATTCTGTAGACCGCTAGGTGTTTGGGACAGAAGAATGTAAGCATCTGCATAGAGATATTCTGTAGCCCGCTAGGTGTTTGGGACAGAAGAATGTAAGCATCTGCATAGAGATATTCTGTAGCCCGCTAGGTGTTTGGGACAGAAGAATGTAAGCATCTGCATAGAAATATTCTGTAGCCCGCTAGGTGTTTGGGATAGAAGAATGTAAGCATCTGCATAGAGATATTCTGTAGCCCGCTAGGTGTTTGGGATGGAAGAATGTAAGCCTCTGCATAGAGATATTCTGTAGCCCGCTAGGTGTTTGGGATAGAAGAATGTAAGCATCTGCATAGAGATATTCTGTAGCCCACTAGGTGTTTGGGATAGAAGAATGTGCGCATCTGCATAGAGATATTCTGTAGCCCGCTAGGTGTTTGGGATAGAAGAACGTGCGCATCTGCATAGAGATATTCTGTTGCCCGCTAGGTGTTTGGGATAGAAGAATGTGGTATCTGCATAGAGATATTCTGTAGCCCGCTAGGTGTTTGGGATAGAAGAATGTGCGCATCTGCACAGAGATATTCTGTAGCCCGCTCGGTGTTTGGGATAGAAGAATGTGCGCATCTGCATAGAGATATTCTGTAGCCCGCTAGGTGTTTGGGACAGAAGAATGTAAGCATCTGCATAGAGATATTCTGTAGCCCGCTAGGTGTTTGGGACAGAAGAATGTAAGCATCTGCATAGAGATATTCTGTAGACCGCTAGGTGTTTGGGACAGAAGAATGTAAGCATCTGCATAGAGATATTCTGTAGCCCGCTAGGTGTTTGGGACAGAAGAATGTAAGCATCTGCATAGAGATATTCTGTAGACCGCTAGGTGTTTGGGACAGAAGAATGTAAGCATCTGCATAGAGATATTCTGTAGCCCGCTAGGTGTTTGGGACAGAAGAATGTAAGCATCTGCATAGAGATATTCTGTAGCCCGCTAGGTGTTTGGGACAGAAGAATGTAAGCATCTGCATAGAAATATTCTGTAGCCCGCTAGGTGTTTGGGATAGAAGAATGTAAGCATCTGCATAGAGATATTCTGTAGCCCGCTAGGTGTTTGGGATGGAAGAATGTAAGCCTCTGCATAGAGATATTCTGTAGCCCGCTAGGTGTTTGGGATAGAAGAATGTAAGCATCTGCATAGAGATATTCTGTAGCCCACTAGGTGTTTGGGATAGAAGAATGTAAGCCTCTGCATAGAGATATTCTGTAGCCCGCTAGGTGTTTGGGATGGAAGAATGTGCGCATCTGCATAGAGATATTCTGTAGCCCACTAGGTGTTTGGGATAGAATAATGTACAATAGAAGAATGTAAGCATCTGCATAGAGAAGGTACTTAATTGGTTGAGTACCTAATTTGGGGCTGTCACAGATTTTTTGTAGGAATGCACGATTAATGTCTAGAATAAACAAATTAAATAAAGTGGACGCCTAAATGCACCCCTGCTTTAAACCTCTTTGAGTGTGAATGTAAGAGGTATGTATTCCATTCAAAGTTAATCTCACTTGCATATAAGTGTTAGTATACAGCAACCCGAGCAATGCTAGGAGTGTTGAAGGACAGTTATAATTCTGTAACTTTTGGTAGAGGAGAAGGCGATCGATGGAGTCAAAAGCGACTCTAAAGTCGACAAAAGCAAAGTAGATGGGTTGACCAAGTTTCGCATATTTTGCTTTAATTATGTTAAGAATCATAATTTTGGGAATTGTACCTACTCCAGATACAAAACCCGCTTTAAGGGGGTCCAACAGATGCATATTCGAAGCCCAGCGGTTAAGCTTTTTCAAGAGGAGACGCAAGAGGTTTTCCCTGGCGCGTCTAATAGCGCTATAGGATGATAACTATTAGGGACTTGTCAGTTCCCCTTTTTATATATCGGCACTGTTATAGAGTGTCTCCACGACTGAGGAATAGATTGAGATTCATTCACTAGAGAAAAAATATTAAAAATAATGTGGGCCCAAGCACTAGGATTCTGTTTAAACATCTGGTTAGATAAACCATCCGGACCCCAAGCACTCGACCGACATATAGATTTAATACATAGTTGTATATCCAGAAGGTCAAATTCCAAATTTAGTGGGTAGATTGAGTGTGTTCAGACTCACATTGTTTATTGGATGAGCGTAGAGATTAGAGAAATGAGAAATCCAATCAAATTCCCTAACACTGTTGGCTTGAATGAGTCCTTGCGGTCCTAGACTCGTGCTGTTAATAATGGCCCAGGTTCTTGCTGAGTTTTTGGATTGTATTAGTCTTAACATATTCTGGCCATCTTTGTGATATAACCTTGCGCGTCTAGTCCTCAACCAGTTTTTGTATCGTGTCTTAATCTTAATCAAAGTGGGACCTCTTATTTCAATGGGTAATTTCAAAGCATCTCTTTTCTCCGTTCTAAAAATGGTTTTTCTATTTTTCACTTCACTATTATAAGTGTGCAATGAAGGTTTCGAGTGTGGAGGAGCTTTCCTGTTGTCGACTAGGAAATATGGCACCATTGCATAACATGAGAGGTCTAAAGGCTCACCCTGTTTCATTGAACCTAAGCAATTTTGTAAATAAACATGGAATTCATGCAGATGTTTGTCCGAACATCATAGCCTAGTGCTTCTGGCATTTATGGTGAAATTAGTTAAAAAGTCTGCCCTATCCACCTGCCTGGTTGGAATGTTGGATAGCCATTTAGCTGTCAATTGTTCATGCTCACTGCAGTGAGATTGTACAATACAAAAATCAACAATATACGGAAAAAAAGAAGCACTCACATAGATGTAGTCAATCAAGGCTGTGGAGATACCCCGCCTCCACGTTGGTTGGGCTGGCATGTCAGAGAAGCAAGAGCCATTGAGCATCAAAACATTCTGAAGTTTAACAAATTGTTTCCAAGCTCTCAATCTCGATTGACTTTTTGAGGTTATAGCACCCATACAATTCAAATTGAGATCACCTCCCATGATAATATGAATAATGGATTTATCTTGGGAGATCATTAACATCAAGTCATTAAGATCCTCAATGAATTGTGTCTCTGCGATGCCCACCGGGTTCCAATACAAATTGATGAGTGCGTATGGATACAGTGCGGTGGTAACTTTGACCATTTGTATGAATCCATTTGGATTGGGCCACTGTTCCATAACAGTACCTGGGGTGATTTTGATGGCAGTAAGAAGACCTGAAGTTAGACGTCCATTAACAGATTTGGAGGCGACATTAAGACAGACATCGTAACCATCCAAAATAGGGGAGACTTGTAACCACGTTTCTTGGAGCATTATCATATCATACTTCACAAGATCTCCAAACCCTTGAATCAAATGCTTGAAACCTCTCGTACTCCAACTAATTATAGCAAGTGTATTGGGTGATAAAATGGGTCCTAGCTACTTCTGGGGATAAGAGCTTGTACAAAAACAGTTGGTTAACTTCACTTGTAACATTGTTTTGCCTGTAATAAAAGCTTTAGGGGCTTTCATACTAGAGGAATTTTGTTTTGATTTTAATAGCGGATCTTGAACATCCTCTGGGGTGATGAGAAAACCAAGATTGTGGAGTGATTCTTTTGCTAACCATATTGTATTCTGGACTACTCTGGAATTTATCCAGAGTTTTACCATTGTGGCAAGGTTGTTTTTAGGGAACTCGACAAGAGCAATGTCGGTAGACATTATATCCTCTAGTTGAGGTAATAGAGGATAATAGTGTTACCACTGCATTAAAGGGCCACCACCCAAATCCTGATGATGCTCTTTGTCTCCTCTACTACTATGAAGATCTGTGGTATTGCCACACATGCCTTCGAGAACTCCAAGTGTTTTGCTATCTGTAAAACCTCCTCTGGGCTCGGGTCGTCTTTTAGCCATAGCTTCTCACGTATGCAGTTATCGCTGCAATGAATCATAAACTGTTCCTGAATGTTCTCATCAAAACCATTCCCAAGCTTGCATGTGAGAGCCAAATGCCCAAGTACTGTTACATATTCCTTAACTGACTCATTACTTTGCTGCACACATGTATCAAAGTGATAGCACTTTAAAATGGCGCTCGTCTTTGGACTGAAATCTGTATCCAACTTTACCAGTGGAACCTCCAGTTCATTCATACTCTCAATATCTGCTCCCTTTTCACGTACATCTGGTAAAATCTCATAAGTACTTTGCCCTTCATGCCCAAGAAAATGCATCTAGAGCGACAACTTCCAGGCCACAGCAAATCCCATTCCACAGGTTGCACGTATTTATACAAATTATTTTTTTCCATCGTGCCCACTTTACTTTTGCTGGGTCTAGGGAGGGCATGAATAAAATAGAACCTGGGAAGTTTTGCATGGCCATTTTCCCTTTTTTTACTTTGAATATTTTTTAAGAACAGTATTATTGTACAGGCTTCAATCTACCTTTTAGGTGCTGAAGTCATCAAGCCCAGAGTTTACATCTAATCACTAATCTCCTCTGCTGTTGGTTTTTCAGGGAGGCATAACGGGTTCCTCCAATCATCGCAATTGTTATAAAGTGCACTGAACTCCAGGTAAGTTCTCTTGACATCATTTATTATACCTTACATAAAATGTGTAGTAAAACCTCCTCCTACTCTGGCCACTGACTCTCACTCTGACACAGGCCTTACCTACCTTCAACTCTCCATCTCTAAAACTCTGGACATCCCAGCCCCTGTCATGAGGATCCGTATGAAGCCTGCCTCCAAGCGCAACTCCTGGTATGACTCCGGCCTGGCCTCTCTGAAACACAAGTACATAGCAGCTGATTGGAAGTGGAAGGTTTCGAGCACATCCTCTGATGAACTAGCCTTCCGCCTGCTCCAAAGGCAATACAGACTTTCCATCTTCTCGAAGAAGAGGGCTGCATTTTACGGCCCACTAACAACATGGCTGACATGTTCAAAATCTGCAAGGAGCTTGCAAATCCTACTGCAGTCTCTATTTCTCCTCTGCCTTCCTTGGCCCTCTGCACGGCACTGGCCTCTCACTTCATTACTAAAACTCAGGACATCCTGTCCTCACTCTCCTCTACAACACTCCCTTCTCCCTCACCCACTTTCAGGCCACCCTTGGCCCCCTTCCCTCCTACTCTCCTCTTTCTCTCTCATATCACCTGATGAGGTCTGTAGACAAGTCCGCTCTACAAAAGTCTCACCCAAACAGGTGCTCCCCTGCACCTCCAGAACTATCAAGGACAAGACTGTCTGATTTCTGCAATCACTCTTTTGCCACTGGATCCTTCCTGTTACTCATCAAGCACTCCCTTGAGAACCCTATTGTCAAAAAACCTTCTGCTGATCCTTCCTGCCCAGCTAACTACCACCCTATCTCCATTATCCCCTTCCTGGGTAAGCTCTTGGAGACGCTGGCCATGTCTCAGCTTATCCACCACACTGAATCTGTTGGTTGTCTCTACGAGCACCAGTCTGGCTCCAGAGCTGCCAGAGGCACAGAAACTGCACTCCTGATTTTCAATGGTTCAGTGCAAGCTTTGGCCCTTTGGCCCATCTGATCTCTACTTTCTCCTCTAACTTTCATTGTTACGCGGATGACACCCAGCTCCCTTTCAGGCTCCCCTCAGCCTCCTCTTCTCTCTCGCTTATTCCTGGCTGTCTATCTGTGATTCAGGATCAGTGCACCTCCAATGATACCTGCCTTAATGCCAGGAAGACAGAGATCCTTCTCATTGGGAACCCTGCTGCCACTTTCTCCCTTGTACTCTGGCTGCCCTCCTTGGGCCTTCTTGCTTTGCCTTCCTGTGAGGCAAAAAACCTTGGAGTCATCTTCAATTCCGCTCTCTCCTTTGCTCCTCACATCTCGAACCTTGTCAAGAAGTCCCACTATCAGCTGCACGTCTTCTGAGGTATTCTTCCTCTCCTCTCCTTCCCCCAGATGCTCACTGTCTGCAGAGCCGTGGTTCTCTTTAGGCTGGACTACTGCAACAACCTCTTTCTCAATCTGCTATCCTCTACTGTCCACCCTCTGTAACTAATCCAGAACAGGACTGTGAGACTTATCCTTGGCCTCAAGCCCAGGGACCGTATCTCTCCAACACTGAAATCTCTCCATTGGCCTCCCGTTGCTGCTAAGATCAAGTTCAAGACCCTCTGCATCGTCCACAAGGCCTTCTGCGGCCAGGGCCTGCACTACATCCAACTCTCTCTTCTAAAATACCTTCCTTCTCAAGCCCTTCACTCAACTACCTCCAACTCTCTGAGGGTCAGACGCTTCTCCAGGCAGAGAGTGGGGGGCGTAGATCTCTCTCCTCTGCAGGTGCCTCCCTATGGAATGGCCTCCCTGCCCCTCTCAAACTTGAGTCGGACCAACTGAAGTTCCGGAAGCAGCTCAAGACCTTCCTATTCTCCTCTGCTTTCTCTCTCTCCCTCCCCCACTGACATACCTGTTTGCCACACCACCTGGTCGCCTGGCTACCCTCTGAGCATAATGGGTACCAAGCTCCTCTATGACCAGTCTCCCCTGCACTGCCTGTGGGCCACCACACACTTAGGGGCTGTAACTGTAATCTCTACAGTCCCCTCCCTCCCTGCACTTACTCAGAGCTAAACTACCCTGGTTGCAGTTGCACAGAGCACTGCTGCCCTGATCGTACTTCCACTCCCTGACCCTCTACCTGACCCTTCTCCTTCTCCTTTCCCCCTGCACTTTGGCGCTGTCGCACTTGCACGATCTGAAAGTCACAAGGCCTCGTAAGATACAAATAAGATCATTTGTATTGTCCTCCCTTTGTCTTCCCTCCCTCGTCTTGTCGCACCTAGAAACACTTGTGTACAGGCGTGTTATAAATCACTTATCATATCATATCATATTATATCAAGCCTAGACAAACATATTCCAATAAAAGTTTTAGGCTCTTTGAACTAAGATAAAGATTACTGAATTATACAAGAGCCTTTTATTACTGAAGTTAGAAAAAAAAGGAAACAACTTTGACCCGGAATGAAAACAGAAGTTGTCAATGCTAAATTGACATTATGAAACGATTGATTGCACACGATAAGAGTCAATATTATGAGTGTCTGCTCTCTACAATTCTAGACTCCTATGGCTTTAAAAAGTAATTGCGACATAATATGTGTGTAATGTGTTACTGATGTTTATTGAGCTCAGGAAAACTCCTGAACAGATTAAAGCTCACAGTGGGGACACTCCTTTAAGAAACACATTGATGAACCCCAAAGATCTTTCCAACTTTCGTCCAATTTCAAATCTACTGATTGTAGGTAAGTCCACATGCCGCGGACGCAGAGTGCTATGAGTCCAGTTACTGAAGTGGATTCCTGTTTCAGCACGAAAGGGCTTTGGAGACGCACCTTCCACTTTACAAACACTCAATTCAACACGGAGTGCAGACGCAGGGTGCTATGAGTGCAGGTACTGCAGTTAGGGCTGGAGCACCATTATTTCACGTAAAGGTAAGCAAATCCTTACCTGATGAAATAAGCCTCAAAAATCACTATCTACGAAGTTGGGCCCGGGTAATATCTCAAGGTCTGTGGGATGTCGTATGCGCAGTCAGCACGCTTTAATGTAAAAAGTGCATCCATAACCATACACATATAGACATTCTGGTTTGTGCAGTTGGAGGAGAGCCTAATGATATGGACAATTCACAAGTCAGGATGTAATATGGTTCCAGAAGGTGAAGTCCTGGAACCTCCCAAAATACAAATGGTGTGAGGAAAGGCTTAGCACCTTTAGAGATGGGGGAAATGACTGAGATTTTTCAAGCACTCCCCACTTTGACACTTGCACAAGTACACAAATTAACAGAAAACAAAGATAGACCATTAAATGAAATCGAAGACTAATTTATTCAGTTGTGTAACAGTCTTGAAAAAGAGGGAAGTAATGAAGATTTGAGATCGTTATCTAACACCCATTCCCTTTTTGAGGTCTCCTCCCCTGGTTTTCAGGAAAGGACCATTAAGAATAAGACGAAGGCATGCAATTTATTTGCACAGTCCATGATAGCTTTGGGTCTAAATGAAACATTGGGAAAAGATATGGGGAACGCCATGAAAGACTCCCCTTCAGCCTCTGCTCAACTGCCTGCCTTGCATGCTATCCTTCAATCTTTCGTGCGTCTATATGACGTAATACGAGAAGACATGAAAGCCCACTCTGCTATGAAGAAAGATACTCTGATCCTTGATCAGGACCAGAGATTCTTCAGGGTGTGTAATCCCCCAAATCAAATCGACCCGGGAGCCTGCTCCCCACATACAATGATGATCAGAAAGAAGTTACTTCAGTCATGGTCCTGTCTGGAAAGTCCCCACAGACACCTGCAAAGGATCTATCGCGGGTGTTCGTCTCTCCTGAGGAAAGGGTGACAGTTTCACCCGAGTGTCTCCAGAGAGAGTCATGGACAGGAAATTGGAGGTGGGTGGAAAGAGAAGAAATACGACCAGCAAGTCAGGCAAGTCAGGCAAGAAAGAAAGAAAGGCTCAAGGAAATTCATTCACAAGTTGAATATAGAAGCAAATGACATCATGGTGATTCCAGGATAAATAACAACGCAGGCTCTACCAAAGGGGGATAAATCAAGACAAATTCTAAATACAAAAGAAAGAAAACAAAAAATGTTGTACACTCATCGGCTTGATACTACCATTGCTATCAAGGAAAGAGTCACAGAAGGTGGTGAGGTACCCATACAGGGAGTGTATGACCAGTCTAATACTGAATTGACTGCTGTACATGAAATCAAGGTTAACGAGCAGATAGTGCAGAGTCCGAATATAAAAGTGAAAACTGGGAAAAATGTCCCCTTGAAGCAAAAGAAAGACACAACAAATATGGAAAAAATATACAGAAAGGCAATATAGGTGCTAAATTTGATCAGTTGCTGCATCTGAGAAAGGATGGCCTAAAATAGGGTTTCCCAACTCCAGGCCTCGAGGGCCAGATCCATAACGAGTCAGGCAGTAGTCGTAAAGTAGTCGTAAAATTGGTGGTAACTGAGTTACCACTACGCCAAATTATGAGTTTGTGTATTGAGTGGACGATTTACCTCAGCAAAACCCTGGATGTAAATCATCCCACTCAACACCGAAAACTCTTTGGTAATTCCGCCGCAGTGATTCCACAAAAAAAAGCTTCATTGGGTCCAACGGAACGAATATAAATGGGGAATTCCACCTGACCAAGTGGCGGTAACCGTAATTCCTCAGGGCTATTTGTTGGAGGATTTCCCTCAGATGTTCGGCCTAACTCGAAATGAGGCCCAATGATTCTAACTGTATGCAACTTTTTCCTTATAGGTGATTTTGGAAAAAGGGCCATCTGTTTTGAACAAATCTTCCTGGATCTTAACAGATCTACTCTCCTTCAGTTATTTCCATTGATCCCTTCATAACGAACCATAGTTTGCAGACAATGAGAACGTGGATTGGGTGACAGAATATCTACAGTCAAAATTCATTCACAAACTCATTTTAAATGAATTGGATATTTTTATTTCTTTTGGTATTGATATTTAAGAGTGGGATGACCAACGGGGAAAGTAAATGAACTATTGAGAAGACGGTCTAAAAGTCGTCACGGAGGGAAAACTGATAAGAAGAATAACATTGTAATAAAATGCTCTATAAATGATGAAGGCGATAGGAAGGGTTGTTTGTTCTCGGAGAGCAAGGAATTGGTCTTGGGTTTCTAGTGCACTTGTAACAAATCCGAAGAACTGTTGAGTCTATAATATGCCCACCTCAAGGAGTCCTGGAATTCTCATGGTTTTCCTAGTTTCTTCAATGTATTTCCAGGGAGGTTTATTTGGCCAGGATACCAGTTTTTTTCTTTCCAAGAAGTATACCACATTCTGCTCCTATTATTGATGGATACTCCTTTTTGAAAAAGTCCTCCAAGGGACTCAGGGGAAGATCCCATGGTGGCCTTCTAATAGGTGCAGAAAGTGCCTGGGGTTGTAAGGCTAGGGAGTGTCATACCAGTTGTAATGCGGTTTTAGCATGCATTTGAAATGAGACGATTGCCACCGTCTTCTAATCAGCTTATAATGGAATCCCTTCTCTACTATGGAGGGTGAATTGTTCCAATCCCTTGACCTGCTCCTTGCCGAATGGTATAATGCTACTGATTCAAGTCATAATCAAATTATATTTTAATCATGGGAGATTTAAACGGTACGTGTTATGACCAGCCAAATGGGACGAACGGTGAGGGAAAAATAGGGGTGCCCTACCAGGATTATTGTAGAGGGTTAAACTGGTCTAGACTGATGGAAAGCTGGCACATTTTTAAATTCAATGGGAATGTACTTTAGGATATCCCTGGAAGACCTATGTGAAGAAAGGGACTTAGTGCCTCGATCATAGTCTATGTATTTGGTTCTAATCACTAATGCCTTCGTGATCCAAGATAATACCCTAAATTACCACCCACATTTAGTCCTAAAATACAAATTTCAAACAAAGGATCCTGATTCCTCTACATTGTTGGCAGACGTTGAAATCAAACAACTGAGAAACTAGAGTTCAGTGGACAGCTTGTAGAAGAGATATATTCCTTACAAAGCTGATAGGACTCAAGACGAGAGGGTATTCTCGATTGTAAATTACAGCTGGGTGACGGACACCCTACTAAGGACATTGCACAGTATTAGGCACAATTCTACAGAAATGTGATAGGGAAGTAAGTCTAATAAAAATGGGAGTTTAGAAGAGTGCTAAACAAGAGACGATGCTCTAATAGAGGAGGAGAAAGCTGTTACAGACAAAATGAAAAAATGCAATTATAAAATCGCAGGTCAACCATTTGTTAAGCATGTTTGGTGAACATTCTAAAAAACAGAAACAGACACACTTTGATTCAGATAATTTACTGAGTTGGATTAGATCGCCGGAGGAGTTAGAAATTGAAAAGACAATTGATTCAAGAACTCAAGATGGGCTTTCCAACCTAGTCTTGAAAGAAAACCTTTCTTTTTGGGTAAACTGCTCCCACCGTTAATTCCTGAAATTATAAGGAAAGGCAGATTTCCTAGTTCATGGCACAACAGTTATCCGGTGCTCATATACAATCCGAGCTGGCCAACTATCAACTCATCACCCTCCTTGATTCCACTAGCAAGGTTTTTGTCTCTTGGATATTAACCTACATGGAGGAGTAGAGTAATAAAACTGGCATATTATCTCTCTTCCAAGCAGGCATTATAAATAGACTAAGGATGACGATAAATGGTCTGAACTTAACTCTTTTTGATCAAATAGGCAAGAAGCAAAGTAGGCCGTCTGCTTTATTCGATTTATGAAGATCTAAGTGCTGCATTTGATTGTGTGGATTGACATCATTTATGGAAAAAACTGTATGGTTGGGGTATACCAAAGGGACTTTTAGAGATCATTTTTTTAGTTGCATTCGGATACTGAATTAAGGTTTGACTAAACTCACAAATCACTCTTTGAAGGGAAATTAAAACTGGTGTAGGTTTATGCCAGGGCTGCGTCCTAGCCCCCACATTGTTTAACTTTTACATATCAGGAGCTAGGAAAGTGACATCATTTCCTTCCTAAATTAGGAGATCAAGATAGCGGAGCTCTTATTTGTGCAGATGGCATTGTGGTACTCGATTGTACGAAAGTGGGATTACAGAGATCATTGGACCGGCTGTCCATGGATATCCATGAGAATAACTTAAAGATCAATATTTACAAAACAGCAGTCATGATAATGGATCAAAATAATTACTAGGAACTAATTGGAATATGGCGAGACAAAGCTTAAATGTGAAACACTTTTGGACATACCTGCGGTTTTTGATTTCCAGTAAACGTGAGTCAAAGTCAGTTTGTTTTTAAAGTTCTTCAAAATACACTATATCCTCTGACAGCGCAAATGAGAAAAATTAAAACTAAATGCTGTTAATCTCTCTAGTCCTGATGCTGAACTTTTATAAGGCAAAGATCATTCCATCCATTACATATGCCTGAGAAATGATGGAGGGAATTGAAGAGAAACATTGGAGTCTTTTGGAAGGTCACATATGGAAGAAAACCTTGAATGTACCCATGGCCATCCCGATTGCTCTGCTTCGTGTTGAGTTAGGTATCTAATCTCTTCATTCAGTGGTGATGTTTAAAAACGGATGCAGACAATTTTAAACCCTGTGAGGGGATCTCTTTTTGAGGTCCTGAATGTCATCTTGAAGAAGACTAAGCTCCCCCGTCATTGTGAATTGTTTTTTCAGAAAACCTCATCGTATTAGATGAAATTGGGGCTTCTAAAGAGCTCCCAATTATTAATCCTAGAAAGGTTAAATGGCTACTAAGGATTTATGATTGGACGAAACAGAATGATCTTCTGAGTGAATGTTTATTTATTCATTTGTATAGCGCTCCTAACCCAAAGCTATCGGGGCGCAATATAAATTATGTTTAGAATATTGTAATATTATAAGGATATGTAATACTGTGACTGAATATGTAAAAAAAACTACTAGATAAACGATTTAGAGTGCTTTTTCTGCAATTCGATCTGAATGTGCTTTATAAATTAGAGGTAGCAGGACCCCGTAGAGGCAAACCCAAGGCGTTAAGAAGAATTGGCCGGTGCAAACAAGAGGATAATACCGAAACCTGGGAACAAGGTTTGTCAGGAAGCAAGAGCAATTCTTAGGGCATCTTGTTGATGACATGGGTTGTGTGTTTCTAGATAGTTTGTGGTTCTGCATTTTGAATGGCGATTCCATGCCGCTACAGTGTGTTTCTATCAGAGCTATATATGAGCTTTTAGGTGAAAATGGAAATGTTTATTTCTGATACTATATGTTTATTATTGTAAACCATAAATACTTAATACATTTTTTTTTAAGTCCCCACATTGGGCCTCATTCCGAGTACGGCGCTAACCAATGGCGCTATTAACGCCTTGGTTGACGCCGTACCCGGACCGGCAGCGCCTTGGTGGTTGGCGGAATTACCGCCCCATTCCAAGGTTGGCGGGGCGGTAATTCCCCAATCCCCATTTACCCTTCCCCATTCCCATTCTTGCCCCATAGGGCATAATGGGAGTGGGGAAGGCGTCAATTACGCCACCGTAAATTACGGTGGCGTAATTAACATCAAGGTCCCTTAGCGCCATGGTATTTAACGCCTGCTAAAAGCAGGTGTTAAAAGCACCATGGCGCTAAGGGAACTCGGAGTATGGCGGTAAGGGATTACCGCCACCGCTCTCGTTAGCGGTGGCCGCTATCCCTTACCGCCATACTCGGAATGAGGCCCATTTTCTAAGTGGCTTCATAATGGAACCACAGCCTGAGGCTATCGGTCTTCCTAGTGGTTTTCCTGCACCCTTCTGTATATTAGGGAGGGGATGTTAAGTTGGAATACCTGGTTTGTCAACATTCAAGCATTCATATTCCTACCGGTTTATCCACTAAGACTTAAATCTAACAGGAGCGCCAGGATGGTGCTTGTGGGGTCTTTAACAAGTTGCGTGGAGTGTTGTGCATTATTTAGGGGGTCCAAGACCATGCCCTCATATTATACCCTCGTCATGATGACAATAGCACCCCCTGTATCTGCTGGGTGAGTCTTTAGCAACCTTAGCGCCTGATGTTCTTTATTGGAAAGATTCTTGGCTACATGTTTCGGGTGATCCCTAAGCTGATTGATCTCACTTAACACACATTTTCCTAAAGTAATGACCTTAGCGGAAGCAGCATTTCTCCGGGGGAGTGAATGTGGAACTTTTTTTTCAAACCTGTACCACTGCTCACTTCTACTGCCATTCTATCCTGAAAGAAATCATTCTTTGAAAACATCATTTCCATTCCACAGATAAATGAAACCAATCTATTTGATTGGTTGGTACAAAGGTCAGTCCCTTGTTAAGAAGTCATATTTTGAATGGGTCAAGGATGGGATTTGTAAGACTAAAAATCAGTAATTCCCCCATAGATTTTCTGACGGTGTCTACTGACACGCTCAGCACCCACCCTGTGGTGGCATAAGGCAGGATCATAGGTCATATGTGCATTCCTGACAGCTGCTGGAACACAAAGTGAGAGTAGGCAGAGGTGGTGTTTTAACTGTATGACCTGTGCTACAATTTCTAATAATTGTGGGATCTAGTCAGCCTTGTGGCACTATAAACTTTAAATATAAGGCATGCCTGGTTTTGGCACCATGGCTACTAAAGTCACACAATTATACAGCCATGTAAATTTGATATTATATAAGGGTGAGCACTGTAAGCAGGGCTACAACTATAAAAAGTCATATGTATATTAGCCAACTGGATTGGATATCTCAACAAGTACCATGTGGGACAATGGCCAGCAAGCTGCCTCTTTGATCCTCCTGCGGGAAGGGCAATACCTTCCTCACAAGGCAGAGGACCCCTCCCCAGGAAGTCCCCTTGAACAAGTGCTTCAAAGGTGCCCCACTCACATAACAATTATACACTCACTCTAGGATGATGATCACTTTGAAGTTAGCAGACATGGAATGGTGTGGAGTGTGAGCAGCCAGAGGACAGTGGTAGGTTAAAAGAGGGGTACCATCATCTTGGTTTCTGGCTGGGCTCTCTACAACCTCATGCCTCCTGAGGACAAGACGTTCTGTGTTTGATATAAATATGCAAACCCCACTTATTACAACAGACTGGATTGAACCCATTACAGGAGGCTTGCTCTGGACCTATCACCTGTGACATTTTGTTTTTGTAAGCAGGGGACCTCTAATCCCTAAATGAAGAAAGATTCACTGGACCTATGTTGGAAATACAGCCTATTCCAAAGTTCTCTTCCATAGAGGTGAAGGCAGACAGCAATCGAGGCAGAGGCACACTCTGCTCCCCAACTATCCCAAGGGAACTGTAGGCGGGAAACAGCGGAGGCCTCTCTGATGTCTGTTGCACTGGAATCATGATTCTGGCCACTGGAGGTAAAGTACCCCTTTTAGGTTTGTAGCTAACTTCCTAATGTGGAAGCAGTGAACTGAAGGACTTGCCTTGTCCTGGAGACCCTAGATTGGGGCAATCAACAACCCAGAAGCAGTTCAAGATGTCTGTGAGCCACCGGCTAAACCATGCTTGACACACCTCGGCCGGCAATGGGACAAACGGTGCTGATTTTGACAAGCTTCGAAATGCCTGCTGCCATTTGAGCCATCCAGATGCCGACTCTACCCATTTCGGCGGATGGCATCGATCAATCTGAATGTGGCTCGACACCATGGGTGCAATAGATTTGCACGCTGACTTGACCTGCTAGAATCCATCAACTCGCCCGTCTCAAACACCAACTCGATCCCAGGAAAATCATTGTTTTACAGCCACTTCTACCACCGACCCAAACCGTTGGAAGCCGTTGTCTCAACCGTCTCGAAAGCCGACTTGACTCAATGGGAGCCCGCATATGGAACCGGATCTATGCTGACTTGCCACTGTGACCACACTAATCTAAATGTCTCAACATCGGTTCACCCACAACAGAAGCGCCTTTAAGCACTGCTCAATGCTGTTGGGCACCCAGTAACAGTTACTAGGATATTTTGAAAAGGCCCTGTCACACTGGCCCTTTTTAAAACACCATAAAGCCCCACTTTTATTCCTTCCAAAGACATATCCTTCAACATTGCATCCAAGTCTCTTGCCTGAACACTCCCGTTATCAACGTAGAGTTCCCTTTCAAAGTTCTGCATTCTCTGTGTTATTCTTTTGCAGGTGTGCGTCTTTTTAGTGTTTTTGATTATTTGACTGCATTGATTGTTTATCAAAACCCCTTTTGTTATAGAACCTGGATCGGACATTCTTTTCTTTTGGGAACCATTGTACTAAGGTGGTTTGTGTTGCTATCATCATTATCTGCTCACACCACTTGCGAAGATATAGCCTGCCCTCACCTGACGTAATGAAAAGCGGTGAAGGAGGTATACCTGTTGGGCTGTGCCTGTTTCACCTTTATGCTTGGGATCACTGTTGGTTTAGTGGTGGAGTGGGGCTGAGTAGGCAATTTGGCCAGTGCTCATCCCTGCACTCCTGTACATCACACTTACAGATGTACACCTTTGCATGGATGGCTTTAAAAAAGGTTTCTTCCTCTTGAGGGTCCTGAGGAGACTTGATCCCTTTCCTAGCTTCCCCGGTAGGGCCCGTACTACCATCATGTCTCTATATGGCTCCTACACCATGAATAGAACTGTAGCAGCACTTCTTTGTGGCTGCTAAATCATGAGTAGGACAGTGCCAGCACTTCTCTGGACATCGTCTACACCATTAATAGAACCGTGTCAGAACTATGAACAGCCACTACGAGATAAACTAGGCAATATCAGCACTTCGTTGAGGCCGTCCCAAAAAGTCCCAAACAGACCCAGAGGAACTGGAGTCAGTCCAAACCAGATCCAATGACGGATGGCAACATCCAGCTCTATAATCATTCAAATTAAACCGGGACAACTTACAATCATTCAAATCTTGTGACTCTCAGTGTGTTAATAAGAAACAATTGCTTAAGTACTGCAAACACGTCATCTATGATGTCATAACATCATCATGGATTGCAAAATCTACGGTGATTGGTTAGTGGGTTTAGCTACATATAGATTATGTAGGGGGTAAAACATTTCATTGGGTTACACTTATTTGATGGCTCCACCTGGACCCACCCGTATATTGATAAAAGTGAGACTACATCATATCTACAGTAAATCATTGGTTGGCCTAATATTTGATGGGCGGCATGACACTAAGGGTTTTGATAGGTTGGCTTCTTGCTAACCAACCTTGGACACTTGATAGGTTGTCAAGATATGTGCCAGACAGAGAGTATTGGGAGAGAGGCCCATGGACTGTCCTTTGTTCAATTAAAAAAAGTACCCCATCCCTCTTTCTCAGGCCATGAGACTGGGCAATCTCTTTGAACTTGACCTTGCAGGCATCTCGTGTCTGTGTGAGCTGTTAGGGAGTATCGCAGGTGCTCTATCTATGTTGGCATCTAATGAATAGTCTGTGTTCTTCACTTGTAGGCCATGTGCTGAAAGACCGTGTATGAAATGTAATGACCTTCTATTTATTGAGATTTTAGGTAATATTAACGTGTGTATTGGGTTTTCTGTTTCCACCAGGGACACACTTGAGTTATTCTGCATGGAGACTTTAGGCTTACTGTGCTACTGCAACTGGCTAACAAAGATGGGTTGTATACTTATAAAACTTTAATTAATCTGAGAGCATCCTGCTTGCGTCTTGGAAACTGCTATCTCGTACCTTTGTTCCGCTGTTCCCATCCTCCCTTATTTCCCTTTACCCTTAGCAGTAATTTTCTGCTACCATCTGAGCTCTACACGGATCTGTATTTCTCTGGATTCAGCTTTTTGAGTTTTCCCCAGGTTCTGAGGCACGTGCTAATTTAAAAGCATGCTGTGGCTTCCATTTTTAAGAAGATGGCTGCCCAATAATTCTCTTGTTTCTATTTTAGTGAGCTATATTTGTACAACGTTCATGTTGCATTCAATGTATACATTGGACATGTTAGTTTTCTTCATGTCTGTGGATGCTATGTTAATATTCTTCATGTATAAATGCATATACTACCTAGTGAAGGTGTTCGTCATAGGGAGTGCATGTTTACTTTGTGTCTGATACATGCGCTTATTCTTGTTACAACGTTACTTAGAATGCTTTTACCATCCTCATCCTAGATCATTTCTATATCCTGCTGTACCGGCCTGGGAAAAGGGCGGTACCTTTCTCTCAGTGAGTAACGTTTCACACCTGTGCGGTATTGGGACGGGGCGGGGTAGAAGCTATGGATGACGTATTCATCAGCCTCCCAACAACTTCTATACTCACCTCCAACTACTGCTATACCATTGATAACACAGATACAGATGCTTCTGCATGGCTGCCACACTTTACCAGAACAATGCCAGCACTTCTCTGCACCACCGCTATACTGTTAATATAAACGTAACAGCACTTCTCTACCTGACTACTATACAATTAGTAGGACATTACCAGCATTTCCCTGCACAGCAGCTATACTAGGACAATAGCAGCTCTCTGCATAGCCGCTACACTTTTAATGAAAAAGTAGCAGCACTTCTCTGTGTGGCTGCTATACCATTACAAGCTAGCACTAGCACTTCTTGTCACAACTACCATATTATAAATATAAAAGTAGCAGCACTTCTGTGTACAGCTGCTATCTTTTAGTAGCACAGCAACTTCAATTCTCTGCTCAGCTGCTACATTATTAATATAAAAGCAGAAGCACTTCTCTGCATTGTGGTTATACCATTACTAGGACAGCAGCAGCACCTCTCTAAATGGCTGTTGTACGATACATATAACAGTACCAGCACATAACTGTGCAGCTGCTATTCTATTAATATAAATGTAGCTGCACTTTTATACACAGCTGCAATGCCATCACTAGGACAGTACCAGCACTTCTATGTATAAGAGTAGCAGCACATATCTGCCCAGCTGCTATAACGGTAACAGGACAGCACCAGCACTACTCTGCACAACCGCTATTCTATTAGTATAACAGCACCAGCACTTCTCTGCACTGCTGCTATGCTGGAAACAAAAAATGGCAGCACTTCTCTGCACGGCCACTATACTATTACTAGGACAGCAGCAACATCTCTCTAAACTGCTGTTTTTATGATGAATATAACATTAAAAGCACTTCCCTGCACAGTCACTATTCTATTATTATAACAGTACCAGCACTTCTCTGCACAGCCACTATTTTATTAATATAAGAGTAGCAGCACTTCTCTTGACAGCCCCTTTTCTATTAGTATAACAGTACCAGCACTGCTCTGAACAGCCGCTATTCTATTAGTATAACAGTACCAGCACTTCTCTGCACAGCCACTATTCTATTACTATAAGAGTAGCAACACTTCTCTTGACAGCCACTATTCTATTAGTATAACAGTACCAGCACTTCTCTGCACAACCGCTATTCTATTAGTATAACAGTACCAGCACTTCTCTGCACATCCACTATTCTATTAGTATAACAGTACCAACACTTCTCTGCACAGCTGCTATTCTATTAGTATAACAGTACCAGCACTTCTCTGCACAGCTGCTATTCTATTAGTATAACAGTACCAGCACTTCTCTGCACAGCCGCTATTCTATTAGTATAACAGTACCAACACTTCTCTGCACAGCTGCTATTCTATTAGTATAACAGTACCAGAACTTCTCTGTACAGCCACTATTCGATTAGTATAACAGTACCAGCACTTCTCTGCACTGATGCTATGCTGGAACTAAAAAATGGCAGCACTTCTCTGCACGGCTGCTATACCATTACTAGGACAGCAGCAGCATCTCTCTAAACGGCGGTTTGAATGATGAATATGACAGTTCCAGCACTTCTCTGTACTGTACAGCCATTGTTCTATTACTATAACAGTACCAGCACTTCTCTGCACAGCCACTATTCGATTAATATAAGAGCAGCAGCACTTCTCTCCACTGATGCTATACCATCACTAGGACAGCAGCAGCATCTCTCTAAACGGCGGGTTGAATGATGAATATGACAGTTCCAGCACTTCTCTGTACAGCCATTGCTCTATTACTATAACAGTGCCAGCACTTCTCTGTACAGCCATTGTTCTATGACTATAACAGTACCAGCACTTCTCTGCACAGCCATTGTTCTATTAGTATAACAGTACCAGCACTTCTCTGCACAGCCATTGTTCTATGACTATAACAGTACCAGCACTTCTCTGGACAGCCATTGTTCTATTACTATAACAGTACCAGCACTTCTCTGCACAGCCATTGTTCTATGACTATAACAGTACCAGCACTTCTCTGCACAGCCATTGTTCTATTACTATAACAGTACCAGCACTTCTCTGCACAGCCATTGTTCTATGACTATAACAGTACCAGCACTTCTCTGCACAGCCATTGTTCTATGACTATACCAGTACCAGCACTTCTCTGCACAGCCATTGTTCTATTATTATAACAGTACCAGCACTTCTCTGCACAGCCTTTGTTCTATTAGTATAACAGTACCAGCACTTCTCTGCACAGCCATTGTTCTATGACTATAACAGTTCCAGCACTTCTCTGTACAGCCATTGTTCTATGACTATAACAGTACCAGCACTTCTCTGCACAGCCATTGTTCTATGACTATAACAGTACCAGCACTTCTCTGCACAGCCATTGTTCTATGACTATAACAGTACCAGCACTTCTCTGCACAGCCATTGTTCCATGACTATAACAGTACCAGCACTTCTCTGCACAGCCATTGTTCCATGACTATAACAGTACCAGCACTTCTCTGCACAGCCATTGTTCCATGACTATAACAGTACCAGCACTTCTCTGCACAGCCATTGTCCAGCACTTCTCTGCACAGCCATTGTTCTATGACTATAACAGTACCAACACTTCTCTGCACAGCCATTGTTCTATGACTATAACAGTACCAGCACTTCTCTGCACAGCCATTGTTCTATGACTATAACAGTACCAGCACTTCTCTGCACAGCCATTGCTCTATGACTATAACAGTACCAGCACTTCTCTGCACAGCCATTGTTCTATTAGTATAACAATACCAGCACTTCTCTGCACAGGCTTTGTTCTATTAGTATAACAGTCCAGTAATTCTCCATACATACGCGCACCCCGAAGTTAGTTCGGAACCCCGGCTGCGCATACACATCCCTAAATCCAACACCCGATCTCACCTCTGCGTGGTGATTTGGGTGCGCAAGTGTCAATGCGCCTGCATTTGGATTGCAGATAAAATGAGGGCTTTGCGTGGCCATTTCCCTGCCGAGAGGTTGCGTGGTGGGCTCCATTAATATGTATCATTCTGCAAAATAATGAGCGTACAATGTACTGCCTGTGGGCCGTCTCTTGTAGCGCCCACATTTTAGCTTGGTCTTCCTCATTTTATGAATTCCGCCCCCTTCCCTGCCCTCTGTGCAAGCCTTGCCCATGCTCTGTGTGGTGTCTCATGCAAGGCAACCGGCCGCTCACAGAGATGTACCAGCCTGCGTGAAGTCCACGCAAAGAACGAAACAAATGCTGCGCAGCCGATTCCATAAATCGACAAACGGGACTTTGCATGCAGATTGGATCGCAAAGTCCCTATTTTCCGCAGAGATCATTCTATGAACCGGGCCCTTAATGTATAAGCAGCTGCACTTCTTTGCACAGCTGCTATACTGTAACTACAAGAGTAGCAGCACTTCTCTACACAGCCACTATAATATTAATGTATAAGTAGCTGCACTTCTTTGCACAGCTGCTAAACTATACTATTAATATACAAGTAGCAGCATTTCTCTACACACCCACTACACTATTAATGTATAAGTAGCTGCACTTCTTTGCACAGCTGCTATACTGTAACTACAAGAGTAGCAGCACTTCTCTACACAGCCACTATAATATTAATGTATAAGTAGCTGCACTTCTTTGCACAGCTGCTAAACTATACTATTAATATACAAGTAGCAGCATTTCTCTACGCAGCCGCTACACTATTAATGTATAAGTAGCTGCACTTCTTTGCACAGCCGCGATACTGTAACTATCAGAGTAGCAACATTTCTCTACACAGCCACTATACTATTAATGTATAAGTAGCTGCACTTCTTTGCACATCTGCTATACTATTAATATACAAGTAGCAGCATTTCTCTACACAGCCGCTATATCGTAACTATAAGAGTAGCAGCATTTCTCTACACAGCCATTACACTATTAATGTATATGTAGCTGCACTTCTTTGCACAGCCGCTATACTATTAATATATAAGTAGCAGCATTTCGCTACACAGCCGCCATGCTATTAATGTATATGTGGCTGCACTTCTTTGCACAGCTGCTATACTATTAATATACAAGTAGCAGCATTTCTCTACACAGCCACTATACTATTAATGTATAAGTAGCTGCACTTCTTTGCACAGCCGCGATACTGTAACTATCAGAGCAGCAACATTTCTCTACACAGCCACTATACTATTAATGTATATGTAGCTGCACTTCTTTGCACAGCCGCGATACTATTAATGTATAGGGAGATGCACTTCTTTGCACAGCCGCTATATCGTAACTATAAGAGTAGCAGCATTTCTCTACACAGCCACTATACTATTAATGTATATGTAGCTGCACTTCTTTGCACAGCCGCTATACTATTAATGTATAGGGAGATGCACTTCTTTGCACAGCCGCTATATCGTAACTATAAGAGTAGCAGCATTTCTCTACACAGCCGCCATGATATTAATGTATAAGTAGCTGCACTTCTTTGCACAGCCGCTATACTATTAATATATATGTAGCAGCATTTCTCTACACAGCCGCTATACTATTAATGTATAGGGAGATGCACTTCTTTGCACAGCCGCTATATCGTAACTATAAGAGTAGCAGCATTTCTCTACACAGCCGCTATACTATTAATGTATTAGTAGCTGCACTTCTTTGCACAGCTGCTAAACTATACTATTAATATACAAGTAGCAGCATTTCTCTACACAGCCGCTATACTATTAATGTATAAGTAGCTGCACTTCTTTGCACAGCCGCGATACTGTAACTATCAGAGTAGCAACATTTCTCTACACAGCCACTATACTATTAATGTATAAGTAGCTGCACTTCTTTGCACAGCTGCTATACTATTAATATACAAGTAGCAGCATTTCTCTACATAGCCGCTATATCGTAACTATAAGAGTAGCAGCATTTCTCTACACAGCCATTACACTATTAATGTATAAGTAGCTGCACTTCTTTGCACAGCCGCGATACTGTAACTATCAGAGTAGCAACATTTCTCTACACAGTCATTACACTATTAATGTATATGTAGCTGCACTTCTTTGCACAGCCGCTATACCATTAATATATAAGTAGCAGCATTTCGCTACACAGCCGCCATGCTATTAATGTATAAGTAGCTGCACTTCTTTGCACAGCCGCGATACTGTAACTATCAGAGCAGCAACATTTCTCTACACAGCCACTATACTATTAATGTATATGTAGCTGCACTTCTTTGCACAGCCGCGATACTATTAATGTATATGTAGCTGCACTTCTTTGCACAGCCGCGATACTATTAATATATAAGTAGCAGCATTTCTCTACACAGCCGCCATGCTATTAATGTATAAGTAGCTGCACTTCTTTGCACAGCCGCTATACTATTAATGTATATGTAGCTGCACTTCTTTGCACAGCCACGATACTATTAATGTATTGGGAGATGCACTTCTTTGCACAGCCGCTATATCGTAACTATAAGAGTAGCAGCATTTCTCTACACAGCCACTATACTATTAATGTATAAGTAGCTGCACTTCTTTGCACAGCGCTATATTGTAACTATAAGAGTAGCAGCATTTCTCTACACAGTCGCTATACTATTAATGTATAAGTAGCTGCACTTCTTTGCACAGCTGTTACATTGTAACTATAAGAGTAGCAGCATTTCTCTACACAGCCACCATGCTATTAATGTATTAGTAGCTGCACTTCTTTGCACAGCTGTTATATTGTAACTATAAGAGTAGTACCATTTCTCTACACAGGCACCATGCTATTAATGTATAAGTAGCTGCACTTCTTTGCACAGCTGTTATATTGTAACTATAAGAGGAGTACCATTTCTCTACACAGGCACCATGCTATTAATGTATAAGTAGCTGCACTTCTTTGCACAGCCGCTATACTATTAATATATGTAGCAGCATTTCTCTACACAGGCACCATGCTATTAATGTATAAGTAGCAGCACTTCTTTGCACAGCTGTTACATTGTAACTATAAGAGTAGCAGCATTTCTCTACACAGCCACCATGCTATTAATGTATTAGTAGCTGCACTTCTTTGCACAGCTGTTATATTGTAACTATAAGAGTAGTACCATTTCTCTACACAGCCACCATGCTATTAATGTACAAACAGCTGCACTTCTTTGCACAGCCGCTATTTATTTATTTAGTTATTTGTGCATTTGGAAAGCACTCAAAACCCATAGGCATCTAGGCGCTGGAACTTTAGGAGATTGTTTACAATTAGTGCTTCGTTAATGCAGTTACAGTTGGACACATGGAATTACAGTTAGCATAGTTACAGTTTTGTGCTTCCATCAAACAGTCACACTTAGGCGTATACGATTGCAGTTAATCAACATCATAAAGTACATTATTTCCTTGGCGGTTGGCAAATACATCAGGGTGTGGCAGACAGACTGTACAGTGACCATAGGGAAGTGTCGCTCCTCAGTTGTGTAGGGAGGGTGTTCGACAGTTTAGCTGTGATTACAGGGAAACTTGAACCACCTGCTTTCTGTCTTCCATATCTTGGCGTTGCAATACGGTTAGTATATGAGGACCGTGTTGGTCTGTTGGACTGAATTTTGCTGATCTGGTTGCTAAGGTAGGCAGTTGTGTTGTCGGTGAGACATTTATGGGTGAGGGTGAGGATTTTGAATGTAATCCTCTCTTGGACTCGGAGCCAGTGGATATCACGTCTGGTAGATGAGATGGGTTCATTGTAACTAAAAAAGAGTAGCAGCATTTCGCTACACAGCCGCTATCCAATTAATGTATAAGTAGCTGCACTTCTCTGTACAGCTGCTATACTGTAACTATAAGAGTAGCAGCATTTCTCTACACAGCCGCAATACTATTAATGTATAAGTAGCTGCACTTCTTTGCACAGCTGATATTTTGTAACTATAAGAGTAGCAGCATTTCTCTCCACAGCCTCTATACTATTAATGTATAAGCAGCAGCATTTTTCTACACAGCCGCTATACTATTAATGTATAAGTAGCTGCACTTCTTTGCACAGCGCTATATTGTAACTATAAGAGTAGCAGCATTTCTCTACACAGCCGCAATACTATTAATGTATAAGTAGCTGCACTTCTTTGCACAGCTGATATTTTGTAACTATAAGAGTAGCAGCATTTCTCTCCACAGCCGCTATACTATTAATGTATAAGCAGCAGCATTTTTCTACACAGCCGCTATACTATTAATGTATAAGTAGCTGCACTTCTTTGCACAGCCGCTATATTGTAACTATAAGAGTAGCAGTTTTTCTCTACACAGCCGCAATACTATTAATGTTTAAGTATCTGTGAGACTTATCCTTGGCCTCAAGCCCAGGGACCGTATCTCTCCAACACTGAAATCTCTCCACTGGCCTCCCGTTGCTGCTAAGATCAAGTTCAAGACCCTCTGTATCGTCCACAAGGCCTTCAGCGGCCAGGGCCTGCACTACATCCAACTCTCTCTTCTAAAATACCTTCCGTCTCAAGCCCTTCACTCAACTACCTCCAACTCTCTGAGGGTCAGACGCTTCTCCAGGCAGAGAGTGGGGGGCGTAGACCTCTCTCCTCTGCAGGTGCCTCCCTCTGGAATGGCCTCCCTGCCCCTCTCAAACTTGAGTCGGACCAACTGAAGTTCCGGAAGCAGCTCAAGACCTTCCTATTCTCCCCTGATTTCTCTCTCTCCCTCCCCCACTGACATACCTGTCTGCCACACCGACTGGTCGCCTGGCTACCCTCTGAGCATAATGGGTACCAGGCTCCTCTATGACCAGTCTCCCCTGCACTGCCTGTGGGCCACCACACACTTAGGGGCTGTAACTGTAATCTCTACAGTCCCCTCCCTCCCTGCACTTACTCAGAGCTCAACTGCCCTGGTTGCAGTTGCACAGAGCACTGCTGCCCTGATCGTACTTCCACTCCCTGACCCTCTACCTGACCCTTCTCCTTCTCCTTTCCCCCTGCACTTTGGCGCTGTCGCACTTGCACGATCTGAAAGTCACAAGGCCTCGTAAGATACAAATAAGATCATTTGTATTGTCCTCCCTTTGTCTTCCCTCCCTTCGAATTGTCGCACCTAGAAACACTTGTGTACAGGCGTGTTATAAATCACTTATCATATCATATCATATTATATCAAGCCTAGACAAACATATTCCAATAAAAGTTTTAGGCTCTTTGAACTAAGATAAAGATTACTGAATTATACAAGAGCCTTTTATTACTGAAGTTAGAAAAAAAAGGAAACAACTTTGACCCGGAATGAAAACAGAAGTTGTCAATGCGAAATTGACATTATGAAACGAATGATTGCACACGATAAGAGTCAATATTATGAGTGTCTGCTCTCTACAATTCTAGACTCCTATGGCTTTAAAAAGTAATTGCGACATAATATGTGTGTAATGTGTTACTGATGTTTGTTGAGCTCAGGAAAACTCCTGAACAGATTAAAGCTCACAGTGGGGACACTCCTTTAAGAAACACATTGATGAACCCCAAAGATCTTTCCAACTTTCGTCCAATTTCAAATCTACTGATTGTAGGTAAGTCCACATGCCGCGGACGCAGAGTGCTATGAGTCCAGTTACTGAAGTGGATTCCTGTTTCAGCACGAAAGGGCTTTGGAGACGCACCTTCCACTTTACAAACACTCAATTCAACAGGGAGTGCAGACGCAGAGTGCTATGAGTGCAGGTACTGCAGTTGGGGCTGGAGCACCATTATTTCACGTAAAGGTAAGCAAATCCTTACCTGATGAAATAAGCCTCAAAAATCACTATCCACGTTGGGCCCGGGTAATATCTCAAGGTCTGTGGGATGTCGTATGCGCAGTCAGCATGCTTTAATGTAAAAAGTGCATCCATAACCATACACATATAGACATTCTGGTTTGTGCAGTTGGAGGAGTGCCTAATGATATGACAATTCACAAGTCAGGATGTAATATGGCTGCAGAGGTGAAGTCCTGGAACCTCCCAAAATACAAATGGTGTGAGGAAAGGCTTAGCACCTTTAGAGATGGGGGAAATGACCAAGTTTTTTCAAGCATTCCCCACTTTGACACTTGCACAAGTACACAAATTAAGAGAAAACAAAGATAGACCATTAAATGAAATCGAAGACTAATTTATTCAGTTGTGTAACAGTCTTGAAAAAGAGGGAAGTAATGAAGATTTGAGATCGTTATCTAACACCCATGCCCTTTTTGAGGTCTCCTCCCCTGGTTTGCAGGAAAGGACCATTAAGAATAAGACCAAGGCATGCAATTTATTTGCACAGTCCATGATAGCTTTGGGTCTAAATGAAACATTGGGAAAAGATATGGGGAACGCCATGGAAGACTCCCCTTCAGCCTCTGCTCAACTGCCTGCCTTGCATGCTATCCTTCAATCTTTCGTGCGTCTATATGACGTAATACGAGAAGACATGAAAGCCCACTCTGCTATGAAGAAAGATACTCTGATCCTTGATCAGGACCAGAGATTCTTCAGGGTGTGTAATCCCCCAAATGTGCGCATCTGCATAGAGATATTCTGTAGCCTGCTGGGTGTTTGGGACAGAAGAATGTGCGCATTTGCATAGAGATATTCTGTAGCCCGCTAGGTGTTTGGGATAGAAGAATGTGCGCATCTGCATAGAGATATTCTGTAGCCCGCTGGGTGTTTGCGACAGAAGAATGTGCGCATCTGCATAGAGATATTCTGTAGCCCACTAGGTGTTTGGGATAGAAGAATGTGCGCATCTGCATAGAGATATTCTGTAGCCCGCTAGGTGTTTGGGATAGAAGAATGTGCGCATCTGCATAGAGATATTCTGTAGCCCGCTGGGTGTTTGGGAAGAAGAATGTGCGCATCTGCATAGAGATATTCTGTAGCCCGCTAGATATTTGGGACAGAAGAATGTGCGCATCTGCATAGAGATATTCTGTAGCCCGCTAGGTGTTTGGGACAGAAGAATGTAAGCATCTGCCTAGAGATATTCTGTAGCCCGCTAGGTGTTTGGGACAGAAGAATGTGCGCATCTGCATAGAGATATTCTGTAGCCCGCTAGGTGTTTGGGACAGAAGAATGTGCGCATCTGCATAGAGATATTCTGTAGCCCGCTAGGTGTTTGGGACAGAAGAATGTAAGCATCTGCATAGAGATATTCTGTAGCCCGCTAGGTGTTTGGGACAGAAGAATGTAAGCATCTGCATAGAGATATTCTGTAGCCCGCTAGGTGTTTGGGACAGAAGAATGTAAGCATCTGCATAGAGATATTCTGTAGCCCGCTAGGTGTTTGGGACAGAAGAATGTAAGCATCTGCATAGAGATATTCTGTAACCCGCTAGGTGTTTGGGACAGAAGAATGTAAGCATCTGCATAGAGATATTCTGTAGCCCGCTAGGTGTTTGGGACAGAAGAATGTAAGCATCTGCATAGAGATATTCTGTAGCCCGCTAGGTGTTTGGGATAAAAGAATGTAAGCATCTGCATAGAGATATTCTGTAGCCCGCTAGGTGTCTGGGATAGAAGAATGTAAGCATCTGCAAAGAGATATTCTGTAGCCCGCTAGGTGTCTGGGATAGAAGAATGTGCGCATCTGCATAGAGATATTCTGTAGCCCGCTAGGTGTCTGGGATAGAAGAATGTGCGCATCTGCATAGAGATATTCTGTAGCCCGCTAGGTGTTTGGGATAGAAGAATGTGCGCATCTGCATAGAGATATTCTGTAGCCCGCTAGGTGTTTGGGATAGAGGAATGTGCGCATCTGCATAGAGATATTCTGTAGCCCGATAGGTGTTTGGGATGGAAGAATGTAAGCATCTGCATAGAGATATTCTGTAGCCCCATAGGTGTTTGGGATGGAAGAATGTGCGCATCTGCATAGAGATATTGTGTAGCCCGCTAGGTGTTTGGGATAGAAGAATGTGCGCATCTGCATAGAGATATTCTGTAGCCCGCTAGGTGTTTGGGATAGAAGAACGTGCGCATCTGCATAGAGATATTCTGTAGCCCGCTAGGTGTTTGGGATAGAAGAACGTGCGCATCTGCATAGAGATATTCTGTAGCCAGCTAGGTGTTTGGGATAGAAGAACGTGCGCATCTGCATAGAGATATTCTGTAGCCCGCTAGGTGTTTGGGATAGAAGAACGTGCGCATCTGCATAGAGATATTCTGTAGCCCGCTAGGTGTTTGGGATAGAAGAACGTGCGCATCTGCATAGAGATATTCTGTAGCCCGCTAGGTGTTTGGGATAGAAGAACGTGCGCATCTGCATAGAGATATTCTGTAGCCCGCTAGGTGTTTGGGATAGAAGAACGTGCGCATCTGCATAGAGATATTCTGTAGCCCGCTAGGTGTTTGGGATAGAAGAACGTGCGCATCTGCATAGAGATATTCTGTAGCCCGCTAGGTGTTTGGGATAGAAGAACGTGCGCATCTGCATAGAGATATTCTGTTGCCCGCTAGGTGTTTGGGATAGAAGAACGTGCGCATCTGCATAGAGATATTCTGTAGCCCGCTTGGTGTTTGGGATAGAAGAATGTGCGCATCTGCATAGAGATATTCTGTTGCCCGCTAGGTGTTTGGGATAGAAGAATGTGGCATCTGCATAGAGATATTCTGTAGCCCGCTAGGTGTTTGGGATAGAAGAATGTGCGCATCTGCACAGAGATATTCTGTAGCCCGCTCGGTGTTTGGTATAGAAGAATGTGCGCATCTGCATAGAGATATTCTGTAGCCCGCTAGGTGTTTGGGATAGAAGAATGTGCGCATCTGCATAGAGATATTCTGTAGCCCGCTAGGTGTTTGGGATAGAAGAATGTGCGCATCTGCATAGAGATATTCTGTAGCCCGCTAGGTGTTTGGGACAGAAGAATGTGCGCATCTGCATAGAGATATTCTGTAGCCCGCTAGGTGTTTGGGACAGAAGAATGTAAGCATCTGCATAGAGATATTCTGTAGCCCGCTAGGTGTTTGGGACAGAAGAATGTAAGCATCTGCATAGAGATATTCTGTAGCCCGCTAGTTGTTTGGGACAGAAGAATGTAAGCATCTGCATAGAGATATTCTGTAGACCGCTAGGTGTTTGGGACAGAAGAATGTAAGCATCTGCATAGAGATATTCTGTAGCCCGCTAGGTGTTTGGGACAGAAGAATGTAAGCATCTGCATAGAGATATTCTGTAGCCCGCTAGGTGTTTGGGACAGAAGAATGTAAGCATCTGCATAGAGATATTCTGTAGCCCGCTCGGTGTTTGGGATAGAAGAATGTGCGCATCTGCATAGAGATATTCTGTAGCCCGCTAGGTGTTTGGGACAGAAGAATGTAAGCATCTGCATAGAGATATTCTGTAGCCCGCTAGGTGTTTGGGACAGAAGAATGTAAGCATCTGCATAGAGATATTCTGTAGCCCGCTAGGTGTTTGGGACAGAAGAATGTAAGCATCTGCATAGAGATATTCTGTAGCCCGCTAGTTGTTTGGGACAGAAGAATGTAAGCATCTGCATAGAGAAGGTACTTAATTGGTTGAGTACCTAATTTGGGGCTGTCACAGATTTTTTGTAGGAATGCACGATTAATGTCTAGAATAAACAAATTAAATAAAGTGGACGCCTAAATGCACCCCTGCTTTAAACCTCTTTGAGTGTGAATGTAAGAGGTATGTATTCCATTCAAAGTTAATCTCACTTGCATATAAGTGTTAGTATACAGCAACCCGAGCAATGCTAGGAGTGTTGAAGGACAGTTATAATTCTGTAACTTTTGGTAGAGGAGAAGGCGATCGATGGAGTCAAACCTACTCTAAGGTCGACAAAAGCAAAGTAGATGGGTTGACCAAGTTTCGCATATTTTGCTTTAATTATGTTAAGAATCATAATTTTGGGAATTGTACCTACTCCAGATACAAAACCCGCTTTAAGGGGGTCCAACAGATGCATATTCGAAGCCCAGCGGTTAAGCTTTTTCAAGAGGAGACGCAAGAGGTTTTCCCTGGCGCGTCTAATAGCGCTATAGGATGATAACTATTAGGGACTTGTCAGTTCCCCTTTTTATATATCGGCACTGTTATAGAGTGTCTCCACGACTGAGGAATAGATTGAGATTCATTCACTAGAGAAAAAATATCAAAAATAATCTGGGCCCAAGCACTAGGATTCTGTTTAAACATCTGGTTAGATAAACCATCCGGACCCCAAGCACTCGACCGACATATAGATTTAATACATAGTTGTATATCCAGAAGGTCAAATTCCAAATTTAGTGGGTAGATTGAGTGTGTCCAGACTCACATTGTTTATTGGATGAGCGTAGAGATTAGAGAAATGAGAAATCCAATCAAATTCCCTAACACTGTTGGCTTGAATGAGTCCTTGCGGTCCTAGACTCGTGCTGTTAATAATGGCCCAGGTTCTTGCTGAGTTTTTGGATTGTATTAGTCTTAACATATTCTGGCCATCTTTGTGATATAACCTTGCGCGTCTAGTCCTCAACCAGTTTTTGTATCGTGTCTTAATCTTAATCAAAGTGGGACCTCTTATTTCAATGGGTAATTTCAAAGCATCTCTTTTCTCCGTTCTAAAAATGTTTTTTCTATTTTTCACTTCACTATTATAAGTGTGCAATGAAGGTTTCGAGTGTGGAGGAGCTTTCCTGTTGTCGACTAGGAAATATGGCACCATTGCATAACATGAGAGGTCTAAAGGCTCACCCTGTTTCATTGAACCTAAGCAATTTTGTAAATAAACATGGAATTCATGCAGATGTTTGTCCGAACATCATAGCCTAGTGCTTCTGGCATTTATGGTGAAATTAGTTAAAAAGTCTGCCCTATCCACCTGCCTGGTTGGAATGTTGGATAGCCATTTAGCTGTCAATTGTTCATGCTCACTGCAGTGAGTTTGTACAATACAAAAATCAACAATATACGGAAAAAAAGAAGCACTCACATAGATGTAGTCAATCAAGGCTGTGGAGATACCCCGCCTCCACGTTGGTTGGGCTGGCATGTCAGAGAAGCAAGAGCCATTGAGCATCAAAACATTCTGAAGTTTAACGAATTGTTTCCAAGCTCTCAATCTCGATTGACTTTTTGAGGTTATAGCACCCATACAATTCAAATTGAGATCACCTCCCATGATAATATGAATAATGGATTTATCTTGGGAGATCATTAACATCAAGTCATTAAGATCCTCAATGAATCGTGTCTCTGCGATGCCCACCGGGTTCCAATACAAATTGATGAGTGCGTATGGATACAGTGCGGTGGTAACTTTGACCATTTGTATGAATCCATTTGGATTGGGCCACTGTTCCATAACAGTACCTGGGGTGATTTTGATGGCAGTAAGAAGACCTGAAGTTAGACGTCCATTAACAGATTTGGAGGTGACATTCAGACAGACATCGTAACCATCCAAAATAGGGGAGACTTGTAACCACGTTTCTTGGAGCATTATCATATCATACTTCACAAGATCTCCAAACCCTTGAATCAAATGCTTGAAACCTCTCGTACTCCAACTAATTATAGCAAGTGTATTGGGTGATAAAATGGGTCCTAGCTACTTCTGGGGATAAGAGCTTGTACAAAAACAGTTGGTTAACTTCACTTGTGACATTGTTCTGCCTGTAATAAAAGCTTTAGGGGCTTTCATACTAGAGGAATTTTGTTTTGATCTTAATAGCGGATCTTGAACATCCTCTGGGGTGATGAGAAAACCAAGATTGTGGAGTGATTCTTTTGCTAACCATATTGTATTCTGGACTACTCTGGAATTTATCCAGAGTTTTACCATTGTGGCAAGGTTGTTTTTAGGGAACTCGACAAGAGCAATGTCGGTAGACTTTATATCCTCTAGTTGAGGTAATAGAGGATAATAGTGTTACCACTGCATTAAAGGGCCACCACCCAAATCCTGATGATGCTCTTTGTCTCCTTCTCTACTACTCTGAAGATCTGTGGTATTGCCACACATGCCTTCGAGAACTCCAAGTGTTTTGCTATCTGTAAAACCTCCTCTGGGCTCGGGTCGTCTTTTAGCCATAGCTTCTCACGTATGCAGTTATCGCTGCAATGAATCATAAACTGTTCCTGAATGTTCTCATCAAAACCATTCCCAAGCTTGCATGTGAGAGCCAAATGCCCAAGTACTGTTACATATTCCTTAACTGACTCATTACTTTGCTGCACACATGTATCAAAGTGATAGCACTTTAAAATGGCGCTCGTCTTTGGACTGAAATCTGTATCCAACTTTACCAGTGGAACCTCCAGTTCATTCATACTCTCAATATCTGCTCCCTTTTCACGTACATCTGGTAAAATCTCATAAATACTTTGCACTTCATGCCCAAGAAAATGCATCTCCAGCGACAACTTCCAGGCCACAGCAAATCCCATTCCACAGGTTGCACGTATTTATACAAATTATTTTTTTCCATTGTGCCCACTTTACTTTTGCTGGGTCTAGGGAGGGCATGAATAAAATAGAACCTGGGAAGTTTTGCATGGCCATTTTCCCTTTTTTTACTTTGAATATTTTTTGAGAACAATATTATCGTACAGGCTTCAATCTACCTTTTAGGTGCTGAAGTCTTCAAGCCCAGAGTTTACATCTAATCACTAATCTCCTCTGCTGTTGGTTTTTCAGGGAGGCATAACGGGTTCCTCCAATCATCGCAATTGTTATAAAGTGCACTGAACTCCAGGTAAGTTCTCTTGACATCATTTATTATACCTTACATAAAATGTGTAGTAAAACCTCCTCCTACTCTGGCCACTGACTCTCACTCTGACACAGCCCTTACCTACCTTCAACTCTCCATCTCTAAAACTCTGGACATCCCAGCCCCTGTCATGAGGATCCGTATGAAGCCTGCCTCCAAGCGCAACTCCTGGTATGACTCCGGCCTGGCCTCTCTGAAACGTAAGTACATAGCAGCTGATTGGAAGTGGAACGTTTCGAGCACATCCTCTGATGAACTAGCCTTCCGTCTGCTCCAAAGGCAATACAGACTTTCCATCTTCTCGAAGAAGAGGGCTGCATTTTAAGGCCCACTAACAACATGGCTGACATGTTCAAAATCTGCAAGGAGCTTGCAAATCCTACTGCAGTCTCTATATCTCCTCTGCCTTCCTTGGCCCTCTGCACGGCACTGGCCTCTCACTTCATTACTAAAACTCAGGACATCCTGTCCTCACTCTCCTCTACAACTTTCCCTTCTCCCTCACCCACTTTCAGGCCACCCTTGGCCCCCTTCCCTCCTACTCTCCTCTTTCTCTCTCATATCACCTGATGAGGTCTGTAGACAAGTCCACTCTACAAAAGTCTCACCCAAACAGGTGCTCCCCTGCACCTCCAGAACTATCAAGGACAAGACTGTCTGATTTCTGCAATCACTCTTTTGCCACTGGATCCTTCCTGTTACTCATCAAGCACTCCCTTGAGAACCCTATTGTCAAAAAACCTTCTGCTGATCCTTCCTGCCCAGCTAACTACCACCCTATCTCCATTACCCCCTTCCTGGGTAAGCTCTTGGAGACGCTGGCCATGTCTCAGCTTATCCACCACACTGAATCTGTTGGTTGTCTCTACGACCACCAGTCTGGCTCCAGAGCTGCCAGAGGCACAGAAACTGCACTCCTGATTTTCAAAGGTTCAGTGCAAGCTTTGGCCCTTTGGCCCATCTGATCTCTACTTTCTCCTCTAACTTTCATTGTTACGCGGATGACACCCAGCTCCCTTTCAGGCTCCCCTCAGCCTCCTCTTCTCTCTCGCTTATTCCTGGCTGTCTATCTGTGATTCAGGATCAGTGTACCTCCAATGATATCTGCCTTAATGCCAGGAAGACAGAGATCCTTCTCATTGGGAACCCTGCTGCCGCTTTCTCCCTTGTACTCTGGCTGCCCTCCTTGGGCCTTCTTGCTTTGCCTTCCTGTGAGGAAAAAAACCTTGGTGTCATCTTCAATTCCGCTCTCTCCTTTGCTCCTCACATCTCGAACCTTGTCAAGAAGTCCCACTGCAGCTGCACGTCTTCTGAGGTATTCTTCCTCTCCTCTCCTTCCCCCAGATGCTCACTGTCTGCAGAGCCATGGTTCTCTTTAGGCTGGACTACTGCAACAACCTCTTTCTCAATCTGCTATCCTCTACTGTCCACCCTCTGTAACTAATCCAGAACAGGACTGTGAGACTTATCCTTGGCCTCAAGCCCAGGGACCGTATCTCTCCAACACTGAAATCTCTCCATTGGCCTCCCGTTGCTGCTAAGATCAAGTTCAAGACCCTCTGCATCGTCCACAAGGCCTTCTGCGGCCAGGGCCTGCACTACATCCAACTCTCTCTTCTAAAATACCTTCCTTGTCAAGCCCTTCACTCAACTACCTCCAACTCTCTGAGGGTCAGACGCTTCTCCAGGCAGAGAGTGGGGAGCGTAGATCTCTCTCCTCTGCAGGTGCCTCCCTCTGGAATGGCCTCCCTGCCCCTCTCAAACTTGAGTCGGACCAACTGAAGTTCCGGAAGCAGCTCAAGACCTTCCTATTCTCCCCTGCTTTCTCTCTCTCCCTCCCCCACTGACATACCTGTCTGCCACACCGACTGGTCGCCTGGCTACCCTCTGAGCATAATGGGTACCAACTCCTCTATGACCAGTCTCCCCTGCACTGCCTGTGGGCCACCACACACTTAGGGGCTGTAACTGTAATCTCTACAGTCCCCTCCCTCCCTGCACTTACTCAGAGCTCAACTGCCCTGGTTGCAGTTGCACAGAGCACTGCTGCCCTGATCGTACTTCCACTCCCTGACCCTCTACCTGACCCTTCTCCTTCTCCTTTCCCCCTGCACTTTGGCGCTGTCGCACTTGCACGATCTGAAAGTCACAAGGCCTCGTAAGATACAAATAAGATCATTTGTATTGTCCTCCCTTTGTCTTCCCTCCCTCGTCTTGTCGCACCTAGAAACACTTGTGTACAGGCGTGTTATAAATCACTTATCATATCATATCATATTATATCAAGCCTAGACAAACATATTCCAATAAAAGTTTTAGGCTCTTTGAACTAAGATAAAGATTACTGAATTATACAAGAGCCTTTTATTACTGAAGTTAGAAAAAAAAGGAAACAACTTTGACCCGGAATGAAAACAGAAGTTGTCAATGCGAAATTGACATTATGAAACGAATGATTGCACACGATAAGAGTCAATATTATGAGTGTCTGCTCTCTACAATTCTAGACTCCTATGGCTTTAAAAAGTAATTGCGACATAATATGTGTGTAATGTGTTACTGATGTTTGTTGAGCTCAGGAAAACTCCTGAACAGATTAAAGCTCACAGTGGGGACACTCCTTTAAGAAACACATTGATGAACCCCAAAGATCTTTCCAACTTTCGTCCAATTTCAAATCTACTGATTGTAGGTAAGTCCACATGTCGCGGACGCAGAGTGCTATGAGTCCAGTTACTGAAGTGGATTCCTGTTTCAGCACGAAAGGGCTTTGGAGACGCACCTTCCACTTTACAAACACTCAATTCAACACGGAGTGCAGACGCAGAGTGCTATGAGTGCAGGTACTGCAGTTAGGGCTGGAGCACCATTATTTCACGTAAAGGTAAGCAAATCCTTACCTGATGAAATAAGCCTCAAAAATCACTATCCACGTTGGGCCCGGGTAATATCTCAAGGTCTGTGGGATGTCGTATGCGCAGTCAGCATGCTTTAATGTAAAAAGTGCATCCATAACCATACACATATAGACATTCTGGTTTGTGCAGTTGGAGGAGTGCCTAATGATATGGACAATTCACAAGTCAGGATGTAATATGGCTGCAGAGGTGAAGTCCTGGAACCTCCCAAAATACAAATGATGTGAGGAAAGGCTTAGCACCTTTAGAGATGGGGGAAATGACCGAGTTTTTTCAAGCATTCCCCACTTTGACACTTGCACAAGTACACAAATTAAGAGAAAACAAAGATAGACCATTAAATGAAATCGAAGACTAATTTATTCAGTTGTGTAACAGTCTTGAAAAAGAGGGAAGTAATAAAGATTTGAGATCGTTATCTAACACCCATGCCCTTTTTGAGGTCTCCTCCCCTGGTTTGCAGGAAAGGACCATTAAGAATAAGACCAAGGCATGCAATTTATTTGCACAGTCCATGATAGCTTTGGGTCTAAATGAAACATTGGGAAAAGATATGGGGAACGCCATGGAAGACTCCCCTTCAGCCTCTGCTCAACTGCCTGCCTTGCATGCTATCCTTCAATCTTTCGTGCGTCTATATGACGTAATACGAGAAGACATGAAAGCCCACTCTGCTATGAAGAAAGATACTCTGATCCTTGATCAGGACCAGAGATTCTTCAGGGTGTGTAATCCCCCAAATGTGCGCATCTGCATAGAGATATTCTGTAGCCCGCTGGGTGTTTGGGACAGAAGAATGTGCGCATCTGCATAGAGATATTCTGTAGCCCGCTAGGTGTTTGGGACAGAAGAATGTGCGCATCTGCATAGAGATATTCTGTAGCCCGCTAGGTGTTTGGGACAGAAGAATGTGCGCATCTGACTAGAGATATTCTGTAGCCCGCTAGGTGTTTGGGACAGAAGAATGTGCGCATCTGCATAGAGATATTCTGTAGCCCACTGGGTGTTTGCGACAGAAGAATGTGCGCATCTGCATAGAGATATTCTGTAGCCCACTAGGTGTTTGGGATAGAAGAATGTGCGCATCTGCATAGAGATATTCTGTAGCCCGCTAGGTGTTTGGGATAGAAGAATGTGCGCATCTGCATAGAGATATTCTGTAGCCCGCTGGGTGTTTGGGAAGAAGAATGTGCGCATCTGCATAGAGATATTCTGTAGCCCGCTAGGTATTTGGGACAGAAGAATGTGCGCATCTGCATAGAGATATTCTGTAGCCCGCTAGGTGTTTGGGACCGAAGAATGTGCGCATCTGCCTAGAGATATTCTGTAGCCCGCTAGGTGTTTGGGACAGAAGAATGTAAGCATCTGCATAGAGATATTCTGTAGCCCGCTAGGTGTTTGGGACAGAAGAATGTAAGCATCTGCATAGAGATATTCTGTAGCCCGCTAGGTGTTTGGGACAGAAGAATGTAAGCATCTGCATAGAGATATTCTGTAGCCCGCTAGGTGTTTGGGACAGAAGAATGTAAGCATCTGCATAGAGATATTCTGTAGCCCGCTAGGTGTTTGGGACAGAAGAATGTAAGCATCTGCATAGAGATATTCTGTAGCCCGCTAGGTGTTTGGGACAGAAGAATGTAAGCATCTGCATAGAGATATTCTGTAACCCGCTAGGTGTTTGGGACAGAAGAATGTAAGCATCTGCATAGAGATATTCTGTAGCCCGCTAGGTGTTTGGGACAGAAGAATGTAAGCATCTGCATAGAGATATTCTGTAGCCCGCTAGGTGTTTGGGATAAAAGAATGTAAGCATCTGCATAGAGATATTCTGTAGCCCGCTAGGTGTCTGGGATAGAAGAATGTAAGCATCTGCAAAGAGATATTCTGTAGCCCGCTAGGTGTCTGAGATAGAAGAATGAGCGCATCTGCATAGAGATATTCTGTAGCCCGCTAGGTGTCTGGGATAGAAGAATGTGCGCATCTGCATAGAGATATTCTGTAGCCCGCTAGGTGTTTGGGATAGAAGAATGTGCGCATCTGCATAGAGATATTCTGTAGCCCGCTAGGTGTTTGGGATAGAGGAATGTGCGCATCTGCATAGAGATATTCTGTAGCCCAATAGGTGTTTGGGATGGAAGAATGTAAGCATCTGCATAGAGATATTCTGTAGCCCCATAGGTGTTTGGGATGGAAGAATGTGCGCATCTGCATAGAGATATTCTGTAGCCCGCTAGGTGTTTGGGATAGAAGAATGTGCGCATCTGCATAGAGATATTCTGTAGCCCGCTAGGTGTTTGGGATAGAAGAACGTGCGCATCTGCATAGAGATATTCTGTAGCCCGCTCGGTGTTTGGGATAGAAGAATGTAAGCATCTGCATAGAGATATTCTGTAGCCCGCTAGGTGTTTGGGATAGAAGAATGTAAGCATCTGCATAGAGATATTCTGTAGCCCGCTAGGTTTTTGGGATAAAAGAATGTAAGCATCTGCATAGAGATATTCTGTAGCCCGCTAGGTGTCTGGGATAGAAGAATGTAAGCATCTGCAAAGAGATATTCTGTAGCCCGCTAGGTGTCTGGGATAGAAGAATGTGCGCATCTGCATAGAGATATTCTGTAGCCCGCTAGGTGTTTGGAACAGAAGAATGTGCGCATCTGCATAGAGATATTCTGTAGCCCGCTAGGTGTTTGGGACAGAAGAATGTAAGCATCTGCATAGAGATATTCTGTAGCCCGCTAGTTGTTTGGGACAGAAGAATGTAAGCATCTGCATAGAGATATTCTGTAGCCCGCTAGGTGTTTGGGACAGAAGAATGTAAGCATCTGCATAGAGATATTCTGTAGCCCGCTAGGTGTTTGGGATAGAAGAATGTAAGCATCTGCATAGAGATATTCTGTAGCCCGCTAGGTGTTTGGGACAGAAGAATGTAAGCATCTGCATAGAGATATTCTGTAGCCCGCTAGGTGTTTGGGACAGAAGAATGTAAGCATCTGCATAGAGATATTCTGTAGCCCGCTAGGTGTTTGGGATAGAAGAATGTAAGCATCTGCATAGAGATATTCTGTAGCCCGCTAGGTGTTTGGGATAGAAGAATGTAAGCCTCTGCATAGAGATATTCTGTAGCCCACTAGGTGTTTGGGATAGAAGAATGTAAGCATCTGCATAGAGATATTCTGTAGCCCGCTAGGTGTTTGGGATGGAAGAATGTAAGCATCTGCATAGAGATATTCTGTAGCCCACTAGGTGTTTGGGATAGAATAATGTACAATAGAAGAATGTAAGCATCTGCATAGAGAAGGTACTTAATTGGTTGAGTACCTAATTTGGGGGCGTCACAGATTTTTTGTAGGAATGCACGATTAATGTCTAGAATAAACAAATTAAATAAAGTGGACGCCTAAATGCACCCCTGCTTTAAACCTCTTTGAGTGTGAATGTAAGAGGTATGTATTCCATTCAAAGTTAATCTCACTTGCATATAAGTGTTAGTATACAGCAACCCGAGCAATGCTAGGAGTGTTGAAGGACAGTTATAATTCTGTAACTTTTGGTAGAGGAGAAGGCGATCGATGGAGTCAAACCTACTCTAAGGTCGACAAAAGCAAAGTAGATGGGTTGACCAAGTTTCGCATATTTTGCTTTAATTATGTTAAGAATCATAATTTTGGGAATTGTACCTACTCCAGATACAAAACCCGCTTTAAGGGGGTCCAACAGATGCATATTCGAAGCCCAGCGGTTAAGCTTTTTCAAGAGGAGACGCAAGAGGTTTTCCCTGGCGCGTCTAATAGCGCTATAGGATGATAACTATTAGGGACTTGTCAGTTCCCCTTTTTATATATCGGCACTGTTATAGAGTGTCTCCACGACTGAGGAATAGATTGAGATTCATTCACTAGAGAAAAAATATTAAAAATAATCTGGGCCCAAGCACTAGGATTCTGTTTAAACATCTGGTTAGATAAACCATCCGGACCCCAAGCACTCGACCGACATATAGATTTAATACATAGTTGTATATCGAGAAGGTCAAATTCCAAATTTAGTGGGTAGATTGAGTGTGTCCAGACTCACATTGTTTATTGGATGAGCGTAGAGATTAGAGAAATGAGAAATCCAATCAAATTCCCTAACACTGTTGGCTTGAATGAGTCCTTGCGGTCCTAGACTCGTGCTGTTAATAATGGCCCAGGTTCTTGCTGAGTTTTTGGATTGTATTAGTCTTAACATATTCTGGCCATCTTTGTGATATAACCTTGCGCGTCTAGTCCTCAACCAGTTTTTGTATCGTGTCTTAATCTTAATCAAAGTGGGACCTCTTATTTCAACGGGTAATTTCAAAGCATCTCTTTTCTCCGTTCTAAAAATGGTTTTCTATTTTTCACTTCACTATTATAGGTGTGCAATGAAGGTTTCGAGTGTGGAGGAGCTTTCCTGTTGTCGACTAGGAAATATGGCACCATTGCATAACATGAGAGGTCTAAAGGCTCACCCTGTTTCATTGAACCTAAGCAATTTTGTAAATAAACATGGAATTCATGCAGATGTTTGTCCGAACATCATAGCCTAGTGCTTCTGGCATTTATGGTGAAATTAGTTAAAAAGTCTGCCCTATCCACCTGCCTGGGTGGAATGTTGGATAGCCATTTAGCTGTCAATTGTTCATGCTCACTGCAGTGAGTTTGTACAATACAAAAATCAACAATATACGGAAAAAAAGAAGCACTCACATAGATGTAGTCAATCAAGGCTGTGGAGATACCCCGCCTCCACGTTGGTTGGGCTGGCATGTCAGAGAAGCAAGAGCCATTGAGCATCAAAACATTCTGAAGTTTAACGAATTGTTTCCAAGCTCTCAATCTCGATTGACTTTTTGAGGTTATAGCACCCATTCAATTCAAATTGAGATCACCTCCCATGATAATATGAATAATGGATTTATCTTGGGAGATCATTAACATCAAGTCATTAAGATCCTCAATGAATCGTGTCTCTGCGATGCCCACCGGGTTCCAATACAAATTGATGAGTGCGTATGGATACAGTGCGGTGGTAACTTTGACCATTTGTATGAATCCATTTGGATTGGGCCACTGTTCCATAACAGTACCTGGGGTGATTTTGATGGCAGTAAGAAGACCTGAAGTTAGACGTCCATTAACAGATTTGGAGGCGACATTCAGACTGACATCGTAACCATCCAAAATAGGGGAGACTTGTAACCACGTTTCTTGGAGCATTATCATATCATACTTCACAAGATCTCCAAACCCTTGAATCAAATGCTTGAAACCTCTCGTACTCCAACTAATTATAGCAAGTGTATTGGGTGATAAAATGGGTCCTAGCTACTTCTGGGGATAAGAGCTTGTACAAAAACAGTTGGTTAACTTCACTTGTGACATTGTTCTGCCTGTAATAAAAGCTTTAGGGGCTTTCATGCTAGAGGAATTTTGTTTTGATCTTAATAGCGGATCTTGAACATCCTCTGGGGTGATGAGAAAACCAAGATTGTGGAGTGATTCTTTTGCTAACCATATTGTATTCTGGACTACTCTGGAATTTATCCAGAGTTTTACCATTGTGGCAAGGTTGTTTTTAGGGAACTCGACAAGAGCAATGTCGGTAGACATTATATCCTCTAGTTGAGGTAATAGAGGATAATAGTGTTACCACTGCATTAAAGGGCCACCACCCAAATCCTGATGATGCTCTTTGTCTCCTTCTCATACTACTCTGAAGATCTGTGGTATTGCCACACATGCCTTCGAGAACTCCAAGTGTTTTGCTATCTGTAAAACCTCCTCTGGGCTCGGGTCGTCTTTTAGCCATAGCTTCTCATGTATGCAGTTATCGCTGCAATGAATCATAAACTGTTCCTGAATGTTCTCATCAAAACCATTCCCAAGCTTGCATGTGAGAGCCAAATGCCCAAGTACTGTTACATACTCCTTAACTGACTCATTACTTTGCTGCACACATGTATCAAAGTGATAGCACTTTAAAATGGCGCTCGTCTTTGGACTGAAATCTGTATCCAACTTTACCAGTGGAACCTCCAGTTCATTCATACTCTCAATATCTGCTCCCTTTTCACGTACATCTGGTAAAATCTCATAAGTACTTTGCCCTTCATGCCCAAGAAAATGCATCTAGAGCGACAACTTCCAGGCCACAGCAAATCCCATTCCACAGGTTGCACGTATTTATACAAATTATTTTTTTCCATTGTGCCCACTTTACTTTTGCTGGGTCTAGGGAGGGCATGAATAAAATAGAACCTGGGAAGTTTTGCATGGCCATTTTCCCTTTTTTTACTTTGAATATTTTTTAAGAACAATATTATCGTACAGGCTTCAATCTACCTTTTAGGTGCTGAAGTCATCAAGCCCAGAGTTTACATCTAATCACTAATCTCCTCTGCTGTTGGTTTTTCATGGAGGCATAACGGGTTCCTCCAATCATCGCAATTGTTATAAAGTGCACTGAACTCCAGGTAAGTTCTCTTGACATCATTTATTATATCTTACATAAAATGTGTAATAAAACCTCCTCCTACTCTGGCCACTGACTCTCACTCTGACACAGCCCTTACCTACCTTCAACTCTCCATCTCTAAAACTCTGGACATCCCAGCCCCTGTCATGCGGATCCGTATGAAGCCTGCCTCCAAGCGCAACTCCTGGTATGACTCCGGCCTGGCCTCTCTGAAACACAAGTACATAGCAGCTGATTGGAAGTGGAAGGTTTCGAGCACATCCTCTGATGAACTAGCCTTCCGTCTGCTCCAAAGGCAATACAGACTTTCCATCTTCTCGAAGAAGAGGGCTGCATTTTACGGCCCACTAACAACATGGCTGAAATGTTCAAAATCTGCAAGGAGCTTGCAAATCCTACTGTAGTCTCTATTTCTCCTCTGCCTTCCTTGGCCCTCTGCACGGCACTGGCCTCTCACTTCATTACTAAAACTCAGGACATCCTGTCCTCACTCTCCTCTACAACACTCCCTTCTCCCTCACCCACTTTCAGGCCACCCTTGGCCCCCTTCCCTCCTACTCTCCTCTTTCTCTCTCATATCACCTGATGAGGTCTGTAGACAAGTCCGCTCTACAAAAGTCTCACCCAAACAGGTGCTCCCCTGCACCTCCAGAACTATCAAGGACAAGACTGTCTGATTTCTGCAATCACTCTTTTGCCACTGGATCCTTCCTGTTACTCATCAAGCACTCCCTTGAGAACCCTATTGTCAAAAAACCTTCTGCTGATCCTTCCTGCCCAGCTAACTACCACCCTATCTCCATTATCCCCTTCCTGGGTAAGCTCTTGGAGACGCTGGCCATGTCTCAGCTTATCCACCACACTGAATCTGTTGGTTGTCTCTACGACCACCAGTCTGGCTCCAGAGCTGCCAGAGGCACAGAAACTGCACTCCTGATTTTCAAAGGTTCAGTGCAAGCTTTGGCCCTTTGGCCCATCTGATCTCTACTTTCTCCTCTAACTTTCATTGTTACGCGGATGACACCCAGCTCCCTTTCAGGCTCCCCTCAGCCTCCTCTTCTCTCTCGCTTATTCCTGGCTGTCTATCTGTGATTCAGGATCAGTGTACCTCCAATGATATCTGCCTTAATGCCAGGAAGACAGAGATCCTTCTCATTGGGAACCCTGCTGCCGCTTTCTCCCTTGTACTCTGGCTGCCCTCCTTGGGCCTTCTTGCTTTGCCTTCCTGTGAGGCAAAAAACCTTGGTGTCATCTTCAATTCCGCTCTCTCCTTTGCTCCTCACATCTCGAACCTTGTCAAGAAGTCCCACTATCAGGGCCTGCACTACATCCAACTCTCTCTTCTAAAATACCTTCCGTCTCAAGCCCTTCACTCAACTACCTCCAACTCTGTGAGGGTCAGACGCTTCTCCAGGCAGAGAGTGGGGGGCGTAGATCTCTCTCCTCTGCAGGTGCCTCCCTCTGGAATGGCCTCCCTGCCCCTCTCAAACTTGAATCGGACCAACTGAAGTTCCGGAAGCAGCTCAAGACCTTCCTATTCTCCCCTGCTTTCTCTCTCTCCCTCCCCCACTGACATACCTGTCTGCCACACCGACTGGTCGCCTGGCTACCCTCTGAGCATAATGGGTACCAAGCTCCTCTATGACCAGTCTCCCCTGCACTGCCTGTGGGCCACCACACACTTAGGGGCTGTAACTGTAATCTCTACAGTCCCCTCCCTCCCTGCACTTACTCAGAGCTCAACTGCCCTGGTTGCAGTTGCACAGAGCACTGCTGCCCTGATCGTACTTCCACTCCCTGACCCTCTACCTGACCCTTCTCCTTCTCCTTTCCCCCTGCACTTTGGCGCTGTCGCACTTGCACGATCTGAAAGTCACAAGGCCTCGTAAGATACAAATAAGATCATTTGTATTGTCCTCCCTTTGTCTTCCCTCCCTCGTCTTGTCGCACCTAGAAACACTTGTGTACAGGCGTGTTATAAATCACTTATCATATCATATCATATTATATCAAGCCTAGACAAACATATTCCAATAAAAGTTTTAGGCTCTTTGAACTAAGATAAAGATTACTGAATTATACAAGAGCCTTTTATTACTGAAGTTAGAAAAAAAAGGAAACAACTTTGACCCGGAATGAAAACAGAAGTTGTCAATGCTAAATTGACATTATGAAACGAATGATTGCACACGATAAGAGTCAATATTATTAGTGTCTGCTCTCTACAATTCTAGACTCCTATGGCTTTAAAAAGTAATTGCGACATAATATGTGTGTAATGTGTTACTGATGTTTGTTGAGCTCAGGAAAACTCCTGAACAGATTAAAGCTCACAGTGGGGACACATTGATGAACCCCAAAGATCTTTCCAACTTTCGTCCAATTTCAAATCTACTGATTGTAGGTAAGTCCACATGCCGCGGACGCAGAGTGCTATGAGTCCAGTTACTGAAGTGGATTCCTGTTTCAGCACGAAAGGGCTTTGGAGACGCACCTTCCACTTTACAAACACTCAATTCAACACAGAGTGCAGACGCAGAGTGCTATGAGTGCAGGTACTGCAGTTAGGGCTGGAGCACCATTATTTCACGTAAAGGTAAGCAAATCCTTACCTGATGAAATAAGCCTCAAAAATCACTATCCACGAAGTTGGGCCCGGGTAATATCTCAAGGTCTGTGGGATGTCGTATGCGCAGACAGCATGCTTTAATGTAAAAAGTGCATCCATAACCATACACATATAGACATTCTGGTTTGTGCAGTTGGAGGAGTGCCTAATGATATGGACAATTCACAAGTCAGGATGTAATATGGCTGCAGAGGTGAAGTCCTGGAACCTCCCAAAATACAAATGGTGTGAGGAAAGGCTTAGCACCTTTAGAGATGGGGGAAATGACCGAGTTTTTTCAAGCATTCCCCACTTTGACACTTGCACAAGTACACAAATTAAGAGAAAACAAAGATAGACCATTAAATGAAATCAAAGACTTATTTATTCAGTTGTATAACAGTCTTGAAAAAGAGGGAAGTAATGAAGATTTGAGATCGTTATCTAACACCCATGCCCTTTTTGAGGTCTCCTCCCCTGGTTTGCAGGAAAGGACCATTAAGAATAAGACCAAGGCATGCAATTTATTTGCACAGTCCATGATAGCTTTGGGTCTAAATGAAACATTGGGAAAAGATATGGGGAACGCCATGGAAGACTCCCCTTCAGCCTCTGCTTAACTGCCTGCCTTGCATGCTATCCTTCAATCTTTCGTGCGTCTATATGACGTAATACGAGAAGACATGAAAGCCCACTCTGCTATGAAGAAAGATACTCTGATCCTTGATCAGGACCAGAGATTCTACAGGGTGTGTAATCCCCCAAATGTGCGCATCTGCATAGAGATATTCTGTAGCCCGCTGGGTGTTTGGGACAGAAGAATGTGCGCATCTGCATAGAGATATTCTGTAGCCCGCTAGGTGTTTGGGATAGAAGAATGTGCGCATCTGCATAGAGATATTCTGTAGCCCGCTGGGTGTTTGGGACAGAAGAATGTGCGCATCTGCATAGAGATATTCTGTAGCCCACTAGGTGTTTGGGATAGAAGAATGTGCGCATCTGCATAGAGATATTCTGTAGCCCGCTAGGTGTTTGGGATAGAAGAATGTGCGCATCTGCATAGAGATATTCTGTAGCCCGCTGGGTGTTTGGGACAGAAGAATGTGCGCATCTGCATAGAGATATTCTGTAGCCCGCTAGGTGTTTGGGACAGAAGAATGTGCGCATCTGCATAGAGATATTCTGTAGCCCGCTAGGTGTTTGGGACAGAAGAATGTGCGCATCTGCCTAGAGATATTCTGTAGCCCGCTAGGTGTTTGGGACAGAAGAATGTGCGCATCTGACTAGAGATATTCTGTAGCCCGCTAGGTGTTTGGGACAGAAGAATGTGCGCATCTGCATAGAGATATTCTGTAGCCCGCTAGGTGTTTGGGACAGAAGAATGTGCGCATCTGCATAGAGATATTCTGTAGCCCGCTAGGTGTTTGGGACAGAAGAATGTAAGCATCTGCATAGAGATATTCTGTAGCCCGCTAGGTGTTTGGGACAGAAGAATGTAAGCATCTGCATAGAGATATTCTGTAGCGCGCTAGGTGTTTGGGACAGAAGAATGTAAGCATCTGCATAGAGATATTCTGTAGCCCGCTAGGTGTTTGGGACAGAAGAATGTAAGCATCTGCATAGAGATATTCTGTAGCCCGCTAGGTGTTTGGGACAGAAGAATGTAAGCATCTGCATAGAGATATTCTGTAACCCGCTAGGTGTTTGGGATAGAAGAATGTAAGCATCTGCATAGAGATATTCTGTAGCCCGCTAGGTGTTTGGGATAGAAGAATGTAAGCATCTGCATAGAGATATTCTGTAGCCCGCTAGGTTTTTGGGATAAAAGAATGTAAGCATCTGCATAGAGATATTCTGTAGCCCGCTAGGTGTCTGGGATAGAAGAATGTAAGCATCTGCAAAGAGATATTCTGTAGCCCGCTAGGTGTCTGGGATAGAAGAATGTGCGCATCTGCATAGAGATATTCTGTAGCCCGCTAGGTGTCTGGGATAGAAGAATGTGCGCATCTGCATAGAGATATTCTGTAGCCCGCTAGGTGTCTGGGATAGAAGAATGTGCGCATCTGCATAGAGATATTCTGTAGCCCTCTAGGTGTTTGGGATAGAGGAATGTGCGCATCTGCATAGAGATATTCTGTAGCCCGCTAGGTGTTTGGGATGGAAGAATGTAAGCATCTGCATAGAGATATTCTGTAGCCCGATAGGTGTTTGGGATGGAAGAATGTAAGCATCTTCATAGAGATATTCTGTAGCCCGCTAGGTGTTTGGGATGGAAGAATGTGCGCATCTTCATAGAGATATTCTGTAGCCCGATAGGTGTTTGGGATGGAAGAATGTGCGCATCTGCATAGAGATATTCTGTAGCCCGCTAGGTGTTTGGGATAGAAGAATGTGCGCATCTGCATAGAGATATTCTGTAGCCCGCTAGGTGTTTGGGATAGAACAATGTGCGCATCTGCATAGAGATATTCTGTAGCCCGCTTGGTGTTTGGGATAGAAGAATGTGCGCATCCGCATAGAGATATTCTGTTGCCCGCTAGGTGTTTGGGATAGATGAATGTGGCATCTGCATAGAGATATTCTGTAGCCCGCTAGGTGTTTGGGATAGAAGAATGTGCGCATCTGCACAGAGATATTCTGTAGCCCGCTCGGTGTTTGGGGTAGAAGAATGTGCGCATCTGCATAGAGATATTCTGTAGCCCGCTAGGTGTTTGGGATAGAAGAATGTGCGCATCTGCATAGAGATATTCTGTAGCCCGCTAGGTGTTTGGGACAGAAGAATGTGCGCATCTGCATAGAGATATTCTGTAGCCCGCTAGGTGTTTGGGACAGAAGAATGTGCGCATCTGCATAGAGATATTCTGTAGCCCGCTAGGTGTTTGGGACAGAAGAATGTAAGCATCTGCATAGAGATATTCTGTAGCCCGCTAGTAGTTTGGGACAGAAGAATGTAAGCATCTGCATAGAGATATTCTGTAGACCGCTAGGTGTTTGGGACAGAAGAATGTAAGCATCTGCATAGAGATATTCTGTAGCCGGCTAGGTGTTTGGGACAGAAGAATGTAAGCATCTGCATAGAGATATTCTGTAGCCCGCTAGGTGTTTGGGACAGAAGAATGTAAGCATCTGCATAGAGATATTCTGTAGCCCGCTAGGTGTTTGGGATAGAAGAATGTGCGCATCTGCATAGAGATATTCTGTAGCCCGCTAGGTGTTTGGAACAGAAGAATGTGCGCATCTGCATAGAGATATTCTGTAGCCCGCTAGGTGTTTGGGACAGAAGAATGTAAGCATCTGCATAGAGATATTCTGTAGCCCGCTAGTTGTTTGGGACAGAAGAATGTAAGCATCTGCATAGAGATATTCTGTAGCCCGCTAGGTGTTTGGGACAGAAGAATGTAAGCATCTGCATAGAGATATTCTGTAGCCCGCTAGGTGTTTGGGATAGAAGAATGTAAGCATCTGCATAGAGATATTCTGTAGCCCGCTAGGTGTTTGGGACAGAAGAATGTAAGCATCTGCATAGAGATATTCTGTAGCCCGCTAGGTGTTTGGGACAGAAGAATGTAAGCATCTGCATAGAGATATTCTGTAGCCCGCTAGGTGTTTGGGATAGAAGAATGTAAGCATCTGCATAGAGATATTCTGTAGCCCGCTAGGTGTTTGGGATAGAAGAATGTAAGCCTCTGCATAGAGATATTCTGTAGCCCACTAGGTGTTTGGGATAGAAGAATGTAAGCATCTGCATAGAGATATTCTGTAGCCCGCTAGGTGTTTGGGATGGAAGAATGTGCGCATCTGCATAGAGATATTCTGTAGCCCACTAGGTGTTTGGGATAGAATAATGTACAATAGAAGAATGTAAGCATCTGCATAGAGAAGGTACTTAATTGGTTGAGTACCTAATTTGGGGCTGTCACAGATTGTTTGTAGGAATGCACGATTAATGTCTGGAATAAACAAATTAAATAAAGTGGACGCCTAAATGCACCCCTGCTTTAAACCTCTTTGAGTGTGAATGTAAGAGGTATGTATTCCATTCAAAGTTAATCTCACTTGCATATAAGTGTTAGTATACAGCAACCCGAGCAATGCTAGGAGTGTTGAAGGACAGTTATAATTCTGTAACTTTTGGTAGAGGAGAAGGCGATCGATGGAGTCAAACCTACTCTAAGGTCGACAAAAGCAAAGTAGATGGGTTGACCAAGTTTCGCATATTTTGCTTTAATTATGTTAAGAATCATAATTTTGGGAATTGTACCTACTCCAGATACAAAACCCGCTTTAAGGGGGTCCAACAGATGCATATTCGAAGCCCAGCGGTTAAGCTTTTTCAAGAGGAGACGCAAGAAGTTTTCCCTGGCGCGTCTAATAGCGCTATAGGATGATAACTATTAGGGACTTGTCAGTTCCCCTTTTTATATATCGGCACTGTTATAGAGTGTCTCCACGACTGAGGAATAGATTGAGATTCATTCACTAGAGAAAAAATATCAAAAATAATCTGGGCCCAAGCACTAGGATTCTGTTTAAACATCTGGTTAGATAAACCATCCGGACCCCAAGCACTCGACCGACATATAGATTTAATACATAGTTGTATATCCAGAAGGTCAAATTCCAAATTTAGTGGGTAGATTGAGTGTGTCCAGACTCACATTGTTTATTGGATGAGCGTAGAGATTAGAGAAATGAGAAATCCAATCAAATTCCCTAACACTGTTGGCTTGAATGAGTCCTTGCGGTCCTAGACTCGTGCTGTTAATAATGGCCCAGGTTCTTGCTGAGTTTTTGGATTGTATTAGTCTTAACATATTCTGGCCATCTTTGTGATATAACCTTGCGCGTCTAGTCCTCAACCAGTTTTTGTATCGTGTCTTAATCTTAATCAAAGTGGGACCTCTTATTTCAACGGGTAATTTCAAAGCATCTCTTTTCTCCGTTCTAAAAATGGTTTTCTATTTTTCACTTCACTATTATAGGTGTGCAATGAAGGTTTCGAGTGTGGAGGAGCTTTCCTGTTGTCGACTAGGAAATATGGCACCATTGCATAACATGAGAGGTCTAAAGGCTCACCCTGTTTCATTGAACCTAAGCAATTTTGTAAATAAACATGGAATTCATGCAGATGTTTGTCCGAACATCATAGCCTAGTGCTTCTGGCATTTATGGTGAAATTAGTTAAAAAGTCTGCCCTATCCACCTGCCTGGGTGGAATGTTGGATAGCCATTTAGCTGTCAATTGTTCATGCTCACTGCAGTGAGTTTGTACAATACAAAAATCAACAATATACGGAAAAAAAGAAGCACTCACATAGATGTAGTCAATCAAGGCTGTGGAGATACCCCGCCTCCACGTTGGTTGGGCTGGCGTGTCAGAGAAGCAAGAGCCATTGAGCATCAAAACATTCTGAAGTTTAACGAATTGTTTCCAAGCTCTCAATCTCGATTGACTTTTTGAGGTTATAGCACCCATACAATTCAAATTGAGATCACCTCCCATGATAATATGAATAATGGATTTATCTTGGGAGATCATTAACATCAAGTCATTAAGATCCTCAATGAATCGTGTCTCTGCGATGCCCACCGGGTTCCAATACAAATTGATGAGTGCGTATGGATACAGTGCGGTGGTAACTTTGACCATTTGTATGAATCCATTTGGATTGGGCCACTGTTCCATAACAGTACCTGGGGTGATTTTGATGGCAGTAAGAAGACCTGAAGTTAGACGTCCATTAACAGATTTGGAGGCGACATTCAGACTGACATCGTAACCATCCAAAATAGGGGAGACTTGTAACCACGTTTCTTGGAGCATTATCATATCATACTTCACAAGATCTCCAAACCCTTGAATCAAATGCTTGAAACCTCTCGTACTCCAACTAATTATAGCAAGTGTATTGGGTGATAAAATGGGTCCTAGCTACTTCTGGGGATAAGAGCTTGTACAAAAACAGTTGGTTAACTTCACTTGTGACATTGTTCTGCCTGTAATAAAAGCTTTAGGGGCTTTCATGCTAGAGGAATTTTGTTTTGATCTTAATAGCGGATCTTGAACATCCTCTGGGGTGATGAGAAAACCAAGATTGTGGAGTGATTCTTTTGCTAACCATATTGTATTCTGGACTACTCTGGAATTTATCCAGAGTTTTACCATTGTGGCAAGGTTGTTTTTAGGGAACTCGACAAGAGCAATGTCGGTAGACATTATATCCTCTAGTTGAGGTAATAGAGGATAATAGTGTTACCACTGCATTAAAGGGCCACCACCCAAATCCTGATGATGCTCTTTGTCTCCTTCTCATACTACTCTGAAGATCTGTGGTATTGCCACACATGCCTTCGAGAACTCCAAGTGTTTTGCTATCTGTAAAACCTCCTCTGGGCTCGGGTCGTCTTTTAGCCATAGCTTCTCATGTATGCAGTTATCGCTGCAATGAATCATAAACTGTTCCTGAATGTTCTCATCAAAACCATTCCCAAGCTTGCATGTGAGAGCCAAATGCCCAAGTACTGTTACATACTCCTTAACTGACTCATTACTTTGCTGCACACATGTATCAAAGTGATAGCACTTTAAAATGGCGCTCGTCTTTGGACTGAAATCTGTATCCAACTTTACCAGTGGAACCTCCAGTTCATTCATACTCTCAATATCTGCTCCCTTTTCACGTACATCTGGTAAAATCTCATAAGTACTTTGCCCTTCATGCCCAAGAAAATGCATCTAGAGCGACAACTTCCAGGCCACAGCAAATCCCATTCCACAGGTTGCACGTATTTATACAAATTATTTTTTTCCATTGTGCCCACTTTACTTTTGCTGGGTCTAGGGAGGGCATGAATAAAATAGAACCTGGGAAGTTTTGCATGGCCATTTTCCCTTTTTTTACTTTGAATATTTTTTAAGAACAATATTATCGTACAGGCTTCAATCTACCTTTTAGGTGCTGAAGTCATCAAGCCCAGAGTTTACATCTAATCACTAATCTCCTCTGCTGTTGGTTTTTCATGGAGGCATAACGGGTTCCTCCAATCATCGCAATTGTTATAAAGTGCACTGAACTCCAGGTAAGTTCTCTTGACATCATTTATTATATCTTACATAAAATGTGTAATAAAACCTCCTCCTACTCTGGCCACTGACTCTCACTCTGACACAGCCCTTACCTACCTTCAACTCTCCATCTCTAAAACTCTGGACATCCCAGCCCCTGTCATGCGGATCCGTATGAAGCCTGCCTCCAAGCGCAACTCCTGGTATGACTCCGGCCTGGCCTCTCTGAAACACAAGTACATAGCAGCTGATTGGAAGTGGAAGGTTTCGAGCACATCCTCTGATGAACTAGCCTTCCGTCTGCTCCAAAGGCAATACAGACTTTCCATCTTCTCGAAGAAGAGGGCTGCATTTTACGGCCCACTAACAACATGGCTGAAATGTTCAAAATCTGCAAGGAGCTTGCAAATCCTACTGTAGTCTCTATTTCTCCTCTGCCTTCCTTGGCCCTCTGCACGGCACTGGCCTCTCACTTCATTACTAAAACTCAGGACATCCTGTCCTCACTCTCCTCTACAACACTCCCTTCTCCCTCACCCGCTTTCAGGCCACCCTTGGCCCCCTTCCCTCCTACTCTCCTCTTTCTCTCTCATATCACCTGATGAGGTCTGTAGACAAGTCCGCTCTACAAAAGTCTCACCCAAACAGGTGCTCCCCTGCACCTCCAGAACTATCAAGGACAAGACTGTCTGATTTCTGCAATCACTCTTTTGCCACTGGATCCTTCCTGTTACTCATCAAGCACTCCCTTGAGAACCCTATTGTCAAAAAACCTTCTGCTGATCCTTCCTGCCCAGCTAACTACCACCCTATCTCCATTATCCCCTTCCTGGGTAAGCTCTTGGAGACGCTGGCCATGTCTCAGCTTATCCACCACACTGAATCTGTTGGTTGTCTCTACGACCACCAGTCTGGCTCCAGAGCTGCCAGAGGCACAGAAACTGCACTCCTGATTTTCAAAGGTTCAGTGCAAGCTTTGGCCCTTTGGCCCATCTGATCTCTACTTTCTCCTCTAACTTTCATTGTTACGCGGATGACACCCAGCTCCCTTTCAGGCTCCCCTCAGCCTCCTCTTCTCTCTCGCTTATTCCTGGCTGTCTATCTGTGATTCAGGATCAGTGTACCTCCAATGATATCTGCCTTAATGCCAGGAAGACAGAGATCCTTCTCATTGGGAACCCTGCTGCCGCTTTCTCCCTTGTACTCTGGCTGCCCTCCTTGGGCCTTCTTGCTTTGCCTTCCTGTGAGGCAAAAAACCTTGGTGTCATCTTCAATTCCGCTCTCTCCTTTGCTCCTCACATCTCGAACCTTGTCAAGAAGTCCCACTATCAGGGCCTGCACTACATCCAACTCTCTCTTCTAAAATACCTTCCGTCTCAAGCCCTTCACTCAACTACCTCCAACTCTGTGAGGGTCAGACGCTTCTCCAGGCAGAGAGTGGGGGGCGTAGATCTCTCTCCTCTGCAGGTGCCTCCCTCTGGAATGGCCTCCCTGCCCCTCTCAAACTTGAATCGGACCAACTGAAGTTCCGGAAGCAGCTCAAGACCTTCCTATTCTCCCCTGCTTTCTCTCTCTCCCTCCCCCACTGACATACCTGTCTGCCACACCGACTGGTCGCCTGGCTACCCTCTGAGCATAATGGGTACCAAGCTCCTCTATGACCAGTCTCCCCTGCACTGCCTGTGGGCCACCACACACTTAGGGGCTGTAACTGTAATCTCTACAGTCCCCTCCCTCCCTGCACTTACTCAGAGCTCAACTGCCCTGGTTGCAGTTGCACAGAGCACTGCTGCCCTGATCGTACTTCCACTCCCTGACCCTCTACCTGACCCTTCTCCTTCTCCTTTCCCCCTGCACTTTGGCGCTGTCGCACTTGCACGATCTGAAAGTCACAAGGCCTCGTAAGATACAAATAAGATCATTTGTATTGTCCTCCCTTTGTCTTCCCTCCCTCGTCTTGTCGCACCTAGAAACACTTGTGTACAGGCGTGTTATAAATCACTTATCATATCATATCATATTATATCAAGCCTAGACAAACATATTCCAATAAAAGTTTTAGGCTCTTTGAACTAAGATAAAGATTACTGAATTATACAAGAGCCTTTTATTACTGAAGTTAGAAAAAAAAGGAAACAACTTTGACCCGGAATGAAAACAGAAGTTGTCAATGCTAAATTGACATTATGAAACGAATGATTGCACACGATAAGAGTCAATATTATTAGTGTCTGCTCTCTACAATTCTAGACTCCTATGGCTTTAAAAAGTAATTGCGACATAATATGTGTGTAATGTGTTACTGATGTTTGTTGAGCTCAGGAAAACTCCTGAACAGATTAAAGCTCACAGTGGGGACACATTGATGAACCCCAAAGATCTTTCCAACTTTCGTCCAATTTCAAATCTACTGATTGTAGGTAAGTCCACATGCCGCGGACGCAGAGTGCTATGAGTCCAGTTACTGAAGTGGATTCCTGTTTCAGCACGAAAGGGCTTTGGAGACGCACCTTCCACTTTACAAACACTCAATTCAACACAGAGTGCAGACGCAGAGTGCTATGAGTGCAGGTACTGCAGTTAGGGCTGGAGCACCATTATTTCACGTAAAGGTAAGCAAATCCTTACCTGATGAAATAAGCCTCAAAAATCACTATCCACGAAGTTGGGCCCGGGTAATATCTCAAGGTCTGTGGGATGTCGTATGCGCAGACAGCATGCTTTAATGTAAAAAGTGCATCCATAACCATACACATATAGACATTCTGGTTTGTGCAGTTGGAGGAGTGCCTAATGATATGGACAATTCACAAGTCAGGATGTAATATGGCTGCAGAGGTGAAGTCCTGGAACCTCCCAAAATACAAATGGTGTGAGGAAAGGCTTAGCACCTTTAGAGATGGGGGAAATGACCGAGTTTTTTCAAGCATTCCCCACTTTGACACTTGCACAAGTACACAAATTAAGAGAAAACAAAGATAGACCATTAAATGAAATCAAAGACTTATTTATTCAGTTGTATAACAGTCTTGAAAAAGAGGGAAGTAATGAAGATTTGAGATCGTTATCTAACACCCATGCCCTTTTTGAGGTCTCCTCCCCTGGTTTGCAGGAAAGGACCATTAAGAATAAGACCAAGGCATGCAATTTATTTGCACAGTCCATGATAGCTTTGGGTCTAAATGAAACATTGGGAAAAGATATGGGGAACGCCATGGAAGACTCCCCTTCAGCCTCTGCTTAACTGCCTGCCTTGCATGCTATCCTTCAATCTTTCGTGCGTCTATATGACGTAATACGAGAAGACATGAAAGCCCACTCTGCTATGAAGAAAGATACTCTGATCCTTGATCAGGACCAGAGATTCTACAGGGTGTGTAATCCCCCAAATGTGCGCATCTGCATAGAGATATTCTGTAGCCCGCTGGGTGTTTGGGACAGAAGAATGTGCGCATCTGCATAGAGATATTCTGTAGCCCGCTAGGTGTTTGGGATAGAAGAATGTGCGCATCTGCATAGAGATATTCTGTAGCCCGCTGGGTGTTTGGGACAGAAGAATGTGCGCATCTGCATAGAGATATTCTGTAGCCCACTAGGTGTTTGGGATAGAAGAATGTGCGCATCTGCATAGAGATATTCTGTAGCCCGCTAGGTGTTTGGGATAGAAGAATGTGCGCATCTGCATAGAGATATTCTGTAGCCCGCTGGGTGTTTGGGACAGAAGAATGTGCGCATCTGCATAGAGATATTCTGTAGCCCGCTAGGTGTTTGGGACAGAAGAATGTGCGCATCTGCATAGAGATATTCTGTAGCCCGCTAGGTGTTTGGGACAGAAGAATGTGCGCATCTGCCTAGAGATATTCTGTAGCCCGCTAGGTGTTTGGGACAGAAGAATGTGCGCATCTGACTAGAGATATTCTGTAGCCCGCTAGGTGTTTGGGACAGAAGAATGTGCGCATCTGCATAGAGATATTCTGTAGCCCGCTAGGTGTTTGGGACAGAAGAATGTGCGCATCTGCATAGAGATATTCTGTAGCCCGCTAGGTGTTTGGGACAGAAGAATGTAAGCATCTGCATAGAGATATTCTGTAGCCCGCTAGGTGTTTGGGACAGAAGAATGTAAGCATCTGCATAGAGATATTCTGTAGCGCGCTAGGTGTTTGGGACAGAAGAATGTAAGCATCTGCATAGAGATATTCTGTAGCCCGCTAGGTGTTTGGGACAGAAGAATGTAAGCATCTGCATAGAGATATTCTGTAGCCCGCTAGGTGTTTGGGACAGAAGAATGTAAGCATCTGCATAGAGATATTCTGTAACCCGCTAGGTGTTTGGGACAGAAGAATGTAAGCATCTGCATAGAGATATTCTGTAGCCCGCTAGGTGTTTGGGATAGAAGAATGTAAGCATCTGCATAGAGATATTCTGTAGCCCGCTAGGTTTTTGGGATAAAAGAATGTAAGCATCTGCATAGAGATATTCTGTAGCCCGCTAGGTGTCTGGGATAGAAGAATGTAAGCATCTGCAAAGAGATATTCTGTAGCCCGCTAGGTGTCTGGGATAGAAGAATGTGCGCATCTGCATAGAGATATTCTGTAGCCCGCTAGGTGTTTGGAACAGAAGAATGTGCGCATCTGCATAGAGATATTCTGTAGCCCGCTAGGTGTTTGGGACAGAAGAATGTAAGCATCTGCATAGAGATATTCTGTAGCCCGCTAGTTGTTTGGGACAGAAGAATGTAAGCATCTGCATAGAGATATTCTGTAGCCCGCTAGGTGTTTGGGACAGAAGAATGTAAGCATCTGCATAGAGATATTCTGTAGCCCGCTAGGTGTTTGGGATAGAAGAATGTAAGCATCTGCATAGAGATATTCTGTAGCCCGCTAGGTGTTTGGGACAGAAGAATGTAAGCATCTGCATAGAGATATTCTGTAGCCCGCTAGGTGTTTGGGACAGAAGAATGTAAGCATCTGCATAGAGATATTCTGTAGCCCGCTAGGTGTTTGGGATAGAAGAATGTAAGCATCTGCATAGAGATATTCTGTAGCCCGCTAGGTGTTTGGGATAGAAGAATGTAAGCCTCTGCATAGAGATATTCTGTAGCCCACTAGGTGTTTGGGATAGAAGAATGTAAGCATCTGCATAGAGATATTCTGTAGCCCGCTAGGTGTTTGGGATGGAAGAATGTAAGCATCTGCATAGAGATATTCTGTAGCCCACTAGGTGTTTGGGATAGAATAATGTACAATAGAAGAATGTAAGCATCTGCATAGAGAAGGTACTTAATTGGTTGAGTACCTAATTTGGGGGCGTCACAGATTTTTTGTAGGAATGCACGATTAATGTCTAGAATAAACAAATTAAATAAAGTGGACGCCTAAATGCACCCCTGCTTTAAACCTCTTTGAGTGTGAATGTAAGAGGTATGTATTCCATTCAAAGTTAATCTCACTTGCATATAAGTGTTAGTATACAGCAACCCGAGCAATGCTAGGAGTGTTGAAGGACAGTTATAATTCTGTAACTTTTGGTAGAGGAGAAGGCGATCGATGGAGTCAAACCTACTCTAAGGTCGACAAAAGCAAAGTAGATGGGTTGACCAAGTTTCGCATATTTTGCTTTAATTATGTTAAGAATCATAATTTTGGGAATTGTACCTACTCCAGATACAAAACCCGCTTTAAGGGGGTCCAACAGATGCATATTCGAAGCCCAGCGGTTAAGCTTTTTCAAGAGGAGACGCAAGAGGTTTTCCCTGGCGCGTCTAATAGCGCTATAGGATGATAACTATTAGGGACTTGTCAGTTCCCCTTTTTATATATCGGCACTGTTATAGAGTGTCTCCACGACTGAGGAATAGATTGAGATTCATTCACTAGAGAAAAAATATTAAAAATAATCTGGGCCCAAGCACTAGGATTCTGTTTAAACATCTGGTTAGATAAACCATCCGGACCCCAAGCACTCGACCGACATATAGATTTAATACATAGTTGTATATCCAGAAGGTCAAATTCCAAATTTAGTGGGTAGATTGAGTGTGTCCAGACTCACATTGTTTATTGGATGAGCGTAGAGATTAGAGAAATGAGAAATCCAATCAAATTCCCTAACACCGTTGGCTTGAATGAGTCCTTGTGGTCCTAGACTCGTGCTGTTAATAATGGCCCAGGTTCTTGCTGAGTTTTTGGATTGTATTAGTCTTAACATATTCTGGCCATCTTTGTGATATAACCTTGCGCGTCTAGTCCTCAACCAGTTTTTGTATCGTGTCTTATTCTTAATCAAAGTGGGACCTCTTATTTCAATGGGTAATTTCAAAGCATCTCTTTTCTCCGTTCTAAAAATGGTTTTCTATTTTTCACTTCACTATTATAGGTGTGCAATGAAGGTTTCGAGTGTGGAGGAGCTTTCCTGTTGTCGACTAGGAAATATGGCACCATTGCATAACATGAGAGGTCTAAAGGCTCACCCTGTTTCATTGAACCTAAGCAATTTTGTAAATAAACATGGAATTCATGCAGATGTTTGTCCGAACATCATAGCCTAGTGCTTCTGGCATTTATGGTGAAATTAGTTAAAAAGTCTGCCCTATCCACCTGCCTGGTTGGAATGTTGGATAGCCATTTAGCTGTCAATTGTTCATGCTCACTGCAGTGAGTTTGTACAATACAAAAATCAACAATATACGGAAAAAAAGAAGCACTCACATAGATGTAGTCAATCAAGGCTGTGGAGATACCCCGCCTCCACATTGGTTGGGCTGGCATGTCAGAGAAGCAAGAGCCATTGAGCATCAAAACATTCTGAAGTTTAACGAATTGTTTCCAAGCTCTCAATCTCGATTGACTTTTTGAGGTTATAGCACCCATACAATTCAAATTGAGATCACCTCCCATGATAATATGAATAATGGATTTATCTTGGGAGATCATTAACATCAAGTCATTAAGATCCTCAATGAATCGTGTCTCTGCGATGCCCACCGGGTTCCAATACAAATTGATGAGTGCGTATGGATACAGTGCGGTGGTAACTTTGACCATTTGTATGAATCCATTTGGATTGGGCCACTGTTCCATAACAGTACCTGGGGTGATTTTGATGGCAGTAAGAAGACCTGAAGTTAGACGTCCATTAACAGATTTGGAGGCAACATTCAGACTGACATCGTAACCATCCAAAATAGGGGAGACTTGTAACCACGTTTCTTGGAGCATTATCATATCATACTTCACAAGATCTCCAAACCCTTGAATCAAATGCTTGAAACCTCTCGTACTCCAACTAATTATAGCAAGTGTATTGGGTGATAAAATGGGTCCTAGCTACTTCTGGGGATAAGAGCTTGTACAAAAACAGTTGGTTAACTTCACTTGTGACATTGTTCTGCCTGTAATAAAAGCTTTAGGGGCTTTCATACTAGAGGAATTTTGTTTTGATCTTAATAGCGGATCTTGAACATCCTCTGGGGTGATGAGAAAACCAAGATTGTGGAGTGATTCTTTTGCTAACCATATTGTATTCTGGACTACTCTGGAATTTATCCAGAGTTTTACCATTGTGGCAAGGTTGTTTTTAGGGAACTCGACAAGAGCAATGTCGGTAGACATTATATCCTCTAGTTGAGGTAATAGAGGATAATAGTGTTACCACTGCATTAAAGGGCCACCACCCAAATCCTGATGATGCTCTTTGTCTCCTTCTCATACTACTCTGAAGATCTGTGGTATTGCCACACATGCCTTCGAGAACTCCAAGTGTTTTGCTATCTGTAAAACCTCCTCTGGGCTCGGGTCGTCTTTTAGCCATAGCTTCTCATGTATGCAGTTATCGCTGCAATGAATCATAAACTGTTCCTGAATGTTCTCATCAAAACCATTCCCAAGCTTGCATGTGAGAGCCAAATGCCCAAGTACTGTTACATATTCCTTAACTGACTCATTACTTTGCTGCACACATGTATCAAAGTGATAGCACTTTAAAATGGCGCTCGTCTTTGGACTGAAATCTGTATCCAACTTTACCAGTGGAACCTCCAGTTCATTCATACTCTCAATATCTGCTCCCTTTTCACGTACATCTGGTAAAATCTCATAAGTACTTTGCCCTTCATGCCCAAGAAAATGCATCTAGAGCGACAACTTCCAGGCCACAGCAAATCCCATTCCACAGGTTGCACGTATTTATACAAATTATTTTTTTCCATTGTGCCCACTTTACTTTTGCTGGGTCTAGGGAGGGCATGAATAAAATAGAACCTGGGAAGTTTTGCATGGCCATTTTCCCTTTTTTTACTTTGAATATTTTTTAAGAACAATATTATCGTACAGGCTTCAATCTACCTTTTAGGTGCTGAAGTCATCAAGCCCAGAGTTTACATCTAATCACTAATCTCCTCTGCTGTTGGTTTTTCATGGAGGCATAACGGGTTCCTCCAATCATCGCAATTGTTATAAAGTGCACTGAACTCCAGGTAAGTTCTCTTGACATCATTTATTATATCTTACATAAAATGTGTAATAAAACCTCCTCCTACTCTGGCCACTGACTCTCACTCTGACACAGCCCTTACCTACCTTCAACTCTCCATCTCTAAAACTCTGGACATCCCAGCCCCTGTCATGCGGATCCGTATGAAGCCTGCCTCCAAGCGCAACTCCTGGTATGACTCCGGCCTGGCCTCTCTGAAACACAAGTACATAGCAGCTGATTGGAAGTGGAAGGTTTCGAGCACATCCTCTGATGAACTAGCCTTCCGTCTGCTCCAAAGGCAATACAGACTTTCCATCTTCTCGAAGAAGAGGGCTGCATTTTACGGCCCACTAACAACATGGCTGAAATGTTCAAAATCTGCAAGGAGCTTGCAAATCCTACTGTAGTCTCTATTTCTCCTCTGCCTTCCTTGGCCCTCTGCACGGCACTGGCCTCTCACTTCATTACTAAAACTCAGGACATCCTGTCCTCACTCTCCTCTACAACACTCCCTTCTCCCTCACCCACTTTCAGGCCACCCTTGGCCCCCTTCCCTCCTACTCTCCTCTTTCTCTCTCATATCACCTGATGAGGTCTGTAGACAAGTCCGCTCTACAAAAGTCTCACCCAAACAGGTGCTCCCCTGCACCTCCAGAACTATCAAGGACAAGACTGTCTGATTTCTGCAATCACTCTTTTGCCACTGGATCCTTCCTGTTACTCATCAAGCACTCCCTTGAGAACCCTATTGTCAAAAAACCTTCTTCTGATCCTTCCTGCCCAGCTAACTACCACCCTATCTCCATTATCCCCTTCCTGGGTGAGCTCTTGGAGACGCTGGCCATGTCTCAGCTTATCCACCACACTGAATCTGTTGGTTGTCTCTACGACCACCAGTCTGGCTCCAGAGCTGCCAGAGGCACAGAAACTGCACTCCTGATTTTCAAAGGTTCAGTGCAAGCTTTGGCCCTTTGGCCCATCTGATCTCTACTTTCTCCTCTAACTTTCATTGTTACGCGGATGACACCCAGCTCCCTTTCAGGCTCCCCTCAGCCTCCTCTTCTCTCTCGCTTATTCCTGGCTGTCTATCTGTGATTCAGGATCAGTGTACCTCCAATGATATCTGCCTTAATGCCAGGAAGACAGAGATCCTTCTCATTGGGAACCCTGCTGCCGCTTTCTCCCTTGTACTCTGGCTGCCCTCCTTGGGCCTTCTTGCTTTGCCTTCCTGTGAGGCAAAAAACCTTGGTGTCATCTTCAATTCCGCTCTCTCCTTTGCTCCTCACATCTCGAACCTTGTCAAGAAGTCCCACTATCAGGGCCTGCACTACATCCAACTCTCTCTTCTAAAATACCTTCCGTCTCAAGCCCTTCACTCAACTACCACCAACTCTGTGAGGGTCAGACGCTTCTCCAGGCAGAGAGTGGGGGGCGTAGATCTCTCTCCTCTGCAGGTGCCTCCCTCTGGAATGGCCTCCCTGCCCCTCTCAAACTTGAGTCGGACCAACTGAAGTTCCGGAAGCAGCTCAAGACCTTCCTATTCTCCCCTGCTTTCTCTCTCTCCCTCCCCCACTGACATACCTGTCTGCCACACCGACTGGTCGCCTGGCTACCCTCTGAGCATAATGGGTACCAAGCTCCTCTATGACCAGTCTCCCCTGCACTGCCTGTGGGCCACCACACACTTAGGGGCTGTAACTGTAATCTCTACAGTCCCCTCCCTCCCTGCACTTACTCAGAGCTCAACTGCCCTGGTTGCAGTTGCACAGAGCACTGCTGCCCTGATCGTACTTCCACTCCCTGACCCTCTACCTGACCCTTCTCCTTCTCCTTTCCCCCTGCACTTTGGCGCTGTCGCACTTGCACGATCTGAAAGTCACAAGGCCTAGTAAGATACAAATAAGATCATTTGTATTGTCCTCCCTTTGTCTTCCCTCCCTCGTCTTGTCGCACCTAGAAACACTTGTGTACAGGCGTGTTATAAATCACTTATCATATCATATCATATTATATCAAGCCTAGACAAACATATTCCAATAAAAGTTTTAGGCTCTTTGAACTAAGATAAAGATTACTGAATTATACAAGAGCCTTTTATTACTGAAGTTAGAAAAAAAAGGAAACAACTTTGACCCGGAATGAAAACAGAAGTTGTCAATGCTAAATTGACATTATGAAACGAATGATTGCACACGATAAGAGTCAATATTATGAGTGTCTGCTCTCTACAATTCTAGACTCCTATGGCTTTAAAAAGTAATTGCGACATAATATGTGTGTAATGTGTTACTGATGTTTGTTGAGCTCAGGAAAACTCCTGAACAGATTAAAGCTCACAGTGGGGACACTCCTTTAAGAAACACATTGATGAACCCCAAAGATCTTTCCAACTTTCGTCCAATTTCAAATCTACTGATTGTAGGTAAGTCCACATGCCGCGGACGCAGAGTGCTATGAGTCCAGTTACTGAAGTGGATTCCTGTTTCAGCACGAAAGGGCTTTGGAGACGCACCTTCCACTTTACAAACACTCAATTCAACACGGAGTGCAGACGCAGAGTGCTATGAGTGCAGGTACTGCAGTTAGGGCTGGAGCACCATTATTTCACGCAAAGGTAAGCAAATCCTTACCTGATGAAATAAGCCTCAAAAATCACTATCCACGTTGGGCCCGGGTAATATCTCAAGGTCTGTGGGATGTCGTATGCGCAGTCAGCATGCTTTAATGTAAAAAGTGCATCCATAACCATACACATATAGACATTCTGGTTTATGCAGTTGGAGGAGTGCCTAATGATATGGACAATTCACAAGTCAGGATGTAATATGGCTGCAGAAGGTGAAGTCCTGGAACCTCCCAAAATACAAATGGTGTGAGGAAAGGCTTAGCACCTTTAGAGATGGGGGAAATGACCGAGTTTTTTCAAGCATTCCCCACTTTGACACTTGCACAAGTACACAAATTAACAGAAAACAAAGATAGACCATTAAATGAAATCGAAGACTAATTTATTCAGTTGTGTAACAGTCTTGAAAAAGAGGGAAGTAATGAAGATTTGAGATCGTTATCTAACACCCATGCCCTTTTTGAGGTCTCCTCCCCTGGTTTGCAGGAAAGGACCATTAAGAATAAGACCAAGGCATGCAATTTATTTGCACAGTCCATGATAGCTTTGGGTCTAAATGAAACATTGGGAAAAGATATGGGGAACGCCATGAAAGACTCCCCTTCAGCCTCTGCTCAACTGCCTGCCTTGCATGCTATCCTTCAATCTTTCGTGCGTCTATATGACGTAATACGAGAAGACATGAAAGCCCACTCTGCTATGAAGAAAGATACTCTGATCCTTGATCAGGACCAGAGATTCTTCAGGGTGTGTAATCCCCCAAATGTGCGCATCTGCATAGAGATATTCTGTAGCCCGCTGGGTGTTTGGGACAGAAGAATGTGCGCATCTGCATAGAGATATTCTGTAGCCCGCTGGGTGTTTGGGATAGAAGAATGTGCGCATCTGCATAGAGATATTCTGTAGCCCGCTGGGTGTTTGGGATAGAAGAATGTGCGCATCTGCATAGAGATATTCTGTAGCCCGCTGGGTGTTTGGGACAGAAGAATGTGCGCATCTGCATAGAGATATTCTGTAGCCCGCTGGGTGTTTGGGACAGAAGAATGTGCGCATCTGCATAGAGATATTCTGTAGCCCGCTGGGTGTTTGGGACAGAAGAATGTGCGCATCTGCATAGAGATATTCTGTAGCCCGCTGGGTGTTTGGGACAGAAGAATGTGCGCATCTGCATAGAGATATTCTGTAGCCCGCTAGGTGTTTGGGACAGAAGAATGTGCGCATCTGCATAGAGATATTCTGTAGCCCGCTAGGTGTTTGGGACAGAAGAATGTGCGCATCTGCCTAGAGATATTCTGTAGCCCGCTAGGTGTTTGGGACAGAAGAATGTAAGCATCTGCATAGAGATATTCTGTTGCCCGCTAGGTGTTTGGGACAGAAGAATGTAAGCATCTGCATAGAGATATTCTGTAACCCGCTAGGTGTTTGGGATAGAAGAATGTAAGCATCTGCATAGAGATATTCTGTAGCCCGCTAGGTGTTTGGGATAAAAGAATGTAAGCATCTGCATAGAGATATTCTGTAGCCCGCTAGGTGTCTGGGATAGAAGAATGTAAGCATCTGCAAAGAGATATTCTGTAGCCCGATAGGTGTCTGGGATAGAAGAATGTACGCATCTGCATAGAGATATTCTGTAGCCCGATAGGTGTTTGGGATAGAAGAATGTAAGCATCTGCATAGAGATATTCTGTAGCCCGATAGGTGTTTGGGATGGAAGAATGTGCGCATCTGCATAGAGATATTCTGTAGCCCGCTAGGTGTTTGGGATGGAAGAATGTGCGCATCTGCATAGAGATATTCTGTAGCCCGCTAGGTGTTTGGGATAGAAGAACGTGCGCATCTGCATAGAGATATTCTGTAGCCAGCTAGGTGTTTGGGATAGAAGAACGTGCGCATCTGCATAGAGATATTCTGTAGCCCGCTAGGTGTTTGGGATAGAAGAACGTGCGCATCTGCATAGAGATATTCTGTAGCCCGCTAGGTGTTTGGGATAGAAGAACGTGCGCATCTGCATAGAGATATTCTGTAGCCCGCTAGGTGTTTGGGATAGAAGAACGTGCGCATCTGCATAGAGATATTCTGTAGCCCGCTAGGTGTTTGGGATAGAAGAACGTGCGCATCTGCATAGAGATATTCTGTAGCCCGCTAGGTGTTTGGGATAGAAGAACGTGCGCATCTGCATAGAGATATTCTGTAGCCCACTTGGTGTTTGAGATAGAAGAATGTGCGCATCTGCATAGAGATATTCTGTTGCCCGCTAGGTGTTTGGGATAGAAGAATGTGGCATCTGCATAGAGATATTCTGTAGCCCGCTAGGTGTTTGGGATAGAAGAATGTGCGCATCTGCACAGAGATATTCTGTAGCCCGCTCAGTGTTTGGGATAGAAGAATGTGCGCATCTGCATAGAGATATTCTGTAGCCCGCTAGGTGTTTGAGATAGAAGAATGTGCGCATCTGCATAGAGATATTCTGTAGCCCGCTAGGTGTTTGGGACAGAAGAATGTGCGCATCTGCATAGAGATATTCTGTAGCCCGCTAGGTGTTTGGGACAGAAGAATGTAAGCATCTGCATAGAGATATTCTGTAGCCCGCTAGGTGTTTGGGACAGAAGAATGTAAGCATCTGCATAGAGATATTCTGTAGCCCGCTAGTTGTTTGGGACAGAAGAATGTAAGCATCTGCATAGAGATATTCTGTAGCCCGCTAGTTGTTTGGGACAGAAGAATGTAAGCATCTGCATAGAGATATTCTGTAGACCGCTAGGTGTTTGGGACAGAAGAATGTAAGCATCTGCATAGAGATATTCTGTAGCCCGCTAGGTGTTTGGGACAGAAGAATGTAAGCATCTGCATAGAGATATTCTGTAGCCCGCTAGGTGTTTGGGACAGAAGAATGTAAGCATCTGCATAGAGATATTCTGTAGCCCGCTAGGTGTTTGGGATAGAAGAATGTGCGCATCTGCATAGAGATATTCTGTAGCCCGCTAGGTGTTTGGGACAGAAGAATGTGCACATCTGCATAGAGATATTCTGTAGCCCGCTAGGTGTTTGGGACAGAAGATTGTAAGCATCTGCATAGAGATATTCTGTAGCCCGCTAGGTGTTTGGGACAGAAGAATGTAAGCATCTGCATAGAGATATTCTGTAGCCCGCTAGGTGTTTGGGACAGAAGAATGTAAGCATCTGCATAGAGATATTCTGTAGCCCGCTAGGTGTTTGGGATAGAAGAATGTAAGCATCTGCATAGAGATATTCTGTAGCCCGCTAGGTGTTTGGGATAGAAGAATGTAAGCATCTGCATAGAGATATTCTGTAGCCCGCTAGGTGTTTGGGATAGAAGAATGTAAGCCTCTGCATAGAGATATTCTGTAGCCCACTAGGTGTTTGGGATAGAAGAATGTAAGCATCTGCATAGAGATATTCTGTAGTCCACTAGGTGTTTGGGATAGAAGAATGTAAGCATCTGCATAGAGATATTCTGTAGCCCACTAGGGGTTTGAGATAGAATAATGTACACTAGAAGAATGTAAGCATCTGCATAGAGATATTCTGTAGCCCGCTAGGTGTTTGGGATAGAAGAATGTAAGCCTCTGCATAGAGATATTCTGTAGCCCACTAGGTGTTTGGGATAGAAGAATTTAAGCATCTGCATAGAGATATTCTGTAGTCCACTAGGTGTTTGGGATAGAAGAATGTAAGCATCTGCATAGAGATATTCTGTAGTCCACTAGGTGTTTGGGATAGAAGAATGTAAGCATCTGCATAGAGATATTCTGTAGCCCACTAGGTGTTTGGGATAGAAGAATGTAAGCATCTGCATAGAGATATTCTGTAGCCCACTAGGTGTTTGGGATAGAAGAATGTAAGCATCTGCATAGAGATATTCTGTAGTCCACTAGGTGTTTGGGATAGAAGAATGTAAGCATCTGCATAGAGATATTCTGTAGCCCACTAGGGGTTTGAGATAGAATAATGTACACTAGAAGAATGTAAGCATCTGCATAGAGAAGGTACTTAATTGGTTGAGTACCTAATTTGGGGCCGTCACAGATTTTTTGTAGGAATGCACGATTAATGTCTAGAATAAACAAATTAAATAAAGTGGACGCCTAAATGCACCCCTGCTTTAAACCTCTTTGAGTGTGAATGTAAGAGGTATGTATTCCATTCAAAGTTAATCTCACTTGCATATAAGTGTTAGTATACAGCAACCCGAGCAATGCTAGGAGTGTTGAAGGACAGTTATAATTCTGTAACTTTTGGTAGAGGAGAAGGCGATCGATGGAGTCAAAAGCGACTCTAAAGTCGACAAAAGCAAAGTAGATGGGTTGACCAAGTTTCGCATATTTTGCTTTAATTATGTTAAGAATCATAATTTTGGGAATTGTACCTACTCCAGATACAAAACCCGCTTTAAGGGGGTCCAACAGATGCATATTCGAAGCCCAGCGGTTAAGCTTTTTCAAGAGGAGACGCAAGAGGTTTTCCCTGGCGCGTCTAATAGCGCTATAGGATGATAACTATTAGGGACTTGTCAGTTCCCCTTTTTATATATCGGCACTGTTATAGAGTGTCTCCACGACTGAGGAATAGATTGAGATTCATTCACTAGAGAAAAAATATCAAAAATAATCTGGGCCCAAGCACTAGGATTCTGTTTAAACATCTGGTTAGATAAACCATCCGGACCCCAAGCACTCGACCGACATATAGATTTAATACATAGTTGTATATCCAGAAGGTCAAATTCCAAATTTAGTGGGTAGATTGAGTGTGTCCAGACTCACATTGTTTATTGGATGAGCGTAGAGATTAGAGAAATGAGAAATCCAATCAAATTCCCTAACACTGTTGGCTTGAATGAGTCCTTGCGGTCCTAGACTCGTGCTGTTAATAATGGCCCAGGTTCTTGCTGAGTTTTTGGATTGTATTAGTCTTAACATATTCTGGCCATCTTTGTGATATAACCTTGCGCGTCTAGTCCTCAACCAGTTTTTGTATCGTGTCTTAATCTTAATCAAAGTGGGACCTCTTATTTCAATGGGTAATTTCAAAGCATCTCTTTTCTCCGTTCTAAAAATGTTTTTTCTATTTTTCACTTCACTATTATAAGTGTGCAATGAAGGTTTCGAGTGTGGAGGAGCTTTCCTGTTGTCGACTAGGAAATATGGCACCATTGCATAACATGAGAGGTCTAAAGGCTCACCCTGTTTCATTGAACCTAAGCAATTTTGTAAATAAACATGGAATTCATGCATATGTTTGTCCGAACATCATAGCCTAGTGCTTCTGGCATTTATGGTGAAATTAGTTAAAAAGTCTGCCCTATCTACCTGCCTGGTTGGAATGTTGGATAGCCATTTAGCTGTCAATTGTTCATGCTCACTGCAGTGAGTTTGTACAATACAAAAATCAACAATATACGGAAAAAAAGAAGCACTCACATAGATGTAGTCAATCAAGGCTGTGGAGATACCCCGCCTCCACGTTGGTTGGGCTGGCATGTCAGAGAAGCAAGAGCCATTGAGCATCAAAACATTCTGAAGTTTAATGAATTGTTTCCAAGCTCTCAATCTCGATTGACTTTTTGAGGTTATAGCACCCATACAATTCAAATTGAGATCACCTCCCGTGATAATATGAATAATGGATTTATCTTGGGAGATCATTAACAACAAGTCATTAAGATCCTCAATGAATCGTGTCTCTGCGATGCCCGCCGGGTTCCAGTACAAATTGATGAGTGCGTATGGATACAGTGAGGTGGTAACTTTGACCATTTGTATGAATCCATTTGGATTGGGCCACTGTTCCATAACAGTACCTGGGGTGATTTTGATGGCAGTAAGAAGACCTGAAGTTAGACGTCCATTAACAGATTTGGAGGCGACATTCAGACAGACATCGTAACCATCCAAAATAGGGGAGACTTGTAACCACGTTTCTTGGAGCATTATCATATCATACTTCCCAAGATCTCCAAACCCTTGAATCAAATGCTTGAAACCTCTCGTACTCCAACTAATTATAGCAAGTGTATTGGGTGATAAAATGGGTCCTAGCTACTTCTGGGGATAAGAGCTTGTACAAAAACAGTTGGTTAACTTCACTTGTGACATTGTTCTGCCTGTAATAAAAGCTTTAGGGGCTTTCATACTAGAGGAATTTTGTTTTGATCTTAATAGCGGATCTTGAACATCCTCTGGGGTGATGAGAAAACCAAGATTGTGGAGTGATTCTTTTGCTAACCATATTGTATTCTGGACTACTCTGGAATTTATCCAGAGTTTTACCATTGTGGCAAGGTTGTTTTTAGGGAACTCGACAAGAGCAATGTCGGTAGACATTATATCCTCTAGTTGAGGTAATAGAGGATAATAGTGTTACCACTGCATTAAAGGGCCACCACCCAAATCCTGATGATGCTCTTTGTCTCCTTCTCTACTACTATGAAGATCTGTGGTATTGCCACACATGCCTTCGAGAACTCCAAGTGTTTTGCTATCTGTAAAACCTCCTCTGGGCTCGGGTCGTCTTTTAGCCATAGCTTCTCACGTATGCAGTTATCGCTGCAATGAATCATAAACTGTTCCTGAATGTTCTCATCAAAACCATTCCCAAGCTTGCATGTGAGAGCCAAATGCCCAAGTACTGTTACATATTCCTTAACTGACTCATTACTTTGCTGCACACATGTATCAAAGTGATAGCACTTTAAAATGGCGCTCGTCTTTGGACTGAAATCTGTATCCAACTTTACCAGTGGAACCTCCAGTTCATTCATACTCTCAATATCTGCTCCCTTTTCACGTACATCTGGTAAAATCTCATAAATACTTTGCCCTTCATGCCCAAGAAAATGCATCTAGAGCGACAACTTCCAGGCCACAGCAAATCCCATTCCACAGGTTGCACGTATTTATACAAATTATTTTTTTCCATTGTGCCCACTTTACTTTTGCTGGGTCTAGGGAGGGCATGAATAAAATAGAACCTGGGAAGTTTTGCATGGCCATTTTCCCTTTTTTTACTTTGAATATTTTTTAAGAACAATATTATCGTACAGGCTTCAATCTACCTTTTAGGTGCTGAAGTCATCAAGCCCAGAGTTTACATCTAATCACTAATCTCCTCTGCTGTTGGTTTTTCAGGGAGGCATAACGGGTTCCTCCAATCATCGCAATTGTTATAAAGTGCACTGAACTCCAGGTAAGTTCTCTTGACATCATTTATTATACCTTACATAAAATGTGTAGTAAAACCTCCTCCTAGTCTGGCCACTGACTCTCACTCTGACACAGCCCTTACCTACCTTCAACTCTCCATCTCTAAAACTCTGGACATCCCAGCCCCTGTCATGAGGATCCGTATGAAGCCTGCCTCCAAGCGCAACTCCTGGTATGACTCCGGCCTGGCCTCTCTGAAACACAAGTACATAGCAGCTGATTGGAAGTGGAAGGTTTCGAGCACATCCTCTGATGAACTAGCCTTCCGTCTGCTCCAAAGGCAATACAGACTTTCCATCTTCTCGAAGAAGAGGGCTGCATTTTACGGCCCACTAACAACATGGCTGACATGTTCAAAATCTGCAAGGAGCTTGCAAATCCTACTGCAGTCTCTATTTCTCCTCTGCCTTCCTTGGCCCTCTGCACGGCACTGGCCTCTCACTTCATTACTAAAACTCAGGACATCCTGTCCTCACTCTCCTCTACAACACTCCCTTCTCCCTCACCACTTTCAGGCCACCCTTGGCCCCCTTCCCTCCTACTCTCCTCTTTCTCTCTCATATCACCTGATGAGGTCTGTAGACAAGTCCGCTCTACAAAAGTCTCACCCAAACAGGTGCTCCCCTGCACCTCCAGAACTATCAAGGACAAGACTGTCTGATTTCTGCAATCACTCTTTTGCCACTGGATCCTTCCTGTTACTCATCAAGCACTCCCTTGAGAACCCCATTGTCAAAAAACCTTCTGCTGATCCTTCCTGCCCAGCTAACTACCACCCTATCTCCATTACCCCCTTCCTGGGTAAGCTCTTGGAGACGCGGCCATGTCTCAGCTTATCCACCACACTGAATCTGTTGGTTGTCTCTACGACCACCAGTCTGGCTCCAGAGCTGCCAGAGGCACAGAAACTGCACTCCTGATTTTCAAAGGTTCAGTGCAAGCTTTGGCCCTTTGGCCCATCTGATCTCTACTTTCTCCTCTAACTTTCATTGTTACGCGGATGACACCCAGCTCCCTTTCAGGCTCCCCTCAGCCTCCTCTTCTCTCTCGCTTATTCCTGGCTGTCTATCTGTGATTCAGGATCAGTGTACCTCCAATGATATCTGCCTTAATGCCAGGAAGACAGCGATCCTTCTCATTGGGAACCCTGCTGCCGCTTTCTCCCTTGTACTCTGGCTGCCCTCCTTGGGCCTTCTTGCTTTGCCTTCCTGTGAGGCAAAAAACCTTGGTGTCATCTTCAATTCCGCTCTCACCTTTGCTCCTCACATCTCGAACCTTGTCAAGAAGTCCCACTATCAGCTGCACGTCTTCTGAGGTATTCTTCCTCTCCTCTCCTTCCCCCAGATGCTCACTGTCTGCAGAGCCATGGTTCTCTTTAGGCTGGACTACTGCAACAACCTCTTTCTCAATCTGCTATCCTCTACTGTCCACCCTCTGTAACTAATCCAGAACAGGACTGTGAGACTTATCCTTGGCCTCAAACCCAGGGACCGTATCTCTCCAACACTGAAATCTCTCCATTGGCCTCCCGTTGCTGCTAAGATCAAGTTCAAGACCCTCTGCATCGTCCACAAGGCCTTCTGCGGCCAGGGCCTGCACTACATCCAACTCTCTCTTCTAAAATACCTTCCATCTCAAGCCCTTCACTCAACTACCTCCAACTCTCTGAGGGTCAGACGCTTCTCCAGGCAGAGAGTGGGGGGCGTAGATGTCTCTCCTCTGCAGGTGCCTCCCTCTGGAATGGCCTCCCTGCCCCTCTCAAACTTGAGTCGGACCAACTGAAGTTCCGGAAGCAGCTCAAGACCTTCCTATTCTCCTCTGCTTTCTCTCTCTCCCTCCCCCACTGACATACCTGTCTGCCACACCGACTGGTCGCCTGGCTACCCTCTGAGCATAATGGGTACCAACCTCCTCTATGACCAGTCTCCCCTGCACTGCCTGTGGGCCACCACACACTTAGGGGCTGTAACTGTAATCTCTACAGTCCCCTCCCTCCCTGCACTTACTCAGAGCTAAACTGCCCTGGTTGCAGTTGCACAGAGCACTGCTGCCCTGATCGTACTTCCACTCCCTGACCCTCTACCTGACCCTTCTCCTTCTCCTTTCCCCCTGCACTTTGGCGCTGTCGCACTTGCACGATCTGAAAGTCACAAGGCCTAGTAAGATACAAATAAGATCATTTGTATTGTACTCCCTTTGTCTTCCCTCCCTCGTCTTGTCGCACCTAGAAACACTTGTGTACAGGCGTGTTATAAATTACTTATCATATCATATCATATTATATCAAGCCTAGACAAACATATTCCAATAAAAGTTTTAGGCTCTTTGAACTAAGATAAAGATTACTGAATTATACAAGAGCCTTTTATTACTGAAGTTAGAAAAAAAAGGAAACAACTTTGACCCGGAATGAAAACAGAAGTTGTCAATGCTAAATTGACATTATGAAACGAATGATTGCACACGATAAGAGTCAATATTATGAGTGTCTGCTCTCTACAATTCTAGACTCCTATGGCTTTAAAAAGTAATTGCGACATAATATGTGTGTAATGTGTTACTGATGTTTGTTGAGCTCAGGAAAACTCCTGAACAGATTAAAGCTCACAGTGGGGACACTCCTTTAAGAAACACATTGATGAACCCCAAAGATCTTTCCAACTTTCGTCCAATTTCAAATCTACTGATTGTAGGTAAGTCCACATGCCGCGGACGCAGAGTGCTATGAGTCCAGTTACTGAAGTGGATTCCTGTTTCAGCACGAAAGGGCTTTGGAGACGCACCTTCCACTTTACAAACACTCAATTCAACACGGAGTGCAGACGCAGAGTGCTATGAGTGTAGGTACTGCAGTTAGGGCTGGAGCACCATTATTTCACGTAAAGGTAAGCAAATCCTTACCTGATGAAATAAGCCTCAAAAATCACTATCCACGAAGTTGGGCCCGGGTAATATCTCAAAGTCTGTGGGATGTCGTATGCGCAGTCAGCATGCTTTAATGTAAAAAGTGCATCCATAACCATACACATATAGACATTCTGGTTTGTGCAGTTGGAGGAGTGCCTAATGATATGGACAATTCACAAGTCAGGATGTAATATGGCTGCAGAAGGTGAAGTCCTGGAACCTCCCAAAATACAAATGGTGTGAGGAAAGGCTTAGCACCTTTAGAGATGGGGAAATGACCGAGTTTTTTCAAGCACTCCCCACTTTGACACTTGCACAAGTACACAAATTAACAGAAAACAAAGATAGACCATTAAATGAAATCGAAGACTAATTTATTCAGTTGTGTAACAGTCTTGAAAAAGAGGGAAGTAATGAAGATTTGAGATCGTTATCTAACACCCATGCCCTTTTTGAGGTCTCCTCCCCTGGTTTGCAGGAAACGACCATTAAGAATAAGACGAAGGCATGCAATTTATTTGCACAGTCCATGATAGCTTTGGGTCTAAATGAAACATTGGGAAAAGATATGGGGAACGCCATGGAAGACTCCCCTTCAGCCTCTGCTCAACTGCCCGCCTTGCATGCTATCCTTCAATCTTTCGTGCGTCTATATGACGTAATACAAGAAGAAATGAAAGCCCACTCTGCTATGAAGAAAGATACTCTGATCCTTGATCAGGACCAGAGATTCTTAAGGGTGTGTAATCCCCCAAATCAAATCGACCCGGGAGCCTGCTCCCCACATACAATGATGATCAGAAAGAAGTTACTTCAGTCATGGTCCTGTCTGGAAAGTCCCCACAGACACCTGCAAAGGATCTATCGCGGGTGTTCGTCTCTCCTGAGGAAAGGGTGACAGTTTCACCCGAGTGTCTCCAGAGAGAAACATGGACAGGAAATTGGAGGTGGGTGGAAAGAGAAGAAATACGACCAGCAAGTCAGGCAAGGCAAGAAAGAAAGAAAGGCTCAAGGAAATTCATTCACAAGTTGAATATAGAAGAAAATGAAATCATGGTGAGTCCAGGATAAATAACAACGCAGGCTCTACCAAAGGGGGATAAATCAAGACAAATTCTAAATACAAAAGAAAGAAAACAAAAAATGTTGTACACTCATCGGCTTGATACTACCATTGCTATCAAGGAAAGAGTCACATGGGCGAAAAACAGAAGGTGGTGAGGTACCCATACAGGGAGTATATGACCAGTCTAATACTGAATTGACTGCTGTACATGAAATCAAGGTTAACGAGCAGATAGTGCAGAGTCCGAATATAAAAGTGAAAACGGGGAAAAATGTCCCCTTGAAGCAAAAGAAAGACACAATAAATATGGAAAAAATATACAGAAAGGCAATATAGGTGCTACATTTGATCAGTTGCTGCATCTGAGAAAGGATGGCTTCAAATAAGGTTGCCCAACTCCAGGCCTCGAGGGCCAGATCCATAACGAGTCAGGCAGTAGTCGTAAAAAATTGGTGGTAACTGAGTTACCACTACGCCAAATTATGAGTTTGTGTTTTGAGTGGACGATTTACCTCAGCAAAACCCTGGATGTAAATCATCCCACTCAACACCGAAAACTCTTTGGTAATTCCGCCGCAGTGATTCCACAAAAAAAAGCTTCATTGGGTCCAACGGAACGAATATAAATGGGGAATTCCACCTGACCAAGTGGCGGTAACCGTAATTCCTCAGGGCTATTTGTTGGAGGATTTCCCTCAGATGTTCGGCCTAACTCGAAATGAGGCCCAATGATTCTAACTGTATGCAACTTTTTCCTTATAGGTGATTTTGGAAAATGGGCCATCTGTTTTGAACAAATCTTCCTGGATCCTAACAGATCTACTCTCCTTCAGTTATTTCCATTGATCCCTTCATAACGAACCATAGTTTGCAGACGATGAGAACGTGGATTGGGTGACAGAATATCTACAGTCAAAATTAATTCCCAAACTCATTTTAAATGAATTGGATATTTTTATTTCTTTTGGCATTGATATTTAAGAGTGGGATGACCAACGGGGAAAGTAAATGAACTATTGAGAAGACGGTCTAAATGTCGTCACGGAGGGAAACTGATAAGAAGAATAACATTGTAATAAAATGCTCTATAAATGATGAAGGCGATAGGAAGGGTTGTTTGTTCTCGGAGAGCAAGGAATTGGTCTTGGGTTTCTAGTGCACTTGTAAAAAATCCGAAGAACTGTTGAGTCTATAATATGCCCACCTCAAGGAGTCCTGGAATTCTCATGGTTTTCCTAGTTTCTTCAATGTATTTCCAGGGAGGTTTATTTGGCCAGGATACCAGGTTTTCTCTTTCCAAGAGGTATACCACATTCTGCTCCTATTATTGATGGATACTCCTTTTTGAAAAAGGCCTCCAAGGGACTCAGCGGAAGATCCCATGGTGGCCTTCTAATAGGTGCAGAAAGTGCCTGGGGTTGTAAGGCTAGGGAGTGTCATACCAGTTGTAATGCGGATTTAGCATGCGTTTGAAATGAGACGATTGCCACCTTCTTCTAATCAGCTTATAATGGAATCCCTTCTCTACTATGGAGGGTGAATTGTTCCAATCCCTTGACCTGCTCCTTGCCAAATGGTATAATGCTACTGATTCAAGTCATAATCAAATTATATTTTAATCATGGGAGATTTAAACGGTACGTGTTATGACCAGCCAAATGGGACGAACGGTGAAGGAAAAATAGGGGTGCCCTACCAGGATTATTGTAGAGGGTTAAACTGGTCTAGACTGATGGAAAGCTGGAACATTTTTAAATTCAATGGGAATGTACTTTAGGATATCCCTGGAAGACCTATGTGGAGAAAGGGACTTAGTGCCTCGATCATAGTCTATGTATTTGGTTCTAATCCCTAATGCCTTCGTGATCCAAGAAATACCCTAAGTTACCACCCACATTTAGTCCTAAAATACAAATTTCAAACAAAGGATCCTGATTCCTCTACATTGTTGGCAGACGTTGAAATCTAACAACTGAGAAACTAGAGTTCAGTGGACAGCTTGTAGAAAAGATATATTCCTTACGAAGCTGATAGGACTCAAGACAAGAGGGTATTCTCGATTGTAAATTACAGCTGGGTGACGGACACCCTACTAAGGACATTGCACAGTATTAGGCACAATTCTACAGAAATGTGATAGGGAAGTAAGTCTAATAAAAATGGGAGTTTAGAAGAGTGCTAAACAAGAGACGATGCTCTAATAGAGGAGGAGAAAGCTGTTACAGACAAAATGAAAAAATGCAATTATAAAATCGCAGGTCAACCATTTGTTAAACATGTTTGGTGAACATTCTAAAAAACGGAAACAGACACACTTTGATTCAGATAATTTACTGAGTTGGATTAGATCGCCGGAGGAGTTAGAAATTGAAAAGACAATTGATTCAAGAACTCAAGATGGGCTTTCCAACCTAGTCTTGAAAGAAAACCTTTCTTTTTGGGCTAAACTGCTCCCACCGTTAATTCCTGAAATTATAAGGAAAGGCAGATTTCCTAGTTCATGGCACAACAGTTATCCGGTGCTCATATACAATCCGAGCTGGCCAACTATCAACTCATCGCCCTCCTTGATTCCACTAGCAAGGTTTTTGTCTCTTGGATATTAACCTACATGGAGGAGTAGAGTAATAAAACTGGCATATTATCTCTCTTCCAAGCAGGCATTATAAATAGACTAAGGATGACGATAAATGGTCTGAGCTTAACTCTTTTTGATCAAATAGGCAAGAAGCAAAGTAGGCCGTCTGCTTTATTCGATTTATGAAGATCTAAGTGCTGCATTTGATTGTGTGGATTGACATCATTTATGGAAAAAACTGTATGGTTGGGGTATACCAAAGGGACTTTTAGAGATCATTTTTTTAGTTGCATTCGGATACTGAATTAAGGTTTGACTAAACTCACAAATCACTCTTTGAAGGGAAATTAAAACCGGTGTAGGTTTATGCCAGGGCTGCGTCCTAGCCCCCACATTGTTTAACTTTTACATATCAGGAGCTAGGAAAGTGACATCATTTCCTTCCTAAATTAGGAGATCAAGATAGCGGAGCTCTTATTTGTGCAGATGGCATTGTGGTACTCGATTGTACGAAAGTGGGATTACAGAGATCATTGGACCGGCTGTCCATTGATATCCATGAGAATAACTTAAAGATCAATATTTACAAAACAGCAGTCATGATAATGGATCAAAATAATTACTAGGAACTAATTGGAATATGGCGGGACAAAGCTTAAGTGTGAAACACTTTTGGACATACCTGCGGTTTTTCATTTCCAGTAAACGCGAGTCAAAGTCAGTTTGTTTTTAAAGTTCTTCAAAATACACTATATCCTCTGACAGCGCAAATGAGAAAAATTAAAGCTAAATGCTGTTAATCTCTCTAGTCCTGATGCTGAACTTTTATAAGGCAAAGATCATTCCATCCATTACATATGCCTGAGAAATGATGGAGGGAATTGAAGAGAAACATTGGAGTCTTTTGGAAGGTCACATATGGAAGAAAACCTTGAATGTCCCCATGGCCATCCCGATTGCTCTGCTTCGTGTTGAGTTAGGTATCTAATCTCTTCATTCAGTGGTGATGTTTAAAAAACGGATGCAGACAATTTTAAACCCTGTGAGGGGATCTCTTTTTGAGGTCCTGAATGTCATCTTGAAGAAGACTAAGCTCCCCCGTCATTGTGAATTGTTTTTTCAGAAAACCTCATCGTATTAGATGAAATTGGGGCTTCTAAAGAGCTCCCAATTATTAATCCTAGAAAGGTTAAATGGCTACTAAGGATTTATGATTGGACGAAACAGAATGATCTTCTGAGTGAATATGTATTTATTCATTTATATAGCGCTCCTAACCCAAAGCTATCTGGGCGCAATATAAATTATGTTTACAATATTGTAATATTATAAGGATATGTGATACTGCGACTGAATATGTAAAAGAAACTACTAGATAAACGATTTAGAGTGCTTTTACTGCAATTCGATCTGAATGTGCTTTATAAATTAGAGGTAGCGGGACCCTGTAGAGGCAAACCCAAGGCGTTAAGAGGAATTGGCCGGTGCAAACAAGAGGATAATACCGAAACCTGGAAACAAGGTTTGTCAGGAAGCAAGTGCAATTCTTAGGACATCTTGTTGATGACATGGGTTGTGTGTTTCTAGATAGTTTGTGGTTCTGCATTTTGAATGGCGATTCCATGCCGCTACAGTGTGTTTCTATCAGAGCTATATATGAGCTTTTAGGTGAAAATGGAAATGTTTAATTCTGATACTCTATGTTTATTATTGTAAACCATAAATACTTAATGCATTTTTTTAAGTCCCCACATTTTCTAAGTGGCTTCATAATGGAACCACAGCCTGAGGCTATCGGTCTTCCTAGTGGTTTTCCTGCACCCTTCTGTATATTAGGGAGGGGATGTTAAGTTGGAATACCTGGTTTGTCAACATTCAAGCATTCATATTCCTCCCGGTTTATCCACTAAGTCTTAAATCTAACAGGAGCGCCAGGATGGTGCTTGTGGGGTCAATAATAAGTTGCGTGTAGTGTTGTGCATTTTTTAGGGGGTCCAAGACCATGCCCTCATATTATACCCTCGTCATGATGACAATAGCACCCCCTGTATCTGCTGGGTGAGTCTTTAGCAACCTTAGCGCCTGATGTTCTTTATTGGAAAGATTCTTGGCTACATGTTTCGGGTGATCCCTAAGCTGATTGATCTCACTTAACACACATTTTCCTGAAGTAATGAGTTTAGCGGAAGCAGCATTTCTCCGGGGGAGTGAATGTGGAACTTTTTTTTCAAACCTGTACCACTGCTCACTTCTACTGCCATTCTATCCTGAAAGAAATCATTCTTTGAAAACATCATTTCCATTCCACAGATAAATGAAACCAATCTATTTGATTGGTTGGTACAAAGGTCAGTCCCTTGTTAAGAAGTCATATTTTGGATGGGTCAAGGATGGGATTTGTAAGACTAAAAATCAGTAATTCCCCCATAGATTTGCTGAGGGTGTCTACTGACACCCTCAGCACCCACCCTGTGGTGGCATAAGGCAGGATCATAGGTCATATGTGCATTCCTGACAGCTGCTGGAACACAAAGTGAGAGTAGGCAGAGGTGGTGTTTTAACTGTATGACCTGTGCTGCAATTTCTAATAATTGTGGGATCTAGTCAGCCTTGTGGCACTATAAACTTTAAATATAAGGCATGCCTGGTTTTGGCACCATGGCTACTAAAGTCACACAACTATACAGCCATGTAAATTTGATATTATATAAGGGTGAGCACTGTAAGCAGGGCTACAACTATAAAAAGTCATATGTATATTAGCCAACTGGATTGGATATCTCAACAAGTACCATGTGGGACAATGGCCAGCAAGCTGCCTCTTTGATCCTCCTGTGGGAAGGGCAATACCTTCCTCACAAGGCAGAGGACCCCTCCCCAGGAAGTCCCCTTGAACAAGTGCTTCAAAGGTGCCCCACTCACATAACAATTATACACTCACTTCAAACTTTGAAGTTAGCAGACATGGAATGGTGTGGAGTGTGAGCAGCCAGAGGACAGTGGTAGGTTAAAAGAGGGGTACCATCATCTTGGTTTCTGGCTGGGCTCTCTACAACCTCATGCCTCCTGAGGACAAGACGTTCTGTGTTTGATATAAATATGCAAACCCCACTTATTACAACAGACTGGATTGAACCCATTACAGGAGGCTTGCTCTGGACCTATCACCTGTGACATTTTGTTTTTGTAAGCAGGGGACCTCTAATCCCTAAATGAAGAAAGATTCACTGGACCTATGTTGGAAATACAGCCTATTCCAAAGTTCTCTTCCATAGAGGTGAAGGCAGACAGCAATCGAGGCAGAGGCACACTCTGCTCCCCAACTATCCCAAGGGAACTGTAGGCGGGAAACAGCTGAGGCCTCTCTGATGTCTGTTGCACTGGAATCATGATTCTGGCCACTGGAGGTAAAGTACCCCTTTTAGGTTTGTAGCTAACTTCCTAATGTGGAAGCAGTGAACTGAAGGACTTGCCTTGTCCTGGAGACCCTAGATTGGGGCAATCAACAACCCAGAAGCAGTTCAAGATGTCTGTGAGCCACCGGCTAAACCATGCTTGACACACCTCGGCCGGCAATGGGACAAACGGTGCTGATTTTGACAAGCTTCGAAATGCCTACTGCCATTTGAGCCATCCAGATGCCGACTCTACCCATTTCGGCGGATTGCATCGATCAATCTGAATGTGGCTCGACACCATGGGTGCAATAGATTTGCACGCTGACTTGACCTGCTAGAATCCATCAACTCGCCCGTCTCAAACACCAACTCGATCCCAGGAAAATCATTGTTTACAGCCACTTCTACCACCGACCCAAACCGTTGGAAGCCGTTGTCTCAACCGTCTCGAAAGGCGACTTGACTCAATGGGAGCCCGCATATCGAACCGGATCTATGCTGACTTGCCACTGTGACCACACTAATCTAAATGTCTCAACATCGGTTCACCCACAACAGAAGCGCCTTTAAGCACTGCTCAATGCTGTTGGGCACCCAGTAACAGTTACTAGGATATTTTGAAAAGGCCCTGTCACACTGGCCCTTTTTAAAACACCATAAAGCCCCACTTTTATTCCTTCCAAAGACATATCCTTCAACATTGCATCCAAGTCTCTTGCCTGAACACTCCCGTTATCAACGTAGAGTTCCCTTTCAAAGTTATGCATTCTCTGTGTTATTCTTTTGCAGGTGTGCGTCTTTTTAGTGTTTTTGATTATTTGACTGCATTGATTGTTTATCAAAACCCCTTTTGTTATAGAACCTGGATCGGACATTCTTTTCTTTTGGGAACCATTGTACTAAGGTGGTTTGTGTTGCTATCATCATTATCTGCTCACACCACTTGCGAAGATATAGCCTGCCCTCACCTGACGTAATGAAAAGCGGTGAAGGAGGTATACCTGTTGGGCTGTGCCTGTTTCACCTTTATGCTTGGGATCACTGTTGGTTTAGTGGTGGAGTGGGGCTGAGTAGGCAATTTGGCCAGTGCTCATCCCTGCACTCCTGTACATCACACTTACAGATGTACACCTTTGCATGGATGGCTTTAAAAAAGGTTTCTTCCTCTCGAGGGTCCTGAGGAGACTTGATCCCTTTCCTTTCTTCCCCGGTAGGGTCCGTAATACCATCATGTCTCTATATGGCTCCTTCACCATGAATAGAACTGTAGCAGCACTTCTTTGTGGCTGCTAAATCATGAGTAGGACAGTGCCAGCACTTCTCTGGACATCGTCTACACCATTAATAGAACCGTGTCAGAACTATGAACAGCCACTACGAGATAAACTAGGCAATATCAGCACTTCGTTGAGGCCGTCCCAAAAAGTCCCAAACAGACCCAGAGGAACTGGAGTCAGTCCAAACCAGATCCAATGACGGATGGCAACATCCAGCTCTATAATCATTCAAATTAAACCGGGACAACTTACAATCATTCAAATCTTGTGACTCTCAGTGTGTTAATAAGAAACAATTGCTTAAGTACTGCAAACATGTCATCTATGATGTCATAACATCATCATGGATTGCAAAATCTACGGTGATTGGTTAGTGGGTTTAGCTACATATAGATTATGTAGGGGGTAAAACATTTCATTGGGTTACACTTATTTGATGGCTCCACCTGGACACACCCGTATATTGATAAAAGTGAGACTACATCATATCTACAGTAAATCATTGGTTGGCCTAATATTTGATGGGCGGCATGACACTAAGGGTTTTGATAGGTTGGCTTCTTGCTAACCAACCTTGGACACTTGATAGGTCGTCAAGATATGAGCCAGACAGAGAGTATTGGGAGAGAGGCCCATGGAGTGTCCTTTGTTCAATTAAAAAAAGTACCCCATCCCTCTTTCTCAGGCCATGAGACTGGGCAATCTCTTTGAACTTGACCTTGCAGGCATCTCGTGTCTGTGTGAGCTGTTAGGGAGTATCGCAGGTGCTCTATCTATGTTGGCATCTAATGAATAGTCTGTGTTCTTCACTTGTAGGCCATGTGCTGAAAGACCGTGTATGAAATGTAATGACCTTCTATTCATTGAGATTTTAGGTAATATTAACGTGTGTATTGGGTTTTCTGTTTCCACCAGGGACACTCTTGAGTTATTCTGCATGGAGACTTTAGGCTTACTGTGCTACTGCAACTGGCTAACAAAGATGGGTTGTATACTTATAAAACTTTAATTAATCTGAGAGCATCCTGCTTGTGTCTTGGAAACTGCTATCTCGTACCTTTGTTCCGCTGTTCCCATCCTCCCTTATTTCCCTTTACCCTTAGCAGTAATTGTCTGCTACCATCTGAGCTCTACACGGATCTGTATTTCTCTGGATTCAGCTTTTTGAGTTTTCCCCAGGTTCTGAGGCCCGTGCTAATTTAAAAGCATGCTGTGGCTTCCATTTTTAAGAAGATGGCTGCCCAATAATTCTCTTGTTTCTATTTTAGTGAGCTATATTTGTACAACGTTCATGTTGCATTCAATGTATACATTGGACATGTTAGTTTTCTTCATGTCTGTGGATGCTATGTTAATATTCTTAATGTATAAATGCATATACTACCTAGTGAAGGTGTTCGTCATAGGGAGTGCATGTTTACTTTGTGTCTGATACATGCGCTTATTCTTGTTACAACGTTACTTAGAATGCTTTTACCATCCTCATCCTAGATCATTTCTATATCCTGCTGTACCGGCCAGGGAAAAGGGCGGTACCTTTCTCTCAGTGAGTAACGTTTCACACCTGCACTTCTCTGCACAGCCACTATTCTATTAGTATAACAGTACCAACACTTCTATGCACAGCTGCTATTCTATTAGTATAACAGTACCAGCACTTCTCTGCACATCCACTATTCTATTAGTATAACAGTACCAACACTTCTCTGCACAGCTGCTATTCTATTAGTATAACAGTACCAGCACTTCTCTGCACAGCTGCTATTCTATTAGTATAACAGTACCAGCACTTCTCTGCACAGCCGCTATTCTATTAGTATAACAGTACCAACACTTCTCTGCACAGCTGCTATTCTATTAGTATAACAGTACCAGAACTTCTCTGTACAGCCACTATTCGATTAGTATAACAGTACCAGCACTTCTCTGCACTGATGCTATGCTGGAACTAAAAAATGGCAGCACTTCTCTGCACGGCTGCTATACCATTACCATTCTTAATGTATAAATGCATATACTACCTAGTGAAGGTGTTCGTCATAGGGAGTGCATGTTTACTTTGTGTCTGATACATGCGCTTATTCTTGTTACAACGTTGCTTAGAATGCTTTTACCATCCTCATCCTAGATCATTTCTATATCCTGCTGTACCGGCCAGGGAAAAGGGCGGTACCTTTCTCTCAGTGAGTAACGTTTCACACCTGTGCGGTATTGGGACGGGGGCGGGGTAGAAGCTATGGATGACGTATTCATCAGCCTCCCAACAAATTCTATACTCACCTCCAACTACTGCTATACCATTGATAACACAGATACAGATGCTTCTGCATGGCTGCCACACTTTACCAGAACAATGCCAGCACTTCTCTGCACCACCGCTATACTGTTAATATAAACGTAACAGCACTTCTCTACCTGACTACTATACAATTAGTAGGACATTACCAGCATTTCCCTGCACAGCAGCTATACTAGGACAATAGCAGCTCTCTGCATAGCCGCTACACTATTAATGAAAAAGTAGCAGCACTTCTCTGTGTTGCTGCTATACCATTACAAGCTAGCACTAGCACTTCTTGTCACAACTACCATATTATAAATATAAAAGTAGCAGCACTTCTCTGTACAGCAGCTATCTTTTAGTAGCACAGCAACTTCAATTCTCTGCTCAGCTGCTACATTATTAATATAAAAGCAGAAGCACTTCTCTGCATTGTGGTTATACCATTACTAGGACAGCAGCAGCACCTCTCTAAATGGCTGTTGTACGATACATATAACAGTACCAGCACATAACTGTGCAGCTGCTATTCTATTAATATAAATGTAGCTGCACTTTTATACACAGCTGCAATGCCATCACTAGGACAGTACCAGCACTTCTATGTATAAGAGTAGCAGCACATATCTGCCCAGCTGCTATAACGGTAACAGGACAGCACCAGCACTACTCTGCACAACCGCTATTCTATTAGTATAACAGCACCAGCACTTCTCTGCACTGCTGCTATGCTGGAAACAAAAAATGGCAGCACTTCTCTGCACGGCCACTATACTATTACTAGGACAGCAGCAACATCTCTCTAAACTGCTGTTTTTATGATGAATATAACATTAAAAGCACTTCCCTGCACAGTCACTATTCTATTATTATAACAGTACCAGCACTTCTCTGCACAGCCACTATTTTATTAATATAAGAGTAGCAGCACTTCTCTTGACAGCCCCTTTTCTATTAGTATAACAGTACCAGCACTGCTCTGAACAGCCGCTATTCTATTAGTATAACAGTACCAGCACTTCTCTGCACAGCCACTATTCTATTAGTATAAGAGTAGCAACACTTCTCTTGACAGCCACTATTCTATTAGTATAACAGTACCAGCACTTCTCTGCACAACCGCTATTCTATTAGTATAACAGTACCAGCACTTCTCTGCACAGCCAATATTATATTAGTATAACAGTACCAGCACTTCTCTGCACAGCCACTATTCTATTAGTATAACAGTACCAACACTTCTATGCACAGCTGCTATTCTATTAGTATAACAGTACCAGCACTTCTCTGCACATCCACTATTCTATTAGTATAACAGTACCAACACTTCTCTGCACAGCTGCTATTCTATTAGTATAACAGTACCAGCACTTCTCTGCACAGCTGCTATTCTATTAGTATAACAGTACCAGCACTTCTCTGCACAGCCGCTATTCTATTAGTATAACAGTACCAACACTTCTCTGCACAGCTGCTATTCTATTAGTATAACAGTACCAGAACTTCTCTGTACAGCCACTATTCGATTAGTATAACAGTACCAGCACTTCTCTGCACTGATGCTATGCTGGAACTAAAAAATGGCAGCACTTCTCTGCACGGCTGCTATACCATTACTAGGACAGCAGCAGCATCTCTCTAAACGGCGGTTTGAATGATGAATATGACAGTTCCAGCACTTCTCTGTACTGTACAGCCATTGTTCTATTACTATAACAGTACCAGCACTTCTCTGCACAGCCATTGTTCTATGACTATAACAGTACCAGCACTTCTCTGCACAGCCACTATTCGATTAATATAAGAGCAGCAGCACTTCTCTCCACTGATGCTATACCATCACTAGGACAGCAGCAGCATCTCTCTAAACGGCGGGTTGAATGATGAATATGACAGTTCCAGCACTTCTCTGTACAGCCATTGCTCTATTACTATAACAGTGCCAGCACTTCTCTGTACAGCCATTGTTCTATGACTATAACAGTACCAGCACTTCTCTGCACAGCCATTGTTCTATTACTATAACAGTACCAGCACTTCTCTGCACAGCCATTGTTCTATGACTATAACAGTACCAGCACTTCTCTGGACAGCCATTGTTCTATTACTATAACAGTACCAGCACTTCTCTGCACAGCCATTGTTCTATGACTATAACAGTACCAGCACTTCTCTGCACAGCCATTGTTCTATGACTATAACAGTACCAGCACTTCTCCGCACAGCCATTGTTCTATGACTATACCAGTACCAGCACTTCTCTGCACAGTCATTATTCTATTATTATAACAGTACCAGCACTTCTCTGCACAGCCTTTGTTCTATTAGTATAACAGTACCAGCACTTCTCTGCACAGCCATTGTTCTATGACTATAACAGTTCCAGCACTTCTCTGTACAGCCATTGTTCTATGACTATAACAGTACCAGCACTTCTCTGCACAGCCATTGTTCTATGACTATAACAGTACCAGCACTTCTCTGCACAGCCATTGTTCTATGACTATAACAGTACCAGCACTTCTCTGCACAGCCATTGTTCCATGACTATAACAGTACCAGCACTTCTCTGCACAGCCATTGTTCCATGACTATAACAGTACCAGCACTTCTCTGCACAGCCATTGTTCCATGACTATAACAGTACCAGCACTTCTCTGCACAGCCATTGTCCAGCACTTCTCTGCACAGCCATTGTTCTATGACTATAACAGTACCAACACTTCTCTGCACAGCCATTGTTCTATGACTATAACAGTACCAGCACTTCTCTGCACAGCCATTGTTCTATGACTATAACAGTACCAGAACTTCTCTGCACAGCCATTGTTCTATGACTATAACAGTACCAGAACTTCTCTGCACAGCCATTGTTCTATGACTATAACAGTACCAGCACTTCTCTGCACAGCCATTGCTCTATGACTATAACAGTACCAGCACTTCTCTGCACAGCCATTGTTCTATTAGTATAACAGTACCAGCACTTCTCTGCACAGCCATTGTTCTATTAGTATAACAGTACCAGCACTTCTCTGCACAGCCTTTGTTCTATTAGTATAACAGTCCAGTAATTCTCCATACATACGCGCACCCCGAAGTTAGTTCAGAACCCCGGCTGCGCATACACATCCCTAAATCCAACACCCGATCTCACCTCTGCGTGGTGATTTGGGTGCGCAAGTGTCAATGCGCCTGCATTTGGATGGCAGATAAAATGAGGGCTTTGCGTGGCCATTTCCCTGCCGAGAGGTTGCGTGGTGGGCTCCATTAATATGTATCATTCTGCAAAATAATGAGCGTACAATGTACTGCCTGTGGGCCGTCTCTTGTAGCGCCCACATTTTAGCTTGGTCTTCCTCATTTTATGAATTCCGCCCCCTTCCCTGCCCTCTGTGCAAGTCTTGCCCATGCTCTGTGTGGTGTCTCATGCAAGGCAACCGGCCACTCACAGAGATGTACCAGCCTGCGTGAAGTCCACGCAAAGAACGAAACAAATGCTGCGCAGCCGATTCCATAAATCGACAAACGGGACTTTGCATGCAGATTGGATCGCAAAGTCCCTATTTTCCGCAGAGATCATTCCATGAACCGGGCCCTTAATGTATAAGCAGCTGCACTTCTTTGCACAGCTGCTATACTGTAACTACAAGAGTAGCAGCACTTCTCTACACAGCCACTATAATATTAATGTATAAGTGGCTGCACTTCTTTGCACAGCTGCTATACTATTAATATACAAGTAGCAGCATTTCTCTACACAGCCGCTACACTATTAATGTATAGGTAGCTGCACTTCTTTGCACAGCCGCGATACTGTAACTATCAGAGTAGCAACATTTCTCTACACAGCCACTATATTATTAATGTATATGTAGCTGCACTTCTTTGCACAGCTGCTATACTATTAATATACAAGTAACAGCATTTCTCTACACAGCCGCCATGCTAATAATGTATAAGCAGCTGCACTTCTTTGCACAGCTGCTATACTGTAACTACAAGAGTAGCAGCACTTCTCTACACAGCCACTATAATATTAATGTATAAGTAGCTGCACTTCTTTGCACAGCTGCTAAACTATACTATTAATATACAAGTAGCAGCATTTCTCTACACAGCCGCTACACTATTAATGTATAAGTAGCTGCACTTCTTTGCACAGCTGCTATACTGTAACTACAAGAGTAGCAGCACTTCTCTACACAGCCACTATAATATTAATGTATAAGTAGCTGCACTTCTTTGCACAGCTGCTAAACTATACTATTAATATACAAGTAGCAGCATTTCTCTACACAGCCGCTATATCGTAACTATAAGAGTAGCAGCATTTCTATACACAGCCATTACACTATTAATGTATATGTAGCTGCACTTCTTTGCACAGCCGCTATACTATTAATATATAAGTAGCAGCATTTCGCTACACAGCCGCCATGCTATTAATGTATAAGTGGCTGCACTTCTTTGCACAGCTGCTATACTATTAATATACAAGTAGCAGCATTTCTCTACACAGCCACTATACTATTAATGTATAAGTAGCTGCACTTCTTTGCACAGCCGCGATACTGTAACTATCAGAGCAGCAACATTTCTCTACACAGCCACTATACTATTAATGTATATGTAGCTGCACTTCTTTGCACAGCCGCGATACTATTAATGTATAGGGAGATGCACTTCTTTGCACAGCCGCTATATCGTAACTATAAGAGTAGCAGCATTTCTCTACACAGCCACTATACTATTAATGTATATGTAGCTGCACTTCTTTGCACAGCCGCTATACTATTAATGTATAGGGAGATGCACTTCTTTGCACAGCCGCTATATCGTAACTATAAGAGTAGCAGCATTTCTCTACACAGCCGCCATGCTAATAATGTATAAGTAGCTGCACTTCTTTGCACAGCCGCTATACTATTAATATATATGTAGCAGCATTTCTCTACACAGCCGCTATACTATTAATGTATAAGTAGCTGCACTTCTTTGCACAGCTGTTACATTGTAACTATAAGAGTAGCAGCATTTCTCTACACAGCCACCATGCTATTAATGTATTAGTAGCTGCACTTCTTTGCACAGCTGTTATATTGTAACTATAAGAGTAGCAGCATTTCTCTACACAGCCGCCATGCTATTAATGTATAAGTAGCTGCACTTCTTTGCACAGCCGCTATACTATTAATATATATGTAGCAGCATTTCTCTACACAGCTGCTATACTATTAATGTATAAGTAGCTGCACTTCTTTGCACAGCCGCTATACTATTAATATATATGTAGCAGCATTTCTCTACACAGCCGCTATATTATTAATGTATTAGTAGCTGCACTTCTTTGCACAGCCGCTATATCGTAACTATAAGAGTAGAAGCATTTCTCTACACAGCCACCATGCTATTAATGTACAAACAGCTGCACTTCTTTGCACAGCCGCTATTTATTTATTTAGTTATTTGTGCATTTGGAAAGCACTCAAAACCCATAGGCATCTAGGCGCTGGAACTTTAGGAGATTGCTTACAATTAGTGTTTCGTTAATGCAGTTACAGTTGGACACATGGAATTACAGTTAGCATAGTTACAGTTTTGTGCTTCCATCAAACAGTCACACTTAGGCGGATACGATTGCAGTTAATCAACATCATAAAGTACATTATTTCCTTGGCGGTTGGCAAATACATCAGGGTGTGGCAGACAGACTGTACAGTGACCATAGGGAAGTGTCGCTCCTCAGTTGTGTAGGGAGGGTGTTCGACAGTTTAGCTGTGATTACAGGGAAACTTGAACCACCTGCTTTCTGTCTTCCATATCTTGGCGTTGCAATACGGTTAGTATATGAGGACCGTGTTAGTCTGTTGGACTGAATTTTGCTGATCTGGTTGCTAAGGTAGGCAGGTGTGTTGTCGGTGAGACATTTATGGGTGAGGGTGAGGATTTTGAATGTAATCCTCTCTTGGACTCGGAGCCAGTGGATATCACGTCTGGTAGATGAGATAGGTTCATTGTAACTAAAAAAGAGTAGCAGAATTTCGCTACACAGCCGCTATCCAATTAATGTATAAGTAGCTGCACTTCTCTGTACAGCTGCTATACTGTAACTATAAGAGTAGCAGCATTTCTCTACACAGCCACTATACTATTAATGTATAAGTAGCTGTACTTCTTTGCACAGCCGCTATATTGTAACTATAAGAGTAGCAGCATTTCTCTACACAGCCGCAATACTATTAATGTTTAAGTATCTGCACTTCTCTGCACAGCCACTATACTGTAATTATAAGAGTAGCTGCACTTCTTTGCACATCCGCTATACTGTAACTATGTAAGAGTAGCAGCACTTCTCTATACAGCTGCTACACTATTAATGTATAAGTAGCTGCACTTCTTAGCACAGCTTTGATACTATAACTATAAGAGTAGCAGCACTTCTCTACACAGCGGCTACACTATTATTATATAAGTAGATGTACTTCTTTGCAAAGCCGCTATATTGTAACTATAACAGTAGCAACACTTCTTTGCATAGCTGCTATGTTATTAATGTATAAGTAGCTGCACTTCTTTGCACAGCTGCTATGCTATTAATGTATAAGTAGCTGCACTTTTTTGCACAGCCGCTATACTGTAACTATAAGAGCATCAGCACTTCTCTACACAGCCACTATACTATTGATATATACGTAGCTGCACTTTTTTGCATAGCCGCTATACTGTAACTATAAGAGCATCAGCAGTTCCCTACACAGCCGCTATACTATTGATATATACGTAGCTGCACTTTTTTGCATAGCCGCTATACTGTAACTATAAGAGCATCAGCAGTTCCCTACACAGCCGCTATACTATTGATATATACGTAGCTGCACTTTTTTGCACAGCCGCTATACTGTAACTATAAGAGCATCAGCACTTCTCTACACAGCCACTATACTATTGATATATACGTAGCTGCACTTTTTTGCATAGCCGCTATACTGTAACTATAAGAGCATCAGCAGTTCCCTACACAGCCGCTATACTATTGATATATACGTAGCTGCACTTTTTTGCATAGCTGCTATACTGTAACTATAAGAGCATCAGCAGTTCCCTACACAGCCGCTATACTATTGATATATACGTAGCTGCACTTTTTTGCATAGCTGCTATACTGTAACTATAAGAGCATCAGCAGTTCCCTACACAGCCGCTATACTATTGATATATACGTAGCTGCACTTTTTGCACAGACTAGCAGTATTTCTCTCTTTATGTTTTTAGCCTTGCATACATTCAGACGGTAACCCCCCCCCCGCCCCCTCACGCACCTCTCCCCCACCATCACCCCACTGAGGCACCCTTCTTGTGACACACAGAACGAAAGGTTGTGGCTCTCCCCGGCTCTGGACTGGACACCCACGTTTGCACCTACCTGCCTCTGCCGATGCCCGGCCTGGCACAGAGTGGCATACGCCGGGCTCCCTGTCTCACCTGCCCTGCGACTGATGGCCCACCTGTGGCAGGCGGACAGCCCGCACCTGCCTGCACATCCCCAGCGCAGGCACGGGGCGGAGCCACGGGGTCTAGCAGCTGCCAGGATAGCTGGGGGTGTTAACGCGGCTGTTTCCAAGGCCTGGGGGTTCACCTCATCGAGAGGGCATGCCTCTGACCCTGCCTCTACCTCTGCATGACTTCCCCACGCCCACCCTTGGGTGCAGAGGCCGGGAGGGGAAAGCAGCTGCAGGCGACGAGTAATTAGCCAACCCCAGGGGGCTGCCGTGGCAAGGGCACACCTGCTCCCTCCACCCAGCGCCTGCCCGCGATAAACATCCTGCGTGGAGGCACACCGAGGCTAGCGTGCCATAGCACGACACAGCACAGTATGACACGGAGAACGACCTCCTATCCTCGTGCCTCCATAGCATGCCTGCAAGCCGCAATATGGAATAGCATACATTGCCATGACATGCAATATCACACAACAGCACACCGAAATAACATCTCAACATGCCTGCAATGCCATGCTGCAGCATTACACAGCATATCACACATCACCATAACATAAGATAGAATAACATTCCATGACATACCGCAGCACAACACGTCATACCAGACCATGCCACATTATATAAATACATGCAGAGTGCTACATGAGTGAACTGCAAAATAGTAAAGTGTTGCATATCATTTAAATTAAACTTCCTAGAAAGGAGAGTGCCAAGCTTGTGATATTGTCTTGTTTCAAGGTGCTACATGTTATTAAAAGTGAACCTCCTGCAAAGTATTTTGACTGTACATGTTGTGGGGTAAAGAAATTGTGATCCGTGTTGTCCTGAATCAACTATGTAGCCTCCTACCTGAAGAAGCCCGCTCCAGTGTCACGTGTGGAGGTAGTAGGGGAACCGGGTAAGCAAGGGTCAGTTGGTGGAAGGAGTGAGGTGCATAAGATGTGTATCACGTTTCTCTTGTGTCCACTCCCCATTGTGCGTGTGTGACCAAGGAGCTGTGTGGGAAATATTTACATACGCATGCCGACATCCCCTGAGGGACAGCAGATTGCCGACGAGGTGGTCGGCCTCTTGCGTGCCACAATCCCGGTGGCGGAGGATCGGTGGGCGATGGCACCATGCACCGAATGCAGTTTCGGCAGGCAGGGAGGCCTCCCATCCTGCTGTGCGGTGGGGTGGAACATCAAAGGGAGGAGCGGTCCTCGTGCCACTGGCGCGGGGAGGCACTGGATGCCGGATTGGAGCGGATTACCTTATTACAGACCTACCAGCCAATGTGTCAGATTTACAATCTTTCTTAGGACTCACCAGTTACTGTACCCCTTACACCCAGGATTTTCCATCTGTGAGTGAACCGCTGAGATCCCTGACGACACATGCAACATTTGTGTGGTCCGATGCATGCCAACAAGCAACAAGCATTCGAAGCAATTCGCCAGCACACAGCTGACACCAAAAACATGACCTATTTCAATACCTCAAAGGAGACGGAACTGGTTGTGGATGCCAGCCCCGTGGGGTTGAGCACCATTCTAACCCACATTGATCCTGTTGACAGCAGGAAGTGTCACATTGTCTCATGTGTCAGTCGAAGCCTTTCGAGAACAGAGCAAGCCTACTCTCAGGCTGAGAAAGAGGGACTGGCTGTAGTATGGGCCTGTGAACATTTTAATGTATTCCTTTACAGGAAACCATTCACAGTGGTTACCGACGACCAGGCCTTGCTGTTCATATAGGGGAACCCTCAAGCAAAAATGCCCCCCAGAATTGCAAGGTGGGGTTAGAGGCTCCCAACTACAGCTTCCGCATCATTCATCGCCCTGTGGAAGATGATAACCTCGTCATCTGCTTAATAAGAACGCTACTTCGGCACCCTCGATGGCGGATTGATATATACATTACATCATACAGGCAGCTACACCAAAGGGAGTTGGCATAGCACTCATTGCACAGGACACCGAGAATGATCAAACCATTCTAATCATTTTCAGATGCATTGAGTCGGGTCGATGGAAGCAAGCCAAGCAGGCGGGAGAATGCACAAGATCTTGGAAGCCTAGCGGCAGTCAAGGAGGAGTTGGCTAGGTCAGAAGATGGGCTGCTACTCACGGGAGCCAAGATTGTCATTCCCCGAATGCTGCAAAAGAAGATCTTAGAGCTTGCGCATGAAGGGCACTGTGTATCGTATCCACTATGGTTTCCACAGCTGGACATGCAGGTGGAAAGGCTCCCAAAGCAATGTCCCACATGCGCGGTCGTCAGCGCCCACACACGACCTGCACCTCTGCGTATGATAGACCTACCAGAGAAAGCAAGGGATGAGAGCGCAATTGATTTGTTTGCACCCATTGAGCGAGGGGAATACATACTTGTGGCAATGGACGAATACTCTCGATTACCAGATCTGCAGCTAGCGCACTCCACAGGAGTAGGACCCCCTCCTACTTGATGGCTTAAAGATCATTTCCAAGCCACAACCTCACCTCACCATACCGGTGGTGGGGTTGCCTTAATCTTACCCAAGTGGGTGCCCTCTTCATATTACCTGCTCAGCTCTACCCTTCCTTTGAGAGTCTAGTAAGCCTGTTATGCAAGTTGGTTATCTCTCCCTCCTCCACCCTGACCATTGCTACCATTTAACGGCCTCCTGGTGCTACCTCCCTGTTCCTCTCAGAATGGGCTCATCTCTGTTCCACCTTATTTTCTACCTCCTGCAACCTGCACAGCATCCTCTCTATTCATTGACGTCTGCACCTCTCTATCCCTCTCCATTCTCCCTTCTGGTCCAACCCACTCGGCTGAACACACTCTGGATGCCCTCATCCACTCTGACCTCTCCCCCCCTCTGGTCACCTCTCTCACTTGGTCAGACCACCCTCTTCTCTCCTCCCACCTGGGTCCCTAGGCTCTGTGACCGCACCTCCAAAAGCCCTGCCAACCTCGTTCATGAACACCTTTATGAAACGAGTGTCAGCTGCTGCCTTCACTTCCACCTTTATCTCCCCTTACCCTAAACTCAGACTCCACCACTGACACTGCTCTCAGTAACTTTCAACTGTCCATCACCAACACCCTTGACATTCTTGCCCCAGTCATGAGGATCCGCTTGAAACTCGTGTCTACCCACAACACCAGATACACCTCTGAACTTGCAGCTCTGAAACGAAAGTGCAGAGCTGAAGAATGGAAGTGGCAAACCACAGGCGCACCCTCTGACAAACTGGCCTGCCGCCTGCACCAAAGGCAATACAGACTCTCTATCCATGCCAAGAAAAGGGCCCACATTCAGGCACGGGTATCTGGTGCATCCAACAACACGCCTTCACTCTTCAAAATCATCAGGGAACTAGCCAACACAACGCAGAAGCCTCCTTATCTACTCCATCTCAGGCCCTCTGCAACGCACTCGCCACTCACTTCACCACCAAAACCAGGACATCCTGAACAGCCTTGTTACACACTCTCCCAACCCATCCCTCACCCCATTTCCGCCCCTGGGCACTTCCCGCCCCCCTTCCTCCTTCTCGTCCTTTGATCTTGTCTTACCTGATGAAGTTGTAGAGGAGGTGCCAAGCACGACCCGCACTCAAAGCGCCCATTCTGAAGTACCAGTGACGTTCACGCCGAAATACATGACGTATGATGAGCAAATAAACCAGTAGAGAGCCGCAGTGGGGCTCTGCCCGGTACATGTCAGACTGACAGCACCTATTGAAGTACCTGCACTTAAGAAACCTTGGACGGTAAGGTACCCATTGTGAAAACCGTATCGACAAGTGAGACAAACTGACGACTGCCAAAAAACAAGACCTGAAGAAGCCAAGAAAGTCCTAAAGGAAGACAAATGGTGACGTCACAAGAACCCGGACTGACCAACAGATAAAGAAAACAATGACCTGTGAATGACAAAAAGAGATGAAACAGCATGGATAAGCGACACCCTGATTTGAAGCAAAATGAGTGATGTCAAGTAAGAAGCTTATGCTATAAGAGCAATGAAGATATGCAACTAGTTTACACGTGTACATATGCTTGAAACTGCAAGAAAGCTGAAGAAATCGTGTGGCTTGCTATGCTTAGTAGAGAGATAGATCACGGCAAGCGCCACCTATACATATCTACCTCAAAAGGAGCACTTTATATAACATATATTTCCACTGTGCACAAGAGCAGAAACAACCACAAGTTACTAGAGGCCACAGGAGAGGAGCCCCTCTACATGGGAATTGAAAGCTAAGGACAGAAACGAAACTCAGATTCATGAAACCCGTACAAAAAAACCAAGGTCATCTCAGCTGACACAGACTAATAGGAGATCTGATTTATGACGGTGGAACAGAGTATCCTGTTCAAAGGAGTCAAGATAAGCAGCAGAAGGCATTTGGTGGGCAGAAAGCTAAAATCAAATACACAAATTGCATGGAGACAGAGACGATTTCACGGTGCCTGAAACACGTGACCTGCCAAACAAGAAGAGTTGGGGCCTTCAGACCTACGTGCGGCCTTGGACAATGCACAGATATCTGAATTTTCCCAGACAGAGAGGCAGCATCGAGGCCTACCACCAAGAAATTAATTGACACATGGCCATTGGGGCGGTGATGGATGGTGGTACTGGTTGGTGGGAGGATGGAAGAGCGGGCGAGCACCCCGCACCTGGCCGACCGTTCTGCACGCTGCTAAGCCAGTGGAAATGTACAAGGGGATGTGGTGCCAACCCAATCACAATGGACTAAGTAATCTAGGATCCTATAGTTTGTAGAAGCAATGGGATGTCGTAATTTTAGTGACGTCCACAATAGCCATTCTGAAGGAAGGGCTTAGATGCCCCACCTGACGCTAGTTATCCAATCATTTTACTCCACGATCACATACAGATACAGTACCTATTGAAAAGGTACCTTCCCATAACCAATAGAAGTGCATGCAACATTTTAAGCGTTACACATCAGTGAGGGTGAGTTTTTTTAGTATAAAAGATGTGATTTTTATGAAGTTCGTTGGAGTTGTGAAGCGAGAAGGAAGATCACGCAACTGCAGATATTCATGAAACTCTATTTTTTGTACTTGTGATTAAACGGACTTCCTTTGCCAAACCATTGAGTTATCATTTTTGATTTGATGCTTGAGTATTAATCTGCATTCCCATCCATCTCACGGGTGCTGCTATTCCCTCTTAAAGTGCTGTTTGGGAAACCCCCAGTCCTATGGGCCGGCTGGGTTCCCTTCTGCACACTTGGTAGCAGAGATTGATGGTTTATCGATTATCGAATAGATAAGACACCCATTGACCATCGACATAAAGTAACTCTAGGTCCTCGCCAATATCAGAAGTCCTTTGCCATCCGGCTAAGTAGACCATGAAGCTCCCCGCAGATAGTTGTTAGAATAAAGCACAAAACCTGCAGGTAAAGGTCTGAAGGGACCTGTGCTTTCCCCCACAAACACCTTCCCACTTCTACGAGCAGCTGAGTGAGCGAACGGCAGGAGAGGCAGTGACGAAGGCGGTGATCCCGAGCATCCAGAGAGGAAATATGCGAACGGTGAGTGGAAAAGACTGAATGCTTTGGCAAAACGTGCATGCTTTAGAACAAGTAAGGGAAGGTAATGGAGGGAGGCGGGAGAAAACAAAAATACAGTTAGAATTAGAGTAGAGTATATATATATGTATATATATATAAGGGGAAGGAAATAGTGACTCAAGGGGTGACCAAGTAGTGGACAAGGATACCGTGGAGGACACCCGAGAAGAGGAGAATACCAGGAGGATACCTGAGAAGAGAGAGGATACCGGGGGGGACAACCAAGAAGAGAGGATACGCCCAAATTCCTACGCTTAATATAGCGGTTAGAAGAAGCCTGCATCGATAGTCCTGAATAAAATAGGAATAACTAGAAGACCAGAGCGGTTAAAGACGCTTGTGAAAGGGATGGGCTTACACCCCATGTCGGGGTAAAATTCAGGGGCAGAGATCTGTGTAGCCAGCTGGAGTTTGTCTAATCTGTTAACGTTTGTCTTATGTGTTATTTGCTGTGACGTCATAGGATGACATTTTTCCTTCGAGGAACTAGCACACAAATTATGCAATTGAGTAACTGATATATTGTAGAATACAAATTGATGGTTGTTAGTCGAAAAAGGAAGTATAACTTTTTGTGAAAAAACGGGATTGGAGTTTGCGTCGATTGGTGCTCGCTCATATTGTTGAAGTTGTTTACAGAGACAGACGGGCATAACAAGTGTTATATGAAGAGAAGTTGAACATATTTAAGCATGGAAGACATGACTTCATTAGTACACCTGTGCAAACAGTTGCCAAAACATGCTCCTAAACTGAAAAAGTACAGTGCAGAATGGGTTAAAGGAACCGCAAACAAAATGTTTATGCCGTGGCCCCACGGTGGCTCGCTGTCTAAAACGGTCCTATAGCACATGATGACATATTTGCACGCCACAGTATGGAAAGCATTACGATTGCTATACCCGGATACTTCTGACATGGGAGCTATAATGACACGTAAAATGAAGGAGTCAGAGGACCCTTTGCTTTACATTCAGAATTTGCAAGACGCGTGGGTACTTGAAACGCGTGAATCTTGGGGGAAGTCCATACCCGTGTTTTACCATATATTACGCCAAGGGCTGCCAGATCAGGTACAGAGGCAGCTCAAAGAAATTGGTAGGGATCGAGACCAAACCGTGGTCTGAAATACAGTTGACCATAGCTCACTATTGCAGGCTGCTGCAAGAAAAGAATTGCAAAAAGAGGCTGCACAGAAAGCTAAAGAGGCAAAATTAGTGCAGAGAAAATTGTCAAAATATGCCATTGAAGAGGCAATGATAACTAGCACAGTCGGACAGAGCATACAGCAGGTTAATAATTCACAACAAGCAAATCAGGGTATTAATGGGTTCTACCCCAGAGGGAGTGGATTTAGGGGAAGAGAATGGCAGAGTAATCAGGGAGGTTCTCAGAATAATCAAGGAGGTTTTCAAAACATGCAAAATGGAAGTCAGGATATGTCAAATGGGCAAATGATCAGACCACCGCCAATATGTTGGTTGTGTTGGATGACAGGGCACCTAGCATGCACATGCAGACATCAAGTCATGATGAAAAACGACCAAGGAACAAGAGCAGGTATGGTGAATCCACCTGTGATTTTACAACAGGGAGGAAATGGAGTTGCACAGAATCACACGATGCAACATCAAACGCCAGGAGCACAGCAAAGCTTGCAACCTCAGAATTTAATAAGTTTTCCACAGGGACAGTCCCAACAGTCACTGATGCAACTGTCACAGACACAGAATACAGATCACGCTGCGAACACTGGGATACGAGTTAACACTGGTGATGGGGGAAGACCATTCACGCAAAACGGGACAAAGTTGTATATGGACTAGGACAGCTCACTGGGAAACCTGATGTGATCTCACCTATTAGTGACACCAGACCCTCACCAGGAACCACGGGTGGATGTCGTTATAGGGGATAAAGAATATTCCTTATTACTTGACATGGGTGCAACACGCTTGTGTATACGTGAAGGTAAGTTTTCCTTGACCGGAGATGCTATAAATACTCAGGGCTTCACAGGAGCAACAAGTCATGTTCCTTTTACAGATATACTTCCAGTCTCTATAGGAGGATGTGATATGAATGTACCACTGTTATATTCAAGACAAACCCCAGTAAATATCTTGGGATGAGATAAATGACAAAGTTAAAAATGACTATCTCATTCACAGAGAAGGGCATAGTATGTTCATCTCCAGGAATGCACTATTTGAACGTATGCAAGATGATTAGAGCACATGCAGGACACACAGCTATGAGAGCTATCCCATTAGAGACAGAAATATTTTTGTATGGAGTATGTGTGCCAATGATAGGGCTACCAGGCCTTGCAGACAAAACCATGAGGACCCCAGATGAATTTCTCTTTAGGCCCAGAATACCCATGCATGAAGAAGAGGGACAAGTATTTCCTTTGATGATACACACAGCTATAATACAACGGAAAATGGCTTTGATCGATGGTTGTGATGATGAAGGCCGACAATGGCCCACAGTAATCACTGCTGAAGAAGGGTACAGAGTGACTGATGTCACTGATGACGATCTGTTTGACGAACAAACAGATGTGGAAGAAACAACAGTTGAGGTAAATCTCAACTTTTTGGTGAAAATGGTCAAAAGAGAAGTGGCACAGAGAATGATGTTGGCACAGAACCTTCCTGAATATTTTGGGGTCGATATGGCCCAGGTGCGTGTCTCAGTATGGACCACAGGCCCCTATGACGTAGGCTTATTGAAAGGAGTCGGAGAAGTAAAAATTAAACTGAGCCAGGAGCTATTTTGCCAAAGGCATGACAGTATCCCATGACTAAGGAGGCAGATGAGGGAATTTTCAGGACAATTTCAGCTATGATGGAACAGGGTATCTTAGTGATTTCAGAGTCATCATGCAATACCGCAGTTTACCCTATCAAAAAATCAAAGGGAGGGTCTTAGAGACTAAGGGCCTCATTACACGGTAAAATACCGGCACCGCCTTGGCGGAAAGGGGATTTACCGCCCCATTCCAAGGTTGGAGGGGCGGTAAAACCCCCTTCCGCCATTACCCTTTCCCATTCCCATTTCTGCCCCATAGGGCACTATAGGAATGGGGAAGGCGCTAATTACGGCACCGCAATTTTGCGGTGCCGTAATTAGCTCCGAGGTCCCATAGCGGGTTGGATTTTAACGCCTGCAAAAAGCAGGCGTTAAATCCCCCAACCCGCAAAGGGACCTCGTAGTAAGGCGGTAGGGATTTACCGGTACCGGTATTTTACCATGTAATGAGGCCCTAAGTCAAGATTTATGCCCGATAAATGATATTGTAGAGGGCGAGTTCCCTTTAGTCCCTAACTCGGCCATAATCCTATGTAATATACCTGTTGGGGCTAAATATTTCACGGTGATTGACTTGAAAAATGCATTTTTCTCAATCCCATTGCACCGAGACTCACAAGATCTGACGTCCTTTACATTCAGACAGATGCGTCTGAAAAGCACGAGGTTACTCCAGGGGTACTGTGAGTCTTCATCAATTTTCAACAGGGTCCTGCAGATGGACCTAAGCAATATTGCATTAGAGAGTGTTGTCTTACAATATGTAGATGACATCTTAATTTGCAACACCACAGAGGAAAGATGCAGACGCGATTCTATTCAACTATTGACTATATCGGCTGAGAAAGGATATAAAGTTGACAAAGTAAAGTTACAATATTGTCAGCAAGAAGTGCTGTATATAGGCCAATTGATCTCACCTGAGGGGAGAAGAGTTACCCCAGAAAGGGCTGAAGCCATACTGAACACAGCTAAGCCACAAACGATAGAGCAGATAGAGAGCTTTTTAGGTCCTTGCAATTATGTCAGAGCTTGGGTTTTTGAATACAGCTCATATACCAAGCCCTTGCTACAGGCCCTAAAAAAGGCACAGGTGCTGAAGGAAAAAATGGAATGGTCTGAGAATATGGATAAATGGTTTGCTGAACTCAAGAGAGCCATTTGCTCTGCACCAGTTTTAGGGATTCCCAATTATGCAGAGGAATTCTACCTGTTCTCATACACGAATGGCAGCTTTAAGAAGGCAGTACTCACACAGAGAACCACATTGGGGTAAAAGCCCCTGGCATACTACAGTGGGAATTTGGACCCAGTGATGAGAGGCCACTTTCCTTGCAAACAGAGTTTAGCTGCCGCAGTGTTCGCCATAGAGAAGGCTACAACCATTGTTATGGTATTCTCAATGAAGTTGTACATCGAGCATGTGCTATTTGCCATTCTAAAAAACCGAAAGGCACGTTGACATCTCAGAGAGCTTCGGCTTATGAAGTGATAATATCTAATCCATCGATTAAGATAGTTTGATGCAAGATAGTGAACCCAGCTATGGTTATAGCAGAGCCAATCACTGAAGGAGAGCCAATACACGACTGTGCAAATTCTGAAGAATTTTATGATGAGATTCCCAGAGTGAAAGAAAATGCATTGGCAGAAGGAGAAATTGTCTTCATTGACGGTTCCTCGAGAATCGGTCAAACCGATGGGCAAAGATATACAGGCACTGCTGTAATGTAGCACACAGCAAATGGAGAATTTCGAGTGCTCCTTAGTGCACGATTAGCATCTCACGATTAAGCACAGGCTGCAGAACTATTGGCGTTGATACTTGCGATTGAGAATCACACAGACCAGAAAGCAACAGTGTTTAGTGACTCCACCTATGTGACATCAACAGTGCACACAAGCTTAGTGAGCTGGAAAAGGAGGGGCTACCTCCGAGCGGACGGCACGCCAGTGCAGCACACAGCCTTATTGGAGAGGCTCATGAAGGCACTACAGCTTCCGCTAGGCATAGCGTTCGTGAAATGCACCTCCCACACGAAGGGGACAGATGTTATCTCACGAGGAAATCAAGCAGCAGACACAGAGGCCAAGTGTATGGCATCCAAGAGCGAAGCTATAATGGACGTGGAAACAACTGATGTAAACAAAAAAAATATTTTTGCACAAAGTGAACTTGAGAGCTATAATAACATGGGGCACACCCAGTTAATGGAACTCCAAGGGGAGGCACCACAGGAGGAGAAGAATCTCTGGAAGTGGCGCAGGTGTTCTTTAAACCCCTCCAAAAGCTTGTGGTATTAAGACAGCACTGGTAAACCAGTAATGCCCATAGCCCTGTTAAAATTAGCATTGGAACAGTTACACTATCCCGCACACATGACAAAAGAGAATATTGCGGCAACGCTTGCTGAAGACTGGGTTACACCGAACTTAGCAGAGCACATTGCATTTTTTTTTTAACTTTGGTTTTATTGGTAATTTTTCAGAAAAAGAAACAAAGACAACACCAGGAGCAATATGAATATCACATTTAACATCGTCATCAAACCCCCATGGTCTCCTTCCCCTCCCTCCCCCATTTCCCCCCTCACCAACCCCGCCCCTCCCCCCAGGTCAGTGTCCCATCGAAAAACCAATCGCAGGAGTCGTCCTCATTACTCATAGTTCGGAGCCTTCGAGCTGTGCTATGCGTTCCTGTAAATGCTGGCCTAGACGGATCCGCTGTCTCCCGGGCCATGGGTCACACCATTGTCTTTGAGTGGTACTCTCTGGGCTCTATCGCCCTCACGCCCTATGTTGTCCGCATAATGTCAGTGAGCATCCCACCCCCATGCCTGGTAAACCCCATACCAATTTGCCTTGAAGGTGCTCGATTCATTGTTTACCATGGCCGTCAGTTTGTCCGTGAGGAACATGTTCTTAAGTTTTTTTAACCAGTCTTCCTTAGAGGGGGTCTCCGGGCTTTTCCACCTTTGCGCTAGGGCCACTCTTCCTGCTCGCAACATGGTCTCCCATATTCTTGGGTACCTATATATTTCCGCCTCCTCCGGCGGGAGGCCCAACAACATCGTCAACGGATTGAGTGGGAGTAGTTCCTCGGTGACCTCCGTCATCTATCCCCGTACCTTCTCCCAGAACCCCTGTACCATAGGGCAGAACCACCACATGTGACCCCTCGTCCCCACTTGGCCACATCCTCTTGGGCATCTGGGGGACACCCCGAGAACATCTTGGATAACTTCAATGGGTCTCCATGCCATCCCTGTAGGATCTTAAAGTTGTGCTCCATGTCCGATGTAAACAGGTTCCCATCGAATGCTATTTTAAACCCCCTGGACCATGCGTCCTCCGAGAGAGCCTCTCCTGCCAAGTCATTCCAGAACCCCCAAAACCCTCTCCTCCCTTCCAAGTTAACAGTATTCAGTATCTGGTACATTTTGGATACTACCCCCTTCCTTGTTGTGGCCGTGTCTAGTAATTTTTCAAAGGGGGTCAACTGTCTCCGCAGATTCAGGCCCCAAGTCTGGTCACAGAGGATGCCCTTCAGGCGCAAGTATTCAAAGACTGAGAGAGACCCCCGGCCAAGCGCATCTCGCAGCTCCTCGTATCCGAGGAACTCACCCTCCTTGAACAGTTGCCCCGCCCATTCCAGCCCCCCATCTGACCAGGACTGGGCATTCCTGAATCCCCTGCTGCCCAGTCCGAACGGGTGGCCCTAGAGCGAAGACATCGGGGAGTGCCATGAAGTGAGGTGTGCAGTTGTAGGACCTTCCTTCCAGATCGACCAGAGTATACCCAGGGTTGGGTGGGTCTGCAATTTATTTGGGAAGTGTTTGCGCGGCAACCACAGGAGGTCGCGTACTTTCAGAGGGTGGGCATCCATGTCCTCCAGATAAGACCAATAGGTGCCCATCCCCTCCCTCATATGCTCCAACAGGACCCACAGCTGGGCCGCCTGGTGGTAGAGAAGGAAGTCCGGCAGTCCGAAACCACCCTCCTCCATTGGTAACGTTAGAATGACCTTCCCTATCCTCGGGTTCCGCTCTAGCCATACAAACTCTCGGACTGCCCTCTGTAAGTCTCGAAACATCTGGTCAGGGACCCCCGTTGGGAGTGCCGTGAAAAGATACAGCAGTCTTGGGAGGATGTTCATTTTCACTGCTGTCATGCGCCCGTACCAGGACAGGATCATACCTCCCCATCTCCTCAGATCTGATTTAATCTCCACCATAATGGGCCCATAATTCGCCAAAGCCAATTTTGAGAGATCTCTCATGAGGAGCACACCCAAATACCTGATGGAGTCCCTCCCCACCACAATCCCCGCACACCTATCCTGGTGGTCCAGCCCTGGGTCCTGAGCCCTCATAGGGAGTAACATTGATTTGGATGCGTTCATTTTTAGCCCCGAGAATTGCCCAAAGGTCGTCATCAGGGCCAGGAGGGGGGGGGAGCGAGGAGCTGGGCTCCACCAGATATGCTAGAATGTCATCAGCAAATAGGGAGAGCTTGAACTCCACCTCTCCTCTTTTAATCCCTTTAATGTTGGGGTGGGCTCGGACCACTATGGCCAGGGGCTCCATCGTCAGGACATATATTAGAGGGGAGAGTGGGCATCCTTGCCACGTCCCCCGCGTGAGAGTGAATGAGTTAGAAAGTTCTCCATTCACCTGCACTCTAGCCGTTGGGGCCCCGTATAGGGCGGAAACCCAGTTCCGGATGTGAGCTCTGAAGCCCATTCGACGGAGGAGAAGTTGCATGTACCTCCGCTCTACCCTATCAAAAGCTTTCGCGGAGTCCAGGGAACGCAGACTTGCATCTAGATCTGATTCTTGGGCATGGTGGATTAGGTCTATCGTCTTCCTGATGTTATCAGAGCCTTGCCTGCCCCCTATGAACCCCACTTGATCCCCGTGAACCAGCTTGGGCATTATCCCCTCCATCCGTTTGCCTATCACCTTGGCCAGGATCTTAACATCTATATTGAGGAGGGAAATCGGGTGATATGAGGAGCATTCAGTGGGGTCTCTGCCCTCTTTAGGCAGAACCATGATTATGGCCCTCATCATGGTATCCGGCAGAGAGCCCCCCTCTAATACCCTGTTAAACACCCTCACCAGGTGTGGGGCTAGGCTAGCCCGAAACCTCTTGTAGAAGTACACGGAGAAGCCGTCTTCGCCGGGGGACATTCTCACTTTCATCCCACTGATCGCGTGCTCCACCTCCTCTTCCGTCACCCTGCCCTCTAGACCCTCCGCCATTTCACCTGTCAAGGACGGGATCTGGATGGAGTCCAGGAAACCTCTATCTTGGTGTCATCCCCGTCATACTCTGACGAGTATAACTTTTCATAATAATGGCGAAAGGCTGCTCCAATGCTCGGGGTGTCGTGATCCCCGATCATTTTTCACCGCCTTCACGTTCTGTTCCTCTGAAGCTCTCTGAGTTTCCAGGCCAGGATTTTGTCGGCTCTGTCCCCTTCTCATAGTATTTCTGTTTCACTAGTTGGAGGCTCCGCTCGGTCTTATGTAGCAGGAGGTCTTTCAACTGGAGTTTGTAGTTTTCTAGGGAGGCAATCTGATCCCTTTCCAGGGGTGTCTCTGGGATGTTGCCCGGCTGAAGTTGGGCTATCTTTTCCCTCAGGGACTTTTCCTGGGCCTCCCTCTCCCTCTTTTTCTGGGCTCCCATTCTAATGAGGACACCACGTACGGTCGCCTTGAAGGTGTCCCACAGCACGTCCATGCCCACCTCTCCATTGTCGTTCAACTCGAAGTACTCTGAGATGGCGTCCTGCACTTCCTGTGCCAGGACTTCGTCCTTCAGCAGGAAGTCATTACATTTCCATCGCCCTCTGCTACTACTCCGCCATCCCCCTATTATGGTGGTGTGGACCAAGTCGTGGTTGGACCAAGGGACCGGGTCAACCTTGTGGCCAGAGACATGTGGAAGAAGGGGTTCGTCTACCAGGATGTAGTCTATACGGGAGTATGTTGTGTGGATTGCTGAGTAGTATGTGAAGGAGGGGAGCCCTGTCCTGGGAGTCGGAATGGTGTCCACCAGGCCCAGCTCCGCATTGACCCTCTGGAAGGTACGGGCCATGGTTTCATCTGCCGCCCTAGTGGATTGGGACCCCAAGCGTTTTCTATCCGCAGGTGGGTCTAGGACCATATTGAAATCCCCCCCCCCACCACCATCATCCCATGAACAAACAATTTCAGTCTGTCCTTCACTCCCTCCCAGAAATGCGCCTGGCCTTCATTGGGACCGTACACAACTGCCAGAGTCAGAGGGGAGCCCCGCAAAGAGCCCCTTGCCAGCAGATATCGGCCCTCTCGGTCCTTCACCGTGGCTTCCACTTCAAAGCCAACATCCCTTGCTAGCAGTATGGCTAACCCCCTTTTCTTGGTTCTGTGGGATGCGCTGAGGACCCTCTCCTAGCAATTTCGATTCTTTCCCCCGAGCCCAGTGTGTTTCCTTAAGAAATAGCAGGTCAAGCTTTGCCCTCCAAAAATTCCTTGCAGACTAAGGATCTCTTGGTTGGGGTGTTCAGTCCCCGCACATTAAGGGAACCCATGCCCAGGGCAGGCAAATCCTCAGCCATTGTCTAGGATCAACCTCTTACTGGATAGCTGGCTCATGGCACTTTTCCTTTCCTGCTCCTTTTGTGTTATAACCTGATCTCCCTTGCCCCCTCCCCCCGCCCCCCAGGTGGGCCTTAAACCTGTCCCCAACTTCCCCCTGGTCCCCCCTTCAAACTGAACAACCCCAACTATTCCCTCAAAGCCCACCCCCCACCCCAGCATCCAGCCAAGTAGTTCCACCATTGCTGGTAATTGGCTGGACCACCAGCCTACCGCCTCGGGCTGGGCTAATGTCAGAAATCGCTTCTCCTTGAGCCCCCCCTTTCCCCTCTGCCCCTCCCGAGCCCCCTCCCCCAGGTAGCCGCCATACTTGCTGTTTTGGGAGGCCCCTTGCGTTCTTAGACCCCATGGTCCTGGAAGTCAACTCGTCTTTGAGCCAGGCCGGACGTCGTGATCGTGAACCAAGTCCTTTGCCTGGTTTCCCCGTACCCCTTTTGCACTTCCAGATTCACATCTTAATTTGCAGCACCACAGAGGAAAGATGCAGACGCGATTCTATTCAACTATTGACTATATCGGCTGAGAAAGGATATAAAGTTGACAAAGTAAAGTTACAATATTGTCAGCAAGAAGTGCTGTATATAGGCCAATTGATCTCACCTGAGGGGAGAAGAGTTACCCCAGAAAGGGCTGAAGCCATACTGAACACAGCTAAGCCACAAACGATAGAGCAGATAGAGAGCTTTTTAGGTCCTTGCAATTATGTCAGAGCTTGGGTTTTTGAATACAGCTCATATACCAAGCCCTTGCTACAGGCCCTAAAAAAGGCACAGGTGCTGAAGGAAAAAATGGAATGGTCTGAGAATATGGATAAATGGTTTGCTGAACTCAAGAGAGCCATTTGCTCTGCACCAGTTTTAGGGATTCCCAATTATGCAGAGGAATTCTACCTGTTCTCATACACGAATGGCAGCTTTAAGAAGGCAGTACTCACACAGAGAACCACATTGGGGTAAAAGCCCCTGGCATACTACAGTGGGAATTTGGACCCAGTGATGAGAGGCCACTTTCCTTGCAAACAGAGTTTAGCTGCCGCAGTGTTCGCCATAGAGAAGGCTACAACCATTGTTATGGTATTCTCAATGAAGTTGTACATCGAGCATGCGCTATTTGCCATTCTAAAAAACCGAAAGGCACGTTGACATCTCAGAGAGCTTCGGCTTATGAAGTGATAATATCTAATCCATCGATTAAGATAGTTTGATGCAAGATAGTGAACCCAGCTATGGTTATAGCAGAGCCAATCACTGAAGGAGAGCCAATACACGACTGTGCAAATTCTGAAGAATTTTATGATGAGATTCCCAGAGTGAAAGAAAATGCATTAGCAGAAGGAGAAATTGTCTTCATTGACGGTTCCTCGAGAATCGGTCAAACCGATGGGCAAAGATATACAGGCACTGCTGTAATGTAGCACAAAGCAAATGGAGAATTTCGAGTGCTCCTTAGTGCACGATTACCATCTCACGATTAAGCACAGGCTGCAGAACTATTGGCGTTGATACTTGCGAATGAGAATCACACAGACCAGGAAGCAACAGTGTTTAGTGACTCCACCTATGTGACATCAACAGTGCACACAAGCTTAGTGAGCTGGAAAAGGAGGGGCTACCTCCGAGCGGACGGCACGCCAGTGCAGCACACAGCCTTATTGGAGAGGCTCATGAAGGCACTACAGCTTCCGCTAGGCATAGCGTTCGTGAAATGCACCTCCCACACGAAGGGGACAGATGTTATCTAACGAGGAAATCAAGCAGCAGACACAGAGGCCAAGTGTATGGCATCCAAGAGCGAAGCTATAATGGACGTGGAAACAACTAATGTAAACAAAAAAAATATTTTTGCACAAAGTGAACTTGAGAGCTATAATAACATGGGGCACACCCAGTTAATGGAACTCCAAGGGGAGGCACCACAGGAGGAGAAGAATCTCTGGAAGTGGCGCAGGTGTTCTTTAAACCCCTCCAAAAGCTTGAGGTATTAAGACAGCACTGGTAAACCAGTAATGCCCATAGCCCTGTTAAAATTAGCATTGGAACAGTTACACTATCCCGCACACATGACAAAAGAGAATATTGCGGCAACGCTTGCTGAAGACTGGGTTACACCGAACTTAGCAGAGCACATTGCATTTTTTTTTTAACTTTGGTTTTATTGGTAATTTTTCAGAAAAAGAAACAAAGACAACACCAGAAGCAATATGAATATCACATTTAACATCGTCATCAAACCCCCATGGTCTCCTTCCCCTCCCTCCCCCATTTCCCCCCTCACCAACCCCGCCCCTCCCCCCAGGTCAGTGTCCCATCGAAAAACCAATCGCAGGAGTCGTCCTCATTACTCATAGTTCGGAGCCTTGGAGCTGTGCTATGCGTTCCTGTAAATGCTGGCCTAGACGGATCCGCTGTCTCCCGGGCCATGGGTCACACCATTGTCTTTGAGTGGTACTCTCTGGGCTCCATCGCCCTCACGCCCCATGTTGTCCGCATAATGTCAGTGAGCATCCCACCCCCATGCCTGGTAAACCCCATACCAATTTGCCTTGAAGGTGCTCGATTCATTGTTTACCATGGCCGTCAGTTTGTCCGTGAGGAACATGTTCTTAAGTTTTTTTAACCAGTCTTCCTTAGAGGGGGTCTCCGGGCTTTTCCACCTTTGCGCTAGGGCCACTCTTCCTGCTCGCAACATGGTCTCCCATATTCTTGGGTACCTATATATTTCCGCCTCCTCCGGCGGGAGACCCAACAACATCGTCAACGGATTGAGTGGGAGTAGTTCCTCGGTGACCTCCGTCATCTATCCCCGTACCTTCTCCCAGAACCCCTGTACCATAGGGCAGAACCACCACATGTGACCCCTCGTCCCCACTTGGCCACATCCTCTTGGGCATCTGGGGGACACCCCGAGAACATCTTGGATAACTTCAATGGGTCTCCATGCCATCCCTGTAGGATCTTAAAGTTGTGCTCCATGTCCGATGTAAACAGGTTCCCATCGAATGCTATTTTAAACCCCCTGGACCATGCGTCCTCCGAGAGAGCCTCTCCTGCCAAGTCATTCCAGAACCCCCAAAACCCTCTCCTCCCTTCCAAGTTAACAGTATTCAGTATCTGGTACATTTTGGATACTACCCCCTTCCTTGTTGTGGCCGTGTCTAGTAATTTTTCAAAGGGGGTCAACTGTCTCCGCAGATTCAGGCCCCAAGTCTGGTCACAGAGGATGCCCTTCAGGCGCAAGTATTCAAAGACTGAGAGAGACCCCCGGCCAAGCGCATCTCGCAGCTCCTGGTATCCGAGGAACTCACCCTCCTTGAACAGTTGCCCCGCCCATTCCAGCCCCCCATCTGACCAGGACTGGGCATTCCTGAATCCCCTGCTACCCAGTCCGAACGGGTGGCCCTAGAGCGAAGACATCGGGGAGTGCCATGAAGTGAGGTGTGCAGTTGTAGGACCTTCCTTCCAGATCGACCAGAGTATACCCAGGGTTGGGTGGGTCTGCAATTTATTTGGGAAGTGTTTGCGCGGCAACCACAGGAGGTTGCATACTTTCAGAGGGTGGGCATCCATGTCCTCCAGATAAGACCAATAGGTGCCCATCCCCTCCCTCATATGCTCCAACAGGACCCACAGCTGGGCCGCCTGGTGGTAGAGAAGGAAGTCCGGCAGTCCGAAACCACCCTCCTCCCTTGGTAACGTTAGAATGACCTTCCCTATCCTCGGGTTCCGCTCTAGCCATACAAACTCTCGGACTGCCCTCTGTAAGTCTCGAAACATCTGGTCAGGGACCCCCGTTGGGAGTGCCGTGAAAAGATACAGCAGTCTTGGGAGGATGTTCATTTTCACTGCTGTCATGCGCCCGTACCAGGACAGGATCATACCTCCCCATCTCCTCAGATCTGATTTAATCTCCACCATAATGGGCCCATAATTCGCCAAAGCCAATTTTGAGAGATCTCTCATGAGGAGCACACCCAAATAGCTGATGGAGTCCCTCCCCACCACAATCCCCGCACACCTATCCTGGTGGTCCAGCCCTGGGTCCTGAGCCCTCATAGGGAGTAACATTGATTTGGATGCGTTCATTTTTAGCCCCGAGAATTGCCCAAAGGTCGTCATCAGGGCCAGGAGGGGGGGGGAGCGAGGAGCTGGGCTCCACCAGATATGCTAGAATGTCATCAGCAAATAGGGAGAGCTTGAACTCCACCTCTCCTCTTTTAATCCCTTTAATGTTGGGGTGGGCTCGGACCACTATGGCCAGGGGCTCCATCGTCAGGACATATATTAGAGGGGAGAGTGGGCATCCTTGCCACGTCCCCCGCGTGAGAGGGAATGAGCTAGAAAGTTCTCCATTCACCTGCACTCTAGCCGTTGGGGCCCCGTATAGGGCGGAAACCCAGTTCCGGATGTGAGCTCTGAAGCCCATTCGACGGAGGAGAAGTTGCATGTACCTCCGCTCTACCCTGTCAAAAGCTTTCGCGGAGTCCAGGGAACGCAGACTTGCATCTAGATCTGATTCTTGGGCATGGTGGATTAGGTCTATCGTCTTCCTGATGTTATCAGAGCCTTGCCTGCCCCCTATGAACCCCACTTGATCCCCGTGAACCAGCTTGGGCATTATCCCCTCCATCCGTTTGCCTATCACCTTGGCCAGGATCTTAACATCTATATTGAGGAGGGAAATCGGGTGATATGAGGAGCATTCAGTGGGGTCTTTGCCCTCTTTAGGCAGAACCACGATTATGGCCCTCATCATGGTATCCGGCAGAGAGCCCCCCTCTAATACCCTGTTAAACACCCTCACCAGGTGTGGGGCTAGGCTAGCCCGAAACCTCTTGTAGAAGTACACGGAGAAGCCGTCTTCGCCGGGGGACATTCTCACTTTCATCCCACTGATCGCGTGCTCCACCTCCTCTTCCGTCACCCTGCCCTCTAGACCCTCCGCCATTTCACCTGTCAAGGACGGGATCTGGATGGAGTCCAGGAAACCTCTATCTTGGTGTCATCCCCGTCATACTCTGACGAGTATAACTTTTCATAATAATGGCGAAAGGCTGCTCCAATGCTCGGGGTGTCGTGATCCCCGATCATTTTTCACCGCCTTCACGTTCTGTTCCTCTGAAGCTCTCTGAGTTTCCAGGCCAGGATTTTGTCGGCTCTGTCCCCTTCTCATAGTATTTCTGTTTCACTAGTTGGAGGCTCCGCTCGGTCTTATGTAGCAGGAGGTCTTTCAACTGGAGTTTGTAGTTTTCTAGGGAGGCAATCTGATCCCTTTCCAGGGGTGTCTCTGGGATGTCGCCCGGCTGAAGTTGGGCTATCTTTTCCCTCAGGGACTTTTCCTGGGCCTCCCTCTCCCTCTTTTTCTGGGCTCCCATTCTAATGAGGACACCACGTACGGTCGCCTTGAAGGTGTCCCACAGCACGTCCATGCCCACCTCTCCATTGTCGTTCAACTCGAAGTACTCTGAGATGGCGTCCTGCACTTCCTGTGCCAGGACTTCGTCCTTCAGCAGGAAGTCATTACATTTCCATCGCCCTCTGCTACTACTCCGCCATCCCCCTATTATGGTGGTGTGGACCAAGTCGTGGTCGGACCAAGGGACCGGGTCAACCTTGTGGCCAGAGACATGTGGAAGAAGGGGTTCGTCTACCAGGATGTAGTCTATACGAGAGTATGTTGTGTGGATTGCTGAGTAGTATGTGAAGGAGGGGAGCCCTGTCCTGGGAGTCTGAATGGTGTCCACCAGGCCCAGCTCCGCATTGACCCTCTGGAAGGTACGGGCCATGGTTTCATCTGCCGCCCTAGTGGATTGGGACCCCAAGCGTTTTCTATCCGCAGGTGGGTCTAGGACCATATTGAAATCCCCCCCCCCACCACCATCATCCCATGAACAAACAATTTCAGTCTGTCCTTCACTCCCTCCCAGAAATGCGCCTGGCCTTCATTGGGACCGTACACAACTGCCAGAGTCAGAGGGGAGCCCCGCAAAGAGCCCCTTGCCAGCAGATATCGGCCCTCTCGGTCCTTCACTGTGGCTTCCACTTCAAAGCCAACATCCCTTGCTAGCAGTATGGCTAACCCCCTTTTCTTGGTTCTGTGGGATGCGCTGAGGACCCTCTCCTAGCAATTTCGATTCTTTCCCCCGAGCCCAGTGTGTTTCCTTAAGAAATAGCAGGTCAAGCTTTGCCCTCCAAAAATTCCTTGCAGACTAAGGATCTCTTGGTTGGGGTGTTCAGTCCCCGCACATTAAGGGAACCCATGCCCAGGGCAGGCAAATCCTCAGCCATTGTCTAGGATCAACCTCTTACTGGATAGCTGGCTCATGGCACTTTTCCTTTCCTGCTCCTTTTGTGTTATAACCTGATCTCCCTTGCCCCCTCCCCCCGCCCCCCAGGTGGGCCTTAAACCTGTCCCCAACTTCCCCCTGGTCCCCCCTTCAAACTGAACAACCCCAACTATCCCCTCAAAGCCCACCCCCCACCCCAGCATCCAGCCAAGTAGTTCCACCATTGCTGGTAATTGGCTGGACCACCAGCCTACCGCCTCGGGCTGGGCTAATGTCAGAAATCGCTTCTCCTTGAGCCCCCCCTTTCCCCTCCGCCCCTCCCGAGCCCCCTCCCCCAGGTAGCCGCCATACTTGCTGTTTTGGGAGGCCCCTTGCGTTCTTAGACCCCATGGTCCTGGAAGTCAACTCGTCTTTGAGCCAGGCCGGACGTCGTGATCGTGAACCAAGTCCTTTGCCTGGTTTCCCCGTACCCCTTTTGCACTTCCAGATTGGTGTTTAAGCTACCAGACTATCCCAGGCCTGACCGGCCCGCTTCTCTGTGTCCGGGGTCGGCGTCCTCCCCGTCCGTCCTCAGGGATGGCGGGTTCAGTTTCTTAAATTTCCGTGGACCCGTCTTCTTTCTCCTCTCTCCTTGTGGACTGCGTTCTCTGGCTCCTTCCGCTGCGAATCCTGTGAGTTCACTCCGCGGGGACGGGTCCGACAAGTACTCTTGGATGGCTCCCCTTATGCCGTCCTCTGTAATCAGGGTTGACCGTTGACCCTCGTACTCGAACGAGAGGGAGAAGGGGTACCCCATCTATAGCGCACCCCCTTCCCTTTTAGCATTTATGTCAGAGGGCGGCACATCCTGCATTTGGCCAGCGTGGATGAAGAGAGGTCCTGGAAGATAGACACTTGTGCATTGTTATAGGTAGTCTCCCGTGTCTTTCTGGCCTCCTCCAGAACCTTTGCTTTCTCAGTGTAGTAATGAAAGTGGACTAGAATTGACCGGGGGCCCCCAGCTCTGCCTCCCGCTCAGTGCACCCGATCAAAGGTTGGTTCGGTCGTCATCTCGTCCAAGAAAAGGAGAGTGATGATGTTCCTCACCACCCGGTTTAATTCTCTTTCCGTTTCTCCTTCCGACTCTGGCACCCCAAAAATTCGGAGGTTGTTCCTCTGTTCTCTGTTTTCAAAGTCGTCCATTTGCCTGGCCCTCTCCTCGTCTCTTTTTTCAAGGGCGGTTATTCTCAGGGACATGTCCATCTCTTGGGTCACTGCTGAGGACTGGTTGGCCTCCAGCTGCAACAGTCTGTCCTCGACCTTGTCCACCCTACGGTCCATTTTCTCCATTTTCTGGGCAATGTCCGCCCGCATGTCTCTGATCTCCTGCAGGACCGAGGCAAAGCCCTTTTCCATTGTAAGTATGGGCGTGGGCGAGGTCTTGGGCTGGAACATTCTGGTCGACCGTTCCGGGTCGCTAATCTCCCTTCTGGCGTCCTGGGAGTGGTACTCCTGGAGTGTTGGCGCCAGCTCATCCGATCTCCCATTCTCTCCCTCTGGCCGGTGGTCCTCGGGGGCCGATTATCCCGCTGGGGGACTACCCTCTCTCCTTTGGGCAAAACCACTCCGTGAGGAGCTAGCTTTGCGTGGACACACGCCCCACCGGCCTCCGGCGGGGGCCTCACACTCTTTACACTCCCTTTTCCGGCCGCTTGTGGTCGTCTGTCCCTGTGGTGGGGAGGTGGCGACGACGTGTGACAAATTGTGATCGGATGAGGGTCCCGTCTAGGCCTCCGGCGTGCTGGTTAGATACTATCGCCATGTTTACTTCAGAGTTCGTCTCCAGGCGGGCACTCGCCCTGGGAAGGAGCCCAGGGGCCACCACCTGCGTAAGTCTCCTCCCGCCGGGGCCTCTCGCCAGCCGTGTCCCGCTGCTGTCTGCTGTCCACCGCTCTGATGGCCCTCGCCAGGGTCCGCTGGATGGGGCCTTGGTGCCCCTGTTGCTCAACTCCGTGTCCGGGAGCTCGGGTCAAGCGGGCTGCCTCTCCTTTGGCGGGTCCGTGGCTTCCGCTCGCGCTGGTACCGTTCTCCTGTGTCGCGGGGCCCTGACGTTGGAGTCCCCGCCGGGGCGCTGGCGTGCTCTGTGACCAGAGTTGGGAGGAGAGGTCAGGCGCGCCTGCAGGCCTCAACGGCAACCGCGCACCACGACTCCCCGCGCAGCTCCGGAGGCGAGCAGGGCCTATCGTGGATTCTCTCGTTGGGCTGCGAGGCCTCGTTCTCGGGCACCCGAGGGTCTTTCGGCATCGCTCTCTCACCCGGGGGGGTCCCCCGGGGTTCACCACCACCGAGGGCCACAGATATTTTGTGGGTGGGTCGCAGAGGGGGCCCAATCCCTCAACACGGCCCAGTTTCGGCGGGAGCAGCGTCTTCAGGCAGCCATCGCCTGTGCGCCCCCTGGTGGCCTCCGCACATTGCATTTTTTATGATAAACTGTATGATCTGCCAACAGTTCACGACTGGACATACACAAAAAGTAATTAGAGGAGTTATCCCATGGACCAATAAACCTTTTCAGCACTTGCATGTCGATTACATCGATATGATTCAAGTATGTAATGGGTACAGATACCTAATGGTTGTGGTGTGTCCATTCTCTAGATGGATAGAAGCAGGTCCATGTACACACCTAGACTCTACCTGTGTGGCCAAAGTTCTAGTGAGAGAGGTATTTCCCAGGTGAGGATTATGTGAAGTTATGAGATCAGATAATGGGGCTCACTTTATCAATGAAGTTTTTGAACAGATTAGCTTGTTGCTTGGTATAAAGCACAAGTTCTCATCGGCGTATCACCCGCAAGGTAATGGGATCTGTGATAAGCTCAATGGCTTGTTAAAGGAAAGGATAGCCAAGTTTAAGCTTCCTCTAAAGAAAGGATGGCTATACTGCCTTCTGCTGGCACTGTACACACTCAGAAACCAACCTGGTTCTGACCATCATTTTACACCGCACGAAAAAGCAACAGGGAGAAGGATGCGCACTCCCCTGACACCCGAGGCAGAGCTAGGTGTGATGCCCAGCCAACCAGAGAAATCTTAGGATCTGAAATGCAAAGTTAGTTGAATTGCATGACATCTTGCCTTACTGTAATTTCAGGCCAGCTGCAGCGACGACAAAAAGGGTGCAGTGCAGCACAGAACACAGAAGGAGATGCTACTGCAGGCACAGTTCAGAGTTTATGTGTTCCATCAATCTTCGCTGGAGACACGGTCCTGGTGAGGAATCACACGAGAAAAAAGTGGGACGAGCCAAGGTTCAACAGACCTTTCACAGTTGAAGACGTCACTCCATCTGCAGTCAAGTTACAAGGAAGAAGAGCTTGGATCTTCCTGGGTGACATCAAACCATACTTCGGAGAAATCCCCCTGCCTGCACCCCAATGCGTAGAGACTACAGACAATGGGGAAGAACCACAGCAGGTGCAGATGAGATCCATGACGAGGAAGAAGGATGCATGACCAGAAGCAAAGCACAGAACTTTTGTTCAAATTTGTGGCTTAAAATTGGACATTCCTCTGAGCAAAAAAAAAGAGGATAAGGACATAAAAATACAGACACTCTGTGCATCCTAGTTGCAGGGTGAAGAAGAGAAGTGCATACATAAGCCACAACGTAGGTTATTCACTTTGAACCTTGGACTAAGGCACACTGAAGCCTTGATAAGAAAAGAATATGCCAAATTTCAATCGCAGACACACACATTGGAAGAAAATACAGTATCCAGACTCGTTCAAAACAGGAGCATTGTTTGGATTTACATATGACATCCCACAGCCACGACATCACTAAAGACGTTCTGAATTACTTTGACCTAGTCTTGAGGTCATACCCGTCACTAGTGGTAAGGCTCACTAGTATCACTGAATTTCTGCAAGACCCTGAAAACAAAAAGACAACAAGGAGGCTTCTCACTGTGAATTGCCAAGCAGTTCCTCTTGCTTCCAGAATAAAGAGAGGAAATACAAATGTCCCAAATGGAAGAAGAAGCAAATACACTTGTCAATGTGATATTTTTCGTCTAATTGAAGACTACCCAAACTTTGTCGGAAGACACACTGATGTTTAAACATTTCGTCGAGATCCGGCGAACACAGAACGTTTAAGTATAATCCTGAACGGAATTATCATTCAAGTTGCTCTCCACACACCAAGATCGTAGAAGCCACTCACAGTGAGTACCGAACTGTTCCAAAATTCAGCAAGGACTAGACACATGTCCCTGTCACCAGAAGATAGGCAAATAATATCTTCTTTCGCCTGATTGAGGACTTTCCAGAACTTGTGGGGAGACCTGCCGGTGTTGATGTCCTCACGTTCATCAGAGACCCAGCAAAGTCTGCTCAGCTAAGCATTATCCTGCATGGTATTGTAGTGCAAATTAAACTCTCCAATCTCCATCAGAGTTTCTGGAGGAGACCGTGAAGCTTTCCACCGAGGGACAGATCGAGAAGGCATTGCCAGAGACTACACTCTTGTTTATACCATCAAGGACAACATGTCGTCCAGAACGAAAAAGTTAAGGGGAGTAGACGTAGGAGCTTGTGTAGTTTGAACTCATGCAGGGAAAAGGACTTGTAGAACTCAGTGCCTTGATCGACATTTTTGAGAAAAACAGAAAAGAGAACTGTATCCAGAGACAAGGGAGGACCACTGTTCCAGTACCTGCAACGGACATACAGAAACAGTCGAATCAGAGATTTTGTTATAAAAATGGTATTAAGACGTTAGTCTTTTCCTTAAAATGATAGAGATGGGAAGTCGAACCAGCAGCACCATCGCTCCCCAGGAGGAGAGACATACCCATTGTTCCAGAACTAAGTGTCACTGCCTTATTTACAGAGGCATTATGTATTTATGCATTATATTCATTATTGTTTTATTATCTCTGACAATTTGAACTGCATTTTTCATAGGTGTACAAAGTGTTCCGAGTCCAGTGCACACATAATAATTTATGCATGGCACCCACAATGGCTTCCAGACCTTACATAGTCATTCCAGTTCCCAGGAAGTCTGATAGCAGAATTAGTGAAATTGAAATGGATGCAATTAGCAATGACACACATGCAGTGATAAACAAGTTGAAAAGCCGGAGACAGGGTCGGTAGAGTAAGAATGAAAGAGGGTCACTGACAACCACACGCATGCAAACGATGAGTGAACACACACCAGGTCTAGTTTCAATAACTACAGAACGACAGGCCAAAGAGGGGCAGATGGTTGGACTGCCTACTATGAGAAGTTCCACGATAAGCAAAGTAAAAAGACAGATGGAAAAAGCTGAACCTTTGAAGAAACAAAAGGAGTCGAAGAATGAACAAACAGGGACAGCATTGGCAAGCACACATGTTCCAGTGGAGGGTCAGGTACAAGTTCTTCACGGCAGCCATATACTGTACCAATGGCAGAGTGGATATGGACATTTATAACCAAAGGAAAGAGGATGCAAGAAGAGAAGGAAAGAATTACCAGACTGTCACCTATCCCATTGGTACAGATGAAGAGGCCGAAACCGTGGATTGAGGTACCTGAAAAATGGGAGAGAATTAGAACTATGGACACATCTTTGATGCTCCAGGAATGGTACATGGTACTGCAGTAATTAGGGATCATTATTGGGCATGTGGATCCAGACCATATATCAGGCTGCCGAAAAACTGGTGAGGTATATACATACAACTCCATCATCTCTCAAGCCGTGTATGCCATTGCCCCACTGACATTAAGAAAAGCAAAAACCATAAAACAAACAAACTCATGGTTCACCCCGGTACTCCTTCAGCTACGCACAAAAAACAGGTCAGCCTTTTCAGCCTGGCAAAGTAATCCAAGCGACTCTACCAAACTGGTACCAACTACCAACTGACCTTCAAAAATATAGCCATACAATACAAAACCACCATCATCTCAGCCAAAGCCAACTCCTTCAACTCTGGGATAACTAACGCCAAATCTGGCTCCAGGGAAATCTTCGCCATCTTCAGAGAATTGGAAACACCTGCCCCCTCACCTAACACCATTACCACAGACAAAGATTGGTGCAATAAAATCCAAGATGCCATGCTCAACAAACTGAACACCTTACAAGAAAAAATCATCAGCCACAAAAAGCACTAAAACAACAACTTTTGGAAATACAACAGAACGCAGCAGTGGAAATCCCACCATTCTCATTCCAAGAAATGAAAGAACAGGACGTCCTAGCTATTCTCAACTCGATCCAGCCCTCCAATTGCAAAGGTGATTCTTGCCCTGCTCAGCTCATTAAAGACAGAGCCCCCGCACTGACACCCTTCTTCACCGCCTTCATCAACGCCTCCTTCAAATCAAACCTAGGGCCCTCCTGCCTCAAAGAAGCCTGGGTTAGCCCACTGCTGAAGAAACCCACACTGGATCCAAAAACGCCAGGTAACTGCAGGCCTATAACTACAGTACCCTTGCTACTGAAAATCTGTGATAAAGCTGCGTACCTTCAAGTCCAGAAATACCTTGAAACTTATCACCTCAGACAGTCAGGCTTTCGCCCTAACCACGGAACAGAGACAACCCTCTTGGACCTCAAGAACCAAATAGATAACCTCAGGGACGCAGGCAAAACTGACCTCTTACTACTTCTTGACCTATCCATGGCCTTCGACCTGGTTGACCAAGATACTGTCTGCCGACATCTCTCAACCTCTGGCAACTTCTCACCCAATGCCACAGCATGGATCTCCCCCTTCCTTAGCAGTAGAGCAATGAAGGTTTTCTCAGACCAGGCCTGCGCCCAACCACATCTAATCAAATGTGGAGTTCCTCAAGGGTCCTGCATTTCTTCCACCTTGTACAACCTCTTCATAAGGTCACTATTTAACTACCTAGATTCCATGGGCATCACTTACACCAATTATGCTAATGACACGCAGATCCTCGTTCCTCTCTCGGTGGATTATGAAGCGGACCAAACAACCCTGAACACCATTTATGCCACCATCCAAACCTGGATGGCAGAAAACGGGCTCTGTCTGAACAGCAAAAAGACTGAACTCCTTATCATCGGCTCCCCGGGCACAATCAGAAAGTTGGGCTCACAATACGATGCCAACACTTGCATCACCACATCTCAGTCAGCCAAAACTCTGGGAGTCTACCCGGATTCGAACCTCACCATGACCAGACAGGTGAATGCAATATCCTCAGCAGCTGCTTACCACTCAAAACCTATCACACCCATCAGACCATTCCTAACGCAACAAAACTCTCTCACCATCACCAGAGCAATCATTGGATCTCACCTCAACTATTGCAAAGCGCTCCTTCTAGGCACATCAGCAAAGAACATCAGGAAACTACAAACAGTGTAAAACAATGCCCTCAGAGCAGCAACAGGCGTCTCCAGATGAGATCATATCTCAGCCACAAGGAAATCAGTCCATTGGCTTCCCGTTAAGGAACGTATCCTCTTTAAGTCTCTAGCACTTACCCATAAATGCCTCCATTATACGGCTCCACGGTACCTCTCTCAGAGATTCTCTGCACCCCCTTCGAACAGACCCACTCAATCCAGTTACTCCAACCGTCTTGCCATCCCCAAAAGCCTCAAAGCCAAGGTAGGTGGCTCAAGCTTCACAGTGTTAGCAGCCACCAACTGGAACCTACTCCCCCCCACAATCAGAAGCATCGAATCCCACACCGCCTTCAGAAAAGCAATCAAAACAAGACTGTTTGTATAACCCCACCCAGGATCTCACTGTTAGGCATTTGCTACCTGTAACCCTCACATTGCCATTTACTTCTTGTAACTAAGACACTTTCTTGAAACAGCACCTCGATGCCTCCGGGCTGCTAGGCGCTTTACAAATACAAAAATAAATAAAAAATAAAATATGCACATTAGTAAATGTCCATGTTCCAGCACTGGTGATCCCAAAAAGTGATTTGAATATTGACAGTTTCCCAAAAGCAGATGCTCACCTGAGGAAAAGGAGATCTGTGGAGCTGGTGGGCCGAATGAAGAGAGAGAATTACTTCTCTCTCAAATCAGAAGAAGCCTTTCATGCAATCCCATATAAACACAGACTTCAGCCTGACCTCATCAATGTTCCCAACAATTTTCGTGCCGAGAATCCAAGTTGGGGCAAATACTAAATGGTTACAGATAACCAGATGGGAATTACTGCAGACCATTAATACCACCATAAAAGGATTCAATGCAATCAAGGAAGAATTAAGGGCGATTCGACTAATGACTCTCCAGAACCAATATATTCTAGACATGATCACAGCTATGGATGGAGGAGGTTTTGCAAAAATCGGAGAATCATGTTGCACATGTATACCATCTCGTCTCGGAAAGAAAATCCAGAGGATACAATTTGAAAATGCCGTATTAAGGGTTTTATTATACCTAATACATTTATTACTGTGTGAGTTTAATCACAATCTAATCTGCCCACAGGCAATTATTTATTTAACACAGCAGGAACTTTTTTTAAAAAAATCATAATTCCATAAAAATCATACTATTAAATCATTCATGCATTCATCCACATCCGAACCACATACATCAATCCACTCATCCAAACATCAATAAGTACAAGGTAAAAACATATAACAAATATCACAATTCATCAGCAATTCAATTATTGTACAAAAATTGTTTTGTGCAAAACAAGGTGCATGGCCAGAATAGATTTTGTAGGTGGTCAACAATTAGGATAGGCCAGAAATAGAAGATCTTCACAAGTGGCCTTATCCTGAATTTCTCTACCGGTTTCGACGTATTAACGTTGTTTGTGTTACATCTTCATCAGGAGATATACAATTAGTTTTCTAAAAACAAAACAAAAATAAAACCATGAGTTCCCTATATAAATAACGGAACAATGGAAGAGGAAAGGAATGGAAGTGCAGATACAGTATTTAGCAGTGCTAAAACTTCAAGTAGAATAATCTACTATTGTCCTGCTTGTGCCACCAAATATATATATATCTGGGGTAGACCAAGGGCGTCATGCAGGGAGTGCTACCACGGCAAATCGGTGTCCCTGGGCAAGGCGGGAGTCAATTATGACTGTAAATAGACCAATTGTGATGGAAAATGGGCACAAACCATGCATGAAGTGAGAACCCAAGGTATGATATTTCTGAAAAACTACAAATTAACCTTGGCACAACCAACAAGAATCAATCCGTGTATGGGACTGTCATAAGAATTGGCAGTATTCAGATAAGGAGTCCTGCGTAGCAGATGGCTGCACTTGGAGCTCCAATCTATAAAGGATTTAAAGCAAAAAGTATCAAGAACCCCGTGCCAAAGAGTCGAGGCATATATTACAAGTGGAGCTGCATAGTCAGACATTTGACAGGAGAGAGTCAACAGTTGTCAAGTCAAGGGCCAATTGTTGTCTTACCCAGGCAATCCGGGTACAGGCGGGGGTGCAAGTTGAAATAATAGCGCACCTCTAAGGATGTCTTTGGCATGCCCAAGATTCAGGAAAAGATGGAACCTGAATATTTGACATCTAAGGGGCAAAGAAGAGAGAAGAAAGAGCAGAGACACTAATGAATAGTTGTACTCCGTCCCGGAGACCGAAAAAACATTATGTAAATGACATATCATGTAGTCATAACTTAAAATCAAGATGCTACCATTGGTTTTAAGAGAGAAGGGTGGGCATCATACATCTCAAACAGTCTAGCCCAAAGATGTGAATATTAGTAATGTTATTATCCAAAGAAAAACAATAGGAGACCTAAATTTCATTATGCTATAATAAAGTAAAGCAGTAATAAATGTATTAGGTATAATAAAACCATTAATCCAGCATTTTCAAATTGTATCCTCTGGATTTTCTTTCCGAGACGAGCTGTTATGCTAATACCCTAATCTAGAGAGCGGGCTTCCCTGTGCCTTTCAGATACACATCAATTCAGCCCTTGGCTGTGCAGGTTATTTTACCTTTATGACTATGCTTATACCCTATTTAGGGTATCACCACTATTTGTGATTATTTTACTTTTCCTCATTTATTGCACTTTGGGTGTCTTTTGGTGTACCTTAGGCTGGCGGCTTCAGATCATGGCAGAAACAGATTCCATTTCCTTCACGGAAGCCCAAATCTCAGAACTTATTGAAGGTCCTTCCTTTTTTGAAAACCTACAGCTACCCACACAAAGCCAAGGGTCAATGGGCGAGGCACTTTTGAGGCTTAAAAAGAAACAGTTTTGTACGGAAATGCATGGCCATATATTAAAAGAATACTTAAGATCTAGTATTATTCCACAAGGAATGCAAGTGAAAATTATTCCATGCCTCTTTTTAGACGACAAGGACTACAAGGTGGCGTTCAGTCAGGTTGCCACTAAGTGCAGCCGTGACTTATTAGTTCTAACTATTACGACTGCCCAAAGAGTTAGTTCCATGATTCTTGAAACACTATCTGAACAAGAAAAAACTTTTTTGACAAATACCCTAATCACAGAGGCTAAACAAAAATTGGAACAAATCGACAAATCCTTTCAAGACTTTAAGATCTTAACTATTGAAAAAAAAGACTACGAAACTAAAGAAAGAGATTTCCCTCTTTAAAAAAGGAACAGGTCTATCCATATTTGGCGGATGATTTTAATCCCCAAACGGTGTGGAAAAATAATGCAAATTGGAACACGGGAGGACCGAACGGTAATAACTTAAAAAAAAGATGGGTGACATTTTCAGACACATCGTCTAGCAACTCAGGCAATGACGATTCCAACAATCAATCCCTGGGTGACAACCCTTTTCGTGGAAGGGGCGGCCAAAGAGGCTGTAGAAATGCCCCCCAAAGGCAAATGAACCACAACATGCCCCTGCAGAATACTCCAGGGCAGGGCATGATGCACCGCGACTTTCAGACTTGCAATCGTGCATACAGGTGGTGAATGAACCATCGAGTGTCTCCAATCAGACAATACCCATCTTTTACCTCTCTCCACATATTCTGACATTGGCAGAAACTTCTATTTTGAAAGTGGCCTATCCTTTGTTCCAACTCAGAACCCTAGTGCAATGTCTATAATAAATGAAATCAAAGGTTTCCTAAGAAAACTGAGGCTACGTTTCTATTTTCTGAATAATGCGATACCCAGAGAACCCAACATTTCTGGTTTATCCAGATTGTCCACGTTTATTCCTAATTCTAATGACCTTCCCTCAGAGGTGATTATCTTTGAAAAATTGGCCCTGAAAGAAATTGAACAAGTAATTGGTTACTCGAGGACACAATCAGGACCCAACTTGAAACTACAGGAATTCCAGGCAATTCAGACACTAGCTGAGGATCACTAGATAGTAAGGGTGGGGGATAGTGGTCTGGGATGCTTCCAAATACGACCAAAACGTTTTGAGACTTTTGTCCATCCCAGGCCATTATACTAGAATTGCTAATGAACCATCCAAATCCATTAAGGACAAGATTTTGGCACTCACTGACGAAGGTAGCCATGCAGGGTTCCTTTTGACAAAAGAAACTGAAAACATTAATTTCTCAGAGGAGCGGATGCCCCTTTTCTATATCATGCCAAAAATTCATAAAAATATGGAACCCCCCCACCCCTGGACGGCCCATAGTTTCAGGCTGTGGTTCCTTACTTGAGCCGATATCCAAATATATTGATATTTTTTTATAAAACCTTTGGCCATGGCAACCCCCACTTTCCTATTAGTTTCACGTGATGTAATTAACCTTGTCGAATTAAGACCATTTGATCATCTACACAAATATTGGTCTCCTTAGATATTGAGGCTTTATACACCAATATACCTCAAGACAGAGCAATTCTCAGCTTAAGGACAATCCTAGACAGGCAATTGCCTCCACACACTGTGCCAACAGAATTTCTGTGTAAAGCAGCTCAATTGGTTCTGACCAATAGTTTCTTTAAATTTAAGGAAGATTTTTTCATACAAAGCAAAGGTACGGCCATGGGATGTATCTTTGCACCAAACCTGGCAATAATCTTTATGGCCTTACTTGAGGAAGAAAAAATCTTGCATATTTACAACCCGTACAGAGCACAAATTAAGATATATCATCGTTATATGGACGATATATTTATGATCTGGGAGGGAACCTTGGAAACATTGTGTCATTTGTTGAATGGCTGAATAAAGTAGATATGGAGATTCATTTCACTTTTGAGTATTCCACCTCCAGAATTGCTTTCCTGGATTTGTCCATTTTTGCTGATGGGGGAAGTCTCCATACGGAACTACACAGAAAAGAAACGGAAAGAAATACCACACTAAAATATGAGAGCCAACACCCAGCCAGCCTCCTGTGCAATTTACCATATGGCATGTTCTTGCAGCTTCGGCACTACTGTACAGACATTAATAACTTTACAAAACATGCCTTGGTTTTGGAAAAAAGACTCTTGGAACGTGGTTATCCAAGAAGGCTCATAAAGCAATCCAGCAAAAGAACTCGTTTTGCAAACAGAGAGGCGTTATTGTTACCTAAAGCCCAGATAGAGAAAAAAGAAGAATTAGTCTGTGTGTCAACCTTCTGTCAACTCTAGCGAAGCCATTAAGGGAATTATACTAAAGAACTGGCACATTTTAAATGCATCAGGAACTATGCTGCCCAAACCTCTTTTTGCATTTAAAAAGAGTAAGAATCTAAAACAACAAACCACCCGTGCCAGTAGAAGTTATTTAAAATCATCTACTGTACGGGATCTCAATCAAAACCCTGTAATCGGGCATTACCCATGTACCACCTGTGTGGCTTGTAAATTTTCTAAAAAAAGACCTCTTTTTTCATGCAAAACTAAAATTGGGACCTTCGCACCTTCACGACCTGTAAAAGTAAAAATGTAATTTATGCAATTCTGTGTCCCTGACTTCCCGAGTAGTTTTTCCATATGTACATAGGAGGTACATAGGAAAAACTACTCGGGAAGTCAGTACCCGTATCAATGAGCATCGCTCAAAGATAAAAACTCGTAACTTAAATGCCCCCATGGTGATCCATTATGTTGAGATGGGTCACAAAGTGGAACAAATGGAATGGTTTTGTGTAGAAAAGGTTTTTGGCCATAATCTTACACAGTTTCTAAAAAATCTAGCCTATAAAGAAGAACTATGGATCTTTAATTTAAAGACATTGACTCAGGGGTTGAATACTCTGGAACCCTGGCATTCAGGTACATAATATCTTCTATTGGCCAACCCTCCTTATACCACTGGTAGGGATTACATTGTATACATGCTGTAATATCATCACACATGAATTGGACCCTCATTTGCCTATGTTCACACATCTTTGGCTAGGACGCATTTAATTCATCGAGATTGAGCCAAGTATTTGCCCATGTACATATATTTATTTGGGCTAGTCTACACTAAGTATGTTATAAATGGGCAGTTAGCAATTTTGAGCACACCGTATACATTTTTTATAAATACAGGTGTGTTAAAAGGGGCACTCTATGTGGGCTTGCACCATTCATAATGCCACCCATTAAGGTATGTTTCATCTACTCCAATAAATGCGACTCACGAGCTCACGCGGACCTGTAATTGGATCCCATGAATATGCTAAAGTGTTAGTCTAACCTACTAATAATTTGATTATATGGCAAATATTTTTGCTGCATGGTTATATAACAAGTTTCTTGAACAAGTTCGTACACTCGTGCTTGTTTCCATGACATCACTGGTTGTTGACGTCTTGGAAATGCCGCGCGGTCTGTCCACCTGATTGGGCGTAATGTGCAAGTCACATGGACCAACAATCATGTTGCCCAATAGTCTGCGGACACTGTGTAACACGATCACGTGAGTGAGTGGAACCTGCTATTTACACACATTTATAATTCCTTGCAGCAAGTTTGTACACTCGTACCCGTTTCCATGACAACACGGTATGTTTATGTTCGAGATACGCTGTGCAGCATGTCCACCTGATTGAGGGGAACGTGCATGTCACATGTGTCAACAATCACGTCGCCCAACAGTTTGTGGACGCCTTATGAACGTTGCGCAGCATGATCACGTGAATGGGTGGAGCATGCTACTTATACGCACCAACAACCTCATTGCTTAGATGCGTGCCTTTGGTCCCCATAGCCAGTCCAAGGAAGGTTGAGTGCTTCGTTTCACCCGCGGATCTTCCATCTTCTTAGCGGTCGTTAGCTCCAGGTAAGTAGCGTGCTACACAGCAACCGGGTATATAAGTGTTTAAATGCTGTGACAGCCTTACTTAAATGAGGCCAATATAGCATAATGAAATTTAGGTCTCCAATTGTTTTTCTTTGGATAATAACATTACTAATATTCACATCTTTGGGCTAGACTGTTTGAGATGTATGATGCCCACCCTTCTCTCTTAAACCCAATGGTAGCTTCTTGATTTTAAGTTATGGCTACATGATATGTCATTTACATAATGTTTTTTCAGTCTCCGGACGGAGTACAACTATTCATTAGTGTCTCTGCTCTTTCTTCCCTCTTCTTTGCCCCTTAGACGTCAAATATTCAGGTTCCATCTTTTCCTGAATCTTGGGCATGCCAAAGACATCCTTAGAGGTGGGCTATTATTTCAACTTGCATCCCCACCTGTCCCCGGATTGCCTGGGTAAGACAACAATTGGCCCTTGACTTGACAACTGTTGACTCTCTCCTGTCAAATGTCTGACTATGTAGCTCCACTTGTAATATATGCCTTGACTCTTTGGCACGGGGTTCTTGATACTTTTTGCTTAAAATCCTTTATAGATTGGAGCACCAAGTGCAGCCATCTGCTACGCAGGAATCCTTATCTGAATACTGCCAATTTTTATGACAGTACCTCCAGTCCCATACACGGATTGATTCTTGTTGGTTGTGCCAAGGTTAGTTTGTAGTTTTTCAGAAATATCATACCTTAGGTTCTCACTTCATGCTTGGTTTGTGTCCATTTTCCATCACAATTGGTCTATTTACAGTCATGATTGACTCCCACCTTGCCCAGGGACACCGATTTTCTATGGTAGCACTCCCTGCATGACGCCCTTGGTCTACCCCAGATATATATATTTGGTGGCACGAGCAGGACAATAGTAGATTATTCTACTTGAAGTTTTAGCACTGCTAAATACTGTATCTGCACTTCCCTTCCTTTCCTCTTCCATTGTTCCTTTATTTATATAGGGAACTCATGGTTTTATGTTTGTTTTGTTTTTAGAAAACTAATTGTATATCTCCTGATGAAGACGTAACACAAACAACATTAATACGTCGAAACCGGTAGAGAAATTCAAGATAAGGCCACTTGTGAAGATCTTCTATTTCTGGCCTATCCTAACTGTTGACCACCTACAAAATCTATTCTGGCCATGCACCTTGTTTTGCACAAAAAACGTTTTGTACAATAATTGAATTGCTGATGAATTGTGATATTTGTTATATGTTTTTACCTTGTACTTATTGATGTTTGGATGAATGGATTGATGTATGTGGTTCGGATGTGGATGAATGCATGAATGATTAAATAGTATGATTTGTATGGAATTATGATGATTTTTTAAAAACAAATTCCTGCTATGTTAAATACATAATTGCCTGATTATGATTAAACTCACACAGTAATAAATGTATTCGGTATAATAAAACCCTTAATACGGCATTTTCTAATTGTATCCTCTGGATTTTCTTTCCGAGAGAAGCTGTTATACCCTAATCTAGAGAGCGGGGTTCCCTGTGCCTTTCAGATACACAATGCACATTTATACCATCTCACGATGAAGAAACTGGAACGTTAACAGAGGCCGTAGGTATGCTGACGAAACTGCAGAATCAGATGACTGATGAAACCAACGAAGTTGACGACGACAGTTGGTTTGGATCACTATTTTCATGGGTTCCGCAATGGATGGCAGACGCATTCAAATTCCTGGGAGCCCTGCTAGTGATGATATTGCTCGGATTCTTTGTTATCAAGATAATAATTTCTCAGTGCCAGAAAACTGTGAAAAAAGCTACAGGGATGAAGATAATGATTGATGTCGAGCCAGGATGGAAACCCAAGGACCTGACTGGTGAAGACATAAGAGACTTTGTGAAAGCTAGCATTCACGCACCAGAAGGAACAAAGTTTCGGTATCCAAAGAAACACAGAAATTATGTGGGAAAATGGATTTATTGCAGCCCAAATGGACAATGTCAACTTATGACATGGAACAAAGATGAACACGTGTTTCACCCTTACCTGGGTCTCTGCAGGAGCAATGGAGTCCCGCAGTCCTTCTCCTGTTCTACACCTCCCTTCTGATAGTGGAAGTCTGGCATGCTAAAAGCAAGAGAGTGAATTGTTAGGGTTGAACTCAAAGGGATTACTACCCTCCTTCTCCTCCCCAACCCACCCAGGATGTCTAAGTGCCCTGGTGCGTGCCTTACCTGTGTGCTTAATGTGGTGCACCCTCCATCCTGCTCTTGCAGGGGCGCTATTTCCTGGAAGCTGCTGCTCAATGCACTGCCTCAGCCACAAGAGTTTGTGTTACCCAGTTTCTGTCTGCACTGGGCCCCCAGTTCAGGGAAGTTTGCAGGTAAATTCAGGTAAGTAAAAGTCTCAATGTTCGTAACTGCCCAGTTACCTCACTGAGCAATTCTGGTGTTTCCGTTCTGCCGGGGTGCTATGTGTCAGTTCACAGCACTGACCTGTAGCTACTGCGGTAAATGGAGATGGCGGAAGAAACTTGGTTTCCCAAGGCGGGTCGTAGCTACACCCCGAAGTGACATCACAGGAAGCAATGGAACACAACTGTTTACCTCTTGACAAAACAGGAAGTGACATCACATAGCATTGTTTCTAAGTACACTATGACAAATATGGTTACAATATCACTGTAACGTGATATAGATTTCGTACAAGAATGGATCACCATATGTATTGGCAGAAAAAAACATGCTTTAACTGCAACTTGCGAAAGCAACATACATAGTCCGAAATGGATGCTTATTCTACTATAAATTCTTTTTGGAGGATTTTGTATGCATTGTGAATTTGAGGTGTTTAAGAACAAACTAAATCAGTGACTCACCCCCTCAAGTGTGCCTGAAATAAACCTTTAATGAGTCCAGCAATTATTGTTTAGAATTTCAAAAAGAATAATTATTTGTCATTCCTATTTTTTCTTATTTAGGGTCACTACTCAAAGTATTACACTTGTGGAAACCCCTGTTTTTTAAGAGGCCTGAACAAGAAAGCCAGACACTCTAGAAACAAAAAGGCACATGGCATTGGCCACAGCCCAGGGGGCTTCAATTTGTAAAAATAATAAAAATAAAAATAACATTCTTTTTTTATGGGTAGCAAGGGAGACCTCAGGGGTCGCAAGTGCAACCCCTGGTGACCCCTAAATGACATCCCTGCTCACAGTTGCTTGATTGGTGTCCAGGGCCTTTATGCATCCTTGGGGCTATGATCTTCCACACTGAATCACCCTCAGCACTCTTTACATTGCACTTCACTTGTTGCTCACCCATAAACACCACAGCACCTATCCCCTTCCCCCTCCCTTATGCACCTGCCCGTTCTGAACACTCACAAGGCATAGTAGGTTTGTCTCCTCCCACTCACTTTATTTAATATTTCCATTGTTTTCACATCCCTTCTTCCCCTCCCGGTTGCCCTGTGGGTGCTTTGAAACAGTATTTACTTCATGTATAAGCGCCTAACAAGCAACCAATAAAATAAAAAATAAATAAATATTGTGCCCGCTCCTCATTATGCATGAGTGACAAAGGAGCCACGTGGGGACTATATACGTACACAGGCCTACATCCCTTGAGGGACAGCAGACACCAGTGCGTTCAATTTGTGTAAAAAGAGAATTGGAAGGAAAGAAAAAGCATTTGGGCCACAGAGGTAGGTGGCGTGATTCGTGATTTTGTACAAATATTAATTTCCTATTAATTAATAAACATATATTCTTTATAGTTACCAGCCTGATCTTTGGCTTACATATTGCTCAAGGGTGAGGCATCTGCGTGGTTGGATATTTGTCACAGAGAGGACTAGATTGAACATAAAAGCAATATCGGCGTGGCGCTTTTGATCACGGATGGAAAGAATTCCCTGTATCGATTGTTGCCACATAAATATCTCCTACATCATGCTACACAGTAAAACATTATAACATACCTTGACTGCATTATACCACAAGCTAACACATCACCCTAACATAATACAGAATTACGTACCATACCATATCATACTACCCATACCATACCACAAAGTAACATAACTTGTCATACCATATACACAGCGGGTCGAAGACATTTTAGCCCCCAGGCCGGTACACTAGAAGGTGCCCGTACACCGGCGCCTGGAGCCAATATTATAAAATCATTGCAATATGAACACACATTGTTTCATTAACTAAAGCGCAATGTGTAGACGTCATATTCTGACGGCCTAAAGCCACTCCAAAAAGTTCAGAGCAGCAACAGGTCAGACCAAACTGCAAGAAGTACCTTGGAGGAGTTCCCCTATTGAGCAATAGGGATTACTAGGCATGAGCGAGGCAGATAACAAAGCCTTACCAGGCGCGTAGAAAGGTCCTAAGAGAAAAGATGTCCTTGCTGCGAGAGGGCATCACCAAAGGCCAAAGCTGGCTGCTTTGCTGGTACCTCTCCATTGTGGGCGCCCACAGTCTCTTGGTGTCTTGAAAAGGGAAAAATCTTCCTTGGGACCAGCCCTTATTAGCATGAATTACCCAATTCAGCCCAAAATACAGGTCCTATCGTGCCAAGCAGTGAAACTCATGCTAGTGAAATGACACCGTTGGTATAAATGTAGCATTTATTAGACAAAACGCATAATATAATAGAAACAGTAAATTTAGCAGCAATGTGGTAGAAGAGTACAAAACTCATTAGAGGAATCACAAGACTTAGAGAAACACAAAACTTAAGCTAACTGCTGCCAGACCTGCTCCGATGACAGCACTGCAGGGGGCCGCAGAAGCCTGTTCCGGGCACTCGCTCTTGCTTGAACCAAGTCCACGGATCGATCTCCCCCCAGTTCTGGGTGCGTGCACCTTTTGTGCTCTTGTGCCGTCGATCAACATGACGCTCAGTTCCAGAACTTTCCCTGTGCAAAATATAGGTTTGCTCATGGAAAAACCCAGCTCTCTCTGAGATGCTTGTGCTCGTACCCCTCCCTTGGAGTCCTGTCTGCGAAAGCACTGGAATGTGTCTTATCAGCGTGTGGGCAAGACCGTACCAGGCCTTCTCAGGGAAAGAGGATTTGTATACGAAGCCATGCAGAGCTACAGTTGCAAGAAACAGAATATTCTAAGAGAAGCCGAAATGAATTAACCCCATGTGAGCAAGCTCTACCAGGCTTGCACTCATAGCTTAGTGTCCCTAGCGCTTCAAAGATTGGCTATCTTAGCGCTATATAGGTGCCATAATGCTCCAAACACTTCAATACAAGTCTCTATTAGCTACTACACTGGGGCCTCCGCCCTGCCTGTCTATGCACAATGCATAATGTGACCTACCACCCCTACTCGGCCTGCATATTCCTTGTAGCCCACTAAAGCGCAATGGAGGCGCTACCACACATTACTTTCAGCATTTAGCACATACTTTGAATAAACTATTGGTTTTTCAGCTGATAATGCAGTCGTCTAAAGCCCTAATTGGCAAATTTGGCACTTTGTATCTCACAACAGTTGGCAGTGCCCATCTCTTCAGTGGCGACCTTTGGCAGGGTTGCGGTCTGCTTCATGGGCCCGGTGGGGATAATTCTCTTTGACTCAGCCCTGTTGCAGCCTTGTCAGAGTGGATTGGGGGCAGGGGCGCGGAAGGAAAGTGTGGCTGACCCATTCATAGGGTGCTCTAGGGAGGTTTGTAACACAGTTCTAAGCGGGGTAGGTAGGGCTGGGAAGGTTGTGTCTCACCCATGTGCCACCAAGCAGTCTCTCCGTTTAGGGCAGGAGTCTGCAACCTGTGGGGGTGCAGATGTTTTGGACTACAATTCCCATGATCCCTCAGCATTGACTATCTTTGGTAGGGATGATGAAAGCTGTAGTCCAAAGCATCAGGACATCAAAGGTCCAGACCCTTGCTTAAGGACTTCTCCAGGGGTTCACACAAGCTTGATTATTTGCCAACGCACTAAATATCACACCTTTTGCCTTAGCAAGGCCAGATGTGTGTTCTGAACTTCCCAGAGCATGCCAGGTGATTTCTAGAATTATACAAGAAGGCACAAAAGGGAAGTCCATAGACAATTATAGCAATAAAAGACTATGGCCCTCATTACACGTTGTGCGCTAAAAAACGCATATTAGCGGCATGGCGCTATTAACGTGTCCGCCCTCGTAAGAGGGCGCTAATTACGTACCATTACGAGTACGCGGACACGAGCATAGCGCCATGCCGGTAATGACCCTACCGCCATGCAGCAAAAGTCCCAAAAAAGTCCCTTACCGGCTTTGACGAAAGTGCAGATAGCACCTCCGCCCTCACGCTACATGCAAATTGCGGTGACCGCTATTAGCGGTGACCGTAAAATTGCGGAACCGGAAATAGCGTCATCGCGCCGGAACGGGAAAGAGCCCGGCGGCCATCTTTAAAAACACAATCCATTGCCATCCTCTGCCCCCTGGACCTGTATTGATTCGTGAGCCGTGCCAAACAATTGTGGACACCTGCATCATGCCTAAGGCACTCAAGAAATCAACTGACAGGCAGCGCAAAGAAAAATACACCAATGAGGAATTGGTGATGTTGACACAGACCCTTGCGGAGAATGCTGAGGTGGTATTCGCGAATAACATGCGTCGGCCAACCCTGTTGAGGAAGAAAGCCATCTGGGAGGAGGTCGCTGCCAAAGTCAGTGCAGTGGGCACCAGCACGCGCACTGTGCGCGAATGCAGGAAGAGGTGGGACGACCTCAGGCTGCGGGTGAGGGGCATCCTGGCTGAGAACCACCGCATTGCCAGTGTTGGTGGAGATGGATCCCCAATCCGGATGAAGGAATGGGAGGAGACGTGCGCTAACATGATTGCCGTTGAGTCAATAGAGGGAGTAGGCAGCATGGAGCTCGGCGTGGGTACCACTTCTGATGGAGGTGAGTGTACACATGACAGGATGCGATGTGAATGTACTGTACCCCCCATATGTGAGCACAAACTCCTCTCATGCATGGACACACATCCACACATGCATCCATCCCTCACCATGCCTGTGTCAGACCCACACACACACACATGCACACAACACCACAGACAAGTCCCAAACACAACCATGCATGGATGAGGCACTGAACTGGCACATCACCTGCATCCACAACCACTAAGTCCCAATTGCCACAACTGCATCATTCATGTAATCTGCATCAAGTATATTGAAACACAACCAATGCCATCCCCCCTCTCGTCCCTGACAGGCTCACATACAGATGGGGAGGATGCCGCTGATGCAACACAGGCAACAGCTACATGCAAGAGGCCAAGGGCACAGGAGCCGGCGGATACCCCAACAACATCAAGGGGCAAGGGGGGCAGGCCCCACCAGACGAGTGCCAAACTTTGTCGGAGTGCCACTGCCACGGCAGTACTAGCTGCACCACCAACTGCGGCCCCACCACCGGTGGTGAACCCACCCGCACCGATGCCAGCCACCGAGGGCCCACCATCAGCTGCGGCAAGCTCCACTGGTGAGGCAGCCGCCACTGCCCCCCTATCCGATCTGGAGGACACCCTAGACCAGGCCATGGAGATGCACACCCCAAGCCCCCCTGGATCACCAGAGCCAGTGCCATTCCAGACCCCTGCGTCTGATTCCACAGTTGAGGACACCAACCCTGCAATCATGTCCCCCATGTTGGCATCACCTGCTGTAGTGGATGCATCCGAGGGCACAGCCTCAAGTGCACAGTCACCCAGCACTGGCCTCAAATTGACCACCATCCTGCAGCGCCAACAAGAGCTGTCTGTGCTGGTTGGCCAGCATGTTGAGGAGGCTGCCAATCGCAGTGAGAACATTGTGGAGGCGTTGAGGCACTCCACAGAGCGGATGAACGCCAACACCAACAGGCTGTGCGATGAGATAGGGAGGCTCAGGGAGGTCCTGGTACGCATGGCTGACACTATGGACCGCCACATTTCCCAACAAGGCCAGTCTGCCCCATCCTCATCTTCTGGGTCGAGACAAACAAGCCCCCTCCGTCGCTCAAACGCGCACCACCAGGCGCACATCTGCCAGCCCTCTGAATCCCCCCAAGGACTATTGAAAATAGGGGGTCGATAGAGATCCCTATGTGTGCATAGGCCAGGGCAAACTTGGCAAACATGAGGGACTGTTGTGGGGGGGGGTGGGAAGGGTGTTATGGGTCTGTTGTGGGGGTGGGGGGAAGGGTGTTATGGGTCTGTTGTGGGGGTGGGGGGAAGGGTGGTGGGATGTTTTTGGACTTGCACTTTCACACCTTAATGTTACTCAATACACTGGTTTCTGATCTAAACACTGGCTTGGACAACTTCATTGTGTGTGTGTACTTTATTGGGGACAGGGTCCATTGTGTGCTCGAAAACATACACCAGTGCATTACTCCCCATTACCATGTGACAGTACGAAAACATGTTCCTCAGAATATTTGGTTGATCAGATGCTGTCTCACAGCACGTCCCTCCTGCCCATCCCCTCTTGCAAGACCTGCATCCCCTTCACCTCCGTTCTCATCACCATCATCATCCTCATCAGGTGCTTCTATTTCAACGTCAGGGGGCAGTGGCACATTCCGTCTGATACACATATTGTGCAGCATGACACATGCCATGGTGATCTTGGCCACCTTCTCATGTCCATACAGGAGAGCACCACCAGACCTGCTAATGCACCTAAAACGTGACTTCAAAAGTCCAAAAGTCTGCTCGATCACGATGCGGGTACGGGTATGTGCACGATTGTATTCCTCCTCGTGCCTGTTCTGTGGGTTCCGTACAGGTGTGAGGAGCCAGGTCTTCAGGGGATAGCCCGCATCACCTCTATGGGGGAATGAACAGGGTCCTGTTACTGTTCACCTCAAGAGCGGCCTGTTCACATCACACTAATTGACATTGCATTGTGATTCAAGTACTGAATTGACAGCATACATGCAGATGGTCTGTGTGGCAGCAACGTGCAAGGGGGAGGTTGACCCTGCAAGTAGTAATGCGACATTAATGCCTCCAACAGTATTTGACATGTCCTGGGTGAGGCCAGGTCTTAGGTGTCCCTGTCCCAGGCAAATTTGGTACCACACTGCGATGGTACTGACATTCTGACACCAATGTGGCCATGCTGTGAGGCATCACTTCAGTGGTGCTATAGGTGTGTGGTTCAGTGCTATGTCTAGGGGTGATCCCTTTGCATGCATTCAAGTGCGCATTGCTGGATTGATGTTGTGCTGCGCTGATTGTGTATTACTATCTTGACGCCATGTTGCAGATTCGTGTGAAATGTGGCGTGGTAGGATGTTCAATGTGGATGGATGTGTGATATTTAGCAACCTGCATTGTTGTCGATGTTGTGCAGCTTCAAATTGCATGTGGGTTCTTCTCAAGTACATCGTGGCCTTCCCGGATGCACATTGGTGTACATCTGTATGTCCATTTCTCCTACGGACGACAGTCAACACCCAGTTGCAGTATGTATCTCCCCCCCCAATCACTCCCAGTTGCAGTATGTATCTCCCCCCCCCAATCACTCCCAGTTGCAGTATGTATCTCCCCCCCCAATCACTCCCAGTTGCAGTATGTATCTCCCCCCCCAATCACTCCCAGTTGCAGTATGTTTCTCTCCCCCCCCCCAATCACGTTGCCATGTGCTTGCCCTGCTACTCACCGAGTAGCCACAAACGTTGTCCGGGGTGTCGCTCCATGTAGCGTGGGATAGTTGAGTTCCGCAGGACCATGGAATCATGTGTTGATCCTGGAAATCTGGCACAGCAATGTGTGATTATCTTGTTGGCGTCACATACCATTTGGACATTGATAGAGTGGAATTGCTTCCTGTTTCGGTACACTACTTCATTGTGATGTGGGACCACCAATTCCACATGTGTACAGTCGATGGCCCCAATGCAACTTGGGATGCCTGCCAGTGAATAGAAGCCAACTTTTGTGTTTGCAATCTCCTGGGCAGTCCGTGGCATGGATATGTGTTCAGGTGCATGCTTCAGGAGTGCATCGAGTACCTGGTTCAGCGTGCGTGAGAATACTGGTTGTGAGATGCCATGCATGTGTCCCACTGTATGCTGGTAGGTGCCTGTGGCCAGAAAGTGGAGCACACTCACCACCTTCAGTAGCGGGGGGATGGCAGTTCTGATGTCTATGAGGCTCACAATGTCGTCGTGGATCATGTCCACGATGCTGGTGATGGTAACCCTGTCCAGACGGTACAGGGTGTGTATCTGCTCAGGGGTTAGGTTGAATGGACTGGCTCTGATCCTGGGGATTGGTGGGTGCCTCTGTGGTATGAATAGGTGCCGTTGTGGTGCTTGCTGTGCCTGTCTTGCCCTCCTCCTCCTCCTCCTCCTCCTGCGTCTCCTTTGTGCTGCCTGTTGTAGTATCAGCTGCGCTGCAATGAGGTCCCCCAGGCCATGTATTGCTGCCAGTATTGGAACCATCTTTGTGTGGGAAGGGGTGTGGGAAGGGGTGTGGTGTGCTCCTTTTGAGCTGCCACAGTCTCCATTGCCTCCACCTGTGCTGATTGTGTCCACCTGTGGCAGGTGGGAACACTGCTCATTCCTCTTAACGGGTGGTCCGCGATGCCGGTATTAGCACCATGGCGGTAAGGGGTTTGGGTGGATTTACCATGCCGCTATTAGCATGTCCACTGGCCTTGTGATGCTGTGCTAATAGCGGCATGGCGTAATTTATGGGATGGAGGGTCGCGCGCACACGGCCTGCCCGCTATTAGTGGCACCGTAATTTGCGATGCCGCTAATAGCGGTGTGCCGGGTCGTGATCCGCATGGGGATTTAACGTTACCGGTATTCCATTACCGGTAACGGTAAATCCCTACCGCCATCCGTGTAATGAGGCTCTATAACTATTTAAGGTCAATACTCTCCCCAAGATGCAGTTCTCGTTTAAGGCGTATGTGATAGAATGTTCTTGGCTGGCGATAAATCATGAATAACAAGTCCAGCCGGTGGCTAATTTTTTTAAATTATTTTTTTATTGTTTGTTCAACCTTTAAAAAAGAAAACAAAACAACGAATACCAGTATTGCCATTTCCCTTTCCCTCCCTCCCTCTCATTTGCTTTAACAAGTCCACTTTCTCTCCTGATGCTCACTGAATCATGACCTTGCTCGGCCAGTCTCTCTACATTTACTTTGACCACTCAGTTTATTTCCAATTCATCCAGCCGAGTTTTTAGTACTTGAAGGAAATTTATCAGGGCAAACAGTGCTGGTCTATTAGACCCTTCAAAGAGTACTTTCCACCACTCTTCGATACACCTTGTTCGATGGATGTTAATCACTGGGCCGAAGATAAGACCTCTTTGATGCTCATGTTCCGGACATGACATGATCAGATGTTTTAAAGTTTCTTTAGCGTTGTTGCAAAAATGGCACATGGGGTTAAGTTTTGCGTGCTTCGACCAAATGCCTAGGCATTCTTTTGTTGGAAATGCGTTTAGTCTAAAACACATGTATAGGGCTCTTGCATGCTGATTTGGCAAGCGCATTAGGTAGGTATGATGTTGGTTGTAAGCTTTTGGTTCTCCTGGTACTTTGTGCTTCATTTTAGATTTTGATCTTATGTCGCAGGGGTTAATCCAGTCCGCTCTACAGATCTTCCTCTTGGCCATCTGTGGATTTTCTATTAACATTGCAAGGGTGATGTCCTACTCTTTCAATAAGTCTTGGCAGAGGCCATTCCATTTAGAGAGGTTAATGTGCTCTTTGTCAGAGTCAGGCTTATGCAAGATGCAGATTTGGGGTGCCGGGGCCTTCAGCATCGTTTTTTGATACAGGCTCAATAGGTTCCATGAGACTCTTGCATGGATTGAGATAAGGTCCAGTTCGTACCGTATACAAACGGTTGGGGTGCCCTCTGGTAGATGTAACACTCGAGTCCAAAAAATATTTTCTAGTGAGTTCCATAGGTCACCCAAGCAGCCAAATTCATTTTCCGCTCCATAAATTAATATAGGCACAACTTTTTGGTTAAAAAACGTGATGGTAGGTTTTAACGAAAATTTTCCAAATTTGTTGTTAATCAGAGAGGCTTGGCACGCCAACTGCCGACACTTGCTTTTGGCTGCTGCTACCCATGATGCTTCATTTGTGCTCGCACTAATCCTCATGCCTAAATATGTAGTGTGTTTTACAATCTGGATTCGCTCCTTGGCAATGTACCAGTTAAACTTCTTCCCTCTTCCACATGAACCTGATAGTTTCTCCAAAATCAAGATTTCACATTTTTGTTTATTAATGTGCAGCCCATTGGATGTTATATAGGTATGTATGAGATTCATTTTATGCTGGAGACCTACCGGAGTCTGATCTATCAGAACAAGGTCGTCAGCGTATACTAGGTAGTCAATGGGAGAACTGTGAATTTTAGGAGGGAATGTGTTCACACCACAGAATACCTCCTTTACGTCTGATATAAACAGGTTAAATATAGTTGCTGCCAAAGGGCTGCCCTGTTTTATGCCCTTATATGTGTCCATTTTAGTAGACAACGTGCCCTTCATGCCAAGTCGGATCTTGATGGAGGTCTCCGGATTGCACCCAATAGGCTTGTGGGGCAATACCACTTAGCTAGTTTTTTCCACAGTAAATCTCTGTTTATACTATCAAACGCCTGGGAGAGGTCTATCAGTGCCATGTAGATTTTCGAGTTTATTCCGATTTCTTCCATCTTTAAGAGATTAAGTAACAGCAGGTTTAGGCCGCAGCCGACCCCCCTTATGAACCCTGCTTCTCTGGGGTCTATATAGTTGGAGTCTTTGGCCCACCTTAGGAGTTTTTGTTGAAGAAGTGTAGCGTAAATCTTCCCCAAGACATCGAGGAACACTATGGGTCTGTAGTTTTTTGGGTTGGATCTATCCCCCTTTTTAAAGATTGGAACCACCACAGCGCTTTTCCATGAGTGGGGGTAGAGCGACTCTTAATAATTCGGTTAAACAAAGTGACACAAAAGTCTGCCCATAAGCCCGGGTTCCGTTTAATTGTGTAGTTCGTTAAACCGTTGGGGCCTGGGGCTCTAGATTCTCGCACATTTTTGATTATGAGTAAGATGTCTTCTCTCACAAACTCCAGGTCCCATTTTTTTACGACAAGTGGTTGATAGACTACAGTTGATGCATCCTTACAAAATAGAGCTGAATGCATCTCTACCCAGACTTTTTCAGAGACTGCATTGGCCTGTAGAGCATGTTGAGGTGCCAAACTGCTGTTTATCAGCTTCCAGTATTCAGCAGAGTTTTTCCCTTACATTTTTAGGAGCATTTTCTCAGAATCGTTTTGCAGCATGACGGCCGCGTGTGATTTGAGCCAGTTCTTATAGTTTTGCTTAATCACTCCTATGTTCTGTCTCGAAGTTTCATTAATAGGCCTTTTTAGCTTCCTTATTTCTTGTCTCATCAGTCTTTTCCGTTGAAGCACGTTCACGTCGAATTTATGTTTTGGACGTAGTTCGACTTGTTTCAAAGTACGTTTCCGTTCTTCAAATTGGGACAAGAGATGTTGGTATTCCAGGCCCTTTGTATTTTACATAAAGTTAGATGTTATAGCCGCTACTTCAGTTTCAAGAAGATTCAGACGGATCCTACTGGAACCTGTGCTTACCAAGTGTGGCCAGCACTCTTGAGTGCGGGCATTCTGGTTTTTAATTGTAAGTTGCACCATATCGTGGTCACTGTGGGTCATTTTAAGAACGTCCAATTGACGCACTCTCTTGTGGATATTTTCAGAGACAAATATATAGTCAAGGACCGAGATTTGGTCCAGCCTTCTCCATGTCGGCTGGGCTGGAATATCGCCCTTGGTGTTGCCGTTTAGCATGGACAGTCCGCGTAGATCCATTTCAGTGCACCATTGGTCCGCTTTTTGTTCCGAGTGGCTTTTCTTACTGGCACAAGACTCTGTGTTATGTATACATGCAATGTTTAAGTCGCCACAACTAATCAGATCTAACGGGTGTTCCTTTTCAAGTAGATCGTCGATTGCGGCAGTCACTTGATCTAAGAATGGCGTTGCGTCTTTCGATCGATGGTTCCAGTATACATTAAAAATGTGTCGATGTGCGTCCTTGGTCTTCTCTGTTTGTGTAACACCAATTGTTGAAACCTGAATTAAGGCTGACAAATTCCCATATTCTATGATCCTGAAACCAGAGGCTTTTCTTACTGCCGTCAACAAACCTGCCATGGGTCTGCCCTTTGGTTGACTGATCGCTGGGTTGATTGCAATTTCAAAGCCTTCTAAGAGCGGTCTTTCTCTTAGCCATGTTTCTTGTAAACACAGAAGATCCAGGTTAATTGCCCATGGAGTTTTGAACAGGTGAGTAAAGCCTCTGGTATTCCAGGAGCCCAGTAAGCAGATGTTTCGGTGCCTGGGGTTAGTTGTTTGATACCTTATTTAAGGTAGCCGCTAGCCAGGACCAATCATTCACTTTGTGGAGCACATTAATTTCCACCTTATCGTCTGCTTTCATGGCAGGAGTGCTCTGTGCTCCGTTGAATGTAATCCTTATCAGTTCCCCCTTATGGGGTAACCCTACGTAATCCATGGAGGGGGACGTTGCCATTACTGGGACCAGTGTCGCTACAGCAGGTGATCTTGATTCAGGTTGTTCGGACCACGCTCGACTCGTTGCGCGGTCTGTTCTGCTGTCAGTGTTGCCTTTAGGAGGTTTGGGCTGAGGACATTGATCAGCTCTTATTATATCGAACCCAAGTGACATCAGCACCGGGCCCGCGTCGAGCAGTGCATCAGCTATAAGTTTCGAATTGAGGTGTAAAATCACTGCATCGTTTTTCTTTTCATTAAAGAATTCTACGATCTTAAGGTCTTCAGACTCAATTGCTCTTAAACTTGGAATCAGATGACACAGCCATAGTACGTTGTGGCGATTTAAAATTAAGTCATCCGAGGATTCAAAGCGTTCTAAGAGGAGGCGATGCAGGCCTTGCTGTCCGTGGCTCTGCAGTTTTCTCTCTGCCCTTGGAGTTTTGACAGTTCTGGTTCATAATATTCTGCCTGTCTGATTGAGGCTTTAACTGGAAGTTTGTGGAAAAGGTCCGGCTGCTGTCCTGCCTGTGTTCGCGTAGTGATACAGTCGGTCCGGGGAGAGCTGTCCCCCCATCCACAGACAGCTTATCGCTGCCAGTCAGGTTGACTATTGCAGCTGTCACCCCAGACATTACGCCGGGTACACGCGCCTTCGCCGCCAACAGTTTTCGTTTATCGGCCAGCGTTAAAAATTGTGTGCTCTGGTCAACTTTTACTGGAAGTGTCCGGGTCAATGGTTGGATCAGTTGACACGACCTTGCCGCTTTGTTTGAGTTAGCTTCGCCTTTTGTCCACTCTTTTGTGGCGTTCAACAATATGGTCGGAGGCGTCATGGCAGTACCTAGGTACGAATTGTTTACAAGTTGTTGATCACTTACTGGGAGAGCCAATGGCAATGGTTGAGTAAGTTTGCCTCATTGTTTAAGGGGTCTTCTCCTGTTAACCCCTCATTTATGGCGTTCCACTGTACAGTAGGTAGTTTCTTGCTAGTGCCCAGCACTAGGTTGTTCGCTGCCTGGACGTCGTGGGGGAAGGTGCATGGCGGCGGAATGAGGACTACCTGTGAAGAGGCTATGCTTGCGACAGTGTCGCTTTGCTCTTCATCCTCATAGGTCGACACGTTCATCAGGTCATCGGAGACGTCACTGATGTGAATGTGAGTGTAAGACCCCTCCAAATCCGTTGCCACCTCATTGGCGGCTTTTGAAAGCTGCTTCCTTTTCGAGAGGTTTGACTTTGGTGATCGGACCATTAACAGTTACGTTCACAGTTTTAATATTGTGCAAGAATTTCCAAGAGTTGTTGTTACCTCTCCTCACCTTCTTTGTTGGCAGGTTTTTAGTTTTCTTTACAGAGCCGCTTGTTGCGTGTTCTTTGAGGTTACTTGTCGTTTGTATGTCAGCTGAGACCTTGAAGATGTCATATACGGCAGTAGGATTGCCCGGGGCCTCTGTCATTGCTTGTGATGTTTCTTGTGAGGACCGCTCCTTATGAGTACACGCTGTTGATGTTGAAGGCCTTTTCGGGTTTTGTAAGGCTAAGTTGGCAACATCTTGAGACTCTTTTACAGCCTTTGCAAACCCACTACTGGTCTTAGATAGCTCTCCACTTACGCCGTTTTGGGCCTTTAGTGTAATGGAGCATCCAACCTTGGTTATGTCTGCAGTGGGCAATCCGTACTCAGCATGAGTAGTTAAGGCAAAAGACGTCTCATCCTCAGTAACGGCCATTGTCGGCACCGAAGGGTCGACCACACTTTTAAGGTGCTCCACTGTACCCCCAGACGACCCTGCTGCACGCCCGGAGTTGTTATTTAGGGGGGCGATCTCAAGTCTGTGGGGCGACCCGACGTTGTCCATGGAGGACGTAGGTTGGCACATTACGCAGTTTGCAGCCACTATTGGACCACCAGACACCTTGTTCTTTTGAAAGAGATTCAGGGCTTCTTTAGCAACCTCAGCCAAAAGTTTTTTATCAGCATTTGCATTTTTGCATGATCGATCAAGGCTGCAAAAGTCTGGTCCGCCTTCTTGTGCATCTCCTGCAGAGCTACCTTAAAGTGCGTGGTCTCCTTTTCGATGTTCAATAGGTTAGTTGTCAACGTAGTGACGACAGACGACAGGTCTTTAATATTGTCGTTAAGGTGCTCATACATTTTGAGGAATGGAGCAATGGATATACACATGGAGGACATTATCAGAGCATGTAGGTCTTTTGTTATTTGCACGTTTCCCAGTGCAACCGGTTCTGACCCTCCACGGCGCAAGCTTCTTTTCCTATGCTTTACTGGGCGTCTGATCTTCGGAAATGGGCGTTCCATAAGCGAGGAATCTGATGAAGCTTGATCTAAGGAAGTAATGCTTGATGATAGGTACGTATCACATAAGACTTGTTCTGATTGCAGGTGCTCCGAGGGGGAGGTTGAATAATTTTGTGAACAGGTGGTAGTCCTTTTAGCCATTTTATTTTGGGAGCATCTAAGACTAGGCGAAATCCTCTCGTCAAGTCTCCTGCGTTTGCTTAGATATTTGGTCCTAGGCTTTTGGAAAAGGACACGGTTTCATCATGGTACGTCTCCTTTTCCAAGTCAAGTGTCGTCTGAGCAGCCGTCCTCTCGCCAAGAGCACTTTTGTGGGTTCTTTGTTTGTTAATACGAGTGAGGTCTGCTAATAGTTTGTTAACAACCTCCATTGAGTTTCTACGCTCCGATCCAGGTGATGTTTCGGTGGTGAAATGATAATTCCTTACCGGTTGCGGCCGAAGTCATTCTACCATGCTCGCTCGCCCTTTTGCCTCGCCTCTGTCTGGGCGGCCAAACACAGCATCCTCGTCCTCACTAATAGGGCCACTAATGTCGGTGCTACACAAAGCTATGATTTGTGGCTCTCCTGTGTTGCCCATTGAGTCCATGGTGCTATAAAAGCGGCTTCGTGGTGACTCTGCCACGGGGCTTGCTGTCGTGAGATGTTGATTCGCTTTGCACTGGGGGGCTATCTTAACGCTTGCATCTTGTGTTGTGGCATTCGTCAGAACCCTGCAAGTGCCGACGTCCACAGAGTCTATGCAGTCACTTAAGTCGGCAGATGCCGAGCAAACCAGCAAGATACTCCCACTCCCCCCTACACATTCCGCCGCAGAAGGTGTACACACCGTGGTCTCGCCTGTAATTACGGGGGCGATTGCACATGGGGGTTTAACTGTGCTTCGCTCATATGAGTGTCAACATTATTTGCAAATGAGAAGTCATGCAAGCAAGTCCCAGAGCCTCCTTCCGTATTGGCACTTACTTGATGTGTGGATGATAGTGTGATTTTTGGAGAGGCAGGAAGTAGAGATGATGAGTCACCCTGCGCAGCAATGGAGGTAGAGGCCGGGCACGCTCGATCGCGGCCATTAACATGATCTTTATCCGCCGGCGTCACAGGCAACGCAGTTTCAAGCATTCGTTGTGCACGAGTTTTGGAAAATCAAACAGCCTTCATGATTGAATGGTTCCGTGCAGGCAGACATGGGAGCGCTCTGGGTCCACTCATTTCTTCGGACTTCCTTGGACTCCTTAGACTCTGCACCGACTCTGCGCCCGCTCCGCGGGGGAGTCGAGTCTTTGTAGATCACTGGCACGCCCACAGTAATGATGAGCAGTGTAAACAGACTGCTAGCATGACAATTCTCCCGCTGCTCCTTAGACTCTGCACCGACTCTGCGCCCGCTCCGCGGGGGAGTCGAGTCTTTGTAGATCACTGGCACGCCCACAGTAATGATGAGCAGTGCAAACAGACTGCTAGCACGACAATGCTCCAGCTGCTCCTTAGACTCTGCACCGACTCTGCGCCCGCTCCGCGGGGGAGTCGAGTCTTTGTAGATCACTGGCACGCCCACAGTAATGATGAGCAGTGCAAACAGACTGCTAGCACGACAATGCTCCAGCTGCTCCTTAGACTCTGCACCGACTCTGCGCCCGCTCCGCGGGGGAGTCGAGTCTTTGTAGATCACTGGCACGCCCACAGTAATGATGAGCAGTGTAAACAGACTGCTAGCACGACAATGCTCCAGCTGCTCCTTAGACTCTGCACCGACTCTGCGCCCGCTCCGCGGGGGAGTCGAGTCTTTGTAGATCACTGGCACGCCCACAGTAATGATGAGCAGTGTAAACAGACTGCTAGCACGACAATGCTCCAGCTGCTCCTTAGACTCTGCACCGACTCTGCGCCCGCTCCGCGGGGGAGTCGAGTCTTTGTAGATCACTGGCATGCCCACAGTAATGATGAGCAGTGTAAACAGACTGCTAGCACGACAATGCTCCAGCTGCTCCTTAGACTCTGCACCGACTCCTCCAGTGGCTAATAACAAGTGCAGCCGGTGTCTAATAACAAGTCCAACCGGTGGCTAATAGCAAGTGCAACTGGAGAAAATGATGATCTACCTCATTAGCTTGTGCTATTAGGCGGCGCGTCTGACACATTGAAGCCAAAACTATTGCATTAGAGTACAGATATGGATAAATGGCATATGGTTCTTTCTACCTCCAACACCCTGGACATCCTTGCCCCTGTCATGAGAATCCTCCTGAAGCCTACCTGTAAGTGCAACTTTTGGTATGACTCCGTCCTTGCTGCCCTGAAACACAAATGCATGGTGGCTGAGAGGAAGTGGATTGCCTCGGGTGCCTCCTCCGACAAACTGGCCTGCTGCCTACTCCAAAGGCAATACAGACTCTCTGGACTGTCCAAGAGAGTCCACATCCAAGCCTGCATCTCTGCGGCCTCTGAAAACACGGCCAAACTCTTTAAAATATGCAAGGGGCTGGCCAAGCCCTGCTGCAGTCTCCACCTTTCCTGTTCCCTCCCAGACCCTCTGCACGGCCCTGGCTTCTCACTTCACCACTAAACCTCAGGACATCCTGTCCTCGCTCTCCTCTTCCTCTCCTTCTACTGCTCTTGGCCCCCTTCTGACCTCCTCTCCTTCTCCACCTCCTTTCTCGTCTTTCTCCCCGACTACACCTGACACAGTTTTTGGATACATCTGATCTATGAAAATGTCATCTAAGCAGGTACTACCCTGCTCCTCTAGAACCATCAATGACCACATTGACACCTTTGCTCCAGTCTTGGCCGATTTCTGTAATCACTCTTTTGCCACTGGGTCTTTCCCCTCTCTCCTCAAGCACTCCCTTGTGCAACCCCTTGTCAAAAAGCCCTCTGCTGATCCTTCCTGTCTGGCAAACTATGGCCTGCTCTCTATCGCTCCTTTCCTGGGCAAACTCCTGGAAAAGCTGGCTATCTCCCAGCTTACACTCCACACTGAATCTGTTTGCTGTTTCCATGACTATCAGTCAGTCTTCAGAGCAGGCATAAGAACGGAAACTGCTGTCCTGAACACCTGTGCATATCTGCTCACTAATCTTTATTCCAGCATTCCTTTTGTCCTCATCCTCCTTGACCTTTCCTCTGCCTCTGACATTGTCCTCCATATCATCCTGATCAATCGACTCTGTGAGAACTTGGGCATCGTGGATCAGGTCCTGGCATGGCTGACCTCCTTCCTCTCAGACCGCCTCCCCCAGGTCCAACTTGGGTCCTTCCTCTCCACCACCTCTCTCTCTCCAAATGTGCTGTCCCCCAGGACTCCAAACCTCTATCCCTGGGCTCTTTACTGTCTACTTGGCCCCTTTGGCCCACCTAATCTCTACCTTATCCTCTATCAGTGTTACGCGGTTGACACCCAGCTCTCTTCCAGGCTCTCCTCAGCCTACTCTCCTATATCATTCCTGACTGTCACACGATTCATGTTTGGTACACTTCCAACGATCTCTGCCTTCATGCCAGTAAGACAGAGATCCTTCTCATTGTGACCCCTGCTCCCGCTTTACCCCTCTCACTCTGGCCGCCACCATTGGGCCTATGCTTTCGCCTTCCTGTGAGGCAAAAAACCTTGGTGTCATCTTCGACTCCACTCTCTCCGTCTCTCTCTCCCCACATCTCGGACCTCGCCAAGAAGTCACACTACCAGCTGCACCTCATCAGAGGTATTCTTCCTCTCCTCTCCTTCCCCCAGATGCTCACTGTCTGCAGAGCCATGGTTCTCTTTAGGCTGGACTACTGCAACAACCTCTTTCTCAATCTGCCTGCCTCTACTCTCCGCCCTCAGCAACACATCCAGAACAGGACTGTGAGACTTGGCCTCAAGCCCAGGGATCGTATCTCTCCAGGACTGAAATCTCTACACTGGCTCCCTGTGGCTATAAGGATCAAGTTCAAGACCCTCTGCATCGTCCACAAGGCCTTACGGGCCAGGGCCCGCACTGCATCCAATTCTCTCTTCCACAATACCATCCTTCTCAAGCCCTTTGCTCAACTACCTCCAACTCTCTGAGGGTCAGTCGCTTTGCTGGGCAGAGAGGGGGGTAGCTCTCTCTCCCCAGGTGCCTCCCTCTGGAATGGCCTCCCTGCCCCTCTCAAACTTGAGCCGGACCACCTGAAGTTCCAGTAGCACAATGGGAACCAGGCCCCTAGATGATCAGTCACCCCTGCACTGCCTCCAGGCCACTGCGCCCTTAGGGGCTGTAACTGTAACCTCTACAGTACCCTGCCTCCCTGCCCTTACCCAGAGCCGCGCTGCCCTGGTTGCACTTGCTCAGAGCATTGTTGCCCTGATCGCACTCCCCCACTCCCCGGCCTTGCCCCTGGCGCTTCCCCTCTCCCTCCCCTGTGCACTTTGCGTTACTGCACTTGCTCGATCTGAACGTCACATGGCCTAGTAAGATCGTTTGTTTTGTCCTCACTCTGTCTTCCCTCCCTTGTCGTGTCACGCCTAGAAACACTTGTGTACAGGCGCGTTATAAATGACATATCATATCAAAAGAATGGACACACAGCCTGTAGTTGTTGTTTGGTTATGTGCCCACCTACTGACTGCCCATGGTCAACTCTATGGCCAGTCCCATTCAGTTCTTGCCCCTCTCTGCCCAAAACACCCTCTCATGGGACCTCTTGGAGCTCGCTTTAATCAGTCTTACCATCAAACTTTGCACTCGAAGTGCCTGCCAGTAGTTTTTTCAAAGCAGTCGTTTGAGAATTAATTACTTAATTGGAGTTGTAAACCTGCTGCTGGTGTCATGTTTTACCAGGTCTGCCTTCAGCCACTCGATGTATAAGGACTCTACGTGTCCTTCACTGAAGTGTTCATAAAAACTAGCATTGGCAAAGCCAACCATTTTGGAATGTGTGTACGTATTAGGCATTTGCCAGGCACTGCTGGTAGATGCCAAAGTACCCGCACAACTTTGCACCTGCTACCATCAATAAGCAGTTAATACCACTATGTCTGTTCCTGGCAAGTGCCTTTCCCATGCTTACACAAAAGCCATAGGGTTGGCATTGGCAATGCTTGTTTTTTACTGTTATGTGCCAGACATAAGTCTAATTAGGCCACATCTTCTTAGATTGCGAATAAAAACAAGAGGGGGCGCTTTACTGGCGATTTTATCAATGATCCTGCAACACGTTTAAAATCCAGCTGGTGAATTAAAGGGCACACCTGGGCCAATGGCTACGTTTTAACTGCAGTGCATTTATGCCAACTCGATCTCCGCAGTGTGGAATGCACTCTGTGTTTACTGTAGCACACACGCATGCGCTGTTCTGCTATTTATTATAATGGCGGACGTTGAATGAGAAAATGGCTGTTGCTGAGACAAAGTGGCACTATTTCAGCGAACTGGAACACTGCTTTATGAAAGTCCAGCAGAATACTTAATTATTTAGTATTGTCAATCTACATTCCAACTTTGGCGTAGGCGGGACCTTTGCTGCTAATTGTTTCATTTGTTTGCTTTTAATAGCAGTTTTAAGAGAACAAGTAAAGAGCGCGGCCACACCCGGCTCCAGGTTGCCAGGGCGCTCCCGCTTACACACACGCTACTTAAGTTCCCACGGGCCGTGGTATTACGAGTGTGGGCGTGCAGTGCTCTTTACTGGAGAGCCAATTAAAATGACGGCAGCAAGAACAAGGGATTTTCCCCTGTGCCCTCATCGCTGGATCCCAGCTCCCACGTCATCAGTGCGCCACATCTGCACAGCTTCATTGCGCTTTGAGTGCGCCACGTGCACACAGCGCTTTTACGGTGCCTTGAGTACTGCAATGTTGGAGTGGCGTGTCTCAGGTGAATCACGGCACAAGCTGCAAAGTGCCCTCCGCTTTGCACCAGGCTAGAGCAGATATTCTGCACTACGACTCCCATGATCCCTCACCATTGACTATGCTCCCAACAAGTGATACAAATTGTAGTCCACACTATCTGCTGCATCATGGTCTAAAGCAGTGGTCTGCAAACTTTTTGGGCCGGGCCCCCCTGAGCAAAATTTGAGCAGGTCGGGGCCCCCCAGAAATGCCAAATGGACAGTATGTATTGCGCGCCGTCACCTGCTCCCATCACAGTCGCTGGGCTCTCTCATCCCACTCCTACCCAGCCCCTGGTCTCTCCCCACCCCATCACACACCCTGGGCTCTCCCCACTCTGCTCCCACCACTATCCCATTGTTCCCGCCCATTGTGCTCCCACCATATTCCCTGGGTTCCCCCATCCCGTTCCCAACACAGTCTGAGGGCCAGTGGCGGCTGGTGATTTTTTTAAGTGGAGGGGCATAACTATTTCCCCCAAAAATGCCATAGCGACCGAGCATAGTGAGGCAGCCACAACCAATAAAGGTGGGGTTCGGGGGGTGGGGGGGTTTCCCCCTGTGAATTCTTTTTAAATCATGGGTTAAAATGTTGCATTGTAGAGCATACTTTTAACAAAAAAATGGGTAAATAGCCAAACAGTTTGCAATTAGTGCTGGGGGGGGCCCAGGGGGCAGGCATGACATTTTCTACTGGACATCTATGATAGATGTCCAGTAAAAAGATACCATCCCTGTCCCCTGGGCCCCACTGGGCCTAACACAATCAACATGATTATGTGTGTATGCAAGGCGCTGCACATTCATACAGCAATCACTCTATCATTCACACGAGCATCCATCACCATACACTCACTCATAACATAAGCATGCACGCATCCATACACATGTTTAAATAAAAACAATGAACATAAACATACCTTCTGCATTGGCCTGCGTGTGGGTGCTGAAACGCCCTGCTCTAGGCTGCTCTGTCCGTATGTGCAAGGAGGCGCAGGAGCTCCCCCTTGGACATACAGACATGCAGTGCCCCAGCCAGCATTTCCAATGAGCTATGCAATGCTGGCGAAGCAAAACGCCCCAGCATTTGCATGGCTCAGTGAGCATGTGCGGCTGGGGAACTAAATTGAACTGTCAAAGGGAAACAGTGTTCCCTTTGACAGTTCAGCCAGCCCAGGAACACTCCCTCAGCTGGAAAAAGCAGCTGAGGGAGTGCTCACTGTTTCACTGGGCTGGCTCCTTAGCTCCTCCATAATTGGTGAGGGGCCACTGGGTGGCGCCCCCTCGCCATTATGGATGAGCCGCCAGGCTCCGACTGGCCTATACGGCAATGCCTGTACCAAAAATGTAGTGTGGGCCAGTCAAAATGGGCCACCATTTTGGCCAATGTGGACCAGTTTGATGAGTTACTTAACTATGTAGTTATTAATTTTGACCATTGTTGCTGAATATATCACAAGTTACTTACATTTTAACACAAAACAACCCCTTGGGTACTATTGAAACAGTGGGCCTCATTAAAACCCTGGCGGTAGCTGTGCCGGTAAAACCGGCACGGCTGCCACGGGAGTTGCATCCGGGCCAGGGACCAGTGAATGGGCAATTACCGGGTCATGCCGAGTTAGACGGACCTGTTAATTGCCCTTTCGCAGGTTCCGGTACCGGTAGATACCCATTCCCACTTGGGAATTGGGAGCTTGGATGCACCAACACTGTTAATAACGGTACCGGTGCATCCGGCGAGCTGTGCTCGTGGGTGCTGCACGGCCTGCCGGGTCAGACCTGGCAGGCTGTCAGGCACCCGCGAGCACAACTCTTACTATGGCGATACGGTAGAAACGGTGCCGGTAGCTTACCGGCACCGTTGTTACCGTACCGCCATAGTTGTAATGAGGCCCAGTCTGTGACTAAAGGAATGAATATCCATTTACAACTGCGGGCCACTTTTTCATTGATGCCTGAGACAGTTTCATGGTTCAGCCTGACCATGTGAGCCACCCCTGCTCATTTCTTACAATCTATTAAAACATTTTTTTTTTTTTAAAGTAATTTTTTTTTGTTCAATTTCATGCTGAGCTCTCGGGGCCCCCCAGGGAGGCACCCGCGGACCCCTGGGGGGTCACGCCCCGCAGTTTGAATACCGCTGGTCTAAAGTCATTTGAAAACTTTACCCCTGCACTACGACTCCCATGATCCCTCACCATTGACTATGCTGGCAACAGGTGATACGAGTTGTAGACCAAACTATCTGCTGCATCATGGTCTTAAGTAATTTGAAAACATTAGCCCTCCACTACAAGTACTGAAATGAATTAAAAACTCTCTGCTTGGCAAGCAAAGGCCAGTATTACTGTGCCCCAGCACGACTAGGAACCTAAGGTCGGCCTTCCAGAAAAGACTTATACCAGAAGCTTCAAGGCAGAAGCCGAGGCAGGCGCTCCAGCCAACCTTCATGAGGTCTGCTGCCTTGGCCCCACCCACTCCTCCTAGGAAGCAGGCTCATGCAGACGCCTCATTCATAAACCCTTGGGGCAGAACCCAAGTACTATAAGCATCAAACGAATTGACAAGAATAATTGCAAAGACCGTCTGAAAGATTATAAACAAAGTCCATCCTGAACACGAAGAGTAACAGCGGGGCCTAAAATGGACCAGGCATCGAGTCAATGCAAAAGGCTTTTTAGATCTGCCTCTCCTCTCACTGCCCAAAAGAATGGTTTCCGGATTTCATGGCAACCACAACCATTGTCCAATCTTCATGACATCTACTTCGAGAAAATGAAGCGCACCAGGCGTGACCTGTGCACACCCGATAGGCACCCACGCATCAGAGCTGCCAAGTACCAACTTGCGTGGTTTCGCTGTGAGTCCCTCGACGCTTTCATTTTATTTTGGACCAGACTTTCCAATGCTTCCTTTTCTACCGCAGCTGTAAGTCTGCTCTGTGCCCTCAGGTGGCGTGATCCTGTTATAGAGAACCCCTCCATGCCTAGGTGTTAAAGAATGCAGACCCTCAAACTTATGTAGAGGAGGAGCCAAGTACCCCTACTCCAAACGCCCCTCCCATATTACCTGTGTGTTGGAAACCCGAGTATGAGACATATACGGAGCAGTTAAACAGGCAAAGGGCAGAGCATGGACTCTGCGCAGTACCAGTGAGAGCTCCAATACCTAAGAAGATCTGGTACGCATTGAGAAAAGCGTACCTGCATACAAGACAATATGATGGCCATTTAAATGAGGTTCCTGAAGAAGCATAGCAGATGAAAGGCAAGGATGAATGGTGACATCACACAGAAAGAGATGACGCCCACAGGAGCGATGCAGAGATCAGAGAATACAGATATTCTATAAGTCATCAAGAAGGTCCCAAGGATAAGTGACATCTTGGGATCAAGGTGAAGAAGCTTATGCCACGGAAACAGATGAAGATATTAAGCTAGTTTATAGGTGTACAGATGCAAAACAAATGCAAGCAGCAAAGAAATCTTAAAAAGCTAGCCTCAAGCTTTATACTAAATAGATTGCGGTAAGCGCCAATACATATACAGATGCATATGAACGAGTAAAGGATGGATGTTTACACTACGCATTATAAGCAGTGCTGAACATTAAGCAAGAAGGCCTAATTTCAGTGTGTTGCAGTTAAAAAGCAAATTGAATTACAAATGAATCTCAGCAGAAGGAGTTGGATGAGCCAAGAAGCCAAGGTCTTATAAAACTGGAATTGGCTGACATTGGATACAAGTCGTGTGAAAGAACACAGACTCCTGTTCAGAAGGCTAGAGCAAAACAAAAGACGTCAGAGGAATATAAGAAAATAATATTAAATACACTAAAAGGCTCGATTCCATGGTGTCCAGTCAGATGGAAGAAGGAAGTTGGACGATCGAGGTGGTCACACCTACGCACGAGGGCAGGATGTGCCCACACTCCTAAATTTCTCAGAGCACAGTACAAACTCAAGGCCAAACTTCAAAGCACTAATTGGCACTGGACCATTGAGGTGATGATGGATTGATACATTCGTTGGTGGGAAGCTAGTGTTAAGACAAGCTCACCAGCACCTGGATGTTCAGTCTGCATGCTGCTAGACGTAGGTGGAAAAGTACTGACGGGTGTTAGTAGCCAACCAATTGTAGAGGACCGCATAATTAAGGCTCCTATAGTTTGTGTAGCCAAGGGAACGTTGTGTATTTAGTGACGTTTATAGTGCCCATTTTGAGGGGAGGGCTTAGTTACCCCACCTGATGTTAAATACCCTATCACTCTCCTTCACGGTTCTATACTGATATGGAACCTATACTTAGATATTCACTTAGAGCCTAGCACTTTCCTCGATAGGTTTTGTAGTTTGCCACGCAGGATGACGTGGGTAAGTGACACAGGTCAGCACATCACTGATGACGATTTTGCATGATATAACCTCAGTTTTTACTAAAATGATTTGAGTAAGAGGATCGAGCGAGTGCTGATGTTCTTTGTACTCCCTGTTTTAGATACTTGATATTAAAAGAGACTCCCTTTTGCCAAACTACCTGAGTCGTCTTGATTATTGATGTATGAATAAAATCTGCATCCCCATCCATCTCCAAGGTATTGCTACTCATCTTAAAGGGCTGGGCAGCCCAGGTCACTTAGCACACCTGTCATGCAAAGGTTTAGACACAATTGTAACTTCTTAACTAATGGACCACATGCCACCTTATCTGCCTCCACAGCTTTTACACAGCTTGGCCAAAGGCTCCTATAATTCCCAGTTTGCAGGCATGCAGGCTTTGGAGTCCGGACTGGAAATGATTGCAACGGGCCTCCATGCTCTGTCAGTGATGGTATGTCCACGGTTAGGTTCGGAACAGAGATAAAAACCTTACACTCCAAGAGGGCCCCCTTTGGGCAGTGGCGCATAGGGATCTGTTTGAGGGTTTTGTGTGATATGGAAGTGCTTACATTACAGGGCCTGCAGTAGCCGCCCTGCAGTTATGGCTAACTTGCTCAACTCATAGAAAGAGCACTTTTCGGGCGGCTTGTAACTTTGCCTCCCCCTGGATGAATCCTCACCAAACTTTGCAAAAAAAGTATATGGCCCTCTCTGAAAGATTCTGCAAAGTTTGGTGCGGTATCGGCCAGGGGGGCAAAGTTATAGGGAGGGTCCCAAAATGTGTGGAAATCCTCCTAGACACAATGGAAAAAATGTTTTGCTCATGCCTACATCCCAAACCTCTGGACAGATTTTCACCAAATTTGCTGCAGAAGCGGCAGCTTGGTCCCAAAAGTGTGGTTTTGTAAATTTGGTGTAAATCCATCCAACAGTATTTTTTAAAACGCCAAAAAGTAGGTAAAAGAAAATAGTGATATCTGGGTGCGGTCTGCAGTGTCACTTCCCTATTTGGCCCTTAGATACCCCCCTGGACCAATCAGGGTCCGGCATGATGTTAATGGACATCGTACACGCCCGCTGGTGGGATGGTGAAAAGCGCGAAGTGCATCATATTTTTTTAAACGGTCCCGATGTTGGCTGTGCTGACAGCTCCCAGTGTCTGTGGATAGCACGCTGGGGAAAAAGTCTGGAAAACACATTTGGGGTTATTTGGTGGTCGAAAGAGGGGCTTGAAAGAGTGGGGGTGGAAAAAAGATGATATGGGGCTGTTTCTCTAGGTGAAAAAAGTGGGCGTAGATGCCACCCAGTCCGCGGACACCACGGTAGTCTGCGGACAGCGCCGTTAATGAGCAGCTTGGAAAACACATTAGAGGTTATTTGATGGCTGAAAGAGGGTGTAGAAAGGGTAGGTGACTGGAATAAAGATGATATGGAGAGGTTTTTATAGGTGAAGACAGGGTTTGCAGTTGTCGCTGAGTCCGCGGTCAATTTTGGCATCTGCGGACATCATTTCAATTGCAGTGGGTTCAGGGCGAGTTTTGTTATTTGAAGGTGTATTGTACGTACTTGTTATATTTTTAAATTCTATTGTGGGCCATGCGCCCAAGAATCTGGGCACTGGCCACACACACACTATTGTAATATGTGTATAGTAATTATAGGTAATGTAGTGGGAGTATACAGTATTTGTGATATGGTGGAATGGTATAATTAAAGTGTAGTGCAATTGAGGATGTGCTTCTTGATGTCTCCTGCACCTATCACACGGTCAACAATTGTATCCTCATTAACTGGTTCCATGATACCATTAGCATCATGTAGTGGGCACTGGACTGGCTGATTTGTTATCCTCACTGACCACCCTTACCAGCTGCAACTGGGCTGTTTGTACCCCGCCACCTCACTGTGTACTTGCAGGATACCCTAGGGGATTATCCCAGGTTTGTGGCTTTTCCATATCTATTTCATCCCTCTGGCTCACCTGATGTCCTTCTCCTTCTCCCCGGAAGTGCCTGCAAGTGCTGTTTGCTGACTACATTGGCTACACTTGCATGGACCTGTGAGGATCTCTATTCACGCAAGTCAGCAAGAGGAAGGTCAACGCTCCTGCTGTGCTGAAACTCGCCTGGTTTCTATCCCTGGATTTACTGCAGCATTGAATCATGACAGTTCAGCCAGCCCAGGAACACTCCATCAGCTGGAAAAAGCAGCTGAGGGAGTGCTCACTGTTTCACTGGGCTGGCTCCTTAGCTCCTCCATAATTGGTGAGGGGCCACTGGGTGGCACCCCCTCGCCATTATGGATGAGCCGCCAGGCTCCGACTGGCCTATAGGACAATGCCTGTACCAAAAATGTAGTGTGGGCCAGTCAAAATGGGCCACCATTTTGGCCAATGTGGACCAGTTTGATGAGTTACTTAACTATGCAGTTATTAATTTTGACCATTGTTGCTGAATATATCACAATTTACTTACATTTTAACACAAAGCAACCCCTTGGGTACTATTGAAACAGTGGGCCTCATTAAAACCCTGTCAGTAGCTGTGCCGGTAAAACCGGCACGGCTGCCGCGGGAGTTGCATCTGGGTCCGGCACCAGCGAATGGGCAATTACCGGGTCATGCCGAGTTAGGCGGACCTGTTATTTGCCCTTTCGCCGGTTCCGGTACCGGTAGATACCCATTCCCATTTGGGAATGGGGAGCTCGGATGCACCGACATTGTTAATAACGGTACCGGTGCATCCGACGAGCTGTGCTCGTGGGTGCTGCACAGGCTGCCAGGTCAGATCTGGCAGGATGTCAGGCACCCGCGAGCACAACTCTTACTATGGCGGTATGGTAGAAACGGTGCTGGTAGCTTACCGGCACCGTTGTTACTGTACTGCCATAGTTGTAATGAGGCCCAGTCTGTGACTAAAGGAATGAATATCCATTTACAACTGCGGGCCACTTTATCATTGATGCCTGAGACAGTTTCATGCTTCAGCCCGACCATGTGAGCCACCCCAGCCCATTTCTTACAATCTATTAAAACCTTTTTTTTTTTAAAGTACTTTTTTTTTGGTTCAATTTCATGCTGAGCTCTCGGGGCCCCCCAGGGATGCACCCGCGGACCCCTGGGGGGTCGCACACCACAGTTTGAATACTGCTGGTCTAAAGTCATTTGAAAACTTTACCCCTGCACTACGACTCCCATGATCCCTCACCATAAACTATGCTGGCAACAGGTGATATGAGTTGTAGACCAAACTATATGCTGCATCATGGTCTAAAGTAATTTGAAAACATTAGCCCTCCACTACAAGCATTGAAATTAATTAAAAACTCTCTGCTTGGCGAGCAAAGCCCAGCATTACTGTGCCCCAGCACAACTAGGAACCTAAAGTCGGCCTTCCAGAAAAGACTTATACCGGAAGCTTCAAGGCGGAAGCCGAGGCAGGCGCTCCAGCCAACCTTCATGAGGTCTGCTGCCTTGGCCCCACCCACTCCTCCCAGGAAGCAGGCTCATGCAGACGCCTCATTCATAAACCCTTGGGGCAGAACCCAAGTACTATAAGCATCAAACGAATTGACAAGAATAATTGCAAAGGCCGTCTGAAAGATTATAAACAAAGTCCATCCTGAACACGAAGAGTAACAGCGGGGCCTAAAATGGACCAGGCATCGAGTCAATGCAAAAGGCTTTTTAGATCTGCCTATCCTCTCACTGCCCAAAAGAATGGTTTCCGGATTTCATGGCAACCACAACCATTCTCCAAACTTCATTACATCTACTTCGAGAAAATGAAGAGCACCAGGCGTGACCTGTGCACACCACATAGGCACCCACGCATCAGAGCTGCCAAGTACCAACTTGCATGGTTTCGCTGTGAGTCCTTCAATGCTTTCATTTTATTTTGGACCAGACTTTCCAATGCTTCCTTTTCTACCGCAGCTGTAAGTCTGCTCTGTGCCCTCAGGTGGCGTGATCCTGTTATAGAGAACCCCTCCATGCCTAGGTGTTAAAGAATGCAGACCCTCAAACTTATGTAGAGGAGGAGCCAAGTACCCCTACTCCAAACGCCCCTCCCATATTACCTGTGTGTTGGAAACCCGAGTATGAGACATATACGGAGCAGTTAAACAGGCAAAGGGCAGAGCATGGACTCTGCGCAGTACCAGTGAGAGCACCAATACCTAAGAAGATCTGGTACGCATTGAGAAAAGCGTACCTGCATACAAGACAATATGATGGCCATTTAAATGAGGTTCCTGAAGAAGCAGAGCAGATGAAAGGCAAGGATGAATGGTGACATCACACAGAAAGAGATGACGCCCACAGGAGCGATGCAGAGATCAGAGAATACAGATATTCTATAAGTCATCAAGAAGGTCCCAAGGATAAGTGACATCTTGGGATCAAGGTGAAGAAGCTTATGCCACGGAAACAGATGAAGATATTAAGCTAGTTTATAGGTGTACAGATGCAAAACAAATGCAAGCAGCAAAGAAATCTTAAAAAGCTAGCCTCAAGCTTTATACTAAATAGATTGCGGTAATCGCCAATACATATACAGATGCATATGAACGAGTAAAGGATGGATGTTTACACTACGCATTATAAGCAGTGCTGAACATTAAGCAAGAAGGCCTAATTTCAGTGTGTTGCAGTTAAAAAGCAAATTGAATTACAAATGAATCTCAGCAGAAGGAGTTGGATGAGCCAAGAAGCCAAGGTCTTATAAAACTGGAATTGGCTGACATTGGATACAAGTCATGTGAAAGAACACAGACTCCTGTTCAGAAGGCTTGAGCAAAACAAAAGACGTCAGAGGAATATTAGGAAATAATATTAAATACACTAAAAGGCTTGATTCCATGGTGTCCAGTCACATGGAAGAAGGAAGTTGGACGATCGAGGTGGTCACACCTACGCACGAGGGCAGGATGTGCCCACACTCCTAAATTTCTCAGAGCACAATACAAACTCAAGGCCAAACTTCAAAGCACTAATTGGCACTGGACCATTGAGGTGATGATGGATTGATACATTCGTTGGTGGGAAGCTAGTGTTAAGAAAAGCTCACCAGCACCTGGTTGTTCAGTCTGCATGCTGCTAGACGTAGGTGGAAAAGTACTGACGGGCGTTAGCAGCCAACCAATTGTAGAGGACCGCATAATTAAGGCTCCTATAGTTTGTGTAGCCAAGGGAACGTCGTGTATTTAGTGACGTTTATAGTGCCCATTTTGAGGGGAGGGCTTAGTTGCCCCACCTGATGTTAAATACCCTATCACTCTCCTTCACGGTTCTATACTGATATGGAACTTATACTTAGATATTCACTTAGAGCCTATCACTTTCCTCGATAGGTTTTGTAGTTTGCCACGCAGGATGACGTGGGTAAGTGACACAGGTCAGCACATCACTGATGACGATTTTGCATGATATAACCTCAGTTTTTACTAACATGATTTGAGTAAGAGGATCGAGCGAGTGCTGATGTTCTTTGTACTCCCTGTTTTAGATACTTGATATTAAAAGAGACTCCCTTTTGCCAAACTACCTGAGTCGTCTTGATTATTGATGTATGAATACAATCTGCATCCCCATCCATCTCCAGGACATTGCTACTCATCTTAAAGGGCTGGGCAGCCCAGGTCACTTAGCACACCTGTCATGCAAAGGTTTAGACACAATTGTAACTTCTTAACTAATGGACCACATGCCACCTTATCTGCCTCCACAGCTTTTACACAGCTTGGCCAAAGGCTCCTATAATTCCCAGTTTGCAGGCATGCAGGCTTTGGAGTCCGGACTGGAAATGATTGCAACGGGCCTCCATGCTCTGTCAGTGATGGTATGTCCACGGTTAGGTTCGGGACAGAGATAAAAACCTTACACTCCAAAAGGGCCCCCTTTGGGTAGTGGCGCATAGGGATCTGTTTGAGGGTTTTGTGTGATATGGAAGTGCTTACATTACAGGGCCTGCAGTAGCCGCCCTGCAGTTATGGCTAACTTGCTCAACTCATAGAAAGAGCACTTTTCGGGCGGCTTATAACTTTGCCTCCCCCTGGATGAATCCTCACCAAACTTTGCAAAAAAAGTATATGGCCCTCTCTGAAAGATTCTGCAAAGTCTGGTGCGGTATCGGCCAGGGGGGCAAAGTTATAGGGAGGGTCCCAAAATGTGTGGAAATCCTCCTAGACACAATGGAAAAAATGTTTTGCTCACGCCTACATCCCAAACCTCTGGACAGATTTTCACCAAATTTGCTGCAGAAGCGGCAGCTTGGTCCCAAAAGCGTGGTTTTGTAAATTTGGTGTAAATCCATCCAACAGTATTTTTTAAAAAGCCAAAAAGTAGGTAAAAGAAAATAGTGATATCTGGGTGCGGTCTGCAGTGTCACTTCCCTATTTGGCCCGTAGATACCCCCCTGGACCAATCAGGGTCTGGCATGATGTTAATGGACATCGTACACGCCTGCTGGTGGGATGGTGAAAAGCGCGAAGTGCATCATATTTCTTTAAACGGTCCCGATGTTGGCTGTGCTGACAGCTCCCAGTGTCTGTGGATAGCACGCTGGGGAAAAAGTCTGGAAAACACATTTGGGGTTATTTGGTGGTCGAAAGAGGGGCTTGAAAGAGTGGGGGTGGAATAAAGATGATATGGGGCTGTTTTTCTAGGTGAAAAAAGTGGGCGTAGATGCCACCCAGTCCGCGGACACCACGGTAGTCTGCGGACAGCGCCGTTAATGAGCAGCTTGGAAAACACATTTGAGGTTATTTGATGGCTGAAAGAGGGTGTAGAAAGGGTAGGTGACTGGAATAAAGATTATATATAGAGGTTTTTATAGGTGAAGACAGGGTTTGCAGTTGTCGCTGAGTCCGCGGTCAATTTTGGCATCTGCGGACATCATTTCAATTGCAATGGGTTCAGGGCGAGTTTTGTTATTTGAAGGTGTATTGTACGTACTTGTTATATTTTTAAATTCTATTGTGGGCCATGCGCCCAAGAATCTGGGCACTGGCCACACACACACTATTGTAATATGTGTATAGTAATTATAGGTAATGTAGTGGGAGTATACAGTATTTGTAATATTGTGGAATGGTATAATTAAAGTGTAGTGCAATTGAGGATGTGCTTCTTGATGTCTCCTGCACCTATCACACGGTCAACAATTGTATCCTCATTAACTGGTTCCATGATACCATTAGCATCATGTAGTGGGCACTGGACTGGCTGATTTGTTATCCTCACTGACCACCCTTACAAGCTGCAACTAGGCTGTTTGTACCCCGCCACCTCACTGTGTACTTGCAGGATACCCTAGGGGATTATCCCAGGATTGTGGCTTTTCCATATCTATTTCATCCCTCTGGCTCACCTGATGTCCTTCTCCTTCTCCCCGGAAGTGCCTGCAAGTGCTGTTTGCTGACTACATTGGCTACACTTGCATGGACCTGTGAGGATCTCTATTCACGCGAGTCAGCAAGAGGAAGGTCAACGCTCCTGCTGTGCTGAAACTCGCCTGGTTTCTATCCCTGGACTTACTGCAGCATTGAATCATGACAGTTCAGCCAGCCCAGGAACACTCCATCAGCTGGAAAAAGCAGCTGAGGGAGTGCTCACTGTTTCACTGGGCTGGCTCCTTAGCTCCTCCATAATTGGTGAGGGGCCACTGAGTGGCGCCCCCTCGCCATTATGGATGAGCCGCCAGGCTCCGACTGGTCTATAGGACAATGCCTGTACCAAAAATGTAGTGTGGGCCAGTCAAAATGGGCCACCATTTTGGCCAATGTGGACCAGTTTGATGAGTTACTTAACTATGCAGTTATTAATTTTGACCATTGTTGCTGAATATATCACAATTTACTTACATTTTAACACAAAGCAACCCCTTGGGTACTATTGAAACAGTGGGCCTCATTAAAACCCTGTCAGTAGCTGTGCCAGTAAAACCGGCACGGCTGCCGCAGGAGTTGCATCTGGGTCCGGCACCAGCGAATGGGCAATTACCGGGTCATGCCGAGTTAGGCGGACCTGTTAATTGCCCTTTCGGCGGTTCCGGTACCGGTAGATACCCATTCCCACTTGGGAATGGGGAGCTCGGATGCACCGACATTGTTAATAACGGTACCGGTGCATCCGACGAGCTGTGCTCGTGGGTGCTGCACAGGCTGCCAGGTCAGACCTGGCAGGCTGTCAGGCACCCGCAAGCACAACTCTTACTATGGCGGTATGGTAGAAACGGTGCTGGTAGCTTACCGGCACCGTTGTTACCGTACCGCCATAGTTGTAATGAGGCCCAGTCTGTGACTAAAGGAATGAATATCCATTTACAACTGCGGGCCACTTTATCATTGATGCCTGAGACAGTTTCATGCTTCAGCCCGACCATGTGAGCCACCCTTGCCCATTTCTTACAATCTATTAAAACATTTTTTTTTAAAAAAGTACTTTTTTTTGGTTCAATTTCATGCTGAGCTCTCGGGGCCCCCCAGGGATGCACCCACGGACCCCTGGGGGGTCGCACCCCACAGTTTGAATATCGCTGGTCTAAAGTCATTTGAAAACTTTACCCCTGCACTACGACTCCCTCACCATTGACTATGCTGGCAACAGGTGATATGAGTTGTAGACCAAACTATCTGCTGCATCATGGTCTAAAGTAATTTGAAAACATTAGCCCTCCACTACAAGCATTGAAATGAATTAAAAACTCTCTGCTTGGCGAGCAAAGCCCAGCATTACTGTGCCCCAGCACGACTAGGAACCAAAGGTCGGCCTTCCAGAAAAGACTTATACCGGAAGCTTCAAGGCGGAAGCCGAGGCAGGCGTTCCAGCCAACCTTCATGAGGTCTGCTGCCTTGGCCCCACCCACTCCTCCTAGGAAGCAGGCTCATGCAGACGCCTCGTTCATAAACCCTTGGGGCAGAACCCAAGTACTATAAGCATCAAACGAATTGACAAGAATAATTGCAAAGGCCGTCTGAAAGATTATAAACAAAGTCCATCCTGAACATGAAGAGTAACAGCGGGGCCTAAAATGGACCAGGCATCGAGTCAATGCAAAAGGCTTTTTAGATCTGCCTCTCCTCTCACTCCCCAAAAGAATGGTTTCCGGATTTCATGGCAACCACAACCATTCTCCAAACTTCATTACATCTACTTCGAGAAAATGAAGAGCACCAGGCGTGACCTGTGCACACCACATAGGCACCCACGCATCAGAGCTGCCAAGTACCAACTTGCATGGTTTCGCTGTGAGTCCCTCAACGCTTTCATTTTATTTTGGACCAGACTTTCCAATGCTTCCTTTTCTACCGCAGCTGTAAGTCTGCTCTGTGCCCTCAGGTCGCGTGATCCTGTTATAGAGAACCCCTCCATGCCTAGGTGTTAAAGAATGCAAACCCTCAAACTTATGTAGAGGAGGAGCCAAGTACCCCTACTCCAAACGCCCCTCCCATATTACCTGTGTGTTGGAAACCCGAGTATGAGACATATACGGAGCAGTTAAACAGGCAAAGGGCAGAGCATGGACTCTGCGCAGTACCAGTGAGAGCACCAATACCTAAGAAGATCTGGTACGCATTGAAAAAATCGTACCTGCATACAAGACAATATGATGGCCATTTAAATGAGGTTCCTGAAGAAGCAGAGCATATGAAAGGCAAGGATGAATGGTGACATCACACAGAAAGAGATGACGCCCACAGGAGCGATGCAGAGATCAGAGAATACAGATATTCTATAAGTCATCAAGAAGGTCCCATGGATAAGTGACATCTTGGGATCAAGGTGAAGAAGCTTATGCCACGGAAACAGATGAAGATATTAAGCTAGTTTATACGTGTACAGATGCAAAACAAATGCAAGCAGCAAAGAAATCTTAAAAAGCTAGCCTCAAGCTTTATACTAAGTAGATTGCGGTAAGCACCAATATATATACAGATGCATATGAACGAGTAAAGTATGGATGTTTACACTACGCATTATAAGCAGTGCTGAACATTAAGCAAGAAGGCCTAATTTCAGTGTGTTGCAGTTAAAAAGCAAATTGAATTACAAATGAATCTCAGCAGAAGGTGTTGGATGAACCAAGAAGCCAAGGTCTTATAAAACTGGAATTGGCTGACATTGGATACAAGTCATGTGAAAGAACACAGACTCCTGTTCAGAAGGCTTGAGCAAAACAAAAGACGTCAGAGGAATATTAGGAAATAATATTAAATACACTAAAAGGCTCGATTCCATGGTGTCCAGTCACATGGAAGAAGGAAGTTGGACGATCGAGGTGGTCACACCTACGCACGAGGGCAGGATGTGCCCACACTCCTAAATTTCTCAGAGCACAATACAAACTCAAGGCCAAACTTCAAAGCACTAATTGGCACTGGACCATTGAGGTGATGATGGATTGATACATTCATTGGTGGGAAGCTAGTGTTAAGACAAGCTCACCAGCACCTGGATGTTCAGTCTGCATGCTGCTAGACCTAGGTGGAAAAGTACTGACGGGCGTTAGCAGCCAACCAATTGTAGAGGACCGCATAATTAAGGCTCCTATAGTTTGTGTAGCCAAGGGAACGTCGTGTATTTAGTGATGTTTATAGTGCCCATTTTGAGGGGAGGGCTTAGTTGCCCCACCTGATGTTAAATACCCTATCACTCTCCTTCACGGTTCTATACTGATATGGAACTTATACTTAGATATTCACCTAGAGCCTATCACTTTCCTCGATAGGTTTTGTAGTTTGCCACGCAGGATGACGTGGGTAAGTGACACAGGTCAGCACATCACTGATGACGATTTTGCATGATATAACCTCAGTTTTTACTAACATGATTTGAGTAAGAGGATCGAGCGAGTGCTGATGTTCTTTGTACTCCCTGTTTTAGATACTTGATATTAAAAGAGACTCCCTTTTGCCAAACTACCTGAGTCGTCTTGATTATTGATGTATGAATACAATCTGCATCCCCATCCATCTCCAAGGTATTGCTACTCATCTTAAAGGGCTGGGCAGCCCAGGTCACTTAGCACACCTGTCATGCAAAGGTTTAGACACAATTGTAACTTCTTAACTAATGGACCACATGCCACCTTATCTGCCTCCACAGCTTTTACACAGCTTGGCCAAAGGCTCCTATAATTCCCAGTTTGCAGGCATGCAGGCTTTGGAGTCCGGACTGGAAATGATTGCAACGGGCCTCCATGCTCTGTCAGTGATGGTATGTCCACGGTTAGGTTCGGGACAGAGATAAAAACCTTACACTCCAAGAGGGCCCCCTTTGGGTAGTGGCGCATAGGGATCTGTTTGAGGGTTTTGTGTGATATGGAAGTGCTTACATTACAGGGCCTGCAGTAGCCGCCCTGCAGTTATGGCTAACTTGCTCAACTCATAGAAAGAGCACTTTTCGGGCGGCTTGTAACTTTGCCTCCCCCTGGATGAATCCTCACCAAACTTTGCAAAAAAAGTATATGGCCCTCTCTGAAAGATTCTGCAAAGTTTGGTGCGGTATCGGCCAGGGGGGCAAAGTTATAGGGAGGGTCCCAAAATGTGTGGAAATCCTCCTAGACACAATGGAAAAAATGTTTTGCTCATGCCTACATCCCAAACCTCTGGACAGATTTTCACCAAATTTGCTGCAGAAGCGGCAGCTTGGTCCCAAAAGTGTGGTTTTGTAAATTTGGTGTAAATCCATCCAACAGTATTTTTTAAAACGCCAAAAAGTAGGTAAAAGAAAATAGTGATATCTGGGTGCGGTCTGCAGTGTCACTTCCCTATTTGGCCCGTAGATACCCCCCTGGACCAATCAGGGTCCGGCATGATGTTAATGGACATCGTACACGCCCGCTGGTGGGATGGTGAAAAGCGCGAAGTGCATCATATTTTTTTAAACGGTCCCGATGTTGGCTGTGCTGACAGCTCCCAGTGTCTGTGGATAGCACGCTGGGGAAAAAGTCTGGAAAACACATTTGGGGTTATTTGGTGGTCGAAAGAGGGGCTTGAAAGAGTGGGGGTGGAAAAAAGATGATATGGGGCTGTTTCTCTAGGTGAAAAAAGTGGGCGTAGATGCCACCCAGTCCGCGGACACCACGGTAGTCTGCGGACAGCGCCGTTAATGAGCAGCTTGGAAAACACATTAGAGGTTATTTGATGGCTGAAAGAGGGTGTAGAAAGGGTAGGTGACTGGAATAAAGATGATATGGAGAGGTTTTTATAGGTGAAGACAGGGTTTGCAGTTGTCGCTGAGTCCGCGGTCAATTTTGGCATCTGCGGACATCATTTCAATTGCAGTGGGTTCAGGGCGAGTTTTGTTATTTGAAGGTGTATTGTACGTACTTGTTATATTTTTAAATTCTATTGTGGGCCATGCGCCCAAGAATCTGGGCACTGGCCACACACACACTATTGTAATATGTGTATAGTAATTATAGGTAATGTAGTGGGAGTATACAGTATTTGTAATATGGTGGAATGGTATAATTAAAGTGTAGTGCAATTGAGGATGTGCTTCTTGATGTCTCCTGCACCTATCACACGGTCAACAATTGTATCCTCATTAACTGGTTCCATGATACCATTAGCATCATGTAGTGGGCACTGGACTGGCTGATTTGTTATCCTCACTGACCACCCTTACCAGCTGCAACTGGGCTGTTTGTACCCCGCCACCTCACTGTGTACTTGCAGGATACCCTAGGGGATTATGCCAGGTTTGTGGCTTTTCCATATCTATTTCATCCCTCTGGCTCACCTGATGTCCTTCTCCTTCTCCCCGGAAGTGCCTGCAAGTGCTGTTTGCTGACTACATTGGCTACACTTGCATGGACCTGTGAGGATCTCTATTCACGCAAGTCAGCAAAGGAAGGTCAACGCTCCTGCTGTGCTGAAACTCGCCTGGTTTCTATCCCTGGATTTACTGCAGCATTGAATCATGACAGTTCAGCCAGCCCAGGAACACTCCATCAGCTGGAAAAAGCAGCTGAGGGAGTGCTCACTGTTTCACTGGGCTGGCTCCTTAGCTCCTCCATAATTGGTGAGGGGCCACTGGGTGGCACCCCCTCGCCATTATGGATGAGCCGCCAGGCTCCGACTGGCCTATAGGACAATGCCTGTACCAAAAATGTAGTGTGGGCCAGTCAAAATGGGCCACCATATTGGCCAATGTGGACCAGTTTGATGAGTTACTTAACTATGCAGTTATTAATTTTGACCATTGTTGCTGAATATATCACAATTTACTTACATTTTAACACAAAGCAACCCCTTGGGTACTATTGAAACAGTGGGCCTCATTAAAACCCTGTCAGTAGCTGTGCCGGTAAAACCGGCACGGCTGCAGCGGGAGTTGCATCTGGGTCCGGCACCAGCGAATGGGCAATTACCGGGTCATGCCGAGTTAGGCGGACCTGTTATTTGCCCTTTCGCCGGTTCCGGTACCGGTAGATACCCATTCCCATTTGGGAATGGGGAGCTCGGATGCACCGACATTGTTAATAACGGTACCGGTGCATCCGACGAGCTGTGCTCGTGGGTGCTGCACAGGCTGCCAGGTCAGATCTGGCAGGATGTCAGGCACCCGCGAGCACAACTCTTACTATGGCGGTATGGTAGAAACGGTGCTGGTAGCTTACCGGCACCGTTGTTACTGTACTGCCATAGTTGTAATGAGGCCCAGTCTGTGACTAAAGGAATGAATATCCATTTACAACTGCGGGCCACTTTATCATTGATGCCTGAGACAGTTTCATGCTTCAGCCCGACCATGTGAGCCACCCCAGCCCATTTCTTACAATCTATTAAAACCTTTTTTTTTTTTAAAGTACTTTTTTTTTGGTTCAATTTCATGCTGAGCTCTCGGGGCCCCCCAGGGATGCACCCGCGGACCCCTGGGGGGTCGCACACCACAGTTTGAATACTGCTGGTCTAAAGTCATTTGAAAACTTTACCCCTGCACTACGACTCCCATGATCCCTCACCATTGACTATGCTGGCAACAGGTGATATGAGTTGTAGACCAAACTATATGCTGCATCATGGTCTAAAGTAATTTGAAAACATTAGCCCTCCACTACAAGCATTGAAATTAATTAAAAACTCTCTGCTTGGCGAGCAAAGCCCAGCATTACTGTGCCCCAGCACAACTAGGAACCTAAGGTCAGCCTTCCAGAAAAGACTTATACCGGAAGCTTCAAGGCGGAAGCCGAGGCAGGCGCTCCAGCCAACCTTCATGAGGTCTGCTGCCTTGGCCCCACCCACTCCTCCCAGGAAGCAGGCTCATGCAGACGCCTCATTCATAAACCCTTGGGGCAGAACCCAAGTACTATAAGCATCAAACGAATTGACAAGAATAATTGCAAAGGCCGTCTGAAAGATTATAAACAAAGTCCATCCTGAACACGAAGAGTAACAGCGGGGCCTAAAATGGACCAGGCATCGAGTCAATGCAAAAGGCTTTTTAGATCTGCCTATCCTCTCACTGCCCAAAAGAATGGTTTCCGGATTTCATGGCAACCACAACCATTCTCCAAACTTCATGACATCTACTTCAAGAAAATGAAGAGCACCAGGCGTGACCTGTGCACACCCGATAGGCACCCAAGCATCAGAGCTGCCAAGTACCAACTTGCATGGTTTCGCTGTGAGTCCTTCAATGCTTTCATTTTATTTTGGACCAGACTTTCCAATGCTTCCTTTTCTACCGCAGCTGTAAGTCTGCTCTGTGCCCTCAGGTGGCGTGATCCTGTTATAGAGAACCCCTCCATGCCTAGGTGTTAAAGAATGCAGACCCTCAAACTTATGTAGAGGAGGAGCTAAGTACCCCTACTCCAAACGCCCCTCCCATATTACCTGTGTGTTGGAAACCCGAGTATGAGACATATACGGAGCAGTTAAACAGGCAAAGGGCAGAGCATGGACTCTGCGCAGTACCAGTGAGAGCACCAATACCTAAGAAGATCTGGTACGCATTGAGAAAAGCGTACCTGCATACAAGACAATATGATGGCCATTTAAATGAGGTTCCTGAAGAAGCAGAGCAGATGAAAGGCAAGGATGAATGGTGACATCACACAGAAAGAGATGACGCCCACAGGAGCGATGCAGAGATCAGAGAATACAGATATTCTATAAGTCATCAAGAAGGTCCCAAGGATAAGTGACATCTTGGGATCAAGGTGAAGAAGCTTATGCCACGGAAACAGATGAAGATATTAAGCTAGTTTATAGGTGTACAGATGCAAAACAAATGCAAGCAGCAAAGAAATCTTAAAAAGCTAGCCTCAAGCTTTATACTAAATAGATTGCGGTAAGCGCCAATACATATACAGATGCATATGAACGAGTAAAGGATGGATGTTTACACTACGCATTATAAGCAGTGCTGAACATTAAGCAAGAAGGCCTAATTTCAGTGTGTTGCAGTTAAAAAGCAAATTGAATTACAAATGAATCTCAGCAGAAGGAGTTGGATGAGCCAAGAAGCCAAGGTCTTATAAAACTGGAATTGGCTGACATTGGATACAAGTCATGTGAAAGAACACAGACTCCTGTTCAGAAGGCTTGAGCAAAACAAAAGACGTCAGAGGAATATTAGGAAATAATATTAAATACACTAAAAGGCTCGATTCCATGGTGTCCAGTCACATGGAAGAAGGAAGTTGGACGATCGAGGTGGTCACACCTACGCACGAGGGCAGGATGTGCCCACACTCCTAAATTTCTCAGAGCACAGTACAAACTCAAGGCCAAACTTCAAAGCACTAATTGGCAATGGACCATTGAGGTGATGGTGGATTGATACATTAATTGGTGGGAAGCTAGTGTTAAGAAAAGCTCACCAGCACCTGGTTGTTCAGTCTGCATGCTGCTAGACGTAGGTGGAAAAGTACTGACGGGCGTTAGCAGCCAACCAATTGTAGAGGACCGCATAATTAAGGCTCCTATAGTTTGTGTAGCCAAGGGAACGTCGTGTATTTAGTGATGTTTATAGTGCCCATTTTGAGGGGAGGGCTTAGTTGCCCCACCTGATGTTAAATACCCTATCACTCTCCTTCACGGTTCTATACTGATATGGAACTTATACTTAGATATTCACTTAGAGCCTATCACTTTCCTCGATAGGTTTTGTAGTTTGCCACGCAGGATGACGTGGGTAAGTGACACAGGTCAGCACATCACTGATGACGATTTTGCATGATATAACCTCAGTTTTTACTAACATGATTTGAGTAAGAGGATCGAGCGAGTGCTGATGTTCTTTGTAATCCCTGTTTTAGATACTTGATATTAAAAGAGACTCCCTTTTGCCAAACTACCTGAGTCGTCGTGATTATTGATGTATGAATACAATCTGCATCCCCATCCATCTCCAAGGTATTGCTACTCATTTTAAAGGGCTGGGCAGCCCAGTTCACTTAGCACACCTGTCATGCAAAGGTTTAGACACAATTGTAACTTCTTAACTAATGGACCACATGCCACCTTATCTGCCTCCACAGCTTTTACACAGCTTGGCCAAAGGCTCCTATAATTCCCAGTTTGCAGGCATGCAGGCTTTGGAGTCCGGACTGGAAATGATTGCAACGGGCCTCCATGCTCTGTCAGTGATGGTATGTCCACGGTTAGGTTCGGGACAGAGATAAAAACCTTACACACCAAGAGGGCCCCCTTTGGGTAGTGGCGCATAGGGATCTGTTTGAGGGTTTTGTGTGATATGGAAGTGCTTACATTACAGGGCCTGCAGTAGCCGCCCTGCAGTTATGGCTAACTTGCTCAACTCATAGAAAGAGCACTTTTCGGGCGGCTTATAACTTTGCCTCCCCCTGGATGAATCCTCACCAAACTTTGCAAAAAAAGTATATGGCCCTCTCTGAAAGATTCTGCAAAGTTTGGTGCGGTATCGGCCAGGGGGGCAAAGTTATAGGGAGGGTCCCAAAATTTGTGGAAAAAATGTTTTGCTCACGCCTACATCTCAAACCTCTGGACAGATTTTCACCAAATTTGCTGCAGTAGCGGCAGCTTTGTCCCAAAAGCGTGGTTTTGTAAATTTGGTGTAAATCCATCCAACAGTATTTTTTAAAAAGCCAAAAAGTAGGTAAAAGAAAATAGTGATATCTGGGTCCGGTCTGCACTTCCCTATTTGGCCCGTGGACACCCCCTGGACCAATCAGGGTCCGGCATGATGTTCATGGACATCGTACACGCCCGCTGGTGGGATGGTGAAACGCGTGAAGTGCATCATATTTTTTTAAACGGTCCCGATGTTGGCTGTGCTGACAGCTCCCAGTGTCTGTGGATAGCACGCTGGGGAAAAAGTCTGGAAAACACATTTGGGGTTATTTGGTGGTCGAAAGAGGGGCTTGACAGAGTGGCGGTGGAATAAAGATGATATGGGGCTGTTTTTCTAGGTGAAAAAAGTGGGCGTAGATGCCACCCAGTCCGCAGACACCACGGTAGTCTGCGGACAGCGCCGTTAATGAGCAGCTTGGAAAACACATTTGAGCTTATTTGATGGCTGAAAGAGGGTGTAGAAAGGGTAGGTGAGTGGAATAAAGATGATATGGAGAGGTTTTTATAGGTGAAGAAAGGGTTCGCAGTTGTCGCTGAGTCCGCGGTCAATTTTGGCATCTGCGGACATCATTTCAATTGCAGTGGGTTCAGGGCGAGTTTTGTAATTTGAAGGTGTATTGTACGTACTTGTTATATTTTTAAATTCTATTGTGGGCCATGCGCCCAAGAATCTGGGCACTGGCCACACACACACTATTGTAATATGTGTATAGTAATTATAGGTAATGTAGTGGGAGTATACAGTATTTGTAATATGGTGTAATGGTATAATTAAAGTGTAGTGCAATTGAGGATTGTGCTTCTTGATGTCTCCTACACCTATCACATGGTCAACAATTGTATCCTCATTAACTGGTTCCATGATACCATTAGCATCATGTAGTGAGCACTGGACTGGCTGATTTGTTATCCTCACTGACCACCCTTACCAGCTGCAACTGGGCTGTTTGAACCCCACCACCTCACTGTGTACTTTCAGGATACCCTAGGGGATTATCCCAGGATTGTGGCTTTTCCATATCTATTTCATCCCTCTGGCTCACCTGATGTCCTTCTCCTTCTCCCCGGAAGTGCCTGCAAGTGCTGTTTGCTGACTACATTGGCTTCACTTGCATGGACCTGTGAGGATCTCTATTCACGCGAGTCAGCAAGAGGAAGGCCAATGCTCTTGCTGTGCTGAAACTCGCCTGGTTTCTATCCCTGGACTTACTGCAGCATTGAATCATCATTTGCCTGGCGCTGTGTCCGCCCCGCCCCCTAATCCCAGACTGCACTGCACAGCACTTAAGGGCACGGGTACACGCACCTGTGCACGCACCCCGGAAGTGCCTGCAAGTGCTGTTTGCTGACTACACTGGCTACACTTGCGTGGACCTGTGAGGATTTCTATTCACACTAGTCGGCAAGAGGAAGGTCAACGCTCCTGCTGTGCTGAAACTGCCCTGGTTACCATCCCTGGACTTACTGCAGCATTGTAGGTTGAGTCTCTCTCTAACAACATGTTAAGGGGTTCTTACCATTATTACTGGACCTCTGCCTGTGCTTGTGTCTTGTGGCGCTTCTTTTTCCTGCTCTTAACTGATTCTGTTTCACTTTGCAGGAATCGTCATTTGCCTGACGCTGCCTCCGCCCCTCCCCCTAATCCCAGACTGCACTGCACTTAAGGGCACGGGTACGCGTAACTGCGTGCGCACCCCAGAAGTGCCTGCAAGTGCTGTTTGCTGTTTGGGTGTGCGGGTGTGGAGTGTGCCGGTCTAAAAAGTTTAAGTATATACTATCTATCAATTTCTGCAATCCTTTCATCTGGTAATTTTGATTGCTTTATTCACGCTCTCATCTGCTGAATGCACATATGTTTCATAAATTATATTTTGTTTAGTGTGTGATAGTTTACAGGCCTTTACAGGATGTCTGCAGGGGTTTGTAGTGGCAAATGATCTCACAATATGTTAGTAGGTGCCAAGCCTGACTCTATTCCTTTACCGGGGTTTGGGATCCCTGGAAAAACTGTGCCTGATATCCCTACTAAAGCTGATGGTCACCTGCAGGAGCCTCTACTGTCTGGTACTTCTGATACAGGTTTTATGAATCAGTGTGCTGTGAGTTTGCCCGTCTACGGGACGATCTTGTCTGTCTCTCCGTCCACCTTGGTGCCAATTGCTTCTGGCTCTATTCCTTTAAGGGATATGCTGGATGACAATTATTCTGTGCAGCATAGCTTCCTGAGCATGCATGAACCTGACACAGATACTAAAACACTAGACTTTACAATGATGGCCCCAGTTGTGTTGGATGAGCTTGGTAAACGTACCAGGCTCTCGCTTGGCCCTTCCACTCCGGCTTCTGGAATAGCTGGGGCATTGATAATGTTCATTTGCATCATCGCAAGAGTCAATTTAAGAAAATACCCTTAATGGCGGATGCCTCTGTCTCTGCCACATATTCTGTGGTTATGGCCCCTCGCCAAACAGCTGATGTCATGTCTGCTACCAATAATGATGCACCTGTCCGCATGCCTAATATCTGTTCTAGCCCTAAAGACCAAGGCCACCTTCTGCCCGGCTCTCAAGAGGCCGCCCACATTAATTCTATGGGCGCTTCTTCTGTCGCCCAAGAGTTAGACTACAATGATCAGCAATACCCGGTAATGACTAGAATATTGAATCTTTTGGACAAAGGCCATGATTTGACACATGCAGAACTAAGAGCTCAGCAAAATGTAAATACTGAAATACTTTTGAAGCTCAATAAAATGGAGGGCTTACTTTTGGGTTCCCAATGAACAAGAACGTAGCAGATAAATGTGTTGGAGAGGTTACAATGGCACCAACCACAACAAATGTGTATTCACAAACTGTTGATCCAATTTGTGTAACTAAACCTGCTCAAACACATTTGTCAGGCATGATATCTATAATAGGACGTCATTCCTATGCTCACTCACTTCTTCCTCCAGGATCATCCGAGTTAGTGAACCACGAGGCGGCGGCACTGGCCTCCAGGAAGCCTCTTGTGAGACAGGTATTGGTCTGGGGAAATTGGAGGCTATGTTGGTTCATCTCTCCTCTGTAGTTGGCCGATTGGCCAGCCATATTGGCTTAAAACCTGAAGGAGTTGAGCATGTCTCCCTTTCTGAGATGGCACATATCCCAACTGTCCTTACCGATATTATTGAGGAACAACAGGCTGCAATGAAAGTTGACCCGGACCTGGAGTCTTCTTGTCATAATTCTAGTCAAAAATATAGAAAGTTGCCCAGAAGGGCCCTCAGCTGGGGCTTTTCTTTCACGTAAGCAACGGCACCTGCATACTAGAGCATTGAACAAATTAGCTAAAAAGAAAGCTATTGTCAAACAAGCTGTACAAAAAAAACAAAAAACATACCGGATTCTGTGATTGAATTATCGCCTCCTGCAGATACTATTGAACACTCAAGTAATACACTGGTAGAGGATCTCACCCTTGATTTAGCTGAATTAAATGCTGAAAGTAAATCTGCACTTCAAGTATCAGATACTTATACTGATGAATCGACTGTGCACTTGTTTAAGGGGTCTCTGTCCACAAATCAATCTAGACAACCGGCATCCAAAAAAGCAGTATTAATGGGGAAAAAGGTTGTCCCTCCACTTGTAAATTCTAAACCGTCTCAGGATTCCTGTACGGGGTCGATGAAACTGGTGACTGATGCTGACGAAGCCAGGCCTTGTAAGCAGTCACAGCTGTCCTCGTTCTATCCACTAACTCTTGGTAAAACAGGATCTGCTAAGACTGCCTCCAGACCTGACGTGCCAGTGAATAAACCTCTTCCTATGAAAGTGTGCGCTCAAAATCTACAACAGACTATTTTGTCTAATGAAGGAGACTTACTGGAAGATGTTCAAGATCAGTCTAGACCTGTATATCCTGAGTCATGTCCAAGGGACTCCTCTAAAGTTGCATTAGATACTCAGACAGGCCAGACTCATGAAATAATGATATTGGGGGAACACACCTCACTTATTTTTGGTTGGATTAGTAATCCTGAACTAAATGGTAAGGGACGTCTTAATCGCTCCTTTCTATATAAAACTTTCAATAGGATTCCGATGTTGCGAAGTCTGCACTCTGATGACATAGAGTGGGTCAAGCTCTTTACTGAAAATAATTTAAGGATGATTGCCCAATCTAACTCTTTAATTGTTTTGAGACAAATTTGGGACTATAGAGCTGAACTTGAGATCCTGGGCATTCAGATGATTTTATTTGAAAACATAGACCAAGCTTATGTATTTCTGGAGTATCGGGTCCCTTTACCATCATGCATTCCATCGCAGGTACCTGGTAATACATCAGGGGAAGCCAGTACACCTGAGATGATCGCACAGTTGTCTTCCATTGCTGCTAACATTAAAGATTGGTCTTGGATTGGTACTGTAGTGAAATCCATACTGGAAGGGCAACCTCCAAAACTAGAATCGTAGCATAAACGTTTTAAGTATTCATAGTTGGAATGTATGTCGTTACAAGAATTTGGATGCAGCATTACTATCACTAACCATCTTTGATGCTCCATCGATTATCTTACTTCAAGAAATTATGCTCACTAGGGCATTATTTGTTGATGGATATACAGTGTACTGTGCCCCTGCGATTTTGGGCGTAGGTCGGCCGAGTGGGGGTTTGGCTATTATGGTAAATAACATCTTGAATTTTTCTTCCACTATTATACATTGCTCTTCCTCTCTCCTAGCGTTGGAAATTGTTTTCCCCGACTCCTTAACTGATACTTTGTTGGTGGTCTGTATTTATGCAAGTTATCAATCCAGCAATCTGGATGCAATTATGGATATTCTTGATGACATTTTTGAAACTACGTGTATTTCTAACCCTAATTGCACTCTGATAGTAGGAGGTGATTTTAATGTATGCTGTCTTAATGACTACCAACTCCGTAAGACTCAATGCCATGATCCGAGAGGTCAGAGATGGCTTCAATATTTTGCCTCTTGGGGTCTGGGATTGGTTCACTATAAAACGGACGCCATTGATTATGCTTGGCACCGGATGAATGCCTCTTCGACTATTGATTTCTTTTTTGTCACCTTTAATATCCTGAACTCTGGCTTAAGTTGTGAAATCACTGATGTAGGGTTTAGTGATCACTGTGTTATCTCTATTGCCTCCCTCTGCCTAACCTCTATTAGCCACTGTGAGGTTATTTCGGAACTTGCCCTGTTGGAAATATAGCACCCGGCGCATTCCATTATTATTATTATTATTATTATTATTATTATAAGTCTGTGTGTCTGCCTGAATGATGCTTTACGTTCCTCCGTACGTTACGAATCAAACAAAAAAATGCTCTAAAATTGACATCATTTGGATTGAAGCATACAATAACTTTACTATCTTTGAGGAACTGGCCATACTTTCCTCCTGTAAAGCTAATACTCACACAGTACACCCACATGCTTACTCTGAACACATTTCCATACTAAAGCGAACTAAGAATCAAGACTTAAGACTGTTAAAAGGGAGAGCCTTTCCAGTACAGGTATTCATTCTTCAGAAAAAAAGACTCTTGATGCGTTATAGGAATGCCATTAGGATAGTTTGTTACAAGATCCATTTAGCTTTGAATCAAGCATTGATTATGCGTTTATGTAAGCATGACACTAGAAATATCTGGCGAATGTTTAATGAGACCTTCGCATCTGTGGCTATCTGTATGATTTCCTCGATTTCCTCAGAGAAATGGTGTCAATTTATTTCATCCACCTACATGCTGCCTTTTAAATTTCAGCTCTATGGATTTAAAACAACTAAGCTGCAATCCTTTTCACATACTATTTGGTCAACAGACGAGATAGTTTCCACAATTAACCATCTGAAATACACTAGGGCACCAGGCCCTGATGGGATTCCTGCCTGTGTTCTTAAGTCCGACCCATTATTTTCAGCTGGTATACTCCAACTAAAATTAGAAAATATTTTTCTCTCAGGTTGTATCCCTAGCTCTTGGCTTACCTCCTTGATTATTCCTATTTTTAAAAAGGGTAATCCCGTAGAGCCGAGCAATTATCACCCGATTGCGCTTATGTGTTCTGCTTATAAAGTGTTCACTATTCTCATACTTAACATGGTGGAACAATTCATTTGGGAAAATCTCTTTCTATCCATTTACCAAACTGGTTTTAGAAAATATATGGGCATCGCCCTCAACGCCACTGTCTTGGCACATGTATTGGCTAAGGCTAAGAAAACTTCCAATGGCCCAGTTTATATAGTCTTCTTAGATCTTAGTTCTGCCTTTGACAACATCATCCGGAACATTCTTTGGTCCAAAATAGCGTCTTTAGGGTTTCCCGAATTTATTGTTCAAACTATTGCTCTTTTACACTCCAACACCTGTTATCGTGTGAGAATAAATCAGCAGGGTGTGCTTACTCCTGAAATCTTTAAATACACAGGAGTAAAACAAGGCTGCAACCTTGCTGCTACCCTTTTTAATCTGTATCTCCCTGACATACAAAACATCTGGTCTCACATCGTTAGCTTTCCTATAAAAATGGGTCACTTGAACGTTAACTGGCTTGCATATACGGATGACATTCTGCTTTCTGACAAAACACCATTTGGCCTCCAAAACAAGCTTCAAGCATTTGCTTCTTATGCCGCTGCAAACAATCTCAGTGCAAATGCTACTAAGTCTAAGATCCTGGTTTTTACTGGGAAAGGGAAGCCTGTCCATTATACATGGAACCTCAATGGAGTTATAATTGAACGTGTATCTGCCTTGAAATATCTGAGATATAACAATTCTGATTGTCTGTCTATTGTTAACTGGCAAACTTCGATCCGAGCTAAGACTTGGCCACTAACTTCTCAATTGAAGATTATTTGCAGGGAATTTTGTAAGTTCTTCCTTGCTTCATTATTGCAGTTCTATTTCTATAAGGTGGAAACAGTGCTACAGTATGGTCTCGACCTATGCTTCTGTGATATTACATCTTACGTGAATTGTCTACAAGGTATGATGTGGAAACAGGTATTGGGTTTTGCTAATTCCATTCCTAGTTCTTGTATTCGGACTGAATTGGGTTTATCCAGGATAGCTACCCGTTTTCAATGGAGACAACTTAACTCTTACTCGAAAATGCTAAATCCTATATTGAATTCTTTATATCAGAAATTTGCCCAAATGATTAAGAAATCTAATCCTAGTTCGTTGATTAAGTTTCAAGAAAGGATGGAAGAGATTTTGTTAAAAGTTGGCATAACCAGGGATGATCTTTGCCAACGTCCAGCTTATTTTAAAAGGAAACTCTATGAATACGATTGGTGTATAACATTGGATAATATTGGCACTCATCGACTTTATACAGAATATGCCAGACATGCCCATAAACGGATGCCCAGACTAAGAAATATTCTTTGTTTTCCTTGTGATGAGATCCGAGATCTGTACATAAGGTTTAGATTGAACCAGTTTCATGCTCTAGAATGTACTCAACATTGGGCTATTACCCCCTCTGTCTCCTGTAGATTCTGTCTAAATGGGCAACAGCCTGAACCTTTAAAGCACCTCGTAATATACTGTCACTTTTTTGAAGATTTGAGGATTGCTCATCTGGGTGAAAATAATGTGGGCCTTACTTCTTTGGCTAGGGAATCCTTATGGCAAAAGTGTATGGTCAACCCTAATAACACTTTTATGATTAAACCTTATGGATTTATCTTGTTAATTCAAATCCAACTACAGTGCTTACTGGTTTCAGATTCTAATGATGTTGATTTTTGTGTTTAATAATCTTATTTGGACTGGAAAGACATTTTATTGTCTATTTGTAGGTAATGAATATCATATGATTGGTTGTAAATTGTGTAATTGTTTGCTTTGTAATATGATTGAAACTTGTTTTGTAAATTGATCTAAAAAATGAATTTGTATGTAATGTGTGAATACTGCCCTGCTTGATAGAGCCCTCCACTGCTGTAAGTCTAATACTCTGCTTGTCAAATGCTTTTGGAAACAGAGAGCAAGAGGCATGCCCCTTTCTTCAGCCGGTGCCTGTCTTTGGAACAGCCTTCCTGCTCCTCTTATGCTTGAGCTGGACCTCCTTAAGTTCCAGAAACTTCTGCAAACTCTAATTTTGTGTTCCTGTTTTACTTAATCCGCTCCCTGCTAACTCATATCTCTGCCACTGAGACTGGTGGCCTGGTCCCTCATGAACCTCACCAGTTCCAGGCACTATATCTAGCCAATACTAGTACACCCTCCACCGTTCAGCACTGCTCTTGCGGGTCTACCGTCTGGCAGATGTGTACCACACCCTTGGGACACCTCTACCCCAGCAGGTAGCTAGTGCCCCCCCACCTTGGCATATCTTGGCACGGTACTTCTGGGCTCCTATGGGCACTTGACAATCCCTACTCCTGTTTCCATTCATGTACTTCTTTTACTGCACAATTCATATGTGCATTTATAGCAGCAGTGCGTACAATTTATTTGGATAAGCAAGTGAAATGCATATGCAAAAGATCTGTAGACATTTTCTAAGTGGGAGTTGGTGCGTGGAAGTTTAATACTGTGGGGGTGCATTTAAAAGCCCCAAACAGAAGTGCCTTTCCCAGGAATAGCAACATTTTAAACACTAAAACAAAAACGGCCAGGCCTTTGTTTTTTGTTTTTCAAGTAAAATTAAAGAGCCATGTGGAAAGGGGCCTATCTGTCATTACCAATGGATAAACACCATTTTAATTTACAAAAGAAGGAAGAATCAAAGATCCCTTTCACATGGAAAACAGGATTTTTAAACATGGAAAACAAAAACGGCCTGCACAGGTGTGTGCAAATAAAAGCAGTTTGAAAAGTGAAAAAAAGTATCACTGCGCTCAGAAAAATGTCAGGAAAACAAAACATGATGTGCGTGTTGACAAAAAGCAATGTATATTATGTTTCACCTACAAAACTTGGGTGACATTTGTAGAGTGACTTTGTCCTCATCAAAGATGTCAGTCCCAGGCAAACCCGATTGATTTCATTTTTGTACCATTTTTAATGTCATTTCCAGGCGATTTTGGGGGTATACAATTTATCTACCTGTGACTCTGGGAACTGTAATGGCCAGTTAGACTAGGTTTCTGGCTGATCTGAACATGTTCCAAATGTGAGAGTTGGAGAGCGGGTGGAAAATGAAATTAGGCAAATGCTTAATAACTTACATATTCATAACTGTTGTGCTTTTTATGGAAATGGCATAAATGTGCCTCATGGGAGTGCTACATGGTATGAATTTGGTGGTCGGGTTATTTAATTCTCCATGATTAGCTGAATCAGAAAATATGTTTAGTATGGCAGTTGCTAGTAAAATTATGAAGTTATGATACATAACTAGTTTTTGCGGAAAAGTTGAATGGAGAACAAAGGCCGATTACAAATAGGAATTGCCATATGTTGCTCCAGACCCCTAAACCATTCCTGACTTGGAGGCTGGGTTTGGGAGGAGAGAGAAGGATAACTGTACAATCCTAGTGGCAGGAATTATTGCAGGGTACTTCCCCATGATTCTAAATTTGGTGGTTTCATTGCTGCTTTATAAGGGGGATTGCACTAGGACAGGGGACACACAGAAAAAGGAGGGAGAAACACATGAAAGACCAGACACGCAGAAAAAAGACAGGAACAGAAATACAAGAGACAGACCACCAGGAAGGTTGCTGAAAAATACCATCTGACCGCTGTAAGGAGACAATAGAGGAGATTGATGAGAGTGCATCTGGGAGGAGCTGTCTATTCCTAGAAAGGCTTAAAGCTGACTGTTTCCTATGGTGGAAAGCGGGAGACCATCTTTGAGAGTGAAGTGACCAGACCCCTGCCCAATCTTTCCAGAGTGTCCTGAGATGCAGCTGGCTTTCCTGAACCTTAAACAGAGGCTTGCTATGTAAGTAGAAGTGAGCCATCAGAAACCAAAGGGTCGGGGAGTCTGCTTGCCTGAATCCTTTCCCTTTATAGTGGGCAGGGAGGCAAAACTGTGTAGATCTTTAGCCTATTTAACCAAATATATTAATTTAATTAATTCCCCATTTGGCAGAATACTACGGGGTGAATTGTGTTAAAATTCTAAATTAACAAAGCTCACTTCCCAGTGTGTGCTGAAAACTATAGCCTATAAATCAATTGGGTAATCGTTGTTGTCCAGCTGACCCCAACTTCTTTAACTTTAAGGAAGAGGGGTGTCTGTGTTCTTAAATCAGTCCAACCTTTTTATCCAGCTTCCCCAACACAGGCCTTTCAGTAAGGGGGGGTCTGAAATCCAAAATTCCCCAAAGCATTCCAATTCTTCTGTCTGACTTCCCAACATAGACCAAAGCAAGTGGGGGGGAATAGAGTCTGAAAAACAAACTGATAAAATACCCTGTATTTGTTTTAAACCAAAAGTGTGGCCGAAATCATCATTACCAATCTTGAAATTCTACTGCTAGCCTTTCAAGTCTGCAGGAAAATCAAAATCACACATTACATCATAATTGCCTTTGTGATTGTAATAATTTTGTGAATTGAAATTTGCAGAAAGTGAAGAATTGTGATTGTGTTCTTTTTTCACTTTTGTGATTGATTTATGCTGAGAGAAGTTGATTGTGTTGTGCCACGGATAAAGTGGTGGTTGACATTTTCATGCTAATTTCTATTACTTTTAATTTAAATAAATATCAATATATTTCCCGTACACCTGGTTCTTGGCTCATTAGGTCAGGGGAGAGGGATCCACGGGGCATGATATTTGTCTGAGATAGGGCTAAAAAAAGAATCTGTTAAACAGTTTGTTGCATAACCACTTGAGTGGGGAGGGACGGAACTCCCCCTGTTGGGGGTGGCTTCTCAATAAACTGATACAATACGTTGATACAGTTATATGTAGAGTTTTTTAAACTGATTGGTGGATATATGTGTGACAGAAATCAGGCAATGAGGGAGTGGTACAAACATAACAGTAAAAGGGGTAGAAGGGCTGTTTTGTGTGATGGTGTGTATGTGCAATCCGGGTTATTTAATAATGCATAGCCTAGAGAGGGGGCTCCAGAGACCATGGCTAGTCATAAAGGGCCATATATTAAGGTCTTTATTGTATGCTAGAGAAAAGTATTTGGGACAGAAAATTGTTTCTGTGCTTTTTCTTTTTCTCTAGTATACACTTGTCCATTATTTCCATTAGCATAGTAGAACATGCTAATGGGAATGCTGCAGAATCTTATTGAGACTAACTCATGTCCTGAAAAAAGTAAAGTAGATGGACTCTATAAGCTTATTTCTTTATTTCTATTTTTTAACTGTGAAAGGTGGTTCCTAAAGGAACCTTTTTTGGTGTTTTTGTATTCTAATTTCTTTGCAGGAGAGGGCAGGAAGCAAGGTGGGGAGGGAAGTAAGGAAAGGGTCATCAAACACAAATATGGAGGGGGAGGTAAATAGGGGAAGATGGTGGGTGTACATTACATATAATCTAAATAAATAAGTCTTGAAAGAACGTTGAAACTGCTCCCCCCTGCAGAGTGGTGTGTTGTAGTATATACAGGGTACTGTTGTCTTTCGAAAGATATGAATCAACAGACTCTTTTATGATTTGCAAGGTAGCTGGTGGTATTGTGTGCCCCAGAGGAGTAGCCTGTGTGATCACAGTATTGCTTAAGGAGGGTGAGGTAGAGGAAGACAGCCTACTGCTTCCTGAGAAGGGAACAGCCTTTCTGAGAGCATCCCGGTGGTTGGATTTGCTGTGGCCGCGCATGGATGTGGCCCCATAGGAGTACTGCCCAGGTGCACTTAGTGCATTTCACTTTGGTAGCCTTAGCCTTTGGTGCACTCCCAAACATCTGCGAACCAAAAAACTGTGGATAAAGTTACAGAAAGTGTATAGAAGTGTTAAAAATGATGCTTGGAGGTGGGGAATAGCACAGTTTTAAGTTCAAACTTTCTATATCGGCCAAAAATGCTGCTTTATTGGGGGTAAGCATCATATTAGGAAGTTGTATCAAATAGGATGCACTGGTAAAAACCCACGAAATTCAGTGAATAATCTGCGTTAAAGGAACATCATGGTTAAGTTGCACTGATAAAACCTATGTAATTCAGTGAAAAAAGGGAAGTTATGGATACAAGTAAAACCGAAAACACCCAGAAATTTGCCAGTTATGGTAAGCTAAGCAAACATAACTCGCGCAACCACTGGGCACTGCTAAGACTAACACCCAGGACATGAAAGATGACATCACAAATGTAATTAATGACATCACTGACGACATAACATATGAAATTAATTTTGATGAAAAGTCCCTTTAAGGGGTTGTGTTTTATAATGTTGGTAACAGGATTTCAGGGGTGAGCGGGAGACCTATCATGAACTACTTAATCTATTGAAGAATGTAGTCATCTAAACAAAACATTATATTAGAGTGTTGTTAATACAGGAAACTAATCATGCATACACATAGGCAATGGCTGCTGCATGCACCATAGAAGTACAATATGTTTAATCTGGTAATTTTGGATAGTAAAATAATGAATGCTACCTTATCAGAGTTTTGAGTGATGTTAAACATGGAATTCAAGACTTACTACACAGTTGTGTTAGTACAAACACTACATATGAAGACCCACAATGCATACACATCAGAGGCACATTCATGGAAACTAAAGTAAGGAAGAAAGAAACAGCATCACCAGAAAACATCAATAACTTTGAAGTTATTTTCATTTATACAAATACATTGTGTGTTTTAGGCCTGCTAATTACCCCGTGCACCATGAGCTGAGACCAAAGAAATGTACTTTGACAACATCCAACTAGATATGTAGCACCTTTTGAATTTTCATGTTCTGACTGTTAGTGAACACAAATAACTGGCCTAGATATGACAGTGCACAAAAACAAGTGCCCTAGAATTGTGATGTCACCAGTGATGTCATCAGTGACATTTGTGATTTTGAACCCGTGTACCCAACACAAGGCCCTTTAAGACGAGGTAGCAATACTTTGAGATAGATGGGGAGGCAGAATATACTCAAACATCAATAATCAGACTGCACTACAACGAACATCAATGGGCGTACGCTCGATTTTCTCACTCAGCGAGTTTTATAAAAAACACAGTTTATATAGTAAAAACCCGTCATCACTGCTGTCAATCTACGTGGCAAACTACAAAAATCTACTTGGGAAAGTGATAGGCTTAGAGACAACATCTAGGTATATGTTCCATACTTGTCAGGGAAAGTGATTGGGTCTCTAACATCAGGTGGGCAACTAAACCCTCCTCTAGTGCAAGTCACTATGAACGTCATCAAATACACAACGTCCTATTGTTTATATAAATTATAGGACTCTCTATTACGTGGCCCTCTATAATTGGTTGGCACCCTTGTACCCCTCTGTAATATTCCACGCATGCCAGAAGCATGAAGACTGGCAACCCAGGTGCCGGTGGGCTGGTTTTGACCATAGCTTCCCACCCAATTAGACTGGCATCTATCATCACTCTTGCCGTCTGCCAGTCAATTAGCCTTTGAACATGGCATTGCAGATGTTCTCCGTGCTTGAGAATAAAAGGGAGTATAGGCATACTTTGTCTCTTGGTTTTGATGTAGCTCAACCCAGTATCTATTTTCATCCAACCATGTGACTGGAGACCATGTTACAGAGCTTTTCACCATATAGAATACTCTTAAATGATGAACCTCTGACGTCTTCAGTGTTCTTCCACCCCACCTCAGACAGGGCGTGTTCTTTTCTCACGTTTGCAACTACTGAATGAACACCGAGGCTCACAGTAGCCTTGACTTCTTGGTGCAGGCAAGCCAACGCTTTCTTGAATTCACCTCTGCCATTTAGTTGTTTTCCAACTGTGCCACACTGAAAAAACCTTTCTGTTCAAGGGGTCCAGACTGTTAGGCTCATCCGGTTCCCACAGGGGCGTCGATCGGACCCGGACAGCTGCGGTCTCCACCAACATGATGCGTAGTGAAGAGATGACAGTGTGGACTGGCCCGCCTAATCTTGTCTTTAGTGATGGCCCCCCAACAGTTCTCGTTCTCCCCACTAATGACCTCCGATATTCCCTTTTGGTAACCTCACCTTATGTTTTTAAATGATGAGCTTTCCATCCTGCATGGCATGCAGGAGCGCGTAGATACCAGTTACTTCACTGGGTTGAAGGTACTGGAGGAGTTACGGAGGAATATTGACTCCAGTGTCTATAAAGTTCAAAGAGTTCAATATGTCCTATGTTCACTCTTGTTCCATTCCCTCGTTAGGTTGCAGCTGGGTCCAAAAGAATATTGCCTGGAGGCAGCTGATGGCATTCAGGTAAGAGTCTGTATTACCAAACACTGTCCAGTAAAAGTTGCATGAGTTTAACTTGCTGTTTTCTCTCCCTTTATAGGTGCGGCATAGGAAGATGCGCTGAATTAAAGAATAATACCTCCGGTGGTAAAGCAGTTAAGCCTATGGTGGCAAAGAGATTGTCCTTGTTGGTTTTCTCGGCTCACCCTGTTATTCCTTTTGTTTTCCCCCAGGTGCTGGGTTTCGACGAAGAAAATGATGGAGGCAGCGCCGAGTTGAAAGATGCGGTGGACTGGTGAGTATTAGCGGCGCTGCTGCTGGCGAAGCGACGCGTGCTTAAATAATGTCCTTTCCAGGCTCGGAGATGTGCTGGGTCTGGAATCAGGTAAGGAATCAAATAATGTCTGTGATCTAACCTCTTCTCTTTTCTTTGCCTTTTGTCTAGGAGCTCTGGATTCGAGGCGGGCGCGGCAGAAGACTGGATGCTGACTTGCAGACACGGTGAGCGTCACGCTGCTGGATGCAGAATAACGCAAAGCATGGGCTGCTGTTCGGGCGTGGTTTAAATAGACTGCAAAGTAGTCCCAGGTAAGAAGTTCCCCAGAACCACACCCGAGTGAAAAATAGTCCCTGTAATAAAATAGTCCCATCCAGGCCTCACATTGGCTTGGACTCATTTGCAGCATGGTCTGCATAAGGTAAGTAAAGTCTATGAGCCTGGCGCCTATGGCGCCAGGACTGATTTCTATGATGAGCCTGGCGCCTAAGGTGCCAGGACTGAATCCAAACAGCCCCCAGCCGGGGCTGTTGGGGTTTTAATGAGTATCTGGATGCCTGCTCCCGGGGCTGATGGACTCGATCTGGATGCCCGGGGGTAGGCATCATGACAGCACTCCCCCCAAGGCCCCTCCTAAAGTTTGTCTTTCCCTTGGCCCTGGCTTGTCTGGGAAGTCCCGATGGCATTTTTTCACCAATCAAGGAGAATGAACGTGGTCACTAGGTTCCCATGACCTTTCTTGTGGTCTGTAACCCTTCCAGTCGATTAAATAAAAAAGTCTTGATTTAACCATTTTAGAGTCCAGGATGTTTTTTACCTCAAATTCAGGTTCTTCATCTATTAGGATGGGGTCAGGTGGTTTGGTTAATCTTGTCCCGGGTTGAACTGGTTTTAGAAGTCAAACATGAAATACAGGATGAATCTGCATATTATAGGGGAATTCTAATTTGACAGCCACTGAGTTGATAATGGCCTTAATGGTGTAAGGTCCCAAATATCTGGATTAAAACGTCCAAGTTCCTTTCAAAGGAATATGTCTTGTAGCCAGCCAAACTTGGTCTCCGATTTGATATGCTGGGGTCTCACTTGTATGTTGATCAGCATTTCTTTTGTATTTCTCTTTTGCTTGTTTCAAATGTTTTGTTGCCTCTTTAAAGGCTTGTGTAATAGTAGAATGCAGATGAGTTACTGCCGGCATTTCTAAATGATGGGGCGAATCGAGTTCTGAGGTTCGAGGATAATGTCCATATCTGGAATAAAAGGGGCTTTGTCCGGTTCCTGAATGTACAGAGTTATTGTATGCGTATTCAGAAATCCATAAAATGTCCTTCCAATTACCTTTGGTTTGGTGGAGCATACAACATAGGTATTGTTCAAGAGTCTGGTTGGTTCTCTCCGTCTGACCATCGGTTTTGGGATGGTGATTGGTTGATAACCTTACGTCGATTTGTGCCAATTGACAACACTTCTGCCAAAATTGTGAAATGAACTGACTACCTCGGTCAGAGATCAATACGGAAGGAAATCCATGTAGTCGAACAATATTTTCGAGAAATTCCTTGGCCAAGATTGAAGCAGAAGGTAATCCTTTTAAAGGAATAAAGTGGGCCACCTTGGAAAAAAGATCCATAATAACTATAATGGTGTTGAATCCATTACATGGCGGTAGATCTGTAATAAAGTCTAAAGACAAAGTGTGCCATGGTGTGGGTGGAATATCTAAAGGTTGTAAAAGACCAGCTGGTTTCTTCTTTTGGCTTTTGTCCTGGGCGCAGATGCCACAAGACAGTACAAATGACTTTACATCTTTTCGCCAGGTGGGCCACCAGAATTGTCTTTTAATTTTAGCTTCAGTTTTTGCAATACCTGGGTGCCCTTCCATCAGAGCTTCATGGTAATTGGAAATGACTTGTTCTTGTAGTTCCTTGTGTGGTAGAAATAGACGCCCTTGATAGTAAGGTAGATCATTGACAACTGAATAATCTTGGCTCTTTTTAACCCAGTCTTGCAGGGCTGCTGAATCGAAAAGTTGTTGGATCTTTAAATGAATATCTTCTAAGGTCTGTAGAGTAGTTATCCCAAGAATTTTTTGTTCAGGAATTATAGGCACCGGTTCCGGGATCGAATATGCTTCTCCCATCCCGATTCGGGATAAAGCGTCTGCCTTACCATTCTTACAACCTGGTCGGTAAGTGATCACGAAATTGAATTCGGCAAGGAATAAGGCCCATCGAAGTTGACGCGATGATTGGGCCTTGGCTGTTTTTAAATACTGCAAGTTCCTGTGATCTGTGATTACAGCAATGGTATGCCTGGCACCGAGAAGATAATGCCGCCAAGCCTTGAAGGCGGATTTGATGGCTAACAACTCTTTATCGGTAACCGCATAGTTTAATTCGGAGGCCGAGAATTTTCTGGACCAAAATGCTACTGGATGAAGTTGACCAGTTTCTGGATCCTTCTAGGACAGGACAGCCCCCATGGCTAAACTGGATGCATCGGTTTCAACTATGTATGGGAGCTCGGGGCGTGGATGCTTTAAGACAGGTGCCGACGTGAATTTCAATTTCAGTTCTTGGAAGGCTTTTTCAGCCTCTTCGGTCCACAAGAAGCGTTTGTTTTTTCGCAAAAGTGCTGTGATGGGGTGTACAACATATGAGAAGTCAGGAATAAATCTGCGGTAGAAATTAGCAAATCTAAGCATGCTTTGCACCCCTTTAACTGAACTGGGTGATGGCCACTTGAGAATTGCGTACACCTTTCGAGAGTCCATTCCGACTCCTTTCGGAGTCAGGATAAATCCAAGGAATTCAACTTCTGTAACATGAAAAACACATTTTTCCAATTTTGCATATAATTTGTACTGGCGTAGTTTCTCAAGGACTGCACGAACGTGCTTAACATGGTCTGATTCTGAGGAGGAGTACACTAGAATATCGTCTATGTATACGACAACACAGATGTCAATTAGTTCACGAAGGACATCGTTCATAAAATACTGGAAGGCTGCTGGTGCATTGCACAACCCGAAAGGCATCACCTGATATTCGAATAATACATACTTGGTGCAAAAAGCAGTCTTCCATTCGTCGCCCTTCTTTACACGTACCAGATGATATGCCCCTCGGAGATCTAATTTAGTGTAGATGCAAGCATCCTTTTCTTGGTCTAGTAGTTCGGGGATCAGAGGCAATGGATATCGGTTCTTCACCGTGATCTGGTTTAATGCGCGGTAGTCTATGCACGTTCTGAGGTCACCTTCCTTTTTGGGCACGAAGAATAAAGCTGAAGATGCAGGGGACTTAGATGGACGAATGAAGCCACTAGCAAGGTATTGGTCCAAGTATTGTCGTAGGTGACGGTTTTCGGCTTCGGTAAGGGCGTAGATTCTACTGCATGGATGTTGTGCACCGGGTATGAGGTCGATTTGACAATCGTATGATCTATGAGGTGGTAAGGTGTTTGCCTGTTCTTTTTGGAAAGCATCCTGGAATTCTTGATATTCCTGAGGTAACTGCATGACTGGATTAGCGACTGTGGCTAGGCTTTTGTTCAAGGTTTTTTCCGGGTAACAGGTGTGTGTACACTCCGGGAAGGTTACTCTTTTCTCTCGCCAATCAATACAAGGATTATGTGTTTCCAACCAAGGTATCCACAGTATTATTTGGAACTGCGGGGCTTTGATTAAGTCAAACACAATAGTCTCTCGATGCCCATCTTGACCCAACAGTGTCATCTCTGTGGTGGAATGAGTTACAGGCCCAGAGGCAATTTCAGTTCCATCGACTGTGGTGATAACATCCGAAGTGGTCTTTTTGCAGAGAGGTAGATTCATCCTAGAAGCCAATTCGTGGTCCACATAGTTTCCTACGGACCCGCTATCAATGTATGCCCTAACTGCGTGCATACGTGATGGCTGCCTTGGATCAATAAGGACCATTGGTATGATTAGGTGCGAGGTCTGAGTATCCTTCTTTAAGCTCGGCAAGCGGACCTATACGCTTGTCGGGCATGGTTGTTTCCCGAATCAGGCTCTGTTTGATTTCTATCAGCAACTCTGACTACTTTCTTTGGTGATTTTATAGGGCACTCCCGTAGAAAATGTCCTGAGGCCCCACAGTACAGACACAACTGCATCTGTCGTCTCCTTTCTCTTTCTTTTTGAGTTAAGGGTCCCTTAACCCCCCCCTGATCTGCATTGGTTCTGATGCATCTGTTCCTTTGGGAGTAACATTGGGTTTAACCAATACCCGATTCTCAAACTTAGCTCGATCATCTTTTCTATTCTGAAGTCGGTGTTCTAGCTGGACCACTATGTCTATATATTCTGCGCAATCCTGAGGTGGGTTCACAACTTGGGCCAAAACATCTTTGAGTTCACCCCAAAGTCCACGATGAAATAATGTAATTCGCTTTACCTCTGGCCATCCGGTTTCCACCACTAACCTATTGAAGGTTGCGATATAAGTTAGCAGGTCCTGGTTTCCTTGTCATAGGGATAGAAGTTCGTTATTCAGGGCTTGTCCCTGTGAATGTATAGCGAATAATCTTTCCATGCTCAAAATCCTGAAAATCCCGAAGAAGAGGGTCATCCTGGTTGACTAATGGAATTGACCAATCCGCTGCACTACCACTAAGGTATGACAGTACAAAGGCTACTTTGGCTTGGTCGTTTGGAAAAGCTCCTGGTCTGCATAAAAAGTGCAAGTGGCATTGGTTCATGAACATGGCAAACCTTTTCGAGTCCCCAGCAAAGCGTTCGGGTGGAGCTAAAGGAATGCTGCCTGGTAGAACCACTTGCACAGGGCTGCTCGATGAAACGGGGGTTGAATTCCCCCCAACTCCAGGTAGTGGTGTTTGCCCGGCTTGGTTTTGCAGCAGTTATCTGGCAAGATCATCAGTGCGCTCCTTTGACACAATCAGTTCTCTCCTGAGGGCATTAGTTTCTTGGCGCGCGGAGTGCACTTCTGCCCTAAATTCTCCTAACAATTGGGCTAGTTGGTCGGTTTCTGAGGTCTCCATTACGCCCAGGTGGGGATTTGTAGATAGGCTTTGTGTTCTGTTACGCTCACCTGGTTCCCACAGGGGCGTCGATCGGACCCAGACAGCTGCGGTCTCCACCAACGTGATGCGTAGTGAAGAGATGACAGTCTGGACTGGGCCGCCTAATCTTGTCTGCTGGACTCATAGAAGTATTCTCCTGCAAGTGGAGAAAAGGACTTAGCCACCCGTGGACTTTAGTGATGACCCCCCAACAGTTGTCGGTCTCCCCACTAATCACCTCCGATATTCCCTTTTGGTAACCTCACCTTATGTTTTTAAATGATCAGCTCTCCATCCTGCATGGCTGCAGGGGCGCGTAGATACCGGTTACTGCACTGGGTTGAAGGTACTGGAGGAGTTCCGGAGGAATATTGACTCCAGTGTCTATAAAGTTCAAAGAGTTCAATATGTCCGATGTTCACCCTTGTTCCATTCCCTCGTTAGGTTGCAGCTGGGTCCAAAACAATATTGCCTGGAGGCAGCTGATGGCGTTCAGGTAAGAGTCTGTATTACCAAATACTGTCCAGTAAAAGTTGCATGAGTTTAACTTGCTGTTCTTTCTCCCTTTATAGGTGCGGCATAGGAAGATGCGGCGAATTAAAGAATAATACCTCCGGTGATAAAGCAGGTAAGCCTATGGTGGCAAAGAGATTGTCCTTGTTGGTTTTCTCGGCTCACCTTGTTATTCCTTTTGTTTTCCCCCCAGGTGCTGGGTTTCGACGAAGAAAATGATGGAGGCAGCGCCGAGTCGAAAGATGCGGAGGACTGGTGAGTATAAGGAATCAAATAATATCTGTGATCTAACCTCTTCTCCTTTCTTTGCCTTTTGTCTAGGAGCTCCGGATTCGAGGCAGGTATGGCAGAAGACTGGATGCTGACTTGCAGACACGGTGAGCGTCACGCTGCTGGATGCAGAATAATGCAAAGCATGGGCTGCTGTTTGGGCGTGGTTTAAATAGCCTGCAAAGTAGTCCCAGGTAAGAAGTTCCCCAGAACCACACCGAGTGAAAAATAGTCCCTGTAATAAAATAGTCCCATCCAGGCCTCACGTTGGCTTGGACTCATTTGCAGCATGGTCTGCATAAGGTAAGTAAAGTCTATGAGCCTGGCGCCTATGGCGCCAGGACTGATTTCTATGATGAGGGCTGTTGGGGATTTAATGAGTATCTGGATGCCTGCTCCCGGGGCTGATGGACTCGATCCGGATGGCCGGGGTTAGGCATCATGACACAGACTCTGCTAAAGTGTGTTGTGGAATATCCATATTCCATACAACCCTATGCATATACGTTGGTGCATCACTGCAATCTATTTACTACATGGCCAGCCACAAGAATACTTTGTCTGCTTGCGTTACTGCGTCTGTACAATTATAAAATGACTTGGCACTTTTTTCATTATTTCTGTAGCATGAGCATCTTTATCTCAAGCCCGAAATGTTGCTCATCTTCAACACCTCCTCCTTAGATCCTATAGAATGTCTATTTTCTTCAGCCTCTTGCTTCTTTTCTGGATGCTTCAGCTCTGCTTTGCATGACGTCATCAGTCTTCTTTCTTGCTCATTCTCACACTTCCTCTGGGATTTCCATTCAAATAGCCATAATATTTTCATGAGTGCATATATGGTTTCCTCAATCGGTACCTTACTTCCATGATTCCTTGTGTTATTGGCATTCTCACTGGTACTGTACATGTTTCACACTCTGGCTCCCAACATACAGGCAGCATGGGGGCAGAGCTTTGAGTGGGGGAAGTTGGCTCCTTCTCTACACCCCCCCTCTGAGCGATTCATCGACCACTCTCTGATCAATCTGCACATCTAGACATCCTCATCTGAAGAAGTGCTTATTTGAGACCCATAGCTTTATGACTCCTTTTAGGCATCTTGCTGACTTCACATGCTCATATTTATTCCAGGACATAAGCATGCATTGTCCACTGGGACAGCAGTAGATCCATTTCCCCACATACTTCTTGTGGTGATTTGGATACAGTAACTTCATTCCCTCAGGTGCATGAATGCTGGCCTTCACGTAGTCTCGGATCTCTTCATCTGTCAGCACTTTAGGTTTGAATCCTGATTCAACATCAATCACAATCTTCATTCCTGCTGCCTTCTTTACTGTCTTCTTGCATTGTGTGATTATTATCCTGATCACATAAAATCCAAACATGATCATCCCCAACAGGGATCCCAGGAACTAGAAAATGTTTGCCACTCATTGTGGAACCCATGAAAAGATTGATCCAAACCAACTGTCACCAGCAATGTCTTCTACTTCATCTTCCATCTTAGTGTGCAATTTCGTCAGCAACGTTCTGGCCTCTCTCAAGGTGCCATTCTCGTCATCATGAGAAGGTATGAATGTGCAACATGATTCTCCGATTTTGTCACAAACACCTCCATCTATAGCTGTGATCATATATTTATGCTCCCTGATCATGTCCAGGACGTATCTATTCTGTAGAGTCATCAGTTGTCTGGCTCTCAGCTTCTCTTTTTTAGCATTGAATCCCTTTATGGTAGTGATAATCATCTGCAACAGTTCCTACCTGGTTATTTGTAACCATTTGGTATTTGCAGCCATCTGGACTTTGGGCATGAAGGTCAACCTGAGTATCGATGAAGTCTGACTGAACAATCTGGGTTAATATGGAATGGCATCAAACGCTTCTGTTGACTTGGTTGAGAAATAGTTCTCTCTCTTCACACGATTAAGTAGCTCAGCAGATCTCTTCTTCCTCATGTAAGCATCTGCTTTTGGAAATTCACCAATGTTCAAGTCACTTTTAGTAATCACCAACGCTGGAACATCGACGATCACTATAGAACATAGTCCTCCCCAATCTCTGGGCAGCTTCATGTAAGCTCTGGATCATTCCTTGTACATCAAAGATTCGTCCAAATTGATGATTCTCTCTAACTTTCTTGTGGCATTATTTCTGTAACATAGCTGTGCTTTTGCCAAAGACACTATCTGCAACAGGCCTCCTTTGTCTTTGACCCATGTTAAAAGGTTTGCAAGCTTTGGCCATAAAGGTTTGCATCCATTTTCCACTCTTTCAATAACTAGTCTGCGATGGCCAGTCACTGCCACAGCTCTGCATGTTACTACACCTTCTTCCCATCCATATGGAGATACCACTGTTCCCCAAATCTGCATCTGTCCTTGCAGCTTCAAACCTCTTCATCAGTTCTCCCTTGGCAATTGAGTTTTCTGTTTATTTCCCACTTGATTCCAGCTACCTTTACACCAGGCTGTTCATATCTGATCACATGATTTCTGGTGTGTGCTCTTACTCTTGTCTTTATGTCTTGAACATAATCATCTTCATCTGGCGCTGACCATTCTGTCACCCATACCAAGGATGCTGTTCGACCCTGGAACTGACCCATTGTATGACAGAGTGCAAGGGGAGTTAGGCAATGCGCTGTCTGAACATCTATTTCAATGGCTATGAATATCTTATATTTCTCCATAGTGTAAAGCAGGAGTGCATATACATAGCATACCTCCTCCAAGGTACTCTTTCCCACATCTTTCATGTGCTGATACCACATGTTGTTTCCCAAATGTGCTGTCCTATACAGGTAATCATTCAATTCATGATCATGCTCCCTTGGACTTCTCTTAGGTCTCTTTCTCGCCTCATGAGCTTTTATGATCATCTCATGAAGTATATCAGCACAGTTCCTTCTTACTGGGGGAATCATAGGGATACTTGTCAGTGAAATCAGTACTTCCATATGTACTACTGGAGTAGGGACAATCACATTTCATAAGATTACTATATCTGTGCCTTCCTTCTGCATAGGAAGATACACGGGAACCATTGCTCTCTTTGGACCAACATAATAAATAGTGTGTATCGTGAGAAACAGAAGAATAATGATGAATATGATAGATGTATATATTACCAGTACACCCAACTCCAACAGCAATGGCTTCTCATACATCACTGTGTTCTCTCGTTGTTTGCCACATTATTATTATTGCTATCAATATTTCCCATCTTGCCTGTAATTACTTTTAAGGAAGGAAAAAATTACTTTTAATCAGGCAAGTTTATCAGATGCTCAGGTAGCAGACGAATCTGCTCGATTATCTCGTGTAGCAGCCAATTTATTGCAGGTTGATTCCTGGGATCTCTCAGAAATATACAAGTGTTGGTCTATTGCCCAAAAAGATAAGAATGTTTGTGGAGCAGACAATAAAAGATCATACCAATCAGTTTGTGGGCATCCTTGTTAGATAGGACCATCTGTACTTCCCATACAGTACTCAGGTAGCTGGAGGATTTGCTCAATGGCTGAGAGCAATCTCCTCACGACCATTTTTAGGATCTTGCAGAAATAGATGAATGTCACAGGTTCTCCCAACAAGTACAGGATATGCACACAGAATGAAGAGGAAGACAGCAAGAATGAGCCGATAATTGTAGCCATCAGACACCACCATGGGTGCCTCCAAAGAGAAAATCGGTAAGAAAGGAGTCGGGAAACTGCTCCCTCTTCCAGTTGTCAAAAAGGAATTCAAGATCTGGCATTTTTTCTTCTTCAGGAACTCAAGGCTTCGCAGTCCAATGTTAGCAAACTGCTGCGGCTCAAGAACAATAGCTTTTTCAATCCTTGCTTAGCAGCTACAAAGAGTGTCTCAGGTGAACCACAGTCCATGTACACACTTTCCCTCTGTCTACTGGACAGTCTCTACGTCCTTCTTCCACATCATCGATTGAGTCTGCACGTGCTGAACTTCTTCTCCGTGGCTTGCTTCCGAATGGGGTGGAGGTGCGGTGGCCTCTCCAGTGTAGACTTTCGCATCTCCCAGGTGAATCCAAGCGTGTCTTCCTAGGACCTTAACTGCGGATGGAGTTATGTTTTCTACTGGGGGGCTGTTTCAATCTGGGCTTGTGTCATTTTCACATAAAATTCCTGATAAAAATGTTATCACCTGGAAATAATCTTGGGACCTGTAATTCTTCAGGTCTGGTTGCTGTATGGTCTTCATTTGTGTTCTAAGACTGAAACCCTGTCCGCTTGACTTGATCTGAAATGACAGAGATACTCGTGTTCGTACAAGTTAAGTAAGCACGTAGCTCATTTCCTAACAATTTTGCAGTTGTCTGGGCATCACTCCTAGTCCTCGATGGAGGAGTTAGAGGTGTTCCTATTCATCTCCCAGTAACTAGTTTGTGGGGTGTGAGATGGTGGTCAGAGCCAGGCTGATTCCTCAATGCATTTAATGCAAGGGGCAGGCAATGCAGGCATCCCTTTTTCAATGTTAGTTTTAACTTAGCTATCCTCTCTTTGACCATACCATTGAGTCTATCACATATTTCATTTGCTTGTGGGTGATAAGCAGAAGAAAACATATGTTTTATGCTGAGCAATAAGCTAATTTGCTCAAACACCTCATTCACAAAATGGGGGCCATTATCTGATCTCAACACCTCACATATTCCCCATCTACGAAATACTTCTTGGACTAAGAACTTTGCAGCACAAGTGGCATCAGGGTGTGTGCATGGGCCCGCCTTGATCTACCTAGAGAAGGGGCACACCACTACTATCATATACCTATATCCATTACAGACCTGCAGCATATCAACATAGTCAATATGTAAATGCTGAAAAGGACCATTGGTCGAGGGATAACTCCTCTGACTCTTCGCAGCGTGTGCCCAGCAGTAAACCCTTGACATAAGATGCAATTTACTACATAAAAAGCAATGTGTTCTAACAGGTTCGGTATGAACCAGTGCCCCGCAATGGTTGTTGTGAGGCTCTCCCTAGTGACATGCGCAAGATAGTGTAGCTGTACCAACGCCACCCTTAATAAGTCTACAGGCATCACTGGTTCACCAGTGCTGTCTTGGTGCCACAGGGCCTCGGAAGGGGATAAAGAACACCCCCTCCATGTCCACAGGTCTTTCTCATCCTGTGGTGCTGCACCTTGAACCTCCATCAATTGTGTTTTCGATAAATGGTTAAAGCTTTCATTCACAATCATCATCACCACAATTCTCTCATTCACATCAGGCATACCAAAGCTAATTTTGTCAGCTGAATATGCAACTCTTTTTGACTCTTCACCTGCGGCTTGGTTTCCGCATGAAATAAAGTCTGCTCTCTTAGTGTGAGCTGTGCACTTAACTATTGTGATGGCTACTGGGAGTTGTAGTGCTTTAATAAGTCCGTCCAATAAGGCAGCGTGCTGCACTGGAGTGCTGTCTGCTCAGAGGTAGCCCCTCCTCTTCCAGCATGCTATCCCTGCGTGTACTGTTGATGTCATGTAGGCGAAGTCACTGTACACTGTTACTTCCTGGTCTGCATGTTTCTCGAGCACGACAATCAGCACCACTAATTCTGCAGCCTGTGCTGAAAAGTGAGAAGGTAGTTGTGCACTTGTCATTACTTTGAACTCCCGGTTAGCCCTGGTTTTGCCACAGCAGCACCTGAATGCCTTTGGCCATCAGTTTGATAGATCTTCGAAGACCCATCAATGAAGAGAATCTCTCCAGCTACTAGAGCATTTTCATTCACCCTTGGGATCTCATCATAAAACTCCTAATAATTAGAGCAATCATGTACCTGCTCGTCCTCTGCCAGTGGTTGAGCTACAAACATGGCAGGGTTCACCATTTTACATCTGACTATTTTAATCGCTGGAGTTGATGTAACCACCTCATAAGCAGAAGCTCTTTGAGAGATCAGTGTACCTTTAGGTGTTTCCAAAACAGCAAACAAAGCATGTTCAACAAATAACGCCACGGAACACCCCATTACTATGCTGGGAGACTTCTCAATAGCGAATGCGGAGGCTGCCAATGATTGTTCACAAGGGAAGTGCCCCCTCATTACTGGGTCCATAATACCACTGTAATATTCAAGGGGCTTGTACCCCAACATAGTTCTCTGCGTGCGTACTGCTGTCATGATTGTTCCATTCGTATGCGAAAATAAAAATAATTCCTCAGAATAATTGGGAATCCCTAAAACTGGGGCTCTGCAAATTGCCTTTTTTAACTCATCAAACCCCTCCTCCATTTCCTCAGTCCATACAATCTTTTCCTGATTCACCTGTGCATTTTTCCTGGTCTGCAGCAAGGGTCCTGTGTATGAACTATAATCAATTACCCATGCTCTGACATAATTGCACAATCCTAAACATTGTTGCATTTGCTTTATCGTGTGCAGTTTTGCTGTTTTCAAAATTGCCTCAGCCCTTTCAGGTGTAACTTTCTTTCCTTCATGTGAGATTAACTGACCTATGTACAACACCTCTTCTTGGCAATACTGCAATTTCTCTTTGTCCACTTTATATCCATTCTCTGCTAGGATAATCATTAGCTGAACTGAGTCCCATCTGCACTCTTCTTCTGATGTGCTGCAGACCAAAATATCATCTACGTATTGCAGCACAACACTCAGCAAATCAACATTGCTTAAATCCATCTGCAGGACGCTATTGAAAATGATGGTGACTCACAATACCCTTGGGGCAATCTTGTGCTTTTCAGCTTAGTCTGACGGAACGTAAATGGCATCAGATCTTGAGAATCTTTATGCAAGTGGATTGAGAAAAACAATTTTTTCAAGTCAATCACAGTGAAATATCGCGCCTCAACCGGGATACTACATAAGATCGTCGGCCTCTACAATCTGGTTAATCAGTCTCATATCTTAAATTAAATGCCACAACCCCCCTTAGACTGCGGTAACGCATGGTGACTCAGACGTCACTTAAATGCCCTGATCCATCATGATGGATATTGTCTTAAAAATACCCTCGGCTGCCTCTCGAGACATGGGATACTGTCTTGCTCGAGGTAAAATTGCTCCTGGCTTCAGTTGAATCTTAACTTCTCCAACCCCCATTAATAGGCCTTTTACATAGGGGCCCGTAGTCCATAAAGAAACTGTCACTTTAGCCATATCTTCATCAAAGAATGCGGGACGCTGTTGCACTGTCATCATTCTCTGTGGAACCTCACGTCTTTCTGCCTAACCCAATATGTAATGCTCATCTCAAATACTACTTTGTCCTCTGATAGATCATCTCTAAATATGTCCTCATCAGTGACGTCAGTCAATCTGTAACCTTCTCCAGTAGCAATCACTGTACTCCATGATCTGCCGCCATCATCAAATCGTATGAGCATGGCCAATTCTCCTCGCACTACAGCTGCTTGTATCTCTAAGGGAAAAACCCGTCCCCCCTCTCCGTCCATGGGAATCTCTGGTCTAAAGAGAACTATATTTGGTATTCTCTTAGTTTTACCCACTATACCAGGCAGCCATGTTAACAAAATGCGTACCCCATAGTGAAACATTTCTGGTTCTAACGCTGTTTCTGGTATGGCTATTTGCCCTGTAAATGCCATGATAAATTCACCCACATTTAAATAATGTATTCCTGACGTTGTACATACTATGCCTTCATCAGTGAAAGAAATCATCATGTTTAATTTTGTCATTAAATCTCGGCCCAGTATATTAACTGGTGTCTGCCGTGAATACAACAATGGGACAGACATATCACATTCTCCTATAGAGACTGGCGATTTCTCAGCAAAAGGAACTCTACTTGTAGCTCTCTAGAACACTTGATCTTTCATGGCATTACCCAATTATGAACATTTTCTCTCTCATATACATGAGCGAGTTGCACCCGTGTCTACTAAAAAAGAAAAGGATATACCTGCTACAGTGATGTGAACCATCGGTTCCTCTTGAGGTATGGGAGTCACAGATAGTATTGAACACATCAAGTCACTCAGTGAGCTGTTCTATTGTTGTTACATACTTATCCCTGTGCCAGTAAAAGGATTCCCACCCTCGACAGTGACACCCCCTATTCTAGGAGTTAATAACTGCCAAGTGTTGGTATTCTGCTGTATCTGTATGGGTGTGTGCTGTGGCAGATCCAATGGTGCTTGCTGTGGTTGCAAAGCCTGTTCCATTCTCAGCGCTTGTGCTTGATACACTGTCTGATCTTGGGCAAACCCGTCCCTAGTTTGTGAGCTACATGCTGACGGATAAGCGCCCCCCCACCCTCTTGAGAACTGCCCATTATGTACATACCTGTGGCTACCACATGTTAGCGCTATATGTCCTGTCATTCCACATGTCCAACATACAGGAGGTTGTCTTTTGATTTTCCTGCCCTGCATGCCTTGATTATCATTCTGCATAGTCTGAAATCCACCTTGGTTATTCTGAAAATTCTCCTGATTTTTTGAAAGCCTCCACTTCCGCAGAAACTTCCCCTACCTCTTGGCATATATCCGTTCCCTCCTTGATTGAACTGCCGTTGGTTATTCGCTTGCGGAATGCCTGCTGCCTGCTGTAATCCTGCTGCAGCAATTGTGCCCCTTCTCCAAGAGTTAACATCACCCCTTCTATAGCATACTTTGATATCTTCTTCTGTGCTAGCGTAGCCTCCTCAATCTTCATAGTATTGTCTCTCTTTTGTTTTTGCTCCTGCAACAGTCGGCAATGATGTGCAATGTCCAGCTGTATTGCTGGCCATGGTTTTGCCTCCATACCCACCAGTTTCTTGGGCTGTCTCTGTACCTTGTCTGGTAGTCCCTGACATAATATATGATAGAATAATGGTATAGATTTCCCCCAAGTCTCCTGCATTTCCAAACACCACTGCTCTTGAAAATTCTGAATGTGAATAAGCGGATCCTCCCCTTCATGCATTTTATGTGCCATGATGTATCAGGATATTGTACTCTAAGTGCTTTCCAGACTTCCGCTCTACAATTATTAAGCAGTGCCCCATCACGTGCTGTGTTCTGTGCAGTGACACTCGCGTATCCTGCTCTCAACCAAAGGACCTCAGCCCTCTCGCCTAGGATAGCTGCTAGAAGACCCTTAATGTCCCCTATAGCTGATGTATTTCCTCCTGTCATTTTCTCTAATTCATAGATCCATTTTCAGGCACCCGACATCAGACTCAGGAGTTTACACCTTAAATTATCCTTATCCATCTGAGGCTATGGTATATAGAGTGGTCTGGCCCCTCCTTTCTCTAACAAGGGGAACTGCAAAATCGCAATCCCAAACTCGCACTTGTCTTCCATCATCTGCCTGCCCATAGCAGGGACAATGGTTCCACAGCACCTTCTTCCTGGTAATGATCTTAACCTGCTCACATAGGGTGTTTGAGTCCCTCTCTCACTAAGAGGTCGCTTTTTAGGTCGATCAGGCCACGCCTGGGGCTCTGGTGTCCTCGATTTAGGTAGGTCCAGATCCGACCACCTCACATCCTTATCTATCAGAGAACACCCTTCGGTACTACATGCACCAGCACCATCCTCCCCATGGAAGGTTTCCCTTTCTTCGTCTGACATGTCTTGTCCCCAACTAGTGTGCCTTCCCTCTTTCTCATCTTTGTTTAATGTTAGTTTGTCCAAAGACAAGGCTCTATGCTCGAGGCTGAACAGACCCCCCTCTTTGTCTCACGTCTGAGCACCTTCATATCAATCATTTTCCTCTTTATTTCTCAATTTGCTTTTTGTCCTCATCTTATAAGCCTTCTCAATTCTGTCTCCAATAGCTCCTATATCAAAATGGTCTTCTAATTCTACTCTAGAGGGTCCTGGCATTGGGTCTTGTGTCGGGAAGAACTCCTCTATGCCCTCCCATGCCACTACTGGATTAGGATGCATAAACTCTTTCTCCATGCGATCAATGTTGCGTGCCCTTTGCTTTCTCTTTCGTTCTATTTCCTTGTCAAATTCTCTTCATTTCTTTGCTTCCTCCCTAACCCTTTCCTCTTCCTGTCTTTTCATCTCTCTTCTCTCGTTTGCCCTACACACTTCTTCATCTCTACGTCTTTGCATTCTTTTATCTCTCAATTTCTGTTCTTCTTCTTCTTCTCTTCTCTTTTCTAGCCTGTCTCGTTCTTCGATTGCTTTTGCCTGTTGTCATACTTTCTTTGCTCCTCTGCTCTCTCCTGCTTTATCAACTGTTCATCTTGATACAGTTGTTCCCGCCTTTGTCTACTCTTTCTTTTAGCCTTGTCTTATTTCAATTGTTCCTCCAGTTCTCTGTCTTTTTTTTATCTTGCACGTCCTGATCTTCCCTTTGCCTTACATCCTCAATGCTCTTTCCATCAAGTTTGAGCAATATCTGACCGCCCATCCATGCGCTCTGTATGAACGCTACCTCATCAGCATTGTTTTTCTCTTCTTTCCATCTCTTTATTTCTCGTTCTATATCTAAGGACATATTTGGTTGGTCACTTCTCTCCTTGTCCCGTGGGACTTTAGAGACCATATCCTTTTCTGGAGTCTTTTCTGGACTCTCGTCGCTGCTACACGCAGGCGGCTCATGTATCGGATTACTGTACCCTGTCGCTGCCTTAAGCTCTCTTAATGGATACAATCCTTCATCTTTGGTACTATCGCCATTTACTTCAGGTGCAGTAGGGGACGCAGAAGGCCCGACACCCCCTTCTTTACACTGGTTAAGCATCCAGTCTTCAGGAGGTGGGTCTTCCCTTTCCTCCTGATACATCTTCCAAAGCTAGCTAACCTCTTTTCTAGCTTTTATCCTGTGTACGCTGCATGCAAGTATGTCGTCATGTGTTGAAAAACTGCTTTGGACAGTGATACCCCTTGTGGCCATGGCATGAACATTTTATCTGCTGTGCCCTTAACCCATTCTGCACTCTATTGCTTAAGCTTGGCTGTATCTTTTGACATCTGTTTGCACAAGTGTATAGACGGAGTGACATCCTCCATCATGACTAGCCACATTCGACTGTCAATACCTGTTAATCGTTGCAGCTCCAAACCTTTATGTTTCACTTTACTTCACTCTACCTATTCAATGAACACCATCAGTGAACTAAATAATTAAATGATCAAATGTCAGCCTTTTACTACAATCTATTACTTTTTGTTCTTCAATATTTCATCCTTTCTTTACCACATAAAACACATACAGCATACAGACAGACAGACTGGCCGGCCCCAACATACATTTCTGCCAACACTCCTCGTGGCTATTCTTTCTGCCCCTAAAATGACTCCGATCGGAGTGCAATTTGTTCTCTTTAGCAACCCTTAGTCTGCTGGTAGCCTATTTATATCCACTCGAATTTTAAAACAACTTCTTCTTAAACGTCTCTTGACAAAGGATTATGGGCTTATCATATGGATCACTCCTCGTCCATATACCTTAAACTATGACGCTCTTCGTCCTTAAAACAAAATACCACAACCAACCCTCTGTTACTCTTTCCCCGTTACCCCATTGTCACTTTTCCCACTCAGTGCTCATTCATCATTTGCCCTCTCTCTCGGTCTACTCACCATTTGCGTTTTCATCTTCTGACCCTCGAGTTCGCCTCCTCCTCAACCAGCCGCTTCAGCCTTTGGTCCGCTCAGCTACCTGTAGAAACCGGAAGGGGAATTCCGTGAAAGAGGGACCCGTCCCACCCATCTTTTTAGTGACTGGCATCTACAGGACACTTCATGTTCCTCCAGCTAAATGGCAGAGGACATTCGTTATTCCGAGTCCCTTAAAAGCCTACTTGGTCGATGGGTCTTGAACCATCATCTCTGCTACCACGTGTACCCAACAAAAGGCCTTTTAAGATGAGGTAGCAATACTTTGAGATAGATGGGGATGCAAAATATACTCAAACATCAATAATCAGACTGACTCAGGAAGTTGGCAAAGTAAGTCTGTTTTATTTGCAATTGTCTAAAACAGGGAGTACAATGAACATCAATGGATGCACGCTCGATTTTCTCACTCTGCGAGTTTCATAAAAACACAGTTTATATAGTAAAAACTCATCATCACAGACGTCAATCTACGTGCAAACTACAAAAACCTACTTGGGAAAGTGATAGGCTTAGAGAGAACATCTAAGTATACGTTCCATACTGACAGGGATAGTGATTGGGTCTCTAACATCAGGTGGGCAACTAATCCCTACTCTAGTGCAAGTCACTATGAACGTCATCAAATTCACAACGTCCTATTGGTTATACAAACTATAAGGCTCTCTATTACGTGGCCCTGTATAATTAGTTTGCACCCTTGTACCCCTCTGTAATATTCCACACACGCTGGCAGCACGCAGGCTGGCAACCCAGGTGCCAGTGGACTGGTCTTGACAATAGGTTCCCACCCAATTAGCCTAGCATCTATCATCACTCTTTCCGTCTGCCAGTCAATTAGCCTTTGAACATGGCCTTGCAAATGTTCTCCGTGCTTGAGAATAAAAGGGAGTATAGGCATACTTTGTCTCGTGGCTTTAATGTAGCTCAACCCGGTATCGATTTTCATCAGACCATTTGACTGGAGACCATGTTTCAGTGCTTTTCGTTGTATAAAATACTCTTAAATGGTGAGCCTCTGCCGTCGTCAGTGTTCTTCCACCCCACATCAGACAGAGGCTTGTTCTTTTCTCACTTTTGCAACTACTGAATGAACACCCAGGCACACAGGGGCCTTGACGTCTTGGTGTTGGGCCAGCCAAGCCTTTCTTATATTCACTTCCGCCATTTAGTTGTTTTCCAACTGCACCACACAGAAAAAAACCTTTCTGTTCGCAGGGTCCAGGCTCTGCTAAAGTGTGTTGTGGAGCATCCATATTCCCTACACTCCTATGCATAAACATTGGCGCATCGCCGCCATCTATTTACTACACAGCCAGCCTCAAGAATACTTTTTTTGCTTGCGTTACTGCGTCAGTACAATTGTAAAATGACTTGGCACTTTTTTCATTATTTCTGTAGCATGAGCATCTTCATCTCGAGCCCGAAATGTTGCTCGTCTTCAACACCTCCTCCTTAGATCCTATAGAATGTCTATTTTCTTCAGCCTCCAGCTTCTTTTCTGGATGCTACAAGTGCAGAACTGGAAGAGAGACCGGCAGCTAGTGCAAATCCTCCTACGATAGGCCCACAAGAAGAACCAACAGCTGGGATATCCGCAGACACAAGACCACTTCCTCCACAACAACCTTTTTTAGGGGACGGAAGTCAAGAAGAGGAAAGAAGAAATGTTCGACTGAAAAAGAAATAAATCAGCATTTAGTTATCGATATTTCCTCTAAACCATTGACCACTACCCAATTGGAAACTCTCCACTTAGGAGTATCATTTATACTTACCAATACCACCTTGTTTTTTGAGGAAGAAGTGAAGTTATTTAAATTGATTTGAAAAATTTAACTAAAAGTGTTTTTTAACAACATCGAGGCCAACTTACAACGAGAAGAGCAGAAGCAGTTTTCATCCTCAGGTTAATCATCCACTCATCAATCTCTTTAAACAGAAAATAACTAAAGACTTGAGACGACTCCAATATGACCCTCCCAAAACCTGTAATATTCGTACACATCAGTTACTAGTCATCAAGCAATTGGCAGAGGATAACAGTCTAACTCTCAAACAGGCAGACAAGGGAGGAGCATTTGTGCTGATGGACACTACTCTCTACAACACAGGTTGCTCTAAACTCGTGAATGATACCAGGGCCTACATGCGCCTAGATGGGGACCCGATCATGGGAATCAAAAACACCATTAAAACAGCAGTGGACAAAGCTTCTGACATGGATTGGATCATTGATAAAACAGCAGACTTCCTCGTCCAAAAATATCCAGTAACTCCCGTGTTTTACGGATTATCGAAGATTCATAAAAATACCAATGATGCTCCTTTCCGTCCAATTGTAGCGGGGACTGACAGTATATTCCAACCACTGGCTGTCTACTTGGACACAGCACTACAACCATTAGTGCAAAAGACCACAACTTATGTCAAGGATACCACTCATTTTTTGAGAGTAATCAATTCACTTAACCTGACAGAAGAAAATCATATTCTCTTTACTATGGATGGACTCTACACCTCAATTCCACACGACGGGGGAATCGAATCACTGGAATGGTTCCTACTTCCACACCAAGATGTCAACATACATAAAGTATTTGCACTAGAGCTGATAATAACATACTCTACAACAATTACTACAGACATAATGGACAATATTACATGCAAACATCGGGCACCTCCATGGGCTCATCTGTAGCCCCATCTTATGCAAATATTTTCATGCATAAATTTGAAAGAACTCATGTACTGGAGAATGAACAAGGAAAGGACAAAATAAAATGTTGGCAACAATATATTGATGATATTTTTGGATTATGGATTGGCACGGAAAATGAATCACTACAACTTTGGGAATTTCTAAATGGTTGCAATGAGAGGATTGGTCTCACAATTGAGATTGAAAGACCCTCAGTTAATTTATTGGATGTAACAGTTGAAAGAGTAGGCATGGGAGTCAAAACCAGAATCTATAGAAAACCCACCGATGTCAACAGCTGCCTACACCACAATAGTTTCCATCCCAAGCATCGCAAAGAGAACTTACCTTACAGCCAACTACTCATGCTCAAAAGGATAACATCAGACGCTAATACATTACAAGAGGAATATGACATCATGAAGAAGAGATTCTTAGACAGAGGCTTTCCCTTGGAAACCATAAACAAGGCCTTTGTGAGAACAAAAGCCCAAGACAGGAAGGATTTGCTACAAAGCAACACCAAAAAGGAAACCAAGAATCTGATCCATAAGCTCAAACATTCAAGCCAGAGCTTTCTAGTTAAGAGGATCATACACAAAAATTGGGATTTGATTAAATCTGACAACTCATTAAGAGAACTGTTCCCAGATCCACCAATTATGGCGTACAAGAGAGGGAGAAATCTGAGAGACCAGCTGATCAAAGACGAGAAACCCAAAATACCAACACAGACCACCCTTTGTAAACAGAAATTGGGCACCTTTGCCTGCCTTCACTGCCAACATTGTAATAACATCATCAAAGGAGATCACATTAGACACCCCAACACAGGCAGGAAAATCATACTCAAGAACTACGCTACCTGTGACACAAAAAACGTGATCTGTGCCATCCGCTGCCTCTGTGGTAAATACTATTTGGGCAAAGGAAAAAGAGAGGTGGACAGAACACAAGTCCTGCATTAGGACCCAAAACATCACATCACCAGTGTTCAGACACTACAGGAACCAGAAACATAACATGGGAGTAGTGATCTTGGAATTACTACAGCCATTAACACGGGGAGGTAACTTAACAAAATTACTAGCCCAAAGGGAACTCTTTTGGATTCATAAATTGGATGCCATGACCTCTCTTGGAATAAATGAAGATTATTATCTAGGACCGTTTTTGTAAAAGGACACCCGAAAGGGGACGTTCATTGCACCATAAGAATTCTGAATTCTGAACTCTCCCTGAATACTGAAACCTCACCAAAGTAATACACTCCAAAATCCCTTCATCTAGCCATCACACCCACATATTTCAGCATGTATCTATTACTTATCACAGTGTTGGTGGGAAAAACCCAATAATTTTTTTTCATTTTTTTGGACACTAGCTTATACAGAACTGTGATATATATACATAATGGAAATTATGTTCTTACTATCTCAAGCAATATTGAAGAAACTGTAGTAAGGAAGGTACACCTTTAAGGTAAAAGACTGTACACCCTACTTCAGCGTCAGGGATATAGATGCACATGTATTGGACTGATATATTGCTGAATGTAATGTTATTTGAAAAGATAATTGTGGCAGCAGAGTACAAACCTACCTGTATAACAATTAGATCTGAAACCATACCATCAGCGTGAGCCATAGTCTGGATGTTGGTTTGAGAAACCCTACCAGAAGACCAGGGTGAACATCTGTTTAAAAAGTTTAAAATGACACAATCTAACTATACTTTATACCAATGTTGAGTAAAACTTGTTCCGTTTTTAACGTTTTTTTAAATATATTAATTAAGGCTATGTATTTGATTTCCATTCTTCCTCTCCAGGTCGCAGACACCTTCCCAGACTGATAAACCTAGCCAAACAGATTCCACTTCATCTATTCAGAGAGTTTTGTAATAAATGCCCCCTTCTGTTGGCACCATGTCGCACACACGCGAAATAAATACAACTTTAACAAACACAAAATACATATGACGTCATCCGCGCATGCGCAGTTGACGTAGTGGTGACACTCTCCAATGGCCTGTGCCTATACAATCCATAGCGTGACGTCATCCGTGCATAATCGAGTGACGTCACACACGGCCAATTATATGTAAACAAGCCACGTCTTGCTTGAGGGCAGACGCGGCTCCTGAAGCTCCTATTCCGGATGTCCTGAGCTACCACACAAGGATCCTACTGGAAAGAACACAAGTAAGCAATTAGGGACTGCACTTCATTAGAGACTCTTGCCAGTTATATACACTTACCCATTACTTACCTTATACTTACCCTTTTTCCTACAATCTGTTTACACCAAGGACTTTGCCATTAGAATCCTTGGGGACTGGAGTGGACATAAGAAACAAGTAAGTTAATTGCAGAATACTGGACGTTTAGGCCTCCCTTTAAATAGGGACATATATATATTTATATATGTATATATGTCTTAACTTAGCCTGCTTATCTCTATTTTAGGACCTAGCACTATTTTCAACATAGTGCATCACCTACTTGTTTCATCCTACACATCACCATTATCTGGTCCTAGTGAACAAGAATCTTCCAGTTGCCCCCCATTTTTCCAAAATTTGGCGCCTTGCATGCCCCATTTTTGGTAAGTTTACATTCTCACCCTACAAATTTCGCTTTACATTGGTATGCAATACGGGTAAATTAACATGGTACTTTCACTTATATGTCCCACAGATAACTGCAATTAACTTTTGCATAGAACAGGGGCCCCAGGCAGTGGCAAGCCCACAGTAAATGTACTTCTCCATTAGCAGTTAGGCAAGCTACTAAGACCGAGTGCCAAGTCCATTAACTAAATTGTGATAGATTAAGACCAGTCAAGCACAAATGAATAATCTATCATCATTCAGACTGGACCCATTTGATCCAACATGGTAAATCAAACATACTAGTCCTTTTCTTTTGATATGTACACCAGTAGAAGTAGGCTCAAGCCTGGTGGGGGTAGAATAGGATTTAAATGTTTAAATGTTTAAGTGTCAAAGAGTTGCCACACACAGAGCAGCCATCGGCCATCTCTTGGAATCACTGTTATGATTTCATGTGATGAATCTGTGGAAAATCTCTTTGTGTTACATGAACAGTCATATACCGAGACACCTAATGTACACTCAAATGTTTTCTTTTCTTGTAGAAATTGTATGAAAATGAATTTAGGCCCCTGATGAAGAGTAAGATTAACTCGAAACACGTTGGGCCAGTTGCAACAAATAAAAGCTGAATGTTTATTAACAAAACTCAAAAATGGTCAAACGTAATATGTGCTATTGTTTAAATTACCTTGGTTACATGAGGTCATACATTGTCGAAATTCAAAAGAAAAATGTTTTGAATAATATGGTAGTTGGGTCAGTTGTCTCCATCTTGGTAACTCTGACTTCACACCAATCCATCTATATACATATTTAGGCCTTGGCCAGATTGGAAGTGTGCAGGGGACACAGGTTGCCTAATTAGGAAATCTTTCTTTGTTGGTTCTTTTCTGGATGTGTCAGCTCTGCTTTGCATAATGTCATCAGTCTTCTTTCTTGTTCATTTTCACACTTCCGCTGGGATTTCATTCAAATGGCCATCATATTTTCGTGAGTGCATGTGTGGTTTTCTCAATGGGTACCTTACATCATTGATTCTTTGCTGTATAGGCATTCTGGTACTGCACGTGTCTCACCCCTTTGCTGCCCCCATGCTGCCCAAATGGGTATGTACTGATTTATTGAAACTGAGAGTGTGTATTTTTGATGTATATTTAAGTGTTACATATTTGCTCCCTTCTAAAGAAGACTTATTCAAAATGACTTACATTAATAAATAATTGTTTAATCAAGAAAACTTGAGTATAAGTGTTATTTGGATACTTGTCACTGTGAAACTTTATGTTGCAACCCTACAGCCCACATTGACCCCTCTTGAGATAGGCCTGGCGGCTCAGTCACTCTACAACTTGTGTAGTACATGCTTATAGCAAAGGTTGGGTTAACTATTGCCAAGAGGACAATGCTGGTGCAGTCTCCCACAAGGTACTGCATACACTCTTGCCTAACACTGGTGGCAAGCGGTGAGGATCTATTGTAGAGTTGTTACATTGAGCACTTTGCTTTGCTTGTGTTCAACTAAACCCCCACAAGGCTAAGTTTCATCAGAATAGCAATTGTAACATGCCTTATGTGGATAACTTCAGTCAGGAAGCCATGATCATTTTAACAGTGGATCAACTGAAAGAAATGTGTACATTCAGAAATCTTCCTGTAAAAGGAAAGAAATATGAGTTAATTACAAGGTTGTTGAATCACCAGAGTTTGGGTAGTAGGCCTGTCACACCTAACAGCCAAGGAAATGTGGAAACTGATCATGAGGTCGATGGTTCAGAGTCTAACTCTAATGTCTTAGAGGAGTCAGAGGAGGTAGAGGAGTCCCAGGATAAGAGCCCCTCTTTGCCTCAGCCTGCCCTTTTGCCTCAAACCATGTCCACTGGGACCCCACAAGGTCCATCACGGAGTGCAGCATATGTGTCTCTAGAAAGAAAGAGACTTGAATTGGAATTTAAAAGTTTGCAAGCTCAAGCTGGAGCCAAACATCAGGAAATCAATCTCAGGGAATTGAAAATGCATCATGCTCTTGGAATGAAAAAATTGTCTCTTGAAACTGTTTCCACCCCAGAGTCCTCAAGGTCTTCCAGTCTCAAGAGGCCTCGCCTGCCTAAAGAAGCAATGAGTATGTATGATGTGCAACTTGATATTTTGGATTGGTTGGGTGCCTTTGAATACAATCATGGGTTTCAGGTTCTCACAGGGAATCAGCTGATTCTGAAAACTTTTGTCTAGGCTCTCCCAAGTTGCAACTGATGCTGTAATGGAGGTGGGGGAACTTGAAAGATTGGAGTATGAAAACGTGAAGCTAGCTTTGATAGTTAGATTTGGGATATCTCTTTACCAGTACCTTAAGAGGTTTAGGACCCTCAAAAAGCATGATGGTACCCCTTGGGCTACCTGGGTGTGTGAATGTTTGAAGAACTTAGATGGTTGGGTTAAGGGTTACAGAGTGAACACCTTTGAAGGAATGAGAAATGTGTTTTTACTAGAATCTATTTTTGATGCCTGCCATCCTGAGCTGAGACAGCACTTGGCTGACTCAAATGAGAGTGATCCTAAAATGTTAGCAAGAGCAGCTGACTCATGGGTAGCCAACAGGGCCACTCATAAGGATTCTGGGGCCACTCACAAAAAGGAAGAGGGAACTCAGCACAAAGGTGAGAATGGCGCTATTTCTAATACCAACCCCCCAGAAGAGGCCCACAAACAAAACAAGGGTAGAGCCCCTGGGAATCTGGTAGGTCTAGCGAACCCTCTGGTGCCCAACCGGAGGGAGGTCAGCAGAAACCCCCATTACAGAGAGCATTTGGTAAATGCTATGTTTGTGGCTCTACTGACCACGTGAAAGGGGATCCCAGATGTAAGGGTAAACCTTCAGGGGTCCACACTGCCTCCTTAGCCTTCATCCCTGAGGGAGACGTGCAAACGGCTAGTGCCCACTTTCACCTACTGGCTGAATAACCCTTAGGTGTTCAAGCCAGTGCATCCTTAGTGCCCCTGGGTCTGGGTAATAAGCAGTCTATGGATGTGTATAACTCCAGTACAGATAACACCAAAGGGTATTATATGGACAGAAACCTTGGGTGTTCAAGCCAATGTGTCCTTAGAGCCCCTGGGTCTGGGTAAGAAGCAGACTATGGATGTGTATAGCTCCATTACAGATAACACCAAAGGGTATTATATGGACAGTGTTCTTGTGAATGGCCTGGAATCCCCTGCCATGAGAGACACTGGGGCCAGCAGAACAGTTGTGGATGAACGTTTTTTCAAGCCTGAGGATGTTGCTAAGGCACCCAAAGGTCCCACTAGATTTGCAAGAGGTAAGTACCCCTTAGTTTACAGTACCTTAGGTCTGAAGAAATTAGTTCCAGCTGGCTTCTGCTCTGGTTGTAGTATGGCAGAGCCCGTTGTTCCTGCTCCTCAGTCATGGGGACAAGAGGGAGGACGTCTGGGGACTCCTGCACTAAGATTCGAAAGTCGGTGGCAGCAATGGGCAAACTTCAGATCAGCGGCACTTCACGGTTTCAGCTTCTCTCGAATAGCATCACTGTGGTTCTCGGATACCTTGTGGGCTTTCCTTGCTTCTTGGGTCCAGCACTCTGTTGAGGTGGCTCAGGCTTGGTTATCCTACTTCGAGGGAGTCCAGAGGATATTCCTTGAGCTTGGGTCCAACTTAAAAATCATACACTCAATTCTGGTTCCTCTCCCTGGAAATCGGTTCCTGCAGCAGCAATAGAAAACAGCCAGCTTCGAGAGGATTTCCAGATGAGTTAATCTTGGAGTCGATTGGTCCCACCAACCCAAGGGGCGAAGTCATCCTTTGCAGGGCTTCTCTAGTCAAGACAAATTCGGAGCTCCAGTACTGCAGCAGGGCTTCACCAGGCAAACCAACAGTCCAGGAGTTTCTTCCAAGTTCTTCTTCGGATTCCTTCGTCCAGTGGTCGACTCTGACTTCTGTCTAAAAGACTTGGCTTTTATGCAGATTTAACCCATTCATTCACAGCCTAGATGTCACTCACACAGCAGGGTGGCTGTCCTCCAAGGACAGGCAGCTGGCCAATCACCTTTTGGTGCATTCCTGTAAGCAAGGAGGCTAAGCACAGGGAGTTTCGGCACCGCCCACACTTCCTGTCCTGCCAGACACGCTGGAGCCAGAGGCAGGCTTCAGCAGTGAACCTCGCTAAAGATAAAATGAACAAAGGGGCCAAACCTGGTTTGCCATGCAGAGTAAATCTCAAGAAGGACCTTTCCAACATGAAATGGTGAAAAAAGAAGACCGGGCCATTTTGACAAAATGGGCACCCATGGGTGCTTTAGTGCAGCTGCAATTGCAGCCCGCTGTAAAAACAAACAATGGTAGGAAAATGTAAACCACTGCCACCAGCCATTCAGTGAGAAAAGGGTAACATAAAAATGTAACGTGAGAAACTAGACAAAGGGGATACTAAGTAACCCCTCCAGCACCCTAGTGTAAGATAGTGTGTGCTGGGTCTACAAAGTTACAATGTAAGTGAAGTCAATTTCACTTCACTGCTCTTGGAAACAGTAGTTTATCCAAGAGAAGGTATTTAAACCTTGGTGACATCTAAGAGACTTCCCTGTGCCACTGCACTGAAGATGCTGTATGACACAATGTAAAAGATGATGCCTATGGAGTTTGTCAGACTCCAAAAAAAAAACACAGAAAACACATTGGATTAAAAGTATAAAGTCCCAAAGTTCAGCAAAAGAGCTGGGGGTCTCTAAGGTGGGAGGAATTAAATACTAAAAGGAAAATTCTCTCTAACAATACTTCTGACCTCAACCCCTTTGCCTTCGGGAAGTCATGGAAGGGACTGACGATTCATCTCTGACTACATCACAGGACCCATGCCTGTGGTACTTCCTACCTATACCCCTGCACCTTCAGAAAGTCTTATTAAGGACTAAAGTCTGTGAGGGGTCAGCAATGCGAAGCAGACAACTTTTGGATGATTGTTCAAAATAGGCTGTTTTATTAAATGATGAATGTTATCAAATGCCTCACTATCACCCCTCTGACAAGGATTTCCCTGCCTATAAAAACTAAAGGGAAACACTCTAACCCAGCATGTTTGCCCCTCACACTTAAACATAAATATACAAAGGAACAATATATGGCAATTCAAATAACATCAACAACAGTCTCTTTTGATAACATCTTAGTGAGCTCCCCTTCCCCAGCATTCAAGTTAGACTCAGCTCCAATGTTCAACAAAAAGAAACAAAGAAATCAATGTATGAAATACTGTCTCGGTACAGTTCTTGATGTCTTCAATGTCAAAGTAAGGTTTTGTTAACCAAAGTTCCAAAAACAGAAACGCTTCTCCTCCTGGTGATAAGACCTTTCACTTCACCAGAATAGCATCAGTGTCATTCCCAGCCACCCACAATGCTTTGCCATAACTTCCAGTTGTCCAAGAAGAATTACCACAATTCAAAGGAAATGCAACTTCTGTAAATGTTCTTGAAAACACAGTTCTTAGTTAACAGTTAATTTGTCTCTTTTTACAAGATTAAGGGTCAATGTAGGTATCTTTTCACAGCACTTCTACTTCCACTTCAACGGCTTGGGGTCTACTCCTCTACCTCATAGTATTTCACCTTTATGTGTTCTAATGAAATCTCACATCTACTGACAACCAAATGCACCACCACAGTTCCAGTACTTTCTGTTACCACCACAGCTTCAGTACTTTGCAACTTTATTTTTTTTTAGCTTTGACAAGATTCACTTTCTGGTACTTCAACACCTTCAAGTAGGCAAGGCACTCTTCCTCGGAACAGAGGGGCAGCTTCTTTGCCTCTCTTGTCTGTCTGCAACAACAACCTAGAATTGCCTTTGGCACACACTTCTCTCTTTCTCCTGCAATCTTTGGCAATGTAGGTTGTATCAACTTCAGAGAATGTTTATAAGTAGCAAGTGAAGGGAAGCAGGGGATAAAGTCCTGGGCCCTCAGGAAATTTATGACGAGGCGATTGCAGAATGTGGTGTTGTGGGGGAACTAGGAGAATGGAGGAGGCCCACTCACAGATGTTGGATTGTAGTACAAACATATTGAGTCTTAGCAGTAGATTCACGTGTGTATTGAAACTCCATTTTAGAAATTAGATGCCATCTTGAAATTGAGGCCTAGTACCACTGCTAGGCCAAGTACGCTTACACCCGGTCCCAAAAGTTAGAAGGGTGTACGTGCGCTCTCTGCTCACAGCCCCGAAAGCTCTACAGAAAGTTACATTCTTGAAAACACACACCCACAAAGTTCCTCATTGTGTCTTATCAGCAGTGCATGTAACCCAGGAGGAATGTGCCCTGCAAGGCCGAGAGAGAGGCCCAAATGGATCTTTGAAGGAGTTAACCCACGGGAAGGGGGTTGAGGGCATGAGGCCTCTGTCAGTTCAGATCTCTAAGTTATAGCGGCCCAAGACCACTAAATCCAAGACACCAACATTTATTGCACTGATCAGCCAAGACCCCTAGCCATACACCCGTACACTAGTCAATCGATGAGGAAGATCAAAGAACAGGGACGGATTGCCCCCACCATCGGGTCATGTGATTTGTGCTGTGAGGTGCCACGGGAAAGAGGTAAAGGCACTAACGTGTCTGGGAAAGGAGCGGGAGTTCACGTAGTTCGGTGAAGTTATCACAACCTCAAGTTTAGCTGCCTCGCTCAGATCCTTGGCACCAGCAGGTGCACTATAGAGCTGTGAAATAATAAGTTGTGTAACTACATTGCCAATTACTGTCTCTGTACTCGATGATGACAGAAGATCCTCACGTGGAAGAAGACAGACAGGAGATGCTGGGACCAATTGCCTGGCATCCGTATGGAGCAGGCAATATGTGTTTAGGGTCACACAAACCAGCTACCTGGATTTGTAACTTATGTAATGTACATCACTTATGATGATGTGTACCTTTAAAAGGTATTGCTTATGCTGTTTTTGTCAGAGCGCTCCGTGGAAGCAGAGTTCTTTACTAGCACGTACTTGTATTTTCATGAGATTAAACCTTGTTCACCTTGCAAGAGGTTAACAGTGCTTTTTTTTGGGTTGTATTTTTTCTGGTGTGAGCGTTTAGGGGTTACTCTACAAATTTGGTGACCCCAACATGATGCCAGTGACCCCATGTGAAGATGGAGGATTCCTGACCGTTCATCCAGAGTGGCCGTGACCCCCTGCAACGCCCAGTCCAAGGTGCATAACCCGTATCGGTGCACATGAGCCGTTTTGACAGAATTCCTGTCTTCTTTTTGGTAGCGGGGCGTAGCTCCTAGGATTGCGGAGGCCATTAAGGGGACCCCTTCGCGAAGGATCTCGAGTGAATATGCAGGTGTAAACACACCTCTTTCGGGTGAAAAACAATGTGGGAGGATGCTGAGAGAGAAATTGGGGTAGATGAGTTAAAAGTGTGTGGGTTTGTGCGCAATGAAGAAGTGGGTGTGAGAGTGCATGCTAGAGTGATGTGTGATTGAGGTGAGGAGTGTGTAAAGGCCATGTGGTGGGCATATTTACATTTTTTATAAGTATATGAGAAGAGAATGTCATGTTATGCTATGTAACTTGGCATTTTTATAGCGCCTTATGTATCATTGGTATGATCTCAAAGTGCTGGTAAGTTGAACGCCCCCGGGAACCGCAGTTCAAGTCAGTAGAGCGAGAGAGTGTCGTATGGTACGTGTGCCCATCAGATATGTGTGCAGCTGGTGTGGTTGTTGCATGATAGCTGCTTCTTAGCGGTAGGTGTGGTGCTGAGGAAATCAGTTAGATGTGTTCAGTCAGGGGGGTGGACATCCAGACTGAGTTATGGCTGCGTTAGGCCTGAGGAGACGCCTAAGCTGGCCGGAAAGTGCTCAGCTAGCTGTGTTTTATTAGGATGATGAGGTGTTCGTGTGGTCATGCTAGTATGAGAACAGCTAGGCCACATGTGTCATAGCATGGAGAAGTGGAATCCTTCCCGAGTTAGGGAAGAAGATGGTGCCATATTTTGAGATAAGATATGAGAAAAGAGAAGTAGGAGCTCCATATAATTAGAGGGCTTGAATTTCTGTGCCCAATATATCCCAGGTGGGTGAATAAAATAAAGTAGTGGTTGTTATTTTACTTTATTATTTTAGCTTGTTGTTTTAGTGTTTAATAGAAATTGTGCAGTGATGCGCGTGCCAGGGGAAGGCCTGTGGAAGTAGTGGTGGGGTGTTGTATGTGAGGAGAGCGGGGGCGGGGGAACATGGATTAAGTAAAAGAAAACTGAGTGTGAGGAGGGGTGACCGGGAAATGGGAGCGAAGGACTGGTAGGAACGTTGAAGACGACATATATTTTGTATATGAAGTGACATTGTTGTATGCAAAGTTTTATACCATGGGGGTAATTACACCATTAGAGCCCATGTGCAGTGCATTGCTGTTGTATAAGGATAACATTGAGAAATATCATAAGCAGTGGGTGGCGGAGACACAAGCGGGAATGTTCCGCCCATGGCCAGAGCAGGGTACGAACAATAGAGGGATACTGGAACACATGTACACATTCCTGGCTGCCAAATGATGGAGGACATAGAGGACAATCATGAGGGCAAATCCAAGTGTGACAACAGCCCAATCCTGAGTGTAGTTAGGGCAGCAGTACCCGAGGAGAAATAGTCACCTTCACCCCCAGTGGGGTGTTATCCAACCCTCCCGCCACGGGATATACCAACCCAAGGTATATGCCTCCACCCGCCACCGCACCACCCCCATCTATGTTACCGCCCCCATACAAAACGATGCTGAAAATTATAGTACCACTGGACAGGGGTGGACTGGCCTATAGGGAACTCTGGAGATTTCCTGGTAGACCTCTGCACCCTGGGCAGGGGTGTACTGGCCTATAGGGAACTCTGGAGATTTCCTGGTAAATCTCTGCACCCTGGGCAGGGGTCGACTGGCCTATAGGGAACTCTGGAGATTTCCTGCCAGGCCTCTGCACTCTGGGCAGGGGTGTTCTGGCCTATAGGAAACTCTAGATATTTCCTGGTAGGCCTCTGCACCCTGGGAAGGATGGAATTTTTGTTCAATATTAAATGAGTTTGAAGGTAAATCCCACATTGAAACCATGGTACATAAGGATGCTGACTGGTGCCAGTTAATACTCGATTAATTCGACTCCAAAATTTCAGGTCATAAAAAATCTATTGATGCCCAGTAAAATTTAGACCCACCTTGTTGCAGCTCACGAGTCCACTCCTCTGAATATCTCCTCATCTTTTACGTATAACGCAATTGCTCCCTCAGCAGCCAATCATGCCAAGCTCCTGAATGCAGCTAGACGGCTCCTCTCTAACGAGAAGTGCACCAACATAGCAAGAGCCATCACCGGCTCAAGGTTAGACGATTGCAACGTTCTCTTCCTGGGCATCTCAGCAAAACATCTGGGTGTAGGGACATGCATTGCCTTGCCTAGTCTCACTTCCACGTCACTTGTGCTACGTCACGGTTTCCCCTACAGCGATGTGCAGGGTCACTCACCTCCTTCTGGGGATGATGCCGCACCCATCTCCATCTCTCCAAATCCCTCAATGGACTCAGGATCGATGAATGTGCTGGCAGTCTCCTCCCAGGGCATCAGCTTTGCAGGTGAATGAGGACCTACGCCTGACGCCATGGCCGCCCTCCTGTTGCTTGACAGGATGTTTCTCACCCTCAAGCGGAGGTCATCCCACCTCTTGCGGCAGTCACGCACAGTACGTGGGGTGGTCCCCACGGCCGACACCTTCCGTGCAACCTCCTGCCAGATTTCCTTTTTCCTCATCTGGGCATCACGCTTCATGTCATTGGCTTTCATTATGTCTGCATGTGCAGCCAGAGTGTCCGCCAGCATATTTAGCTCTGCGTCAGAGAAACGTTGTTTCCGGTGCCGGGGGGTCGTCATCCGGGTGGCCTTGGACATCCTCAGGGTTTTTCAACACAGCACAACACGAATAGACTGGTGGTTTTGGAGAATTGCAATTGATCATGTTTTCAAAGATGGCCGCCGGCCAATTTCCCGTTCCGACGCAATGACGTTTTTTCCGGATCCGGTTTTACGAGCCCGGTATTAGCATATTGGTATTACGGGGTCGGTATTTAGGGGTTCCTCCTAGGTGGTGCCGGTATCGGCGAGTCCCGTGATGCCGCTATCTGGGGGTTGGAGGGCCTTTTGCGGCATGCCGGTATGGCCATTGCCGGCATGGGGGCTCGTATGCACTCGCGCACTCGTAATCGCCCGCTATTAGTCGCATCATACCAGCACGGACCCGCTCTTACCTCCATGCCGGTAATGACCCCGTTTTTACCAGGCTACTCGTAATGAGGCCCAATGTGTTTCAAAGCGCTTCAAGGCAAGGGAGGGAACAAGGGAAAATACAATGACATTCTTACAGGCCACGAACAGTAAGGATGTGAAATTAACTATCGTAATCGGCCTGACGACATTGCAGATAGTGCAAGAGCTAAGACATAGATAAGGAAGGGAAGGGGAGAGTGGGAAGGAAATGGAAACAGACAGGCGACTACCGTACTAGGTCTGACGACATTTCTGGTAGAGCCGGAGAAAAACAAGAGGTGAGGGAGACAGGTGCAGAAAGGTAGTGGAGGAACAAAGCAAGCGACTATCATACTAGGCCTGACGACATTTCAGATAGTGCTGGTGGGGAAGTGGGGAGGAAAAAACTAGTAAGGGGAGGGCGGAGGAGACAGACGAGGTTGCTATCATACTAGGTCCAGGGACAATGCTCATAGAGTAAGTGCATAGAAGAAAGTAAGGGGAGGAGATAGGAAAAGGGAGAAGAGGAGAGAACAGAGAGTAAGCAGTCAAAAAGAGTGGAGAAGCAAGAGGGGAGAGCGAATACAATTGCAGAAGTCAGTAGTAACACAATGTTGCAAACCAGGATACAAGCTGAAGATGGGAACAGCATGATTCAGGTCCACCGTGAGTACAAGATGCAAAGGAAGTCCAGCATGAGAGTTGAGAAAGGGTGACGCACCGTGAATGAATGAAGTCCATAAAAGTCAAATCCAGCATTGGCCACAAGACGTTGATGGTGAAACCAGGATGTATCAGGACAGACTCCTGCAGAAGTAATTTTTCAAAGACTCTTGGCTACAGCGGTTTGGTCTAACATGGCGACATGTTCTTTCTGGTTTCAATATATTGCAGTGAGCTTCATTGAAAATAAACGGTCGCGTCTCACCAGGTTCTGGGTTTAGCCAAGGAAAAACCCCCTAGACATATGGGTAAAGTTGAATAACCCGGAGGGAGACTGCGCACAATGTTCAAAAAAGTGATTTATTATTTTGCAAAGTGCCCTTTTATGATGACATGTGTTTCGGTCTCCCTTGAGACCTTTTTCAAATCAGGGCTATTATTTTGACATAGCACCATATTATAATAACATAATTGGATATAGGTATATAAGAATACATACAATATTTAAGCATATGCAAATCCAAAATAAAATCAAATGCAAAAATGATGTAAGATACAATAAATCAAAAGAGTAGTAAATAAAAAGCCAGACAAAAATTAGGGTGGGGAAAGGGATGGAGAGAATAGGTGCAAGAATAAATAGAAACGGCTTGTTAAATTTGTGCTTTGTAATATGTAACATCATCCATTTTTTAAAAAATAGTAAGGGTTGACATTTTACCTTGAATTCCTCTAGTGCCCCTATTAAATTTGGCAATATTGATCCACAGTAATCGGGTTAGATCCCTACAAACAGGAAGGGTTAAAAATGTCACCTTTCTAAACAGTTTAGGTTGCAGTAGATACGTGATTTAATTGCAATGCGATTGTGTCTTGTGTGCGCATAAGTAACAGCGTTACACTTGTCAATAATATTTGCGTGTGCGTTTAATTTATAATCTTCTGATCACAGATCATTCGTGCTGAGTTAATTGTGAATAATTAACAATTCATTACTTGAGTAATGTTCCTTCATGGTCTAACATTGCTGTTAGCTGATGGTCTGTTTGATACATTACAAGAAGATACGTTCAAACTCCAGTTACATTCTAAGAGTATTTAGGTCCAGGCTAAGCGGGTAGAAAATGCGCACAGAAGCGTGCAGCATTTTTGATAATGTTGTGAACGAGTCATGAATTGCTAGACAGTCTCTTACCTTCCGAAAGTGATTCGCGTTTAATCGCGTGCTGCAGAAGTCTCGAGGGGGCGCCATTAGGCATCCTCTCCGTGAGTATTAAGTTCTAAGCGTTACTATGGTGATGGACCTCCGGGATAGTCCTTTGTCCCTGTTTGTTGTGATATAACATGGCGGCCATGATGTAATGGGATAGATTTACATGAAATAAAATAGAGGAGTACATTTTTCCGTGTTATAACACTCGTTGTCTTCGTTCAAGATACAACTCCTCACTATTCCATGTGTGTTGAGAACAAAGATTGAAAGGACCCAAATGCGGTCTAGATTAAAATAAAAATGTCAGGGTCTACGTTAGAAATTACGTACTGCATGTGGTGGAATATGTAAATAATCAAATGCTTAAATTCAACGACAAAGTTTGGTGATATTAACGATGTAACTAGGATGTTACGCTGTTACTAAGAAAGTGCATATTGCTGCATGCGCTAACTTTTCCATCACAAATTGAGACTAACTTTTTCAATTTGCATGAGTTGAGGGGCCATAGTCTGTGACCTGATGTCATAAAGAGCTTAATTATGTAAAGGGCAAATCTCAATCCCTTATCCAGAATGGTACATTCATAACAACAACATAATACGCAGATGATATGATAAATATCCAAATCTATATATAATCCGTTGAAATCATATTTCTGATACCACACTGTAACTAAATAAATGCTTGTTGAATTCCTAAAGAAAAGACACCATTTCATTGCCCGTGTTCAGGCCAAGTACTGTTGAGTTTAGTTTAAAAATTATTTTCGCCTCGGTTTGTCTTAGTTTCTTTTCCTTGTCACCTCCTTGTTTTCCTAGTGTCACTCTCTGGAGGCCAATGAACTTGATATCTGCCTTATTGTCCATTTGGTGTTTCTCTTGCCAATGGCATGCAAGTGGTAGTCTTGGGTCTTGACTCCCGATTTTTGCTAAGTGTTCTCTTACTCTGATCCCGAGCTCTCTGATCGTGCTACCAATATAGACCAAACTGCACACACAGATGATTCCATAGACCACATATTTTGTCCTGCAGTTGATGGGTTGTCTGATTTCCAGGGTCTTGTTATTGCCACTAGTAAATATGTCCATTTTCTTATGTGCATATTTGCACATTGTGCACGTCCCACATTTCCTGAAACCATTGGTTGTTGCTTTTAACCAGCTAGATCTTTCCTCCATGTCTGGATCCGGTAGATTAGATGGGCTTAGTTTGTTTTTCAAGGTTTGTGCTCTTTTGAAGGTAATCCTTGGTTTATCATCCACGTAGTTGGCAATATTTTCATCTAGTTTAAGAAGATGCCAATATTTAGCTAGAATCTTTTTCAAGAATCTGTAGTCATTACTATATTTCGTGATAAATCCAATAGTTGGTTGTTCTGACACTTTATTCTTAGGTGTTAGCGTTTTCTCTTGTGTTACTGATGAGCTTTTTGGAAATTTCTTCTAGCTCTTAAAAATTCCCCTGATGGTATGTTCTGGATGGTTGGTCTATGGTGGCAGCTTGCTGCGTGTAAAGTTGAATTGACTTCCGTAGGCTTCCGATATGTGCATGTTCTGATTTGATTTTGTTCAATGTATATTGTAAGATCTAGAAAGTTAATACTTTTTTCATCACGGACACCTGTGAATTGAATGCCCATTTCATTCTGGTTAATCCTGTTCCGAAATTCTGTAAAATCCAATTCTGTTCCTTTCCATACTATCAGCACATCGTCGATATATCTTAACCAATGAACAAGTTCTTTTTGGTATGCTTTGTCCTGATAGATAATGTATCTTAAAAAAGGCCCATAAAGATGTTCGCTAGGGCTGGGGCGTACTTGGTGCCCATTGCAACGCCCTTGGTTTGTCTATAGTATGTGTTATTAAAATTGAAGATGTTACACTCAAAAGTTAGTTCCAACATTTCCTTCACCATTTGAATCTGATGATACATCGATGCCGAGTCCTCCTTGAAGGTATGGTCTATTGTTGGTAGAGCCCATGTATGCTGAATCGATGTGCACATCGCTCTTACATCCAAAGTTGCTAGTCTATAGTCACTCTTCCAATTCCAAGATTTGAGCGTGATAATTACATCAGTGGTATCTTTGAGATACGCTTTTAGTTTCATGGCTCTGGGTCTTAGGATGTTGTCCAAATACTGCAAAATGTTCTCAGTTGTCCAACCTATTCCACTAAGAATTGGTCGGCCTTCTGGTATTAGAAAATACTCTTTGTGGACCTTAGGTAGGAAATACATAATTGGTGTGATTGGTTCCTTAATTAGAAGGTAACTCTTTTCATTATCCATGAGAAGACCTTTGCGATGCTAGTCGTGGATTTTAAGTTCCAATTTATGTATAATTTCCTTGGTTGGGTTAGCAGACAATATTTCATAGCAACCTGGGGTATTCAGATGTCTTCTAGCCATCTCAAGGTAGTTCTCTCTGTCCATAATAGCAATGTTCCCCCCCTTATCCGCCTCTTTAATTACTATGGAGCGGTCAGTTTCCAGTTCGCATAGGGCTTCATGTTCTTTTATGGTGAGATTTTGTTTGGCTTTAAGTGGTGCCTTTTCTGATCCATCCGATGGACGTCTTGAGATACCGCCTTGTAAAAGGTATCTATGATATTATCTGCTGCAAATCGAGGTAAAAATTTAGATTCTGATTTTAACTCTTTAGTTGGTAACAAATCTGGTTCCACATTCAGGTCTCGTAGTGTCAAACGGGAAATTATATTCTGCCCCCTATTGTGATGAATATATGTAAATTGGCCTACGCCAAGATGCTTGTAAGCCACTTGCGAAGAAAATCTGTGTTGCAAGGTCCCGACCTTAGAATCAATGTAAGCCACCATTTTAGGTCAAACCGCCATTTTAGGTTTTCTCTGCAAAGTCACAGTGTCATTCCGAAAGTGTAACATGGCCGTCTTGACCTATATGTATAAACTAATGTGTAACTTGCCTGCAGGCCACTTGTTAGGGTCATGAACTGAGACCTTGTCCTTCGTTGACCTGTGTGTAAAGGATTACTCGTGTCAATGAAGCTAATCCGCGAGCATATGTTACGAACAATGTATTCAAATACTGAACTGAGACATTTGTTTAAACTACATTGTATAGATGTTTGAGAAGGTCTATATAAGAAATCCTAAAGTACACTGCAGCCATTGAGGCTTGTTGGTGAATACATTAAAAGTAAACCCTAAACGTATAGATGTGTGAACTCGGCACGAACCCTAGATTCGTAATGTATTAACGAATATTAACCCACAGTGGGGTTGGACAACATGTTTTCAAAGGTATTGTAACGCTCACTTGATTCCCGCAGAGGCGCCGGTCTTGACTGGGTGAATGCCGTATCTTCAAAGGTGATGTGTAACACACGGTTGGCTCTTTGGGCTGGACCTCTGTGCACTGTATGTCTGACTCGAAGAGTAAGATGTCTGCAGATAGAAAATATGGGATTAATGAACTGGGGTTATTGGGTGCCTCTCTCCTCTTCCCTTTCTCTTCTCCTGTAGAACCCCAAAGGTTAACGCCCTTACCTTAGGTAAGTGAACGCCGAGCTCTCCATCTGCCTCGGGGCAGGGTGCCGTAACCAGTTTCTTCACTGGATAAGGGTGCAGGCCTCTTGACCTCAGAGGACTGCTGTCCGTCGTTAACTGCACGAACGGTAAGTTCTGGGCACTTCAAATGTCTTAAAAGTCTTTTGTAATGATATCTCTTGTTTTGCAGGGTTCCGGCGATGGCGGATGGCGGGCTGATGAGAGTTGAGGATCGAACCCGCGTGAGGAATAGAAGCGCCTGGAAGCACGTAAGTAAGCGCTTGTAGCCTGCTTCACGATGCGCACTAACTGTCCCTTTTATCTTGCAGGTACAAGTTCGGAGCTTTAGAGAAGCTGAAGGGTGCTGGAATGCCCACTGGATTCGGCGTGGGAAGGAGTAATGGCACGTGAGTAATAAAGTTGCCCAATGTCTTTAAACGCACCTTCTTTTGTCTTTCAGATGCGGGATGCAGTGCCGAAGACCTCCGGAGCGTGCGAAGAGCTGGTAAGCTTTTGTCTTTCAGATGCCGGAATGCAGTGTGAAGACCTCCGGAGCATGCGAAGAGTAGGTAAGCCTTTGTCTTCAGATGCCGGAATGCAGCGCGAGGTGTTGGTGACAGCCGATGGACCAGGTAAGAGATGCGCTGCCACTGAAGACCGTAGTGCTAACCTGTTCTTTCTTTGTCTTTACAGGTGCTGCTGAAGACTGGATTCCAGGATGGTAAGCCTTTGTTCCCTTAGGCCCAGGATCAGAAGCAGAAGACACGATGAGCGTTCTGCTGCAGAGAATGCAGAATAACACAAAGCAAGATTCATCCATCGGGTGTGGTTTAAATAGCCTCCTGTAGTGCTTAGGTGCCACCTTCCACAGCCACGCCTAGGTAAGAAAAGAGTTCCTGCTTTCCAGAAGAGTTCCAGTGTTCTGAACCTAGAGAGTGGCTCCTGCCCCACCCAACAGGAAAAGTAGTCCCAAACAGAAGAGGATCAGGGGTTCAACTGGCAGGTAAGTAAGCAGCATGGTCTGCTGCAGGTAAGTCCACCCAAGCATTATGAGCCCGGCGCTTCCAGCACTGGGACTGGGCATCTTTATGAGCCTGGTGCCACTGGCGCCAGGACAGGGTCCAAAAGGTCCCAATTGGGACTGGCTGGCACTCGGAACCGGGGTTATGGGTCTGCTTCCAAGGGAGTCGGGCAAGTCCTGATCTTTTGGAAGCAGAGATCATGACAGCACCCCCCCTCAAGGCCCCTCCCAAACTGGGCTTCTCCGGGGGTTTGGGCTTGTTAGGAAATGTTCGATGAAATCTTTTGATTAGACGAGGCGCGTGGACATATTCTGCAGGTTCCCAGGATCTTTCTTGGGGACCGTAGCCTTTCCAGTCAATCAGGTAAAATAGTTTAGATTTGGAGATCTTGGAATCCAGGATGCTTTTGACTTCAAACTCGAGTTCTCCATCAACTAGAATAGGTTTTGGAGATGTAGTTAGTCGGGTTTGAGGTTGCACGGGTTTTAATAGAGAGACGTGGAAGACCGGATGTATCTTCATGTGAGGGGGCAAGTCCAACTTGACCGCTACTGGATTTACTATGGTAGTGATGGAATAGGGACCAAGGTATCTTGGGTTGAATGTGCGTGGTCCTTTTAGAGGTAGATATTTGGTGGATAACCAGACTTGATCTCCTACTTGATATTGGGGGGCTTCCTTCCGATGTTGGTCTGCTCCTTTCTTGTATTGTTCTTTAGCCCTTTGAAGGTGAGAAACGGCTTCCTTAAAGGCTTGGGTGATTGTAGAATGCAGGTGGTCTACTGCTGGTGTTCCAAGATCTTGGAGTGGATCCAACTCCGAGGTTCGAGGGTGACTACCTATAAAAGAAAAAACTGGGTCTTCCCAGTTCCCGAGTGGACAGAGTTATTGTAGGCATATTCGGCTATCCAAAGGATATCTTTCCAAGTTTTTTCAGTTTGTTGTAGCATGCAGCGCAAATACTGTTCCAGAGTTTGATTGGTCCTCTCGGTTTGTCCGTCTGTTTGAGGGTGGTGGCTGGTCGAAAGTCTCACATCAATTTGAGCCGACCGACAGCAACTTCGCCAAAAATGAGAAATAAATTGACTACCTCGATCCGAAATTAGAACTGAAAGAAAACCGTGCAGTCGGACGATGTTTTCGAGAAATTCTCGGGCCAGAGTTGCTGCTGTTGGTAAGCCTTTGAGTGGAATGAAATGCGCCATCTTGGAGAATAGGTCCACGATTACTAGGATCGTATTGTATCCGGAGCATGGAGGTAGATCGGTGATGAAGTCCATAGAAAGCGTATGCCAAGGGCGAGGCGGGATGTCAATAGGGCGTAAGAGGCCGGCTGGTTTTTCCTTTTGACTCTTGTTTTGGGCGCATACTCCACAGGACATTATAAAGTCTCTGATATCTTTTTTCCAAGACGGCCACCAGAAGTAGCGCTTGATCTTTTCCGAGGTCTTGGTCATACCGGGATGTCCTTCCATTAAAGAATCGTGATAACAAGAGATTACCTTTTTCTGTAAATCTGTGCTGGGCAGGTATAACCGTTCTTGGAAATATAATAGGTTGTCCTTCACCGTAAAGTCCTTTCCCTGCAGATGCCAATTCTGTATGTCTGCTGGAGTTACCAGTAGCCTTGCTTTATCCTTAACTTCCTCTATGGATTGTGTGGCGATTACACCTAGAATTCTTTGTTCGGGAATGATAGGTACAGGTTTAGGATTGATCAAATGTTCTTCCACTCCCATCCAAGAAAGGGCATCAGCTTTACAGTTTTTTGTACCAGGTCGATAGGTAATTATGAAGTCAAACTCGGCAAAGAATAGTGCCCAACGGAGTTGCCTAGAGGATTGAGCTTTTGCGGTTTTCAAATATTGCAGGTTTCGGTGATCTGTAATCACAGTAACAGTGTGTCGGGCCCCCAGAAGATAATGCCGCCAAGCCTTAAAGGCGGACTTGATAGCTAGAAGTTCCTTATCAGTAATAGTGTAATTGATTTCAGGAGGCGAGAATTTGCGGGACCAAAATGCCACGGGATGCAACTGATTGGTTACTGGGTCCTTTTGTGATAGAACTGCCCCCATGGCAAGGCTCGATGCATCAGTTTCAACGATGTAGGGGAGTTCTGGGCGAGGATGTTTTAAGATCGGTGCAGAGATAAATCTAGTCTTCAAATTCTGGAAAGCTTGTTCCGCCTCGGTAGACCATTCAAAACGTTTGTTTTTCTTTAACAAGGCGGTGATGGGCTGGACTATTCGAGAGAATTCGGGGATAAACCTGCGGTAAAAGTTAGCGAAGCCTAACATGCTTTGAACACCTTTTACGGAGGATGGCGATGGCCATTTGAGAATTGCATCGACCTTCTTTGAATCCATACGCACTCCGCTAGGTGATAATATGAATCCCAAGAATTCAACTTCAGTCACGTTGAAAACACATTTTTCCAACTTAGCGAAAAGTTTGTGTTGACGCAATCTCTCGAGGACCATTTTCACGTGTTTCCGATGTTCAGTTTCCGATGAAGAATAAACGAGGATGTCGTCAATGTAAACAACAACACACACATCTATGAGCTCTCTGAGGACATCGTTCATAAAATATTGAAAGGCGGCCGGGGCATTGCAAAGTCCGAAGGGCATGACCTGATATTCAAATAGCCCATACTTGGTGCGGAAGGCCGTCTTCCATTCATCGCCCTCTTTTACTCGTACCAAGTGGTAGGCTCCTCTAAGATCCAGCTTTGTATATATGCATGCTTTTCTGACTTGGTCCAGGAGTTCAGGGATCAAAGGTAACGGATATCTATTCTTAACGGTGATCTGGTTCAGGGCGCGATAATCTATACAAGTTCTAAGGTCCCCTTCTTTTTTTGGAACGAAGAACAAAGCTGAGGAAGCAGGGGACTTGGAAGGACGAATAAACCCATTCGCTAGGTATTGATCCAGGTATTGTCGGAGGTGAAGATTCTCAGGCTCGGTGAGGCCATAAATTCTACTACAAGGAGGAGTAGATCCAGGTATCAGGTCTATCTGGCAGTCATAAGACCTATGAGGAGGTAGAGAGTTAGCCTGATCCTTCCGGAAAACATCTTGGAATTCTAGGTATTCAGGAGGTAACTGGGGAGCCTCCGAGGAAATTGCTGCCAGTGCAACACCAGGTCGAGGGTGACAAGTAGAGACACATTCTGGAAACTGAACCGTTCTTGCTCGCCAATCGATCTGAGGATTGTGCTTCTCTAACCAAGGAATTCCTAGAATAATCTGGAACTGAGGGGCCTTGATCACATCGAACACGATCTTCTCATGGTGTCCATCTTGACTTACTAGCGTCACTTCTTGGGTGGTATGCGTTACTGGTCCGGAGGCTATCTCCGTACCATCCACCGTAGTAATGACGTCCTTTACAGCCTTTGGACAAAGAGTCAGATTCATCCTCAAAACCATTTCATGATCCACATAATTGCCGATGGCACCGCTGTCTACGTAAGCTTCAATCGCATGTAATCGATCCGGATGTTCAGGGCTAATGAGGACCATAGGTATCACGAAATGCGAGGTCACTGAACTGGTTTTAACGCTCGGCAAGAGGACCTCTATTCTTGTCGGGCGAGGTCGTTTCCCTGCTCAGAGTTTGTGACCCTGGTAACTGCAGCTCCTACTGCCTTCTTGGCTGGTTTCACCGGACAGTCTCGAAGAAAGTGCCCCGAGTTTCCGCAATAGAGGCATAATTGCAGCTGTTTTCTCCTTTCCCGCTCCTTTTGTGTTAGTGGTCCTTTCAGGCCCCCTATTTGCATGGGTTCCCCGGAGTCTACTCCTTTGGTAGGAGTTGGTGGTTTGGAAAATACTCGAGCATCAAACTTGGAACGATCGGCCTTCCTGTTCTGCAGTCTGTGGTCAATTTGAACGACTAAGTCAATATAGTCCGAACAGTCTTGCGGGGGATTCACTACTTGGGCTAACACATCTTTGAGCTCTCCACGTAGACCTCTATAAAACAGCGTAATCCATTTGTCCTCAGGCCATCGAGTTTCCACTATCAGTCTGTTGAAAGACGCAATATAAGCCAAAAGGTCTTGATTACCCTGTCGCAATGAAAGGAGCTCATTGTCCAAGGCCTGCCCCTGTGAATGTCTTGCAAACAGTTTTTCCATACTGAGCTGAAAAGCTTGAAAATCATGGAGAACCGGATCATCTTGATTAACTAGAGGGATCGACCAGTCTGCCGCATTGCCACTAAGGTACGAAAGCACGAAAGCTACCTTAGCTTGATCAGTTGGAAAGGCTGCTGGCCGGCATAAGAAGTGCAACCGGCACTGATTAATAAATACTGCAAACCTCTTTGGGTCACCAGAAAATCGTTCGGGCAGAGCCAGAGGTACATTCCCAGGTAGGTTGATCTGCACTGGGTTCGTAGAGGATGTTGAAGGAAGATTTGCCCCTGATGCGGGTAACGGAGTTTGTCCGGCTTGTGACTGTAGCAATTGTCTAGCGAGATCGTCTGTTCGCTCCTTGGAAATAATCAGTTCCCTTCTTAGAGCATTCGTTTCCTGATGGGCTGCATGCACTTCTGCTCTTAGTTCCCCAAGTAACTGGGCTAGCTGGTCGGTATCCGAGGTTTCCATAGCGCCTGGGTGGGAGTTTTGCGGTAGGCTTTGTGTTCTGTAACGCTCACCTGATTCCCGCAGAGGCGCCGGTCTTGACTGGGTGAATGCCGTATCTTCAAAGGTGATGTGTACCACACGGTTGGCTCTTTGGGCTGGACCTCTGTGCACTGTATGTCTGACTCGAAGAGTAAGATGTCTGCAGATAGAAAATATGGGATTAATGAACTGGGGTTATTGGGTGCCTCTCTCCTCTTCCCTTTCTCTTCTCCTGTAGAACCCCAAAGGTTAACGCCCTCACCTTAGGTAAGTGAACGCCGAGCTCTCCATCTGCCTCGGGGCAGGGTGCCGTAACCAGTTTCTTCACTGGATAAGGGTGCAGGCCTCTTGACCTCAGAGGACTGCTGTCCGTCGGTAACTGCACGAACGGTAAGTTCTGGGCACTTCAAATGTCTTAAAAGTCTTTTGTAATGATATATCTTGTTTTGCAGGGTTCCGGCGATGGCGGATGGCGGGCTGATGAGAGTTGAGGATCGAACCCGCGTGAGGAATAGAAGCGCCTGGAAGCACGTAAGTAAGCGCTTGTAGCCTGCTTCACGATGCGCACTAACTGTCCCTTTTATCTTGCAGGTACAAGTTCGGAGCTTTAGAGAAGCTGAAGGGTGCTGGAATGCCCACTGGATTCGGCGTGGGAAGGAGTAATGGCACGTGAGTAATAAAGTTGCCCAATGTCTTTAAACGCACCTTCTTTTGTCTTTCAGATGCGGGATGCAGCGCCGAAGACCTCCGGAGCGTGCGAAGAGCTGGTAAGCTTTTGTCTTTCAGATGCCGGAATGCAGTGCGAAGACCTCCGGAGCATGCGAAGAGTAGGTAAGCCTTTGTCTTCAGATGCCGGAATGCAGCGCGAGGCGTTGGTGACAGCCGATGGACCAGGTAAGAGATGTGCTGCCACTGAAGACCGTAGTGCTAACCTGTTCTTTCTTTGTCTTTACAGGTGCTGCTGAAGACTGGATTCCAGGATGGTAAGCCTTTGTTCCCTTAGGCCCAGGATCAGAAGCAGAAGACACGATGAGCGTTCTGCTGCAGAGAATGCAGAATAACACAAAGCAAGATTCATCCATCGGGTGTGGTTTAAATAGCCTCCTGTAGTGCTTAGGTCTCTCCTTCCACAGCCACGCCTAGGTAAGAAAAGAGTTCCTGCTTTCCAGAAGAGTTCCAGTGTTCTGAACCTAGGGAGTGGCGCCTGCCCCACCCAACAGGAAAAGTAGTCCCAAACAGAAGAGGATCAGGGGTTCAACTGGCAGGTAAGTAAGCAGCATGGTCTGCTGCAGGTAAGTCCACCCAAGTATTATGAGCCCGGCGCTTCCAGCGCTGGGACTGGGCATCTTTATGAGCCTGGTGCCACTGGCGCCAGGGCAGGGTCCAAAAGGTCCCAATTGGGACTGGCTGGCACTCGGAACCGGGGTTATGGGTCTGCTTCCAAGGGAGTCGGGCAAGTCCTGATCTTTTGGAAGCAGAGATCATGACAGGTATAAAAGGTGAGACTATTCTAATGTGCTCTCCCACTCACTGAGCACACCGAATCATGCTGGAGTTTGCTGTGTGGTACTGAGGGCCGATAGCTATCTGTTGTTTTTGTCCTTTGAAACTGTTCAGTATCAAATAAAGATCTTTGTATGTTCCTTTGTAACCCGTGTTCGGTGTATTTCCTTTTAGGGTACTCAGCCTCGATATTTTCTCTTTGTTTTTCACAGTTGGCGTCCGAATAGGGACCCTCAAGATTGATGCCGGATTGTCGAAGGTTGATACACGCTATTGGACCGGGATCGGACGGTGTGACAAAATAAGGGGCCCATTCTGAAAGAGACGCGACACCTCAGCAGCGCTGCACGACCCGATCCCTGGCTGATTAGCGTGTGGTCCGAGCCGGCATCTTGACAAGGGTCCAATTATCAAGGCGGGCAGATTTGCCGAAATCACCAAACACGAGGTAAGATTAGTTAGGTAAGAATTTTGAAATCCGATCGGACCTCCTTAGGATTGACGAGGTGAGTCGTGACCCGATTCTTGAGTATCCTGATAATTTGATTTGGCGTATTGTATCTGCAAATACAATTATTGACCAGGTAACACCATATTTTGATATGCCTGGGAAATTGTCTACCTGCTTCAGGGCGTTTATCCGCAGTGATAGGCAATCTTTGGAATTTAGCCGTCCGGCACTACAGGAGGGGTCGCCGGCTTGTACTATGTACTGTAAGCATGGCATTGGAAGTATAGTGTTTAATGATATTTGGCACAGACAAACCAGACGTGCCTCCGAACTTCAGTGGCCAATCAATGGTAGTTTTGAAATCCCTCGTATTTAGAGTCAATTCTATTAAAGAAAAAGGCTAGACTTTCAGCATTTGATGTTTTGCAGAATTGGAAAAAAGAAGCTTTACAACAACTTAAGAGTAGAGAAAACATGCGCGCCGTCATAAAATGAACGCCGAAAAAGCGTTGTTGTATGACCAAGATAAACAGTCTGAGTCAGCTAGGAATATGGATAGGGCTTTCTCACTTGGCATTCAGAAAATCTATCCTTCTAAAGACTTCCATGTTTCTGTTGAACTTATTGATAAATTGCTAAATGAACGAAGGCCTGGTGCCTCTGCGCCAAGTCCGTATGTTATTCTTCCTGCCACTTTGCCTCTCCCTGCTGTTATTCCTGCAATTCCTGCTGTTGTTCCCATTGTTCCTGCTCCTCCTAATGTTCCCCTTCCTCCAGTTGTTGTTCCTCCACCTATTCCTCCACCTCTTCCTATTGCACCAGTAACAGTACCTCCATTGAATTTGCCGGCTCCCCCTCTTCCAAGTGGTCTTGTACTGCTTGTAGTTGATCAGGGTTCGGGGTCGAGGGTTGTCACTCGTAATACTGTACCTCCAGAGAAGAAACGAGATTTGATTGCATGGGCTAAGCATTGTATAGAGAGGGATGATCGAGCTAATATTTTTGCCACACTTTCAAAAATGGATAATTTTCCTGAGAACATTTTTTTTATTGAAGGTTTAGGGATACATTTATGTGTAATGTGGGGCAAATTAAATAATGCAGATCTCCCACAAGGGTTGAGGGATCTGAACATTTCAGCGTTTTCAAGAGACACTGTGGAGAAAGTACATGAGCATGTTGGGAGGATATTTGAGTATAGAAAGGAGTTGGAAAGGTTACAGAATGAGGATGACGACGAGGGTAGTATGTATGTACAGAAACAGTTCCTTCCTTGTTGTAAATCGATATCTGAGGAAGTACGAATTTGTACGAAAGACGCGATTAGATGGATTTCAGACATGTAGATAACTCCAATTGAGGTATATGACACATATAGTCAGTATACGCCAGAAATGCAGAAGAAAGTGATACAGGTAATGATAGAGCAATTGCAGGATGAATGTGTAAAGAGAAAGATTAGTTGTCCCACAGAGTTATTGAGTATTTATAAGAGGGCTTTTTCACTTGACAATTCTTCGACTGCTTTAGCACTTGACTTGGCTCTGTTGCTTAGTAAGCGTTCGGAGTTGCCTACTTCTCAGTTGCCTATGAGAGAGGTTCCTGCGACATTTGTCCCAAAGGTTGAGATTGCGGCCGATCCTGCAACGAATGCGGTTGCTGTGACCATTCCTGCACATTATATATCGCAGTTTGTTCACGTCCCGTTCTCGAGACAGTAGGTGAATACCATTAGACAATCTATTGCTGACATTAGGAAAAATCTGACAGGATTCTATAAAGAAATAGAGTCTGTCTTACAGTCCTTAGTATTCACCTTGAGTAATATTGATCTGTTATTTCCTGTACTCCTGCCCGTAGATTTGTGGAAACAGGTTAGGTAAGTCTGAGTGTGCTACCGAGTTCTTTAATCGGTTCGAACAGGTATTCTCGTATTTCAGTGGACAAGACTTAAGCACAGAGCCTGGGAAAAGATTATTTGTGGACAAATTTGTGCGTGGATTGCTGCCTGACATCCAGTCACTAATGATGTCTTCTGAGAGCACTTGGCAGGAGAAGTCCCAATCAGAAGTACTGCACATGGCTCAGTACTACGAGAATCGTGTCAATAATGAAAAGGAAAGAGTAGAGAAAAGAAAAGGTGATTTAAAGACTAAAGTACTATTACAGCAAATTTTTAGAGGCCCCAGAGGGGGTAGTTCATAGATTAAAGGTCAGTTTGTTCCACAAGGGAATGTGCCCTTGGGTGCTGTGAACATTACCCAGTGTGCCTATTGTTGGCAAGAGGGTCATTGGCGTGCACAATGCCCCGTCCTTCGACAAAGGTCGAATAACACATTCGGAAATATGGGTAGACGATCCAGAGGTCACCCAGGGGTAGGGGGGCTTGGTAGAGGTCAGTTTACACAAGATCCACAGCAACCTTTTTCAGAGGATAATCAGGTACCAAGTGTGGATACTAGAAACATATTTGATCATCCTTCTGCTGCTTACCTCTCTGAGGAGCTTCCTTTTGACGATATTCTGTTTGGTTAGGATTGCCCAAAGCAGGGTTTGGAACCTACGCCTATTCCCGTCAATCAGAAAGGTCCCTACATTGGAATGGTAGTGGGAAATAGGAAACATCTATTCTTGGTATATACTGGGGCACATAAGTGTTCCATTGATCATTCTCGGGTTCCAAACATTTCACTGTCAGGGCAAACCAATGTTTCTGTAGGGTTTTCTGGCACACCAGTTATTTGTCCAGTTTCTTCGCCGGTACCTATTTCTTTGGGTCCCTTTACGAACCACTGTCCATTCTTTTTGACTTCGAATTGTGGAGAGAATTTGCTGGGGTTGAATCTGTTGAAGGAATTAAATGCCGTAATTCATTGTTCTTCTGATGGAGTGCGTTTGACGATTTCACCACAGCAACTTTCTGTATCTCAATTCTTAACCAGACCTTTGCCACCAGAACTCAGAGATGTACCGGAGAGTTTGTGGGCAATTGACGATAATGATGTTGGCGTTTTACAGATTGAGCCTGTTAGAATAGTCTTGAAACATGGAATAAAACTGCAACGTATTCCACAATGTAAGATTTCAGTTGAGGGCGAGCATGCTTTGAAATGCATTGTTTCCGATTTTGTGCATCGAGGGGTGATTAAGGAGATTGCAGGTAGTTTGTGCAATAGTCCGATTTTACTCGTGTACAAGAAAGGCGATAATGCAATTCCATTTCGTTTCATAATTGATCTGCGTGCTATTAATAAGGTCGTCGCTCCGCAATTTCCAATTGTGCCTGATGTGACGACAATATTAACTATGATTCCGGCTTCAGCTATTTACTTCAGTGTTGTGGGTCTGAAGAATGCTTTCTTTAGTATTCCTATACACAAGAACAGTAGATACTTGTTCGCGTTCACCTTAGGGGGACGCTCGTTCTCCTTTACCCGTGCACCGCAAGGTTACATGGAAAGTCCTAGCATTTATAGTAGGGCTTTGAAAGAACAGCTTGATACCCTTGAATTGCCCTCTACTTGTACACTGCTTCAGTATGTTGATGACTTGCTTTTAGCTGCCGACTCTGAGAGTGCTTGTAAGGAGGGCACTGTGTTATTACTTATTCACCTGGCTAAACATGGTCAGAAAACTTTGCTTAAAAAGTTTCAATATTGTTGTCAGGAGGTCGCCTATTTAGGCTATCTCCTGTCAAAGGAGGGAAGAAGATTGACACCTGAACGAATAAAACACATTTCTGGCATGTCTGTCCCAAATACACAGAAGGAAGTTAGAGCCTTGATAGGTATGGCTTCTTACTGTAGGTTGTGGATCCCAAACTTCTCACTAGCGATTAAACCAATGTTGGCTTTGACGAAGAAGGGCATTTCTCCGCCATTGCCGTGGAGCACGGAACACCAGCAATCATTTGATCTGCTCAAGACTGCATTGTGCTCTGCACCAGTTTTGGGTACACCAAATTATGAAAAGGCCTTTGTGTTGTTTGTGCATGAATGTGATGGATGTGCTTTGGCTTTATTAACGCAGGAACATGGAGGGAAGAATAGGCCATGCGGTTACTTTTCTTCCGCCCTTGATCATGTAGCATGCGCTTTGCCAAGATGTTTGCGAGCTGTCGCTGCTGCTGCTGCGTCCGTAAAACAGAGTGAGAGAATGGTCCTAGGCCATGATTTAACCCTGATGGTGCCACACTCTGTAGATGTTCTACTGAACAGAACCCAAACGCAACACCTCACTTCTGCACGGTTGACGAGGTATGAATTGATCTTGTTTGCTCCTCACATACAAATCAAGAGGTGTTGTGTTCTTAATCCAGCTGAACTCTTACCTTTAACGCAAGGTACTGCTTGCTGTGACGAAGAGTCACATGACTGTCTGTATACTATCGAGCAAGAGACAAAGGGTAGAATTGATCTGAAAGACACTCCTTTGAACAATCCACAAGGAGAGCTGTTTTGTGACGGCTCCTGCTTCAAACTTCTGGATGGTACATCCACAGCTGATTATGCAATCACTACATTGAGCACGGTTGTGGAAACCAAGAGAATCACGCATAACTCCGCGCAGGCCGCAGAGATTATAGCAGTGACCCGAGCTTGTGAACTTTCCGAAGGGCTTACAGACAGTAAACATACATACCGATAGTCAGTATGCCTTTGGGGTGGTTCACAACTTTGGGAGACTTTGGTCAGAGAGAGGGTTCTTAACTTCACATGGTACCAAGATCCATCATGGCTCCCTAATAGTACAACTGCTCTCAGCACTTGCGCTCCCTACTCAGTTAGCTGTCGTGAAGTACGCAGCACATCGAAAGGTTATAGATGATATAGGAAAAGGGAATGCTTTTGCTGATCAGATAGCTAAACAGACCGCCACCAATCTCTTTACGGAGATGTATGTTTCAAGGGAGACTGTAAATGCCTATGCAATGGATGAGGGTGTCGGGTCCATAAGGGATATCCAAGCAGATGCCACACTAGAAGAATCCAAGAGGTGGGCAGAAGGCTTGGGGAAATTTGATGACGATGGGTGTTGGGCGGATGTGGTTGAAGGAAAATGGCTACTTCCTGACGCATATGTAATGATGATGGTCATCATGGCCCATGGCCCTACACATATATGTGCCCAGAAGGTTACAAAAATGCTAGAAAAAGTTTGGGCGAATGACAAAATTTCGAAAATAGCTTAGCGCTATGTCCAAGATTGTATAATCTGTTTACAGCACAATGTGGGAAAGGGAACATCAACTCCAAGGGTAAGTTTTGGGCCACCTTCTGTCCCCTTTGAGGTCATCCACTTTGATTTTATTGAAATGGAACGTTGCAATAATTTTAAGTATGTGTTAGTTGTCATCTGTGCTTTCAGCAAATGGGTCGAGACTTTCCCTGTTAAAGACGCTACAGCCATGACTACTGCAAAAACCATGTTAAAAGAATATTTTCCCAGGTTCGGGCTACCAAGAGTCATCTGGTCAGATAATGGTCGACATTTTGTCGCTGCTGTAATTCTGCAGATATGTACGGCATTACAAATCGACAAACGGTTCCATTCGGCCAGACACGCTCAGAACGCCGCACTAGTAGAAAGACACAATGGTATCATCAAGAACAAGCTTGCTAAGATGTGTGCCGGCACCAAACTAAAATGGCAGGACGCCTTACCGATCGTGTTACTAGCCATGCGTACAACCCCTCAAACTAAGACTGGGCTCTCTCCATTTGAGGTGGTAATGGGGAGACCTGCCAATATCTGGAACCTTCTGAAATGTCGATCTTTAAAAATGTCGAAATGTACTTCTTTCAGATAACTGTAGCCAGTTGACTAAACATTTGTATTTGATTTATCACCAGGTGAGAGAGGCTTTACCTGTGTGATGCGAGCACCTGCCCCACAGCATTCGGCCCGGGGATTGGGTGCTCACCAAGGCATTTGAGCGTTCTTCTTGCCTTGCACCTCGTTGGCGGGGCCCATTCCAGGTCCTGCTGGTCACACAGACGGCTGTGAGTGTCGCAGGCAGGAAACATTGGATCCACGCGACGCACCTCAAGAAACTTCCTCACCGAGTGCCACACGATACAGAAGAAACAGAACCCCTTGCGAACGCTGCAATCAACGATCCCGAAGCAGTAAATAGCATTGAGAGTGCATCGGAGAATCTCTCTGAGCCTGTGAGGCTTGAGGAACCTGCCATTTCGTCTCCACACTCTCCAAAAGTTTTGCTTCCGGAAACTGTTGTTCCGGATTTTGAATCTTCATTTGCTCTTGATACACCGCTTAAAACGGGAAGTGGCGACACATTGTTCTCGGATCAATCAGTACCGGGAACAGCAAGGTACAATTTACGTCTAAGGAAATAGACTTACAGCACGGTTCGGCTGTGCATTCGAAGAAGAAAGGAAATTCATCAAGGGCTTGCTTTTTGCCCAAGTAATTGTTTGAGAAAAGGGGATTCTGTTGGCTAGGGTTGTGGAAGGACTAAGAAGTCGCATGGCCGGGAGGTCGCCAGCTAATAACACTGGGGTTTCTCATTTTAAGACTGCAATGCCTGCAACTGCTACCGCTCGTACTGGACTGATAAATGATTGTGTGACCGGTCGGGAAAATTGACAAATCCCTTGGGCCCCGAAAACATATTGCTGTCTTTTTATAATGTTGATTGGTTTTATAATAGTAACTGTGCTAAGTCTCTGGTACCTGGAAGAAGTGCATCCATTCGAAACCTTGTTACCAATTGAAAATGTACCCACTGTCCCTACTCCTTTTGTGTATTTGCATACTCTGTCTCCTAGAGACTTCCAGCATAGACAAAGATATCATAACATACATTGTTACTTATCATGAATGCTACACATGCCATTTTTAATAGGTCCAACTGTTGGGTCTGCTCGCATTTACCGCAACATGGGGATAAGGGGCTAGGTTGGTATATTCTTCCTTTACCTTTGACAACTGCTTGTTATGCTTCTCTTAGAGCACTGTTCTTTGGCCGATGGAACGACAGCATCTCGAGGAACTTTGATGGTACTAATTTGAATAGTTTTGAGAAACGTGTTCTGACTCCCCTGGGATGCTTGCTTTTCGCAAATAGGAGCAAGCTTAACATTGCTTCTATTAGGCCCTCTGATAGACTGTCTCGTCCCTTTCAATCTTTGATTTCCTTCAAGATGGCTCCGATAGGCAATAAGGATGCCATGCCTCCTTTGTACACTGTTAACCATAGCCCCGATTCATTTTCTTTCTGCATACAGAGGAATGGTACTCAGTCAATGGGAAATTTTAAAGGTTGCACCACGTTGCGAATTTGACTGGGGAAGACAGACCTTTGTATGTAGGCGAACCTGTCTACTTTGTTTGCGGTAATGTAGCATTTCCATGGTTACCCAAGGATTGGCAGGGAACTTGTTATTTAGGGATCCTGTTACCTGGGGTGTTCATAGCTACTACTGTAGAGGTTTCTAAGGCTCGTCCACGGCGGGACGAGAATGGTGACACTCCAGCACACATCTTGGGAGATGTAGCAAAATCATTCGTGCCATTTAGGGGGCAGATAGCGAATTCCAAGGACATCAGAAGACTAGCGAGAGTACTGGAGAGAACCATCAACCAGACCACGGACATACTCTATAATATGACATTAGAACAGAAGGCAATAAGATTAGTAGCACTTCAGAACCGGATGGCATTAGATGTCATTCTGGCTGAACGTGGTGGAGTGTGTAAATTGGTGGGGTCCGCTTGCTGTGTTTTCGTGCCAGATTCCTCCCCAACTATCTTCAAGGCAATACAGAATCTGAACGTCCTTAGTTCAGAAGTGCATGTTCCCGAGGGAAACTGGGATCTTAGTGCTTGGTTCTGGGACTTCTTGCGATCTTGGGGTTGGAAGGTGTTGTCGGTCTTACTGATCATTTTGGGAATTCTGTTGTTTCTTTGCTGTTGTATCCAGTGTTTGCCTAGTATATGTCCGATGCTAGGGGGATGTTGCGCACAGGCGATAGGTACAATAGGACATAAGGTACATGCCCCAGATAAAAGCTCCAAAGAATATGTGTTAAAGGAAATCTTAGCAACTGATCTAATGGCAATAGATATTTCCGGAAAAAGAGAGAAACCCAGACTGACTACCCCTCTCTCTTTGGTCTGTCAAAGAACACAGGGGAGTGATGCACTAAACCTGCTTAATAATAGAGCAGAAAAATACACCTGTTGGGCGATACATTATTTAAGACTGGATTCGTTTTTACAAAAAATAGAAAAATCTTTTTAATATTTTCATTGTTTAAAAATTATTAAAAAACAAACAATTACAAATTACTACATGCATTCATAAACAGTTGCATATCAATCATTAGATTTGTGAGAGTCCGGGGTGCTACAATTAACATGTATTAGAAGCATAATTGTCAATTTCACTATGCAAGACACCAGAAAAAACACAATTAAGTTTTCCTATAGTCGACATATGTTTCGGCCTCTATGTAGTACCAGCGTGGTGAAAGCTGGTCAATCAAATAGTTATACGGCCATCTTCAGGACGGTCTTGCTTACTGAGAAACTTTGTTTCTTGCCCCTTGAGCATGTGGAATATCACGTCTAAAAACACGAATATACAAATATACAAAACAAAAGTATACAGTTAGAGCCAGTCTACCTCAACCAGATTAATCACAGGGTGATTGCCAGCTATACTAATATACTGCGCCTAAAGTAGTGCACCCACCTGTGGTCGACAATGATGATTGAAGACCATGGAGTAGGAGCTTCTGGAACAATTATTTAGATACCAGGAGCCGGAACCCTATTTACAGGGAACACAGGAGAGACACTAAGTCATCTGAAACACCATTAAGATGTTAAAAAGAAAGAATGTAGGTCAAAGCCATTAGACACTTACAAAATCACCTCTGTATGGGTGGCCTCGGCGAAGAGAATTATTTAAGAAGTGGACTTGGGTTGCTATATGTGTTCAGGCTTTTTTCTGCAGTGTTCATCTGTGGAGATGCCTAAAAAATAGGGCAGAGCAAATGTGTAAAGTAGTAGTTGAATTCATTATCTCATTTGAGTATTACTTGTCTCAAGATTACAACTGTAATTGTAGCGAAACTCAATTTTCAAATCAAAGCCTATTCTAGCCTCCGTGCAGCACCATGCACGCCGCGATTTTCAAGTGGAGACATTTTCTAAATTCCGATTAGCGTCATGCACTTGGAGTTAGAGAATCACCGTGTGCGCTTGCTCTATTGCGACTCATATGGCTCTAGTGTTCTATGTATACTGGTATGTGTCTACAAATTTCTATTAAGCAGGAGAAAATTGGACTTACCCAACAACTTGTGTCTGTTGAAAAAGGAGATGTATTCAGCATTGGAGCTACTCGCTTCGCGCTGTAAATGTTCCAAACGCAGGGGGGAGGAACATGAGCGTTATTTATATGTCAGGTGATTTTCGGGAAGCGGAGCCGTGAGCAACACGTGACCGCACGTCAACCAGGTGTATGGTGGAAAGGAGGCCGTCCGTTTAAGGGTTGATAGAACCCATGTGTTTCTAATCCTAGGTCGTCCGTATGAGGGACGTAAAAGCCATGTGTTTCTGATCCCAGGGTGTTGTCGATCTATGCTGTGATCGTTAGACACGGACAGCGCAATCGACTTTAGTCAATCATGTGTGTTGGCTAGTCATTCCCGGGCTTACAACAACGTTACCAAGTTTGTTAAGAACCATTTTACTTTGTTACATGAAACCACAAATAGTGCTGTTGCATCAATCTTATCGGACATAGTGAAAAAAAGGATGACATTCACTTATGTTGTCCTGGTTCTAGACATTATTAATGGAACTTAATTAGCCTATGAACGGTCTCTGTAAGTTGAACACGGAGACTCGAGTAGGCTTATGCATGATAGTGTCTAGGTGAAGCACGAATTTATTGACAGCGACTGGAGTATATGATTATAGGAATGAGCTCCATTCTACGGCTATATTTAGCCCGTATTTCACTGTCTGCAGATTATATATCCATTTTTGCTCGCATCTTGTTAATATTTGGTCTCGGTCCCCTTTTCTGGGGGATGGTTTAATGACTTGAATGACGCACCATACTAAGTCGGTGCACTTATGTTTCTTTTGCGAAAAATGAGCTACCAAAGGTCTATTTTCAACTTGGTTACGAATGCAAGATTTATGCTCGCAAATTCGTTGGCGTACAGGTCTACTGGTTTTACCAATGTAGACTAAGTTACATGGACATTTGATTGCATATACTACCCATGGAGTAAGACAGTTGGTAAAGTCTTTGAGACGGATGACCGTATCTCTCAAGGTGATTTCTTTCATTGTTGTTGTTTGTGCACAGACAGAACAGTGTCCACATCGATGGTGACCCACTACAGGAGGGAGCCCCCAGAGGGGTGGCTGTGGATTCTTAGCCTGTGTCTTTTGCTGGTAAGTATGTACTAGATTGTCTTTGATGTTTTGCTGACGTTTAAAAGCAAATCTAGGGATTGATGGACTAAAATCTTCAGTGTATAGCATTTTCCAATTTTTACGGATAATTTTCCTTAGATTATTACTGATTGGACTATATGTGCTTACACATGTTATTTTGTCATCATCTTGATGATGCTGAGTTGGTTCTATAAGGAGGGCCCGATTCATGTGTATCACTCGTTTATATGCCCTATGTATTGTTGTTTTAGGGTAGCCTCTCTCTTTTAATCGATTTTTCAAAATAGTGCCATGCTGTTTATACATTTCGACATTTGTACAGTTTCTCCGAATACGGAGAAATTGACCATATGGAAGGCCTTCCTTAAGGCTTAGAGGATGGAAACTCGCGTAATTCAAAAGTGTGTTTCTGTCCGTGGGTTTTCTGTAAAGTACAGTTTCTACGTCACCACTTCCAGTTTTCTGTATTTCTAAATCTAGAAAAGGGAATCTATTTTGGTCCGTGTGCATCGTGAATTGAATGTGAGGGTTTTGGAGATTCAACCAACTGTGGAAATCCGTTAATTGAACAAAAGTACCACTCCATATTAGGAAGATATCGTCTATATACCGTAACCACTTTTTGATGAAAATAGCAAAGGGATTCAAAGGACTATATATGAATTCTTGTTCTATATCATCCATATAGAGATTTGCTAAGTCTGGTGCAAAAGTTGCCCCCATACTTGTCCCTTTTAGCTGATTGTAGAACCGATCTTTATATAGGAAGAAGTTTTCAGTCAAGGCTAGCCTAATACATTCTTCAATAAAAGCTGTTGGTACTCGGTGTAATGTAGTGGTAAGGCTGTCTAAATATTTGGCCATCACTCTAAGGCAATCACCCTGGGGAATGCTGGTGTACAAACTAACCACATCAAGGGTGACCAAAATATCTAAAGGATTCAAGCAAACATTTTCCAATTTTTTTATCATGCTCGTCGTGTCTTTTACATATGATAACATTTGGGGTACAAAGGGTCTCAAGATTAATAGATATTTCCGACAGTGATTCAGGGTGCATGGATGATGATACATGGAGCTGTTTGCAAGTGGATCAGAAGTAGATTAGCACTTGGCACAGGCCAAAAGGAGGGTTTGTCAAACGGGAAATTATATCGTGCCACCTATTGTGATGAATATATGTATATTGGCCTACGCCAAGCTGCTTGTAAGCCACTTGCGAAGAAAATCCGTGTTGCAAGTTCTCGACCTTAGAATCAATGTAAGCTGCCATTTTAGGTCAAACTGCCATTTTAGGTTTTCTCTGCAAAGTCACAGTGTCATTCCGAAAGTGTAACATGGCCGTCTTGACCTATATGTATAAACTAATGTGTAACTTGCCTGCAGGCCACTTGTTAGGGTCATGAACTGAGACCTTGTCCTTCGTTGACCTGTGTGTAAAGGATTACTCGTGTCAATGAAGCTAATCCGCGAGCATATGTTACGAACAATGTATTCAAATACTGAACTGAGACATTTGTTTAAACTACATTGTATAGATGTTTGAGAAAGTCTATATAAGAAATCCTAAAGTACACTGCAGCCATTGAGGCTTGTTGGTGAATACATTAAAAGTAAACCCTAAACGTATAGATGTGTGAACTCGGCACGAACCCTAGATTCGTAATGTATTAACGAATATTAACCCACAGTGGGGTTGGACAACATGTTTTCAAAGGTATAAAAGGTGCGACTATTCTAATGTGCTCTCCCACTCACTGAGCACACCGAATCATGCTGGAGTTCACTGTGTGGTACTGAGGGCCGATAGCTATCTGTTGTTTTTGTCCTTTGAAACTGTTCAGTATCAAATAAAGATCTTTCTATGTTCCTTTGTAACCCGTGTTCGGTGTATTTCCTTTTAGGGTACTCAGCCTCGATATTTTCTCTTTGTTTTTCACAGTTGGCGCCCGAATAGGGACCCTCAAGATTGATGCCGGATTGTCGAAGGTTGATACACGCTATTGGACTGGGATCGGACGGTGTGACAAAATAAGGGGCCATTCTGAAAGAGACGCGACACCTCAGCAGCGGTGCACGACCCGATCCCTGGATGATTAGCGTGTGGTCCGAGACGGCCTCTTGACAAGGGTCCAATTATCGAAGCGGCAGATTTGCCGAAATCACCAAACACGAGGTAAGATTAGTTAGGTAAGAATTTTGAAATCCGATCGGACCTCCTTAGGATTGACCAGGTGAGTCATGACCCGATTCTTGAGTATCCTGATAATTTGATTTGGCGTATTGTATCTGCAAATACAATTATTGACCAGGTAACACCAATATTTTGATATGCCTGGGAAATTGTCTACCTGCTTCAGGGCGTTTATCCGCAGGAGGGGTCGCCGGCTTGTACTATGTACTGTAAGCATGGCATTGGAAGTATAGTGTTTAATGATATTTGGCACAGACAAACCAGACGTGCCTCCGAACTTCAGTGGCCAATCAATGGTAGTTTTGAAATCCCTCGTATTTAGAGTCAATTCTATTAAAGAAAAAGGCTAGACCTGCAGCATTTGATGTTTTGCAGAATTGGAAAAAAGAAGCGTTACAACAACTTAAGAGTAGAGAAAAACATGCGCACCGTCATAAAATGAACGCCGAAAAAGCGTTGTTGTATGACCAAGATAAACAGTCTGAGTCAGCTAGGAATATGGATAGGGCTTTCTCACTTGGCATTCAGAAAATCTATCCTTCTAAAGACTTCCATGTTTCTGTTGAACTTATTAATAAATTGCTAAATGAACGAAGGCCTGGTGCCTCTGCGCCAAGTCCGTATGTTCCTCTTCCTGCCACTTTGCCTCTCCCTGCTGTTATTCCTGCAATTCCTGCTGTTGTTCCCATTGTTCCTGCTCCTCCTAATGTTCCCCTTCCTCCAGTTGTTGTTCCTCCACCTATTCCTCCACCTCTTCCTATTGCACCAGTAACAGTACCTCCATTGAATTTGCCGGCTCCCCCTCTTCCAAGTGGTCTTGCACCGCTTGTAGTTGATCAGGGTTCGGGGTCGAGGGTTGTCACTCGTAATACTGTACCTCCAGAGAAGAAACAAGATTTGATTGCATGGGCTAAGCATTGTATAGAGAGGGATGATCGAGCTAATATTTTTGCCACACTTTCAAAAATGGATAATTTTCCTGAGAACATTTTTTTTATTGAAGGTTTAGGGATTCATTTATGTGTAATGTGGGGCAAATTAAATAATGCAGATCTCCCACAAGGGTTGAGGGATCTGAACTCTTCAGCGTTTTCAAGAGACACTGTGGAGAAAGTACATGAGCATGTTGAGAGGATATTTGAGTATGGAAAGGAGTTGGAAAGCTTACAGAATGAGGATGACGACGAGGGTAGTATGTATGTACAGAAACAGTTCCTTCCTTGTCGTAACTCGATATCTGAGGAAGTACGAATTTGTACGAAAGACGCGATTAGATGGATTCCAGAAATGTAGATAACTCCAGTTGAGGTATATGACACATATAGTCAGTATACGCCAGAAATGCAGAAGAAAGTGATACAGGTAATGATAGAGTAATTGCAGGATGAATGTGTAAAGAGAAAGATTAGTTGTCCCACAGAGTTATTGAGTATTTATAAGAGGGCTTTTTCACTTGACACTTCTTCGACTGCTTTAGCGCTTGACTTGGCTCTGTTGCTTAGTAAGCGTTCGGAGTTGCCTACTTCTCAGTTGCCTATGAGAGAGGTTCCTGCGACATTTGTCCCGAAGGTTGAGATTGCGGCCGATCCTGCAATGAATGCGGTTGCTGTGACCATTCCTGCACATTATATATCGCAGTTTGTTCACGTTCCGTTCTCGAGAAAGTAGGTGAATACCATTAGACAATCTATTGCTGACATTAGGAAAAATCTGACAGGATTCTATAAAGAAATAGAGTCTGTCTTACAGTCCTCAGTATTCACCTTGAGTAATATTGATCTGTTATTTCCTGTACTCCTGCCCGTATATTTGTGGAAACAGGTTAGGTAAGTCTGAGGGTGCTACCGAGTTCTTTAATCGGTTCGAACAGGTATTCTCGTATTTCAGTAGACAAGACTTAAGCACAGAGCCTGGGAAAAGATTATTTGTGGACAAATTTGTGCGTGGATTGCTGCCTGACATCCAGCCGCAAATGATGTCTTCTGAGAGCACTTGGCAGGAGAAGTCCCAATCAGAAGTACTGCACATGGCTCAGTACTACGAGAATCGTGTCAATAATGAAAAGGAAAGAGTAGAGAAAAGAAAAGGTGATTTAAAGACTAACGTACTATTACAGCAAATTTTTAGAGGCCCCAGAGGGGGTAGTTTGCAGATTAAAGGTCAGTTTGTTCCACAAGGGAATGTGCCCTTGGGTGCTGTGAACATTACCCAGTGTGCCTATTGTTGGCAAGAGGGTCATTGGCGTGCACAATGCCCCGTCCTTCGACAAAGGTCGAATAACACATTCGGAAATATGGGTAGACGATCCAGAGGTCACCCAGGGGTAGGGGGGCTTGGTAGAGGTCAGTTTACACAAGATCCACAGCAACCTTTTTTTAGAGGATAATCAGGTACCAAATGTGGATACTATAAACATATTTGATCATCCTTCTGCTGCTTACCTCTCTGAGGAGCTTCCTTTTGACGATATTCTGTTTCGTTAGGATTGCCCGAAGCAGGGTTTGGAACCTACGCCTATTCCCGTCAATCAGAAAGGTCCCTACATTGAAATGGTAGTGGGAAATAGGAAACATCTATTCTTGGTATATACTGGGGCACATAAGTGTTCCATTGATCATTCTCGGGTTCCAAACATTCCACTGTCAGGGCAAACCAATGTTTCTGTAGGGTTTTCTGGCCCACCAGCTGTTTGTCCAGTTTCTTCGCCGGTACCTATTTCTTTGGGTCCCTTTATGAACCACTGTCCATTCTTTTTGACTTCGAATTGTGGAGAGAATTTGCTGGGGTTGAATCTGTTGAAGGAATTAAATGCGGTAATTCATTGTTCTTCTGATGGAGTGCGTTTGACGATTTCACCACAGCAACTTTCTGTATCTCAATTCTTAACCAGACCTTTGCCACCAGAACTCAGAGATGTACCGGAGAGTTTGTGGGCAATTGACGATAATGATGTTGGCGTTTTACAGATTGAGCCTGTTAGAATAGTCTTGAAACATGGAATAAAACTGCCACGTATTCCACAATATAAAATTTCAGTTGAGGGCGAGCATGCTTTGAAATGCATTGTTTCCGATTTTGTGCATCGAGGGGTGATTGAGGAGATTGCAGGTAGTTTGTGCAATAGTCCGATTTTACCCGTGTACAAGAAAGGCGATAATGCAATTCCATTTCGTTTCATAATTGATCTGCGTGCCATTAATAAGGTCGTCGCCCCGCAATTTCCAATTGTGCCTGATGTGACGACAATATTAACTATGATTCCGGCTTCAGCTATTTACTTCAGTGTTGTAGATCTGAAGAATGCTTTCTTTAGTATTCCTATACCCAAGGACAGTAGATACTTGTTCGCGTTCAGCTTAGGGGGACGCTCGTTCTCCTTTACCCGTGCACCGCAAGGTTACATGGAAAGTCCTAGCATTTATAGTAGGGCTTTGAAAGAACAGCTTGATACCCTTGAATTGCCCTCTACTTGTACACTGCTTCAGTATGTTGATGACTTGCTTTTAGCTGCCGACTCTGAGAGTGCTTGTAAGGAGGGCACTGTGTTATTATTTATTCACCTGGCTAAACATGGTCAGAAAACTTCGCTTAAAAAGTTTCAATATTGTTGTCAGGAGGTCGCCTATTTAGGCTATCTCCTGTCAAAGGAGGGAAGAAGATTGACACCTGAACGAATAAAACACATTTCTGGCATGTCTGTCCCAAATACACAGAAGGAAGTTAGAGCCTTGATAGGTATGGCTTCTTACTGTAGGTTGTGGATCCCAAACTTCTCACTAGCGATTAAACCGATGTTGGCTTTGACGAAGAAGGGCATTTCTCCGCTATTGCCATGGAGCACGGAACACCAGCAATCATTTGATCTGCTCAAGACTGCATTGTGCTCGGCACCAGTTTTGGGCACACCAAATTATGAAAAGGCCTTTGTGTTGTTTGTGCATGAATGTGAAGGATGTGCTTTGGCTTTATTAATGCAGGAACATGGAGGGAAGAATAGGCCATGCGGTTACTTTTCTTCCGCCCTTGATCATGTAGCATTCGCTTTGCCAAGATGTTTGTGAGCTGTCGCTGCTGCTGCTGCGTCCGTAAAACAGAGTGAGAGAATGGTCCTAGGCCATGATTTAACCCTGATGGTGCCACACTCTGTAGATGTTCTACTGAACAGAACCCAAATGCAACACCTCACTTCTGCACGGTTGACGAGGTATGAATTGATCTTGTTTGCTCCTCACATACAAATCAAGAGGTGTTGTGTTCTTAATCCAGCTGAACTCTTACCTTTCCCGCAAGGTACTGCTTGCAGTGACGAAGAGTCACATGACTGTATACTATCGAGCAAGAGACAAAGGGTAGAATTGATCTGAAAGACACTCCTTTGAACAATCCACAAGGAGAGCTGTTTTGTGACGGCTCCTGCTTCAAACTTCCGGATGGTGCATCCACAGCTGATTATGCAATCACTACATTGAGCACGGTTGTGGAAACCAAGAGAATCACGCATAACTCCGCGCAGGCCGCAGAGATTATAGCATTGACCCGAGCTTGTGAACTTTCCAAAGGGCTTACAGACAGTAAACATACATACCGATAGTCAGTGTGCCTTTGGGGTGGTTCACAACTTTGGGAGACTTTGGCCAGAGAGAGGGTTCTTAACTTCACATGGTACCAAGATCCATCATGGCTCCCTAATAGTACAACTGCTCTCAGCGTTTGCGCTCCCTACTCAGTAAGCTGTCGTGAAGTACGCAGCACATCGAAAGGTTATAGATGATATAGGAAAAGGGAATGCTTTCGCTGATCAGATAGCTAAACAGACCGCCACCAATCTCTTTACGGAGATGTATGTTTCAAGGGAGACTGTAAATGCCTATGCAATGGATGAGGGTGTCGGGTCCGTAACGGATATCCAAGCCGATGCCACACTAGAAGAATCCAAGAGGTGGGCAGAAGGCTTGGGGAAATTTGATGACGATGGGTGTTGGGTGGATGTGGTTGAAGGAAAATGGCTACTTCCTGACGCATATGTAATGATGATGGACGTCATGGCCCATGGCCCTACACATATATGTGCCCAGAAGGTTACAAAAATGCTAGAAAAAGTTTGGGCGAATGACAACATTTCGAAAATAGCTTAGCGCTATGTCCAAGACTGTATAATCTGTTTACAGCACAATTTGGGAAAGGGAACATCAACTCCAAGGGTAAGTTTTGGGCCACCTTCTGTCCCCTTTGAGGTCATCCACTTTGATTTTATTGAAATGGAACGTTGCAATAATTTTAAGTATGTGTTAGTTGTCATCTGTGCTTTCAGCAAATGGGTCGAGACTTTCCCTGTTAAGGACGCTACAGCCATGACTACTGCAAACACCATGTTAAAAGAATATTTTCCCAGGTTCGGGCTACCAAGAGTCATCTGGTCAGATAATGGTGTACATTTTGTCGCTGCTGTAATTCTGCAGATATGTACGGCATTACAAATCGACAAACGGTTCCATTCGGCCAGACACGCTCAGAGCGCCGCACTAGTAGAAAGACACAATGGTATCATCAAGAACAAGCTTGCTAAGATGTGTGCCGGCACCAAACTAAAATGGCCGGACGCCTTACCGATCGTGTTACTAGCCATGCGTACAACCCCTCAAACTAAGACTGGGCTCTCTCCATTTGAGGTGGTAATGGGGAGACCTGCCAATATCTGGAACCTTCCGAAATGTCGATCTTTAAAAAATGTCGAAATGTGCTTCTTTCAGATTACTGTAGCCAGTTGACTAAAAATTTGTATTTGATTTATCACCAGGTGAGAGAGGCTTTACCTGTGTGATGCGAGCACCCGCCCCACAGCATTCGGCCCGGGGATTGGGTGCTCACCAAGGCATTTGAGCGTTCTTCTTGCCTTGCACCTCGTTGTCGGGGCCCATTCCAGGTCCTGCTGGTCACACAGACGGCGGTGCGTGTCGCAGGCAGGAAACATTGGATCCACACGACGCATCTCAAGAAACTTCCTCACCCAGTGCCACACGATACAGAAGAAACAGAACCCCTCGCGAACGCTGCAATCAACGATCCCGAAGCAGTAAATAGCATTGAGAGTGCATCGGAGAATCTCTCTGAGCCTGTGAGGCTTGAGGAACCTGCCATTTCGTCTCCACACTCTCCAAAAGTTTTGCTTCCGGAAACTGTCGTTCCGGATTTTGAATCTTCATTTGCTCTTGATACGCTGCTTAAAACGGGAAGTGGCGACACATTGTTCTCGGATCAATCAGTACCGGGAACAGCAAGGTACAATTTACGTCTAAGGAAATAGACTTACAGCACGGTTCGGCTGTGCATTCGAAAAAGAAAGGAAATTCATCAAGGTCTTGCTTTTTGCCCAAGTAATTGTTTGAGAAAAGGGGATTCTGTTGGCTAGGGTTGTGGAAGGACTAAGAAGTTGCATGGCCGGGAGGTCGCCAGCTAATAACACTGGGGTTTCTCATTTGAAGACTGCAATGCCTGCAACCGCTACCGCTCGTACTGGACTGATAAATGATCGTGTGACCGGCCGGGAAAATTGACAAATCCCTTGGGCCCCGAAAACGTATTGCTGTCTTTTTATAATGTCGATTGGTTTTATAATAGTAACTGTGCTAAGTCTCTGGTACCTGGAAGAAGTGCATCCATTCGAAACCTTGTTACCAATTGAAAATGTACCCACTGTCCCTACTCCTTTTGTGTATTTGCATACTCTGTCTCCTAGAGACTCCCAGCATAGACAAAGATATCATAACAATACATTGTTACTTATCATGAATGCTACACATGCCATTTTTAATAGGTCCAACTGTTGGGTCTGCTAGCATTTACCGCAACATGGGGATAAGGGGCTAGGTTGGTATATTCTTCCTTTACCTTTGACAACTGCTTGTTATGCTTCTCTTTGAGCACTGTTCTTTGGCCGATGGAACGACAGCATCTCGAGGAACTTTGATGGTACTAATTTGAATAGTTTTGAGAAACGTGTTCTGACTCCCCTGGGATGCTCGCTTTTCGCAAATAGGAGCAAGCTTAACATTGCTTCTATCTCGTCCCTTTCAATCTTTGATTTCCTTCAAGATGGCTCCGATAGGCAATAAGGATGCCATGCCTCCTTCGTACACTGTTAACCATAGCCCCGATTCACTTTCTTTATGCATACAGAGGAATGGTACTTAGTCAATGGGAAATTTTAAAGGTTGCACCACGTTGCGAATTTGACTGGGGAAGACAGACCTTTGTATGTAGGCGAACCTGTCTACTTTGTTTGCGGTAATGTAGCATTTCCATGGTTACCCAAGGATTGGCAAGGAACTTGTCATTTAGGGATCCTGTTACCTGGGGTGTTCATAGCTACTACTGTAGAGGTTTCTAAGGCTCGTCCACGGCGGGACGAGAATGGTGACACTCCAGCACACATCTTGGGAGATGTAGCAAAATGATTCGTGCCATTTTGGGGGCAGATAGCGAATTCCAAGGACATCAGAAGACTAGCGAGAGTACTGGAGAGAACCATCAACCAGACCATGGACATACTCTATAATATGACATTAGAACAGAAGGCAATAAGATTAGTAGCACTTCAGAACCGAATGGCATTAGATGTCATCCTGGCTGAACGTGGTGGAGTGTGTAAATTGGTGGGGTCCGCTTGCTGTGTTTTCGTGCCAGATTCCTCCCCAACTATCTTCAAGGCAATACAGAATCTGAACGTCCTTAGTTCAGAAGTGCATGTTCCCGAGGGAAACTGGGATCTTAGTGCTTGGTTCTGGGACTTCTTGCGATCTTGGGGTTGGAAGGTGTTGTCGGTCTTACTGATCATTTTGGGAATTCTGTTGTTTCTTTGCTGTTGTATCCAGTGTTTGCCTAGTATATGTCCGATGCTAGGGGGATGTTGCGCACAGGCGATAGGTACAATAGGACATAAGGTACATGCCCCAGATAAAAGCTCCAAAGAATATGTGTTAAAGGAAATCTTAGCAACTGATCTAATGGCAATAGATATTTCCGACAGTGATTCAGGGTGCATGGATGATGATACATGGAGCTGTTTGCAAGTGGATCAGAAGTAGATTAGCACTTGGCACAGGCCAAAAGGAGGGTTTGTCAAACGGGAAATTATATCGTGCCCCCTATTGTGATGAATATATGTATATTGGCCTACGCCAAGCTGCTTGTAAGCCACTTGCGAAGAAAATCCGTGTTGCAAGTTCTCGACCTTAGAATCAATGTAAGCTGCCATTTTAGGTCAAACTGCCATTTTAGGTTTTCTCTGCAAAGTCACTCTGTGAGCTAAAATGGTGGACAATGTCATTCCGAAAGTGTAACATGGCCGTCTTGACCTCTATGTATAAACTAATGTGTAACTTGCCTGCAGGCCACTTGTTAGGGTCATGAACTGAGACCTTGTCCTTCGTTGACCTGTGTGTGAAGGATTACTCATGTCAATGAAGCTAATCCGCGAGCATATGTTACGAACAATGTATTCAAATACTGAACTGAGACATTTGTTTAAACTACATTATATAGATGTTTGAGAAGGTCTATATAAGAAATCCTAAAGTACACTGTAGCCATTGAGGCTTGTTGGTGAATACATTAAAAGTAAACCCTAAACGTATAGATGTGTGAACTCAGCACGAACCCTAGATCCGTAATGTATTAACGAATATTAACCCACAGTGGGGTTGGACAACATGTTTTCAAAGGTATAAAAGGTGCGACTATTCTAATGTGCTCTCCCACTCACTGAGCACACCGAATCACGCTGGAGTTCGCTGTGTTATACTGAGGGCCGATAGCTATCTGTTGTTTTTGTCCTTTGAAACTGTTCAGTATAAAATAAAAATCTTTGTATGTTCCTTTGTAACCTGTGTTCGGTGTATTTCCTTTTGGGGTACTCAGCCTCAATATTTTCTCTTTGTTTTCACAGTAGTACTTGGGTAATATCATAGTCCACAGGTTCTGTGATGGATCTAAGTAGGTGAATTGCCTCTATTTCTTTGATACTCAAATCACTCGGATGGGTTTTTAACTGTTGTTGGTACATCCCTGGCGCTTTAGTGGCAAAGACCTTTTTGAGTTTCAATTTACGTACAAATTTAAATAGATCTATGTGTAAATCCGTCTCATTATGGTTCGCTGAAGGGGCGAATGAAAGTCCTTTGTTCAGTAGTTTGTTTTCGTCCAACAATATTGTTCTACTGGGTAGATTGAGAATAAGAGTTGGCCCTATTTCACTCTGTTTATTTCTTTTGAGCTTTCTCTGGTAAGTCTTTTGTTTGTATTTTCTTGTGATCCTTGATTTGCCCCCTCCTTCCTCTCCTCCTGGTGTATTGGTTGTTGATCCTGTGTTCACAGGTAACTGAAAACGGACCTGTTTGCGTGTGAGGTTTCTATTACCTTTTTTATACCTTTTCATTTGATTCATGAAACCAGAGGTTGATCTCCCACTTATATTGTCTTTTGCGCCCGTAGTATCTGTGGTTGATGTTTTGCCTTCTGTCCACATCCGAGCTCGCGGATGATGTGTTGGGTGTACTAGTCTTTGATCTGAATTTAGTGGTTGTGTTGTACTTTGCTTGGAAGGTGAATACCCTATCCTCTTTATAGTCCCTCTCATCTCTGTAGTGTTTCCTAAATTTTCTTAGTTTTACTTCATCTTGGTAATTTTTTAGGATGTCATGCGTAATATTATAATTTTTCTCATTGTCCAAATCATTATTGAAGTTCGGGAAGATCAAAATGCGTGCCTTCTGGGGATCAATTCGTTTTTAAGGTAGTTTTCCAGGGATACTATTTCCCAGTATTTATCAATTTCTTTTTTTGGTCTATATTGGCAGCACGATCAGAGAGCTCAGGATCAGAGTAAGAGAACACTTAGCAAAAATCGGGATTCAAGACCCAAGACTACCACTTGCATGCCATTGCCAAGAGAAACACCAAATGGACAATAAGGCAGATATCAAGTTCATTGGCCTCCAGAGAGTGACACTAGGAAAACGAGGAGGTGACAAGGAAAATAATTTGTAAACTAAACTCAACTCAACAGTACTTGGCCTGAACACGGACAATAAAAAAGGTGTCTTTTCTTTAGGAATTCAACAAGCGTTTATTTAGTTACAGTGTGGTATCAGAAATATGATTTCAACGGATTATATATAGATTTGGATATTTATCATATCATCTGCGTATTATGTTGTTGTTATGAATGTACCATTCTGAATAAGGGATTGTGATTTGCCCTTTACATAATTAAGCTGTTTATGTCACCAGGTCACAGACTATGGCCCCTCAACTCATGCAAATTGAAAAAGTTTGTCTCAATTTGTGATGGAAAAGTTAGCGCATGCAGCAATATGCACTTTCTTAGTAACAACGTAACATCCTAGTTACATCGTTAATATCACCAAACTTGGTAGTTGAATTTAAGCATTTTATTATTTACATATTCCACCACATGCAGTACGTAATTTCTAACGTAGACCTTGACATTTTTATTTTAATCTAGACCGCATTTGGGTCCTTTCAATCTTTGTTCTCAACACACACGGAATAGTGAGGAGTTGTAACTTGAACAAAGACGAGTGTTATAACACGGAAAAATGTACTCCTCTATTTTATTTCATGTAAATCCATCCCATTACATCATGGCTGCCATGTTATATCACAACAAACAGGGACAAAGGACTATCCCGGCGGTCCGTCACCACAGGAACGCTTAGAACTTAATACTCACGGAGAGGACGCCTAATGGCGCACTGTTACACTTCGGTCTTCCCTGTGAGCCTCCTTGCAGAATACGACTTCTTTACAAGCTCCTCTGTGGACCAGATATAGGTTGCCATGGCGCCTGTACAAACTACGACAGACTCCGGGTCAGCTGACACGTCTTGTACGTGGAAGACGTACGGCAAGACACGCCCTCGTATGGCTATAATACCACCGTCTTTCAAGGGGCTTGTTGCTGCCAATTAGCGTTACAAGCTACAAGCGGTTACGTCCGTTACTACTTCGTGTTTTCTCCACACGATTCCTTATCTGCTTTCCTGGTTTCGACCCTTGCCTGACTACTGGATTGGTTTGCCTCCTCCTTTATTCCTGTCGTGCTCGTCTGGCTTTTGACGCGGAACGTTATCAGATCCGGCTTCCTGCCGTCTCTTGCGGTATTTCATTCCAGGTTGCCGCCTTCCTCGCAGAGGACTTGCTGTCAACAATCTGGAACTTTTCTACACCTACTTTGGATGCGTGTGTGCTCAGGTACATAATTATAATTGACAGATCCCGTCTCTCTCTCCACAGCCTTGTTTGGATATTTGTCTTCTGTTGGATTCTGGGACATTGAGTGACTATATTGTGAACTTGTCTTCAAGTGCATATAAACGCTCTGCTGAAACTGCACCAACCCGGCACTAGTGCGACCCTCGTGCCGTTCGGGGCTACTTCCCTATACTAACATTCCTGTTTGTTATTTTCTCCTTTCGTTGTCTTCTGTTTCCTGGATTACTTTCCTCAAAATATCCTTATTCAGGTTAGTTGTTATCAGTTCGATATATTAGCTGGGATTGATACTTTAGAAGGCTCTTTAGAATTATCCCACTCATTGTGTTATATTTTTTGTAGATCCATCCCGAGGAAGCTCCACTCCAATACTTACCTAGGTAGTTTCCCATAAAATACAACTGTTCTGATTACTTGCTTTAATTTCAACACTGTCTAATATCTTTGGATTCCTTTGCAGCATTGGTATTGGCGGTGTGTGTTCTCCCCGCTCTTTTATTCAATTGACACCTCTGTCTGTCCCAACTGAAACAGTAGAGAGGTACATTGTAGAAAAGAGCCCCTCTTTGAGGAAGCCTGAGTCTTGTACTCAGGGGAGCTGGGATGGAAGGCTGAATATCGATTCTTGTACCACCATCATCTCCAAGGTCACTCCTCCACATCTTCGGCCTATTTCGGAGTGGTGAGTAACACGCCCCCTCGAGACTTCTGCAGCACGCGATTAGACGTGAATCACTTTCGGAAGGTAAGAGACCGTCTAGCAATTCATGACTCGTTCACATTATCAAAAATGCTGCACGCTTCTGTGTGCGTTTTCTAACAGCTTAGCCTGGACCTAGATACTTTTAGAATGTAACTGGAGATTGAACATATCTTCTTGTAATGTATCAAACAGACCATCAGCTAACAGCAATGTTAGACCATGAAGGAATATTACTCAAGTAATGAATCGTTGATTATTCACAATTAACTCAGCACAAATGATCTGTGATCAGAAGATTATAAATTAAACGCACACGCAAATATTATTGACAAGTGTAACGCTGTTACTTATGCGCACACAAGACACAATCGCATTGCAATTAAATCACGCATCTACTGCAACCTAAACTGTTTAGAAAGGTGACATTTTTAACCCTTCCTGTTTGTAGGGATCTAACCCGATTACTGTGGATCAATCTTGCCAAATTTAATAGGGGCACTAGAGGAATTCAAGGTAAAATGTCAACCCTTACTATTAATTATAAAATGGATGATGTTACATATTATAAAGCACAAATTTAACAAGCCATTTCTATTTATTCTTGCAGCTATTCTCTCCACCCCTTTCCTCACCCTAATTTTTGTCTGGCTTTTTATTTACTACTTTATTGTATCTTATATAATGTTTGCATTTGGTTTTATTTTGGATTTGCATATGCTTAAATATTGTATGTATTCTTATATACCTATATCCAATTATGTTATTATAATATGGTGCTATGTCAAAATAATAGCCCTGATTTGAAAAAAGGTCTCAAGGGAGACCGAAACACGTGTCATCATAAAAGGGCACTTTGCAAAATAATAAATCACTTTTTTGAACATTGGGCGCAGTCTCTCTCCGGGTTATTCAACTTTACCCTCCTGCAGAAGTTGGCTGGGGTGGGTGCGGGGTAGAAGAATAAAGCATACCTCTCCTTCCTCTCCAGGATGCCCTGGGTGTCCAATTGACCTACTAGGCTGATGCTACCCAGGTTAGAATGGAATTGCCAAGGTGCTATACCAGAGATGCCAACACTGTGCACTCCGTATATCAGGCCATCCAGGCTTGGATGTTTACCAGCTCGCTCGCCCTCCAAGCAGAAAAAAAAAAACTCCTGATCATTGCGTCCGGAAATAAAACCCAGAATTTGGGTCCCGATTATGATATGATATGATATGGCATTTGTAACGCGCCTATACACAAGTGTTTCAAGGCGCGACGAGGCAGGGAGGGGGGAACAAGGGGAAGACAGACAACGATTCTACTAGGCCAGGTGTCATTTAGATCGCGCAAGTGCAGGGGTAGGGGGAAGG